>NC_139027.1:70051532-71426310 GCF_964662115.1 Mustela nivalis | reverse complement strand
CTCCCTCCCTCTCCCTCTGTCCCTTCCTCCACTTGCATGTGCCCACACTCTCGTCCTCAAATAAATAAAATAAATCTTAAAAAAAAAAAGAATTATTGGTAGTAGCAGTAGGAAGGGAGTTTATAAAACTGATTGGATATGGGCAATCAAGAAAGTGAGCCATTGATACCCAACAAATCCAGAAGTCAGGAGTGGTTTTTACTCATCTTATAATCCATTGTTTTCTTTTTCCTTTCTTCACCTCAGTCTAAGTAACACATGGCTATAGTCCTCACAACCATCTTCTTTATGAGAACACACTACATTCTTAAATAGCAGCTTCTCAGACACAAAGCCCTGAAACCCCAGCCAAAGATTTGCCTCCAGCTGATACTGAACCCTGAACTGGGAGGTAGGAGGTCCAGGCTGCAGTTCCAGACTTGACAAAGGATTCATTCTGGTGGCTGGGGTTGGATAGACCAGCCTTTGGAGTAGCCTTTCTTAGAGTGTGTTCTGCAGATATTAATCCCAGAATATGCTTTCAGAGGGGAAAAATGCACAATTAAACTTGTTTGCACACATCTAAAGCTCCATTTCCCTTTTGAAGATCACAGAACTTTATTGGCACAGTAAAAGTCTTCCTTTTGGCATACAGTACTGATACATCCCTCAGAACTAAAGAAAGACAAAAGTAGCTCCTAGCTAAACAGTAATCTGTGATTCTGGAATAAGGTGAGTGATCTAAACCAAAGCAGCAAAACAAGAAATAAAAGGCAAAGGGAGAAATTAAAACAAAAAACTATAATTAGAAAATTAAAAGTAAAGGTGAGTCATTTGAGATCACAATGAGATACAAGAACTTGATAGGAAGAGAGGGGTCAACACAGGCAACCTATAATGAAATCTCAACACCAATCTCCCTGAGTCAACAGGGACCTCCAGTGGACCCTTTTCTCCTCTTAGTAATGAGGTCGTCTGAACCTGCTGAAGAAAAAGATGGCTGTTCGTATGCTGTCACTTAGAGCTAAAATTTTGGATTTTGAATGGGTGCTCACATTCTCCCTAGAAATTGTTAACTCCAGGAAGAATAAAGCAAGATTGAAGTGTCCTTTCTAGACTGACTGACTGCCTCCAATTTAAACTGAGTTTCTAGGGTAAGTTAGAAATCAAATTTCCTTTGACCGTGGTCAGAATGAAACCTCCCTGAGTTCTTGGCAAATATTGAAAGCCTAATTGAACACATTTTCTTACTCAGAAAATAAGTGCATAGAGAGTAAGTGCTTCGGCCACTGGGAGAAGGAGGAGATCATTCTTAAGTAAGAGATTATAAACTGTCTCAGAGTTACAAAGATCTCTGTATCAGTTGTTGAAAACATTCTCATACCTATTGATTCATTTGGTCATCATGAAGGCCCTTTGGCATTTGTTTGTTTTTCCTAGTGTTCAACAGATATAGCAACAGATAGCAAGGATGACCACCACCACCAGTGACCACCACCACCAGTACCCGAGAGGCATTGCCCTAGGTGTTAAAGATCCATTGTCCTTTGTAGTCCTCACAGCAACACTTTGAGAAAGGCTCACATTACAGTTTACATTACACAGCCATGAGACTATGTGGTAGAGCAAAGAAGCTCATAGCCTGGGTTCAAACTTCAGTCTCTTGGATTCTAAAGACTATCCTATACTATCTCTGACTTGTCAAAAACAGTAAGAAGCCCCCCTGTGAATATTGCCTTGCAAGTCCCTCCATTCCTGCCCTAGCTCATCTAGATCAGTACTTTCTCCATGGTGCCATGTTGTTTCAGGCTGTCTCAACCCCACTTAAGCCAGTAAGACTTAGCCACTTTTAGCTACCATCTAAATCAGAATTGGGTACCTGATAACCTGTGGGTCAAAGTGGGCCTGCCCTCTGTTTTTCTGTGGCTCATGAGCTGAGACTATTTCTCACCTTTTACATGATGAAAAAAAAAATCAAAAGAAGACTATTTTGGGACATGTGACCATAATACAAAATTCAAATTTCAGTGGCAAAAATAGGGTTTTGCTGGAAAACAGCCATGCTTGTTGCATTTTGTCCTTGGCACCTTTCCTACAACTGTGACAATTGAGTAGTCACAGCAGAGACTTATGGCCCATAAAGCCTAAAGTATTTATTACTGGGTCTTAAGCGAAAAACTACTGACCTCTGGGCAAATTCTAAGGTACATCTTTGTTTGAAGAGGAACAAATGAAAGGAGTCTGAGGCTTTCATTATACACAGCACAGAAGACACAGGTTCAAGTTTGGATTCCAGCTCTGCCGTCCAGGAGCCACAGGGCTGACAGCGTCCAAGTTATTAAACTTTTGGGCTCTTTGGTTTGTCTCATGTGAAAAATGGAGCAATAATACCAAACTTGCAGTTCTGTTGTGAACTTTTAATAAAGTATTTTGTGTAGAGCTTCAGGCAAATGGTACAGGCCCTTCCGTAAATGGAATGCACCTGCCTGTTGGTGGTGCTTTCCTCTTGCTTTGCCGTATATTAACATGGGCAGATGGTTGGGAATTAGGAACCTCTCGTGATAGCTGGCATGTATATAAAATGAGAGTGCTGCAAGGTAGATGGAATGATAGGATAAATTGTATATGGTAAGAGGTAGCAGTTGCTTTCCCCTGGGTGAATCTGATTATGAAGCTGTGATTTGGTGATGGATTAAGCTGTTGCACTCATTGAAGCCCAGCTATTCCACCCACTTCCACCTGATGTGATCATCATTAAGTCAACACCCAAATGCAGAAGACTGCAAGGTGAATTAGAGATACATAGTTGAAAAAGCCATTTCATCTTTCCTCTGCTGGTGTTTCAGATAAGCCCCACCTAATCCTTTTAAAAACAAAAATAAAAATTATTGTTCTTGCATTCTAACTCAACATCTGAGTTCTAGTTCACTTGGCATTTTATCTGCTCTACAGTGATGAACACACTAACCTCAAAAATATCCTCAAATAATTTTTCTACATCTAATGACTAAAGCAATGTTTATCTTGGTTGGTTATTTGCCAATAACAGGCAAATACTTTCTTCCCTTCCTTAGTTTTATGCAGCTTTGTCCCCTAGTATATACACCGAAGGGAGGAGTTCACCCAGAGCTAGCATTTGTCAAGAGATAAACACGCGCTCCTACAATTTCTTTCTCAGTTGCAAAGTGCTCTTGGACAGAGACGTATTTTAGTCATTTACATCTTAGTATGAATTACTTTCCAAAAACCATACTCCTGCTCCTCCCATATTATATGCACATACTCCCTGAGGTTTGGAGTTTGGGAATAAATTTTCTTCTTTTCTTTCCTCCCTTCTTTTCTTTCCTTCTTCATGTTTTCTATGCAGAATGAAAAAAATCTCTCTTCTGATAAAGAGATGTCAGAAAGTAGATGGTCTAGTGCAGAAGGGAGTTTGGGATGCACGAGTATCATCCTAAAATTAAACCTTGCTAGGGATCGTCTGCTGTAGCAGTTGGTTGGCACTGTTAGGCTCATCTAGAAACATTGGAAGAAGTAGAGAGGTAGAAATGGGTATGTTTGTGAGGGAGTTATATTTTCTAGTATTAGCAATAATCCAACCAAACTGCTTGTGTTAAACCATTTAGAAGTGAGGAACTTGAGGTTCGGAAAGGGTTAAACAGTTACTCAAAGTTGCTTAGGAGTAAGTGACTTCTTATAGGAGCTCAAGTGTGTTGACCTTCTCCTGTTTTTGTAATGACCCAATAAACCAAATTTTGCATAGGCACATTCTTCCCCGTAATCAGGAATATTTGTCTCATTGGAAGCAGTGTAGCCAAAACACAGAGCTGACTAGTTATTTTCTCTGCCTGTGCAGCAGCCTCTGCATAGGAACTGAAGACACGAGATGACCAGGGGAAAAGTAGCAAGCATAACTAACCAAGTGTGTGACCATTTGTCTCTGAGTGACAACCTGAAATGCACCTCCATGTTTGAGTGTAGTGTTGGTAATTGTGAACTGAATAGATGACTGTACTTTGCAGTCAAGTAAGAGTCATCTGTAGCTTTATGGGACCAAGAGTGAAACAGGCTTCTAGAATAGTTGCTTCTCTTTAACATCCTTGGACTGAGTTTATCTTCAACTTCTGAGCCTAACAACCTACTAGTACTCCGGGAAAGTAGAAATTGGATAGTCAGAATAGGGTTTGGGGGAAAGAACAGTAGATTATAAGTCAAAAGGCCTGATTTCTCATTTTGGCTGTGCCTTGACTCATCGTAAGAGATTGGACAAACCTCTTGACTCTCTGCACCCCAGAATCCTCATTTCTAAAATGAAGAGCTAGAGTAAAATGATGTCTAAGATCTTGTCCTACTCTCAGAGTCTATGGACTTCCTATTAAAATAGTTCAGTGACATTCTAAAGTTGTGAATCACATTTTCCCAGCTGTATGAAAGATGATGCAATATTTTTTCCAGATCAATACCCCCCCTTCTTTCTCTCTCGCTTTCTTCACACCCCTTCCCCTCTCCTCCAACTCTGTTTCCCCAGAAAGCAGAAACTCAGTTCAGGAGTTATCTTCTGGAGCCTCCAAAGTGACAGTGACTCGTGCCTTCTTGAAATTCTGTGTCTTTAGGAGACACGTTGTATATGCCCCTTAAATCATGACTGTCTTTCTGCCTCTAATTCCAGGTCTTCAAAGTTTCTAGGTTTTCTTAGTTTTACTTTTCTGGTTCTACCAAAGACAATTTGGAACCCAAGAGCAAATGTGTTGAAAAGACTCAAATATCTTCTTTTTGCCTTTGGATTGAGTTTTCCACACTGCTCTTCCCTGGCAGCTGCTGAGTCAAAATCTTTCTAAGATCCTGGGAGAGCTGCAAGCAGGGGTGTTAGGCTGGGGGAGTCTGTTTTACTCAAGCCCTTGGTCAGGGCAGAATTAATTCAGCCCAACAGTTATCAGCCTAACGTGAAAATAGTAATAGCATACAACACACAGATGCCAGCCCCACTGTTGTTCCCGCTGCCTCAGATACTCACAGTTCAACGGCATTCCTGGGGAGGTCGGAGGGAATCTCTGTCACCTTGCTCTCTTGGCAGAGGAAAACCCTGTGAGAGCAGTGACAGATCTGATGGTGACATCCCGAGCTTAAGCTCAGGAATGCCAGCAAAGCGACCGGGAGCAAGGCCATACTTATTCATCCATCCACCTGCTTTCTTCCTGCATCTGCAGAGAAAAATCTCCACAGATTTCAGAAGCTTCACACAGCCCTTATGAGAAGAGATCTGCCAGGGTCATGTGACCCACTATGGATTTTTTTTTTTTTTTTCCCCGTCACTTCCAGACAAAGAGCAAAATTCCTGTGTGTCATTAATGATTTCCAGGGCAAGATAAGCTACTCCCTTATCCTTCTCTGTTGGATTTCTTGTACGCTGACCCAAGGGAAAGAGGAAATAGAAACTTAATACATGTCTGGAATAGTTTACATTAATTATACTGTAGAAGTGTCCCCTGCTGATCACTAGTCTCTCTTCAAGAAAGTGATATGATTGACTTTCTCCAAAAAAGACATGACCTACGACGTGAAACATCAGTAAGAGTGTCACTCAGTGAGGGGCAAAGACTCGTCTCCAGTCTTGGGGTCAACATCTTCCTCCAGCCCACTTGGTATAAAACTGTAGCTTTTGGATAGTAGTCATGATTCCTTTCTTGCTATAATTAATAACCAAAAATAGGAGGGGTGGACTAGTGAGTGCTGGGCAGATATCCCAGGGAGAGGGCACCTCTGAGAGGATGTCCAAAGAGATAATGAACTTATCTGAGTGATTTGAGGAACAGGCGGTATTTTCACTGTGGATTTTGTGGACACTCCACCCTCTGTTGTGGATCCTTCTGGCTTATCTCATGTTCAGGCTCAGAAGATTTCCCTTGCCTTTGGGACATTGGCATGAATGAATTGCTTTCATTCCATTTTTCTTTCGAAAATCTATGCTTTTAAGTTAATTTTAAATGACCCCTCTAGGTGACAGTCCTGGCATTTTGACTGGCATTCTCGATCTTCTTGATCGTGTGGGATCTGGCAACATTTGGTAACACTTTCCGGAAAGTGGCCTTCTACTTCCAACTCTAGAATCTATAAAGATTAAAAGGCAGAATATTTTCTAAGATACTACCTACAATTTATTACTTGCTAAAATTAGTTTCAGCACTATCTTTAAGTAATTAGTTTCATAAAATTGAGTTAGGTGGAAATACTAAACATATATTTTTCCATCTCTTCCTTCCCCCTACCTCACCAAGGAGTAAAGACTTACAATGAAAGGATTAAATTATCTTTAAGGGGGAAACAGAAGAAGCACGCTGCTTTTAGGATGAAAATATTCCCTACTTTCCTCTGGGAGCAACTGATTCATTCTAATTCCAGTATTAGAAGATCAGGGCAGTATTTATATGGACTCTCTATGGTTCCAATTTTGGCTAAGGTGAATAGTTAAATTATTTCACTCAACAGTTGATCTACAGAATAATAGTCTTTCAGATGTGGAAGGGATTTAATGTAATCAGTCAACTAATGCTTTAGTTCACTCTAAAATACAGCAATTTAAAGGGATTTACTTCCCTATGCTTGATTAACTCCAGTGATTAAACACAAAACAAAACAAAACAAAACAAAAACCCAAACTCATTACCAGTAGAAACTCCCACCTATACCCCTCCCCACAAATCCTCACTTAGACCTGTAGAACTCCAATTGTATTTAGATTAGACCATCTATAATGAGGACAAATCTTTTTAAAATGGAGAGTTTGATTCTAAAATTATGTCATGTTCACAACTTATAACATTTTTAAATAAAATAAATGTAACTTACTAAGCAAAGTAATTGAATAGTTGTGGCAGGAAGAAATAGGATATAACCAATGCCACTGCCTCTATTTAGTTGCTCCTTCTAATTTCCTATGATGTTCCTAAGCCCAGAAGTGATCACTAAAGTGAATTTTGTGATTTAAAATTTTTAAAAATTTTATCATCAAACTATGAATCTCCAAGTAATATGTTGCATGATTTTGCCTTTTTTCTGATTTTATACAAATCTCATCAGTCTTTAAGGAGTCTTCTTTACTTGTTATTTTACCCTAACTTGATATTTTTTTCTTGATATTTTTAAATATTTTTTAAACTTAAATCCAATTAATTAACGTATAGTGTATTATTAGTTTCAAAGGTAGAAGTCAGTGATTCATCAGTCTTACATAATACCCAGTGCTCATTACATTATGTGCCCTCCTTGATGTCCATCACCTGGGTATGCCATCCCTCGCAGCCCCTTCCCCTCCAGCAAACTTCAGTTTGTTTCCTATGATTAAGAGTGTCTTACAGTTTGTCTCCCTCTCTGATTTCATCTTGTTTCATTTTTTCCTCCCTTCCCCTGTGATCCTCTGTTTTGTTCTAACTTGACATTTTTAAGAACCACCCATTTATTATGAAACAGGTCGACGTAGTTAATTAATTTTCATTACTATATAATATCCCATTGTGTAAATATGCTATAAGTTATGTCTTCATTCTCATGTGATCCATCTTTATGCTGAGCTCAGGAAAATATTCTCCTTTTTTTTTCCCCCTAAAAATTTTATAGTTTGGTTCTTCACATTTAAGGCCTTGAACTGTTTGACAGTGATAATTATATGTAGTGTGAATCAGGAACTCAATTTCAGTGTTATCCAGTGACTTAGGATTTTTATCCACATGAATAAACAATTGTCTCAGAAAGTGAATAGACCCTTTCCCCCTCATCTGTAAAAACTATTTTTCTCTTATCTTAGTAACTGTTTTGCATGGGTTTTTGTTTGAGCTCTTTTATCATCCATTGTCCTTTTTATCTGCTGCCAGTGCTATATTAGAGCAGTGAAATTGTGCCAGTGAAATTTAAGTCTTGATAAGTCTTGGTATATGATATAGTATAAGAAAATACCTTTCTCTTATTTCTTAAAGTAGGATCTTGCCTATTTTGGACCTTGGTTATTCCATATGAATTTTTGAATCAGCTTGTTAAACTCCTTGAAAAAAACTGGGATAGAATTTTGTTTGAAATTACGTTGATTATACAGATTAATTTTGAGAGAGAATGTCACCTTGAGGATACTAATTCTTCCTGTTCCTAATTGTGGTATATCACCATCTTTCTAAGGCCTTCTTTGATGTCTTTCAATAAAGTTTGATACTTTCTCCATAAAGGTCTTAATCTCTTAAATTTATTTCTAAATATCATTTACATTATTTTGCTATTGTAAATAACATCAATATTTAAAATAACACTATGTTGGTTATCACATGGTAGAAATGCAATTGATTTTGGAATATTTACCTTATAATATTTATCTCATACCTAATTGCCTTATTAAATTTCTATATAGGATATCATTTACATCTAAACAATCACATATATACAATATGTATATTATGTATGTAATATGTATATATGCGTCTGTTTCTTCTTAAGTCATTCTTTCCTTCCTCCCTGTTCTTGTTTCTCTCTCTTCTCTCCACTTTCTTCTCTCTCCTTCCTTCCCTTGTCTTTTCCCCTCCATCTCTCTTCCCCCGCCCTCCTTTTTTTTTTCTTCTCTGGTTATGATACCGAGGGCAATGACCATTAGACGTGTAAGGCATTCTTGTCATGTTCCTGCTTTTAAAGAAAATATTTTCTTATTGTTCACTGCTCAGATGATTTTTGTTATAGGCTTTTGGGGAATACCAGGATAGATACCAGGTTAAATATCTTAGAAAATTTTCTAAGAATTTCTTTCTTAGTATTGATGGAGACCAATATTGTTGAATGCCTTTCTCTCCATTTGTTTCCCATCCCAACCTATTAATTTGTTGAGTTATGATGATAATTTTATACTTAAACCACTCATATTCTTAGGAATAACAAAGTTGGTTATGAGTAATTGTCACTTTTATACCCTGACTTGATTTGCAGTCATTTCATTTAGGATTTTGGCATCTAGGCTAAATTTAGTAGTTTAGTAATGAGTAATTTTTAGTGAGCAATGCTATTTCTCACATATGTTGGCCCTATGTGGTTTGGTATCAAGGGTGTATTTGTCTCATAGATCAAGCTGATCTCTGTTATTTTTATATAAAAAAAAGTTACAAATTGGAATAATCTATTCCTTCTAAGTGTGGCTTTACTTGTCTATAAGACCATCTAAGCCTGGTTTTATACTGTGTGTGTATTTAAAGATATGAATTCAATTTTTTTAAATTGTTACTGGACTATTTGGGCTTCTTTTTTTCTTAAATCTTTTTATACTTTTTAAAAAATTTTCGATGTAATTTGTTTTAAAATTTATTATCATAAAAATTTTAGTTTTCTCTGAAATATTTTAAAAGCAATTTTATTTCTGTCCATTCATTTTTATTGAAGTACAACTGACACACAACTTTAGATTAGTTTCAGGTGTAGGACATAATTCAACAACTCTATGTTATGTTATGCTCACCATAGTTGTAGCTATCATTTTTTACCATTCAATGCTATATTATAATATGATTGATTTTATTCCCCATTTTGTACCTTTCATCCTTAGGACTTCCTCATTCTATCATAACTAGATAACATATCATCATAACCAGAAACTTGTACCTCCCACTCGCCTTCACCTATTTTTGCCATTCTCCCATCCCCCCCCCCCCCCCCCCCCGTTAGCCATCAGTTTGTTCTCTGCATTCATGGATCTTTTAACATTTTTGGTTTGTTCCTTCATTTGGTTTTTAGATTCCACATGTGAGTGAAATCACAGGGTATTTGTCTTTCTCTGATTATTTCACGTAGTATAATACCCTCTAGATCCACCCATGTTGTCAGAAATGGCAAGATCTCACTCTTTTTAATGGTTGATTAATTTCCATTACTTGTATACACCACATTTCTTTTTTTTTTTTCGATTTTTTTATTTTACTTTTTATAAACATATATTTTTATCCCCAGGGGTACAGGTCTGTGAATCACCAGGTTTACACACTTCACAGCACTCACCAAAGCACATACCCTCCCCAATGTCCATAATCCCACCCCCTTCTCCCAAACCCCCTCCCCCCAGCAACCCTCAGTTTGTTTTGTATACACCACATTTCTTTATCCATCATCTATTGATGGACATTTGGGTAGCTTCCATATATTGGCTATTGTAAATAATGCTAAAATAAAATAGGAGTACATTTATCTTTTTTAATTAGTGCTTTTGATTTCTTTGGAAAAATTCCTGGTAATAGAAATATAGGATGACATGATATTTCTATTTTTATTTTTTTGAGGAATCTCTATAGTGTTTTTTACAGTGGTTGAACCAATTTATGTTCCTACCCAACAGTACAAGAGGGTTCCTTTTTTTACCACATCTTTGCCAACACTTGTTAGCTCTTATCTTTTTGGTACTAGCCATTCTGACAAGTATCAGGTGGTATCTCATGATGGCTTTGATTTTCACAATTATTAGTGGTTATTAGCATCTTTTTAAATTTTCATATTAGTGATTATTAGCATCTTCTTTGGAAGAAGATCTATTCAGTTCCTTGCCCATTTTGTAATCGGTATTTGTTTCTTTGGTGTTGAGTTTTATAAGTTTTTAAAAAATATATATTTTGGATATTATCCTCTTATTGAGTGTATCACTGATAAATATATTCTCCCATTCAGTATAGTGCTGTTTCAGTTTTTGATGGCTTTACTTGCTGCACTAAAGCTTTTTATCTTGACATAGTCCCAGTATTTTATTTTTGCCTTTCTTTCCCTTGTCTGAGTAGACTTATCTAGAAAACTGATCTCAAACACATTATTGCCTATGTTTTTGTCTAGGAGTTTTATGGTTTCAGGTCTCATATTTAGGTCTTCACTATTTTTCGAGTTTATTTTTGTGTATCATGTCAGGAAGTAGTCCAGCTTCATTCTTTTGCATGTAGGTGCCCAGTTGTCCCAATACCATTTATTGAAGAGACTGTCTTTTCCCCCATTATGTATTTTTTCCTCCTTTATCATAGATTAATTGGCCATGTAAGTATGAGTTTATTTCTGGGATTTCTATTTTGTTCCATAGTTTTATGTCACCATTATGTGCCAGGATCATACTCTTTTTATTATCACAGCTTTGTAGTATATCTTAAAACCTAGAATTGTGGTACCTCCAGCTTTGTTTTTTCTCAAGATTATTTTGGCTATTGGAGTCTTTTGTGGGGTTTCATATAAATTTTAAGATTATTTCTTCTAGTTTTGTGAAAAATACTATTGGTATTTTGATAGGAACTACATTGAATTCATAGATTGCTTTGGGTAGTATAGGCATTTTAACAACATTAATTTTACTAATTCATGATAATGGTATGTATTTTCATTTGTTTGTGTCATCTTCAGTTTATTTAGTGTTTTACTTTTCAGTGTACAGGTCTTTCACCTCTTTATTCTTTTTGGTGAAACTGTAAATGGAATTATTTTCTTCTTCTGCTACTGCTACTTCATTGTAGTGAATAGAAACCCAACAGATTTCTATGTATTAGTTTTGTGTCTTCCAAATTTACTGAATTCATTTATTAGTTAAAATAGTTTCTGTAGAGTTTTAGAGTTTTCAATATATGTTATCATGTCATTTTCAGATAATGACTGTTTAACTTCTTCCTTACCAATTTGGATGTCCTTTGTTTCCTGCTCTTCTTCTGCTTCTGCTTCCTCCTCCCTCTTCCTCCTCCCTCCTCTTCTTCCTCTTCCTCCTCCTCCTCCTTGAATTAAGGCGGTGAGAATGGACATCTTTGCCTTTTTCCTGATCTTGGAAGAAAAGCTCTCAGCTTTTCACCATTGAGAATGATGGCAAGTTCGGGGTTTTCCTATGTGGCTTTTATTATGCTGAGTTATGTTCCCTCTAAACCCATTTTGTTGAGAGTTTTTATCATGAATAGGTATTAAATTTTGTCAGATATTTTCTCTGCCTCTATTGAGATGATCATATGATTTTATCCTTCGTTTTATTAATGTATTGTCTCACACTGATGTGTAGATATTGAACCATCCTTGAACCTCTGTAATAAATCCCATTTGATCATGGTGAATGAGCCTTTTAATGTATTGCTGAACATTGTTTGCTAATTTTTTGTTGAGAATTTTTACATCTACGTTCATCACACATATCAGACAGTGGTTTTTTTCTTGGTGGTGTCTTTCTGATTTTGATATTAATATTGTTATCAACATTTTAGTATTCTTTTTGAAATTCTTTTAAAACAATTTCTTGTATTGCTTATTTCTGTCCATTTTCTTTATATTGACCAACATAGTCAAAATTTTCTCTATTTTATTAATTCTTTCAAAAGACTTAATTTTCCTTTTCCTGATGCCCTTATTTTCTCTTTACACAATTTTTACTCTTATTTTCCTCTATTTTTTGTTTGCTATGTTTCCTTTTTAACTTTTTATTTGATGCCAATTCAGTAGTTTTCCAGTCTTTCTTCCTTGTAATATATACACTTGGCCTGTAAGTTTTCCTATAATCTTTGCCTTGGCTCCATTCCACAGATATTGATAGGTAAGTTTTTCATTATAGCTTTGTTCTAAATATTTTTCAGTTTTCCATTTGATTTCTTCTTTGGCACATAAATAAATGAGATGTACTCTTCTGAAATTTATGAACTACGAGAAATATTTAATTTTATCTCTTTGTTATTGACCTCTAATTTAATTGCCTAATAGAGACTGTTCTCTGTATTGATTTTTTCCCTGAAATATGTTGATACTTGTTTTATGGCTTAGTATAGTTGATTCTTGTAAATATTCAGTGTGAGCTTGAGAAGAATCAATATTCTCTATTTACTTGTTGACAGGTCCTATATTTATCCCATAAATCCAGCATATTATTATTTTTCTAAAATATTCTACATATTTACTAACATATTAAGTTTTAATTTATCTAGTTGAGGGATTTCTGTTGATATTTCACAGAATGGCAAAACTTGTCCCTGTATCCTGTCCATTTTTCTTGATGTATTTAAATATTGCTGGGGTTGTAAGTTTAGAGCTATATATCTAGTGAATTGAAACTTCAGTCCCTCTATAGAATCTTACTCTAGTCATAATATTTTATGTCAATGGCTGTTTTACCTGAAATTAATATAGATATGCCAGCTTTTCACTTGACAAATATTTTTCTAGTATATTTTTCTACCTTTGTGCTTTCAACCTTTATGTCATTAT
This sequence comes from Mustela nivalis, assembly GCF_964662115.1. NCBI lineage: Eukaryota > Metazoa > Chordata > Mammalia > Carnivora > Mustelidae > Mustela > Mustela nivalis. The sequence goes on along the minus strand of NC_139027.1, from coordinate 71,413,116 downwards.
GTTTTAGGCATATCTGTTATAACCACTTATCAACAGGATTTTGTGTTTTAGTCCGTTGTTAAAATCACTTTTAACAGATGACCTTAATAATTTAATATTTATTCTAATGATCAGCATATATGGATTTTTTTTTCCTACCATGTAACTTTCTATTTTGTTCTCATTTTACATTTTCCATTTTTTCTCTTTTCTTTGATTTGCTGAATTTTTTTTGTGTGTTTGTTGAATTTTCATGTGTTTGCTTACTTATTGCTGTTGTTTTATTTCATAGTCTTATATTATGTCCCATATACAGTTTTGGACATTATATATTCTCCTTAAAATTTTTAATAGTTACTCCCAAATTTTTACCTTATACATTTACCTTATGCATATAGTTTTTCTTAAAATTTAATTTTATCAATATTCTTAATGCCTTCCTGAACAATGCATGGACTCTAAAAGTTAAAGCCTACTCATGGGCTAGATAAAATACATGTATTGTTGCCCAGTATTTTAGTTCCATCATAATTATATATCTTGTGCATTTAATACTCGCTTCAATTCTCTGCCACTTTGGACCATGTCACTGGAGCGCCAAGGAGTCTGTTTTATTCTCACTTGCCTTTATGGATACTGTGTTAGAAAGCCTTCTGTAGCATTGCTTATGACTAAATATAATCTCTTTAGAAAGATAAGCCTTAAAGTAGTTGAAGACAGTTATTTTCAGTGATAAACTGGCAAATGTGTAACAAACAGAAAAGAAGTCCTTATTTGTTGTATTTGTTAATTCTGTGGTATAAATTCTTCCACTATAGAGTATATCAAGCTACCAATGTGATGTCAGCCAGCTTGTAAAATACCTGAACATTTATCCATCTGCTCTTCCGAGCAGGTAAGAGCTGGTCCTAACACATTGCTGGCTTTATTGTACCTCTTGAATCATCTTCTTGTCAGTGTGATCCCCTGTTCCTATGCTTGTTCCTTATCTGACATAGCTTGGCACATGCTGCAGTTCATCCAGATCTCCACTTTAGAGTAATCTCCAACATCAGTCGCTTTACCTCAGTGCCTGAAGCCCAAGGTGTTGTTCTGGGTTGTTTTGTCAGAACCATCATGAGTTCTATGGGCTCTATGCGAATCTGGGCAGAAGAGAAGTGTTTCAGGGGAGATATATGTACATATATATATATATGTATATATATATATATATATATACACACACACACACACACATGTATACACACATACATATATATATGGCATGCTCTCAGAAGCAACTATCTGGTTTACACTCTTCTCCTCAAGTGAAAGAAAGCGCTACTTACACCTGAAGAGAATTGGGCATAGCAGTTGTGGCAGCGATGTTCGGCAGTGGTATTGGAGACAGAAGGGAAAAGTCCTTCTCTAATATCGAATGGAGTCAGATACGGAAAATGAAACTTTTAACAGCTTACCAGGAGATTAGTGGTGAGAAACCTGAATTAAATGACTTATTACTGAGCGTTCAGCCCTGAAAAATGGTATGGAATACAGCTCTTTTTCTACCACAGTAAATCTCCCACTTGACCTTTGTCATCCTTTTAATCCTGTCGTTAGCTTCCTCCATTTTTTTCTTTCATGTATTCTATTTCATGAAAAGCTTTCTTTTGAGGTTGTTTGCCTATTCTTCCTTTTATCAGAGGACACCTTGTATTTGACACTGCCTTCAGATTGCTCAGATTTCCCTGTTGATTTCCTAGAGATTAAGAATTAAGTAAACATCAGGTGATGATAATTATGATTATAGCATGTCTCTGGGATGGACTCAGGAATTCCCTTGGTACTCTCTTAGGACCTCAAGGTCCATTTTAGCTTCCTGATTTAATAAGTTAAAGTTTCTCAAATCTCAAAGACCTTAAATCTCAAAGATGGGTTAGTAGCATGTCTTTGCATCATTAGAGTGGAGGACTTAGGGTAGATTCTTCAAGCAGATTTATGCTATAGACTCTGATGTTCTCACACAACTGTGCAGAATTCTTTACCAAGGAAGGTTTTGTCACAGGTTAGAAATTTGAAATGGCTGACCATAAATTAGAAAAACTAATTGCTAAACCAATTTTCTTTTCAGGGAAGTCCTATGAAGATAAGATGTCTGGGGTCAGTAGGAGAATATCTGTCCATCTATTGGCAGAAAGATGTCCTAATGATGGAGACAGTAGCCACAGAAAGAATGGAGTCCTAGAAGCAAGACTGTGAAATAAGGTGAGGTAGAAATATTTGCACTAGATACTTTTGTGCTAAAAAGAAACTAAATATGAATATAAGATGATATTTTTTCCTCTCTTATTTATGCCGTTAGATTTTGATGCTTAACTACCAACTACAAGTCATCATATCTTAAAACAACCATTTGTTTTATTCATGATTCTGGGAGTTAGCCCTTTGGTCTGGGTTCAGTTGAGTAGTTCTGGGTTTGACCCAGTTCATTCATATGCCTGTAGTCAGCTATAGGGTCGGGGCAGGGGGTTGCTCTATGGTCCAAGATGGCTTCAGCTGCAATCTCTTAGCTCTGGTCTACAAAATCATTCATTCCCCAGGAGGATAGCTTGCTGGTATTCACATGGTGACATTCCAAGAACCTTAGAACCGGCACACAATAACTTCTATTGCAATCTCTTGGTCATGCCAAATCAGCAGGCCAGATCAGATTCAAGGCCTGCAGGATTTCACCTCTTAATGACAGAAACACAAAGTGGTGTGCATACACGAGTGGAAATCACTGCAGCCACTTTTCCCAACATTTAGCACAGACACTTAAACATTTAGAGAGGACATTATTGTCTACACTAGGTAATTTATTTTCCTTATTGTTTTCCAAAATACAAGTTAGGTCAACTAATAGGGATACTGGCAATGATAATGTTGCAGATTCATTTTCAGCTCTTAGTAGTTTGTTCAATTTTTAAGCATGTTATTACCCCAAAAGGGAAAGTAATGTTGGCTGGTCTTTTTTAAAACTATGATGTTATAAAACAACAAAGGTATTTTTTCCCTCTTCAGAAATCATATTTGGTAGTTGTTTGTTTTTTAAAAAACAAATTCCTTTTCTCTTTTTATACATTATTGTGTTGTGATTTCAGTTGTTGATGTGCTTTAATGTAGCCGTTTTATAATATTATAGGCCTTAGTGAAGTATGCTATGAGACTCATAGCAGGAATAAAAATTCTTTGTGATAGGAAAAGAGCATAAATATATAGCTTGTGAATCTTTACTAAAACATGGTAATCTTGAAACACTAAATCTTGCTAGCAACATTCTTGAGTCTTCTTTGTCAATATTATATTAGTTATAATTTCTCTAATACTTATTTTTTTACACATTAGGCTTTATTTATTGATAGTTTGCTGTTCTGTAATACAGTATATAGTAGAGAGTTATATGAGATTATGTAGTTGAAATACATTATATATGGGCCTGTGACACCAGCTCTGCAACCAGTCATATATGACCTGATTGGCCATGGCACATTTTGCATATTGAGACAGGACATTTAGGCCACAATGTTAATGAATCCTCTTGGGTTGAGCAGTGCACAACTTGCACAACTGCACCTGGCAGCCCTGCCGTGGGGACTCTGGGTGGGTGCCCATGATGAGTACTTGACCTAGTGAGGATAAGCATATTGGACACTGGCAGTGGAGGCTTAGCAGAGACACTTGGCAGAGTACTCAGCATCAGGGGAGGTGATGCAGAGGAGCACCCCTTAGGATTCCATGCAGCTGATTGTATTACCTATAACTAAGGCTAGCAAAGGAAGGAGCAGTTCACTGCATTTGGGAGGTCTGGGCTCTGGTCATATCTTTGTTACTACTGTGGGATCTTGGGAGATTGTCAATCATTTGGAAGTCAGTTTCTTCTCTAAAATGTGAATATGAACATGTAACTTACAGGGCTCTTGTGAGGACAGAATGAGATAAGCATGTGCAACACTGGGAGTGGGAATGTGTGATGTTCTCTTCATTGCTATTGTGGTGAAAGGGGAGAAAAGTAAACTGCTTAACACTGCGGGAGTGGATTATTTTGATGACAAATTTCCAGTTTATGTGGTGAAGTGGCATGTGGACAACTTTGGTCACATGATTGTTTGAACCTGCATGCCTCTTCTCTAAAACCTGCCTGAGCCCACCACCACAATAATGCTGTTGGCAACATGGAGTTTCACTGACCCCATTTCCCCTTTCAGACCCTTCCTCTCAGTCAGGACTTGGGGAGTTCAAGGCTGACAATGTGGGCAGAGAGATGACGTACCCTCCCTGATTTGTCCTTGACTGCTTCAGATAACAAATGAAGTATACAGTCAAGTTTATATCAACAAAAATGTTACTATGATAGGTGAAGGAGAGGCATTTTTGTAACTTGGTGGGCAAGTTGATGCTGCTTTTGAGTGAACAAAGTGGACTTTAAAATCCTTGCATTCGTTTAATTTCTCATAGAGACACACAGAAAGCCTTCATCTCTTTTAAAAACAAAATGGAAAAAATCCAAATCACATTTTAGTTACTGCAAATGATCCTGTGCCCATGTTTTGACTTCTAACATTTCTAGGTTTTACAGTAAGGCAGACATTGAAGGGGAGCATGCTTGGGAAATGGGGCATGTGGATATAGAGCCCAGATGCTTCATGTGTTCAGATTCCAGACAGGAGCCCAGGAGAGGCCATGGTGGCGGCTGTATCTAGTCTCTGGTTTGATCGTGGGAAGTTCTGTGAGAAAGTTAAAAGGTTAGTGAATGTTCTCAGGAATTCTGGTAGTAAAGCCTGTATGAATAGAAATATATACCTGATATTTAGCAATGTGAATCCCTAGGGGTTGGAATATACCAGTCTAATATACTGCCCCTTCACCTGAGGAGGTGAAACATTTAGTTTTGAGAGCATGACAATAACATTCTTTTAAAAAAATTTAAAATTTGAGTATCTTTGATACACAGCATTACCTTAGGATTATGTGTGTAACATAGAGATTTGACAATTTTTTGTGTTATGCTATATTCACCACTATCATCGGTCACCACACAGTGTTACTACAATACCATTGCCTATTGTTCCTTGGCTGTACCTTTCTTCCTCATGATTTATTCATTCCCTAACTGGAAGTCTGTATCTCCTACTCTCTTTCACCTGTATTTTCAATTTCCCTAACGCCTTCCCTCTGGAAACCACGAGTTTGTTCTTTGCATTTGTAAGTTCTAATTCTGCCTTTTTAAAAAAATTATTATTATTTTTTTTAGATTCTGCCTGTGAGTGAAATTATATGGTATTTGCCTTTATTAGTATTTGATTTACTTAGCAAAATACCTTCTAGGTCCATCCACATTGTTGCACACTGCACAATCTCATCCTTTTTAAAGGCTACATAATATCCCAATATGTGTAAATACCACATCTTCCTTATCCATTTGTCTGTTCATGGACACTTAAATTGCTTACATGACTTGGCTTTCATAAATAATGCTAAAATAGACACAGGTATACATAAGTATTTTCAAATTAGTGCTTTCATTTTCTTTAGGTAAATACCTAGTAGGGGAATTATTGGGTCATAGTTAATTCTCTCTTAAATTTTTTGGGGAACTTTTTCTTCAGTATTTTTCCACATTGGCTGCATCAATTTACATTTCCACTGATAGTGTATGAGTTTTCTTTTTCTCCACAACCTCATCAACACTTGTTGTTTCTTCTGCTTTTTGATTTTAGCCATTCTGACAGGTGTGAGGTGATATCCCATTGTGGTTTTGATTTTCATTTCCTTGATGATTAGTGATGGTGAGCATCTTTTCACATGTTGGCCAACTGTATGTTTTGTGGAATATGTCCATTAAAGTCCTCAGCCCATTTTTAAAACAGACGATTTCTTTGGTGTTGAATTGTATACATTTTGTTTGTTTATTTGGGGGGATTTAACTTTAGTGGATATATCATGTGCAAATACTTCTCACATTTATTAGGTTGCCTTTTTGTTTTGTTGACAGTTTCCTTTGCTGCTGCAAAAGACTTTTATTTTGATGTAGACCTAATAGTTTCATTTTGCTTTTTCTTTCCCTTGCCTGAGGAGTCATATCTAGAAAATGTTGCTATAGTTCATGCCAGAGAATTCACTGCCTGTGCTGTCTTCTAGGATTTTAATGGCTTCAGGTTTCACATTCAGGTCTCTAATCCATTTTGAGTTCATTTTTGCATATGGTGTTAGAAAGTGGTCCAGTTTCATTCATTTACCTGTAGTTATCCAGTTTTTCCAGTACTATTTACAGGAAGAGACTGTCTTTTCCCCAATGTATATTTTTGCTTCCTCTGTCATAGATGATTGCTCATATAAGGATGTGTTTATTTCTGGGATCTCTGTTTTATTGTTCTGTGTGTCTCTTGTGTGCCAGTACTATACTGTTTTGATTACCACAGCTTTGTAGTATGTCTTAACATCTGGAATTGTGATACCTTTAGCTTTCTTTTTCTTTCTCAGGATCACTTTGGTATTCAGGGTCTTTTGCGGTTCCATACAAATTTTAGTATTATTTATTCTAGTTTCGTGAAGAGTGCTACCGATAATTTGATAGAGATTATGTTGAATCCATGGATTGCTTTGGGTAGGATGGACGTTTTAGCAATATTAATTGTTCTTTACTTCACAGGAATGTAATGAAGAATTAAAGGAGAGCAGCAGTATTCAGTTTCAAACTGTGTATGTTGTAGTGCTTGAGGTGACACTGGTTTTAAGTTGAGTCTCCAGAGCAGCTCATCAGGCACTTTTCTGACACACCGGTTTCCTATACCCACTTAAACATCTCAGTCAAACCCTAATTAAACAAAATATTTCACATATCTGTATTTATGTGTGTGTAGTGTATATATACACTTGAAACATAGCAGCATCTCAGGGTAGGGCTATTGTTTAGGAAAGCACGAGGGCTGACTGCCAGCAACACAGCACTGCAAGCTAGAAACCCAAGGCCTATTTTCTGTTTTCATTCTTTGGAAGGAAGAAAAATAATCCTGACATTCCATTATTTATGAGCATGGTTAAAGAAAAGAGAAGCAGTGAAATTTCATTGCCTTCAAAGGATAATTTATTTTGACTCCACATAGGGCCTCATGCCTTCGCCTCACAGTGATGTCCCCTTCCCCGCGGATACCTCGGGCGATGCAGGTGCTGTGATATTCTGATGCTTTCTAGGGCAAGGGAAAGCGCCAGCAGGCAGGCCCTGGCCATCAGTGTTCACTGGGCTCTGGAAGCAACTGAGTAATTGATCAGGGATGTCTTGAGGGCCTGCTTTATGCCTTGCACCATGGAATGCTGGGTGCTTTGGGGAAAACTGAGGTATAAAATGGAGACTATCCTTAAGGGATTTGCTGACTCCTGGGATTGATGAGAGTGAGGCATATAAAAATAGGGACCCATTTATAAGATGTGGAGAGTCATCTACTAAATTATTCAGAATTCAGATACAGGCTATGAGAACAGTTTCTATTTATTTTATGCTAACTTTGCACTAGACCCCAGGCTAAACAGTTACATAAGCTCTGATCCTCATACCAACCCTGTAAGGCAGCTCTGCTTATTCTGATTTTGTGGATGGAAAAACTGAGGCTCAGAGAAGTTAAGTGAATCTGCCCAGAGTCATACAGCTGATAAATTATTAGTCTAGAACTTAAATGCAAGTGCCGTGGCTCTAAAGCCAGTGACCCTCTGCTTCGGGGTAGCACTGCTCTGGAAAGGCAGGTGGCTAGCCCAGCACAGGACCAGAAGCAGCAGGCTGAGGCCAGTTGATTGGCCGACTGACAGTGTGACTTCTGCTGGACTGTGCTCAGCTGATGTTCCAGGGGAGAGAAGCTCCTTCCTCTATTACCTCGGTGACCCTGGAAAGCCATGGTCCGTCACTTGTTTCTGTTATATGGTCTTACTTAACCCAACTCCCTTGTGACCGAATTACCTGCCTTAATAGTACATTTTTATTTCTGTGGCTCTGATCTACCTGGAAATAGCTCAGTTTTAATGCCAGTTTTTCCAGTGAGTCTGTTTGTTTGTTTGTTTGCTTGCTTGTTTGTTTGTTTGTTTGTTTCTTTCTTTCTTTTAATATTTAATCGTCATGTAAACCAGGACAAATTTGAGAGTAAATGGGGACTTTCTTGGCAATTATGCCAGGACTATCCTGAGCACCCAAGGCTTATGATCACCCTACCAATATGGGATTGAAATGTATAGTTAACAAGGAAATAAGATCTGCATTACTCAGACAAGTACGTCTTCAAAGCAGGAAACAGCCACACCAAAGTGAATTTCCTCTACCACATGGTTATCTCCTACCGCAATGGTTATCTCCTGTCTGAATGTGAACACTATCCCTCAGCCTTTATTTACTGCTACTAAACCAAGGCAGCTCTGATTTGCCATGTCAGCATGACACAGTTATGTGGAAACCTCTTGATTACTGCCCAAGTTAATGAATTTGGGCTGTTCTTACTTACAGCAATTAAAGAACTTACTCTTGAAGGCCTTTGATCATTTTCCCTTAACATTTATAAACTGGACTGTAACCAGAGATGATGGAATTTCTCTTAACAGACAACTTAACCAAAGACATAACATAAATCTGGAAAATAACACATATTGCTGGTCTGGGGCTCTAAACAAGGGGGTAAGGAATGAGGAAGGAGAAAGGGAGTCTGGAAAGGTGGAAGGGAGGAAGCACAATCCAGGTGCCATTAAGCCAACAAAATTCAGATATGTCTTCCAGTGTGACGATGGACTTGTAACCCAGACCCCTCCTCCTTTCAATCTCTGACCTTCTTGTCATATGTTCTCTTTGGGCTGAGAAATGAGCATTGATTCGTGACAGCATCATTGATCAAATGACATGTTGTCTTGTGTCATGTCTGGTAATAAAGAAACATAAATATGTTTCTTGGATTAACCTGACAGTATCAATTTAGAAAGTAGCTTCCCATCCTAAATCTTTCTGGGATTGACAGAAAATTTCCCTTGTCTAAAACTTGAGTGTTTTTTATTACTAATGCCAAAAATAATGCTTGATCTGAGACCAGGCTCCTCAGCAATGTCCATCTAACTACCTATGATGGGGGGGGGGGTGAGTTTTCCAGAGAGATCCCCAGTAAAGTCAACATTCCTTTGGGGCCTTTTCTTTTATATTTTAAATCCATGTAGAGTTTAGATTCTGTTTTACAATATACATGTTCACATGGCTTTATTATCACATTTCTCACATATCCCCATAGTAAGAGTTACAGACAAAGAAGTCATGCCATTTTTATTGGCCCCAGTGCATTACCTCTGGCATCACATTGCATCCTCCATTTTGGGAATGAGGAAATAGAAAACCACCCACAGCAGCTGGCATCAGGGAGGAATTCATTATTTTTGGAGTCTACGTCTAGAATTTTGATTGTCAAAATCAAATAAAAACCTGGACTTCATTTCATACTTTTTTTTTCCCCTCCAAATACTTCAGAAGACCAGAGGTTGAGTATGAGATAAGGAAGCTACTCTGACGATGTTACTGGCTGAGTACACTATAGATGTGCCAAGAGCTGGGAGAGAAAACAAGGAGAGAAATCTCCTGCTGTAATCATACTGACCCAGGACAACCTGTAACAGGAAGGAGCTTCTTTCCACATGGCTCCATCACTCCTGGTTTTCATTGGCTTTCATCAGAAGGGTGGTTTAAAATTTGGGATTTCTGGATACAGTGGGATTAAAACAATGGTATGTATTTGATGTAACTTAGAATTTGCCTTTCTCCTCTTCTTGATGGAAATGTGCTTTTTCTTCTTTTTTTTTTTTAATTTTTTTATAATTTTTAAAAATTTTTTTGGTGTGTGTGTGTGCTTTTTCTTCTTTAAGAAGGAAAAGAGAGATGGCTATGGTTTGCTTGAAGCAGATGTAAAAAACCAGTGCCCTTTCAAACAGTTTTGACTTTATGATAAGAACACAGTTAACCACAGTTAACCTCGTAATAGACACAATATAGGTCTTTCCTATACATTACTGTCAGCGTCCTAAAAACAATGACAACAAACAAAACAAAACAAAATGAATGACCTCCCCAAAACCAAAATAAAACACAGTGAAGGTGAAAATGTTGATCACATTAAGGGAAAAAAAAATGATTTTAGAAAGTATTTCTCCATTTTCTTTACATTTTAAGTTCATGTGTTGATGTAAATAATCAAATTTAGTTTCCATGATGGAATCTTTCTATATTTATTTAGTCACTGGAGTTCAGTTTTGTCACTTGAGAGATTTTGATCCCAAGAAGGCATTGTACCATTCCCACCATCTATTCTGAGGATGATCGAAAACTCAAATGCCGGACCAGCTATGAATGTGCTTTATTCACTGCCCAGTGTCCTGAGTTTCTCCTATGGTTTAGGCCCTGTGCTTGCTGCTTCATAGTTGAAAATGAATAAGACTCTCCTTGTCTTCTGATACCACAGTCTGGAGTAGGAAAAGACAGCTAATGTGTGCTAGACCGTGTTAGGCCAACTTGGCCAAATCTGAAAACTATAGCTTATTTCCCCAGATAACCTTGCCTGGGTGTTCTTTCAAAACAAAACAGAACAAAACACAAAAACAAAAGCTTGCATGCAGTTTGGCTGACAGAAATGAAACGAGACTCTTTGGCTCTCACAAGCTCTTTGTCGTTCACTATGGTGATGGACAGAGAGAGGTACCTGGTGGGCTCCAGTTTTCCCCTTCCCTCCTCATCCACTCTGTCTTCACCAGTGGCTGGGTATAGGCCTAGTCACCAGGTGCTTAGCTGGGGACCCATCAAACCTGCACTATGCAGAGGCAACTTCTTCCTCAGAGGGTGAGTTTCCAGAGACTTCTCCATGAGTTCTTCCTTTGTGGTCCCACTTTTGTGACTTGCTGGATTTCTCTTTAAACTCCCATGGATCCACTCATACTTTGACTATTTGACTAGTAACTGTCATTCTAACCTTCCAGGTTCCCTTTCCAGATCATCTCTTTCCTACCTCCCTGCATGTTTGTATAATAACCTCCTATAATAACCCCCCTTTGCCCATTGTACTTAGAGTGAGTCTGCTTTCCTGTGTGAATCCTGTTCAAATCACTGCCAGAGGATGTTCTAATGAGGGCAAGTAGTGGGCACAAAGGAAGATGAGAAAGGTATGTCACCTCACCCAGATTGGTTGGTGCCACAGGCATGGTCTAGAAGTTTACCTGAGAGGGCTAATCTGGCAAAGCAGGGTAGAGAATTCTGTAAAGATGGCACACAACATTTTGGAGCTGCAAATAATTCTGTATGATCAGATCACAAGTTATGTGTTGAAAGGTGTAGTGGGAGGAAAGTTTCAAGAAAGGAGACAGGAGCCAGATCATGAAATCCTTTTATGCCTAGCCACGGGATCGGTTTTATGCATAATGGGAAACCCTGGGGTACTCTTAAGCAAGGAAAAGATTGATGAGATTTCTTTTGTAAAAATTCTCTGGCAGTTATATAGAGGCTGAATTGGAAAGACTCAAGACTAAAGGTGAAAGGACCCAGAAGGAGGCTGTTGCATCAGTCCAAGTTAAAAGGTAAACAAAACAATGTGGGCTCATTAGTGCAGGGGAAGAGCAAACTGAGAGAAAGAGGGAGCATCGCTCTATAATGGGCTGAAGGGAGAGATTTGTGAAAAGCTGAGAAGGGGGAGTCAGCGAAGTTAAGGGAGAATCAGAAGAGAGTGGATGGAAGGGGGAGAGGACAGGAAGAGAGAGAAGGGGTCAAGACTGTTATGAAATCCGAAGGACAGAAAAATTACGCCTTTTTTTTTTTTTTAACAGTGTAGATATCATTGGTAACCATAGGTGAAGTAATTCGAGTTATGTTTATTTTACTAGCCTTAGGGACACAAACTCCTGAGAAAATCCTATTGTACGTGTAGTCAACTTCTACAGGTGAGGAAACAAAGCATTCTTAGCCCCAGTGATTGGCTTATTTCCCTCACGCACAGAGTCTACTTCAGCACTGATTAAGGTCTCAAGACCCATATCCCCTCTTTCCCCTCAAGAGAAGTCAATTCTGACTCTTACAAGTGGTAGGTCATTTAAAACCTTTCAATAACTTGTCAATAACTTGAATAATGATGAGAGAGAGGTGGGAAGAGAGATGGCTTTTCCTAAATCTGATGCTTGCTTTATTTTTGCCTCTTCAATAAAAAATCATGTTTTCCAATTTCTCTGAGAGAGCCATCATCTTTCTTCACGTGACTTAACACATGGGGGTGATTCTCCATCAATGTGTGCTGTGAGGAATTCTGGCTGCTGCCATTGACCCAGGTGACTCTAGGAGGAAGCTAAAGCCAGTTTGCCATGTTGATGGGAGAGATCACCCAGGCTGAAACCCAGAACATAATCATCCTCTTCCTTATTAGTCAGTGAGATTATTACGGGATCCTGTCTTTCCTCCTTTTGGCATTCAGTTCACAGAGGTTCATATTTTCATTTGTATTCTCCTGATGTCTTAACAAATGGTTAACTTGTTTTCTTTTGTTAAATCTTTTCATTTGCTTTAGAAAGAATGAAATAAATCACAGTTGGCATGAAGCACCCCCTGCCTCATAGGGACTGTGACTGAAGCGTGGCTTCTGCCATGTCATTGCCCATTGTTCTAGGCTAGCCAGTGGCTAACCTAGGAGGTTACACTGGAGGAACACTAGTAGGAACGCTGTAGGTACCAAATCATTTCCTCTTCTACATATAGATCACAAACCTGGAAATGATTATTCATACTTTGACCTCCTAGTGGTGAAAGACAACCCTCTTGATCTGCCTACCACCCCTTCACCCTCCTAACACACACATACGCATACAATGACCACCAAGAAATTTTAAGAGCTTTGAAGGCTGAGGCTATGCTTTGTTTACCTGGATCTCCAGTTCCAGGCATTGTGTCTGGCATGTACAAATAATAAAACATAACTTTAAAGTCCTATTTATTTTGCTCCTGAAATTGGCCCAAAATAGTCATGGTCCTTGATCCAGATTTTAGGAGTCAATCTTTCTCCCAGGTTTCTTTACCAAGTGGGACCCCAATAAATGCTTACATGTTCTGCAAACTCAACTTGGTAGTTATGTGTTACCTTGTCCACAACCTCAGCTCTAAAACCCTGCTACTTGCAAATGCTGCATTATCATGTTACCTTATAATTCAGCTCTGCAGAGTGCTGGATCTCTACACTAAGGAGGGGCACTGTCTCTTCCATTAGGTCTTCAAAAGCACAGCTAAGACCAGACTCATTTACAGATTGCTGGTGTAATCACGGAAGGACAGCTCCAAGTTTAATATGCACTGTCACAAGCATTGGCTTCTGCTGGGACCTCTGGCACACATCTCTGAGCCTATAGAAGATTTTATTTCCCTCTGTAATACAAATATGCATTTGTTTCAGCGGAACTTTAGGAAAGGCAATTGAAATTGTCAGCAATATATTTCCCTAAGTCTGAGATACTCTGATTTAAATCATGCCATTTAAGGAGCATTAATTATTAATCCTACTTTAGAACAACTGTCTGAATCTTTCAGGTCCCAGTCTGGCTTACAATGCACACACCCGATTTCCCCAACCAGAAATATGCAAAACTTGGGCCTACGAGATCTACATTCACATTTGTGGGGAGATCAACTTTCTCTGAGAACAGTTGTTGCCATTGGCATTTTCATTTTCTTTGTGGAATGGAAAGGTCCACCCTGTTGGCTTCTCCTAAACCAAGGAATCTGGCTTCAAAAGATTCTAACAATTTCTAAATAGAAGTTTTTCCATTAAAATAAAATGAAAACTTTTAAAGTTTGTGTTTATTGTTTCCAAATTTTGTATTTGTTGAATTAGTAAATGGATTTTAGGATTAAAAAAAAATATATCTTTAATAATTGCATTTTAAACCAATGGCAAATAGAGCAAATGACAGTAGAGAACTTACCTGAAATTCTGCCTCATCAGCTGTAATGTTGTTGGTATTCGTAGAATAAGAGGTTCCAGTATTATATTTTAATAGAAGTGCAAAGCGGCTCTTGACTCTTCCTTTGTTCTTGTGCACCCTCTTTCTCTGAGGTCACAGTAATGTGGGAATCTCCTGCTGCTACAAAGTGGGTAGGTGTGTTACTTGGATGAAGCAGCCTGTATTGATGGGAACAACATGAAGCAGGAACCCAGGTACCATGGGTTCACATCCTGGATCTGTAACTTCTTTCAGTGAGATCTGGCAGGTCAATTCATTATGCTACAGTTTCTTCATCTATTCAGAGAGGGTGATGAAACTTGTCTCACTACAAGGTCAGACATAACAAGCTAATGTAGGACTCAAGTCCATTGCTTTCCTCACTTTCACGGAGAGACCTAGGTGCTAGGAAACAGGAGTGTCTGTGAATGTTGAGGGGACTTACAGAAACAGAAATGTTGGGATGTGTTGAGGATCTAGAGAAAGGCGCTGAGGATGGAACTTCTGGGTGTATTTGACAGATGATTTTAGGACCAAAGTTTTTTAATAGCGGAGAATCCTTCAAGGGGCTGGACCACTGTCTACACACTGGATCCTGGGAAATCAGAAGCCATCATCCATGTTTTTCAAGCTAGAACCCACGGACAAATGTCTCATAAAAGAATGTTCTTAAGTTTGTGTTGCATCTCAGTGGTATTCCAATAAATTAGCATACATTCTCAATCCTTTTAAGATCACACATTCCATGAACTGCTGTTCACTATGTGGACATTGGCATTTGTTTTTACAAATTTCATTTTTACTAGAGGTAGGTCGGATGACTTCAGGGAGTGATGCACTAATAAGAATTTCACAGGAAGAAATGTGATGGGAGAACTGAGCCATCAGAGGCTCCAAGAACTATATGCATATCACACTCACAACCATATGCTCCTGGGCAGGCAATCTCAAACTGCACAGACACCCACTGCAGAACCCATCTTTGAATAAGCCAAATTGTCACCGCTCATTCATTGTAAGTGTGGCCAGACACATGAAACGAGACCTGCTTCTGGCAATCAGGGCTTATTTAATGAAAATTTCAATAATATTCCATCATAACCTTCTTTTCAAGCAAGCAAGACAGCATTACAGAGTTATCAAATGACACTTAATTAAAATTGACACTTGAAGACTGTTTGTTGGCAGCGTTTTGGGAACATGTGAAGTCTATTTATTGTGAACCAGCAAGCAAGGCCTTGAAATTATTAATAACATACTTATGCTAACAGGCATTATCTGAATTACTGAAGCTAACACACACACACACACACACACACACAGTTAAATGCCAAACCTGACCTGAGGCTCATCTTTCTCCTATTAAAACCCACATTGATGATCTAATTTCAGCAGAACAATGTCCTTCATCACAATGAATTAATGTTTTTAATTTGAATTTAACTGGTCTTAAAATTTAATTATTAAATGTTTTTAATATATATGTCCAGTTTGGGTTTCATGATGTTAGAAGGGATTTATAGCTAGTTTTATATTTGTTCACATTTTAATAAAACTGTAATAAAAGTGAACAAGTCAGTCCTGGAGATTAGGATTCTTTTGTCTTAAAGGGGTCTGTACATCATCCAATTTGAGAGACATTGTTCTAGGGGTTAAATGCATAGAGCTTGAAATCAGAGAGACCTGGTTCAAATATGAGCTTTGGCACTTTAAACTATAAACATAAGTTTGTTATTTAAATGAATTGTGCTTCATTTTCCTGACTTGTTAAAAGGGGTATAATAATAATCATCATCATAATAATAACAACAAAAATACCTTCATCATGGGTTTAGTTTGAAGAATAAATAAAATAATGGCTTCTTAGTACATGATCTCTCGGACATGGTGTGTTAGCTATCATCTCCATATAATTGTCATTACCATGATCATCAAAATCATCCGTTTTTAAACTTTTGGGGACCCAAGAGATGGGTGAACCAGTCAAGGAGCTAAGAGTTGTGGAGGGGCAGCTGCTGGGAGCCATTACTGTTAAGGATTATAGTATCTCTTAAGGATTGCTGAGCTGGAGCAGCCCCAGTAACTTTCCTTGGGAGTAGCTTTCACTAAAGTAGCAGTCAGGTCTCCAGAGGCAGGTGAGGTTGTCACTCCAATAAGAGTTCATTACCTAAAGGTCTCACCCATCTCTAACATCCCTAGAGCATGAGTCACCTTCAAGGAAGAAAGACATGGTTCAGTCTCTGTTGTCTCTTTTACTGTTGCTTCCAAAACTTTCTTGACATGCTCAGCATGGCTGCCTGCCCTGTGCTTTCCTAGTTCCTCCTTGCATCTAACCCTTCATATAGTTTCGCTGCTCTGGGTTTTCTGATTTTGCTCAGATTATGTCCATTGTGACCCTTCAAGGGACATCCAGCTTTCTGTATTATGTCGTGTGGGACTCCTTTGGCTGTCCTTCCTTGTGGATTCCCTCAATCCAAATAGATTTTCTGTGGGAATGAGATGGCTAGTGGGGGCATTTCATAGTATAAATTGTGTTCTACCATTGTTCTCCTTCTTTAGTGTTTGGGATTTGTGGAAATATATCTGAGTTAACTAACAGAAGTCCTGATCGGGTTATCCAGTGGAGTTCCCTCAACTCTTGGTTCCCCCTGCAATTGTTGAATCACAAGATTTTCCAATTTGGTCTGGACGTCTGAGAGCTACTGACTGGCACTTCAGGGGTGGGTGGTGGACCCCAGTAGGTAAAGTTGACCTAGAGAGAAAGGAGGCAGAAGCCTATAGCGATAATGGAAGAAAAGAAAAAAAAGCTGCTTGAGCTTTGAGACCTCACAGAATGTTCACTGTATGATGATTAAAAAAAAAAAAAAATAGTTTACAGAGCTGGTTGAGCTTCCACAGAATGCCACCCAATCTGATTCCTTATCATGTGATCTGCAGCAAGCTCTGCTGATCCAGAAACCTGGTTTGCGTTGCATTAGTATGGAGTATACATATTCCTCTCTTCCCAAATCTACAACCCCTTCTGGACAGCTTTCCCCACTTCTCTTTTCCTAGAGCATCTCAAATCCTTTCTGTTATCCCTGGGAGCATGAATTATTCACTATATATAGCATCAGGCTTCAAAGTGTGCTTTTCAAAAAGTAAAACTGCCTAAACCACCCAATGCTTTGCCTCTACCTTCATGTTCATGAACTGGACAGCATCTTTAGAATCATTACTCACCTTCCTTCCTGGCTAGCTTGCTGCTGATGTGGCTTCTCTTCCCAACTCACCCCACCTCAGTGAGGTAACAGAACCTCCTCTGTCCTCTCTCGGGCATGTCCTGCCCCCGCTGTGGTTTACACATATATAGTCATGTTTCATGTAAATGTCATCCTTTACATTTTAAAGGCTTTCATGATCACAATAGGAAAGATTTCCTAGCTCTCTCACACAGGGTCCACCCAGCTGCAAATTCATCTGAGACATATTGACCACAGCTCTCATGCCTTTAGCATTTATTAAGATTGAGGAAGCACCTTCAGCTGAGGTTTGCATTCCAGCCCTGCCCTCAACTAAATGAATGACGTTCCACTAACATTGTAACTTTCCGAGCCTCAGGTTCCTCGTCTGAAACAGAGGATGCCTATCTAGCAGTGTGGTGAAAGTTAGAGACTTAATGCATACCCAGCACTTAGCATAGAGAAAGTACTTAATTAATGGTGTAAATAATTTATTTAATCAGTGGCGGTTGTGCACTCATGATGTATGGTCCAGGTAAATGACCTTTTAGACCCTGCTCCAGCAGCTGTAGCTGTGCCGTTCAACAGGTGTTAGGAGCTCAGGCTCTGATATGTATCAGATATGAATTCAACTCCTGTCCTGGCCATTTGACCCTGTGACTTTGGGAATGTGAATCATTTCATCTCCCTAAACTTATTTCCTCCTATGTAAAATGGAGATCAAAGAAGGACCAACCCACTTTTTTTAGGGGGTCTGATTAAATAAGATATTAGATATAAAGTATTTAGTCCATGCCTGGACAGTTAATAATTATTTGTTTTTAAGTTGCAACTCACATGCATTTAAATCTGGCCATTCTTTACTTTCTCCACTGCTTAGAAAAAAGGTTGAGAAAAAAATGTTGAGGAAGAGGGAAATGGCCATAAGCAAAGTAATCCGATGCTTTCCAGAACAACCTCTGTTTTTTTCTCATCTTATTACAAAGAAGTTAATAGATACAAAATAAAAAAAGAACATATATGAGGTATGAGTCAGAATACTAAATAAATTAGCAGTGAAAATACCATGAACTAAAAAGTTACCTAAATCCTCGGAATTTCTGTGAAATTTCCTGATGCTGTTTCTCTGCCTTCCCTCAGAGGTAATTACTGTCTTGGTTTTTATTCTGTCTTTTCTTCATAATGTTACCACATATGAATTTTTTTTTTTTGGTAAAGCCTTTGTCTTTATTTTTTTTTAAGATTTTATTAATTAATTAATTAATTTATTTATTTGAGAGAGAGAGAGAGAGAGAGAGTGCACCAGTGGGATGAGGGGCAGAGGGAGAAGCAGACTCCCTGCTGAGCATGGAGCATGATATGGAGCTCCATCCTGGGGCTCCAGGATCATGACCTGAGCCCAAGGTGGATGCTTAACTGACTGAACCACCCAGGTGCCCACAAGTATGTATTCTTAACACACTATTTAGTTTTGATTCTTTGGGGCTTTATGAAAATGATAATATACTGTCTATTATTTTCAAACTTGGTTTTTCTCAGTCAGCATTTTAAAAAACCAGATTTATTCATTCCTTTTAGAAAGAGATAGTGAGAGGGGGAGGGCAGAGGGAGAGAGAGAATCATGAGTAGACTCCCCACTGAGCATGGAGCCTAAGGCAGGGCTGATCCTACCACCCTGAGATCACAACCTGAACTGAAGTCAAGAGTGGGACACTTAACAGAGTGAGCCACCCAGGCACTTCTCAACCAGCATTTAATTCCAAGATACATTCTTAATATGTGGGGCTGCTTTCTTTCATTTTTATTGTTGCATAGTTTTCCATTAAATTTAAATGCAGAGCAGTCTGCAATTAAATTAATCCTTCAGTTGTCAGTGGATATTTAAATTGTTTCCAGTTTTTTTTTTTCTGTCAGGAACAGAGCTGCCATTAAAGTAAACATTGACATACATGTTTGCTATGATTTCCTAAATTATACCCTAGTATGGTAGTCACTAGCCATTTCTGGCTACCGAGAACTTGAAATGTGGGCTTTCTGAATTGGTAGATGTATAAGTATAAAATACAAGTAGTAAAAGTATAAGTATAAAAAAGTATCAAAGTATAAAATATAAGTATAAAATATACACCAGATTTTAAAGATTTAATACAAATAATGTAAAATATCAAGTTCACATTTTTTATATTGATTTCAGGTTGAATTGATATTGTAGATATATTATTTTAAATTAAATGTATTTAATATCCTATTAAGAATAAGTTCACCTTATTTGAAAACTAGAATGTGTCTATCGGAAAAATTGACATATGTAGTTTGTGTTTGATTTTTATTAGACAGTATTGCTTTAGGACATAATTAAGATATTCTTAGAAGTGGAATTCTGGGTCATAGGATTACATTCATCAGCTTTACAAGATGTAACTTGTACTTTGAATTGGTTTTACTCAAGTCGGTGTGCTGTTATTAAACAACTAGTTTGCTAGCTAGGTTTAATTGGTAATAGCTATTTATCCATTCATCATAGAACCTGGAAAGAGGCAAGAGAAGTGTGGGAAAAAATATGAATTTCCATTATTGGTGTATAATATTAATTAGTCCATGTTTTTGTCATAATTGGTATGGTCAGATTTTAGAATTTTGTCATATTAGTGATTGTGAATCACATTTCTTTATTTTGCAGTTTTCTGATTACTATTTAAGATGAGTGTTTTCTGACCTATTTATCAGTCATTTGTTTTTCTTCTGAGAAATGCTTGTTCATATCTTGTGAAGATTTTTATTTGTGGTTATATGCCTTTTTCTTATTGATTTTTTGAAGCTCTTTTAAAAAATAACTTTGTTCTGATCTTTTTCACAGGTTATGGCTTCTATTTTCATTTTCTCCCTGGAATCTTTTTGATGAATAATAGTTCTTAATGCAGTCATTTAAGTTATTTAGATCTAGTAAAATATTTTCTTTTTTTTGGTCAGCCCTTGCTTCACTACCTTGAAGTCATAGAAATAAATTTCGATGTTTTCCCTCTTATGTGTAAGTCTTCAATCCATTAGGAATTGATTTGTGTGTTTTGTGACCTTAGAGATAGAATTTCAATTTTTCTATATAGCTAACCATTTTATTCTAGCATCATTTATTAAACAATTCCTCATTTCCCTACCTGTAATGCTACATCCATCAATATGGCAAATAACATCTATGTAAGAGTGTTTCTGGGTTCTCTTTTCTGTACTGTGCCTATCATTGTATTTGCCTCTCATTGAACTGATTCTCACTCTTTCATTTATTAGAGCTTTATGACAAATCTTTTTCTCTGATAGAGCAGGGCCTTCTCTTCCTGAGTATTGGGTCTTCTTGGTCTTGGTCTAACAGAGACGTTTTAGAATTAGCTTGTTGAATTTTTAAAATATTTCTTGGGATTTTGATAAAACTGCATTCAAACTATAGGTCACTTTAGGTATAATTTGTATGTGCTCATGAAATTCAGTGTTCCAATCCAAGATCATTGTGTATCACTGAACTCCGAGGTCATTTATTTAGTTACTCAATGCATTTATTAATCACATTCATGGTGAAATACATATATTTACATTGCTGTTAATATAGAAAGTATCTTTTTAGAATTACATTTTCAGCTGTTTTTGGTAGAGAAAAATCCAGTTAATTTTATATCACTCTTTATATTTCAAAACTCAAAATGCTACCATTTTGTTTGTATGCTTTTTTAAAAAATTTTTCATTGTAGGTAATTATATAATTCTTCAACAATGAGATTTTGTGTCTTCTAGCCAATTCTTCCCATTTTACTTTTTATTTTTACTTACTAAGATCATTAAGACCTTCAACAAAATCCTTAATAGAATATGTCGAATAGTGAGCATCTCTGCCTTCTTTTTAATATTAAAATGTAGTTCAACTATTGGAATATCCAGTGGATATTTTGTAGGATTTTTTGGTGTACACCCTTAATAAGGCTAAAAGATGCTCAGTTTTTTGCTGGTTTCCCAGAAACTTTTATTAGAAATGGATGTTGAATTTTATTAAATGCCTTTCTGAATTTTTAGTATGATCATTTGATTTTCCTTTTTTAATGTTAATATAGTAAATACTGTAATAAATTTTCTAAAGGTATATTAATCTTGCATCCCTGTGTTAAATGCAATTTGATATTTACAAGATTTCATTTTCAAACACTGTTGAATACCATTTGCTATTACTTTGTGTATCCAGTCCTTATCCTGTCTAACCTGTGAACTGCATTTGACGCAGCTAGCCACCCAGGTTTTCTTCTGCATGTGTGGTCACCCTTCTGTTAGCACTGTTATTTCCTCCTTAGCTTTCTGACTCTCAGTGTGGGTTGACTCCCATACTCAATCATTGAATTCTTCTCTTTTCTATCTACACTCACTTCCTTGGTAATCTCATCTAGTCTCAGACTTTAAAAACTATCCATATACTGATGACTTTCAAATATATACCTTTTGCCTCCACCACTCCTGTGAACTGCAGACTCATATACCCAGCTGCTTATGTGATCTCTGTCCTGAATGTCTGACGTGCAAAGTTTGATACATCTAACACTGAGCTTCTGTGCCTCCCACAGCTCTCCTCTTTTAGATTTTATCCTTCCAGTTGTTCAGACTGAAAAATGTGGGGTCTCGCTTGCCTCTAATACCCTGCATCTAACCTGTCACTCATGTCTTTGGTTCTACCTCAAAATAAATGCAGAATCCGGCCATTTCTTACCACTTTGGCTACTATCACTGAGTTCCAAGGCACTGTGATTTCTCACTTAGTTATTTCAGTGGCCTCCTGACTTGTCTCCTTGTGTCTGTTTTGCCTGTTTCACCTATTCACAATGTAATAGCTTGATATTATTAAAATATAGATCAGATCAAGTCCTCTTCCAATATTATCCTTTCTCATTCATGGAAAAGGGCAACACTTCTTCTTCTTCTTTTTTTTTTTTTTTTAAAGATTTTATTTATTTATCAGAAAGAGGGGGAGAGAGCGAGCACAGGCAGACAGAATGGCAGGCAGAGGCAGAGGGCGAAGCAGGCTCCCCGCCGAGCAAGGAGCCCGATGTGGGACTCGATCCCAGGACGCTGGGATCATGACCTGAGCCGAAGGCAGCTGCTTAACCAACTGAGCCACCCAGGTGTCCCAAAAGGGCAACACTTCTTAGAGTGGCTGTGGAGCCCTGCCTGGTCTGGCATCCCTCTCTGACCTCATCTCCTGCTACCCCAACCGCTTTCCCTCAGGTGTATTCTGAGGGGACTCCAGACAAATGGTCCACCTTGCTGGAACGGTATAGGCATAAGTTGACCTCAGACTTTATTCATTTTCTTTTTTTACTGCCTAGAGAATGCTTTCCCTCCAGATACCACATTGCTTCCTCCATCACCTCCTTCTGGTCTTTACTCAAGTGTTTCTTTCTTAGGGAGGTTTGCCCTCACCTCCCTATCTGAATTTTTTTCTCTATCTCCTCTAATTTCTTGCCTCATTTCTGGTTTTATTGTTTTGCTCCTTATTATTTATCATTACCTAATATACTATTGACTTTATTTACTTAGGTAATGTCTGTCTTCTTCCAGGAGAATGTAATCTCCATAACATCTTTTAACATTTATAAGTATCCCATGGAAGCTTGAAAAGAAAGTGTTAGTGCAACATTTTTCACATTATTTATTATTGAAGCTTGTTAACAGTAGTATTTAAATCTTCTTTATGGGTACTGATTTTTGGCCTGCTTGATCTGTAAATCACTCAGAGACGATTTAATACCTGACACAGATTGATAGATTTGTCAGTTTTTCCTCACAGTCCTTTCAGTTTTAGCTTTACATGTTTTGGGTTATCTTAGAGCAATAAAAATTTAGAATTATTACATTTCCCAGGAAGCTTAAACATTTTTTCCCCTTTTGATGTGATCTTCATTAATTCCAGTTTCAGATATATAGAGATAGATATATGGAGATATATCTCTATATCTCTATATCTCTATATCTCTATATATAGATATATAGCCTATTTTGGCTGGTATGATATAGGTGTACCAGATATCTTTGGCTCATATTTGCCTAGTATATTTATTTCTTCTTTTTATCCTCAGTATTTCTCTGTCTTTATGTGTGAGGCTTCTTTCATCTAAAAGCCATATATTGCTTGATTTTTTGTAATCAAGTCCGACAGTTCATGCCATTTACCCACAGAGCTCAGTCCATTCTCATTTACTATAATATCTGAAATTATTTTGATTTATTTTTGCCATCTTATTTTCAAGCTTTCTATTTTTTGCACCCTTTCTTTGCTCAGATTTTCCTCCTCTCTTGCTTCCTTTTGAATTGATTGAAACCTCCCCCCCCCCAAAAAAAAACTCATTCCATTAACCACCCCTCCTCATACCTATTTGGTCTACTTCTATTTTTCATTTTTGAAATTTTAACATTTCAAAGAATGTTACTTCTCTGAATTACTTCTTTGAATTCCATATTTCATAAACTTAAACCTAAATGTAATTGAGATTTACTCACCTTCAAAAATATAAAAGCCCTAGAATAATTTTCTATTTATCGTAAGATAAATTTATAGAAATAACACGTGGAATGTATGATAGATATGAAGGGATAAGAAGGCCCTCAGCTTGTGTACTCATTCACTCTCTCCTCTATTTTTCCCCATAGAATTTATAATCATCTGACTTTGTTTATTGCCTGCTTTTTCTATACTAACATGCAAATTTCATAGGGATAAGCTTTTTTTTACTCTTTTGTGTACCCTGGATCCAACAGCTCCTCCTTCAGTAAGCGCTCACGAAGTATTGTTAAACGGACGAATGCTTGAATGGGAAACACATTCCAAACTTACATGACATTGTTGCTTAGCTTTTTAGAGCTCTTATTTTTAACCTCAGTAATTACCTTATTACTATTTTAAAAATAATGTTTATTATTGTTTTTCTTATTTTGTACAATAACTGTTTAGTTTAATCTACATGTTTAGTATGTTTAGTATTTTACTTTAACCACTCTTCATCCTTAGGGTTAGTAGCATCCTTTGTTTGCATTAGTGCAGGTCTGTAGGTGGAAGACTCATTTCTTTTTTTTTTTTTTTAATGTGAATATATATATATAATTTTTTTAAATTATTTTTATTAACATAAAATGTATTATTTGTCCCAGGGATACAGGTCTGTGAATGATCAGGCTTACACACTTACAGCACTCACCATATCACATACCCTCCCCAATGTCCATAACTTCACCACCCTCTCCCAAACCCCTCACCCCCAGCAAACCTCAGTTTGTTTTGTGAGATTAAGAGTCTCTTGTGGTTTGTCTCCCTCCCGATCCCATCTGTTTTCATTTTTTCCTTCCCCACCCCTGACAACCCCCACCCTGCCTCTCAAATTCCTCATATCAGAGAGATATATTTTTATTTTATTCTTGTGTTAAAAGATACTTTTTTAATGGCATACAAATGTAGATTGACCATTCACTCACGGTTTGAAAGTATTTGAAGGTACTTTTCCTCAACTTTCTGGCTGTTTTTGTCCCCATCAAAAAGTTAGATGTCAGTCTAAATAATATTCTTTGTACCTAATCTAACTTTTCTCTGTGGTTGCACTTAAGACCCTCTTTTTAATCTTTGCTGTAATTTGACTGCACTGTACCTAAAATGGATTTTTTTTTAATGTTTGCTCTCCTTTGGGTTTTATGACTTCCTAAATCTGAGAGCTCATGTCTGTCATGGATTCTGGGAGACTCAGGCATTATCTCTTTGAATATTATCCATTCCTCATTTTCTTTCCCATTTCCTCCTGCCAGAGCACTTAGATAAGTGTTTGTTCTACTGTGCATGTTCTTAACCTCTCTTTTCTACTTCCAATTTCTATTTTCAATCTCTGGGACATTCTATTCAGTTTCATTGTATCTCCCTTCCAGTCAGCTTCTTTACAAATGAAAATGTGTCTCTTCTAGTGTTTAATCCTCCAATTGCATTTTTTATTTCAGTGATCATACCTTTCAATTCTAAGAAATCTCTCTGAATCTTTATCAAACCAATTTGTTGATTTTTGATAGTCTCCTGATATTTACTCTTATTTTTGTGTCCCATTTTATTTCTTAAATGTGAGGTCTTTTGTGCCTCTGATTTCTTTTATTTGTATTTATATAGGCTTTCATTATCTGTAAAAATGTAAGAGGGCCACACTGAAGTGTTTTTGTCCTGAGAGATGTGCCTTTGATGCTTTGGGCATCTAGGGGCACTACTACAGAACCAGGTTTACTTTAAATCGAAGTTTTCAAGTTGTGGTTTCTTCAACTAAAAAAAAAAAAAAAGTGCAAATTCAAACCTAAACTCACTTGGATCTCAGGATCCACAGCAAAGGACATGGTACATCCTTGGTTTTAAGCCTCTACTGGATGGGTTTTCTTCTGATTCAGTACATACACTCCTTCCTGAGCCCTTGCTTTGTGTGGAGTGATCTAAGTTCTGGTTCATTAACCTTTCCCTTATCCACTGAAGCTCCAAACCAACTGGATCTCTGCATGTGTCTTTGGTATGCAACGCTACAGTGCTGGCTTATCTCCCAGACTCACTTTCCCATTTTTTTCTGAATTTCATTTAATTTAGTCTACATTTATTCATTAATTTACAAAGGTCCTTGAACAACATCTTGTCTAACAGTTTTATACTTTTGTAACCAGCATATTACAGGATTTCTGCTTTGTTATATTGATGGAAACAAAATTGTGGAATAGTCTTTCTCAAAAGGCTTTCCTGACTTATTGCCATTTACCAAGACAGAAGGAGAGTGTGATAACTAGTCCTGTCCATGAGCTCTATGACCATGAGATCATGGAGACCAGACCAGATTGTTTAGTGTCTTCCCTTAGTCACGTGTCTTGGAATCTTCTGTACCTTCAATCACTCTTCTATGTGATGCACCCCTCTGTGGCTCCACATGAGGCATGATGTAGTATCTGGAGTTAAGCAATGATTGTTATAATTCTTGTTGATTAAGAACCTTATTACATGGGGTGCCTGGGTGGCTCAGTTCATTGAGTAACTGACTTATAATTTTGGCTCAGATCACGATCTCAGTGTCCTGGGATCTAGCTCTAAATTAGGCTCCACACTCAGCAGAGAGTCTGCTTGTCCCTCACCCTCTGCTCCTCTTCCCATTCTTTCTCTCTCTCTCAAATAAAGATGTAAAATCTTAAAAAGATTTCCTACATTTTAATATTAAAATAATACTATGGGAGACCAAAGTCGGTGGTAGTTTCCTCTCTCCAGTTCAGGAGCTGTGGATTTTTTTGTTGGACTCACTTTTTGTGGCTGAGTCCATTCTTCATTCATCTGAGCAGAGAATAGCCCAGCAGAGAGTAAACCATGAGCATCAAAACAGTGTTGTGAAATTCATATTTTATTGCTCCACAAATGGTTATCCTAAAGTTCATCTTCTTTGTCTTCTTCTTCTATCTTAACATTAGAAAAACTTTTCATGTAGGTGTGGGGTTTAAGCAAAGTTGTGGGTAAGCTCTTCCACTGGCAACTACTGGCTATCACCTTGTTTCTGTCCAGGGTCCAGCTTGGTGAGGTATTACAGGGAGGCCCAACTGACTAGAAGGCCATGGTGGTTGAGCTAACCATTCACCACAAGAAAGTAGCCAGTAGACTAGGAGAACTGACCAGAGTAGCCACACTCCTTTCCTGATGTCTGAGACTTGTGTTTAAGAGCAGATATTCAAGAATTTTTAGAAATCACATGTGAAGTAAACTAAACTGAGAACTGTTAGCTTAGTCCAACTATTAGCTCTGTATTGGAAAAATCAACTGGGCTTTATTTACTGAGTTCCTCAAAAGATCAGTTCCAGTTTTCCTGATCAAGGATAGCAAAAAAAGTTTACAACTGTGAAGATCACAGAAGAAGATATGAGAGTTGTAACACTGAAGGCAGATAATCATATAATGAGACACTGAACTCAGGAAAACACAGAAAAAAATCATCATATGATTAGCTGAAGGCAGATAATCATGTAATGAGACATCGAACTCAGGAAAACACAGAAAAACAGGAAAAATAATTATTTTCTTGGGCAATTTCAGTTTCTCTCCTTGTATTTTACATTTTGTTTGATTCTTTTCAAATCTGTACATGCTTTTCACATGTTTTTGAATCTTCTTAATTTCTATACTTGAAAATACTCATTTTGGGGTGCATATTTAATATTCCAGTTGTTTGAAGTTTTGAGGATGGTCTGATTTTGCTGTTCTCGCTGATTCATTTATGATGGACTGTCAACTCGTTTATTCTGTAATTGGGATTTGAGCTCATTTTGGAGGGTGTTTATCTGTAGAAATCCTGTGTGACTTGAATTGAGGATGTATCCCTATGGGGCAGTTTTTAATTTGTTTGTGTCTGTCACTTGAGAAGCTTTATTGGTCTAAGACAAATTTTATGCTAATTCCCTGGCCTTCCCTGCTGAGTTCTTTGGGATGCCCCTGCTGAAGTGAGGCAGGAACTCGTCTGTGTGCAAGGAGAGAGGAGAAGCTGGACGGGGTCCTGTGGGAGTCACAAACAAAATGGGAAACCGGCAGGAGACAAACACTTCTCTCATGATGTGCTGGCACTTTGACATTGCCTGCAGAAAGTGTCCAACAGGAATGCCTGGTATCGCATCATTGCTGACTGTATTTCTGGTCCCACAGATCCTAGGCATCGTTCACAAAGCCTTTCTTTGACCCAGCTGTCAGACAACCACCCAATCCCCATCAGCTGGCTCTGGCAAGAAATCCTGGCCTATTTAAATTACAAAGTAAAAACCTCCCCCTGTCTTTCATTCCCCTGGTTATCTCTGTGTGTTCATTTATTTGTTCCTGAAAGGTAGATGGAGGGGTGGGTTTACTTTTTCCAGTAGCCCATCCTGAAAGGGCAGGTCTGGGGGCTAAAAGTATTTGCATAGTTAGTGTGCGGTTAAGTTTTTGGAACATACCTTCTTTTACTCTTCCACTCTCTGCTTGTCAGCCTGACTTCTTGTTGTGTCTTAGTGGATTGCAGTTGTGGTGATCAGGGTTGGGTTGTCTGAGGCAGAAAGACAGAGCTGTGTGGTAAACACGGCGCAAGGTCACGCCCTCTTGCTGAAATGGCTGCAGCCCATAGATGTTGCTTTCTGAGAGGTTATCACTGCTGCCCAATCCCCAGAGACAACTGAGCTCATACAAGAATTGTTTACCAAATGTGGTACGGGACAAGAAAGTAGCTGAGGTCACGTAGGCAGCCACCAGCCAGTTTTATAACTGGGGGATTCTGCCCACCTGCCAAACTGCTTTTGAACTCAAGGAAGGAAAACATGCATAACTTATCTAAGTGTTAATTGTCAGATGTTCATTGAGTCACAAAAATATCTCACCATTCAGAGGAGTATTTTGATGGTGGCTATCCTGGCATATGGGGAGAGGAGGACAGAAGAGAAGGCATCTCTTTTGCTGGCTTCCATGCCTTGCTTTCATCTGCGCTCCTTCCCCAGTCACCCAGTGCTACAGTGCTGGATGAGGTCTCGAAGGTTATCATGTGTTTAATTTTTATGTTTCATTCCAGAATATTTAATTCCATTACATGGAAAATACATGAGATAGAAGCAAGACTAATTATAGATAGTAAGTAAGTAAGTATCTTGTGAGTCACAGAGGAAACTCATGGACATTTGTCAGTAACCTGTGAGGCACAGTAGACCTAACAAGAATAAATGCAACATTAATGTGTTAAACAGAGGTCAAAAGGATGGAACAAACAAGAGTGTAATTTATTGATAGAAGATAATAGAAGCCCAGGTCAATATTAAATGTTAAATACCCCAAAGCACAGATCATCTCACCCCCAGATTGACAGCTATGTCGTGTCTGAACTGATTATAAGTGACTATGCTGGCTTGGGTGTCCCTTTCCCAAGGCATTCCGTTTTTCTGCTAGGACTGTTAGTGGCCAAGGACTGTTAGTCATGAGTAGTTTCCCCTGGGTCTCTGCAACAGAAGAAGCTCCAGACACCTTCTGTCTGCAGGTCTTCCTAGTTCACCCTCCACACTAGTCCCCATAAACTTAGTGTTGACCAGAAAGGGGCGGAGGGAAAGGGAGAGAGAAAAGCAAGAGTGGGAAAGACAAGGCATCAATCATTGTGCAGCCCAGGACGGAGGCAGTGTGTTGCTTCTACCTGTCTGTACCCTGTCCTCGGTGTGTTAAACAACTTGCATCTCTTCCTCGTTGTTTCTCACTTTATGAGAACCTCTTGACAAACATAAGAGGAAGCTAAAACCTCCTAGAGTCCCCATATTTGTCTTCCAAGTCCTTAAAGGCCCTGTCCTGGTATGTACAGTTGGCCTATGACCCTAAGAGATGGCAGGAAACCATTTAACTGTCTGCTGTGAGATTACCTAATGGGGATTCCAGTTTCCCAGGCCACATAATAGCCATCTTATAACTGTGCTCTCCCTGAAGTCAACCAGCTCAGAATTCTGGGGCTGGATATTTGTAATGCTTCACCTCTAATGACTAATCTCTGTTGTTTTCAGGAATCTGTATGTATGTTACAGAAACTGAACACGTACTAACTTAACTAAACAGAGCTTATTGCCCATTTAACTGAACAGGTTCACAGAAACAAGAGTACGGCTAAAGGAATAAGAGCAACTCTGGGACCCTGGATTACAATTACTAAGTCTCTAAGAGTCCAGGGCACTTCAGTCCCAGAGAGGCCAAGGGGGGGTTCTCATAAAGTGAAAAGTCTTAACTACCGGCTGATGTGACTGAAACTATAAAACGAAGAGTGTTCAGGATGTTCTGATAAGGCTTTCTACCTGCCATCAGAATCCTTCTTGGTCCTCTTCAAGCCCCACCTCCTGCACAAAGTCTTTTCCAACTATTCTAGCCCACTGATCCATTTCTTCATGTATTAATTCTGCAAATATTTATTTAGCACTTACTGAAAACCAGAAATTAGGCAAGGGGCCAGATGTTTCTACTGACCCTACTGTTACTAGGACATGATTTGCTAATAATGCAATTTATTTACTAAAGTTGTCATTTAGGGGTGCCTGGATTGAGTCATTAAGTATCTGCCTTCGGCTCAGGTCATATCCCGGGGTCCTGGAATCAAAACCCACATCGGGCTCCTTGCTCAGCAGGGAGCCTGCTTCTCCCTCTCCCTGTTGCTCCACCTGCTTGTGCGCGCGCTCTCTCTCTGTCAAAGAAAAAAATAACATATATATATATATATTAAAGTTGTCATTTAAAAACATAATTCAGAAACAAAACCAAACCGTAACTCAGAACCTAAACCTAAGGCAGCTCATTAAGGGAGTTTTGGTCATGTGATTTTCCTAAAGGAGGAACCACAAGAAGCAAGCTACATATTCATCAGCATTAACTGAGTGTGTGCCACACAGATTTGACATGACGTCTGCCTTTGAGCAGTTTGTAGATTCCTGGGAGCATTATTAAGTCAACACAGTGGGATCATGGTGGATTATCAGGAAAACCAGCTGCTGGGGTTCCTTTTACAGGGATTTTATTTTCATTCTTTTTTTGAAATCAAATCAGGCCAGAGGAAACCATGATATATTCTGAACATTTGGACAAGTGCCAAACCTACAAAATCACCTTGTGAATAGGATAAAACCTTTTTACTGTTGAGTAAAATTCCTCTGTGGGGGTTGGTATTCCCATCTCCCAGCCACATATCCGTTGCTTCTCTGTGCTCTTAGAATAAGATTACTGACAGTGGACTATAATCATCAGGTGAATTTTTAAGTTTCAGATTTCCTTCCTTCATTCATTCATAAACTCACGCTATGTAGCAAGCTGCATGCCAGGTGAAAGCAGAGGCAGGGTAGAGTTGAGAGGGAGGAAACCTGAACTGTAAATAATGATTTTCCCTGAGTAACTGTGTGATCTTTGGCGAGTCATAAAAATGTTCTCCGTCTCAATTCCTGTATTTGTAGAATGGGAATTACCAGATGATCCAGGAACATAAAAGAATCCATTATTTTATATATATATAAATATATATAAATATAAATATATATAAATATAAAAAATATAAATATATATAAATATAAAATATATATTAAAATATATATATAAATAAATTATATATATATATATAAAATAAGGTAAATAAATGAGGAAAAAGAAGCAAACAAGAATTCTGAAAATACAAGTAGAAGGAATTAGGGAAATAAAATCACCATTAGGAGATTGCTCCAGTTAAGATCCACAGGTGGATGCTAAAACCAGTGGGCAAACCTTGAAGGAGAAACAGAATATTTGCATAGCCTCCAATTATCTTTCCCCAAATATATATATTAAATGCTGTACTGGTTCTAACACATCTACATATTACTTGCTATTCCTCCTTCCAGGAGGCGGGGCTAATTCCCCTCTGCTTGAATGTTGACTGGACACAGACTCACTTCCACCAAAGAATATGGAAAGGGAAAAAACAGCTTTGCATTGGAGAAACCTGAAAGATGGCACTTTAACCCCTGATCAAGGTTAACACCACCAGTAACAAGTTATATTGCTATCATTTACCTTATATGATACAATGAAAAGCGCACCTTGCTTCTGTGGTGTTTTCCCCTCACAGACCCATAACCCCATCCAAGCATGAGAAAACAGACAAACCCAGCTGTGGGGGAAGAGGGTGTTCTATGAATACCTGGCCAGTATTCTTCAAATGTGTCACAGACATGAAGATAAAGAAAAACTCAGAAACTACCACAGATTGGAAAAGTTTAAGGAGAGTAAATGCTTATGGGATCTTGGGTTGAATATTTGTACAACAACGAAAAGAAGCATTAATACATATTAGTGGAAAGTTTTGTGAAAACTGTATGGAGTTTACAGTTGAGATTCTTGCACAGAAATTAATTGCTTAGTTTTGACAAATGTACCTTGCTAAAATGTTAACATTGGAAGAAGTGGGGTAAATAGTTCTGAATTCTCAGAACTATTTTTGCAACTTTTCTGTAAGTACATAATTAGGTCAAAATAAAAAAAAATGTAAAAGCTGTACCTCACAGAATTGTTTAAGGAACTCCTGCAATAATGTTTGAATATTTGAACTTAAAAAAATATGAAGTGCCATAATTGTGTAAAATATAAGGTTTCTTTTTTATTTATAGGAGAACAGAAATAATAGAGAGTAGAGATGGTTGCTGGCTAGCACAGAGGATGAAGGAGAATATTTTAAGTGGCATTTTTAAAAGGTTCTAAATCTTGTATCTAATTCCTGCTTATTGGTATATCAACTTCAAGAAGGGGGAGGATTTTGTTTGTTTTGTTCAGGACTCTATTACAAGCTAGAACAGTGCTTAGCATAGAGAGTGCTTGATAAGCTTTGTTGAGTGAATGAACGAATGAATGAATGAATGAGTAAGTACCGTTTTCCATACAGGTCATGAAGTGAGGCAGGGTTGGAATATGCTGGCAGTAGTGAGAAGAGATTATATCCACCCCCCCCCCCCCCACCAATAGTGGTTAGCATGTGGGAGAATAATGTGAATCCCAGCCTGTTTGGTAGGGGTCTGGGTGAGACCCAGGTCAGAGCAACAGCAGGTTTTTCAAGAGGAGAGGGAGAGGGTGAGGGAGCTATCCTGGGAGAACAAACTGAGGGTTGCTGGGGGGAGGGGGGCTGGGAGAAGGGGGTGGGATTATGGACATTGGGGAGGGTATGTGCTTTGGTGAGTGCTGTGAAGTGTGTAAACCTGGTGATTCACAGACCTGTACCCCTGGGGATAAAAATATATGTTTATAAAAAATTAAAACTTAGAAATAGAAAAAAAAAGAAAAAAAGAAAAAAAAATCCCCCAGGAGAGGAAGGGCAGCTGAAGTGCAGAACTTGAGGTGAGAGAGTGTCTTGAATGATAAGAGTCTGGAGCAGCTCTCAGAGCATTTAGCCTTTTCCAGACGTCTAGGATGGCTCCATACCAAGGTCTTAGTTCCTCTGAGTCAGCTCGCTGACTGGTAGCAGGAAGAGCTAGTTGACTGAATGTCAGTAAAATCCTCTTGTTCCTGTGTGACAGGGATATGTCCAAGGATGTGGTACCCCAGAACAATTAGGATTATGGATTTCTGTCCCCAAATTTGAGCTCTAGTTTTTGAATAGAAGCATTTTATAAACTCATCTGGGGAGAGACAGAGAGTATATTTCATGTGCCTTGTTCTAGTTGTCTAAGTTGTAGACAGACCACAGTGACTTTCAGAATTGGGTTGTGTGCTTTAGTGTAGCTAAGCAAAGCAAAGCATAGTCCTAGGCAGGCAATTCTTTAATTACAGGGAACTTTTCAACTGTGTTTTCTAGCAGGCACTGCTTCTCAGGGCTGGGGAGCTCATTCCACTGGCCAGCCACTTGTTGTACCCCTGGCTGTAGTGTTTCTTGGTGAAGGAGACCCTTTCCCCCATAGAGCCTATAACAAGGCCTGAGGAACATTGGTGCAGTTACCCGAGGCCCCACAGAGCATGGAGACACCAGCATCTCTTTCCTCACTTGTGTAACACAGGGAAATTAGTTCTTTCTTTGCCTTTTCAGCTTGATTTAACTGCTCCTAAATTTCCCAGGCTGAGCTCTATAACGTGGGCTAAGGATGGCTTCTAGGCCTGTGACCACCACCATTTAGTCGTCCTTTCCTGTAGAAAGTTAGTTTCCTCAGAGTTGGTAGCTCAGCTGTTTCATATCATAATGGGGTGGAAAAATGGCAGGCAGGCTGTCAAACCTGATGCAAATGCTATTTTATAAAAAGTGGTTTAAATTGGCTGAAGCTGTTTTTAGACTGATCAGTTAAAAAAAAAAATATGTAGGGCATCTTTCTGACTTGCAGAAACATAGCTCCCAAGTAGATTTTTCATCATGTATTTTGGAAGAGGGCTGTAGGCGGGCATAGGCTCCTCATAAAAACTAGATGAGGATTTGTTAATGTGGGATTATGGAAACTGGATTCAGCCTGCCCTCAATTAATGGGAAGGGACAAGTGCGCCAAGTAGGGAGAAAGGGAAAGAGATACTAGAATGAACATATTTGCATACCCTGGAGAGATAAGCTTTGATCTTGGTTTCCCCTGGAGCTATTTAAAGAGTTGCAGGATTTTTGCCAGAAGACAACAGGGGTAGGCTCCTTTAGCTCCTTGGGTTTGTAGTTATTCTCATTTTCAGCAGAAACAAAAGAGGGAAGTGGTATTTTGACCCTTGATAAAGGGATTTCAGGGGCAGGAGCTAGGAACTGGGGAAAGTTAACTTTATGACTTCAGTGAAGACTAGTTCCCTTGAGATAAGCCTAACCAGAAACTTAAGATTTCATGGAGAAACTTCGGAGTTTGTGGTGTATATTGATATCCAAGATGCTCAAATGCCTTTCTTCTGTTCCTTTTGACTCAAATCTGACTCTTGGCCATTTTTTTTTTTTTTTCCTGGCTCTGGGCCATTCTAGTATCTAATGTTTTTTTCAGTAGGTTCTTTGTCCAGCATGGAGCCTAACTGGGGCTTGAACTCATAACCATGAGATCAAGACCTGGGCTGAAGAGTCAGATGCTTTAACGGACCGAGCCACCCAAGTGCCCCTCAGGGCCAGTCTAGAAGCAGTAAGTGTACTGACCCCACCCACCAGGAGATGTACCACTGAACCAAATGCGGTTGCCGCCCCTCCTCTCTCACTGTCTATGCATTTAGGGTCTTTGAAGCCCATCTCTAGTATAATCTAGATGAGACACACTATACTGAACATACTTGATCACGTTTGGTACAACATAGAGTAGATGATGGAAATGTATGTCAAAATGAGGAATGCGTAAATAGCTACCAAATCGCCTCCTCCTTCTCTCTTGAATTCTAGTTAAGTTTGGGGGGGCCTGTGTGGCTGAGTTGGTTAGGCATCCAATTCAATTTCGGCTCAGGCCATGATCTCTGTGTCATGAAATTGAGCCCCGTGTCTGGCTCTGTACTCAGTGGTGAATCTGCTTGAGATTCTCTCTCCTCTTCCCCTGTTCTGTGCTCTTTCTCCAAAATAAATAAAAAGATCTTAAAAAAGAATTGTTAAGTTTATTCAGTATCTCTGTTTCCTCCCTGGATTTATTCTAAGATTTAGGGGTAAAGAATTGGGGGAAGGAGGAGGAACAGAGGGTGATAATCAGGATTTGAGGGGTAACTTCAGGTGATTTTGAGAAGGGATCTGAAAGCAGGTACAGTGTATGCAAGACATGCCCTGGAGAAGGATAGAAATTATAAGTACTAACATTCACTCAAGTTCTTTTTACGGTGTTAAGTGTTAGGGAAAAAGTGAGGATTGGAGCTGGATTATTTTTATATTCTTTTGGTTGTATGATCCATGTTCTTTGACCTCAGTTACATTTTGGTATCATACCATGTGAATCACAGCACTATAAGCACTGTACTTGGTGCAAGCACTTGGCCACTCCATGTGTTTTGGATTGGGTGTCTATTCTCTGCCTTCTATAAGCAAGTAGAAGTTGTGGTTTGAGCCCTGGAGAAATCTACTTGGTGAGGTAAAAGATAGGAAATTTTAAAGAGATGTTAGTTGTTTGCTATGTTGGTTCTTTTCTATGGTGGATAACCCATATTACAACAGGAGAGGGGGCAAATAAAAACAAAAAATGTTCAACAGTAACTGTTTCCTGCCATAGCTAATCTCATTTTCATTTGGCTTTGTAATGTATCTAAATGCTGCCTGTCTCCTTCCTGGCCTTTCTTCATAATTATATCTCAGTACTCTTGTTTGCTTCAGTTAGGTTATTTTCCTCCCTTGACCTTGTACATCTCCTTAATTATGACTCCCTGCCTTTACCCAGAATTACACCATCACCTAGAGATATTCTGTCATCATTCCTTCATCTATTTACATCCTACCATGATTCAGGAGACGAGGTAGGATCTGATGGTTTATGAAACTTTTTCAGGTTCCCAAACTGATCAGGCTCTTCTAGTGTTCATTGTACTTCTTTTTCAATTATTATATTTTATACAACCTAGTAATTAGAATCAGAGAGGTAGACGAGCTCTTAGTGTATCTGACCAGCTCCATTCATTTTTCAGATGATGCAACTGAAATGCAGTGACATGATATTACTAACAGTAGATAGTTGGGAGTATACATTAACATGTTTATAAACTAAAAATTGGTACAGAAATAACAGTTATTATTCTTGTAGGGGCAGAGTTATATCTAGGAGCCAAATCCTCTGACTCCTTCCTGGTTTAACCATTATATCAAGCAACCTCTACTAAATTGTTATCTGCCCAATGTGAGGTGGGAAATCAAAATTCAGATGGAAGCATTATGTGGTACCCACAATATACAAGGCACATTTGTTGCAAGTACTCTGTGAGATAATATATCATACTTATTTTTACAAATGACAATACTGATCCTCAGAGATGCTAAAACACTTGCCCAAGAATACACAGAAAGTAATAGAGGCAGTATACAAATGTAGATCTGCCCAACTCAAAAGCTTGTGAATGTGTTTTCTCTTTCCTCTTTTTTTTTTTTTTTTTTTTTTTTTTAAGTAAGCTCCACACCCAACACGGAGCCCCACAGGGGCTTCAACTTGCAACCATGAAATCAAGACCTGAGCCTAAATCAAGAGTCAGATGCTCAACCAACCAAGCCACACATGCACCCCGTGTTTTCTCTTTCCTCTATACTGTGTTCTTTGAGGCAGAGATGGGTTCCTTTTTCTTTTAGTTTCCTCAACATTAATTCCACCTTTGGCCACAGCGTATGATCATTCATGACGTTCTGCTTCAGTGATGGCCACGTCCCCCATGGGAAGTCTCTGTGAACCTTGTCTTTTTCAGTGGGAACTTTCCAAGGATGATCCATCTTACAAACTATTTTCTAATGGTCCACAATCATTAAAATAAATCATAGGTTAAAAAGAACTTCAGATGCAATGGCTTTCTAAAGAAAGATGTAAGAATTTGGCTGGTGCTTTGAACTCCTCAGTTATAAGTTACTTTTGAAATATATAGGACAATTCATCTTATTTTTTTAATGGGTGAATTATGCATGATGATTGCCAAGAACAAAAATAAAGTCAGAGGATGTCACAGCCCAAACTGATGTGAAGAGTGTTTCTTGCCCTTTCACCAGATAGTAGATGCTGATAGCAACTCTTCCGGACAACACACAGATACCAATGTTCTGGGTATAGTGGGCTTTGGTCAGCCAAAGAGGTTCTCTCATTTCCACCATTTTCTCTCTCTCTCTCTCTTTCTCTCTCAGAGAATCCTCTTATCGAGCCCAGCCATTTTTATTTTGGGCCTACTCAGCTGGCTTCATGAGATGCCACCTTATGCTGAGACCATCCTAAAAAAGTACTAATGCTGCTGTTCTAGGGTAAATCTATTCTTTAAGAGGGCCAGGAGATCATAATGCTTTCAGTCCTGAAGAGTGAATGTAATTGAGGATTCCTGGTGGTATGGAAGGCTGATGGAAAAGTTGTTGACTGAGTATTTGTACTCAGTGGACAAAAGGAAGGAGTATATATTTTTATTTCTTTTAGGCCTACCATACCATTGAGTGGCATGTATTGAAAATGTACCCTAATTTGTAAGAGGTGGAAGGGCTATGAGCTGAACAGGTGAGGGGAAAATTTCCAAGTTAAGGGTGTTCACCCTAAGACCAAAGTCATTTGTGTTACAGCCTTTTCTCCTCTCGAAGGTCCCACTTACAGACCTTACTCGTTGTGGCTGTGGATACATCTGTGACTTTGCCATTTGTTTCATTCTGCATCACTCCTGTTGATTCAGTGGCAGCCCCATATTCACCTGGCCTCCACCCAGCATCCTTTTATCTTCTTTTATTCTCATTCTGGCAACTGTTTGTGAATGATTTAATCTCAAATGGTAATCTACACATTCAAAAATCACCCTCAGGCATCCACTGTACTTAACAGGGTAGCCTTCAACCAATCGTACCTGTCACTCCCTATCCTTTTTATCTAGTGATGTGAGAGTCTGTTTGCCAACAGTTGAGTTTGGCCAGTGGTTACGAGCAATGTCACTGGCAAGGAGGTTTATTTGGCTGCGGGGGATGGCATCTCCTGATGGCTCTCCTAATGCTCCTGTGTTTATTCTTTTCACTGCCAAAGTGTTCTCCCATTCATTTGAACCATCAACTTTTCCAATAACCTGTCTTTTAAAATAGCAACCGTTGTTGTCTTTCTCTGTCCCCTGAGGACAGAAAGGTTAAAAAATGGGCTTTCTGTTTCCATCGTGTGCAGCTGCTGGGAGAGGAGTTCTTGACCAGACCACATCCCCCTCTCAAGTGCTGTTCCAGAAACCTGACTAATTACAGCAAGTGGTGTGTATGTAACGGGGCCAGGGAGAGGCTGGTGAGGGGTCTGATGGTCAATGCCAGTGCATTGTAGGTTGGAGAGTTGGTTCACAAACTTCTTGTTCCTGTCTCTTGGTGTTTGTTCTCTGCAATGTCTTGGCTGCTGAGGGGCACTGAAGCAATTTAAGACACATTCTTGCCCTTAAAGAGTCTACAATTGAGCCATCCATTCAAGAATAGGTATGAATTACCTCTTATGTACAACACATTGTGTCAGGGCACTAAATGTGTCCCTGGGTGATCACAATACAATAAGATTCATTTTATACAAAATGTAGTACAATGTCATAGGCAGTCAATGACATGAGATTACTGTAAATGTTCAGCGGCAAGGATTATGTAGCTGTTCCACAGGTCTACCTCATTTTTTAAAAAAGATTTTATTTATTTGTTTGACACAGAGAGAGAGATCACAAGTAGGCAGAGAGGCAGGCAGGGCGGGGTGGGGGGGTGGGGAAGCAGGCTCCCTGTTGAGCAGAAAGCCTGATGCGGGGCTCAATCCCAGGACCCTGAGATCATGACCTGAGCCGAAGGCGGAGGCTTAACCCACTGAGCCACCCAGGTGCCCCTACCTCGTTTTTAATGTACAGCACCAAACTCATTTGCTTTTTCTTTCCTATTCTCAATTTTGCTCCCCTGTCTTCAAATAATGTCACATTAGCCAACAAAACCAAAGTATCAGTCCTGTATTTCCCTCCTTTCCGGGCAAGATTTTGTCAATTATATATGATAACATCTCACAACATATGCCTTGCCTTTTCTTCCCTGCCCCACCCTCTTCCTCAAGTGCATTCTCTTTTCATGTGTAATTTGGGTTCTGGCAATAATTTCTAAGTGATTGATTTGTAAATAGCTGCTCCTTCATCTAATTCGACCTCTATACTGTGTTGGAGTTACAATTCTGATTTTATTTGACTTCTGTTTCTTTAAGAGTTTATAGGAAAAATGTTCAATTATGGAAACATGGCATATAAAGACCTACACCAGGGGCTAGCAGATTTTTTTCTGTAGAAAGTCAGTACCTATTTTAGGCTTTGTGGGCAACATAGTCCCTGTCACAACAACTCACCTTTGCCATTATATTGCAAAAGCAGCCATAGACAATACATAAGCAACTGGACATTGCTGGGTACCAATAAAACCTTATTTGTGGACACTGATGTTTAAATTTTGTGTAATTTACATGTCATAGTATCCATTATAAGAAAGATAAATGAGACAGCATCCTTCTTTTCATTTTTTTCAACAAGCTAAAAATGTAAAAGTCCTTCTTAGCTTATGAGCTGTATGAAACAAATGGTTGTCCAGATTTGGTCCACGAGCCCAACCCTAGCTTACAGCGTCTGATCCTTCTTTGTCTTCCCAATGCCTCATTACCTCTACTCCTTTATCTTCTCTCTAGTCCTTTGCTTCTGGCACAACAGATTCTTCACCTACTCCTGTACATGTTATAATTTTTCATGCTTCTCTTTCTGTGACTTTTTAACCCTGATTGTCCCAGTATTCAATAATGGATCTTGGGGAATCTTCCCATATCCTTGAAACCAGTCCATGGAGCATTTGAACTTCATTTTCCAGAAAGCTATGTCTCTGTGGACATCCAGTATCATCTCCCCAATTACCAACACGAGTGAAGGGCTGAGATTTTATGCTGTTTGCAAGGTAACTTGCTTTATAAATGGGACACTTGATAATATGCTATAGTGTATCACAGTTGATAAGGTCTTAATTCACAATTTTCAGCACCTTACGTTAATGTCCACTTTGTACTTAAACCTTCCCTTTTAGAAATGAATTAGGTAGTCTCTTATAATGTATTTTACTACCTTTCAATAAAGGCTAAAATGTAGTCTAATAGCAATGACAGAAAATAAATGCCATGTTATAATTTATGGTGTACATTCGGGTCTTTAGCTCTTTGTAAAGTTAATGAATGACCAAATCACCTTTGCAAAGTAGTTGATACTGTGATATTTCTGCGTACGGGTTTCTGGGGTTGTCATCCAGCCACTGGAACCCTTCTTATATGCAGAGACATGTAGATGCTGTCAAGACTCATTGATGTCTTTTTTTAATCTTTTAAGCCTCATTGATGTCTTAAAGATAAACGTATTTAATATTTATATCATAAAGATACCTCCTCTTTTTAAATATTTTATTTATTTATTTGACAGAGATCACAGGTAGGCAGAGAGGCAGGCAGAGATAGGGGGAAGCAGGCTCCCTGCTGAGCAGAGAGCCCGATGTGGGGCTCAATCCCAGGACCCTGGGATCATGACCTGAGCTGAAGGCAGAGGCTTTAACTCACTGAACCACCCAGGCACCCCTAAAAGTACCCTTTTAAAGTACTACCTGCTACAATAAAATGTTTTTATGTTGTGAAATCTCTAGAAAATACGCTGGACCCAGTGGATCAGATTGCCCATTTTGAATCAGATGAGACTCTCCTAGTGTTTTAATATAGCATTAGTTATCTACGCTGCCATAAGAATTTGCCACTAAATTAGTCCTTAGTTGGTGAGAAGTTGGGGTGAGTGTTGTTGGATCCTCTGCTGAGGTCCACCAAGGCCAAACTCAGGGTACTAGTAGGGCTATGTGTCCCTCACTAGGGGCTCCGAGGAGGAAACTCTTTAAATTTTTGGCTGAATCCAATTCCTTGCACTTGCAGAACTGAGATTCCTTTTTCCTTGCCTGTTGTTAGTCAAGGACTGGTATTTGCTCCCGGAGGCTGCCTGCACTCCTTTTCCTGCTTTCGGAATGGTCCCAAGCATGTCAGGTTGAGCCCTTTTCCTGCTTCTAACGTCCCTGACTTCCTCTTTTGCCACTTCTCTCTTGCCTCCAGACAGATGAAGTTCTCTGCTTGTGAGGGCTCAGGTGATTGTATTTGGGCACCTAGATAATTGAGAAAAATCTCTCTATTTTAAGGTTAGTAACTTTGATTATATTTGCAAAGTTCCCCTTTCCCTGTAATATATA
The DNA here is from genome assembly GCF_964662115.1 of Mustela nivalis. Classification (NCBI taxonomy): domain Eukaryota; kingdom Metazoa; phylum Chordata; class Mammalia; order Carnivora; family Mustelidae; genus Mustela; species Mustela nivalis. The sequence goes on along the minus strand of NC_139027.1, from coordinate 71,371,544 downwards.
TATATATTCACAGGATCCAGGGATAAAGCATGCACATCTTTGGAGTGTTATTCTTTTTACAAATATTGTCACTATTTCATTTCTTGGTGGCTGGAAAATTTATTAGATTAACAGAAGTAATTAAACAATAGCATGAGAATAACTGTTTTACTTATCAGGGAACAAGAATCTCCATATTATCACCTTCATCATCTTCATAAACTCTCCATTCCAGACTTCTTTCTCTGGTGTAGAAGAGGTGGTTAGCAGGCATAATAATAGGTACCAAGGGTTAGTTTATAGAAACCTTTAGTTGGTCGCTGTCCTTCTCAAGAACTGGAGGCAGGCCTAGAAATACAGTATTTTTCAAAGCTCCTTCCTTCTCCACTGTCACAAGGATGGAATGAGAAAATGCTCTAGCAAATGACAAATTGACTTCTAGCTAATTTAGGGAATAATAATAACTAACATGTCATTTGTATTTATGAGGCTATTTAATCAACTCTCCATATACAGTGTCATCTCTGATATTCACAACAATTCTGTGAATAGATATTCTTTCCCACACCAAACAGAAAAAGAGACATTAAAGAAGTTCAGTGAGAAGCCCAAGGCTTCTAAGTGGCAGAGCTAAATTTTAAAAACCACATGCAAAAAGTCTGTGATGTGTAGACAATAAAAACAGGCTTATTGAAGTTTATGTATGAAAATGTTGTGGGAGTTATACAGTGGCTTGTATATAGTTACATTGTGGCTTGTTTCAAAAAAAAATAATCTCCTGACCATATCACTCCCATTTTCATTTCCTAAAGACAACGGATTCCCACTGCACTTTTTACTTTCCTAACTTTGTATAACATGCTTATACTACTATTTCTTGTTTTTCAGTTTTAATATTGTCTATTGACACATGCCTTTGGAAGATAAGAATTTAACTCTCTCATTTGCCTTACCTTACTTTTTTTTTTTTTAAAGATTTTATTTATTTGACAGATACAGATCACAAGTAGGCAGAGAGGCAGGTAGAGAGAGAGAGAGAGAGGAGGAAGCAGGCTCCCCGCTGAGCAGAAGAGCCCAATGTGGGTCTTGATCCCAGGACTCTGGGATCATGACCTGAGCCGAAGGCAGAGGCTTTAACCCTCTGAGCGACCCAGGCAAGCCTCACCTCACTTCTTAAAGCAAATCCCATTTTTTCCATCTTGTCATTTTGCACAGCTCTTTGAGCATTTTTTCCCCAAGTGTTTCTTCTATACTCTTTTTTTAAAAAAAAATTTATTTATTTATTTGACAGAGATTGCAAGTAGGCAGAGAGGCAGGTAGAGAGAGAGGGGGAGGAGAGACAGGCTCTCCACAGGGCAGAGAGCTCGATGCAGGACTTGATCCCAGGACCCTGACTGAGATCATGACCCGAGCCAAAGGCAGAGGCTTAACGCACTGAGCCATCCAGGCGCCCCTCTTCTATACTCTTAACTGAATTTTTAAGTGCATGATATCAGTTTTAATTTCCAAGTTTTTTTTTATCTGAATGTTACTTTTGCACAACATATTGTCAATTCTATGAAGATACTAATGATATATATATATTCTACTTTTTTGTTGTTGTTTTGTTTTTTTCCCTAAGTTGTTTTCTCTGTTTGTTTTGCTACTGCTTTTCAGGTAGTGTTTTCTTAGCTTTTGCTGATTTTTGGTTTTCTGCTCATTTTTAAGATAATAGAAGCTCTGTTGGCATGGGATAGTTAATTGTGGGCTTCCTTGGATGGTGTCATAATGGGGAATTATCAGTTTTTCGGCATTTCCTCTAGGGTTGGTCAGATTTCCAAGACTAATAGCACTCTGAGGACTCAGCAAGGAAAGAAAACATCAGTGGTGGTAGTGGTGGGTATTTCAAGATTCTGTATGCAGACCTTCATATTTTCTTCCTTTCCCATGTATCACATTTCTATTTTTATCACTGTTTTCTGTCCCCTAAAGCAGGGACCTTCTGTTTTCTTCCCCAGGGAATACATCTCTAGTCTTCTGATGGAGTACAAATGTACATTGAATCAGAGAGATGACCTTGGGGTTGAAGTGCTATGTAAGCAGACTTTGATCTGATTGTGGCGTTGGGAGCCCCATCTTCACACCCACGTACAGAGTGGCAGGATGCCCTTTCTAGGACTTTAGTAGGTTTCTGCAAGTATGAATCAAGTTGCTGCTCAGCTGCGTTCTCTACTTCACTTAGGTTTCAGTGTTTCGGGTTTGCCCTTGAGCATCTGCCTTCCAACTTCTATAATGTTGTGGCTGTTGCCTCCTCTCCTTGTCTTTACGAGATTATACTTCCCCCAAATCGTTTTCCTATCATTTCCGTATGTCCTGAAAGGCGCTGAGGTGAGCACTCGCGTGTACTCTGCCATCTCTCACTGGTGCCTGCGTCAGTTGCATCATTGATCTGGGAACGTTGTCCTTTCAGGGCCTCTTCAGTTGACATTGGCAGTTAGAACTGTTCGTTCAGATGAGCAAGTAAGGATCAGGGGTAAGAGCGATACCCGAGGGCCTGATGGAGTGCACTGGTGTTGGGTACAGATTTTCAGATACAAATGTCAACACCTGCCCTTTCTTCCCCTCCAGTAGCCTTCAGAAGCGTTCTAATGCTGCCACTTAGCTCACCTCAGTAAAGGCTCTTAAAAGGAGCGTGCAAATTGTGGTTGAGTGCCCTCTAGACTCTTTAAAGACAAGGACCAGAGACATGTCTTTCCAATTGTGTTCCCTTAAGAAGGAAGAAATCCAATTACCTGTACAAATCTGAGCATTAAAGCAACACACCGAGGTTCTTCTCTCCTCTGCAGGAACCATGCCATTGACAAGTTACCAGGGATTCTGAAGGCAGATAGGAAATAAGTCCATTACAATAATAGGTGGCAGACTGTGGTTTAATTTGAAAAGTTTTAGTTCTTATGAATTGTACTTTTTCTTGAGCTGACCAGTTATTTGATAACTACTCAAACAGTAGCTTCAGGCCAGGCAGAGTATGAGGCCAGAATATGGTACTGGACCTCAAAAAAGATGTGGGGGTAACAACTAACACGGTGCTTGGAACATCATGGAACTGTTGACCCCAATAAATATTTGTTAAAGTGAAAATATGGGCGTTGTTTTCAAATACCATGTTTTCCAAACAATGAGGCAAAGAAAGGCACTTTGTGAGGGCACACAGAGGAAAATTCAGGTAGGTTTGAAAGCTAGACTAATAAGCAGGTGAAAATTAATTGCTAACCTGACTCCTTTCCCATGCATGCCTGCAAAATTTGACCAAGTTAAGGGAAAAGTAAGTAATTGCCTGGGAAAATGTTGTGCAAAATATTCAAGAACATTGGATACTGTCTGGTGTGGCTGGACATATCAGGACTACATATTCGGCATCCCAAACAATGCTGTAAATGAATAAGGAGAAAGTTTGGATTTGAAAGTGCTCATGTCTAAGCTGGCATTTTTCCTTTTGCTTCTCAGCACAGTAAGGTTATAAACCTGGGCATACTAGACTTGTAAGTATTGTATATAGGGAAGTTCTGGAATAAACTATTTTGCCTGGAGTAACTAAAACCCACTCATAACAGGTTTGAGTGACATTTTAAATCCGGAATCCCTTAGTTTCATGTATGATGAAATGGATGGATTCATCCAGTTATCTTGTCATCATGTGAATACAGGGGTAGTCTGGAGCTCAATTTATCACACTCTTGTAAAACACTCAAGGAATTTTGTACCATGTATCCTTGCCTGAAAATTTTAGTCTTGAAAAATAAATGCTGTCATTCAAGGGGAATGTTTAAACTGTTCCAATATGTGTGGCAGATATAGTTCACTTAGCCATCTACTCACCTTGCTACTGATGGTGCATTTCCCAGACCCTCTTTTCCATTGAGCTCGAGGCAAGTTCTGTCAATAGGAGAACTTCATGGAGTATAAGAAGGCAAGAGGGCAGTAGAAGCCATTTTCTTCTGCTGTACCTTAGGCATAAGAGCTAGCAGTAGGGTCACATTCTTGTTTAGTACCTTCAGTGGCACCAGCAGCAAGTGTAGCCCCTTGGGTTCTTGCAAGAACACTAGAAGCTTCTTGATACATAGTTAGTGTCACCCTTCCTCTTTTGTTCCCCAAGAACTTCCACTACTTTTCTAACTAATGTTTTGGATTAAATCTCTTTCTCCAGCATAGTTTCTGTTTACTTCCCTGGGCACTGGCTGATAAAGAACAGAATTCCTTAAAACTAAAATTGGGATGTTCCCATGCCTTTTGGTAAAGTGTTCCATAATTTCTACATGTTGGCCTTAAGCTCTGGTTTCTTTATCTCTTAGCCTTCTGGGGAAATTGATTTAGTCTTCTTTGGAGGTAATATATGTAGCCATTTAGACGTTATTTCCATATGACCAAATGGTCTTCAACCTTATATGAATTTACCATACTTTATTTATCTACTCTTCTATTACAGAATATAATATTACATATTTAAATGTTTTTGATTCAGGTATCTATTGTAGCATAATATGTTACCCCAAAGCCTAGTGGTTTAGGACAACATTTTATCTCGGTTTCTGTGGATCAGGAATCTGGTGTGGCTTAGCTGAGTCACCTGCCTCAAGGTCTGTATCACAACTGCAGTAAAAGTGTTAGCTGGGGTATGGTCTCATTTGAAGGCTCAGCTATTGGAGGATCTGCTTTTAACATGTGGGTTTTGATAGGATTCAGTTCCTCATGGGCTGTTGGACTAAAAGACTAAATTCCTCACTTGTTATTACTCAGAAACTGGGTACTCAGTTCCTCATCATGTGGGTTTCTCTATAGGGGAACTCACAACATGGTATGGTACCTGGCCTTATCCTAGAAAACAGGAGGGAAGAGAGGAAGGTGGAAAGGAGAGGAAACAGACACACACAGACACACACACACACACACACACACACAGAGGAAGAAGAAGGGGAAGGGGAAGAAAGCAAAAGAGGGTCATAGTCTTTATAACCTAATTTCAGCAGTGACATCCCATCACTTTTTCCATATTCTCTTTGGTTGAAGCCATACAGAGGGAGAGGGACTATATAAGCACATGAATACTAGGAGGTGAGGGTCATTTGGACCCATTTTAGAAGGTGTCAACCACATCACTTTCCTAAAGAAATGGTGTATTCCTTGATTTCTGCTTCAGTGCTTAGGAAAATATTTATGAAGTTGGGCTTGTATGTAATACAAAGCCACAATACATAGTTTTAGTGACTCTGCATATAAACTTACAAGCAGTAGTAACAGGCAGCCAAACAAATTAACCCACCTGCCTTTTCACCCTAGAATATATATTTATTTCTTGAGATTGCAATTAATGCTTTTGTTTCTAATTATGTATTATATGAAATCACCACATAAATGAATCATCTGAGCTACTACTAGTTTATCTGAGAGAGTTTTTTTTTCCCTCTGGTTACAAAGAACCTTAGGACCTGCAAGTCAGCGTCCACTCTGGAATCCTACCTTAATGGTCACAGAAGTGGAAAATACTCCACCTGCAGACTTTGAGATAAAATGATGCCTATTTCCAGTAGGTGTGGAAATGTCTACTTTTGATGGGATCTTTCAAAACTGCATCATGCTTGCACTTCAGTTTCTCCCCTAAATCTTGATAAGTAGCAAAGTGCTCTCTTTGGATAGGGGCAGGGTTCCACTGTTAAAGATGTCTGTACAGCGACCCTGTGCTATCTCTTACAAGTCCTGCCAATGCTTTTATCATTTCAAATCTAAAAAAGGCTTAAAGTGGCTTCATTAAAACCCACTCCATGAAAAGTCAAAATCGTTCAGTAAGTCAGAATGAGATGCAGCCATATAAAGACACAGCGGTTACCTTATTTTCCAGGTAGAAAATGTATGGGCTATGCTACACCATATTACATTTGAAGAAGAAAGTTTTCATATAAATCTGAAATATCAAGCATATCAGCACACTGATTTTAAATATGTGCATTAAAATATCTGGTGCGAGGCTTTGCCCTGCATGAAGGCAAAGATAGATTACCCAGGTGGTGAGATTTGAAGAGCGATGGGCAAACCCATACCCTCAACAGACTCGACATCCAGTTTGACTCTATTGATGCCTGCTATTCTGTTATTTAAAAGCCACTGCTGTGGATGAATTCATTGTCCTCTTTCCAAATGCAAATGCCCCTGGAAAGAAAAACATGTAATTAATTTTCAGAACCCAGTACCTTTGGATAAACCAATTAGCTTCTTTCCGAAGGACTGTTGTTGATGGATGGCAGAAGGTAGAGGAAAGGAATCTGAGTACCTTCCCCAGGCATGTGGATAGAGACTGAACATCACAGGGCAGTTAGGTCATTGGGGGCAGATGACTTACTGGAGGGGATGAGAAAATCCCATGAAACAGTTATTTATTTGTGTGTCAGATACTGTGTGAAGTATGACATATACCTTATATAATTCGATCCCCACATCCCCCTTGCATGGTTAGAAGTGGCAGAACTGAGATTCAGCCTCAGCTCTGACTCTAAATACAGTACCCTTTTTAATCACACTTTCTCAGAATAATTCAAAACATTTAAAGTGGGAAGCCCCAAAGATAGAATTGGCAACTTATTTTCTTAAGTGCATATATGGTGAAAGAGAAAATGTGAGAGCCATCCTACACTAGAAATGAGATGCCTGTTACTGTCTTGAGAGAGATTGCATTTGGATCCATTTCTCTTTCCCATGGAAGACGTTTGTTTGGTTGTCTTAGAATTTCTGTCTTGCATGCTTCAGGCCATTTGGCATAGATGGCTGAGGGGAGCTGTAAGAGACTGCTTTTGCTTATATGCCTCCTTCCTTTCCTGCAAATGTCAGACCAAACTACATTCTCAGAGGAAGAAGCAAACAATAATTGATGTTCATATTAGTAACCCTGAAACATCAAGAAAATGTCAGATTGTGTTCAGTGTCTATATATAAGAAGCAAAAATATATATCCTAGATTTCAGAAAGATTTTAATGTGTTTATTTTTTTCTACACGTTGGTGTCTAAATCCATTAATGTCAATTCATTCCTTGACATGTTGCTTAATTTTTAAAAATGCCTAAGAGGCGTTTGGCATGATTATTGTCCTCAAGGATTTATATTCTTGTTTATTCAACAAGTACTTATTAAAGACCTACTGGATGTTTGGGCAAAGGTCTAGAGGTTATAGACAAAATCATGTAAATTAAGAAAACAAGATTTTTTTTTAACAAGGCTAAGGATAGTGTACATACTCCTAGTACCATAAGATTCCAGGAAAAAGGGAAAGCATGGAAAAGAAGTGTTTGGGAACTCTGCATTTGGCCAAATAAAGGCAGATTTTAATTTCCTGAAGGGCTTAAACTTTAATTTAAAAAAATGACTCCTGTTAAAATTGCTGTCTGGTTCACATATCTTTCTCCCCAGGGATACCAGCCTAATATGCACCATTCGACCACCCATCCATCCATCCATCCATCCATTCAGCCATCTATCCATCCAACAAATAATTAAAAGGCTGCTATATAAAGGACAATGGCTTGGGTATTGTTAATATAGTGATGAACAAAAGAACAAACCATGACCCTCATGGGAAAATCTACCTGTTGCAGTGTTGGTTTACATAGTGCTATAGAGGAAAATAAAGCATTATATGACAGCATACATATTGAAAGACCTCCTGTAGAAGATGATGTTCATGCTTGAAATCTGACACATGAGAAAGAGGCAGGCAGTTGAAGATGTGAAAGAAGAGCATTGCTGGCCCAGCATTTGGCCTTCACAGGGACCAAAGGTGAGGATGAAGTGGCGTGATTAACAATGGAAGCAAGGCCAGTATGGCAGATGAATTTTGTGAGTGAGGATGGCAAGCATATGGGCTGGGAGTGGTGGGCAGGAATCAGACTGTTTAGTACCTTGTAAGCCATAGTGAAGGGCTTGAGTTTTATTCTAAACCCAAAGGAAGCACAGATTGGCTTTAAAGAGGAGGTGATTCAGTTTATGTTTATAAATGTCATTTTGGCTGCTCTGTGGAGAATGACTTGGAGAAGAGAGGGTGAGAGACTATGAGGAGGCTTTAGTTATAGACCAGGTGGGGACATCATCTGTAGGCTTTGTGCCTGGCAAAAGTAACAGATCATAAACCTGGAGGCAGTAGCACTAACTTGCTTTCTTTTGTCTGAAGCACTTACTCTTCTTTTGGTTCAGAGACATCAAATCAACTCTGTGGCAGCAAATGACCTTTCTCTGGAGGCTGCTCTGACTCTGTGGACTTTAGAAACCCATGTCCAGTTTAACTCAGGATGGGGTCTCTCTTTCTAGCTGCTGAGTGGCCTCTTCTTTTCCTTCTTTTTGTTACTGTTGTTTCTGCTCTTGTTGCTCTTACTTTCCCAGCCCTCCTTGATTCTCCTGGCAACATTTGTTATTTCATGCCATACCCACTCTCCCACATTCCAGCTCGGCGGAGAAGCTCCTCATATACTTAGTCATGTTAGTCAAGTCAAAAGGTACATACCGACCACAGTATGTACTTTGTAGAGAGTAGGAGAAGAAATGGTTCTTACACAATCAAGGAGATGATATCATGCTCATCATTTAACAACATACGTAGGGAGCGAGCTAAGTGATGAGAATTATGATCACCAAGAGTGTGTGAAGTCAGTGAATGACGAGGAGGTGACATGCTAGGAAGTCAGGTGTTCCAGGATGGAGGGGAGTTTGCCTTGAACTGGCTTACCATAATCAGGGGCCCATTCCAGAGCCTGTAGATGGAGTGACTCCTGCCCTTCCTTCAGAGTTTACCCAACAGGGGAGAGAGAGAGAGAGGAAAGGATGTCAAGGATACACAGTCTCTAGACTATTAGTATTTTTTGGCTGCCATAACAAAATACCATAAACTGGGTGGCTTTAACTAGATATTTTCTCACGGTTGTGGAATTTCCAAAGAAGTCCAAGATAAGGGTGTCATCATGGTCAGTTTTTGGTGAAGCTTCTCTACCTAGCTTTGCAGATGGTCACCTTTCCACCGTGCTCACACATAGCAGGAAGAGAGAGCAAGCTCTCTGATATCTCTTCTTATACTAATTCCATCATGAGAGCCACCCTGGCATGACCTCATCTAAAGTTAATTACCTGCCACAGCCCTACTTGCAAATACCGTCACACAGGGTGGTATTAGATCTTCCACATATAAATTCTAGGGGACACAATTTCATAGCAGACTTTATGAAGTTTTGCTAGAATATGTTATCACAACCTTTAATACTTCCCTATCATAGCATGTATAAAATATGCAAATGTATCATGTGATTATATATTATATGATATAAAGTATATATACAGGCACTCATGTCTATCTCTCTGATGAGACCAGTCTCCATACTTAACATATACACATAAACACAGTGACTGAAGCCTTTGCTCATTATTTTATCCCTGTTTAAATGGTAGGTAGTCAACAGATACCTTCCTAATCTATATGTTTAAATTTGAAACATAGTAAAAATTTATAAATATAAGTTTATGTTTAAATATAAATTTATATTTAAATTTATTTTGTGATTTATATGTTGGGATTCTGCACTATTTCACTTTTTACAATGTAATATGTTGCAATGCATGTATTGCATCCTAAGAAAATGCACGTAAAAAGGCACCTGGGTGGCTCAGTCATTAAGCATCTGCCTTCGGCTCAGGTCATGATCCCAGGGTCCTGGGATCGAGGCCTGAGTCAGGCTCCTGGATAGGAGGGAAGCCTGCTTCTTCCTCTCCCACTCCCCCTGCTTGTATTCCTTCTCTTGCATTCTCGCTCTGTCTGTCAAATAAATAAATAAATAAATAAAAATCTTAAAAAAAAAAAAAAGAAAGAAAGAAAGAAAATGCACGTAATGCATGATAAGAAACATTGAAACTTTGAAAACATTGGCCTATAAAATTACCTGAGTGCCTCTCTATAAGGTCCTGTATTATTTGCATTATGGGCAAAATGATGGAAATTTATAGTGTCACATAAAACCTTCTGTGCCTTATATTTGATAGCTTTTATTACAAAAATAACTTTAACTGCTTTGGGCCAGGATATCCTAGCTAGGACTCTAGGACTCCCTATAATCTGGTTCCAATCTATCCTCAAGTGTTGTCGCCTCTTGTCCTTCAGTCTATTGGTTCTACCCTCTGTTGGCTCTTTTCAAACATGCCCTACAACTTGGTCTCTGCTGCATTCCTAACTGCATTGGCTGTATTCTGTGCTGAGCTTTTCTCAAGGCTTCATATCCTTAAGCCTATTTAATTATTTTTTTTTATTTTTTTTTTTTTTAGATTTTATTTATTCATCTGACTGAGAGTGAGATATTACAAGTAGGCAGAGAGGCAGGCAGCGGGGAGAGGGGAAGCAGGCTCCCTGATGAGCAGAGAGCCCGATGCGGGACTTGATCCCAGGACCGTGAGATCATGACCTGAGTGGAAGGCAGAGGCTTAACCCACTGAGCCACCCAGGCGCCCCAATCCTCATTTAATTTTTAAAATGATCCTTTGAGGAGGGTATTGTTTTACAAATTGTAGCTGAAGAAATTGGGGGTCAGAGAAGTGAAATAACTTGCCTGAAATGACCTGGCTAATAAGCAGCAAACTCAAGTTGCTGTCCCAAAGCCTGTAATTCCCAGTGTGATACCTTCACTTTTGAAAGGCTCTACGCAAATTTACCTAAATCTTCAAGGCCTAACTTGGATTGCACTTCTTCTTTATCTCTGTGCTAAACCTTTTAGTTGATTGAATCATCCCTTCTAAAACAAAAATTGCTACCAGTCGTCGACTACCTGCTATATAGCAACTTCTGTTAAGTGCTCACTATAAATTATCTTATTTACTCTCTCATTGGCCTTATGAAATTAATATAGTGTTATTATAGATGAGAAGCTAGTATCAGAGTTATAGAGTATCTTGTTCAAGGTCACAGATCTATAATATTTCAAAGAAGGGATTAAAACCCAGATATGTCTTGTTCTAGAGCCAGAGTTTTGACCCACTTGTCCTAATCTCCAGCTTTAGGAGTAGCACCGGCTAGTTATGGGATAATGGTGTTAATATGAATAATTCAAATGAAGTTACTCTAATTAAAAATAATGACAAGGAACAACCTTGTCATTATTAAAAATTAAATTAAAAAGTATAAACTGAGTGGCTGTATTAGTTTCCTATGGCTGCTGCCACTACTTACCACAAATTTTGTGGCTTAAAACAAAATAAATGTATAATCCTACAGCTCTAGAGTTCAGAAGTCCTAAAATCATGGTTTCAGCAGGGCTGCATTTCTTCTAGATTCTCTAGGAGAAAAATCTTTTTCCTCGTCTTTTCCAGTTTTTGCATGCTGCCTGCATTCATTTGCGTGTTCTCTTCTTCTGTCTTCACAATCAGGATTGTAGCATCTTCCAATGTTTGTATCTGACTCTTATAACTCTCTCTGATAAGGACCCTTGTGATTACATTGGGCCTACCTGGTTAATCCAAGATAATTTTCCCACATCAAGTTCTTCAGTTAATCAAAAGTCCCTTTTGACAGATGAGGTAACATATATCTTTTCTCAGGATTAGTTCACGGGCATTTGGTGGGGGCCGGGCATTATTCAGTTGGTGGTGGCATACAGGACCTGCAGCTCTCAAGGGCTGGGGAGAGGGAAATGGGACTGATTTTTTTGGATCCATACTATTGGTGTTTCATTTTAAGGAAAGATAGTAATATTTAACATGAAGGAAAAATGTCTGATGATGAGATTTCAGGCACCTGCAGCATTTTTCAAAATTCAATAGGTAAATAATTTGCCATTGTACTAACACAAAACATCAACCTAGGAAAAAGTACCATAGAAATTTCTCAGCAATTCTTCACTAGGGATAAAAGTGTGGTAATCAAACATCCTCTTTGTGAACCTCTTCAATCCCATTGGAGTGCTATGAGTGGAGGCACAGCCAGAGAGCAGGACAGCGTCGGCCTAGAGTCCCTCCAGGTGAAATGAGCACACCAGTTTTCTAGGTGGTGATGGCGGCATCCCGGTTTCCAGTGCAAATGGGTTGAAGGACTGAAACTTAATCTGTTGTTTATTGCATCTCATTCCATTTGTCCCTTTCCATATGACTCACTGAAATGGAGGAATGTTTCTGAAGACAATGGAGGGAAAAGGGGTATCAGCTAGGAAAGAAAAGAAAAGGCTGCAAAAAGGCCTTCAGTTCTGAGCAGGAAGTCAATGGACCACCGGATTTCTTTCCATGCTTCGCCTTTAAATAAGGCCCCACTTAAATGATCTCCTCTTTGCCCCTTTTTCCTATGGTGGTGGCCTGTGGTGTGGGTGCTTGGGACAGAAAAGGGTAGAGATGGAGGAGGATAAGTGGTGATTTTTTCCCTCCTCTCAGGTTCTGCTTGTGTTGATCACATGACTTAGAAGTCAGATGGTTAAAGGGAGAAAACAGAGCTGCTCCAAGTCACAGAAAGTGTTAGCAGATTGTTATACTAGGTGTTTAACGGTATCTTTATTTCCATGTAACTAATTCCTTTGAGAGCTCTAAATTTGGTGTTACTCGTCCCCTCCCAGTTCTGCAGTACTGCAAGATTCTGCAGCACAGGAAGAATGCAGAATGACGAATCTTTTAAAAACCGCTTTATTGAAATATGTTTGACATATAAAGTGGTTTGATTACCATTCTTTTATCCCAAGTTGGGAATTACTGAGAAATTTCTGTGGGATTTTTTTCTGGGTTGGTGTTATGTGTTATTACATTGGGAAATAATTTGTGTATTAAATTATACACAATTTAATGTGTACAATTGGATGGGTTTGGGGATAAGTATACACCCATGAAACCATCATCACTATCAAGATGCAAACATATTTATCAGCTCCAAAAGTTTCATCCCTTTCCCAGTAGTAGTAGTAGCAGTAGTCATTGTCATAGTAGTAGAACACAATGTCATAAGATCTACATTCTTAACAAATTCTAAGTAAAATACAGTATTGTAGCTATGGGTGTTATGCTTTGTAGTAGATATCTAGAACTTATTTATCTTATATAAGTAAATGCTGATTTTTTTTTTTTTTTACTCTACTATATCCAGCACTCAGAGCAAAGGTACAAATGTAACTCTAGCATCCTGCAAATGCAGATGTGGATAGTAAAATAATAATAATAAGTAAAATAAAATAAAAATAGTACACATTTACAGAGTAACCTGAAGGAAACAAATATCTTTAGGGAGAGAATTTTAAAATAGTTAATTCAATTATTAGAGGTATTCTTTGAGTTGCTTCTCTGATTTATTGCATTTACTAACTTGGTAAATGCATTTGTTGCATTTACTAACTTGGTAAATTCATTCACATTTAGTGAACTACTTGAGACACCAATTTTTGAGGAATATTGGCTTAGCAATATTTATATATGTCTCAAGATGTTACATGTTAACCCTTTACACTCTGGAAAAAGTAGCTACTTTTTCAGAGTAAGATTTGCCTCAGCCTGTATAACCTCTCCTTTGCATATTTACCTCATTCAAGCCAACACAATCTCTCCTGCTTGTCCACACTGACCTGTTGGTCTAGCCGTAACCCCCATTTTAAGAGAATTTGCTTTTGATAAGAGTCTGAAGTGAATGATATTTTCTACTCTACCTAATACAGAATTACAGGTAAAAGTGGAGCAGATACTTGGAAAAAAACGGATTTCCTCCTACAAACAACCACCACATTTTATACTATGGTGTTCCAATTCCCTTACTATGAAAAGGAATTTAAATGCTCATTTCTCTCTCGGTGTAATGTCTAAGTGTTTCATTCCCAAAGCCCTGGTGTCTGGAACACATACAAACCTATTAACAGTTGACTTGGGATGGACTTCCAAAGGTTGGTTGGCTATCATTTCCTAGTGTGAGGGCCAGGGCTGAATCAGCAGCATAACGCCCCACAAGCCCCAGAACATCTGGAACAACAGCAAAGGTGTAAAGGAAATAATTTCTCACGGCCAGATCTCTGACTAATTCAAACACAAACAAATTCAGTCTGATGATAAATTCTCTTTGGCCCTTGTTCTTGTGTTGGAAGTATCACGTCCCTGCCAGGACAACCAGTATGGCTGAAAGGAGAAAGTTGAAACGGCGTTTAGATGGTACGAATATGGCTCCAGTATAATCCTTCCCTGGTTTCAAGTCTCTGCCTGCCAGGACTCTTGGCCGCCATCCCAGGGCTTAATTGCATTTTGCAAGTAGCCGTAGTATGCTTGCCACTCTATCTCCTTAACTAATTTCAGACACAATCCTCATATCCAATTCAGTAAAAGGCACTGAAATACCTCTGACAGAAAAATGAAAGTGTTTTATAAAGATTGGTTCAATTAAGGGAATAGCTGGTTTGCAGGGTAAAATAGATGGACAAATCATAGCCTTGAAGTCTAGAATTCTATTTTTTTTACAAAAGCAACATAGAGGAATGGTTAAGATTTGAGACATTAATAATGTCTTAAATGATAAGTTTTGAGACATTGCTACTCTCTAATGTTTATACACATTTTCAAGTGAGATGGATTTTAATTGAAATTTGGCCTAAAAGTAATTGAGGAAGCTTAGCGGAATCAGCACTGGTTTCATTCTGGAGACTCTTGGTTTTAGGTCAGATGAATGGTTTGGGTTTCACCTGGGGTGGTGAAGAAGCTAGCATGTATGCACTTAAAGAAGCTACTTGAAATTACTCTATCTCCATTTTCTCATCAACATATTAAGAATATGAAAATATTTCCCTTTTCTATTTTTTAAGGATTGATGGATAAAATATCCTAAAACTGTGAAATGTTGATTTTTTTTAAAAGATTTTATTTATTTAGTTGACAGAGAGAGAGAAAATACAAGCAGGCAGAGAGCAGCAAGTGCAGGGCGGCGGGGGGAGGCAGGCTCCCCATGGAGCAGGATGCCAGGACCCTGGCGTCACGACCTGAGCCGAAGGCAGCCGCTTAACCAACTGAGCCACCCAGGCGCCCTTGCAATGTTTATTTTAAAGCCTTATATTAAAATGCAACTAATGAATATTTCCAGTCAGTATTTCTAGTAACATAAATAGATGCTAGCTACTGTACAGTTGATGAACTGTACAGTCATCTGTACAGTTGGGAGAAAGGCTGGAAGAAGATGAAGAAAAAGCACAAGTTTTGTGGAAGACAACATTATGAACAAAAAACACATTGGACATTTCTCCTCCTTGAGTTAATTCTAATCAGAATAGGCAACCCCATGTTTCATTAGGCTACAGTGTAGTGGGAAAGGAGATGCTCATACACCAAATGACATCTACTGAGCTCTTACTGTACCTTTGACACGAAGCTAAGCGTTGTGGGGGTTATACAACATTCTAGTTTCCGTACTTAAGGGGACCATAACCCAACTGAAGAAGCAAGACCCAGACCTGGGAATTGGACAAGAAAATATATACATACAAGTTGGTGAATACATATTGTACAGGCGATATGAAGTCCCAAAGAGAAGGAAAGTAAAAGACAATAACAGTTTGAAGAGGCTTCACGGATTTAAGGAGGGCCTAAAGGGTTAGACAACAGGAGAAAGGTTAGTTGTTTTAGGAGTGGGGAATAATGAATATAAGGGTAGAGGAGGGAATAAGGATGATGAAAAGACAGGTGGTTATGTTTGGTAAAACGTGAATTGTAAACCTTGTCATGGTCCCTGTGTAAGATGATCATCATGCGCTTAAAACCCACACTAGACAGTAACTCCTATACCCCAGAAATGTCTGATTCTTCCTGAAAGACAGAAGGGACTGTGGGTGAACAAGGCTAAACTGAAAGTGGTAAGAACAAATGCAAAAGAACACATGAAAATAAAGGGACCTTTGAGATAATAAAATAGAAATAGACCTTTCCCACTACACTGGAGACTCAAAATAGGGAATGCAGAGTTTGAAATCAAGTAGATGAGGTGAAACAAGAACAGAACCTCTAGAGAGAGAGAGTGAGAGGGTTAGGAAAAGAGGACCCTGACCTTAGCCTCCTGGGCCATCTTGTCAGGAGCACTTGCTTTTATGAGCCGGCGGAAGACATTCCGGAGACTGACTTAAAGGCCTGGGATGGGGGAATGGATGTAAGGCCATTAGATAGATAATAACTAGATAGATAGATAATAACTCTCAGTAATTCTGTATTACAATCCTGCTCCCCTAAGATCCTATTCATAGGGAGAAAAATCTTATACTTAGCGAGCCCAAAGAACCACAGCCTGAAAGAGGTCTTAAGTAAGCCTGCTTGTTTTATTTCAGATAAATTGCCAAAACTAATAAATTTGGAGGACTCTTTGGGAAAAATTGACTCTGTAGGCTGGAAGACAAAAAAATCAATAAAATCAATTATGTTTTGAAAGATCAAATTCTGACTTCTATTAGAGAGATATTTAAGAGATATTATCTCTTTGAGTTAATGGGAGAAAGGTAGGTAAAATTGACTTTACAAAGCAAAGTCCCCTAAAACAAGTATCTACAAGGTAGTCTCTTACAGATTTAAGAATTCTCTGCAACTTTCTCCAAAGACATCAACATTCCTACATGAAATATCAGTGCCCACTTCTGAAAAGGTAATGATTATAGTATTGTTGGTATTATAGCAAATTCAGCCTAAAGACCAGTTTTGGCAGAATCAAAAAGGGGAAAACCATTAGGAAACTACTTGTTACATGGGGAAGTTGTTACCTTAATAAATTTTACTAACAAGTTTAGAGAAGTCAGGTCAGAGTCTATGAATTAGACTGTTGCATAAAATAATGATGTGGATATAATTAATATCGTTAACCTTTTACTCTTGGTACCTTTGGTTATGCCTTAGCTTATCAGAAAGAAAAAAAAAAAAGAACAGAAATTATGAGCAGACAACAGAGCGAATTGAATTAGCATGTGAAAAAAATCTAGATGCTTACTGCATGCCTTAAACCAAAATAAATTCCAGATGGACTGAAATTTTAAATATAAATAACAGAAGCTTGAGAGGACTTGAAGAAATAAGTGAATAATTACACTTGGTTAAGGAGAACTGCCTAGGCATACCCTCAACATGAAACTCAAAAAGGAAAATATTGATAGATTTGATAACAAAAAAATGTTAGATTTAGTAAGGCAATTAAACCCGTAGACCCAACTAAAAGGCACATCACAATCTGGAAAAGCATTTATAATACATTTGACAGATAAAGGTTTAACTTTCTTAATACTGAAATAAATTTTACAGGTCAGTACGAGATGACAGCCCCAATAGAGAAATGAAATAACCATCAGAAAGCATGTTCATCCTTACTAATGATCAAATAAATGCTAATTTGATGAATAATATAAAGATGTTTTAGCTTTGGGATAATAAAATAGAAACATCCAATGTTGATAAGGGTATGGGGAAGAGACTTTCTTTTTTTTTGGGGGGGGGGAAGAGACTTTCTTATACACTGAAATAACAATGGCTAAATTTTATTTAATACATACTATATGTATCAGGCCCCATTTTACATTTCTCTGTATATTTTCACATTTAATCTTCAGAATAACTC
The DNA here is from genome assembly GCF_964662115.1 of Mustela nivalis. Taxonomy (NCBI): domain Eukaryota; kingdom Metazoa; phylum Chordata; class Mammalia; order Carnivora; family Mustelidae; genus Mustela; species Mustela nivalis. The sequence goes on along the minus strand of NC_139027.1, from coordinate 71,353,986 downwards.
TATGAAATAAATATCATTAGGTTACCTATTTTTCAGATGTGGAAATTAAGACCTTGAGGGGTTCAGTAAGTTGCCTAGCACCTTCAAACAGAGGTCATTAAGATAACATTTGAAACCAGCATCAACCTAAGGGGCCATTCATCATTGTGAGGCTTTCTCTATTTAAGGTGAATATAAAATAATAATGCTTTTCTGGAAGACAATTTGACAAAAAAAACCACTTAAATCGAAAAATATTTATATGCTTTTACCTAAGCATTCCTCTTTTAGGAATAAAATAAATGATGTGAGAAGAATGCAAAATTATATGTTTGATGGTATTTATTATAGTATGGTTCATAGTAAGATGACAATTTGATTAATGAAGATACAGGAAGTGGCAAGTTAAATTTGAGGAACATCTATATTGGAATATTAAGCATATATTAACAATGATCATGTAGAAATAATTTTAGGGTCAAAAGAATACACCTTATTTGAGTCCCCAAAAAACCTAGTACAACAGGCTAAATTTAGTTTGCTGCCAAGTCCAATTACAAGCTTTTTTGTGGTAATGATACTCTTCTTATTATACATTTATAGACAGCCCTCTGTGTACTGTGTATTTATGACCAAAATAGACAAATATCTCCATTTTTATGGAGCTTGCATTCTACTGGGGGAGACAGACTATTCACAAGACTGAAAAGAAAAACATAGGGCATATTTCAGTATAAAAAATATGTATATAGTATATGCAATATTGGTAGGAGGGTGACCATTGATATTTAGGTGGAATGACCAGAAAAGACCTCATGGAGAAGACGGCTTTTTAGTAAACAGCACATATCCCACGAGGAAATTGAAATACAGAGTCATGAAGTAATTCCCTTGAGTTCTGATATCTAGTTACTGTAAGAGGCAGAACAGAAGCACCCTGATTCCATTATGCTATAAATAAAAACTTCAGACTTGTATTTACCATTATTAACAGTAATTATTCATGGGTAGTGAGACATGTTAAATTTGTAAAAACACTGTGCTTGCTGATGTATAAGACACATGGTGTCTTTTAGTGAAGATTTGTGTGACCACGATATTGGTAAAGAAATAGAAGAGTCGCCAATTAGAAATCTAAGCAGTTTTTGAATGGATGAGAAGGTACACTAGACCCGACTCACTTTTCTGGCTTCTGCTGTAGTGGTTGTTCTTCAGTTCAACACTGTGACTCTCATAATGATAACCTTTAGTTCCTAGACAGGGCATCTCTAATTGTGTTCTTTTCTAGACTACTTGTGCAATGACATTAGCTTTATTCAAGTCACTGGATCTCTCCTTTTTCTTTTCTTTTCCTCCACACTTCTCAGGTCCCACATTCAATTAATGGCCAAGTCAAATAGGTTTTACTATCATAACTTCATTATGTATGTTCTCTTCTTTCCATTTTCACGGCTATGGCACCAAATTAAAGCTTTAATTCTCTCTCTCTCTCTCTCTCTCTCTCTCTCCAGATCACTACCTTCAGGATTACAACCGAATTTAATCAAACCCAATCAGATCATTCCTCTGATCAAACACTTTCAGTGGACATGCCAATTCCTATCAAGGTAAGTGCAAATTATTTATCATGGCTAGAAGTGATTGATATTTCTCATTTTTTGCTTTTGATTGTGCATGTTTTATAGTCCAGCCATGACGCAGATAGTAATGCTCACCAAAGAATCTAACCCTCTCTACACTTCTCAGCTCTTTGCCGTTAAGTAGGACATATGGCTAGTTCTGGTTAATTGGCTGTTAGCAGAAAAGACATGGTTCTCTTCTGTGCCAGAGCACAGAGGAACAGGCATGAATTCTCCATGCTGCTTTATTCTCCTGAAGCAACAAAGAAAGCTGCACGTTTCAGATCATGCAGCTGCAAAATGCATTGTGAGCAAGAAATAAACCTTCCGTGTGTTGGTGTGTTCTTGAGCTACTGGGATTCTGGGGGTTAATTTGTAACCACAACACAACCTAGCCTCTCTAAACTGATGCATAACCAAAGTAGGGGAACTCACCAACTTCCATATCTCTTTGTGTTCTCCCAACCTTACACTAGCCTTTGTTTATCTGTCCATTAAAAACTTCTTTCTTATAACGATCCATTCCTCCAGCCCTCATCAGATTGCTCAACTTATTTAAATTTTATTGCTTCTTATAGAACCATCTTGAGCACCAGTCCTACCTTAGTGCTTCTCTTTATTTGCCCAATCAGATGTAATTTCTCTTCTAATCCTAAAGAAGATTAGTGGTTACTGTTTTGACTGTTCTCCACAAATTTTGTCTCCTATTGTCATTATTAGTATACGTGTTTTTCCTCTCAACTAGAAAGAAGGTCCTGTGAGAGTCTAAATCATGTATGTTGCTTAATCTGTGCAGCCCCTTGTATCTAAGAGTTGACTGAAAAATATTTGTGAAACTCAGTTGAAGACTCAGAAGTATGCATTATCATTTTCAAAATTTCTACCATAATGGCTAAAATAAAATAGGTTTGGGGTTTGGGGGGAATTGACTTTTGTATAATGATTTTTTTAATGCAAGTTCTGTTATTTTCGTCTTTTCCATTTCCATCATTAAATGTTGAACTTTTTTTTTTTTCCATTACTGTCCTCTTCAGATCCAGGACATCGCTTGGCAAAAATTAAGTGCTCGATAATGTCAGTGAATAAATAAAGATTAAGTATGTAAAGTATTACTATATTAAAAATCGAGTTAGCAAAGATTTAATTGCATACAAGACCTCTAGACCTGGAAAGAGCCCTCAAAATATAAGTTGACAGTTTTAAAGTTAACAGTGGCTTCCGAATAAGGAAAATGAAAACTAAATTTTGAAGAAGGTGTTCCATTTTTGCAAAGGATTCTTCTGTATGTCACCTCATCATTTGGTTGATAAAATCACTCTCTAAAGTAGACAGGTATCATCCCTACTTTAAAGTTGAAGAAACTAAATCCCAGAAAGGTTAAGTGACTTGTGCAAGGTCAAACAGCTGGTTTAAAATGTGCTCTTGGGTCTCTTAATTCTTTGTCCATTGGTTCTTATTCTGTGTTACTGCCTTTCCTTATCTAAGTTAAGGACCAGAAACATCTTTAGTATCATCATTACGCTTCTATAATGTGTTATCTTGGCAGCAGCAACTATTTGTAAGTAGCTGAAGAAGGCACACACACACACACACACACACACACACACCAACACACACACACAATTATACAAGCCGCCTCCAGTCTAGGCTAAAATAGAATTAATCCTGTGTTCATTGCTGGTGAATGCTGAATCCTTCCATATTGGTGTTTGTGTTTAAGAATAAGTCAGTATACACACTCTGTAATTGAATGTCAAGAAATATGAAAATATATTGTTTTATTGCTACTGTTCATTGATTTATCGGAGTGATTTATTGTCGATGGACATGCAGTACAACAAATCACTTTGCTGACACCATCAGCTGCCTTAACTAGGTTGTCAGTTCACGACATTAAAGGTAATGGATGGTGATTATTTTACAGTAATGGGTTTAATCAGCGCTTTGAATGACTTAGCAGTCGTGTCAGAATAGAGCCAACTCATCATTCATCAAGGCAGCATTTTGTTTACCAACATCATCTATAATTCATTTGATTGTTGACAATCATCAGCAAATAGCTCTCAGGCAAAGTTTTATCAGAGATGGAAATCTGCACAGCTGCAGCGTGCTAAACCACCCCATGGGGCTGCCTGAGCAGACACAGGTGGGGAGGGATACACTTGTCGTCAGCTCCAGAGAGGTGGCTTCCACCAAACTGGGCTTATCGCCTTTCTTGACATTCTCATGGATTGGATTCTTTCAGTTTACCTAGCTCCAGCCCCCCAATTTCACAGGGTCCTCCATTATCCAGAAAGACTTCAGTTAGGAAAATGAGAGGCATGTGATATTGTTGCTTCAATCAGCTCAGCCTAGCTAAACACATGGTCCTGATTGTGCTACTTAAAGCTGATAGAGTGGAAGCCTGAGCGCTGCATCCATTACTGAGGTTCAGACATGTGTTGGCAGGTGTGGTGACCCAGAGGGGTGGATGTAGCAAGTGTCTGTTTTCATAAGAGACTATAGGGCTATGTAAAGGAAACCTCAACTTAAAGTTATGGCCTCCTTTGGCCCTTTCAGTATCTCATACTTCTAACCAGAAAGAAAAATGCACATACATGCAACATTTGTACGTAAAATTTTAGTCAGCTTGCAAACTATCTTGCCATAGGCAGTAAAGTAGGGTGGTTAGAACCTCTGATTCTTAGTTGTCTGTATTCTCTACTGTATTTTTTATCTATTCATTTTCACACACAAGTCGAGCAAGAGACATAAGGGTGGAAAACAGGAGCCATAAGCAAGAATGGGGAAGGAAGAGTTATTCTGCAATCTGGGGCAGACTGCGACACAAGTTGCACTACTTTGGTCTTCTGTGTGACAAGACGTACTACACAGCACATACTTCTGATGCCATATAAACGTCCCAAGCATTGGTGGGGGTACAGTGCCCAGGGATAGGCAGTGGTGCCAAGTGGAAGATAGCAGCACCCATGGGAGTGGCAGCATGCATGCTCAGCAGAAGCAGCAGTGGGGACTAAAACGTGCCAAAGGACCTGTAGGTGCCATGGGCCCAGCATTACCTGGAACATGAGTTAGTAATTCAAAGAGCTGACCAAGAATGAAGAAGAGGAACAGAGACACCACTCAGTAGCTGTTAGGACAATTTGATTTTGAGCATGCGTAGGATATCCCCTAAGGACTGCCAGAAATTATTTTACTTAGGGGCAAGTGTTGATCATAAGAAGCTGGATACCCTAAGCCAGCAGCTGTGGGGAAAGAGCCAGGGAAGCCCTAGTCCACAATAACTAGAAGCATGTTTTTGGTAAAGTCATGGTTCCTCTTCTGGTATCATTTTTCTCCTCCACAAACCAAGAAAGTTAGGGTATGTAGACTCCAGTGGGCAAGGAGTGGGTGGAAATATCTCAGATAATCTCGTTGCTTTTTTCAAACTACACATAGGGTTTCAATGAATCTTAACAGAATCTGGGGTTGAGGTTTGGTGGATTCCAGGTAGGGTGGAGGTGGAAGAGTTGATGGTGTATGTATGTAAGTTGTTAGTGGGGACAGAATGCAAGTTTAATCTCTCCAGGTTATTCTGATCGATATTTCCAACTTTGATAGGCATTAGGTTGGACTGTCTCTAATTCCCTTTTAGTTTCCAGGATTCTATACAATTTGGCAGCATTAATTTCTTTAAGGCATCTTTAGTTCCTTTTATAGATCTATTTTTTCATTTCTTAGGTTGGTCCAAGCATCCTTAGTCATGGAGGCAATAAGCTCCTCTCAGTCAGATACTGTAGGGGAGATGTTAGACATGGACGCCACTCTCAAATGGTTTAAGAAATGAATACAGATATAATGATGACATTCACTGAGTGCTCATAATGTGATAAATGGTGTTCAAAGTGCTTTTGATGTGTCAACTCATTTAATCTCTCAACAAACTTATGAGGTAGGTTTGATCATAGATTGAAACAAATCCAAGCACACGCAAGTCAAATAACTTGCTGAAGTTTGCCCACCTAAGAAGTGGTGGAGCCAGGCTTTGAATGCAAGCCGTCTCCTCGCCATTCGAGTCCTATAGGAAGAGGATCACGATAAGGCAGGCAAACAACTGGGGAGCAACACCATAATGATAAGATCAGCACCACGATGATGAGATCAGCACCATGCCCCTCTGGCAGTGTCGGGGCACAAACATGGACACTGAACCCTGAAGGAGTGGCAGAGATGGAAAAAAAAAAAAAAGAGAGAGAGAGAGAGAGTATGAAAAAAGAAAAGGCTTGTCAATCCCACTTTGGATGCTGGTGGAAGAAAGTGATGATGCACCTTTTTTTCAAAATAAAATTGCTTGTTTAATAGCATGCACTTTAGTAGGTAAATATTCCATCCATTTTATCATCTGCAAAAAGCTAGGAAATCCTCAGACTTAAACAACTGTTGTAAAAAAGAGGAGACTATATAAAGGGAACTTTTACTGCTTTTGAAACAACTCCATTTCCTTACATCTCCATAATGTACCCGGAGCTGCCTGCCTCCCTTCTGGCTCCAGGAGATGTTACTGTGTAAGTCTTGTCTCCAACAAAGCTACCCTCTTTCCTCTCCAGATGATAGAAAGGATACTCAGGAAGAGGATAGAAGGGGAGGAGAAGGGGTCTTCCAAATGAGTTTGTTCTATTTGTGATGAGCAAAATCTACCCCTGCAGAGATGTTTCTTCATTTACTAAAATGCCTTCTCACCAAATGGCCTTCACAAATTTCCAAAGTGAGGTGCACCTGCTAAAATTTCTACTTGAAAGGAAGTTCTCTTACCAAAAAGTGGTGTCACTGCATAGGAAAAATGAGGACTGCTCTTAAGCAGGAGATCTGCATAGACCCGTCTCTCCTGCTGCTCAGGAAAAGATGGAAACTGGGATTGCTCCTTACCTCTGAAAATCCAAAGGCTCAACTAATTGAAATTTCAAGGCACTTAGATAATCAAAGCTTGTGTTCAAGTACCACACACAGAGGTCAGAGCTTCTGAGAAGTTTCAAATATTCAAGTAATCACAGTGGTCATGCAGGGCCTTCATGTATACAAGATAAGCCACTGAAGAACAATACAAACCAGGTGACTGAACAAGCTGCAAAAAAAGAAGATATAAGCCTGGGCTGGCCTAGTGAGGTGAGGCTTTGGAACAAAGGAAGTGACTGACCACAAAAAGGGTGACGACAATCAGAAGACAGAAAGCACAGTAGCTTTAGTTGTGGGAGTGTTACTAAAGAATGAGGTGGCCCTCTTAAGTATAACTTGATTTGGCTACAAGTATGTGTGTATATTTAAATCACTGCCTGAAGGCATTCTAATATTACTATAATCTTTGATGAATAACGCATGACTCGTGTAATTTTCAAACCTTCAAAACTAAATGGATGGGTGATATTTAGCAAAGTTGTAAGAAAAGAGCCATGGGGGTGTTGCAAATTTCTTTCAAAAGATTGAGGGAGAGAAGGACGACATTGTCTCTAAGTGGTATGTTTGCTATGAAATATGTATCATTCAGATATATTAATGGTTGAGCTAATTCCATGTTGTTGGATGGGGCCATATCCACAGAAAATTTTATTCGAACTCCTTCAGACTCTGTGTATGAAATGTATGTGTGTTAGAATGTGATCATAATGACGTATAAGTGGATTGTATATGGTTGCTGAGGAGTCATCCCTCTATGTATGCCTATCCCTTTCACATTGACTTTGGGATTAGCCCAGTGACTTTTATCAACCAGTGGGACACCAAGAAGCCTGATACAAGTGGAAGGCTTGATAGTCACCTGGTCTAACCTTCATGAGAATATAAGACCACGTTTATAGGGAAGTCCAGTCATCGAAATGTCCCATATAAGCCAGGTCCCAGGTGAGCCTGTAGCTCCATTTCATGGCATTCCTCCATCAGTGATCCCAGAAGACTGCAACAGAAGGCCTCCTTAGCCGACCAAATGATTATGAAATATACCATTTTGTTATTTTAAGCTTCTAAGTGATATAAGAGATACTGTATATTAAACCTGATGTTTCATTTAATATATTGTGAACAAACTGTGGAAAGAACCAAGATGCCCTTCAATAGACAGATGGATAAGGAAGATGTGGTCCATATACACTATGGAGTATTATGCCTCCATCAGAAAGGATGAATACCTGACTTTTGTAGCAGCATGGACAGGACTAGAAGAGATTACGCTGAGTGAAATAAGTCAAGCAGAGAGAGTCAATTATCATATGGTTTCACTTATTTGTGGAGCATAACAAATAGTATGGAGGACAAGGGGAGTTAGAGAGGAGAAGGGAGTTGGGGGAAATTGGAAGGGGAGGTGAACTATGAGAGACTATGGACTCTGAAAAACAATCTGAGGGGTTTGAAGCGGCGGGGGGTGGGAGGTTGGGGGAACCAGGTGGTGGGTATTAGAGAGGGCACGAATTGCATTGAGCACTGGGTGTGGTGCAAAAATAATAATACTGTTATGCTGAAAATAAATAAATTAATTAAAAATATATATATTGTGAACAATTTCTTATGTTCTTAAAACTCAAAACATTATTTTTAAATTATTTCATCATATTCCATTAAGATATGTACTATATTCCATTCAACTAATGCCTGATAGTTTGAGGTGATTACAATTAATTTTTAATGTTCATTTGGTGATTCCTTAAGGCCTCTTCTGTCTGTGGTTCAGAGAATAGAAACTTATTTTGAAACAAGTTTATGTATCATTGTATTTTAAACTATTTGGGAATGGTAGCTAGGAATTAGCTTGTTTTCCTTCCTAAGCTTTTGCATTGTGCATGGCAAATAGTTGGTGCTCAAAACATTTATTGAATGAAAAAATTAATAGATATATTTTATAAAATTTTAAAAAGCAGTTAACATCCTGCACATTTTAATACAGTGTCCAATCCATGCAAAAGGTAATGGGGATATGTTTGTGTTGGTGATCTCTCTTCCTTTCCCTCAGAATTTCATGCTGTCCCAAAGAACTGAGAAATGAATATTTCCTTTGAATTCAGTGTTGTCACATAAAAATTGTTATTTATTGTTAGGATGATTATTTCCAAGTCCCACTCTCTTAATGTCCCACTTAGAATGTAGGTGACAACTAGCTGGTGAATTAATTTGTACCAAATTGGTAGCTTGCTGTGTTTACCATCCTCGAAGATGTGTATGTTCATGAAGTAGTAGTTTGTATTTTCTAAAATTATATGACCTCACCCATATTCCAGTCTTCCTGGCAAGAAAATTCTTTGAGGTAATCTGCTGTTTTAGGGCTTTTGTTCCTTTGATTCTCTCTATAAATAAGATAGTTCAGATATGGCAACATTATATTTTTTGAGAAATTATCATCCCTCATTAAAGCTAATCCAGTATTCAATTTAGGTTTGAACTGAAATGTTTTAGAAAGGTAAAAGAATCAAGATAATAAATTCTTTTTTTTTTTTTTTTTTTTTTTGTATTAACCTCTAGGGCAACTTCTTTTGTATTTTGTTTTCATTGGATAAGGAGAGTGGGTTATAATCTTCATTTTTTAAATTAATTTTTTATTTTTTATAAACATATATTTTTATCCCCAGGGGTACAGGTCTGTGAATCACCAGGTTTACACACTTCACAGCACTCACCCAAGCACATACCCTCCCCAATGTCCATAATCCCACCCCCTTCTCCCAAACCCCTCCCCCCAGCAACCCTCAGTTTGTTTTGTGAGATTAAGAGTCACTTATGGTTTGTCTCCCTCCCAATCCCATCTTGTTTCATTGATTCTTCTCCTACCAACTTAAGCCCCCATGTTGCATCACCACTATAATCTTCATTTTTAATTAGGTTTTAGAGTATATGTAATCCCTAGGTTAAAGCACATTACTCATGTGTAATGGAGAAAATGGACAACCTGAAGGATGTCAGCTTCAGACTGAAACCACTGTTCTAAGTGATTTGGGTAACAACACTGTGAAGGAGGTCCAGAGCTTCAAAAGGCGTTCTTGTAATTTCAGACATGGACCTGCAAAATTCTTTTCTTCCCTGCCTCACTCTACTTTTCCATCGTAGCCTCCTCCCTCTTGGGGAAGCAGGGGAAACAGAACCAACAGTAATTAAGCACAGCCTCTGACCCCATGAAATAGACCCAGTTGTTCACATTTCACAGCCAACAAAATGGAGACTCAGTTGAATACAGAGAAATGGGTTCTGGACCTGACACTCGGATGCTAGTCTCTTGATCCAAAGCATGTTATTTCTGAAGTGGAACGGTCAGAAGGCCTAGATTCTGGTCGTGGTTCTCGGAATGCCTGTGAGGTCTTGGGTAAGCACATGAGCCTTGGTTTCCTTATCAGCAGAAAAATTGCCACCTTTCTTACCTATTCATAGGGAGAACATTATTTTCCTTCCTGTTTCATGGGGTGACAGGATAATGGTTGGGACTATGTTTTAAGAAACTGAAATATTTTATAGAAATATACTGATTGAATCTTGAGATTTTGAATGAGTGTAAATCATCTAATGACTGGCCCACAGGTGGTAGGTACATAAGCGTTTTGGCCATCCTCATGAGTAAGGAAAAGGACTCTTTAGGTTGTCTCTTTGAACTGAGCCTCCTGGTTTTCTGTTCCATGGTGACTTATTGATTTTCTTTTCTTCCTGCCTCAAAGCAGTCCTCGGGAGTCTTTTCTTATATAACAGAGCTGAGATCTATCCACCAAGAACAGTTTTTGAAGGGAGAGAAAGTGACATACAAGAAGTGGTGCTTAGGAACACATCCTTTGAATCTGGTGAGAGAACTGAGGTGAATTGTCTGATTTCTAAGCTTAGAGTGAGCCCATTGTTTGAGTGAGTGATTGCAATTACTGACTTCCCTGTGTGTGTGTTTACTGAGTCAGCACCCCTCCTTCTGTCCTCTGAGTGCTTGGGCACCTTACCTTTACTTTCACAATTTTTCTTTCTCTGCAACAGGGTGCCTGTTTTTATCTTATATATTTTTGGGCCAAGAACTAGCACTAAACGATGAGAAACATGTTGGCTGTCGATTTACATTATGTTTAGTGAATTTATTAATAGTGGTCCTTTAAACTTCACACCTGCAAAATGGGGATGTGGTGTTTGCTCAGGTCTCTTCATTCTGAATATTGAGAAAGTGTTTGGAGAACTTTTGAGCTCCTCTGAATCACACTGATTGCCTCCAGTGTCTTTTTGTGATGGTAAATACTGGTTCAGTGTTCCACTTTCTTTCCTCCAGAGGCAATATGCACGTTGTAAAATAATGTAATGTGTCTATTAGGTTGAACTGTGTGAGAAAAATAGTCAAATAGCAGCAATTTCATATAGTTCAACCTAGTATTTCAAGTGATTATTTTTCTGCATACACGTTTAACTTTTGTCATGTGGACTAATTCATATCTATCATGCCTCCCTAAAAAGAAATATCATCATGTGTTCCTATCGATAGGTAGTATGAAAGAATTTGGTTTCCTTCTTCTTCTGTAGTCTAGAGTGATTATTCATCAGATGAGCAGCTCGTGAACTTGACCCAGGTGATACAGTCAGGAAGAAATATAGTATCGCCATTTTGCAGGTGGGCAGGTTTGCAGCATTTCAGTGTGTGGCGAGGTGGGAAGCGGTGTAGACAGTTGCTGGTGGTAAAGAAGAAAGGACAGGGGCAGGGGGCAGGAATGACACTGTGTCCCAGGCCAGGTAACAGTGCAAGAAGGGGTGTGGGAAAGTCCCAAAGCCTTTTCTTTAAGCCTTTTCTTCTGACTGTTGAGAAGATACCCACTGAGACTAGGGAAGCCTAAACTCTGGAGTACAGAGAGTCTTTGCTTCCAAGCCCCACTCTACCCCCAAATGTTATCTTCTCATGATGAAAGCAGGTTTTGGTGATGGTTTTAACGGTGACTTGAAATCTCCCTGCTTAAGGTTTATATACATTTTTTTTCCCCATTAACTGTATTTCTTTCTGTAAATTAATTTCCCAAATTCATGTTAGTGTTACAGTGCCTGGGGACTATGTTCAGTGAAACCCATGTGAAGAATAGTGGAACATTCCTGAAGCCATGGCCTAGGCCCTGAGTGGCAGCAGTGGTTTACCACCACAGTCGCTCCATTAAAGAGGAATTCACCATGTAGTACAAAGCAGGCAACTCGGGAGAAAATGAAATATAGAGGACTTGGGTGATAACTTTCTTGTTGTTTCTTCTCTTTCCATTTTGTCATGCTTTCAATACTATTGTGCTGTTTTTCACTCACAGATACGAGTGTTTACTGCCTCTATAGCATTAATGATTGTAAGAATGATAGCAAACATTTATTTAGCATTCTTTTTTTTTTAAGATTTTATTTATTTATTTTACACACACACACACACACACACAGAGAGAGAGAGAGAGAGAGAGAGAGAGATCAGGTAGGCAGAGCAGCAGGCCAAGGGGTGGGGGGGGGGAAGCAGGCTCCCTGCTGAGCAGAGAGCCCAATGCAGGGCTTGATCCCAGGACCCTGAGATCATGACCTGAGTTGAAGGCAGAGACTTAATCCACCCAGGTGACCTTTATTGAGCATTCTTCATGTGGCAGTTTCTCTGCTAGAAGATCAACATGCTTATCTCACTTAATCCACACAAGATTCTTATATGCCAGGTGTTACACAATTAGGAAAAGCAGAACCAAAACACATATGCTGATTTGTCCAGCAGCAAAGGCAGGTTCCTCCATGAGCTCTGTGTTCTGCCACTCTGATGAGCTTATGCAAGGACAAGAGGAGGCATCCAGCTGGACGTTGAAGTGACTTCTGAGGGAGGAATGAGAGGAAGGGTGTGGAAGGCTGGTGAAACACCCAGGCACTCTTGGCCTCTCTTTATAGGGATAATGCTCTGCATTCCTATAGCCAGGTTACCAGCTAATCTGCCTCATTTATTCCACATTGACTGCCCATTAATTTCCAGGTGATCCTCTGTTTTTCCATTTAGAAACCCAAAGTATTTCTAAGTGAAATAAGATGGAGAGCCACACAAACCTTCATGCTCTGTGTCTTAAAGTTCAAAACACTGGCATTAAAACTTAAATATTCCCCTGGCCTTACTGGCCTAATATTTCTTCTCTTACATTGGTTTTGCTCACCTTGGAGATGGAATCTGAAAGTAGATTAAATGATTTCAGAACCTTTGTTACTATGGTGACCTAGGATGGTGTGTGTGAGATTCTTCCCATCAAATCTTGACACTGAGAAGTCTGCCTGTTTGTCACTGTCTCTTACAGAGCCTCATGATGTGATAGAAAGGATAATGTATGGGAAGAAGGGTTATTAGAGACACCTTGAAAGAAATGGAGCTTTCCCCCTGGCCTCTGTCTGCTTTTGAGAGGTTCAGATGCGGATAATTCTGTGGCTTAGGTCCAAAGCCTAATGAAGACTGAAATGGTTTAAAGTCTGATAACCGCACTGTTCTGTTCATTTATGAATGTGGCCCAAAGCATATTCTTAACTTTCATCTTGCTCTAGAGATCTTAGTTTTTAAATACTGTCTCTCTAAATGATGATTCCTATATCTATACCTATATCCCCATCAAGAACTTCCTGAAACTCCATACTTGAAACTCTAATGCCTTCTTGACCAGCATTTCAGATAAGATACAGGACATCCAGTTAAATTTGAATTTCAGATGAACAATAAATAACATTTTAGCATGAGTAAATACAATATTTGGACATAGGTATTAAAAGTTGTTTTTTTCTTTTTCTTTTTTTTTTTTTTTTGTTTTTTTTCTGGGCGCCTGGGTGGCTCAGTGCGTTAAAGCCTCTGCCTTTGGCTCAGGTCATGATCCCAGGGTCCTGGGATCGAGCCCCATATCGAGCTCTCTGCTCAGCGGGGAGCCTGCTTCCCCCGCTCTCTCTGCCTGCCTCTCTGCCTACTTGTGATCTCTGTCAAATAAATAAAATCTTAAAAAAAAAAAAAGTTTTTTTTTTCTTCTTAAATTCAGATTTAAACTGGATATCTGTGTTTTACTTGCTAAATCTGGTGACCCTACTCCTCATACCGATGCTTGTATTTAGATAGCTAAAAAAAATGCCCCAGACTTATCATGTCCTGAGCAATACTCCCAATTTCCTCACCTAAACATGCTTCTTCCCTCAGTCTTTTTCAAATCAGTGAATGACTACTTCTTCTGATTCAGGCCAAAACCTTCAATCTTTCTCTCCCTCTCTCTCTCTCTCTCTCTCTTTTTCCATACCTATATTGAATCCAATTGTAAATGAATTTTATTCTATATTTATTTTCTGCCCAAAATCTGACTACCATTGCCACATCCTTGTTACTATCTTGGATCAAGTCATAGCCATCACCTGCAGGACTATTCAAATAGCTACTTTGCTTTTGTTCTTATAATTCCTTTTCCACCCTGAAGTCAGGCTGATTCCTTAAAAATAAAAATCATAGCATGTCAGAAAACCCTAGTTTTGAGTAAAAGCCAAAGTGCTCAGAATTGTCCAAAAAGCCCTGTGTGCTTAGCTACCCTCCCTTTGTTATAACTTATCCTTCCTCATCCTCAAACTTTCCTCCTCTGCTTGCTCTATGCACATGGACTTCCTCATTGTTCCACAAACACACTAAGCAAACTGGACCTCAGAGACTACGCTACACTCTCCTTTGCTGGAATATTTTCATGCCTCATACACATGATTCCTCCCTCATTACATGCTTCAGACTTTTAAATGTCTTGAAGAATCTTTCTCCTCTGCCCCCTCCACCTTATTCTCCAGCACTCACAATTCCATTTACATTGTTTCCTTTTTCTCCTTGGATTTGTTTACCGCCTACATGTGTTCACTTTTTTTGTTGTGGTTTGGTCCAGATAGAATGTAACCTCAATGAGGGTAGGGACCTGTACTGTTGAGCCCCGGAACTTAAGACAGTATCTGGCTCTCTGAAAATCTGGTGAATAAATGAATGAAGTTAGCAATTATCTTTGCAGTAGTCAAATGCAGGGAAAACTCACAGAAGAATACATGTATGTGTCTGTTGGTTGAAATATGCACATCTGTGTGTAGGAAGATGCACATGGACATGAAGGAGTAATCATCTTTGTGTATATGTGAGGATCTCATATAATCTAGTACGCTTAAGTGATAAGGATGCCAGAAGAGCCACCTTTCCTTCTCTGGTCTCTTCTCTATTACTAGTAATTTATTTGTATCTTTGTCTAATGCTTTGTGAGTCTACAATCAGAATTTATTATTTATTTATTTTTGCTTTCATTATTTAAAGACTGGGGAGATTTTTCCTTAGTATTTTGGGTAATGGTTCCTTGAGTCATATATTAATAGTGAAAACTGTTTATCCTGGCTCTTTTCTTTTCTCTGACATCTGCATGCTTTCTTTTAATCACATTCCCATTACCCTCTAATTATGTAAAATTATGTTATATTAAGTCTAATTTCTGCTGGTAGCCACAGGGTGGCATTCATGTTCTTTGCTATCACTTTAATGACTGATAGATTACAAGGTCACTTTGAGTAGATAAATAGCCTATAGATCCTTTCCAATGAGGTTCACATTCTGATTTTTCATATTAACACTTGTAAATTGCAGAAATTATTATTATTATGCTCTCCCACCTGCACCTCCTTTTGCTCCTAGCACCTCCAGTGCCTTCCTGCAGGAATCCAAGATGACTCTATCAGGTGGCCTTATTTTAATATTTGACTCAAAGAGAATCTAATGAAAGCCTGCAACTGACTTGGTAGGCATTTCAGCTCAGCCGTCACGGGAAGATTTGCCAGCAGCTGTTAGCACCAGGCTCTGACTGCATGCTCGCTGGTAAACACTAATCTGAATAGCAAGTAGTATTATTTACCCCAGCCAGTTTGTGCCACTCTAGGTAGATTCTCCGCGCTGGTCCTTGAGGCAGGAAAACCATCTTTTTAATATTTAAACATGGCTTTGATTATTAAAAGAACACACGCACACGCAATGTTTACATGAGGAGGTTCAGTTCTAATGTAACTTCTGGTTTGTGCTTTTGGGACACAGAGCTTATCTCTTGTGCTTTTAACACCAGATTTGGGCATTCGTTTATGCATTCTTTTAGATAACTCATTTTCATTCACTAACTTATGGTGAGTCATGTGTCATATATTTTATCACATTTTATCATATTTTATCACATTCCTCAAGTATTATTTTTCCCAATTTACAGATGAGGTCAATGAAGATGAGCAAAGTTAACAACTGGTTGAAGGAAATACTAAAATAAACTAAAAGTGAAATAGACGGTTTGACTCTTTTTTTTTTCTTTTTTTTTTTCTCTTTTTATATCCCCATAGTTCAGGGGGTGACAGAAATATCTCTTACCTCCAGGTGCCCCAGAGCCTGAAAACCTTTCCCGTTTTTTCACTATCTCACATAGGGTTATTATAATAGGGGCTTTTCTGGCCTTCTTGACTTCAACCTCTTCTCCATCCTATCTGTACTGTATTTCCTCCTTCTGCAGTCAGCTTACTAAAACTTTGATGTCATTTTCTTTTTCTTAGAAAAGTGGGATCTCCTTAAAAACTCAACTTATTTTTTTATCTCCCACTGACCCTTTAAAATTCATTCACTGGAAATTTTCTCCCCCTCCCCCATGAATTTTCCAGGGACTCTTAGGTAAGGGAAAGCCCTGTGGTTTCCTTAAGCCATAAATATAAACTCAAAGAAAGGTGGGTGTTAAGGAGGGCACATTCATTTTGTATGGAGCACTGAGTGTGGTGCATAAACAATGAGTCTTGGAACACTGTAAAAATAAAATTAAAGAAAAAAAGCTGGATGTCTATTCTAGTATATTAAGCAAGACTTCTAACTTCAACCTTTCAACCTTCATTGAAAGGAAAGACTTATCCCATCTTCAGGGAGAGAATACAATCAGATTCATCCTTCTGGCTTGCTCACCTGTTCTCCTACTTCCTAGATGCTCTTATTGAGATTTCCAGGATTATAGCGCATGAAAGAAGAGGAGTAGTAGAACAGAGGGTTCTTATTTGGCTAATATTATTAGAAGAGAGTTTTGCCTTCCTGACACCTGAAAGATACATGAAGTGACTCTCCTATGGCTTTTGTGGATTCTTCAGAGACTCCCTGTCTGGGCCCACAGACTGTAACTCCTTTCATTTGGGAATACCTTTCTTTGACTTGCTGTTTCTTATGCCCCTCATCATCTTGTTTCTGGCTGTCCACATCGCATAGAATCTCTATTGGAATTTCACTGGCCCTGAAAGCACTTTTGATGCAGGATCATTTTAAACATGATCCTAAGCTCATATTTTTACTATAGGTTCCATATCTGGTCCTAGCATTCATGCATCTTTGTTCATCACTGTGAGTGGTTAATCCCAAGATAAAGCATTTTACTCTGCTACTAGAAGATGCCTTAACAGTCCTCTCCTCTTTGGATTCTTTTACATGAGTCAGCATTGTTCCTCCATGTTTTCCAGCTGCAGAGAATGTTTCTCAAACTCTCAGACTAGTTTCATAAATCCTTTCTCTGGGTTTGAGAAAATTCACATTGCATTCCTGTCAACACATTTTTGTCTTTCTTCTAGGCCAGTTATCTAACTGGCTCTCTGACCTGTTACACCTACATTGAAAAATCTGCCTCTTTGTTTAAACACTTTTTTAAAAAATATTTATTGTTGGATGCTCCAAGTTTAAATTCCATTATACATATTTGAAAAATATACTTAGAATCCAACCTTTGGAACTGGTAAACTAGTAGCTGAGACTAGTAATACCATTGAGGACAAAACATAAACCAATTTTTGTGTTTTAATCTGCTGGAAGGCCTTGGAGAACTAAAATATAACAGCATCTTGGAGACCACTTTTTTTTTTCTTTATTTTCAGCATAACAGTATTCATTATTTTTGCACCACACCCAATGCTCCATGCAATCCATGCCCTCTTACCGAAGAGGCACTTATTTGCTGTTCAGAAAAGACATCTCATAAGAGGAGCAGCCCTTTTGACAGCTTAGAAGGGCCAACAGAAGTATAGGAGTTTCCCTGAAAATCCGAAAGAGCTGTACCCTTGGTGGAAGGACAAAATTGCAACCTGGCTATTGCAATTGTGCTGCAGAAATTTGAATCCTCTCAGTGACTTGAGAATTCTCAAGTCCTATAATTTTATTAATATAATTCCTGATTGTAGGACCCACAGGCACCAAGTGAAACCAAGTGAAGTCCCCTGTCAAGGAAATGAACATCATTCTAGACCCCAATTAATCCCATAAATATTTTTAAAAAATACACATGTGTTGTGATGAACACTGGGTATTACATGTAACTAATGGATCATTGAACACTACATCAAAAACTAATGATGTACTATATGGTGGCTAAGTGAACATAATAAAAAAAATACAATGTCTGGCACAGAAACAAAGAACCAGATGTATGCAGATTAAAAAAAAAAAGTGAATGGAAATAATAGAAACATCAAAAATAGAAAACAGGCTCCCAAAGGCTCTAGATACTGTAAATGAAGTATTAAAATTTTGCTTTTTTTCTTCAAAGAGACAAAAAACAAGATACAAAAATGTTTAGTAGAAAACATGACATTCTAAAAAGTGACACATGCTTAACTGACTGAGCCTTAGGGTGGCTCAGTCAATTAAGCATTTGCCTTCAGCTCAGGTCATGATTCCAGGGTCCTGGTACCAAGCCCTGCATCAGGTTCCCTGCTCAAGATGAGTCCAATTCTCCTTCTCCCTTTGCCTGCTTTTCCCCCTACTGTGCGCTATTTCTGTGTCAAATAAGTAATAATAAAAAACCTTTAAAAAAAAGTGACAATAGGAAATGAAATAATATAAATTTTCAGACTACAAGTATAATAAAAAAATTACAAACTCATTGGATTTGTTAAATGCCATATTAAACATAGATGAGAAAATTATATATCTATAAAAAAGGACAGAGAAACGAAAGAATAGAAGATGTAGGGGAATGGGCAAGAGAATGATGACACAGCAAAATCTAATATATCCTTACCACGGAGAGAGGAAAACAGGGCAATCACATTTGAAGTGTTAATGACTAACAATATTCTAAAACTGATGAATCATGGATTCAAGAAATCCAATAAAACTATAGCAAAATAAGTTAAAACTAATCAATACCTAAACAAATGACAGTAGAATCACAGAAAAACAAATCCTTTTAAAAATTTTAGAACACTGAAACAATAAAATAAAATTAAAAAAAATTAAAAAGTGAAAGATGAGAAGAATATATTGAAATTAAAAGCTAAGTTCTTAAAAGCGTTATAGCTTTTAAAAGTTAAAAGAGGACACAGGTGCCTGGATAGCTCAGTTGTTTGAACATCTGACTCTTGACCTCAGCTCAGGTCTCTATCTGGAGGTTGTGAATTCAAGTTCCACACTGGGCTCTGCATTCAGTGTGGCGCCTACTTAAAAAATTTTAGTAAAGGGCAATGAAGCAGTACATTCAGTGTGTGAAAGGTAATCGACAACCTTAATTTTAGCCCAGTGAAGTGTTCTTTGAAAATGAAGTTGATCGTGACAGCTAAATGAAACAGTTGATCTTGGATTGTTTCTACATTAGAAAAGATAATGCTCTGAATGATATTATTGACACCATCAGAAATATTTGAATATGTACAGTAGATACTTAACTATGATCTGAGGCACTAGTCTCATCTGTGAACTTACTAAAAATGCATAATCATAAGCACCATCCCAGACCTAATGAATTAGATTCACATTTTAACAAGATATCCACGTGATTTGTATGCACACTAAATTTTGAGAAGCACCATATTAACTGTATCTTATTTATGTTAAATTTCCTGAATTTGATGATTTGTAAGACAATATGACATTTCAGGAAATGTTGTTCTCTTAAGATACGTGGTGAAGTACTAAGGGTTAAGGAGTCATGATATTTGTAATTAATTCGAAATGCTTCTTTAAAATGGCCAATGATAAGTAAACATACATAGTGGCAAATAATATATGAATATATGTTATTACTGTGAGGGAGAGTGCAACATTTATGGTAGTTATAATTAGTGAATCTAGGTGAAGAGACAAGTGTTTGTTGTGCTATTCTTGCAATTTGGAATAATTAGTTTAGAAAAAAATTTATGAGGTTTGAAAATATACATAATCTGTATCACAAGTCCACTGTTAGAAATGTATCCAGGAGGGGCGCCTGGGTGGCTCAGTGGATTAAGCCGCTGCCTTCGGCTCAGGTCATGATCTCAGGGTCCTGGGATCGGGTCCCATATCGAGCTCTCTGCTCGGCAGGGAGCTTGCTTCCCTCTCTCTCTCTCTCTGGCTGCCTCTCTGTCTACTTGTGATTTCTCTCTGTCAAATAAATAAATCTTTAAAAAAAAAAAAAAGAAATGTATCCAGGAAAAATTCGTGCCTGTCTACTAACAGACATGTTCAGAGTAGAATGTTCAGAGTACTATTGTTTGCAATGATCCAAAATTAGGAACACTTAAATTTCTATTAACAATAGGATGGATAATTTATGAGATAATCACATAGTAGAATACTATATAGCAATGGAAGTAAATTAACTATAGTTATAGACAATAATATTCGTGATTTTCACAAATATATTTCACATTAAATGAAAGAAGCAAGGACTAAAAAGAATGCATAATGTGTAGTTCTGTTTTAGCTGACAGATGTGTAATTAAGGGTAAAATTGTAAATAAAAGTAATTTATTTCTATGCATTTATTTGTAGGAGGGGAGGAGTTGGTTAAGGTTTGGAAAGAGCTTTTTCAACATTGTGTGATGGTAAGAGCCTGGACCTTGAACTGGGAGAGGTTCCATGGATATTTGCCTTAAAATTCATTGACCTAAACATTTACATTTTATACACTTTCAGTATATGTGTTTTATTTCAAGACAAAAATGTCTAAAGAACGAGAAGGAAGTAATCACTCTGCTTACTGGATGGCAAATGGATTTGAAGAGTTCAGAACGGAAATGGGGAGATAGGAGGAATTTGCCATAGTCTGTGGCAGAGGGTGGTGGTATGCACCAGCATGATGGCCAGGGAAATGGAGCTAAGTGGATGGATTCCAGTTAGAATTTAGAGATAGAGCTAATGAGACTCATTAGCAGAATGTATGTGTTAAGACTGAGTCTTACTCCCCGCAAAAGGAAGGTGTGAAAAACAGCATCTCAGTTTTTAGATTGATTAACTGGACAGCTGGTGGGGCACTAAGATGGAGAAGAACGTGGAAGGAACGATTAAAGGGAGAAACCATGAATTCATTTTTGGAGTTTATACAGAAATAGGGTATTGGAGACTGGGACCAAATCTCAGGGCACTCTGGAGAATGTGGTGTCATAGAAGGAAAGAGAAGAGTGTTTCAAGAAGGAGAAATTAATCAAGCAAGGTGACGACAGAGAAATGACTTTTGAATTAGACAAGATGAAGATTATGATTGTGGCAAGAGCAAGTTTGGTGGAGAGGGTGGTAGAGGTATAAGCTTGTTTGAAGTGAGTCAAAGGAAAAATGGAAGTGAGAAAGTCAGAGGGCAAGAACGAACGGGCTACTCTTAAGACATTTCGTGTGAACATAAACAAGATAAAATAGTGTAGTAGTTAGGCGAGACATGGATGTCAAAAACATTTTTTTCTAATAAGGAAGAAACAAGGGCCCATTTCTAGGTTGATAAGAATAATTCGATGGAAGGAAAATGATAACACAGGAGAAAGATGGAATACTTGCAGGGATGAGGTACTTGAGCAGAAAAGAGGTTATGGGTTTTATTGAGCATCCATTATGTGGTAGGCATTGTTCAAGGAACTATAGGTATTCAGCATGAAAATTCATGTTCTTCCTTCAAGGACAGCACAGAGCAGTAAGGAGAGAGAGAGGAGTAAACTACCAATTGCAGCACCATATGCTGTTAATATACAGGAATGCATGGAGTATTCCACGACGGAGCTCCTAAGGGATTCTTGGGAACAGTGAAGACTTCCTCAAAGAAATTATACTTAAGTAGAATCTTAAAGGGTTAACTTAAATCTAAACAAAATTGAGAGGGTTGTTACAGTAAAAGTTCTTTTGCAAGTTCACCACTGCTAAATTTCCCAGCTTTACCACTTGTCATAGTATCCCTGCCCCCAATGGGTAGAAATGCATTCACACTGGTACACACTGGAACACCTGGTATTTGTTTAACATGTCATGTTATTTTATAATGTGTGAACTGTTGCTCTGTGAAGTGTTCCCTCTTCTTTGGTGAACTTCTCTCCACCTTGTAAGATTCAACTTAAAAGGCACTTATTCTCTACTACGCTTTTCAACTGTGCAGACAAAAGAACTTGCTCTTGCATGTATGCTCCTATGGCATAGAGTGATTGTGATTTTTTTTTTTTTTTTTAAATGGAGGGACTCTGTGCCAGGCTCCAGGAGCCCAGCTGTAGCTTTGCCATTTCCCAGCTGTGTCACCTTGGGCCAGATCCTTAATCTATATGTGTCCCAGGTTCCTCCTTTCTAAAATGGGAGTAATCAAACTTATCTGCTAGAGTGTAAGAGAGAGCTCAGAAAAAAAACGAGGGAGGTACAGGGGATATAGAAGCAAGGAACACCCAAGATGAAATTTTCAGAGTTTGTGGTTTGCCTGCAGTTTGGCCCTCCTTCCCCTTGACCAGTTTTGGCCACTTGCCCCAGAGAAGAGATGAATATACATGTTGGAGGGAAAATTCATCCTGATTTCTATCTTTGCAAACATAACTACATTGACTATGAATTGTATGCAATTCTAGAGATGAAGCTGGTTTTATTTTTGACAAGATCTTTTTTGTTCTCTGCATCTCTTTATTTTTTTTTAAGAGTATTGTCCACTTTGCCAGTTTGTTCCCATAGAAACCACTGAAAATTTACAGCTTTTTAAAGTGGGTCTGAGAAGAGGCACAGGTTGTGGCTATGAAATGAGTTTATACTGCAAAGCACTTAAAGCAGCATCTGATACATGAAAAATGCTCGATAAATTTTTGCTATTATTACTCTAATTATCTATGTTTTAACCCTGTGATGATAAGAATATCTCTTATTTATATTTATCTTTTATGTACTGCCACTCTTCTGTCACCCAGCCACCTGCCCTTGCATGACATGAAGGAGCTCAAGAAAGACATATTGTAAGGGGTAAACGAACGAATTTCCCTCCTCCTCCTCAACTGGTTTTATAGCAAGGTTCTTCTCTTGGAATGTCCTTTGGGCTTAGCAGACATTTGGACATAAAGGACTCAGGGCACAGTGCTATTTGACTTTTTAAAAAAGTATTGGTCTCTAAAGATTTCTAAAATGACAGGAACATTAGGAGAGAAGGTACATTGAATCCTTTATACATTAGTGTGATTGCTAACAGGATCAACGGTTGCCAGAATAAAACAAGCTCCAAGAGTTGAGTTTCATTCTCTGTAACGGCATCTTTTCTCAATACTCCTGAACAATAGTCAGTCATTTAAGCTTAACTTAAAAGTAGATCAACAAGAAACTTCTCTTTGGGGAGAATGTGAACATTGGATGCCAGAGTGGGAGTAAGACAGAACCTAAAAGATGTAGGAAGGGTGGGGAATGGGCAGAGAAGATGGAAAGAGAAGACACTCAGGACAAAAGGTCCAGATCTTGGGGGTTTGCCTGCAGTTCCTGCCCTACTTCCTCTTGGCCAGCCTTACCCACCTTGCTTGAAGAAAGTGTCACGTATGAGCTGGAGAGAAAATTGGCTCTAATATCTGCCTTTAGAAATCACACCATGTCACACCCAAGTGACATGGGTATGATTTTATAAAGAAAACTGGTTTTTATTCTTTGACAAGGTCCTTTATGTCCTTTGTTTTCTTGCTCTTTCTCTCTCTCTCTCTCTCTCTTTTTTTCCCCAAATGCATTGTCCATTTTACCAATTTGTTCCCGTGGACACCATTGGCAATTTATAGGTTATTTAAGTGACTCTGATAAGAGGCAGTAGTAATATATAAAGCCCTGACGTGGGCTCTAAATAGCAAGAGTGCTCTGAACTGCCCATTTCCACCTGTCTACTCACCACTTAGCAAATAAAGTTTACAATCATAATTTAAAGAACACTAGACTTTTTTTTTTCCCCTGGATGTCAGTAATTGGAGGGAGGTGAAGGCTTTCCAATCCCTACCTTTTGGTATATTATAATGGAAGCTGTGACCAGTCTAAGGAGAAGTGGACATTTCCCAAAGAACCTTTGGGTCATCTGGCCCACTCCTAGTTCTTAGTATTTATTCTTCTTAGGACAGCTAGGACAATGATGGCTCTTAAAATGATTACAAACAGTAGTGAAGAAAGAGCTAGGGATTTTGTCCTTTAATAATGAAGGGGGTAGATGGATCAGGGAAAAGGTGGTTGCTGACAGCTTCGACAGATGGATACCAAAAGTTAGAGGCAATCTCTGCATTGCAGGGCACCATTGCCATAGCACCCACAGCAGAGGAAGCAGAGTGGGTGAGCTGGGTGCCAAAGAACTGACTGGCTCAAAAGAAAGGGTTTCCTCCATTCACATAAGTGTACCTCCTATTCCATTTCTATCCCCTATCTTCAATAACAATGATGCTTAGACACCAATCCCATATTGCTCGGGTTTTATTAGATGGGATAATGTAAAGAAGGCTAAGATTGTTAAGCAATAAAAGAGGGAAAAAAAGGAACAAATAAAAGAGGAAAAGGAAAAAAATAAAAGAAATAAAAGAGGAAATAAGAATTATTTCTTATTCTTAAGAAATAAAAGAGGAAAAAAAGAAAAGAGAAAAAAAAGAAATAAACGGTAAACTATAGAAATGGAGATAGAAGGATACCTAGAGAGGCACGGAGATAGAGGGATAGAAGGAGAAAAACAAGTCAATAATTTCTAGTGGTACATATTTTAACAACAACAACAAAAAAACATGGGTTAGCCATCTAGCATTTTCCCAGCATTCTGCTAGGTACCGTGGGGGGGGGGGGATTGAAAGTCAAAATTTATTCCTTGGAAATTTATAATAGATGAAGGAAAATTTGAATGTCAAAACAAAGTTTGTTTCTCTAATCCCATAGGTCATTTCTATTGGGGAAGAAAGAGTTAAAGCCAGAATAATGGTAGATGGGAAGTCATACTTTGGACAAGGCCAAACGGTCCTGAAACTACAGCCTCTTTTATTTATGTAGATGAGTTCTGAGCAAGTATCAATGTTCATCAGAATGTTCTGTGGTCAAATGCTTTGGAAAATAAAGCTGAAGAACATTGTTCAGACTCTGGTATGGTAATGGTGTCCTAACGCTGGCATTAGCAGTTATACCAGTTTCCCTGTTTTAGGCCAAATACTTGCTCTAATGTTAAGTTGGAATCTTATTTATCAGTACCAAGAGGTGACAGAATGGAGGAGCTCAGAAGAGGTTAATGGCCATGCGGAACCACTTCAAGCTGTTCTCACCAAATAGATGTTCTGCTCAGCTCAGTGTAGAAGATGGGTGGACTCTAGAGAACTCTTGTCTGGTTCCTCGCCATACACAAACGGATGAGAATCTCTACGAAGTATGGAGATGGCACTCTTACGGTTTAGAGTGCTGAAACACGTACGTTTAATGGTATGATTTAAAGGTTACTAAAATACTCACCATTTATCAACTCCAGTAGCTTGAAATTGCACTGTGATTGTAGGAGGTAAGGGGCTCTGAGTAAGTGACGTAACAGAATAATTGAAAAGACACTTGGGGCTTTGGTGTACATTAATGATGATAGTAATTAGATAAAAACAAAGATCTAGTGAGAGTAGGGGGTTCTGAATCTCACTAAGGAGCAAGAGAAACTTCTAAAAAAGGCTAAAGGTAGATCACCCTTTTAAGAAACCTGAAGAACAAGCTAAGCAGGCCAAGCGGGTAAAATATCCCGTGAATTATGGACTCCTCTACAAGATGCTGAGAAACTTGTCTATTGACAATTTCACCAGCTAGACAGAAGACACGCAAACAGATGAGTAGCCGGATAAATATTGCATAGAGTAATTATGCACTGGCTATAAATATGGTGAGTTGATGTTTTCTGCCCTCAGGGAAGTGCAGTTAAGATTGGGATAGCGATTTTGATGAGAAGGGAATCAGAACTCAGGGAATCTGAGTTCAGAATTTTAAATAGCCCTGGAGACTGGGCCATCATAATAAAGCATTATACTCCACCAAGGAGAATTTTATTTTCCTGTGTTACTCCCCTGAGGTTTGCATGTGAAGAGGAAGTTAAGATTCTTTCCAGCCTCTTTGTTTTTAGCAGCAAAATTCCTTGGGCTATGATGTCCATTTGTGTGACAGTATTTAGCCATAGGCAGTCTGGTCTGGTTACTTTTTTCTTTGCTTAGATGCTCCATTGAAGTAATAATAAGATTAGCTTCAAAAACCCAAACATCTTGACCCCTGTCTTTGCTAAAACTTATTCTCTAAATGTTAGGGAAGTGTAAATTCTGAGGCTAAATCCTGTGTTGTAAGGAGGAAAAAAAAAAAAAAGAACCCTAAGTGCACCTCAGAAAGTTATATCTCTGCTGGTGATTTATGTTTTCTGCTTTGTAAACGGTGATAGAAATATGGTCCTAGATATAAGGATAAAGTGTAATATCCTAGTGTTAGAAATATATATCCCCAGTGTAAAATTTCCCCACTCTGAGTTGCTGAGATCTTGGTTAACTATTTCTTTTCTTTTATTCTTGAAAAATCTGTTTCCTGTTACTATGTGACATTCATAGGTCAACAGTGATGGTAAAAATATGTGCCCTCACTTGATTGTCCTAAAGGAAATGAGTAAAGGAAGTGATTCCTATTGGTATGTGATTTTATCTATTGTGGGTTAGTTTCTGGGGGAGAAGAACAGGACGCCTGGGGTCATGCTCACATTGCATGTTCTTCTATTCCTCTACATTATGAGGGTCCTTAGACTATACCTCTACTCATAAATATTCCTTTGGTTCCTTACCACTTTCTCTTTTGAGTCTAGATTTCTTACCATGGCATCCAAAGTTCTTCATGATATGGCCCCAATCAGGCTAAACCTTATTGTACCTTTCTGTCCACTGATCACTCATCCCTACAATCACCTCCAGTGTACCACACCTTCATTTCTTCTTGCTTTAGAATATTCTGCCCTCTTTGCTTGGAATGCCATTATGTTGCTCTCTTTATAATATATCATTTTCAGGTCTTCCAGACTTACTCATTTTTAAGATCCAGCTTAAAAGTTACCTCTGTGAAGTCTTCCTAAGTGACTCTCCTGATACCGATGTCAAATAATCCATTTACTTATTTCTTTTCTAATAAACTGGCTCACTCCAGGTTAAGGATGGTTTCTCAGCCCCTTTATTCCTCACAGCCCAGCAGAATTCTTAACACATACTAAGCACCTACTAGGGAAAAAAATGTGAAAATAATAGATAGACTCTAGTAGAATACAAATATTTATTTAAAAAAAGGAACAACTACATTAAAAATTACATATGTATTTTTGGACATATAATTCATATTTAATATATGCAGTTACATTATCCATATTTATTTTGTCACTGGAAAATATAAATTTAAATTCAGAAGAAAATCCCCAAGTCTACTCTTTATTGTTAGTCCATAGAAGAACCTCACATTTACATGAGATGGATGCTTGTGGTTATCAATTCTTGCATTACAAGCTATCCTCAAACCTAGAGGCTTAAAATGAAAATCAATTATGTCATTCAAAATTTTGTGGGTTCAGAAGTCAGGAAGGATTCTACTGGATGGTTGGCTCCTACAGTTGCTTTCTACATGGGCACCTTGGTACTCTTTGGCCTCTCTTTCTCTCTCCACGCTCTCATCCTACTGGGCTTCTTCACCTTGTACTTCTCGCTTGATGTTCTCTGAAGAGTTGAACTAACTGCCTGATGACTGCCCCCATGAGACAGGAAGGGGATGCTCCCAGGTCAGTCAAATACTATCCCTAGAATTGTCACTGGTCACCTCCTTGATAATTCAGTGGTCAAAGCAGACAAAGAGTCCAGCCAGATTCAGTGGGATGGAGAAATGGACACCATCTCATAAAGAGATGCAACAAGATTGCACAGAAGCAAAGCTTGGAAGTGAAGCATGTTTTTGCAGCCATCTTTTGGAAATACAACCTATGACATAATATATATTTGATAAATTCGTGTCCACAGGATCTGGTCATAAAAATCAAATCAACCCCTAGAAATGCTCAATGACTCTTACTGCGATAAGGTTTAATTCATTGTAAGCAGCTTTTTATAGTCTCTCTGCCATGGAGGTGTAATCTCTAAGGAAGGAAAGGGAAACCCAACCTGTTATCCTCATCTAGATCTTTTGATCACATTTATCTTATCTAATGGACTACATAATCCACAAGTGAGAGGAAGTTCCACTTCATATTGTACTTACTCGTAAATTCATGAGTAATAGATACTCACTGGGTTAAAGAAAACTAGAAGTGTTAGAGATTATGTCCCTAGCCTTTGAGGCTGACAGCACAAACAGCAAGGTTTTCTCAAGCTGTAGGTTGTGACCTATTAGTGGATCATGAAATCAGTTTAGTGGGCTGGGGCCAGGGGTTAAAAACGAAAGGAAATTGAATAGAATGCAATGTATCAGCTATACATAACATACGTAAATATGAATAGGTGTGTTTTTTGCATCTGTGTGTGAATACTGTATTACAGTTCAAACTCTAGTCCTGTGAGCCACAGTCAAAAATGTTTTTAAAGCCACTAAATAGAGTATCTATGTCCTCTTGTGAACCCTCTCTTGGTTCCACTTTGAATGGCAAAACACAGGGCTAGAGGGACCACTTGTTTGATCCAGCATGACATTTCTGATATTCTTATGAAAAATATTTTGTTTGGGGCCCAGAATGACAAATAGCTCAGAGTCCAATAGAAACATCATTTTCTAAGAGAAGAAATTGCTTTACAGACAGTGTACTGCAAAATAAAATATCTCACCTCTACAGCTTATGCCCTCTGTCGCCGATAAAGAGTTTTTATATAAGACTTTTTTTCCCTTTGCCTCTTTTCAAACTTACATTTGGTTGAATAGATTTCCCAAGAGCTTAATTCTTCATCCATTCAATGTTTCTGACCCTTGACAGGCTACAAGATGTGGGACAGGTTGGATCCTGAAGTACTGAGAAATGGCTAGGTGTGCGGTGGTTGGACTGGTAAGCTCTTTCTGCACCCTCCTCTCCACGAGTGGAGGGGGGTCAACATAGAGGCATTTTTTCAAACTCATATTTTTTACATGCTGCTAAGTCATCTTCCCTCTGACAAAATACCTCACCATTCCTCTCTTGTCCACACCCATCAAAACATGATAGTTTTATTCTGGTGTCTACTGTTGACTCTCCAAATCAAGCTCCTTTAAGATTATAATTTGTTATGAATAGTAAATATAGTTTACAAAGTGCTTTTCAAATACACATTCATTCAATATTCAGAACAAACTTAAGTGCTGGTTATCATAAATATTTTCATTTTAAAGTTGGAGAAGTTAAGGCTCAGGGAGGTTAAATTCTTTGTTAAAGGTCATATGTGTATGTTAAAGTAGCTCAAAACTTGCATGTTGACTCCAAATCCTGTATCATGCTGCCCTTGGCCAGAGAAAAATGGGCCTGAAGTAGCTCTCTGGACTTGCGTAATTCTCTTGATTTTATTTTCAGTTTCTTTCCTAAGGATGCCTGGAGGGCATCTATCCATTTACTGGTCCAGCTCTCAAAATCAGGAGATAGTTCAAATTCTGCCCTACTTCTAAAAGTCAATGTCACTGTGATAAAATAAAAGTGATGTAAGGGAAAGGATCCAGTCAAGACCAATGAGAGATACTTAATACAGTCACCTTGTCTGTCTTGGGCTTGTCAGATTTCTGTATCTCTTCTTGGCCCTTGATTTGGGCATGTGGCTATTGAGCCTCCAAAGTATTGGTATGTGATTAAAATAAGGAGACATCATATGACCCCACTACATTGTTCTTAGAGAGGTACACTCTTTAGTGGTATGCAATATGTGAAGAAGAGGTAGTGATTTTTGTTGGACATTTTTGTGTTGATTTTCCAAACACCTTAGGAACTTGTCAGTTTAGTAAAACCACTGTAAGTTAACCAGCGAGGGTTCTTCTACTGATTCCGTGCTATGGGGTAAAGTATATCTTATAAGCTAAAAAAATTAGGCTAATTATAACATAATCAGCTAGATTATTTTACACTGTTACAGTACTAACCTCTCTTTTATAAGGCAGTACTGGTGAAACTCTCATCTCTGTGGCCCAGAGAAATGTCTCTGTTCTCACCTTTTATATAATTCTTTTAGATTTATCTTCTGTATCTTATGTTAGTGGGTAAAGGTAGGAATATACTGATATTAGGGCTAATACCCTAATTACAGATATAATTCACATGTCATGGGCCTGAAAAATGTAAGCCTATAAAATAATGACATAATTATATTGATACCCAAATTATTATAGATACCCAAATTACTGTCTACAATAGTTCAGGAAGTTCAGGAAGTCCACTCTTTTGCCCCATTGTTTTTCCCCAAAGTCAGCTTATAGTCGCTCCACAAATCAGTTTGACATTCTCTTCCTGTCCCAGCCAGCCTCTGGCTCCTGACTGTGGCTCCAACCTGTCCCAGCTTGCCTTCTTAAGTCTGATTTCCTTTAGGTTCGCCTGTTCCTTCTGCACCCCCATCTCTAGGGAAGTAGATCTGGCCAGTTACCTCTGTTCTGGCCCACAGAAGGAACATGACTTTCTCCTGAGTTACTTCTTAGAACTCATTGCTAGGTCCTCTAACTGCTACAAAAAAGAGGTCATTCCTAAAGACCATCTATCCAAATCAGATTTCAGAGTTCCTTGGTGGCCAGGTTCCCTGTCTGGCTCCCCGATGTTCACCACGTGACACGAACAAGCCTATATAATCCTCGTTTTCCACCTGTTACTGAAAATCTCCAGAATTCTCTCCATTCAAGAATTCAGACTCAGCAGAAATTCTCTGATCCAGAAAAAGAGTTGTTGCTGCCCCTAAGAAACACGGTTAACACTTGCTTTACCTCTGTGCAATCTAATGGGTTTTGAAAAGCATTCTCTCCTAGAACAAAGAGACTCCTTGCCCCAGAGCCAAACCCTGGAAACACAAATGACTTACATCTTTTGAAATAGAGGCTTTTCCTCTTCTGGAAATAATGGTTAAGGTCCGGTCTTTGCTCCCTTATGCAGAGAATTCTACATCTTGCCATTTGGAGATAGCCAAAAGTGTAAAATCTCCCAAATATTTGTGTATCAGCTATAGGCAGTTATTTATATTTTTGCAACTCTTATAAGTTAAGGTTTTAGAAGTTGTAAGTACTGAATCCTGTCAAATTTGGGAAATGGAGAAAGAGAATGTGTGTCCATAAACCCATTACTATTGATCTCCAGCTGTATTATTGAGAACTTCTCATAAGTTTCCATTTGATTTTTTTTCCTTCCTTACCCTATGCACACAGCCTCCCTATCCTCAAAAAGGTATAAAACATGTTGGCCTCTTACAGCCAAAGTCATACTATTTCTACTGTACTCTCTCCAATTCTGGAGCCTGAAGAAGAAATGGGGAAGTTGTTTTTCCCATGTCCCTGGCTGGCCCAAGTTCTTCCCTAAGTATGGAAGTCCATAAGCATTCCAGTGATTTTGTTCAGCTATATATGTTGATCAGATTATCCAAATAACAATGGGATTGCCAGTTCATCTCTGTCTACTTGTTCCTTGCTCGGGGCATACCCGTTGGAAGGGGTTCACATTGTCTTCTCTAACATTATTGTGAAGAATGCCTGTTTTGTAACTTCTGAGATAAGAGATTTTATGAAAAGGTAGGCTTCAGATAAATGGAAATAAGGTAAAAGAATACATTGAAGGTATTAAGTGGAGTATTTGCAAAGCTTTTTCCCCTTGGGGAACATCTGTTGGTGACTTCTGTAGAGCACAGACCATGCCTTATACTACTGAAGGTCCAGCAAAAGGCCTGGATCCTTGGAGCATACGGCCCATGCTGAGTGAATGCTGTGTGCAAGGGTGAATTTCCAAACAAAGCCATGAGGATGTTCACACTTAGCCCCTCTTCTTGAGACTATATATTTTGATAAGGAAGATTTATGGAACAATGTGTCTTATTTGTTTTGCTTTGCTTTGCTTTTTAAATGTCTGGCAGTCATTGTAGACAGATTTTATGAGCCACTTTCTGAAAAGAGAATTGTTTTAGGGAGAGATTGGTGATGAAGACAGGGATGCTGATTACTCATAACTTATTGATTATAGCCCCCAAACAAGAAGCCACCTTATGGCCAGGGCTTTTCAGTTCTCCTTTCAAATAAAGTAAATCTTGGCAGTCTAAATGGTCCTAAGCTTTTCAGTGAGTATCACCCTTGCTTTTCCTTTTCCTCATGAACTTAGAATTAATATGTCTTTTATTATATTTTGGGACCATACATCAGGACAAGGTGATTTCTTCAACTCTAGCTCAATACCACAGCCAATGAGTCTATGAGGGGAAATGGCCTAAAACCCATATCTGTCCAAGTTTCCACTCTTTGGAGTGAGAAAAACAACACAATAACAACAACAAAAACTTAATCTTTTAAAATGTTTTTATCTCATAAAAGATTAGGGTAGCTGCATACGAAATAAAACAATTATATTTTCCACCCCTGAGAGTTTTGTTTCTTGTGAATTTGGTTCAGTTTAGAAGAAATGTCCTTTATCCTTCCTTCTGATAAATAGTAATATGTAATCTTATTGGTTTAGCTGTCAATAATTTTACCTTTCTTCCCCAATAGCACAGATGCACATAGGCCCTGAAGTTTGACATCATGTTGCGATTTATTGGGTTATTTTTTATAATACTTTTCAGGGGCAAAAGTAGGAAAAAAAATCCAATTTCTTATGCAGCTTTAATCTAAGTGAGTACTACTGGGAATTAATAGAAATAAAGCTATAAATTCAAAATGCAGAAAGGTGCTAGATGGGGGTTGGGGGTGATGGGAGATTTATTCATGTCACTTAGACTTAGCCCCATCCATGTTTCCCAGTGAAAAGAGATTACAATATAACAAGTATTTACTGACGTCCACCAATGTCAGAAAATTTTAGGACTAATTCCATTCAGTTTCTTGGGTCTACAACAATTAGTAGTATTTATATTGGTGAATTATGAAGCTTCAGCGCTTGGCATGCCCAGGGAGTATACCTACCTTTGATAGGACTATGATAACCTGGTTTTCCCAGCCTGCAGTCTCAGGCAGCTATCGTTAGTGATGGTGGTTATGGCCATGAAGATGGACTTCAAAGAGAAGTCAGACTACCCAGAGGCTCACATAATGTCTTGTTTGCCTCTGTATCTACAGTGTTTAGAACTGTGCCTGGGACAAAGGAGGCCCATACATGTGTTTGCTGAACTGACTAGATCTTTTAATATCTGGTATGGGCTGCTGTGACTTTTCCTCTGTGAATTTATTCAATAGACACAGACCAAATGAATCACCAGAGAAAAGAATAGTACCATTTAATTTCCTTTCCTCTCGAACGTGGCCAGAAGTAGAAAGAAGAGGGGATTTTCTCTTTGTTTTTTCTACCAGCGCTTTGAGTCCTGATGAATTTCAGATCTTTAAAAACTCCATTGCCTGTCTAAAGTGCTTTTAATTTTTTAATTGTTGAATTTATTTCAGTAGTCTTTTCTAGCCGTGATTCTTAATTCATTCACTGAAATCCTGTCCCAGGCCATTTTTTAAAAAGCTTAAGTCGATGACACTAATGAAGTTGAATTTATAATGTTCATGTCTGGAACATTCAGATATAAGTGAGAGTGGGAAAGTATGCCAGCCTGAGGTATTTTCCACAGTGCATCATGCTCTCTCACCCCTGGGCCTCTGTACAAGCTCTGCTTGGAACTCTAGGTATGCTGCTTACTGCATACAAGTTCTACAGCCCAAGGATCATGGCACCTAGGATGGTTTTACTGCGTTCCTCTCTGTGGATAGGGTCCTTTCCTTGGACTCCCACAGATACTTGTATGTTCACCAATTTTAGTACTTATTTCACTGTCTTAGGCTGCTGACTTCCCTTCCCTCCAACAGACACTAAATGATGAACTTCTTAAAGACAGGACACTCCTGAGTTTTATTCAGCTGTGTTATCTCTTTGCCTAGCAGAATATCTGGCACATGTTAGGGATGCAGTATGTTCTTTTGAATAAGTGAGTCAGGCGATTTCAAAGAAATTATTCAATACAATGAAGCAAAGAAAAACATGGTAGAAGGAGATGAGGGCTGGAAAGACGGTTTCAGGTATTTCTTGGATTGATCTAATTTGTAAGTTCAACCAAAATACTGAGTCAGTGGTGTTAGGTTCGGGTGTTAGAGTGCATGTTAGAGCCTGGGAATGGTATCTTGAACAACACAAGGCTCTCAGTAAATATTCCCAGGAAAGTACTGTCAACTAGAAGCAGAGGGGACAACAGAAAATGAACCAGCTTGTGCACCACTGGGAGTGTGATTTTTGACACATCAGGTTGGGAGCAGATTCTGAGTGATTATGAATTCTTCAAACCATAAAAATACTAGGGGTGGGTGGGTAGGAAATTAAGGAGCCCAAGGAGAGCAAGAGAACCACAGCCAGTATCATCTGGGTAGAGGAGCCAAATGGATGGCTAGAACCAAGTAGGAGCCAAGCAAGGGCTAGCACCGAACTTAAGTTTTCTCTCTTATAAACCAGAGTTCACGCTCAAGTACAGTGTTGCTTTGGACCAACGAATGCGTTCTTGGAGCCTCCGTGTATTCATTGTAAAGTGAGGGGAAATTTACCTAGTGAGTCATGGGGAAACATATACCTTCCCACCTCTCCGCTGACCTGACTGAGGGATGATGACTCTCAATCTGACCAAACCCGGGACAAAGTTGTTTCCGATGAGGTATATATATATATATATATTGCAGTGGAGCTATGTGCCCAGCAGAAGGAAACTTGAAATAGCAGTATCCAGAAAAGATGTACTGCTGAGACTCCATCTTTAGCCTCATGCATTATGCCTTTGTTTTAAAAGATACAGAAATCTAAGCAAGGAACTGGAACAATTTGCTCTGGGCTGGTGACAAATCCTGTGGGCTGGTACATGGCAAGAGGAGTTATCTCATTGTCAGAGCTCTCCTCTCTATTTTCTGATGTGTCAAGACAATCCAGTAGCTTTTTTAACCTATGTGATCATTTATTCGAACACAAATTGAGTACTTACTATGTAGCTGAGTATAGAAGAAGAACTTTGGATGACATGGTCTCTGCCTTTGAGGACCTCACAGTCTAATGGAGGATGTAGATACCTATCAATCAAATTACCAGTGCCTATGGTGAATATCTCCAACTGCCATTCCACCCGCCTTGTACTGGGCAGTGTGGAGGTGACCCCAGCTTTGGGAGTGGGATTTGTCAACCCTGTCCATATTTATGTCTTTATTGGACTTCTAAAAAATCTAATAATTTAATCTTTAGAGTGTGCCATTTATAATTCTGAAAGCACTTAGAGACATACATAGATAGCAAACATTTTAAAGCGCCTCCTTTCCACAGCGGGTTATCCATAAGGCAGGTTATTAGAACCATTTTATTAATGACTAAAGTGAGGTTCTGAGAGGTCAAGTCCAGTGTCTGATTCAGGGTGTTCGGCATTCACCTGGGAGGTTTGTTAAGCACAGACTCTTAAGTGTTCTTAAGGAAGTTTAGCTTAACGTTAAGAGCATGGAATGAGTTTAGCAAGCACAGATATCCTACTGCCTTTTCAAATAGGGTGACTGTATATCCCAGGGTGCCTTTTTTTGTGTCTCTTCATCTGACACATGGTAACTAGTTCTCTCTTTTCCTCCATTGAGGGTCCCAGGCTCAATAAGTGTCCGCAGAATAGTGTTTGCGCTCCTAATTTCCCATTTTTGGTACAGCTACAGGACATCTTTTCTGTAGAGGTAACTTTTTGTCAGGAAAGTTTTGCATTCCCCCGGACTCCCATATTCATTGCATTTGTCACTCAGGGAAAATTGTCACTGACCATTGGAAGACAGAAAAGCCCAGTGGAACAATATTCACAGCATAGGATAAATCATTTGGCCAGACAAAAATGTTCACTGTTAAATTCAGAATGTGTGTATCTCAGTTCTAGGATGAAATTAAAATTCCTTTCTTTCCACCCTCAGCCACTATCCTCAGGTCACTCCTTCTGAAGTCCCTGTCTGACCCCTACGAATATGATGCTACTGTAAAGGTCCTCTAAACCTGGGCCAGAGAAATGGGCTTTCCGAGGGCATTATAAACCTGTTTGAATCATCAGAAGCCACTGCCTAGGCCTCCACAGAGGATGTCAAGAGATTATGAGCTGTTTTTATCAATTCTTTATCTGGTTATTAATATTCCTGCCGAGACCCAGCAATGCCCTCTTGCTTTTCTCCCTTGGGTGAGCTCTTTTATCTCCTCCTTCTTTCCTCTCTATTTTTTCCTTCTGCTGTATACCTTGATCTATTTATTTCCTCCATTCCCATTCAATGTGTGTTTTCCTTTGGGCAATTGTCCTGAATTATTTAATAGTCATTCTATTTTTTTTTCTCCTGTCCACTCCCTCCCTTGCTTTCTTCTCTTTATTGGTTTGTCTAGGTTCCCTTCTGCTCTAGTGTACAACTTGTCCAGCAAACCTTACCTTTCTCACCATAAATCATGGTGTGGAAGATTGTGTGAGGACCCTAGGCAGGGCAGATGCAGCTCCAGGTAGGTGGACAGTGGAGGAGCATCTCTCAGTGACTGGCTTTCAGGAGGTAACAGATTTGATCATTTTTCCGAGAACAGAGCAGGCAGCTTGTAATAGGTAATAAAGACACATCTTGCCATCATGTTTGCTAGACTGTGCTGAACTTGGGTTCACTCTGTCTACAGTCTTCATGCTTTTCCACTGAGCTTTTCTCCTGGCAGCTCTGGGTAATGGTAAAAGAAAAATAATCTTGATATTAAAAACTTTGTTCTAGTTTTTCAGTGTCTTTATGGTTGTTTGTAGCTGGAAACATAGTTTTCAAAAGGAGGAAACCCTTTTACATTTAGGTTCACATAGATATGCATATCTACATACACAATTGAAAAACTTGTTAGTTTACTAAGTTAGTCCTTTGGTGGCCTTTTTATAACCCCCCTACACACACACACACCACGTCAGAAGTCTCTCCTTGGAAGGTACCTCTTTTTTCCTGTGTCCTCTCTCTCCAGTCTGGAAAAGGAGGATCATGAGATAAAATTGCTAGTTCTACATCAGAGTCTCCTACCAGAAAGACTGCAAAATAGAGAGGGATAGGCAGGAGGTCTGAACCTAAGGAAAGAACTTCCATAAACAGTCTTCTGGCATGGCAGTGTAGGAGACACTTTTGGGATAATGACAGGCCATATTGATACTTCCCAAATCTTTGCTGCTATTTTTCCCTACTTGTGCAGTAAACTGAGGAGCTGTCAGCCATATGCCTGGTGATCGTCTCTGTCGGTTGCTATTTAGACTGTTTTTTGGAATAACTTTGTCATAGGGATGCTATCCAGTTAGATACTTGTTAGGTCCTCCTTATTCAAGAATAAAACTAGTGATTCCAATTCATTTACTCAATTCATTCAACCATTTTTTTTTTTTTTTTAGTTCCTATATGCAAAGCAGTGGTATGTCTCACTGAGTGATAAAGAGATAAAATCTGGTTTTGTGACCTTATTTCCATGGCCATCCAAGTCTCTGTCCTTCATGAATAGGAGTATTGATATATTTTAGTATTCCCTAAATTGCGATCCCTTTGGAACACTGGAGCCATGTGTTATTAATGGGTATTTGGAGAAAAGAGGATTCCAGGGTAAAATAAATGGGGTAATGTGGGGAAAAATAAAGTTACAGCATGTTTTTGTAGTGCAAGGACTTCTCAAAGCCTTTGATATGAATAGACATTGAAGACGGTAGAACCAATTGAGTGGAGTTTTTACAGAATCTTACTTGGGAAAGAATTCCTAATTCAGTGTGGAAAGTAGCTAAGTATTATGGGGAGACAGTTAAAACAACTTGAGTGAGAAGAGTAAAGGATTTTTTTTAAGCTGTGAAGATCAAGGAATCCACAGAGGAGACTACATTTATATTTAACCCTATAGGGTAGATAGATTTTGGAATTGGGATTTGTGAGGAAAAGTTATTTGAAACAAGGTTAATTGAAAAAAAGGCAAACAAGTTAAAAATGTAACATATGTATGTGAGAGATTAGGTGAGCTGGACAGAAAAATAGTTTGTTGAACTACTAGTATGGTAGTTCAGTTGTGGTGGATTAGGGCTAGAAAGGTAGATTGAAATTCTGGAAGATTTACTCAAATGGAGTAGTTTAATTTATATATATATATATATATATATATATATAAAATATATATTTATTTATATTTATTTATTTCTAGTGGAAATGATAAGCACTTCTTTCTAGTCTAAAAAAACTTTGCCAGAGCAACTACCAGTACTACCAGGAAGTGTCTCACATCACACTGATGCTGTTTTCCCATCTGAGTAAACGGGAACGACCAGATTGATTTCTTGGGTTCTTGTGGTCATTAAATGGATGTTCCATGTATTATGTTTAATATAGCATCTGATAGATGGTAATTACCTAATATTAGTTATTTAGTTACTAGTTTCTTTGAAGACAAAAAAGTGTAAGCAAAGGCTACAGGTGTTCTCAAAAATGTAGAAGACTGGTCACTTCTTCCTGTTTTGACCAGCATCTGTTAATCTTTTCATTTTTAGATTTCCTGCAACCCAGATTTCCATCTGTACTTTTACATTTTAAATACGGAAATTTGGTCATTTCAGGCCTCATTTTCTTTGTATTTGGGTATTTTCACTTTGGGTATTATCTGCCCTATCCTCAGTGATAAGGGGTCTAGCAATTTGTTCTCCTGGAGTGCACAAAGTTATTATGAATTTTACTGATAAAAGGATATGTTGCACACAGTTTAGAAGTTATAGTAACATAACCAGATTCTTCATTGTAAATTCCATAAAGCCAATTGATTCTCAC
Organism: Mustela nivalis; assembly: GCF_964662115.1. NCBI lineage: Eukaryota > Metazoa > Chordata > Mammalia > Carnivora > Mustelidae > Mustela > Mustela nivalis. The sequence continues at coordinate 71,315,268 of NC_139027.1, read as the reverse complement.
AGAATATTTTGTTGATTTTTTAAAAAAATTATTTTATCTGGAGACAACCTATGGTTGCAATTGATGAACAAACATACTGGTTGAAATTTACCTTATGTTAGAGAGAAAGTTGATAGTAACACAAGGAAGATATATGTTGGAAATTTCCAGGACACAAGGACATTTGTAGTCCATTAATGGTTTTTGACTACCAGAAAAATATTTGCTCAACTCTTTGTGCATATATAATGTGACAACTACACAATAATGCACCTAAACTTAATGAGCATTATTACTGTTTTCTCCATCATTTAAAAAAAGTCTAGGGACACTGGGGTGGCTCAGTTTGCTAGGTGTCCATGTCTTGATTTTGGCTCAGGTCATGATCTCAATGTCGTGAGACTGAGCCCTGCGATAGACTCTGCATTCAGGCATGTTCTGCTTAAGATTCTCTCTCTCCATCTGCCCCTCTTCCCTGCCCCCTCAAATAAATTAACATTTTCTTTAAAAAAAAATGTAGAAAACCAAAAAGGTAAACCCTATCTTTCATGTAGAATTTTGGTAGTATATTTACAAAAGGTATAGTGTCTGCTTTGGCAAACTTGAGACCATATTTTTTAATTGGGCACCCAGCATGGATGGCTAACTGTGTACCCATGTGTCCAATACTGTGCTGGACCTTCTGGAATATTGAGAAGAAAATTAAGTAATGGTCAACCATTTGAAAATTGCTCTTTCCATACTCTGTCCTTTCCTTGGGCAAATGGTTTTACTATGTTGAAGCCCAAACATGTTAGATTTTGCTTTCCCTCAATACAGGGAAAGTACAAGAAAGTACTTCTTTCACTGAAAAGGAAGAATGTTCTGCTTTTCCCAAGCATAGACCTGCCTCCACTAGTGCTTTTTTAATTTGGTTCTAGAATACCCCTCAGTCCTGCATGCTTTACTCTCATCACAGCATGTTCCAGTAACATTTCTCAGCTCATGTTTTTTGATACTTGGCATCAACATCTCTAAAATGAATGCTACATTTCATACCAAGTCACATGATTAAGTGCTAGGTAAAACATCACAATTCTGGTCATCATTTTGGGGGTACTTTGACAGGTGTTAAGTTTCTAAAATAAATTTCATGCATAAAGATTTAATTAATTCACTGGCATTTCAATTTTGCTTAATGATTAACTTCTATTTCTAATTTGTCATCAAAATATATCTTCTTTAGAAAATGTCCATGATAACCACCATGATCCATTCTTAGGAACTTCCCTAACATCCTTTTTGCAAATGAGAAACATTTAAGTTTCAGGGCATCCTTTCTCAAATTTGATACTTTTTATAAAGGTGTGAGTATCACTCTTTCTGTAACTTGTGAGTAACTGAAGCCAAAATGTAGGAATTTTTCAAACCCATGCTAAAGACATGGAAAATAAAATTACTGTATACCAGCCACATCTTGCTGAGGTTAGAGTTAATTCTAATCACTAAAAATGGAGCTGTGAATAGCAATTGCCAATTGCACAGGTGTAGCTGTCCGCAGCACATTTAAATTATGTAAAGATTAGTCCCCAGGTTCAAATATCTCTGTTTCCTCCCAGAGCTCTCTTTGAAATGATGCAGGTGGGTATTGGGACCAATATTCCTGAGTTGGCTGTCCTGCTGGGACTTGTTGAAAGGCATATTTCCCTACCTGGAGTATTGCTGTTACTTCCTCTGGAATTCACTGAGCTGATCTATGTCTTCACTCCTTTGAACATACTTGTCATTTTCAACCTAACCCCTTTTTTTTTTTTTTTTCCTTTCACTCCATTATGACAAAAGCTTTTGCTTCAGTGTCATTCCAGACCAAGACACAGTCACTATTTATGACAGTGACAGCTTGCTGGTGCCCCTCATATCTTTAGGGCTTTTTCTTTCCCCTTACCCCACCTCATGCAAAGGCAAATGTTATTTTTCATCTTAAAGGTTAATGTGGATGGAAGAAATCCCATAATCTCAAAGGCAGTGCCGTGATTTTCATGAGCATTGATACCTGCATTGTTTAGAGAGGACAGCAGGGACAGGTTGCTCACTAACACATGCAGACTGAGACAATCAGGACAAGTACATGCCTAATCATTGCCCAGAGAAACAGAAATCCTACCTTTTCAAATATGCCTCTGAGAAGTACATGAAGGACATGGTGAATATTAAAAATATAGAATCTAATTACCAAATGAAACCTTAGCTACGTATCCACTGTATCCTTTCCCTTAAAATTGTTACATTCATGGAGATCTTGACATCTTTCTATGTCCCTTCTTTCCCTGTCTTTCTCCCTCCCTCTCTCCCTCCTTCTCTTCCTTTCTTTCTTTTCCTGCTTCCTCTTCCACTCTCCTTCCCGACCTGACAAATGAGTGAATTTCCTTTTGGCAGTTTGGTAAGCTTCTGGTAGAATGGAACCATTTGTTAGACATGAATATGCCTGAAGTTGCCCTTGGGGCCTGTAGCTACAGAGGGTGAATATAATAAGGGACAATATTCAAATGTTGGAGTCAGGTAGTCACTCATTTCCTTGAATGCTTTTTCTGACCTATCATATATAATTCGTTTTAGGGATCAAGCGCTGACCACTCTCAGAGTGTAAAATATTGAACACTCATCTGAAATCCATCTGGTTTTCTCAGTCTCCATAACTGAACCACCATGATTTCTCACCTGTGTTGACTACAGTAACTTCCTAACTGGTCTCCCTGATTCGATTGTCACCAGTTCTATAATTCATTCTACAGCCTCTAGATTGAGAATTTATGAACACAAAACAGATCCTATTATGGCAGGTATATATAGAATAAAATCTAAACATTTCTCTCTGGTTTACAAAGCTCTGTATGATCTCTTCCCCACTTACCTCTCCCATCTCTTTTCCTCACTTTGTCCCCCAGTCACCATGCTCCAGCCTCACTGGTCCCCTTTCTGTGTTTCTAACAAACTCAGTGGGCTTCCATATTAGGAACTCTGCTTACAGGCTTCCCCAGGCCCAGGACCATATTGTCTCTGCTGTTAATGCAGTTGGGTCATTCTTGACATTGAAATCTCAGCTTGTGTGCCACCTCATTACAGGAGCTTTTCTTGACAATCCTAAATGTACTAGCTATCCAGTTCATCTCTCTCACAGTACCAGATTTTAATTTCTTTGCCTAGCTGTGAGCAGTATTCTTGTTTTTGCTATTTGTTTTCATCTCTTTGTTGTCTGTGATCTGTTTTCCCCTGACTAGAATGTAACTCAAGGAGATGAGGGAACCTTCTTTTTTTGCTCAGTATCTTATTCTCAGTGCTTAAAATGGCACATGGCACGTATGGAAACATTCAATAAATGCTTGGAAAGTGAATACATAAGTACATGCAAGAAGTGCACATATGCTACATGCAAAGAAAAACTGTCCCTGACATGTCACAGGCCCTCACTTCCCTTCCCTCTGGCTTAGATTCCGTTACCACGATCTTCTCTACCTGCATCCCCTTCAGCTCCTTTACTTCCTTCTCCTTCCAGCCATTATCCCCTGGTAATACTCCAGTTCTGGGCACATACAACTGTCCACCTACTCTTAGCCACTGAGCCCAGGTGGCGAGAAACACATAATCTTGCTAGCCAGTTCTACTTTGACTCCACCATCTTAAACTTCAAATGAGATCTTGGTGCAGCTCTGTAATTATGTTATCATATTAAGCCTATTGTAACACTCATAGTTTTTCACATTTTAACATCTCTGAAGTCAAGATGCAGTTTATAGTCCCTGTCAGTCTCTGCCATCAAAATGGCAGTTGGGATGTAAAGACATGGTTGCATTCCTGAGAGTATGACTCAACTGAAAAGCGACTCTTCCACTTTTCAGTCAAGAAAGGCTTTAAGGGGGGCACCTGGATGGCTCAGATGGTTAAGCATCTGCCTTCAGCTCAGGTCATGATCCCAGGGTCTTGGGACTGAATCCCACATTTGGCTCCCTGCTCAGCGGGGGAGCCTGCTCCTCCCTCTCACACTGCTGCTCCCCCATCTTGTGCTCTCTTGCTCAGTCAAATAAATAAATACAATCTTAAAAAAAATAAAAATAAAAAAGAAACGCTTTAAGGATAATCTGAAGAAAAATTATAAATCCTGGTTCTGGTTTGAAAATCTTACATTAATGTTTTCTGATAGAAGATCACCAGAATCACACTTGCAGACTGTTCACACTCTGCAATCTTCTCCCATTCTCTTATTGTTTTCACAGAAATTTGAACAAAATATTTCAAATAATTAATATATTTACATGGTTCAAATATGAAACGGTTGAAAAGTTTGCATTGGGAAGTCTTGCTTCTTTCTCTGTTTCTCATTCCCCTGAAACAGGTAACCTATTTTATTTAATTCTTAGATATCTTTCCAATGACTCTTTCTATAAATATGAGCCAAAATAAACATGTATTCTTATTTTATTCTTTTATTACCCCCAAAAGGTAAAAAATGCATCTCTTTTCTTATTGCTTTTTTTCTATCTAGCAATAGATACTACAGATTGGTATGTATTAGTTCACAGAGTTTTCTCAAACGTGTACAGTTACACATATTCCATTGTGCAAATATATCATAGTTTGTTTAACTGGCCCTTATTGGTAGTCACCTGGCTTATTTTCAGTCATTTGTTGTTACAAACAATTATGAAGTGATTGACTTCATACACATATAATTTCATATAGATACAAATGTGAAAGATAAATTCCCCAAGAAAATTTGCTGAGTCAAAGGGAAAATGTATGTTGTGGGTTGAATATCGTCACCTAGAAAAATATGTTTAAGTCCTAAACTTTTGAACCTATAAATGTGACGTTATCTGGAAATAGGATCTTTCCAGATGTAACAGCGTTAAGAAGGGATCGTACTTCAGTTAAATTGAGGGCAAATTAAAATGAGAGCCCAAATTAATCCAGTGACTGTTGTTCTTATCAGAAGGAATTTTAGAAGCATACTGGTCTAAAAATCCAGGTATGCCAAAGATTGCCAGCAACTACTGGAAGCTAATGAGAGGCAAGAGTGTATTTTTTCCCAGAGCCTACCTCATGGCTTGCCAACACCTTGATTTCAGGCATATAGTTTTCAGAACTACGTACCCCACTGACCCCCCACCCCCCAAAAAGTGTAGCTACTCAGTTTGTAGTTCTTTGTAATGGAAGTTCTAGAAAACTAATACAGTGCATTTGTAATTGTGATAAATATTCCTGAGTTATCCTCCATGGGCATTTACTGCGTGCCCTCACCAACAAAGTATGGCAAAGATTGCTATCCTTTAGAATCACTAATAGAGGATATTGTTAAGTTTCTGGATTGTTGCCCTTCTGATAGGTGATAAATGACATTCAGTGTAGGTGTAATTTCTATTTTCCTTTTCATGAGTAAGTATCTTGTCATACATTTTTTAAGGACTATTAATATCTCTTTTATTTCTATATTGTGTTGTTTTTTCAGTTACTGTAATTTTTGTTCCAATTTATAATTACAAATTAGTGTTTTGTGATGTCTATTGCAAATATCTTTTCCAATTTATCATTTATTTTTGGAAATACCAATTTACTAAGTGTTTAATTCATTAAAATTCATGTGGTCCCTGGAATTTGAGTCATGATTAGCAAAATTTTTACCATTACCAGTTTATAAGGGAATTTACCCATTTTTTTTTCAGAACTTTTTTTCTTGATCAAAGCGTTTCATTGGAAAACTTGAAAAAGTTGGACCAAACTTTATCTTTTTCCAGATGGTACATAGTTTATTTCAACACCATTTATTCTTGAAATGTTACCTTTATCCTATATCAAATTCTCATATATATTGGATTTCTGGAAACTTTATCTTTGGCCTATCTTTCTGTTCATGTGCCAATAAAACCTATCTTAATTTTTGAATTTTTTAGATATATTTTCATATGTGGGCAGATAGGTCAATTTCCTATTCACTTTCTCTAATAAGCCTATTCCAATTAGCTTTTATAAAGATCTATCCAAATTGATTTTATCAAGGTTTCCACATTGCTTTTATCAAGATTTCTGGGGAACTCTTTGTTGCTAAGACCAATGGTCAGTTCTCAGTCTTCATCTAACTAGATCAGTCAGTACCATTTGACATAGTTGAATGTTCCCCCTACTTTACATACTCTGTTCAGAGATAGCCTTTCCCTTTATCTCTACTTCACTGGTTCCTCCTTGTTAATGTTCTTGCACATTCTTTCTCATTGCTTTGGGCTGCATATGTCCCATGGCTTTGTCTTCTGACATCTTCTCCAACCTGTCCATACTCATTTTCTAGATGATCTCATCTCAAGACAGGACTTGAAATAAAACCCATCTTCTAACCCATCTTCTACTACATTATCTTTCTCCAGGCAGGTCCTCTTCTATGAATGTGAGACTCGTACCCAACTGCTTACTCAACATTTCTACTTCTACACAAAAGTCATTCTCCCCAAAACTGAATTTATGCTTTCCCCCTACCAGATATCCTCTTTCAGTTGAACGAACCAAAAATATTGACATATTGACGTAATCTTAACTCTTTTCTTTCCCTTACATATCACACCCATCACATTAGCATATCCTGTTTGAGTTCTAACTTAAAAATATTTCTGAAGTCTAACCACTTTTTAATCTCTCTACCACCAAGCTCTGGTCTAAGCCACCATCATCCATTGCCAGATTTTTTGCAATATTCTCCTTCCCAGACAGCTTTTCTCCCTCTCCTATAGTCTATTCTTTCCATAGTAGTCAGATAATTTTCAGACATATCAACTCTTGTCACATTTTTTTTGTTTGTTTGTTTAGAACACTCCATGGGTATATCTTATCACACTCATCAAAAGCCAAAGTCTTGATCATGACTCAAAAGCTCTAAATCATGTGATCTCCATGATGATTTTCTCTCTACCACCTTTGCCCACTCTTTTCAAACTGCAGTGCTTCTATGCTGTTCCTTAAACCTGCCAGCACATTCCCACTGCAGAGCCTTGCTACTTGATTCTCTCCAAAACTGTTTATTTAATTAAATACTTATAACCATACAATGTGAGGGTTATTATTTTCATTTTTCCCATTAGAAGGTAGAGTATGGGGAGTATAAAATTCTTCCCAAGTCTGTACAGCTATTACTTAGCATGAGTGGGACTCTAACCCAGATCTTTTTGTAATTAATTCTATACTCTTTTTATTATAGAAACTTTCTTGTTTCTAGTTCTACCTCTTGCTTTGTCTTTTGATACACATCTCTGGGTAATGTATCTTGGCCTTAGTTTATTCACCTGGGAAGTGAAGACTGATCATGCGATCTCAAAATTCCTGCCCACTTAGATGCTCAGTAACTCCATGACTCTGGAAGTGTCGCAGGTGTGCTCAAAGTGAAAATATTAATGATTTTGGTGAGATGAAGAGAAGATAGAACAACATGGGCAAATGTCAGTGGAAAGGGAACCTTGCTATTGCAGAAGTGCAGAGGCACTGGGCACCTGGGTGGCTCAGTTCATTAAGCAACTGCCTTCGGCTCAGGTCATGTTGCCCTAGTCCAGGGATCGAGTCCCACATTGGACTCGCAGCTCTATGGAGAGTCTGCTTCTCCCTCTGACCTTTCATACTCTCTCTCTCTCACTGTCTCTCTCTCAAATAAATAAATAAAATCTTTAAAAAAAGAAAGAAAAAGAAGTGGGGAGGCACTAAAGCCTTACTTTGCTGTTTAGGGAATTTTTTTTTTTTTCCTAGGACTGTCCCTCTTGACAATAGGTTATTTCAAGTCAGTGTCTGCATGTAAATAAACCATCTTATCTTTACAGGGTACGTTTGTCATTACCTCCATCGTCAAAGCAGAAAGTTAGGATAGGAAGAGAGGTGAAAACTAGGTTTCATCCAAACTTCTAAACTTATAGAACTTTCTATTTCCATGCTTTAAATTTAGAAAGCTTCTGGACACTCATCATCCTAATTCTGGTTATGGTCAGGGTAAAAGTCACCCCAAAAGATGATATACCTATAAACCACTGTTCCTGGGTCAAACCAGTCTGGGGAGGATTCATTCGTTCCTGACGCTCAAACAGTGCAGTCATCCGCATGCCTGTCTTCTACTCACCTGGGACAGAGCCTCCTCAGGTTATCCAGGTTAATCCAGTAGCCATGACATCAGCCCACTTAGGGTTAGTGCTGCTCCTGCCATTTTGTTATGCCTTCTGCTTTGCTTATGGCTTATATCCTCCTTGTTCCTAAGGCGTGACTCTCATGAGTTTGGAGGAAGGTCTTCCCCAGCTTCCTTCAGTCCTCCACCTTTTATCTTCCCCAGTGCTGTTAATGCTACTACTCTTTAATTGACGTATTCATTACAGATTATTCTTGTCCTCTAGGAAACTGGATAAGTTCACTAGGAACTGACATAAAAGACATTTTGACACAGAGTACTATCACTACTCCATGCTTCTGAGGTAGAAATGAAACCACCTAATTTTGGGAGTGCACAAGAATTGCTGTATTTCTTTATTTCCTTTCAATCAGATTAAATCCATATTGGAACCGCATCCCACCTGGACAGAGGAAAATAAATTAAAACTCAATTGTTTTTAAAGATTTTACATATTTATTTGACAGAGAGGGAGAGAGAGAGAGAGATGTGAGAGAGGGAACACAAGCATGTTGAGTGGGAGAGGGAGAAACAGGCTTTCCACCGAACATGGAGCCTGATGTGAGGCTCAATCCCAGGACCTTGGGGTCATGACCTGAGCAGAAGGTAGACGCTTAATGACTGAGCCACCCAGGCACCCCTAAAACTCAATTTTCATTTGGAATCCTTCCTCTCTGAAATAAGCAATGTTTCTTCATTAGAGATTTTATATGATGAAAAGAATGTATGGACCTGGTCTTCTGAGATCCTCACAGCTGCTGCATGCATCTGATTCTGGAGTGGCATGACTGTGACATGAGTGGAAACACAGGAGAGGAGCAATTATTTAATAATAATATACATGAAATAACAAACCAAAAATAAAGTAGCAAGGAAATAAATAATTCCAGATGCTCTTTCCTATACCACTGAGCCCTGTCCCAAGCCCATCTATACTTTGTGACTTGCACAGTGGTAAATGACACTGTAACATAGGACCGGAGAACTATCTGTGTTTGACCTGTCATAACCAGTTAGTCCTTGTTTGACCCTAGTAGGCATGGGCTATTGTTTTCCCCACTTCATGGAGAATCAGACATAAGTAATCGGTGCAAGTTTACACAGTGAGCAAGTGACAAAGCCAGGATTTGAGCCTGGATCCTGCAGCTCAAGTTCCTGTTCTAAACACATGGCATTCTTTGTTAATCTCACATAAAGCCAAGAAGTTGCCAATTGTATGGCCCCTACTTTATGATTTTGGAGTAGAGGCAGGGAAAGTTCCGTCACTTGTTCAAGATGACAGCTGTGAGAGTGACAAGGGTGCTCAACCCAAACTCAGACCTTCCTAATCCCATTCCCATTTTTGGGTCATTCCTCTTTAATCTCTGCCTTCTTCTTGGTTGATCTTAATAAATAAATAAGTAAGTAAGTAAGTAAATGGGCGGAAAAAGCAGATTCCTCTGAGAAGGTAATAGACTGCCCTGGCTATAAGTATGCTTCCCAGTTTACTCTTGGGTGCAAGATGTGTAAAGATACTTGAGCAGTGGAAAAGCCCAAAGGAATGCAGTGATAAGGTCATCTCTGTCCATGTATCCTATGCCATGACCCCTTTTATTTTTTTAAGATTTTTTTTTTAAGATTTTACTTATTTATTTGACAGAGAGATCATAAGTAGGCGGAGAGGCAGGCTGAGACAGAGAGGGGAGGAAGAAGGCTCCCCGCTGAGCAGAAAGCCCCATGTGGGGCTCCATCCCAGGACCCTGGGATCATAACCCGAGCGGAAGGCAGAGGCTTTAACCCACTGAGCCACCCAGGTACCCTGCCATGACCCTATTTCTTAACATGTATAATCGGAGACAGACCAGTCTGATATAGACACATACCTAAAGAGACAGAGAGATATCTGTTGTCAAGCACACTGGAAAAGAATATTCTGTCTCAAGCTGAGGCTAAAAATAAACTGTTTACAGTACACTCACCCTCCCTCACACTGTGGTATCTCAGGAACGGAGGCAGAATTTAATCATTTCATCCTCTGAAGTGAAGGTCTCTATGGTTTAATATGCACACATCACAGATTTCAAATTTTGCTGCTAAAATTCAGTCTTCAACTAAAATCTAGCTGTCTCTTTGTCTTGAAATGTGTTCTAAAATGTATAATAAAGGTCTATTGAAGCCAATAAAGCATTTCTGGAAAATGCTGCTTTAACCCACATAGCCAATTCTTTTTTTCATAAATTCAATTTGTATTATTTGGTTGAAGAGACTGTTCTCTGAGCCCTGACATAAGCGAGTGTTGAGGCTAACACTTACTCTAGAGTTCGCATGGAAAAATCTGTGGGAAAAATCATGCAATTGATCTCATTTATTAGGTGTGTCAGACCTTGGTTGGTTCCAAGTCTTTGCACGGCCTTCTCTCATTCCTAGATTTAAGTAACTCCTACCTGACTAGGATGAGCTGGTGGGGTGAGGGTTGGGCCTCTGGGATGTGCGCAGTGTTTCTGAATAGACTCACACTATTTGTTTCTGAGATCTAGTCTTGGTACCTTGGTCCAGTGTTGAATTTCTTATCACCTATGTTACTCCCAGCTTAGTTCCTGATTCTTCACAGAATAGAGAACATTGTCTGCTTATACTAATTCTCCTCCTCCCACAGTCCAGGGTTTCTCAGTCTCAGCACTGTTAATATTTTGGGCCTAATAACTTTTGTTGTAGGGAGCTGTCCTGGGCATTGTAGAATGCTTAGCAGCACCTCTGGCCTCTTCCTACTGGATTCCAGTAGCACTTTGCCCCTCAGTCATGACAAGCAAAAATGTTTCCCGATGTTAGAACTTCCTTAGAAGATGTGGAGAAAAGTGCTGCTGGTTGAAAACTAGTGTGCTTGTACTATGCTTATACCCAAGTATGGTTGCCAGTAACCACCAAAAACTCTTTGGTGATCTCAGTGCCCAGTAGAAGTATAACATAAGTTTCAAACAAGAGTCACACATGTAATGTAAAATTCTCTACAAGATACATTAGCAAAGTAAAAAGGAACAGGTGGGATGAATTTTGATAATTTATTTTATCCAATATATCCAAATTATTATGTTTATACTAGATCTTTGACATCTGGTGTGCATTTTACACTTATAGCATATTTCAGTTTGGACTAGTCAAGTCTAGTGCTCAGTAACCACATGTGACCAGGGGTTTTTGCATGGGGAGCAGTGATCTAGATTGCTAAAATGATTACTGTTCTTCAGTTCACTCTGAGACTCAGAATAGTGTAGTACTGAAGGGATGAGGCTGGGGTGTTGGATGTAACCAGTTTGAATATTTCTGTATCTCTTTCTGACATTATGAACTTATGATAATTATTGAATCACTTTGAATCTCAGTTTCAATATTTGTATTAGGGAAATAATAATAGTTGCCCTTAGAAGACTTGTTATGAGGGTTACATGAAAACATCTATATCATAGTACCTAGCATAAAGTTGGTGTTTACTAAGTTGGTTATTCATCCTTTCTGATGGTTGAGTAATATCCCATTGTGTATATGGACCACATTTTCTTTATTCATTCATCTGTTGAAGGACATCTCTGCTCCTTACACAGTTTGGCTATTGTGGACATTGCTGCTATGAACATTGGGGTGCACGTGGCCCTTCTTTTCACTGTATCTCTATCTTTGGGGTAAATACCCAGTAGTGCAATTGCAGGGTCATAGGGAAGCTCTTTTTTTAATTTTTGAGGAATCTCTACACTGTTTTCCCAAGTGGCTGCACCAAATTGGATTCCCACCAACAGTGTAACAGGGTTCCCCTTTCTCCACAACCTCTCCAACATTTGTTATTTCTTCCCTTGTTAATTTTGGCCATTCTAACTGGTATAAGGTGGTATCTCAGTGTGGTTTTGACTTGAATTTCCCTGATAGCTAATGATAATGAACATTTTTTCATGGGTCTGTTAGCCATTTGTATGTCTTCTTTTGAGAAGTGTCTGTTCATGTCTTCTGTCCATTTTTTGACTTAATTATTCATTTTTTGGGTGCTGAGTTTGAGAAGTTCTTTATAGATCTTAGATATCAGCCCTTTATCTATAGTGTCATTTGCAAATATCTTCTCCCATTCCACAGGTTGCTTCTTTGTTTTGTTGATTGTTTCCTTTGTGTGCAGAAGCTCTTGGCCTTGATGAAGTCCCAAAAGTTCATTTTCACTTTTGTTTCCGTTGCCTTTGGAGACGTGTCTTGAAAGAAGACTATGGCCGATGTCCAAGAGGTTACTGCCTATGTTCTCTAGGATTTTGATAGATTCCTATCTTACATTGAGGTCTTTCATCCATTTGAGTATATTTCTGTGTAAGGTATAAGTGAATAGTCAAGTTTCATTTCTTCTGTATACAGCTGTCCAATTCTCCCAGCACCATTTATTGAAGAGACTTTTTTTCATCAGATATTTTTTCCTGCTTTGTTGAAGATTAGTTGAGCATAGCGTTTAGAGTCCATATTTGGGCTCTCTGTTCTGTTCCATTGATCAATGTCTGTTTTTGTGCCAGTGATCACAACTTTGTAATATAGCTTGAAATCAGGCAACAGGATGCCCCCAGTTTTGTTTTTCCTTTTCAACATTTCCTTGGCGATTTGGGGTCTCTTCTCGTTCCATACAAATTTTAGGATTGTTTGTTCCAGCATTTTGAAAAATACTGTTGGTATTTTGATCAGGATGGCGTTGAAAGTATAGATTGCTCTGAGCAGCATAGACATTTTAACAATGTTTACTCTTCCGATCCATGAGCATGGAATGTTTTTCCATCTTTTTGTGTCTTCCTTAATTTCTTTCATGAGCATTTTGTAGTTCCTAGAGTATAGATCCTTTACCTCTTTAGTTAGGTTTATTCCAAGGTATCTTATGGTTTTTGGTGCTACTGTAAATGGAATCAATTCTCTAATTTCTCTTTCTACAGTTACATTGTTAGTGTATAAGAAAGCAACTGATTTCTGTGCATTAATTTTGTATCTTGGTAAATTACTGAGTTGCTGTATGAATTCTAGTAATTTGGGGATGGAGTCTTTTGAATTTTCCATATGAAGTATCATGTCATCTGTGAAGAGAGAACGTTTACTTTTTCTTTGCCAATTTGAATATTTATTTTTGTTGTCTGACTGCTCTTACTAGGACTTCTAGTACTATGTTCAACAATAGCAGTGAGAGTGGGCATCCTTGTCATGTTCCTGATCTCAGTAGAAAGGCTCTCAGCTTTTCCCCATTGAGAATGATATTACTTGTGGTTTTTTTATAGGTGGATTTTATGAAGTTGAGGAATGTTCCCTCTATCCCTATACTCTGAAGGGTTTTAATCAGGAATGGATGCTGTATTTTGTGAAATGTTTTTTCTGCATCGATTGAGAGGACGATGTGGTTCTTGTCTCTTCTCACGTTTATGTTTTCTATCACGATGATTGATTTGTGAATGTTCAGCCATGTTTGCATCCCAGGGATAAATCCCACCTGGTTGTGGTGGTTAATTGTTTTAATGTACTGTTGGATTCTATTAGCTAGTATCTTATGAGAATTTTGGCATCCATATTTATCAGGGATCTTGGTCTGAAATTCTCCTTTTTAATGGGGTTGTTGCCTGGTTTTAGGACCAAGGTAATTCTGGCCTTATAGAAAGAGTCTGGAAGTTTTCCTTTTGTGTCTGTTTTTTGAAACAGCTTCAGGAGAATCCACATTATTTCTTCTTAGAATGTTTGGTAGAATTCCCCAGGATTCCATCAGGCCCTGGACTCTTTTGGGGGGAGGTTTTTGATCACTGCTTCAATCTCATTACTGGTTATTTGTCTATTCAGGTTGTCAGTTTCTGTTTCAGTCTTGGTAGTTTTTAGGTTTCCAGGAAAAGCATCCATTTTTTCCAGGTTGCTTAATTTATTGGCATATAGCTGTTGATAATAATTTCTGATAATTGTATGTATTTCCTTGGTGGTCGTCATGATCTCTCCCCTTTCATTCCTAATTTTATTAATCTGGGTCCTTTCTCTTTTCTTTGAGGTAAGTCTGGCCAGTGGTTTATCGATCTTATTAATTCTTTCAAAGAATCATCTTCTTGTTTTATTAATGTGTTCTACTGTATTTATGGTTTCTAATTCTTGACCTCTACTCTAATCTTAATTATTTCCCTTCTCATGCATGGGTTAGGTTTAATTTGTTGGTGGTTCTCCAGATCTTTAAGGTGTAAAGATAGTTTGTATATTTGGGTTTTTTTGTTTTGAGTGAGGCTTGGATGGCTATGTATTTCCGCCTTAGGACTGTCTTTGCCATATTCCATAGGTTTTGGATCAATGTGTCTTCATTCTCATTGGTTCCCATGGATTGTTTAAGTTCTTCTTTGATTTCATGATTGACTAAACACTCTTGAGCAGGATGGTTTTTAGCTTCCAAGTGTTCGAATTTCTTCTGAATTTTTTCTTGTGATTGAATTCCAGTTTCAAAGCATTGTGGTCTGAGAATATTCAGGGAATAATCTCAATCTTTTGGTATTGGTTGGGACTTGATTTGTGACCCAGGATGTGGTCTCTTCTGGAGCAAGTTCCAGGAGTGCCCAAGAAGAATGAGTATTCTGTTGTATTAGGGTGGAATGTTCTCTGTATATCTGTGAAGTCCATCTGGTCTAGTGTATCATTCATAGCTCTTGTTTCTTTGTTGATTTTCTGCTTAGATGATCTGTGTATTGCTGAGAGTGGAGTCTTGAGGTCTACAATTAATGTATTATTATCATTATGTCTCTTTATTTTGGTTGACAGTTGGCTTATACAGTTGACTCCTCCTATGTTGGGGGCATAGATATTTATAATTGTTAGATCCTCTTGTTGGATAGACACTTTAAGAATGATATGGTGTCCTTTTGTAACTCTAATTACAGTCTTTAGCTTAAAAATATAATTTGTCTGATAGGAGAATGGCTACCCTGGCTTTTTTTTTTTTTTTTTTTTTTTGAGGTCTGTTGGCATGAAAAATAATTCTCCATCCCTTCACTTTCAGTCTGGATGTCTCTTTAGGTTCAGAATGAGTCTCTTGTAGACAGCATATGGTTGGGTCCTGTCTTTTTATCCAGTCTGCAACCCTATGCCATTTTATGGCAGCAGTTAGGCCATTCACGTTGAGAGTGATTATTGAAAGATAAGATTTTATTGTCATCATGTTCCCTATGAAGTCCTTATTTTTATAGATTGTCTCTGTATATTTCTGTTCTATATCATTCGTAGGCCCTTTCTCCTTTTATAGAACCACACTCAATATTTCTTGCAGGGCCGGCTTAGTGGTCATATATTCCTTCAGTCTCTGCTGGTCCTGGAAGCTCCTTATCTCTCCATTCATTCTGAATGACAGCCGTGGTGGATAAAGAATTCTTGGCTGCATATTCTTCTCATCTAGTACCCAGAATATGTCTTGCCAGCCCTTTCTGGCTTGACAGGTCTCTATGGACAGGTCTGACATTATTCTGATGTTCCTCCCTCTGTACATAAAGAATCTCTTCCCCTTAACTGCTCTTAAAATGGTTTCCTTGGTTCTAAGATTTGTGAGTTTTACTATTACATGCCTGGGTGTTCATCTGTTCTCCTTGATCTTGGGGGGTGTTCTCTCTGCCTCTAGACACAAATGTTTATTTCATCCTCCAGATTAGGGAAGTTCTTGGCTACGATTTGGTAAAATATATCTTCTAGTCCTCCCTCTCTCTCCACCCCCTCAGGGATCCCAATAATTCTAACATTGGAATGTTTCACGGCATCATTTATTTCTCTAATTCTGTTTTCATGGATTTTAAGCTGTTTGTTGCAGGCCTTCTCCTGCTCCCCCTTTTCTATCAGTTTGTCTTCAAGATCACTAATTTGTTCTTCTCATTTACCCTAACTGTTAGTGTATCTAGATTAGATTGTGTCTCATTAATAGCATTTTGAAGTTCTGCCAGATCCTCTCTCATTTCTGCCTTTAGCAAATCTACGTTGCCATTAATAGTTCTCCAGCCTGACTATTGTCTTCACAACTGCTACCCTGAAGTCTATTTTTGACATCTTGCTTAGATCCATATCCATCAGATCTGCAGAAGAGGCCATTGTCTCTCTGCCTTTTCTTTGTTGGGAGTTCCTCCTTCTAGTCATTCTATTGAGTTATGGTTGAGGGGATGTACAGTCAAAAATATCAACCCTCTCATCTGATGATCATCTGCCCCTGTAGAGATCCATACGTGTGTAATCTTACATCTCAGGCTGATTTCATGGGTGTTCAGAGTGGCTTGGTAGATTTCTAGCTAAATTCAGGGGACTGGTTGAAAAGGAGTCCCCCACTCCTCTGCCATCTTGGTCTGTCCCTATTTTTAACTTTTAAAGTAATTCCCTTAGTGTTTTCTACACCTTTTAGATTCCCACCAACAATGCACGAGGGTTCCCTTTTCCCCGTATCCTTGGATATACTTGTTATTTCTTGTCTTTTTGATACTAGCTATTCTGATAGGTGTGAAGTGATACCTTATTCTGGTCTTGAGTTACATTTACCTGATGAGTAGTGAGGTTGAGCATCTTTTCATGTGTCTGTTTGCCATCTGTATGTCTGCAGAAAAGTGTCTTCAGGTTTTCTGCCCAGTTCTAATTGGGTTATTTGTTTTAGTGTTGAGTTGTTTAAGTTCTTTATATATTTTGGATATTAACCCCTTATTAGAGATACTATTTACAAATATCTTTTCCTCTTCAGTTGGCTGTGTTTTCATTTTGTTGATAATTTCCTTTGCTGTGCAAAAACTTCTTATTTTTGTGAGTCTGAACAGTTAATTTTTGCTTTTGTTTACCTTGTTTTAGGATATCTACCCATACGTATGTTGCTAAGGTCAATGTCCAAGAGATTACTGCTTATGTTTTCTTTAAGGAGTTTCATGGTTTCAGGTGTCACATTTAAGTCTTTAATCCATTTTGAGTTTGTTTTTGTGAATGGTGTGAGAAAGTGATCCAGTTTCATTTTGTGCATGTAGCCGTCCAGTTTTCCCAGCACCACTTATTGGAAAGACTGTCTTTTCCCCATTGTCCTAGTTTATTTGACCATACTGGGTGCTCTGTCCAGTTCCTTTGATCTATGTGTCTATTTTTATGCCAGTACTCTATTGGCTTTTTGTTGTTTGTGTTTTTGTTTTTAAAGATTTTATTTATTCATTTGAGGCAGAGATACAGAGAAAGAGCATGAGCAGGGGGAGAGGAAAAGGGAAAAGGAAGAGCAGACTCCCTGCTTAGCCAGGAGCCTGACTTGGGGCTCCATCCTAGGACCGGGACCTGGAATCATGCTAAAGGCTGATGCTTAACCATCTGAGCCACCCAGGCACCCCAGTACGCTACTGTCTTGGTCACTATAGCTTTGTAGTGTATCTTGAAACCTGGGATTATGCAACTCCAGCCTTTTTCTTCATTTTTAAGACTGCTTGATCCATTTGGGAGGTTTTGTGGTTCTATACAAATTATAGGATTATTTATTCTAGTTATGTGAAAAATGCTATTGGTATTTTGATAGGGATTGTACTGAATCTGTTGATGCCTTTGAAAAGTATGGACATTTTAACAGTATTAACTCTTCCAATCCATAAGCATAGTATAATTCTACATTTGTTTTTTCATCTTCATTTTCTTCAAGGCCTTAAGCTTTCAGTATAAATCTTTTACTGCCCTGGTTGAGTTTGTTATCTTTTGATGCAATTGTAAGTGGACTTATTTTCTTAATTTCTCTTTCTGCTATTTCTTTATTAGTGTTTAAAAATGCTACCAATTTTTGTGTATTAGTTTTGTGTCCTACAACTTTGCTAAATTCATTTACTACTTATAATAGTCTTCTGGTAGAGTCTTCAGGATCTTCTGTATATAGTATCATTTCATCTGTAAATAGTGACAGTTTTACTTTTTCTTATCAATTTCAAAGCCTTTTATTTCTTGTGTGATTCTTGCAGCTAAGATTTCCAGTACTTTTATAAAAGCAGTGATAGTGAACATTTTTGTCTTTTTGCTGTTCCTAGAGGAAAAGTGTTCAGTTTTTCACAATTGAGGATGATGTTAGATGTGGGTTTGTTATATAAGCCCTTTATTATGCGGAGGTAGAGTCCCTCTAAACCAACTTTGTTGAGAGTTTTTATCATGAATGGATACTTATACTTTGTCTTATCACGTTATATTTTGTCAAATTCTTTTTCTGTGCTTCTTGGGATGATTGTGTGGCTATTATATCTCCTTTTTTTAATGTGACCTATCATGTTGATTGATTTGCAAATATTGAACCATCCTTGGAGCTCTGGAATAAATCCCACTTAATCATGGTGAATGATCCTTTTAATGTATTGTTGAATTTGGTTTGCTGATATTTTGTTGAGAATTTTTGCATCTTTGTTCATCAGGGATATTGGTCTGTAGTTTTATTTTGTGTAATATCTTTGGTTTTAGCAGCAGGGTAATGCAGGCCTCATAGGATGAATTTGGAAGTTTTACTTCCTATTCTATTTGTTTGCAGTACTTTGAAAGAAGTAGACATTTACCTTTCTTCAGTTATTTATTAGGAATCACCTATGAAGCCCTTTGGTCTGGACTTTTGTTTTTTGGTAGTTCTGGATTATTGATTCAATTTTGGTACTAGTAATAAGTCTGTTCAAAATTTCTATTTCTTCCTGGTTCCATCTTGGAAGATTGTATGTTTCCAGAAATTTATATAATTTTTTCTAAATTCTCCGGTTTTTTGACATACAACTTTTTATAATATTTTCTTATATTCCTTTGTCTTTCTGTGATATTAGTTGCTATTTCTGTGCTTTTCATTTCTGATTTTATTTATTTATTTATTTATTTGAGTCTTCTTTTTATTCTTGATTATAGTCCAGGTGAAGTTTTATCGATTTTGTTTATCTTCTCATAGAACTTGCTCTTGGTTTCATTGATCTTTTCTACTTGTTTTCTTTTTTCTTTTTCAGTCTCTATTTCATTTATTTCTGCTTTTATCTGTATTATTTCCTCTCTTCTATTAGCTTCAAGAAATGTTGTTCCTTTTTTCATTGTTTTAAAGGTCTAACAATAGACTGAGTTCTTTGTTTGTTTCTTGAACTAGGTCTTTATTCCTAGAAACCTTCTTAGAACAACTTTTGTTATATCCCAAAGATTTTGGACCATTATGTTTCTATTTTCATTCATCTCCATGTATTTTTTTATTTTCTCTTTGATTTTTCTGCTTACCCATTAGTTGTTTAATAGCATATTCTTTAGCCTTCATGTGTTAATGTTTTTTCCAGTCTTTTTCTTATAATTGATTTCTAGTTTCATGCCATTGTGGTTGGAAAAGATGCTTGATAGGATTTCAGTATTTTAAAATTTGTTGAGACTTTGTTTGTGACCTAACATGTGACCTACCCTGGAGAATGTTCCATGTGCATTTTAAAAATGTGTATTCTACCGTGTTCCTGACCTTAGTGGAAAAGCTTTCAGTTTTTCTCCATTGAGAATGATATTTGCGGTGGGTTTTTCATAGATGGCTTTGATGATATTGATGTATGTGCCCTCTATCCCTACACTTTGAAGAGTTTTGATCAGGAAGGGATGCTGTACTTTATCAAATGCTTTTTCAGCATCTATTGAGAGTATCATATGGTTCTTGTTCTTTCTTTTATTGATGTGTTGTATCACATTGACTGATTTGCGGATGTTGAACCAAACTTGCAGCCCTGGAATAAATCCCACTTGGTCATGGTGAATAATCTTTTTAATGTACTGTAGAATCCTATTGGCTAGTATTTTGTTGAGTATTTTCGCATCTGTGTTCATCAAGGATATTGGTCTATAGCTCTCTTTTTTGGTGGGATCCTTGTCTGGTTTTGGGATCAAGGTGATGCTGGCCTCATAAAATGAGTTTGGAAGTTTTCCTTCCATTTCTATTTTTTGGAACAGTTTCAGGAGAATAGGAATTAGTTCTTCTTTAAATGTTTGGTAGAATTCCCCCCGGGAA
This sequence comes from Mustela nivalis, assembly GCF_964662115.1. NCBI lineage: Eukaryota > Metazoa > Chordata > Mammalia > Carnivora > Mustelidae > Mustela > Mustela nivalis. The sequence continues at coordinate 71,295,154 of NC_139027.1, read as the reverse complement.
GCCGTCTGGCCCTGGGCTTTTGTTTGTTAGGAGATTTTTAATGACTGTTTCAATCTCCTTACTGGTTATGGGTCTGTTCAGGCTTTCTATTTCTTCCTGGTTCAGTTGTGGTAGTTTATATGTTTCTAGGAATGCATCCATTTCTTCCAGATTGTCAAATTTATTGGCGTAGAGTTGCTCATTGTATGTTCTTATAATAGTTTGTATTTCTTTGGTGTTAGTTGTGATCTCTCCTCTTTCATTCATGATTTTATTTATTTGGGTCCTTTCTCTTTTCTTTTTGATAAGTCGAGCCAGGGGTTTATCAATTTTATTAATTCTTTCAAAGAACCAGCTCCTACATTCATTGATTTGTTCTATTGTTTTTTTGGTTTCTATTTCATTGATTTCTGCTCTGATCTTTATGATTTCTCTTCTCCTGCTGGGCTTAGGGTTTCTTTCTTGTTCTTTCTCCAGCTCCTTTAGGTGTAGGGTTAGGTTGTGTACCTGAGACCTTTCTTGTTTCTTGAGAAAGGCTTGTACCGCTATATATTTTCCTCTCAGGACTGCCTTTGTTGTGTCCCACAGATTTTGAACCGTTGTATTTTCATTATCATTTGTTTCCATTATTTTTTTCAATTCTTCTTTAATTTCCCGGTTGACCCATTCATTCTTTAGAAGGATGCTGTTTAGTCTCCATGTATTTGGGTTCTTTTCAAACTTCCTTTTGTGGTTGAGTTCTAGCTTTAGAACATTGTGGTCTGAAAATATGCAGGGAATGATCCCAATCTTTTGATACCGGTTGAGTCCTGATTTAGGACCGAGGATGTGATCTATTCTGGAGAATGTTCCATGTGCACTAGAGAAGAATGTGTATTCTGTTGCTTTGGGATGAAATGTTCTGAATATATCTGTGATGTCCATCTGGTCCAGTGTGTCGTTTAAGGCCTTTATTTCCTTGCTGATCTTTTGCTTGGATGATCTGTCCATTTCAGTGAGGGGAGTGTTAAAGTCCCCTACTATTATTGTATTATTGTTGATGTGTTTCTTTGATTTTGTTATTAATTGGTTTATATAGTTGGCTGCTCCCACGTTGGGGGCATAGATATTTAAAATTGTTAAATCTTCTTGTTGGACAGACCCTTTGACCATGATATAGTGTCCTTCCTCATCTCTCATTATAGTCTTTGTCTTAAAATCTAATTGATCAGATATAAGGATTGCCACTCCTGCTTTCTTCTGATGTCCATTAGCATGGTAAATTCTTTTCCACCCCCTCACTTTAAATCTGGAGGTGTCTTCGGGCTTAAAATGAGTTTCTTGGAGGGATGTCCATTATCACCACTGCTATTCAACATAGTACTAGAGGTCCTAGCCTCAGCAATCAGACAACAAAAGGAAATTAAAGGCATCCAAATCGGCAAAGAAGAAGTCAAATTATCACTCTTGGCAGATGATATGATACTATATGTGGAAAACCCAAAAGACTCCACTCCAAAACTGCTAGAACTTACACAGGAATTCAGTAAAGTGTCAGGATAGAAAATCAATGCACAGAAATCAGTTGCATTTCTCTACACCAACAGCAAGACAGAAGAAAGAGAAATTAAGGAGTCAATCCCATTTACAATTGCATCCCAAACCATAAGATACCTAGGAATAAACCTAACCAAAGAGACACAGAATCTATACTCAGAAAACTATAAAGTACTCATGAAAGAAATTGAGGAAGACACAAAGAAATGGAAAAATGTTCCATGCTCCTGGATTGGAAGAATAAATATTGTGAAAATGTCTATGCTACCTAAAGCAATCTACACATTTAATGCAATTCCTATCAAAGTACCATCCATCTTTTTCAAAGAAATGGAACAAATAATTCTAAAATTTATATGGAACCAGAAAAGACCTCGAATAGCCAAAGGGATATTGAAAAAGAAAGCCAACGTTGGTGGCATCACAATTCCGGACTTCAAGCTCTATTACAAAGCTGTCATCATCAAGACAGCATGGTACTGGCACAAAAACAGACACATAGATCAATGGAACAGAATAGAGAGCCCAGAAATAGACCCTCAACTCTACGGTCAACTAATCTTCGACAAAGCAGGAAAGAATGTCCAATGGAAAAAAGACAGCCTCTTCAATAAATGGTGCTGGGAAAATTGGACAGCCACATGCAGAAAAATGAAATTGGACCATTTCCTTACACCACACACAAAAATAGACTCAAAATGGATGAAGGACCTCAATGTGCGAAAGGAATCCATCAAAATCCTTGAGGAGAACACAGGCAACAACCTCTTCGACCTCTGCCGCAGCAACATCTTCCTAGGAACAATGCCAAAGGCAAGGGAAGCAAGGGAAAAAATGAACTATTGGGATTTCATCAAGATCAAAAGCTTTTGCACAGCAAAGGAAACAGTTAACAAAATCAAAAGACAACTGACAGAATGGGAGAAGATATTTGCAAACGACATATCAGATAAAGGACTAGTGTCCAGAATCTATAAAGAACTTAGCAAACTCAACACCCAAAGAACAAATAATCCAATCAAGAAATGGGCAGAGGACATGAACAGACATTTCTGCAAAGACGACATCCAGATGGCCAACAAACACATGAAAAAGTGCTCCATATCACTGGGCATCAGGGAAATACAAATCAAAACCACAATGAGATATCACCTCACACCAGTCAGAATGGCTAAAATCAACAAGTCAGGAAATGATAGATGCTGGTGAGGATGCGGGGAAAGGGGAACCCTCCTACACTGTTGGTGGGAATGCAAGCTGGTGCAGCCACTCTGGAAAACAGCATGGAGGTTCCTCAAAATGTTGAAAATAGAACTGCCCTATGACCCAGCAATTGCACTATTGGGTATTTACCCTAAAGATACAAACGTAGTGATCCAAAGGGGAACGTGCACCCGAATGTTTATAGCAGCAATGTCCACAATAGCCAAACTATGGAAAGAACCTAGATGTCCATCAACAGATGAATGGATCACGAAGATGTGGTATATATACACAATGGAATACTATGCAGCCATCAAAAGAAATGAAATCTTGCCTTTTGCGACAACATGGATGGAACTAGAGCGTATCATGCTTAGCGAAATAAGTCAAGCAGAGAAAGACAACTATCATATGATCTCCCTGATATGAAGAAGTGGTGATGCAACATGGGGGCTTAAGTGGGTAGGAGAAGAATAAATGAAACAAGATTGGATTGGGAGGGAGACAAACCATAAGTGACTCTTAATCTCACAAAACAAACTGAGGGTTGCTGGGGGGAGGGGGTTTGGGAGAAGGGGGTGGGATTATGGACATTGGGGAGGGTATGTGCTTTGGTGAGTGCTGTGAAGTGTGTAAACCTGGTGATTCACAGACCTGTACCCCTGGGGATAAAAATATATGTTTATAAAAAATAAAAAATTAATTTAAAAAATGTGTATTCTATTGTTTTTGGATGGAAAGTTCTCTATATATCTGTTAAGTCTGTCTGGTCTAATATATCATTCAAAACCACTATTTACTTGTTGATTTTCTGTCTGAATGATCTATCCATTGTTATAAGTGGGACATTCAAGTCCTCTACTATTATTGTGCTACTGTTAATTTCTCCATTTATATCTGTTAAAACTAGTGTTATATAATTAGGTGCTTCTCTAATGGGTGCATAGATATTTACAATTGTTTCATCCTCTTCTTGGATTCATCCCTTTATCATTACATAATCTTGTTTCATGTTACAGTATTTATTTTAAAGTTGATTTTGTCTGATATAAATATTTCTACCCCAGCTTTTTCCCCCTTCATTTGCATGGAATTTTTACATCCCTTTGCTTTCATTCTGTTTGTGTCTTTAGGTATCTTGTCATGAGTCCCTTGTAGGCACTGTATAGATGGGTCTTACTGTTTTTTAAATCCACTCAAAAGGTCTTTTCATTGAAAAATTTAGTCTGTTTTAGATTTAAAGTAGTTATTGATAGGTATATACTTACTGACATTTGGTTAATTGTTTTCTGGTCATTTTTGTAATTCTTTGTTCCTTTCTTGATTTCTTCTTTTCTGGTTTGATGCTTTCTCTAATATTATGCTTGGATTCTTTTCTCTATTTTTTGTGTATGTATTGTAGGTCTGATCTGTGGTTACCATGGGGTTCATATATAATATTCTATGTGTATAGCAGTCTATGCTTCTTGCTTAGGTGTGAACACATTCTAAAAGGAAAACGATTTTTTTATTAAAGATTTTATTTATTTATTTGACAGAAAGAGATCACAAGTAGGCAGAGAGGCAGGCAGAGAGAGAGGAGGAAGCAGGCTCCCCGCTGAGCAGAGAGCCCAATGCGGGGCTCAATCCCAGGACCCTGGTATCATGACGTGAGCCAAAGGCAGAGACTTTACCCCACTGAGCCACACAGGCGCCCCAGGAATAAGATTTTTATAACCCCCTCCATGTTTTATGTATATTATATTTTACATATTTTTATTTTATGTATCTGTAGACTAATTTTTGTAGATATGATTTATTTTACTACTTTTGTTTCTTAACCTCCATTCTGGCTTAATAAGTGATTAATCAAGTATGTTTACTATATGTTTGCTTTTGCCAGTAAAATTTTTTCCTTTCATACTATTCATGCTTCTATCTCATTACACTTGAGGAATTCCCTTTAATATTTCTTGTAAGTCTCCCTTAGTGGCGATGATGTCCTTTTAACATTTGTTTCTCTGGAAAAACTTTTATCTTTCCTTTGATTCTGAATGATAATCTTGCTGGGGTAGAGTACTCTTTGTTGTAGGTTTTTTTCCTTTTAGTCTTTTGAATATATCATGCCACTCTATTGAGGTCCACAAAGTTTTTGCTGAAAAATCAGCTGATAGCTTTATGTGCCATATGGGCTTTTCCATGTTTGCTTTTATCTTGTTGCTCTTAAGATTCTTTATCATTAACTTTGCCTTTAATTATTATGTGTTACGATGTGGACCTCCTTGGAGTCATCTTTTTTCAGGCTCTTTGCTTTTCGTGTACCTGGGTGTCTGTTGCCTTCACCTGATTAGGGTAGTTTTGAGCTACTTTTAGCTATTATTAGCTATTTTTTCAAATATGTTTTTTGCCCTTTTCTCTCTCTACTCTTCTGGAACCCCTATAATGTGAATGTTATTGTTCTTGATGTTGCTGAGCTCCTTTTAACCTATCCTCATTTTTTATTATTATTTTCTTTTTTACTGTTTAGTTTGGTCATTTTCCATTATTTTACCTTACAGTTCATTGACCTCTCCTTCTATATTCTCTAATCTCTTATTGATTCCCTCTAGTTTATTTTTTATTTTAATTATTATATTCTTCAGCTCTGACTGGTTGTATTTTCTATTTCTTTGTTGAAGTTCTCACTGGGTTCATACAATCTTCTCTCAAGTCCAGTGAATATCTTTATGACCCTTACTTTTAACTATTTATCAGGATATCACTTACTTGTTTTGTTTAGCTCTTTTTCTGTGATTATTTTTTCTTGTTCTTTCATTTGGGACATAGTCCACTGTCTTCTCATTATGTCTAGTTTTTTGTATTTGTTTATTGTATTAGGTAGGTCGGCTATGTTTCCTGGCATTGAAACTGGTGGCCTTGTGTTACATGAGCTTCATGTGCCCTGTAGTGCAATCCCTCCCCACCCCCCCGGTCACCAGAACCAGGCAATCTAAGGTTGTTTCCTGTGTAGACTACATGCACCCCCCTGTTTTGGCCACAAAGACTTTAGGCATGCTGGTGGATAGGGCTGGTCCTGAGCCCAGCTGAGTGCAAGACCTGCTTTGTCTGCTGTAGACACACGGGGCTGGATTTGCTCTTGATGCTGTTGAGAGTCCGGCTTCAGCCACCAATGAGCTTGCTCATAAATAGGGTCTGTCCTCAGTCTTGCTGTTGGCAATTAGCTGCTTTGACAGCTGCAAGCACACTGAAAAGCAGGGCTTGCTTCCTTCATAGCCAGCTAAGAGACCCAGCTGCAAGAACTGCCAGTGTGCTGGTGTATGAAATTCTCTCCCCTGTCACCCCACACTCCCCAGAACAGAAGTCACTTCATAAGGGTGTTGGTCCTGGCTGGGGCTACATATAGGGTGGGGTGGGGCAGGAGCGACTTTGGAGAGGTGCCTGCTAAGGCAGGCTGGTTGGGTGGGACAGATAGGTCCACAGCAGAACACTAGGACAGGTTTTGTGTTGCTAGCAAGATAAAGATTATTAGAACTGGCTCCTATTAACATCTGGTTATCAAGGCTTGGGAAAGAAAAAAAAAAAAAGGTATCCACCAATACTTTTGTTCTTGTAGAAATCTTCAGATTCCTGCCTCTCTGGTATACATCCTAAAATTAGGAAATCACCTTCACTTATACTCCAGGCACTTTTCAAACTTCTGCTTATGTACTGTGTCTTGGGTCATATTATTCAGAGTGTCAGTTCTTTAAGGGTGGGGACTTGGTTTTCTAAAGCTCTCTGGCTTTCTTGGAGTTATCCTCTCACCAATTTGTAAAGCTCCCTGGAGATACACCCTGCTGATGTTCAAACCCAGAATGGGAAATCATCTTCCTAGAACAGTCCTCAGGGCTGGAGGTGCCTGGTCCGGGGTCTGACTCCCCCCTCCTTCATGCTTATGATGTTTTTCCCACTGGGTTGTTACTCAGGGTGGGTGTTGTTCCCAAGGGTGTCTTCACCCCTCTTGTTCTTTTTGATGTGGCCTCCTCTCTACAACAAAGGGAAGATCTGTCTTGCCAGTCTTCAGGTTGTTTTCAGTGTTCACTGCAATATGTGTATTTGTTGCCTTGCTATGTCCATGGGAGGAGGTGAGCTCAGAATCTTCCTACTCTACCATCTTCCCTGCAGTCACTAGGATGGTATTTACAATAACTGGTGGCGAATTACATGGATATTCATATGAGAAAGAAATGTAATCTGACCCTTACCATATAGCACACAGAGAAGTGATTTGAGATGAAGTATAGATCTAAGTGTAAAAGGCAAAGCAATATATCATCTTGAAGATGACACAAGAGAGTACCTTCATGTTCTGGTGGTAGGGAACAATTTTTGAAATATAACTCAAAAACATTAATCATAAAGAGATTGCAAAAAGGGTCTTTGTTAAAATTAACTTTGTCCAGCAAAAGTGATCGTTAACAAAAGGAAAAGTATTCAAGGTGGAAAGAATGTTGCACTGTGTATATCTGAGAGAGAACTCTTTTCAATATATATACAACACCAGAGGCACTTGGGTGGCTCAGTCAGTAGAACACCTGACCCTTGGTTTTATCTCCGGTTATAATCTCCAGGGTCATGGGATTAAGCCCTGCAATGGGCTCTACTCCATTAAGCCCTACAATGAGGAGTCTGAGATCCTCTCCCTTTCCCCCTACTCATGTTCACTTTCTCTCTCTCTAAATTAAATAAATAAATCTTAAATATTTATATTATATATATATATGTGTGTGTGTATATATATAGTTCTCTTTCTATATATATAGAGCACCTACAAATCTTCTTTAAAAAGGTAACTAAAAGTAAAATGAGCAAAAAAATTGAAGATGATATGCAGCCAATAAGCATAATAAGAGATGCCCGATATCATTAGTCATCAAGAAAATGCAAATTAGAACCACAGTGAATGCCATTTATTATAAACCCCACTTGAAGCCCCAAATCAAGAGAACTGAGAATAGCAAGTGTTGGTCAGGATATAGAACCACTGAGCCTCTTATTACTGCTGGTAGGAGTATAAATTAGTATAACTACCTTGAAAACCCTTCAATACCATCTATTAAACTGAATATGTATATACATAGAGACCAGTGACTATACAAAAGAAAGCTCATGATGACTTTTTTCACCATAGCGCCAAATTGTAAACAATCTAAATGTCTATCATAGAATTGGTAAATAAATTGTGTTATAAGCACATTATGGAATAATACATAGCAATGCAAATGATGACTGTTGCTGTAGTTGTATAAGCATGGTTTAATCTCACAGATAAACAACTGAGAAAAAGAAGCTAACATAAAATAACACATATTGTTGGATTCCATTTATTTGAAGTTTTAAAAAAGGCAAAATTAATCAATGACGATAGAGGTCCAAGAGTGGTTATCTTTGGATAAATGTATAAACAAAGTAGGCTACCGAACATTCCAGGAAATGGGAGTGTTAGAAGTGTTCTACTTTTCTTAGTGTTAATTACATGGATATATACACACAAATATTCAAGTTGTATACTTAACATTTGTACAATTGACTGCAAGATTTATATTATGTGGTAAGGAGGATAATAGCCTAACCGTCCCCCAAGATGTCCATAACCCAGTTACTGGAACCTTACCTTTCTTGACAGAGGTAGTTAAGATTTTGTGGAGGTAATTCAGATTAAGGATATTGAGACCAGGAGATTATCGTGGACTATCTGAGATGGCCTGATCTAATGACATGGGTCCTTACAAGTAGAAGAGGATGGAAGAAGGGTGGGTTAGAGAGATGAGGCATAAGAAAGACTCCATCCATTATTCCTGGCTTTGAAAATAGAAGAAAGAAGCCAGGAACAAAGGAGTGTGAGCAGTTTAGAGTCTGGAGAAGACAAGGGAACAGATTTTTCCCTAGGGCTTCAAGAAAGGAACATAATCTGGGGGACACCTTAATTTGGCCCAGTCAGATTTCTCGTCTACAGAACTATAAAATGATACATTTGTGTTGTTTGCAGCCACTAAATTTGTGGTGAATTTCTCCTTTTTCAAAGGTCTTAAAAGTGACACCTGCCTCCTTCCCCTAAACCTGGTTACTCTATCCCTGCAGCACCCACAGAGCTCCATTTTACTACCATTCATCTTATTTTGTCTTATTTCTTTACCAGAGGGCAAGTTCTCTGAGGGCATTTTTATACCATACTTAATGCCAGGTATTGTATGTATGTACGTTTTATGTAGTAGATGCTCCATCTATGTTTGGTAAATTAAATTAAATTGAACCATTTATCTGTATGAGAGGCAGTGACCACGACAGACATGGTGCCGCTAATGTGTTCTTTTAGCCTACTTAGCTAGCTTTTGACTGCAAAGATACATTAACGTTAGTGGTTTTGAATAATGAAGCTGAGGTTGTTTAAAACAGCAGGCTGGCATCAGATGAAACATTTCCATATCATTCTAGATTAAATAAAACGTTTATCATTTCATGCTTTCTTTCCAAGCAATTTTGCCTTGTCCTTCATGTTAGTGATTTGTTCCACATGGCCAGTCATTTAGGATAATAGCAGACCAAGAGGCGTGACAATGGGAGATAGGCCATACCTGATCACCAATATTCCATTATGCTTCTTTGAGCTGTGGACCTGGTAAAACTGTCACTGTCTTAAAACAAAGGAACTGTGCTTGAGTCCACATATTAGGAATTCAGTGACTACAGTTGCAGTAATCAAATTATATAGTAAGTGGAGCCACATGGCTATAAAGGGAGGCCACCATCAAAATGAACTGTTTTTCTTGTGTCCAGCTGAGCAACAAATATTTTTTAGTACCTATTATACATGTAGCCCTATAATAAGTACTGTGGGGGATATGAGAGAGAAGATAGATTCCGTATTTATTCTTCAAAAATGTATAATACAATTGGGGAAATAAAACAGTTAAGAAAATAACACAGGAATAGGACTTACACATGCAAGAAAACTCCAGAAGGAGAGAGTATTTAATGCAGCAAGGCTCTGCAGAGTTGGCAGGTGTCAAGATAGGAATTATACTTAGGAATCAGAGATGGAAAGCTGAAGAATGCGTGGTAGGTGATATGTGCACAGAACATTGCAGAAACAACCCCTAGCCCCCTTTGTCTGGGGAGGGGTTTCTAAACATGAGTAATGTTGATATTTTAGACTATGTAATTCTTCATTTGTGAGGGCTGTCTTGGGTATCCTAAGGTATTTAGCAGCATCCCTTATCTCTACCAACTAGGTGGCAGTAAGTCCCTTCCTCCTGGAGTTATGGCAACCAAATGTGCTCTGGAGGAGGAAAATGGTCCCCAGTTGAAAACCACTGTGTTGGAGTAAAATTTCACAGAGGGAACTCAAGCAAATTGCATGCCATGACAAGGAGTTGGGATTTTATTCTACCTATAATAGGGAACCACTGAAAACATTTGTGCTAAAGCTTTTCAAGCTGAAAATTGTAGTTTGAAAGTAATTTATCTGATTGAGATCCCTGAGAAGAATTGGAGGAAGGCATTATGGGAAAAAGGAAGAACAACCCAAATTCTATCCCAGTAATCCAAGCATGAAATAATGAAAACTGGTGGGAGCAGGACTAGGAAGCACTCAGGGCCTGCAGGTATTCTTAATGCCCTGCAACTTCAAAGTACTTTGAATTTTAGATCAGCATTTCAACATCACATTACATGTTTTATATGAATACCGAGTTCTTTCAGGAAAATGAAGCAGAACTCCCTGCACCCACTCATGGGTTTCCCTGGAGAGAGGAGCAGCCACAGGCAATCTGTAATCTAAAGCAATCTGCAGCATGGGAAGTTTGGCTGGGAATGCTCTACTGCCTGATGGTTAGGAAAAGTAGTGTAGCAGCCCAGGACCAAGTATGTGGTGCAAATCCACTGGGACCGTACTGCAGGCCTGTAGAGAAGACTGGCAGAAAGTTCTAAGCCTCCAGAAGCCTCAGAGGCGATACTTTCTCTCTCATGCTCCATTATCTCTCTAAATTTCAAGTTCTACCCAAATATGATTTAAAAAAAAAATTAACAAGTGTTTTTCTTTCTTTCTTCTTTTTTTTCCCCCCTAGTGAAATAATGAGAGCAAAGGGGAAATAAATGTATTATAGTCTCTTCATTCTGATGGCCCTTTCTTCGGTCACAGAACTAGGTTGGGATATCCGGAAACGGTCACAATGGCTGAGCTGTAGAGGGCCACTTCATTTGTGGTTTAAAAACAACACTGTAGTGATGCCTGAGTGGCTCAGGTGATTAAGCCTCTAACTTTGGCTCAGGTCATGATCCCAGGGTCCTGGGATCCAGCTCTCTGTATGTAGGGTTCTCTCCCTGCTCAGCGGGGAGTCTGCTTCTCCCTCTCCTGCTCCTGCTGCTTCCTGCTCCTGCTTCCTGCTCCTGCTGCTTCCTCTGCTTGTGCTCTCTCTCTCTCTCCATCAAATAAATCAGTAAATTACTTTTAAAAAAGCAACACTGTACATGCATTTGAAGGAGTTTTTGAAAACACGTATAAAAAGATGTTTATAAGAATAAAAAGGAAACTGAAGTTTAAAGGGAGAGATTAATAAAAATTGAGAACATTTGCCTAATACAAAGCTAGGAGTTATTTCAAAAACAGCAAATATTCTAATTAATAAGTATTTCCGTTCTCAAACTTAAAGAAATTAATTCATCAGTGAAATTTAATGAGAGACTTTATGGAAGAAAACTTCAAGTACTATTGGTTAATTTCAAAAATAAACTTGAATGAATGGACACAGAAATATATAACTGGATAGAAAGATTAAACAAATATTACAGGTGCCATTTCTTCCCAATTCAACTTACTTAATTCTGAGTATTTGGGGAGAATACAACATGATTTTAAAGTTAATTTGGAGTTCTCATACAATGGAGATTACTCTCCTTCAAAAGTTCTGAAAAGATGAGAAATTGATCAGGAATAAAGTGGACCTTCCAAATGTTAAAACATGAAGGAAACAAATCAAAGCCTAAACCATGAGAGTTAAAAGATAACGGCTGCAAAAACAGATTTCTAACATAATATAGCTTGGAAGAATGCATAAACTACTGCAAGGTAATATTTCAGATAAAGTTATTTTTAAAATAGTAAAAATACAACACTGACACTCAATAGACAGGTGTTCATATTTGGGACACATTGATAGAATATAAGAGATTTCCTCAAATATATTAAACTTTCCCTATGTCATGATAATATACCACAGGTTGAGAAAATATTGTACCCAATAGAAATATGGTGTATTGCCTTGGAACATGGGCTCGGGATTCAGACAACTGGGATTCAAATCCTGCCTTCACTGCCTTCTAGGTGTATGACCTTATTTTCTGTACTCCAATTCCCTCAGTTATAAAATGGGGCTAAAATGGGACCTTTCAGGAGAATCGTATAGAATGAATGTATGATTGAATATATATGTGTACATATGTATACATATAAATGTGCATATTTGCATACATGCATATATGTATAGATATACATGTATGTGTATATATATATTACTTTAAATATATATAATGTATAAATGTTCTATAAATGGAAACTATTATTTGAATAGTGAATACAAATTAAAGTGAATAATATTTTTAATACTCATATATATATATATATATTTTTAATACTCATATATTGAATGTTAGTATTTTCAAAGTGCTGACTATTTAAATGGACCTGCTAGGAAATCCTTTGACACTATGAAGAATCACCTTCTGATCTGTTATTTAGTGACTGTGGATTTTAATACATTGATTTGCTGAAAGCAGAGTGTTCCCTCAATCATGAATTACTTAGGAGTTAGCAATGAGTAGAAAAAGCATGGTGGGGGGTAGGGTACAGATATCAGCTGTGACACTGATACCCTGGGTGACTTTGCTTCCTTGAGCCTCATGCCCTTGCCTGTAACAAAGAGATGATGCCTACCTCCCTTGTTAAGAGAATTAATGTGTATGTCATCTGTAGGGTCTAGGCCACAAAGAAATTTAATGTCACATTTACCTGTCTCAAGAAAAGAGACTTCGGGCTGTGTTATCATATAGAAGTCCTTCCTAATTCTGGAAAATACAAAAAAATCTGAGAAACTCTGGTAGAAAAGTTCTCATTCTCCATGTAAATGCAAAAATATTTCCATTTCAATGACAATCAGTCCCAAAAGTATGCTTCTCAATCACCTTTACTTTTTCTATCATACATATCAAGTAAATGGGCCTGATTCAAGTGGGCTGCAGAGCTTGCTGGGGAAGGAACAGTCAAAACATTAAAGAATAAGGTCCTGCATTATGATTTTTGAGGAAGAGGCATATCTGCTTTGTAGCAATCACTGCCTTGGCCCATGAAACTCTTTTTTTTATTGACTATAGAATGTAGACATACTGTCAGGGGATTTAAATCAATTTTACACAATCACTTTCTTGAACTACCATTACTCCAACAAGATTCATATCTGCAGCTGATTTGGAAAGAATTGTGACTAAAATATCAGAGCTGCAGCTCTTATTGAAAAATTCCTCTCGGTAGACTGTTATTTTTCTGGCACTTAAAAGCCCAATACCAGAAAGAAATGAAATCCCATTTTGCATCAGCCTCTTTAAATGTGGTTTTTAACTATCATAATTCCTAAGTCTGGGTTCACACATATCACATTACTCCAAACAGAACATTGGGATTAATGGTCTGGTATTAAAAGCAGAAACAAAAATACAATTGCTTGGGGAGACACTTAAGTACAGTAATACCTGGCAGAAGAAAAGTGTTGATACACAGCTGAAAAGCTAGCTTTGCATTAGTTATCCATGCAACAATGTTGGAAAGTAATAGATCATTCTTCCATTTACCGGCATTTTGAAACTATGGGTATAATTGATGTGTTTAACCCTTAATAAATGGGATTCATTTAACTGCAGCATTGAAAATACATTAAAAAGACCAATCCAGATATCTCTCCTTCTTCACCTTATGACCACTGAGATTCCAGGTTATAGCTGAAAAGAACCACAACACTGAACTCGTAATCAGGTCCTCAGTATGCGTGTCTAATATTGTCCAGGCACTGGCAAGGTGAGAGAGACCTTAAAAATTTTTTCAGATATAATCTGAGTTAATGTACTGAAAGATAGGATTGAGAAACTATCTCAAAGGACATCAAACAAGATAGATCAGAAACCTCTACCAGTATAGGGCTTCTAGTGTCTCTGAGAACCTGTTCCTCAGAGAAATGACCATAGCTGGCAAATATTTTACGTAATATGTAAATAGTAGTATTTATATATTACAGGCATATATACAGAGATAGGTATCAATATATCTATTCTTCTATCCATCTGTCTATTTGTCCATCCACCCATCCATCCAGAGAAACCACTTAATGTCTCTGGAAATTGTTCTAACTACTTCATTCTCTTGAATGAAGAAGCGTTCATTCAAGAAATGTACTAAATCTCAGTAAGGACAACCAGAGTATGGCGCTGTAGTCACAACCCACTCCTTCCCTAGCCTCCCCTGCTTAGTATGATTGAAGCTCTACTCAGGTTGGTTGTGGCCTATAAGGCATGGCTCCCTCTCTCTTCAGCTCTAGTCAAGGATATAGTATCTCATTGAGAAGTGTAGGCCCTGAGCATGTCTTATCACCCCTAGCCCTGAATTACAGAAACTGAATTCCTGGCACATGTAGCTGAAAGGTCAGGAGCTCCCTTCCTCCACTCAATTTCTATGTGTATGCCTGATGTGTCAGGCCAAGAATGCTGGGATCCCATTTAACCTTGCCCAGGCTTGCTTGTAGGGCAGAGGCTCCACACTGGGAGAGGTACAATGAAGCAATCAGAGACTGGGGCCCCCACACCTAGAAAAGCAGGAAGGCCACTCGAGAAAAACAAGCCACTGTACCCACCCTCATTTCCAGAGCTGTGGCTCAGAAATAATTCCAGAGTGAGATAAAACAAAATGAACTCCAAGTTAGATAAAAACAGAGATTAATACCTAGACACATGATTATAAACATGCTGAAAGTCAAGGACAAAGAGAAAAAAATTAAAAGCAACAAAAAGAAAATGATTACTTACAAACAAGGAAACCTCAATTAGCTTAAGAGCTAACTTCTCATCAGAAACAAGAGGGGCCAGAATGTAGTGGATGACGTATTCAAGTACTGAAAGAAAATAATAAGAAGCAACAATCTTATATCCAGCAAGAATCTTTTACAAATGTAAGCAAAACATGGCTGTATGTAGTCCAGAGAATAGCATAGGAAGACTCTGAACTCAACTTCCCATGGACACAGGAAATCTATAGCTGCACCTAGAATAATTCCTGCTGAAAAAGAACTGAAAATTAGCTGAACAGCTCCCTCTCTCCACAACAAGAGATAAAGGGATCACATCCAGATGGGTAGGAGAAGCAGACATGGTCTGGTCAAAATTCCCAGTCTTTGCATGCAACACACGATAGGACGGGATCTCACAGATCTGGAGCTTCTCCCAAAGGAGTAAAGGGTTATATTTAACTTAGAAGGTGTGGTAAACATAGACACATATTGTTACTATTTTGCATCAAACAAGGACTTAAACCAGTTTAAGGAAAGCAGTCAGTTGAGCCTTCAGGGGTCTGCTCCTTCATGGCCCAGCTCAGTTGCAGAGAACCTTCTGCCCTATCTGAGAGGTTGTGCCTTCCTATTATCTGGTGACAAGGTGGTGTGTCACAGCTTGGCTGTTTTGACTCAATGTGATCCAGTAAGGGACAAGTCTGATCAGTGGTACTCAGAACTCCCTGTACTGGCAGCTGAGTCTTTGTCTGGTCTGCATAGCAGCTTAACTTCTTTCTCTCCTCTGTGCTGTTTCATCTCCTTGCCTTTCATAAGTACTGGTTCCCCAGTAAACACCTCGAACACCTACCCCTATTTCCTACAGGTGAATCCAGTCTGTGACACAAGGAAACAAAGATATCACTGAGGTGCGTCAGGGTGGCTCAGTCAGTTAAACATTTGGCACTTAGTTTTGGCTCAGGTCATGATCTCAGGGTGTTAAGATCAAGCCCTGCATTGGGCTCCATGCTCAGTATGGAGTATGTTCGAGATTCTTTTCCTCCCCCCACCCCTGCTCCTTTCCCTACTTGTGTTCTCTCTTTCTCTCCCTCAGATAGATAGATAGATAGGTAGATAAAATCTTTTTTAAAAAGATATCACTGATACAGGAAACATAATGGAATTGATATTAGTTCAGAAAGGTTATCGATCAGAAGTTCCATATTTTTTAAAAATCAATTTTCTGTCTATGCTAGACTAACAACTTTCAGATCAAGTTTCTCACCAATAACAAGTAAAAAGTCTGGATAAAATACAGAGAACATATGTTTGAAAGAATTACCAAAAAGATGCCACTTGAGGGACCAGGAAAAGACAAGTTTTCCTTTGATGCATTTGCAATTTTTTAATTAACACAGCTGTGAGCCTAAGAAACAAAGCATAAAAAGTAACCACTAAAAGTGACAAAATCTCCACAGAAATTTGAGAAGTCCACTTTTAGGAGTGAGTGAGAGAGAAAAAAGCCAGTTTTGAAAAAATGAGGTTTAAAAATCTATTATGAAGTCATAGTTAAAGAAACTGTGTGCCACTAACTCAAGAACCAATCAATACGCAATGGAATAAAATAGAAAGCCTAGAATCAGAGTCATCTGCGAATAGAAGGCATCACACTTTAGTAGGGCAAAGAATGGATTTTTTAAAAAGTGGTATTGGAAAAGTAGGTTCACTGTATTGTAAACCATAAAAATGAAATTTTACTATCTCCCAAACTCCAAATGGATTAGAAGCCCAAATGTACAACTATAAAGCCAATATAAGAAATGCATAGAAATATATTTGGCATTTGGGATGGTGAAGAGATTCTTAAGCAACATCTCAAAAAGAAAGATAATTATAAGGAGAAAAATTGATGAAGTACAGTCCATGTCACTAAATTACTCTATAGATGAAGCTACCAGCCTTGTGACAAGATTTGAAGATAATATTTGCACGTTTATTCAGACAAGGGATTGATATCTATAGTATAAAAGAATTATTGGAAATAATAAATGAGAAAGAGAAATCTGGGGGAAAACAAACAAGCAATTCACAGAGAGATCAAATGGCTAACATATAATAGTAATGTTAATATTGATAATAATAGTAATATTAGAAATAGCTAATACAATGATCCCAAGAATTATTATGTATATTAACTTTTTTTTTAATTTAAAAAAATTAACATATAGTGTATTATTAGCCCCAGGGGTACAGGTTTGTGAATCACCAGGTTTATACACTTCACAGCACTCACTATAGCACATACCTTCCCCAATGTCTATAACCCAACCACCCTCTCCCTAGCCCCCTCCCCCTGGCAACCCTTAGTTCATACATTAACTTTTAAAAAGTCATGACAATCCTTAAGTACCTAAATATGCAAACAAGTATCTATCTTAATTAATCATTTCAGAAATACAACTGAAACCCAATAGATACCATTTTATAAGGGTCATATTAGAAAATATAAGAAACTTGCATTGTCAGGGATATGAGGACATAAGGATGCTCATGTACCATCATGGGAGTTTGGTTTAGATGTCTATTCTGGAAAAAAAGTAGTTCAGTATTCAGAAGGGAAGTATGGGAATGCCCTAACAACCCCTCCACTTACATCTTCAGGTCCACATAAATAATAATGCCCATTTTGAAATGGTTTAAAGTAAAAATCAGGGTAATAGAAAGTAAGCCATCCTTCATATAAAACAGGATAAGAAATAGGTAATGTCACATGTGGTGGAATGCCACATAGTTAAAGAAATACACACACACACACACACACACACACACACACACAGAGCCCATCGTGAAGGCAGCTGGAAATAGAATGAAATTTATAGCCCAATACCCTTCAGGGAAACCAAAACACACACACACATAACACCAATTTTAACTTCATGTGCCTATCTGCATAAATCTGTAAAAATATTTTTGACAGATATATATTCAAAACACCAGAATGAGTACCTAAGCAGGGAGGAAATTGAGAAAAATGGTAGGAAATGAGGGGCCGCTGCATTTGAAAGTTGGGAGAGAATTTTATTTTGAGAATGTAATCAATTGGGTTGTATAAACTTCAAGTCTTAAGTGGAAAGAGGAAAGGAGGGGAGATGGAAGGAAGGAAGAGAAGAAATCTCATCATAAGCTAATTTAAACCATTGGAAATTTCTTATCTTGTCTCACATACCTGAAAGACTTAATCCAGTAGTTTTGTCTGCTTTTCTCCAGGAGTTTCTTGGGGGTGATCTGCTGCATATAGTCATCTGTGCGTTGCATTCATCCTCAGGCGGGTAGCAAGATGGCTGCTCTAGCTCCAGTCTAGGTGTAGCCAGTGATGTTCAGAGAGAGAGAGAGAGAGTGAGAGTGTGTCTTTGTGGCCTCTCTTAGAAGAAAGAACTTTTTCAGAAAAAATCAGGGTGAACTTCAACTCCAGTCTCATGGGCCAAACTTTGGTCAAATGTTCTTTCCTGAAACAATCACTGGCAAGATGATGGGGTTATTCTTAGAAGCTGGGTTGGCTTTACCCTAAGGCAGTGGTTATCAAGCCAGTGGTTATCAGCTAAAGGCAGTGTTTCCTCCAGAAGGACAATTGTTGATATCTGGACACGTTTTTGTTTTTGTTTTTGTTTGTTTGTTTGTTTTTTTAGTTATTACAACAGGGATCAATTGCAATTTACATCTAGTGGGTAGAGACCAGAAATGCTGCTAAAGATGTTTCAATGCCCAGGATAGTCTCCTCAACAAAATCTCCCAGTTCGAAATGTCAGTACTGCTGTTCTGTGGCATGTGGGCTCTGTGTGGGATGGATAGATTGCTGAAGAAGTTAGATAGAACCTCTACATAGTAAGAAAGAAGAAGGAAACATACAAATAATTATTTCTAAAAAAAATGTTATGGCATGGCAGGTAAGGGAAAAAATATAGTAGAGTGGTTAAGGTATTACTCCATCTGGTGGAGGTTATGAGTAAGGGAATGAGTATTTTTGAGAATGGTTTAGGAAGGCTTTTTGGGGATGGTTGAGGGCATGGTGTCTAGAATTCTATAAACATTGGTTTGTTCCCCAACCTTGCAATTTCCTACCTATGTAAATTTGGTTAATTATCCTTCTGTAAGTCCGCTACACACAGTCAGTGTATAAAAATTAATTGCCTTTCTCCAAATATCAAATACCAAATTCAATAAAAATAGAGTTTACAACAGCATCTAGGAAACACTTAATGATATTAGATTTAATATCATTAAATCTAAAAAATATGTATATGTATACATATGTAATATGTATATGTCTCTTGAGCCCTGGAGCAGTATTCATTCATTAAGGAAACTGTTAGGATTTTGTTGGGTTAGAGCTCAGGATGGACACAGAGTCAAGGTGTCAGAAGAGACTAAAGGGGTGATATCAGTCATCTCCCCTCACTCATATCATACTTTGCTTCTTGTCTTCTTCTAGTTTTTAATCAATGGCCTTCTCTTCCTTTTAAAACTTAATTCTACATCACTGTTAATATTGTTGGATTTTCAAAACTGACAAGGGATGTACCTGGTTCAATTTGAGGTTGAGATGGTGGTTGTAAGGAAAACCACACACTTCCTTCATAAACATATCTTCATCCTACAAATTCAATGATGGAAGGAATTGCTGCAGGTTGGATGAGAAGCCCTCATCAAGATTTCCCAGGGGAAAGGTAAGTCTTAGGTTGATCTATGGCTTTCAAACTCATTGTGCCCTCCCCACATGGAGATTCTCCAAGGGATGCAGAGCTGTTCTTTGGAGCACAGCTGGAAAGAAGAATGAGAAGCAATCTCATGAGAATGAATTAAGCTCAGTAACCTATTCAGTTTTGAAAGGACTGAGGATGCAGATTTTTGAAAGAAATACAAGGTTCTTAAAATGATAGGCCTTTTAAAGGATTTAGTGGGGGAGCAATAAATTACTAGATAAAATTAATGTGTTTCATTTTTCTTTAAAATTCTACCTTGTGAGAATAAACAAAATGGGATAAAAGCAGCAGAATGGACATTATCCTGTATTTTCTTCCCAGACAGTAGAGAATACAAATTTCAGAGCTAAAGGCAAAGACATCTATCCCACCAGCTCTGTAGGAATGGAAAAGAAAAAAAAAAAAAAAAAGCAATATGCTCTAGACTTCATTTCTATTCTAACCATCAGGTCTCCACCAGTTTCCCCTTAAAATGTAAAAATGAAAATAAATTGCATTCAAGTGCACAGTGAAAGATAAGGATGTGGTTTGTTTTTGTTGTTATTTCTTTATAGTTCAAATATGTCTGTGGCTCTTTTTTTCAGAATGACAAGTGCTCATGGTCTAAGATGTAGTCAATCTATGCCCCCCAGGAGGCTCAGCTGTCAGTAAAGTTGCTGAGCTGCATTCCAAGGGTAGGATGAAGTCAAGAAGGGGCAGGGGCACGTTAGTGTTTTTGTGCAGGTTGTGTAGGGGGTAAAGCATACAACTTGACTGGCCACCGAACTGTACAATGTCGCTGTCATGATGAAATGACACGTCATCCTTTGGGGCTCTTCTAGAAATAGTCTCCACGATGCACACAAGTCTTCTCTGTTTTCACCATTTTTTAAACACTGATCTTGACCTAATAAGAGACTGGTAAGGGTTAAGAATTGTGTCTCCTTTAAAAATTTCTTCTCTTTTCATGTAATCTTGGGCTTTCCTGCAGCATATATTCTAAAGAGAATGCACCCCACAGTTTCTGTTTGACTGGGATCCCAGGAGGCTACCACTTGCAGAGATCAGTATCCAAAGGATATGCCTCCTGTGTTCTCCTCAGGTTAGAGATCTGTGTATTCACAGGGTTGATGTTCCAAAGTGTTAATCCTTACCATACCATTGCTACATCTTTACCATTTTTGCAAAGTCTGTGTACCAAATGAACTGTTTCCTTAATCTTTCTTTCATTCCCTCTTTCCTTTCCACCCTCTTAATCTCCCTCCCTTTCTTCCATTTTTTTCTTTTTTCTTTTCTTTTTATAAATGGAATTTTAAATAAATTTTATGTCACTGCATTACTTGACAAAAATTAAATTTAAAAAATGAAAACAAAAAATGTTAGCTACCAACCAAGGACAGCCTGAAACAGACCACCTTCTTCTTGTTCTTCTCCTCCTCCTCCTCCCCTTCCTCCTCCTTCACTGTCACCACCTTCTTCTCTCCTTCTCCTTCTTTCTTCTTGTCTTTCTCCTTCTCTTCCTCTTCCTTCCTTCTCCCCCCCCTCCTCTTCATCTTCATCTTGTCAAAAAGAAAATTAGCAAGGGTTTATGATATTTTAGCCCAAATATTTTTGGGTTTGATATAATCAGAAGAAAGAGAAAGGGAATAGATTTCATACAATGGTCCAATGTTGGCCATTGCCCTGTTCATGTAACACTCAAAAATTCATTATCTGTTGCACCAGAACAGAAAAACACTAGGTTACATTTTTTTTTTCTTTTTATTTTTGTTTGACATAATCATGGTTGCAGGGCCAGCTCATTGCAAGCCTGTTTGTGTATTCAACAAGTTCTCATTGAGCGTGTACTTCATGCTGGGCTCTGATCTAATTGCTGGTGGAAATGTGGTAAACAACGCAGAAAAATCCCATCCCTCATGGAATCACATACTATGGGTTTAGATAAAAAAAAAATACACATTATCTATAAGTACACAGTAAGTTAGAAGGAGACCCAGAGACCCGTGTAACAGGAATTAAGAAAGCAAGGATGGGGAGAGAGAGTGCTAGGCTGGGATGTAGCTGGAATTGGTAAAGAACATATCAGGCAGCAAGAGCAGCAAAGTGCATGCCTGCTCCTCTGGATGGACGGAGAGGTGGACTCTGGCAGCAGCTGAGCGGGTGAGGGGGAGCTTGGCAGAGAGGGGCAGAGGGTAACAGGAGGGGTGGGCAGATTGCGCGCACACTTACAGGCCATGCTGGCCTTCCCTCTACAGAGTGCACTAACAGTCTACTACAGCCAGTCTGGATTGCTTGCTAGCAGCTTGCAGCTCTCTTCTCCCTTATTGGTGGCATTCCCGTTCCCATTTCCTCTCAGGTGGTCCACATTTTAAACTTCTGATTTCCTAAAGGGTCCTGCTCTTGGGAATAGATGTGAAAAACATACAGTGAGGAAGAGGGTTATCTCTGGGAACACTGGGCAGGGGACATTGGCATTGTTTTAAAAAACATTCTCTCTATCTCTGAATTAGTTAGGTCATCGCCCTGCTTTTTTATCCCATTACAGAGTCAGGAGGACTAAAACTCTTCTGCAATTTTTATTTTATGTATGCATACTTGGGTGCATAGATTAGTTACCTAAGCAGAAGGACAGCGGAAAACTAAGGGGAGAATTGCAGAAAAGGCACATTAAAATATCTCCAAATTCAAGTTGAAATATATATTAGGTGAAACTGTGCAACGAGTCAGAGCAATCAACTTTGTGATTTCTGGGTCAAGAAGAATAGGATCCTTGTGGATACTAACTTTTCATCGATTTGGGGAATGAAGGAGCTGGCTTCATGTTTTGGTAGTTTGAGAGAAGTTGAAGTCTCCCCTGGATGCCAAATGCATCCTGTATTTTATCATAGGGCAGAGAATTTGAATAGAAGGAATTAATGATCAAATGTAAGTAGTGACTTAAAACTACACAATCAGTAACGAATGCCTAGTTATTAGCCTATTAGCTCAGATAAAGGAGGAAAGGGAGAATTTGGGAAAGGTCCAGAGGAAGGGACTCTACTTACACAGGGCTTCCTACTGTGAAGCTATAATCAAAGCATATGTATGTGTGTGTGTGTGTGTGTGTGTAACCAAGAAAGACAGAGACAGAATGCATAAGCACCCTAACACTATAGGGTTTTGTTTATCTCCTCAATGCCTAAAATGGCACCTGAAATATAACAGGTACTAAAATCACTTTTTTAAAAAATTAATTTGCTGACTAAATGGATGGTGGAAAGACAAGAATAAGGAAAAGATAAGATGTAAATATCTCTAAGGGAGTATTTTGACTATAGAGAAAAATGACTTCTTCAAGTGGCTTTCTTGAGGGCAGGGCTGATGAAATGAAAAAAGCATGGCAGATTGGCAGCTTAAAGTTGTGGGGTAAAGAAATCATGACCAAATCAAGCCTTGTCACCTTTACAAGAGCCCTAGATTTAAAAACAAACAAACAAACAAACAAACAGTTTGTAAGTATCCTACAGAGATGACCCTGATACCCAGAGTCTGAGGACCAGGCCCAGAGTAAATAAGGTGCTAGGATCTCATTTGGAAAGAGAATATTCCTGTCATCCAAGCTACAAATGGGTTTCAGAATGTGTTCGTGCTTGCTCTGGGGGTGGTGATAGAGAGATAGCTCATAGATAGTATTTTTAATAGGCTATTAAGTTGAGGAAACAGCACTGACCTGGTATTCTACTATTGTAAATGAGGTTGACCCCCTCTATCAGGCAAATCTATATTTGTATGATGCTTATATACTTGGAAATGCATCACTTGGGGAACTTTTAAAAATATAGCTCTCTAGATCCATGGTGATTTAGGCCTACTGAATTTACAACTGGCTTTTTAAAAAAAATTTTAAATAAATTTGTCTAGATAATTCTGAAGTTGGCATCTTAGCAGTAGGAAGCTACCTGGGTAGGAGTCAGAGCTACATTTGAAAGTTTTATTAGACTTAAAAGTCTCATCTTCCTCCTTTGAATAATAGAAATACTAATAGTAACTTCTCTTATCATGTGTAACATCATAGTGTCCAATAGATACTGTGTAGTTACTGTACATTTTTGCCTCATCATACACCAGGTCTATAACCTTGGTTCCATGTCCCTCTTAGTTATTAACACTTTTGATACAAGACATAACTTATCTCAAGGGACAAGATTTAGTGGCCAAAAGCATGTGTTTGGAGTCATGTATTCAGAATTCTGCCCTGTCAAGTGCTGGGCAATTTGCTTAAGATCTCCGAAGCTAGTTTGTATATGTGTGTATATATGCACGTTTGTGGAGGTTTTTTTGTTTTGTTTTTGTCTAAAAAAGAATACTATCCATAACTCTATCACAGGGCTAGTAGGAAGATTAAGATAGTATAGTGCCTTTAAAGCACTCAGCACTGTGTCTGGCACAGAATGAGAACTCACACTTGGCTTTCAGATTTGTTGCTTTGGCATTCCAAACCAGAGTTGACTGTGGGAAGTAACATTCCATTTTATTCATGAAGGAATATGCAACAAGAGAATCAGTAGGGAAGGTATGATTTGAGATCATTTTCAGGGTAGAAAAAGTGTACTAAGCTTCTGCAAATTTAGGGGCAGGGGACGAGAGAGAGAATTTGGTTATGCATTAGAAAATAAGTAGCAGACAGTCAATCCATCTCAAGACTATCCATTCTCAAAGACTACTCAGAACATTGGATTTTAAACCTTAAAGAAACCAAAAATCCAAGTTAAAGCATCATTAAATATCTGGCCTGAGGTCACAGAGTTGCAAATGTAAGAGGAGCTGAATTTGTTATGTTGCTCAGATGTTAAAAATAATCTAAATAATGAAAAATAATTGTGGAATTTATGTTTCATGCTCCCAATTTTTAAACTTGTTGATCTTCCACCATGTAGCAGGCTAGCCTCTTTGTTTGGCTTCCAACATTATGACAGTGATTGAAATATGGGTGAGTTTCTTCATTTGTGAATGAAGGTTAAAAACGGTGTCATCCAGGGAAGATCATTGTAAGGTTTGCATTTAAAGGGCTCAGTATAGTGCCTGAAGCCCAGCAATTTGTTAGCTGTTAATATTAATGCTGTTAATTACTTCCATAAATGGATCAGTGTCATCCTCCCCAAATGTGTGTATTTAGTCCTAAATTGTTGCCACTAATACAAAGCTTAGATCCTTTAGAAGGAATTTCAGGGCTCATCAGCTGGATAGGAAAGTAATTGTGGTGATCAGGTACTTCTTGGAATCCTGGGAATGAACTTTGATGAGTCTAGAAATCTCCGAGAATGGAAAGGAACTAATGTTTAGAATATATTGACTATATTGTTGATATTTTCTCAAGCAATTTATGAATATTTTCTTATATTTTGCTCACCGTAATCCCTTGTGGTTGTCAATATCCCTATGCTACAGTTGTAGAAACTGAGTTTCAGAGAAGTTAAATAACTTAGCACAAATCATAATTAGTAGTAGAACATGAATTCAAGATCTGTCTTCTTCTTTCTCTATTTCTCCTTTCTTTCTTCTTCTCTTGTAAGCAATTGAAATTTTTCAAATTAAATACTTCAGTTCTTTCAAAGGTGCAAAAATTACCTGTTGGCCACTTACTCTATGTCAGGATGGTGTTAGTCTATAGAGAGGATGATGATAACTTAATCATGGAAGGTGCTGACCTAAGTAACCTCAGAAATGAGCGGAATGTGTAAAACTAAAGGCAAAAGAAACAACATAAGTACTATACTCTAGCTGATAAAATTGTATGCCATGGGTCTATGGGTTAACAATTCCGATACTTCTGTACAAGTATACTGGACTTGAACAATTAAGTACATGGATGCACCACCACCATGGTGGTGGGAGCCAGGTTTTTCACTGTTGCAGATGAGCAAGAAGGGGACACTGTAGTGATCCATGTGATAATAGAGGAAAGTTGAAGGAAGACATCAGTGCAAACTCAAGTTTAGCTTACTACAGATAGAGATGGTTGTCTAGAGAAATATTTATAAATATACATGTTAGTACTCATGCATGTATTTCTTGTTCTACCAATGGAGGAAGCTGAGAAATAGGGACATTCCAGTCACAATGAGTACATCTAGCTCCCAGATCTTGGGTTCTAATACCATTCTCCAGTGAAAGAAACCAGAGCTCCTTGGAGAAATGGCTGCTTTTATGACTGGAGCATAAAAGATACAAAATAATACTACGTCTTATAGTGCCAGAAAATGCAGAAATATTCAAAGAGAAAACCCACAATGGCAAAGAGACACAGGAGCCAACTTGAAAGGGCTCCCAAAAGTCTAAGATAGAAACATTTGAACAACAGTAACGTAGTATTGGGCTGTGACCCAAAGCATAAAATAAATGTCTATGAGTCCATACAAATAGAAATAAGTGAATAAATGAGGGAAAAGTGACTTTTCTCCTGAGCAGGATTCCAAATCATTTATGTAGCTATTCTACCCTCAAAGAGAGAGTTTACATTTTACTCCTTAAGTGCACTATATACTGTGACTGCTTTCCAAAGAGTACAACATGGAAACAAGAGAAAAGAATAACTACAGTTCAGAAATTTGACAGAGATTCCTAAGTCAGTGTAATCAAGGTCAACATCAGCTATAATAAATCATAGTGATAGTGTGTACCCTTGATTTGATGGAGTGGAAATGGCTCCACCTTTGTGGTTTTTCTCCCCTCCAAACCCAGAGACCAAGGGAAATCATGTTAGAAGCAGCAAACAAATCTCAATAAAAGGGTATTTTACAAAAATACCTGCCTGGTACTCCCCACAACTTATTAAAAATAAGGAAAGTGTGGGAAATTGTCACAGCCAAAGAGTCTAAGGTGACTTGATAAGTAAATATAATATCCTGGAAGATATACCAGAATGAAAAAAAAGCAATGTTAATAAAAAAGAGAAATAAGAATAAACTTTAGTTATATTTTTTCCTGTTTTTTCAAAGATTAATTGACCATAGAGTTGAGGGTCCATATCTGGGCTCTCTACTCTGTTCCACTGGTCTATGTGTCTGTTTTTATGCCAGTACCATGCTGCCTTGGTGATCACAGCTTTGTAATAAAGCTTGAAATCAGGTAGCGTGATGCCCCCAGCTTTATTTTTGTTTTTCAACATTTCCTTAGCAATTTGGGGTCTCTTCTGATTCCATACAAATTTTAGGATTATTTGCTCCAGCTCTTTGAAGAATACCGGTGGAATTTTGATCAGAATGGCATTAAAAGTATATATTGCTCTAGACAGTATAGACATTTTAACAATGTTTATTCTTCCAATCCAAGAGCATGGAATGGTCTTCCATCTTTTTGTGTCTTCTTCAATTTCTTTCATGAGTGTTCTGTAGTTCCTCGAGTACAGATCCTTTACCTCTTTGGTTAGGTTTATTCCCAGGTATCTTACGGTTCTTGGTGCTATAGTAAATGGAATCAATTCTCTAATTTCCCTTTCTGTATTTTCATTGTTAGTGTATAAGAAAGCCACTGATTTCTGCACATTGACTTTGTATCCTGCCACGTTGCTGAATTGCTGTATGAGTTCTAGTAGTTTGGGGGTGGAGTCTTTTGGGTTTTCCATATAAAGAATGATGTCATCTGCGAAGAGAGAGAGTTTGACTTCTTCATTACCAATTTGGATACCTTTTATTTCTCTTTGTTGTCTGATTGCTGTTGCTAGGACTTCTAATACTATGTTGAACAAGAGTGGTGAGAGTGGGCATCCTTGTCGTGTTCCTGATCTCAACGGGAAGGCTGCAAGCTTTTTCCCATTGAGGATGATATTTGCTGTGGGTCTTTCATAGATAGATTTGATGAGGTTCAGGAATGTTCCCTCTATCCCTATACTTTGAAGCGTTTTAATCAGGAATGGATGCTGGATTTTGTCAAATGCTTTTTCTGCATCAATTGAGAGGACCATGTGGTTCTTCTCTCTTCCATATTAATTTGTTGTATCACATTGATTGATTTGCGGATGTTGAACCATCTTTGTAGCCCAGGGATGAATCCCACCTGATCATGGTGGATAATCTTTTTAATGTGCTATTGGATCCTGTTTGCTAGGATCTTGTTGAGAATCTTAGCATCCATATTCATCAGTGATATTGGTCTAAAATTCTCCTTTTTGGTAGGGTCTTTGCCTGGTTTGGGGATCAGGGTAATGCTGGCTTCATAGAAAGAGTCTGGAAGTTTTCCTTTTGCTTCAATTTTTTGAAACAGCTTCAGGAGAATAGGTGTTATTTCTTCTTTGAAAATTTGGTAGAATTCCCCAGGGAATCCGTCAGGTCCTGGGCTCTTGTTTTTTGGGAGGTTTTTGATCACTGCTTCAATCTTGTTATTAGATATCGGTCTATTCAGGTTGTCGATTTCTTCCTGGTTCAATTTTGGTAGTTTATATTTTTCCAGGAATGCATCCATTTCATCTAGGTTGCTAAGCTTATTGGCATATAACTGTTGATAATAACTTCTGATGGTAATAAACTCCTCAAACTCAACACACACGAAACAGGCAAACATACCAAAAAATGGGAAGAAGATATGAACAGACACTTCTCCAATCAAGACATACAAATGGCTATCAGACACATGAAAAAATGTTCATCATCATTAGCCCTTAGGGAGATTCAAATTAAAACCACATTGAGATATCACCTTACACCAGTTAGAATGGCCAAAATTAACAAAACAAGAAACAACATGTGTTGGAGAGGATGTGGAGAAAGGGGAACCCTCTTCCACTGTTGGTGGGAATGCAAGTTGGTGCAGCCTCTTTGGAGAGCAGTGTGGAGATTCCTCAAGAAATTAAAAATAGAGCTTCCCCATGACCCTGCAATTGCACTACTGGGTATTTGCCCCAAAGATACAGATGTTGTGAAAAGAAGGGCCATCTGTACCCCAATGTTTATAGCAGCAATGGCCACGGTCACTAAATTATGGAAAGAACCAAGATGCCCTTTAACAGGCGAATGGGTAAAGAAGATGTGGTCCATATACACTATGGAGTATTATGCCTCCATCAGAAAGGATGAATACCCAACTTTTGTAGCAACATGGACGGGACTGGAAGAGATTATGCTGAGTGAAATAAATCAAGCAGAGAGAGTCAACTATCATATGGTTTCACTTATTTATGGAGCATAACAAATATCATGGAGGACAAGGGGTGTTAGAGAGGAGAAGGGAGTTGGGGTAAATTGGAAGGGGAGGTGAATCATGAGAGACTATGGACTCTGAAAAACAACCTGAGGGGTTTGAAGTGGCGGGGGGTGAGAGGTTGGGGTACCAGGTGGTGGGTATTATAGAGGGCACGGATTACATGGAGCACTGGGTGTGGTGAAAAAATAATGAATACTGTTTTTCTGAAAATAAATAAATTGAAAATATTTTTAAAAAAGAATAAACTTTAGTTAATAATGTATCAGTGTTGGTTCATTAATTGTAACAAATGTGCCATTTTAATGTAGGATATTAATAATAGTGGAAACTGGGTACAGTTTATGGGAGATCTTTATCCTATTTTTGCAATTTTCTATAAATCTAAAGTTGTCATAAAATATTTAATATTTTTTTAAGAAAAAGATTTATCCATGGTTACTGGCTTCATAGAGCTTATAGACTGGTGGGAAAGATAAACTGAATTGGTGAGCGGCAGTAGAAAAGGTTAGACCAATTAGTAGGCTGATAAATAATACTGCAAGAGATAACAGACATTTGGATATGAGAGTGATAGTATTACAGAAGTGGAAGAAGACAGTTTTGGATTTATTTGGGGGGATAAGTGAGCAAATTTGTTGAATGTTTGGAATTAGCATCAGTTCAGTCTTACACAGACTAATAAATGGTGGTGGTACTCAGAAGATATGAAAGACATATTCTCAGGGGATGGCCATGGTTTGGGGGCATATTTGGCTTATGGTGTCATACTAAAAGAAGACAATAGTATTCATCACATATCTGGATATCAGAGTGAAGGACTGGTTTGGAGATACCAACATTTAAAACATCTGCTTATGACGGATAACTAAGTCCATGGGATGAGATCAAATAGAGAACAAGTATAGAGAAGAAAGAGCCTAGAATAAACTCTAAAATGCATTGTCAGAGTACAGTTAGGTCGAACAACAGCAGCTGAAAAGATCAAGAAACAAGAATGTCACAGAAACCAAAGTAAAAGACTATTTCAAGAAAAGAGTAGCTAGTGGGAATATCTCTGAGAAATAAAGTGAAATAAGAACTGGACATATCTGGGGCTTTACCATTACAGAAGCAAATAGCAGACATTATGGCTGCTGTGCCTATACCGCTTGGGTCCCTTTCACCATTTATGCACCCCTCCCTTGCCCAAGGGCTCTTTTTCTAACAACCCATTCCTGTTCTCTTTTTGAAGGCCTTGCATCAACCTGGAGCCACTTTGCCTGTACTGCAGACCACTTGCTTTCTTTAGATGAACCTCCATTTCAGAGTCTGGTTCTGGGAAACCATCCTAAGATAAATTCCTATTAAAAATTTTCGACCCTCATATGAAATGGGGGTAGGCAAAAAATGGAATCCTTTCTGCTAGGGATTCTTCCCATTTAAGACTCTGGGGCCGTGCTATAAAACTAAGAGTCCAATATCACAGTTTGTAAACCATTGCACTGCAATGAACCTTCTCCAGGACACCACCAGGACCTCATGAGTACTGATAAGTAAGGATCACAATGGTACTCAACACTCCTTCTTTATGGGAGAGGTATGTGTATAGAGGGAAGAATGGCACAGACAATATGTTTGTGTTTATATGGGGTGACTGGAATATGGAGTGAATCATAGCAGATACCATACGCAAAGGTCAACAGACACACACACATACAAAAAGAACCACAGAGGACTGTATAGAAGCAAATCTGACTCCAGCTGAATCTGGTATATGATAGGGAGAAAGATGTGGGGGTTTATAGTGGCCATGTGGCACTTACATAAGCACACCTACTTGCCCACACACCGTGTGATCTGTTAGAATACCCTACATACGTGATATGTTGGAATACCACTTTTAAGGGGGAAACTTTTTTAAAGTCAGAATGGTATCATTTCAGAGAGAAATGAGTCATTTGTAAGCATTTGGAAAGATCAACTGTCCAAATCTCTCAAAATATTATGGTTTATCAAGATAAAGATGCAATCATTAGTATTTTAGTTTATGATACTCATTAGATTATGAGGAGGCTCACTTCTTATAAGGAGTAGAATGAGTTAAAGACAGCATTCAGGCAAGTATATTAGTGTAAAACAACAATGACAACGTATGGTAACAGAGAAATCAATGAAAGTATTTTTTAGGATTAACTCATATACAAATCATATCTTCATGTTCTGTATACGGTTAATGTGCTTTAAGTGCATAGATGATTTAAAGGTTTCCAGGATGAGGAGAACACAGAGTGTATCAAAGGCAAAGGGTATGAGGTCATCTGTTAAGCTACTCATATAAACAGTCTGCCTGGAAGCATTCAGAGATGTTCAGCTGTACTATGTGACGTCACAGGACACAGGATTCTTGGATGCCTTCTTTTTCTCCAGCTGATCTGTCTCTGATAGAGCTTAAGTGTATACAGGCATGGCAGTCATTGCTCTCTGGGTCCAGTATGTGTTTTTAACTAAAAAAAAAAAAATCACCCACAACCCTCGTTCAAGAAAGGAAACTTGGCTCAGGGACTGCCACTGATCAGAAGAGTGGATACTTGCCCAAAAGTTGGCTCCAGTCATAGGCTAATCAGTAAGTCAATAGGTGTTCTGTTGCAAAAGTCATTAAAAGAATTTTAAGAGTGATAGTTCATGTTGTTACTAATTAGGTCAGGTGTCTAGAATTTCAATAGGAAAATTTTAGAAAATTTTTAGGAGGAAGCATTATGGAGAAGAAGATAGAAGTAAGGGAAAACATGGTTTCTGTGAGAGAGATCCACAAATATCCAAAGCTGTTTGGGATTCAAAATTCTAATTCCTTAATTAAAGTCTCATATTTTAAAGATGTCTTGGGTCTCTTTTCCTTGCAAATGAAAGATATACATATACATCCATACACAGGGAGATTTTGGATCCAGAAGGAAAACGTGTACACTTAGAGTTAGAATATGTGGGTTTGGATCCTTGCTCGTTCTTATTTAATAAATAGGGGAATTTGGACCAGTAACTTAGTCCCAGTGGGATTTGGTTTTCTATATAACACTATTTTAGGGAGGCTGTGAAGATGAAATGAGGTAATGTTGTCTGGCAGTGCTTGGTAAATATTTAGATGAATGGTAACTTCCTCCCCACCCAATATTCTGGTTTTCAAAGATGGATCGATGCCAAAGAAAATACTCTTGGGAAGGGGTTACACTGGGTATTTAGTAATGAAGCAGGGCCAATTCCAGCTGCCATGTCCCAGATGGGCTGAGGAAGGGTCAGGATGGATCATGAGTCTGGCTGCCTGATAGACAAGTTTAACTGATACATTTATTTCCATGGACTTGAGGCATGTTTATTTAAACTCTTTTCTGAACCACAGAGTTCACTAAAGTCCCAAAACGAATATATGAGGGAAGAGGGGGTTTGAGTTTCTCAGAAGAAAAAACAATGTCAATCCACGCCAGTTTATAGCAGTGAGGTCTGTACAAACCCACAACTGGATAGAATCTTAAGTCACTTATATAAGTATATTCTTGTTTTTAACCCTGGTTCTTTTGTGCCATCCAAGCTGTTGTTTGCCTGATTTCTCATGTAGCTGTGGGAAAGGTCAAAACATTTGATTATTCTGCTAGAAGAACTAGTATAAAGTTTTCTTTCTGAGTGCTTGAAACCTACCTAACAGTTTTCCTTCACATCATACCTCTGGAAAATCGATGAGAAATTTTGATTTGGAGGTTGAGGCTGGCGCTGTAAGCCAGAAGGCAGAAAAGCGGACATAGTTCTAAATCTGGAATTTTAAATCGAAGAGCCTGGTTAGAAAAGCACAAATTAGTGGTCATCCTTATGTGTGCTGCATTTCAAACAAGCCGCTTTGGCTCTCTCTGAGCTGGTGAGTGTGTTGGCTCTGGACTTAAAGCAGGCTTCTTAAACTGGTAACTTTATATTCCTTTTTCCCTCTTCAATCTTATCCAAGGCAGTTTGAATTCTAGGTATACTTTTTTAGGTTGCTACTGCTTCCTTCCCCAAATTGAGATTATAATGATTGCTGGGAGAGATAGCAGTGATGTTCTTCTAGGAAAAAAAAGCAAGAAGTCTTGAGGACTCATTATAACCCAGTAGCACAGTGGTGTTGAATATGAATTTTAGCCCTCAGGCAAACTTTTGCAAAGGTTCATCTCCTTGGCATAAAATTTCTCTCCATTGCACAAGTCTTTCCTATACTCTGTGCATATCTTGTATCTCCAAATGATAAAATTTTAAGATTAAAAGAATCATCTAATTCATGTCGCTCCTTGCTTAGATGAGACAGCTAAGACACAAAGAAAATAGTATGATATCACACCGACATTTGGAGGCAAAGCAAGAACTATATTCCAGGGCTCTTAACCCTCTTGCAGATAGGTTCTCTTTCACAAACCACACTGTCTCTGAGGCTGACTCTTCCCATCCTACAGGAGACTATACTTATTCTCCATTCCACCCCTTTCTTTGTGGATGCCAGAAGCCCCTCCTGCTTAACTCTGTCAAACTCCTCATCCAAACAAGGGTCATCAATAGAGATATCATCCCAGACTCTCCTTTCTCAAATATGAGGTTCTTAACCTGGATTATTTACTTAGTTTTAGGGGTTATAAACCTTCTCAAATTTTATGCAGAAGTTTGTGCCTAAGTGCCTTCTGCATAAAGAGTGCACAGCTTTCACCAAAGAGATTAAGAGCCATGACTTTAAAATATGAATTATAAGCCAAACTCTTGGCTCTCCTGAATCTGATGAATGACTCTCTTCCTAAGAGGTTCTGTTAGGATACTGTGTCAGTTAGATACAACAAAACTTTGAGAAGGAGATGCAGATATTACATGGTTCATCAGTTGCCACTGAAATGTCTGGTCCCACACATTTCCTACAACTCTGTCCTACTTCTTGTGTCTCATGATGTTTGGCACCTTGTTTCCCAATGATGATAGATGGCGGGCAAAGAAGGCAGAAGATGGAACAATACCAGATGCTCAGGTATACTCAAACTGTAAATCAAACAAGACTTATCTACATGAAGTCTTTTCTGACAACACTTGGAAAACAGAAAAGTTAATCTCTTTCCTTAATTCATAGAAACTCTGATATTATCCACTTCTTCACTGCACAGAGCAGTTAATGGTTAATGGTAGAACTAAGAGATGCAAGGAAAATCTCCCGTTCTCTCACTTGGCAGATGAGATGGCTGAGGCTCACGTTTTCAGTGAGTACCTCAACCTCCTTTGGGAATAACCAAAGGATCAAATAAGATTACTTATGAGCTCAGATTTGAGTTTAATACAAATTCTCTCATTGCTCACATTAGTTATATCATATGGCTAATTTCAGGAAATGGGCAATTTGCTTGGATCAGAGGAAATGCTCATATAAAAAAGCATACAGTCACACAAAACTAAACAAAACCATGGTCCTTGCATCAAAAAGCTCATGATCTAGTAATGGGGTTTACTCCTGATATCTGTTAAATACTTACCGTGTGTGGTAAGGACTTTCCTAAGCATTTCAGCTTTTCTATTTCACTGAATTTTCTTAACTTTATGCAATATTTTTAAAGTAAAACTTGTTAGGCAAATTGACCTTGGGCACTTGTTAAAGTTTTATTAAGTTTGGTAACCGGGGAACTAATAAAGATAAATTTTAAGATCACTGACACAGAGTTGAGGCTGGAGAAGAGAATTTATATGCTCTACAGCAACACTGCTCAATGTGCAGTCCAGGAGTAAATGTCAGTCTGCAAGCTATTACCTGTCTGAGACTAGGTAGGTAAAAGAAATATTGAGAGAAAGAGTTTAGGAACTTTTATAGATTTTTGATATTGCAGCAACATTTAATGATTCGTCAGTGGCCTCATCTCATTGAACAAGGTATCGATCATTCTGTGTTTTAGACTTACCCTTGATGAGTTATTTGTGGTGATGCACAGGTAAACTGGCTTTCAAGAAAAAAAGAAGGTAGCACCACCAATAAAAAACCTTCTATTTGGAGTGTTTGCTGATTTCTGGTTACAAATACTCCCACCATGTCTGATTTCAAGCTACCAATGTAATGTCAAATATAGAAATCAGTCAGCTCTCTTGAGCCCACACAAGAGCTCCAACACATCTGTGGGTGATGTGATCTGCATACCTAGTCAAGTACAATAGGACCACATATTAATCTACAACACAGTAGGGGGAAGACTACTCCTTCAGAAATGACAAGGTATGCATTACTGGCTAATTGCACATTATTATAAATCCTTCCTACTGTTACTAGCTGATATAGCTTAAGCCTAGGACATGGTAGTGCAGTCATTGTCACTAAGTTGCCAGTTGTAAAGATGAGAACTTAGCACACTTACCAAGACCCATTCTTTCTCCCTCCCTATTTACCCAACAGTAAATTTCTCTGTTTACCTTATTGTCATTCAGCAGGTGACTTTTCACTGCTGAGCCAAAAAGTGAACTAATTGGTGGTCCATGGCCTTTTTTAATCTGGAGATTATGACCTTTGATTCTGTTAATTTTTTAAAAATTTATTTGTTGATTTCCTATCCTCGATTTTCTTTATATTGTCCTTCTAAGACACCTAGCTTTCTTGTCATTTTTTCCATACTTAAAAAAAAAACTATTAAGGTATAATTGACAAATGAAACCTACAGATATTTAATATATACAACTTCATGTGCTTGGAGATTAGGATACATGTGTGAAACCATCACTGTAGTCAATGTCATAAGCTTATCCATTACCTCCAAAAGTTTCCTCCCACTGCAATGGTTTTATTTTTGTTTTCTTTTTGTAGTAGACCACTTACCATAAGATCTACCCTCTTAGCAAAATTTTAGATATACCATACAGTATTATTAATCATAGACTTGATGTTGTAGATAGATCTCTGGAACTTAATTATTTTGAATAACAGAAAAGTTGCATTCTTTGATCAATATCCTCCCTTTCCCCCTCCTCCTAGCCCACAGCAACCACCATTCTCTCTGCTTCTAAAGAATTTGACTACTTTAGATTTTATACATAAGTGAGATCCTACAGTATTTGTCCTTCTGTGACTGGCTTATTTCTCTTAGCATAATATTTTCCAGATCCAGCTATATTGTCACAAATTACAGGATCTTCTTTTTTTTATATATACAGCTGAAAAATATCCCCATGTATGTGTGTGTGTGTGTGTGTGTGTATATATAGATATATATATATATACTGCATTTTCTTTATTCATCTATTTGTCAGTGGATACTTAGGTTGTTTCATATCCTGGTTAATGTGAATAATGCCGCAGTGCACATGGGAGTGCAGATATCTCTTTGAGATTCAGGTGACTTTGGGGAGTTTACGTTTCCCAGTTTAAGCTATTCAGATATACCTAATACTGTGTGTAACCTGAGTTAGACAGTCCACATTGTGACTGGCCAGGTGTATCAAGTCCTTTCTGAGTCTTTACCCTGGATAGTTAAGGAGAGGATCAGCCTATCATTTTTTTCTTGCTCTAGTTTCTTCTTTGCCTCTGATACAGACAAATAACCAAATAAAAAATGAGCAAAAGCAGAAATTTATCAAAGATAAAAATGGCAAATGAGTACCAAACTTTGGTCATTAAAAAAGTGTGAATGAAAACCACAGTGAGTATTACTGCATACCTGCTAGAACGGGTAAGATTCAAAAACCCACGGTGGCATCACCTGACAGTGTCAAGTGCTGGCCAGGCTGTGGGACACTGGATCTCTAATATGTAACTAGTGAGAATACAAAATGGCGCACTTTGGAAAATGGCTTGACAGTTTCTTATAAAGTCAAATCTACTCTTACCCTATAACACAGCAGCAATCCTCTTCCTAATTATTGCCTGAGAGAATTGATGCTTTGCACAAAACCTCTACATGAATGTCTATAGTAGCTTTAGTCATAATTGACAAAACAAACAACCTAACAAAACAAAACCATCCCAATTGCCCATCAACTTATGAATGGACAAAAACAAAACAAAACAAAACAAAAAAAAATTCTGGTACATCCCTGCAGTGGGATACTGCTCAGCAAAAAACAAAAAAAATGAACAAACAAACCCAGTCAAGAGTGAAAGAAATCTGAGGCAAAGACTGTATGATATTGTAGGATATCAATTATATGACCTTTTAGAGAAGGCAGAACTACAGAGACTGAATAGTGAACATGTCAGTGGTTGTCAGTGGCTGAGAGTTAGGGAAGGAACTGATTTCAAAATGACATGGAGAAATCTGGAGAGGTAATGGAAAATACTGCATTTTGATTGTGGTGGATACATGATTAAATAAATTTGAAAGTGGGTATTTCAGCTCTAGTCAATAAGCCTTGTGATAACTGTAGCCCTAGACATTGCTTGACTGCAACCTTGTAAGATAACTTGAGCTAGAACCACCCAGCTAAGGTACCGCCAGATTTGTGACCAACAGATACTGTAAGATAATAATTGTTGCTTAAATCTGCTAAGTTTGGGGATAATCTGTTGTATAATGATAGATAACATATATAAATATAAATACACATGTAAATATGATCCATTATTTATGCTATCTTTATTAACACATGACATGGATGGCTTTGGATCCACTGAAAGATAAACCCACTGTCTTGTTTTAAACAGAATACTTACAATGTAAATCTAAAACATTATCCTTTGTACTGTTTCCATTTTCATTTTTCTTGTGATTGCCTTTTATCTGCCTTACCTAAGGGCCTGTGGAAATGATTCCCTCCATAAGTAAGAGACTTTCTTCAAAATAAATTATAACATTTATATAAAAACCTATGGTTTTAAACTGTTTGTAATTTTAAAAATGGCAGTTCATTTGCTCAATAATCACTTTTTGAGTGCCATCTCTGTGTAAGACATGCAGCCAGGGATAGAGGGTATACTAGAGTAAGAGATAAATGTAGTCTTCACCTTCATGGATTTGCTTGCAGTTTAGAAGGGAAAAGAGACAGTAAATGAATAATCCAACAATTGAATACAATTGTGATGACACAACATGAAGGAGACCTGTAGGATTTAAAATTTTTAATTTCAAAATATCTTACAGTCGCCATCAGCATCTGTCCTGTATATAGGACGATTTTAATTGATTCCTGACTAAAAAAAAAAAATTACATTTATTGTAGACATTTAGAAGAACAAAATGCTCATTGTAGAAAAACTCCAAAAGGTTTGGTGGGGGAGGGAAGGAAAAATTACTTGAGATGACCTTGTGCCATTTTGAATCTCCTTTATCCATGGAGGCATTCCTCCCTTTTCCTTAGTGGGAGGAACTGAATCTGTAGCTGACCCTGCATATGAGATTCCTCATAAGCACCAGCTGCTACATTGTGACCTACATCCTGCCCACACCTTGGATCAGATGAATTAGATATGTTGATCCTTCTGTTTGCTGCCACATGGGTCTACTAACAGCAGCCAACAGCCATTTCGAGGGGCCCTGAATGGCCTTGAAGTTGTTTATGGGGTTGGTGTGAGCTGGTGCAGGATGATGAGAAATCAAAGGGGCGGTTGCCCTGGGACTGAGCTGCTGTTGTCTAGGCAACTTTATTAAGAACCTTCTGTTCCTCGGAAAATGAAGCCTAAATTAACTCTTGAGTTCTTAGAAGTAAGACTTTCCACTTATGAACTGGTCTTTGGTATTTGGAAACTTCCTAGTCTCTTTAACTGAATCATTTTCACCTTGTTTGAGACTGTAAAATATATTAAATGGCACTGGTTATAAAAGTATATTTATTCTTAGGTTATGATTACAAACAAATTATTTCACCATTCAGATGCCAATCAGTGTATTTCTAGAATAAGCTTTCACCCCAAGTTCAATGCTCAAAATCTGATTTGGCCTTCAATTCTAGGACCCTCCAAACACAAACCAAAACTCATAAGGTATGATTTTTTTTTTTAAAGCATGTCTCTTTACCTAAGTATAATGTGAAAATACCATGTGCATTTCCTGAGTTTTAGTGACGAAAGGCTCACATCCATAACATACAACATACAATAAATTATGTGCTGCAGGTAGCATCAAAATACCTTCTTTCAATATTTCCAACATGAGAAGTTTCTTCTTCAATGTTGGAACAAACAGCTATTTGTTCGATTGAGCAGGAGACAATAACAGTTAATCCTTACATAGGTATTTAGTGTTTAGGCACTTATTTATTATTTATTTTAAGCAGTTTGAAGATATTAACTCATTTAATATTCACAACAGCCCTCTGAGACACATGCGTTAGTGTGTTTATTTTCTAGACAAGGAAATTGAGGCCCAGCGAGGTTAAGTAACTTACCCAAGGTCATAAATAGTAAGATTCAGAGCCAGCGTTTAAACTCAGGCAGTCACACTCGAGTCTGTGCTCTTAATCACTCTTACAGCACTTCCCAGAGTGGTCAGCTTGTGCTTAGGAGTGACAGTACAGGAAATATTGCCATTTTTAAAACTGGAGTTATACTTAGCAAAACAAAATGTTCACACTTCAAAGGTGTATACAGGAACTAAAATTGTAGGCTACAGATTCACACCTCCCAGATAGTTAATTTAGCACCAACATTATTAAATTTTTTTTTTCTCTCTTTCTTCCTCTTTTTGTTTTTGAAAAAGTAGAGGCTTTGAATTCCAGAGTGAATTTTTGATTCATTGTACCTATTGTTTCTCCTTTTATACTGGGTTCCTAAGCCTTTTGCTTTCCTCATCTATAGAATTGGTCCATTATTCCCACTGTAAAGTTCAAAGAGCTAGAGTATATGAATGCTATGTAAAACATAAAGCAGGAAGAATTTTAGGGATTGATTTTTATTTATATACTGATAAAGTGACCGTTTACCTGGTGTAATTTGGGAAATCTTCCAATATCTTGGTTTATCTAAGTACCTCTCATCCTCTTCTTTTTTAAGTGCTTGAAATCCCACCATTAATGTGTGAATCTTTTATGTTTTGATAATTTTATTGGGAAAAACTGATTGTTTAAATATAAATACTAATGGGAGGCATAATTCTTAAACTTTTTCTGCTAATTCTTTGGGAATCACCCAACAGATACTAGCTATCTGCCCTTATGGAAAGGTGATAGGCACCAGGCCAGGAAAAAGGTGATAGGGGATAAACACGCAGATAGTATATTGTTGCTAAGTCTCAGCCTTGAACTGTTTAAAAGCCAGATTTCTGTGCTCTTTTATTAATGTTGTTAACAACTATGATAATCTTTACAATTCTCTTACAACAAATTTGAGTGCAATACTCGTGTTATTAGAATCCTATTTCTGTTCATTTATTTATGCTTTATATACTGAGCACCCAGTCTGTAGTATACATTGTTTAAGATGGATCACATATACGGCAAGACAATATCTGGTGAAAAACAGGGAATTCAGACAATAAAGAGGTGATCACTGCACAGTGTGATGAGGGCTGAGAAAGATGGCATGCACAGTACTCTCTGGCATCAAATTGGAGGAAAACTCACCAATGCCTTTGGAAGGCAGGGTTGGTTTCCCAGAGGAAGGGACATCTAACCAAGGAATAGAAGCAAAAGAAAAAAAATTAGTCAGGACAACACTGTGGTGGGAAGACAGGTAGGAGATTAGTGTTTCAGATCAGGATGATCTGAAATGATATATTTGTTGATTTTGAGTGGTGATAGGGCAGTGCAGATTTAGAGATCTGAAAGGTATTCCATAAAGCTTGAGCATAGAATGTGAAGGTAAGAATGCAAACCCGAAAGGTAAATGAAGGTCAACAAAGGATTCGTAACTCACACTAAAGAGTAAGATTTTATCAATACTTATACCAGGGTATTGAAGTGGGAATCCAGACCAGCTTTTGCATTTTTGTGGTTCTGGACCCTTTCAGATCTCAT
The DNA here is from genome assembly GCF_964662115.1 of Mustela nivalis. Lineage (NCBI taxonomy): Eukaryota > Metazoa > Chordata > Mammalia > Carnivora > Mustelidae > Mustela > Mustela nivalis. Next base: position 71,254,590 of record NC_139027.1, on the reverse strand, counting down.
CTTCTACAACCTCCCCCTCATCCTCTGTGCTTCAGCCAGGTACACCCCCACCTTGGTCTCCATCCCCTGATGTTCTACTTAAATCAGTCTTGCTTCAAGATCTCCAACCCCTCATTTCTTTTAAGCTTGTTGAAAGATGAGCTTCTCAATCAGACCTTCTTTATTCTCCCTGTATTTATAAGATCACTCCTCCTTCCTAAGATTCCCTACCCTCTTCATCCAGCTCCCTCCCCATTTCATAGCATTTGCCAATATCCAATACACTATGTAATTTACCTATATCATCTACTTATCTGTCCCTCACCCACCCCCACTAAAATGTGACCTCCATGAAGGAAGGGATTTTAGTTTAATTTTATATCCTCAGCACTTTAGAATAATGCCTGACACACAGGAGAAAGTAAAACATACACACCTATTAAATGAAAAAATGAAAGATTTTTAGATTGGTCATTCTAGCTTCAGTGGGGAGATAGGACTGGTGGCAGGGCTACAACCAGGAAGGTCAGATGTTGAAGCCATTACAGAAATCCAGACAAGGACATGATGCTCATCTATATGACTGATTCTAGAACTTTTTATAAAATACAATGAATAGGACTTAGTAATTGATTGGGAGTGATGGCAGTAGAATTGCTGCTAGGGTATTGAAAAAAAGAGATAATATTTAATACTAATGCCTAGGTCTGATAGATTGAGTTATCTGTAGAGTAAATCTTTATTTCCATCCCCACTAATGTTGGATTTGGCCATGTAATTCACTTTGGCTATAGACTATTACAGCAACGAGAATAAGAGCCTTAGAAATCCTTGGAGCATTTTGGCTGGCTCTTGCACTCTGATAATGTGGTATCTGAAGGAAATACTCAAGACAGCTACTTGCCTTTTCAGCCTGGGCCCCAGAATCTATACATGTGGTTTATACCTGGACCCAACCTGTAGCTTGAGACAAGCTAGTTGATCTGCAGCAGGAAGCAGAGCTGCCCAGCCAGCCTCACACAAGATCACTCAATGATGGTTAACTTTTAGATCTACAGGCATGAGAATAAATATTTGTAATGGTAAACCATGGAGTTTTGAGGTAGTTTATTAAACTGTCTTATTATGGCAATGGCTGACAGATACTGGCAGTTTTGTGCTACTTGGAAGACTGTAAACATAGGGGATCTAGAAAAAGGAACAGGGGGCCAATATATTAGTTTAGACTTAAATATATCAGTGATGTACCTACGTGATATCCAAGTGCTTTGGTCCAGTGGGTAGGGAAACCATTGTATCTGTGTCCATGAGTGAGAGCTGATCAAGAACTATGATATTTGGAATCATTACCACCTAGAAAAAGATGGAAGCGATGAAAGAGTGAAGAATGGGATCCTAAGACAAGGACCTGAGAGGTATTTCATTTTATAAAGGACATTGAAGAACCCTAAAAATCCTAAAGTTCGTAAGTGTGTTAAAGGCAATAGGGCATGGGTGAGAGCAGCATGTTATCCAGTCCTGGATTAGGGGCTGGTTCAGCAGTAGTGTCCCATTCCCAGCATGCAGCCCCAACTAACAGCCTTTCTGAGTTTGCTTCCATTCTGTTGTCCACATCCTCTACAGCTCTTAACAGAAACAACAATAACCCTAAAGGACTCAGAAGACGATTGCATACTGCCCCACGCCAGGCCATATGCAGTGGCCATTTCTGAACTCTTCATTATGGAAACACATAACAAGTTACAAGTTCCCTCTGATTGTCGAGAAGGGCAAGGAAGGGCAGAAGTGTTCTTCTCTGCTCAATGATCCGTGCAGCTCAAGCAATATCCATCGTAGGCAAATTCAAGGCAGAGATAAGTTGAGATGTACAGCCCAGCAGCTCTTGTAAATGAATTTAGTTCAAGTTGAATTAAGGTGATCTGTGAAAATGTGTTCCAAAACGATTCTCTTCAATATTGGAGACACCAAATCATTCTGAAAAATGGTTTAGCACTTTTGGTAAATGTTTCTATTATAGCCTTATAATTCTATAGAAGTTAGACTAGGGACCTCTAATGAGCTTATTGAAACGGTGAACACTAAATGCTATTTAAAATTTGCTGTCACTTTTCAGAAGGCAAAAGGACCTCTTCATTCTGTTTTTGCTGACTGCTCTCAGCTAAATTGTGAATGGGTAAAAAGGCTGTATTTACCAGGCATGGAAAAAACAATCCCTTGAAGCTGGAAATTACAAATGATTGTTCTTGGTGGGGAGGCGTGATGGTGTTTGAGAGAGACAGAGGCTTTTTCTGCTGGAGAATTCTACCAGGAGCATTTTCAGATTTTGTGTGAAGAATGTCAGACTTCTGACTTCTTTTATTGCTTACTGATCAACCTTACTCAAACTCAACTCAGAACTTGCGGAATCCTGGTTCACAAAGTGCTGCAGGAGGGGAGGGGCATCAAAGAAGCCAGAGAAGGTTTCCCAGAAGGGCTACATTGGAGGAGATCTGAAGGAGTTTAATTTAACTGGCTACTGGAGGAGAAGGGATCAGGTCTCTCTATTCAGTGCAATGGGGAGCCATTAAGTATCTCAGGCATTAGGGGAACATGTTTAGTTTTAGAAGTAATCACTTGGGTGACTTATGGAAAGGAAGAAAGTGTTTGTAAAGGGAGATTGATTAGGAGGCTCTTGCTGTGGAGCTGTCCAGGTAAGAGATAATGGTAGATTGGATTAGGGTGAGGATGGTGGCTACCAGCATGAGAAGATACATTCGAGAGATAATTAGAAGGTAGCCTAGCTAGAACTTGGAAATGAATACAGAGTGACGAAGATGGAGGTTGTAAGAATCAACTTGGGGGTTGACCAAAACCTGGAAGAGAACCAGTTCCTCCTATGCCGTAATTTGGGGGGCAAGGAAAAGAGAGTTGGTACTGGAAAATCATGAGTTTGTTTTTTTGCCATTTTATCAATGAAGGATCACTAAACATCAAAGTGGAGATGCAAGTAAGCAGATAGATATATTGATCTAGACTGCAGAGCAAAATCTACCTGGAGATAAAAATTGGTGTGTAAACTGCATTGGTGGCAACTGAAGATGAGGACATGGATAGATTCTGGTAGGGAGAGAATACTGAGGAAGTAAAGTATAGGGTCTTGGAAAGCACTCACTACAGAGTTTAAAGCCTGGAGATTGGAGGGTGAGATGTCTGAAAAGACAAGATAGGGGATATGGAGGAGGAGGAGAAGTAGAATGGTAAGATGTCTCAGAAGAAAAGAACAGAGTGATTTAAGAAAGGGGAAGTGGTCAGCAGCATCCAGTAGAACAAGAATTCAGAAATACCCACTAAATTTAGTGACATGGAAGCATTTGGTAAGCAATGAAGAGAAGAAACCAGATTAGAATGGCGTGTGGATACTGGATACATAGAAGTTCTCTTAAAGTTTGACTTTGAAGGGGGATAGAGAGACAGGGTATTAGATGAATCAGAAGAGAAATGACAGGTCAAGAGAGGTTTTTGTTTATTCTTTATGTGAGAGATACTTGATCCTGTTAAAAGTAAATAGGATGATAAGGATGTTAGGAATAGTGTGCTGGAAGAGAGAAATACTTTTCTGAAAGTAGTATAATTAGAGGGTATAGCAACACCAGGGGGTGTTCACAAAAGATGGAATGGTAGTGTAGGTCTCTGGAAGAGGAGGGGGGTTAAGAAAATGAATAATAGCCAAGATGTTGGATCGAGAATCCATGGGGATGATGAAGTGCCCAGATTTATAGTAGGACTTGTAATGAAGAAAGGGTTATGGGCCAATTGTCAAAGTCTATAGATAATAAGAGGGCACAATCAAGAATGTGACAGATGATAGTAATGAGGAAGGAAGAGAGTGGTAATTACTGTAAAGCCTAGAAATCAAAGCAGCAGAAATTTTCTTGAGATGGTGAGAAGAAGTGGTGGAGAGTCAGGAGGGCATCAAGCCCACCTGTGGTTCCCTAAGGTCACAATTTGAGAGAACTGGATTGAAAATAGTGTCCTTGAGGATGGAAGTGTTCAGTTAAAACCAGGCATGTTGGCCAGTGCTTGGGGTGAGCTTGGGGTTTGGGGAGATTTCTAATTGGATTTGGAGTAGATCCACTATAGACAGTGGTAGGTTAAGCATGACCCAAAATAATAACTGATTTTCTAATAAAATTTCTTAAATACTTAAAATTTAACTATTGAAAACAAGATAGTAAAATTTAAAAAATGAAATATTTTAAAACTTGTCAATTTTCTTCTGATGTTTTCAGATTGGGTTTTAAACTAATAGAGCATATTTCTTTTTAGAGTATAATTAGGAAGCAGGTCATTTCTGGCTGGGATATTAAAGTATTTTTAAAAAAATATTAAAAATAACCATGATTACATTTCCCCTGAACATTGTATGTTGAATGTGATCCTGATTGTGTAGCCTGGAACTACCCCACAAAGAGCACATGTTTTATCTGAATGGAGATGTTCGCTGCACACGATTGCCAGTGTACATGGCAGTGCTGTAAAAATGCACCACTTACAAGACTGTGCTTCCCCTTGAGTACGGTGAGTCTTCTGCATGGATAAAATTTAGTAAGTGTCCAGCAGCTCCCAACAGCCACACACAGCACTCAGAGCTTCAAGAGCTGTTACCCCCCCCCAACCAAGCAGCAGTATTTCAAGGCAAGTGTTAGCACCCAGACAAGTACACTTTTTATGATACTTTTTATTTGTCTGCGTTCATTTTTATTCCTTGGAATGTACTCAGCTCTATTTTGGGGAGTCTAGAGAGTCTTATCCTCTCATCAGAAAGTTGATGAAGAAATAAGAGATACTAGGCAGTGGGCAATTTTGATTAGGGACATTTTAATAACATAGAAAAAAAGGACAGAGTTTATAAAGTGAATTAATAGTTGAACGAGGAATGGAACCAGGGATTTCTGATTCTCAATTTGCCAGTTAGCTTTGGGCCTTAACACATCATATAGTGTCATTTTCATTTCCATTTTAAATGCCCAAAGAGCTTTATTCATAGATACCTATGTTGCCAGCTATCTTTTTAGAACCTGGCTCCAATTTTTCCCCCCTTTCTCCAATACATAACAAGCATGCATGCTATAAATTGCCAAAAAAGAAATGGGCACCCATCCTTATAAGATAAGCTTGAGAAAAAAAAAAATGCAGTCATCACAGCCAGTGTTAAAAATTCCTATTCCTAATTGGCTATGATAGGGAGTAAGGATATGGTTCTTGAGACCTGAAAGTCACACAGACATTGGAAAAGTGAAGAGAATGGTAATTTTCCAATGTCCCTAATTAGAGCCATCTGTGCTTCCCTAGTGCTGTTCCCCTAATGCATTCTAATGCAAAATAGCCTCTTCTCTTGTTTATTTTGGAACACAGCTGTTCTCTAATTGAGCCTAACAGATAATGGAAGCATTGCTGCTCCCCTCACCCCCTTCTCCAAACATGCTGGAATTTGAGGAAGATGGGAAGGAATCATTTTTGCTACTGGGAATCTGTGTGTCTGTTTTGATACTCCAAATCTACTTTTTTATTTATATTGTTTAAAAATGGGAGGTGAAAATATCTATGTATGCACACACATGTGTATATCCTACATCTTTGGGAATTTGAACTTCAGATACTTGCTTTTCGGTGCAGTCTTTTGGTACATCCTTCCCCGCCCCCAACCTGACAGGTACACTTTGATAGCACATGGTAAATCTGGTGATTCCGGTTGAGCTTTCAAAGAAAATCTTTTTCTTAGCACTTATGTTTCCCAAAGAAAAGGAGATGTGGATGACAGAATAGAATAGATACAATAGATTGCTCTCTTCTTATCACCTACCCATGCCTCTATCCCTCCCCGAAAAATCATTTCATGCTTCTTTGAGCAAGTTAAACTTTCATACTCTATTGTTTTTTTGATCTCCATGGTTCTACTTAAATATCATTATGGGATATTTCAGAGTTCTAAAATGTACATTTCATGGGGGCAAGAAACCTATACTATCTTGTGAACTCTTGATAAAGAAAAGGATACAAGTTTTTAACACTGACAGCAAAAAACTACAAATTCCAGAAAAATAAAATATTTTATTAATTAACTGCCTAAAATACCTCCATAAAGTCTTTATATTTTCCCTACCTATTTTGGCTACCTATTTTTTGACTTTCTTCATTTGATAATGAATTTATATTACTTTGTATTAGTAATATTAGTAATAAGGAGAAAATTCTATTTTTTTCTTCTTTTGTACTAGTAGTAGTAGTAGTAGTAGCATTAGTTATTTGTGATACATAAAATGTGTGAGTTCAACATTGCTACAAGTTTGTTCCCTACAAATACAGACGTTCAGAAAAATTCGTATTTCCTGACAGGCATCAAAAAAGAAAAAAAATGTATGGTGTTTCTGACCATCACGTGGGTGGTTCTAGAGTTGACATCTTGCTGTGAACTCTAGAGCCAGACAAACCATGTTTGGCAGTGGTCTTCAGGCACTGACAGTGTTTGGGACTCGCCTTCCTCTTGGATCTATGACAGTTTTCGGATCCTGACATAGAGGTGAAGCCTAAGCAAAAACATGGTGATATTGTTGAGGCAAAGATTGGATTTTGGGGCTTCTGAAGCCTAAAGAACTTGTAAGACAGGTTACAAATTAGGGAATTCCATATATTGCTTGCTGGAAGGGGGGTAGGTGTAGAAATCTGTGTGGAGTTTTCTGGGGACCTTACTGAGGTCTGGGCTATACAGGGTGAGACCCCTTGCCTCCTAAACTGAGAATAGCTGCCATAGAGGGGAAGGTAGGAAAACAAAACAAACACACACACACAAAAAGTAGGAATCCCCAAGTGATGGAAGAAAGAGGTGCTCTAGCCCAGCCAGAATAGAGAAATCCTATGAACACCCAGGCTTTTATCTAAGACCAACCCTTTGCATTAAGGACCACACCCTTCCTAAGGGCAACTGTAATGAAGCCTAAAATCAAACCTCCAGAGGTTCAGGGAGAATTATCAAAATATTAACTTGCTGCCAAAACAAACAAACTCAATACTCTTTAAAGGAAGACAACATAATCTAGCCTCCTGACAATGTATTGTGCGCAATAGCCAGTATAAAATAAAAAAAAAATTTAGATATATGAAGACCCATGAAATGTACCTTAAAAAGGAAATGACTGTGTAAAGCAGTAGTAGCATCCTTGTAAGTTTAGATTTGTACTTCAAGTAAAATTAAAATGTAGACAACAGTAGCACAAAAGCTGGGAGGAGGTGTAAATGGAATTATAGTATTATGAGGTACCTCTATGTGTTGAACGTGGAGATGAGTTGAAAGGAATGAAATATAATCTGGTTCAATATTGATCATATCTAGATCATAGATCAATAGATCATATCTATTGATCATATCTAGTGATAAATTGAAGGTACAATCACTAAAAAAATAATAAAAGGTGGTGTAGTTAAAAAGCCAATACGGAGAATAAAATAGAATTTAAAAATGTGTTTAATTAACCTAAAGATAGTAGGAAAAGAGTTTTGTTATTTTTTTACAAAAAACTGTAAAAAAATTTAAAATGTATGGAATGGATAGAAAAACAGCAAATTGGCACATAAATGTAATAAACTAAACACTCTAATTAAAGTTAGATATTGTCAGACTGGATAAAAGAGCAGGGCCCAAACATATAAATATGAATTGCCTTAAATACAAAGACGCAGATGGTTTGAAAGAAAGAGTTTGGGGAATGATATGCCATGCTAATAGTGTAAGAAAGAAAAGGAGTGTTTCACATAAAGATGGTCTATTCAGTGGAAAGACAATTCTAAGTTTGTAAACTAGCTAAATAATATAACTAAATATAAATGTAACTAAATGCAGATTATTTAAATGTAACTAAAAATAGAGCTTCAAAATTTATAAAGCAAACATTGACAGAATTAAAGAAATAAAGAAATCCATAATCAAAGTTGGAGATTTTATTATTTTGTTCTCCGACATTGTTAGACAAGTTGACAAAAGTATACACAAGGACATAAAGGATCTGAAGACCCAGTAGGTCTAATTTATATTTACATTAGTTACATATTACATATAAATTATATATGATCACATTAATTATATTTAGTATAGAATACTAAACTCAACAATTAATAAAAAATTTTTAAAGTCAGTCTCAATTCAGCTGAAGATACTTAAATCTTATAAAATTTGTTTTTTAACTCTAATGTAACTAAATTAAAAATTAATGGTAGTAAGAGACTTGTAAAATTGTCAAATAATTAGATATGATAACATGTTTATTCATAATTCATTTCTAATAATTCATGGGTCAAAAAAACACTTGGGAACTTAGAAGAAATTTTAGTTTCAATCAATAATGAAAACATAAGCTATCACAATTTGGAGGATGCAGCGCAAGCAGTTCTTAGAGCTATACTTATAGTTAGAAATGCAAATTTTAAAGAAAATAAAGTTAAAATTAGGAATCTAGGTTTTATATCAGGAAGCTTAAAAAGAAAAGGAAATTCAAATCAATGTAATCAAAATAAAATAAAAAATGTAATCAAAATAAATTTTATCATTAGAAAAATAAACAGTCAAAATGAACAAAGATAAAATTTTGTGCTTTGAAAAAATTAATGACACTGATAAATCTCAAGTCAGAGCAGGAGCAAAAGAGTAAAAATACAAATTACTTAGATGAAGGAAGGAATGTCATTGTAGATTTTAGGGGCATAAACCCTAATGTGTAATAATACAGCTAATAATAATATTATGAATAACTTTATGTCAATTAATTTAATAACATAAGATGGAATGGGAAAGTTACTCAAAAACACTTCTTGCCATATAAAGATGAAATAGGTCTGAATATTATATTTAGGAATAAAATTAAATCCATAATTAAACATGTTCTCATTGAAATTAAACATTTCTAAAACACCTGATTTTGTTAGTAAATTTCACCAGTCATGTAAAGAAGAAATCATAGAAATCTTACACAAATTCTTTCAGATAAAAGGAGAAATACTTGCCTGCATTTTTTATTACACCATAAAACTGGCAAAAACATTATAATATATGGAACTAATACTTCTCATAAACATAATAAAATACATTTTAAAAAATTAAAAAATGAATCCAATTTTATACAAACAGATAATATGTCATGATGAATCAAGTGGGGTTCTCTAGTAACATAAGAATTGCAATATTTGTAAACTATTTAAGGTAATAAACTACATTAACAGAATAGAGGAGAAACAATTATAAAATTGTCTTGGAGCAGGAAAAACATTTGAGTAAATTTATGATAAAAATTCTCAGCAAATTAAAAGATAACTTTGTCCATTTAATAAAGGGCACCTAAGGGTAGTGTGAATGCTTTTTTCTTAGAATGGGAAAAAGTCAATGATGGCCACCCTTGTCATTTTTTTTAGTATTGTTTTTGAAGCTCCTAGGCAAGAAGAGTTGTAAAAATTTGGAGGGGAGCCTGATATTTTCATATAGAAAATATTAAAGAATCTACCCAAATTACTAAGATGTAATTTGGTGGTATCACAGAATAAAGAGATCAATGTACATAAATGAACAAACAATTGGAAAATTAAGTTAAAAATAAAAATCTCCTTACCGATTATTCTCAAATGCACCTACCTAATCAATGCAGTTCTAATCAGTATCCAAATTGTTTTCTTTTTTTAAAGGGAGCTATTTAAAAAAACAAAACAAAACAAAAATGAGTTAATCTGCATAAATAAGGAAATAAAAAGAAGTCTTCTGTTCTTTAAGAAAGACAAACATACAGACACAGTTTAAGAGTCCAGTGAAAAATAACAACTGGCAGTAGGTCTCATTTTCTGGGAGAAAATATAGTGATGGAGTCTATGTCAAACTGGAAAGTCCGCTTGTCTCGGGAGGGCACTAGCTACTGAGCTAGTGGTAATTGTTGTTATATAAGAATGGTGATGGCCAGCATTGCTAGAGCTTCTGAATTTTCAAAAGAAGCTAGAAATTAGGATATTTAAGTGAAAGCTTCTGTTAATTTTTGAAATAATTCAACCCATTTTCTAACCATGAAAATGGGAAAAACAACACGTCTGAGGATCAAGGGTCATATTCCATTTTCACATGCTCTGGTATAGACTTTAAGACATGGTAGCTCTAGAAAGAAAATAGCCAGTGGGGGATAAAATTGCATATGGTTTTGAACACCTAAGCTCATAACTGCAGAAATCCATTTGATACTTTCTGTATTAGGCATTAACTATAAGAACTACTTGCATTCTTGATAAGGAAATTTTTAAGTCTTAAAAAGTGAAGTAGCTGGGACTCTTGGGTGGCTCAGTGGGTTAAAGCCTCTGCCTTCGGCATAGGTCAGGTGCCAGGGTCCTGGGATCGAGCCCCATATCCGGCTCTCTGCTCAGCAGGGAGCCTGCTTCCCCCCCTCTCTCTGCCTGCCTCTCTGCCCACGTGTGATCACTGTCAAATAAATAAATAAAATCTTAAAAAAAAAAGTTTGATCCAACCTAAGTCGGAACCAGTCTTAACTGCCAAACAAACAAACAAACAAACAAACAAACAAACTGAAGTAGCCCGTACAACCTAGAGGAACCGGCATCGCAGCTCATGTTTGCGTGATTCCAGAACTCAAGCTCTCAACCACAAAATGAAGTTTCTCCTAAGTGGAGAGGAGATACAGAGAGTGAGAAGTCCAAGCTGAAGAATGTCCTCTTCTAATGTATGTCCTCTTCTTCCACGTGCCACTCCGAGGTACAGCAGAGCTTTTCTTTACTAAGCCCAGACCTCGACAATCAGCACATTCACATGAACTCTTCCCATAGAGAACACCCTCTGGGAATACAACCGTTTAGGTCTTACCACTTTCCCTGGATGCAAAGTTCATAATCTCAGCTGACTTCGGCAAATATTAGTAGTTTCGAGATTGGAACTAGTAATCTACCTGAGCCTCTGTGAGTCCAGTGAAGTGAACTGTGTTATCCATTCTCTCATGGGATTGAAGTCAGAATGAGAAGGCAGCCTCAGGATACATGGTAAAGAGCAGAGACAGAAGAAGACAAAAACAAAGCACAGGAACTCAAGGAGGAACACTGGGTTGCTTCCCAACCTGCCTTTTTTAACAGGGCTGCTAAGGCAAGCTTTCCCCCAAGCCATCAGCAAGAGGGGCTTCCATTAACATTACTTTCTGGGAAGCTTGACCGGGGCTGCAGGATACTTCTATGCTAAGGTGATGAAAGTCCAAGGATACAGAATAGTGTTCCAGTTAAGGATGGGTCCTTGTCCTCTGAGAGCCAAGAGGGTAGTCCTGCTTCTGGAGGGCTCCAAGCAGGTAAACAAGTTGAGTTGGATGTAACCCAACATACAGGAGACAATCCATCTACACATATGGATGCGAAGCCATCTTCAGGTGATATGGGCTCTTCTTGTGTTTCAAAGATGCACTGTTTGCACGCTCCCTTCCTTAGTATCACTTCCTTTCTCTCCTATCACTTGCCCTGGTCACCTCCTTCTTCCTCTCGCCAAGAAATAATACATTGGAAATACCAGAAACAAAAGCAAAGCCAAAATAGCTATGGAGAGTTTGAAAAATGTCACTAAGGGGAAGATTGCTGAGTGTGTTTATTAAAGGTAGACTTAACTTATAAGTATTGTTTTAAATAGCAGTAATTCAGTGGACATGCCCCCAGAGTATTCGCAGCTGGTGAGGGAGACGCATACTACCTTAACATAGTCATTGCCACACAGAGATATTTACCCAGTGCTCTCAGATTACAAAGGAAAGCCGTACTGATTTTGCCTGAAGCCAGGTGGGAATCAGAATAAGAAAAGGCTCATTCATTTTTGCTGGGTGGTTAGGGCCACATAGCATGCACTTGGCAAAAGAGCACCATTCTCTGGTCTTATGCCCCACAAAGTTGTTCAGTGCAACCCTCTTTATTAATCTCCTGCCCAGGTTGGAACACTTTCAATGGCAGGACTTTTCAGTTACCTGCAGTTAGCACTCTTTAACCTGCACTCCTGAGAAATGCCTTCACTTGGTCCATACTCACCCCTGATAATTGGCATGTGCCTTTCTAGGAAAGTTGCCAAACTTCTGATGCATGTCTTGTGGATGTCCCATTTTGATGGAAGCTCTGACCGTCTGTTGCTCCATGCCTCATCCAAATTCTGGCCCCTTCTTTTGCCCTGTTCCTTGCTTCATTCCTGCTTCCACTATACTCTTTCTCGCATATTTTTGCTCTGCTTTCCCCTGCAGACCTTTTGGCCCCCAAACTACTTTTCTTATTTGCAACCCAGATACTGGACTCACCTCCTTCTATTTCCCTCCTGGATTGGCCTTAATGTTTGGCCTGACTTTTCTGCTTTCATATACTCTGGTATGGAATGACATACAAGTTGCTAATTTACATGATAGGTGTTTATTTATGGGTGTTATTCCTTGGGTCTTTGCTCTGGCACTTCTCCTGCTTTATAGAATAAGAGCTAGGTTTCATAGTCAGACCAGACTGGGTTTGCATTACATTTAATAATTGTATGTCCTTGGGCGATTTCCTTAAACTCTTGGCATCTTCGATCCCTTACATGTGAGACGGTTATAATGATAACACCCTCACAGCTTACGTCACGGGGCTGTTGTGAGTAGTTAATGAAACTGCCCAGCAGATAGTTAGCACAGTGACTAAAACTTAGTAAATTTTCAATAAATGTTTCTTTTTGTACCAGTTGCCACCCAGTCACATATAATAGATGTTCAATAAACGTTGTGCGAAGTCAACAGGGAAAAGAGCCAGGGGAGTCAAACTAAGAACTCACACCAAAATATCCTTGGCAGCTGAAGTTCTATTTCTAAATCAAACTCATTACATATTTTAAGCCCCACTTCACATTTTCTGGGGTAAGGAAGCTATATGGTATACGGAGCAGGGGGTGAAGAGGAACCAACTCACATACCTCTGATTTCTGCTCTGTCAAAGGATGGGAAGCGCAAGCCTCAGTCACGCTGGCTGGCTGGGCAGGGATGAAATCCTGAATTTGTGAGATCTGTCACCTTTGGATGCACAAATACAACACACAACTACATAATGCAGTGTGGAAATTAAGTACGATACATTCTATCAGTTCTAGGCACATTAGTGGAGATTGAAAACGGTTTCACACTTAGACATTTTCAGTGGATGATAAATAGGGTTAATGGATTGTGACTGAAATTTTCCTGCCCTCTTAAATCTTTCAGGAAGCTCTTAAAACTGGTAAATACATATTCTTCCTGATGGTTTGCAAAAATCTGCTCTAATTCAGTTTGGAGCTGCTTAGGACTGTGCAAAAAAGCAAAAACATGCTTGCAGAAACATCTGAGCTCTGACACTTAAAAACACAACACAAAACAAAACAGTGAAAAATGACACTTCAAATCATTCAGCTCTCCTGCCTCTCTTGAAGTCCTGTGCACTAGAGTTGGCCTGATATTAATCTTCTCTTAAGAATAAAATCCAAAGACAGTATTTTATTTTATATGTTTATCTCAGGAAGTTGCAGAATGGCCAGGACTGCTCTTTGAAGTGATCCGTGTATGGTCCACATATGTGGAAACCAGAAAGGGGAATCTGGCATCATGGGTCTTGTCATCTAGTTGCTGCTGTGCCCCCCACAGTACCATACTTAGTTTTGGGGGAACCAAGCTGACATGAGCCAGGGGGGTGGGGTGGGGGAAGAGACCAAGCAGCTTGGACTATGAGCCTGTATGAACTTAGCCAGTGCTGCTATAACTCCAAAGGCCTGACAAATGCATTCCCTGAATAGCTTTGTGATCCAGTTGTCTTCCCCGAAGTGCTCAGTAGGTAACTGCTGTGCTGTCCTCTAGTGATAATGGGACAGTAGAGGTGGAAGGAGCCCCAGGGTTTTGGCATCTCAGGGTCACAGATCAAACCCCAGGCACAAAGGAGAAATCTGTGGGAGCTGGTGAGCCCAGGGCACTGTGGCTGATAGGAAAGGACAGGGCAGCACAGGTGTTGCCAGACATGAAGGATGATTCAAGCTGGGACTAGAATCATGTTTCAAAAGCATATCACCCTTGAGGGGAAAAGGGAGGAGGACCAGACTCTTTAAACTTACCTTCTGGGAGTCATTCCAGTGCAGGATCGACCATACCTGGGCTCTAGGAAGGAGTGCTAGAATTTGGGTAGAAAATCTGCATTCAAGGCACTTAAAAGCTGGATATTTGTTCTTTTGAAAAGAGGCATAGAGGACTCTAAACTTTAGAGTCCTACCTAAGTGTTAATTATCTCCAGTAGCACTATCATTAATTCCTCAGGAAATAATCTGACAAAATGGAGCTTGCTTCTGCTTACAATGCTGTCACATCCAGAGACTTGGAATTCTATGACTCCTGACTCCTGGTGGTCGGACTGGGGAAGCAAGTTCACCTCATTCACACCGACATGTGACTTCGGCATAAGGAGCCTCCATAGCATACACATAGCAAATGCAATTAAATAAATACTTCTTAAATGATTTAGTAACAGTAATAGTGAATCAGGTTTTGGTGCGTTTTCACGCTTTACCTCCCAGGGATTTAGAAGAACAGATGGCTGGTGAAAGAAAGGAGCCAGGGCCAGGACCACGTGTTCTGTAAATTAGCAGGCCTCTCTTTTCTTTTCAAGGAGACCTTTTAACATTTTGACCAACCTAGGTAACTGATAAAGTGACATGAGTGCTTTATTTGAGCAAGTAAGGATGGTAATATGAGACCAAACAGAAAACTACTCTGTCCTCTTAATCTCATTTTGTAAAAAAGGAAAGACTATTTTAATACCAGCCTTCCAAAGTTTGAAAGAGATGAACAAAGTTTTCTTAATAGCATTAAAACCTACCTAAGATCCTTTTCGTGTCCTAATAAAGTCAAAACATTGTCAAGACCAGTAGGATCTGTACACCTGAGACTGTTTATATGGAAGTCTATTGGAGACTATGTATATGGATGTCTCTGGAAACTTCAGTCTCCTGAGACCTCTCCCAAACTCACTTTCTCATTGCCGCCTCCTCTCTGTCTAAGCAGCTATGCCATCTTCAGAAGAAATAAGGACAGATGAGATTATAATATTCATATTCCCAGAAGCTAGTAACCTTATTACAATGCTTCCTGGAATAATTGATTTCTCATTGCACTGGGCATTTGACAGCCACACATTTTCCCTTGTATGTCTTTCATCATAGATAGAGAAAGCAAACCACTCAAGATAATGGAATAAAGTACCACATTAGGATCTGTAAGCATATGTGCATTTATTCATAACAATGCTGAAAAGAACTTAAGGCATTTAAATCGATTGCACATGTATTCACCGCATAATTTAATTAGCACTTATGGAAAGCACCGTAAGAACTTCTATTACACTGTTTCCCTTACAAATAATTACAAAAAAAAAAAATACTTGTAGCATTAGCGATGGTGTTCTCTTTGTGATTACAGGAGGGCAATTTGTTGAAAAGTTTCACTGACATCATGTATGCAAAAGCTATTTGTCATTTCAGCAAAAAGCAATGTATAGATCTTTGCCAAAGGAAATTGTCTTTGTCATTGTAGCACTTCACATTATTTAAATATACATAATGAAGCCAGTAGAGTTAGGTAATCCCTATCTACTTAAATTGTCTGATGTTATAATCAAATAGAAATTTCAGGAAAAAAGAAGGAAAAATAGTAACTTCAGTGTTAGTATTGACTACAGTAATAACTATTACCGTTTATTGAATACCTACTGGTTGTGGGGTTGAAAACTAGCTTGAACACATACAGTGCCTCCAATTCTCACAAATGACTCTAATTCTCACAAATGATCTCCATTTTACTTAAGAGGAAGCTGAAACTCAGCCAGTTCCTTATGTAAATTGTACAGGGTTAAGTGAGAGGCATTAAGAAATCAAGTTGTATCAGAATGCTCATATTATTTCCAGTACAGGCCATTGTTTTTACTAAGGTATAATGTTTTAGTGTAAACCATCAGTGAAAATCCACTGTGACCTGCCTTCACATTTTCTTTTGAGAAGACCTTATGGACTTTAACTATATGCTGGTATGTGCAGATGAACCTATAAACAGTGAAGTGAAATCAGATCAACTCTGTTGTTTCCAACTTTCATCTTAAATCAAGGTTTTGATTTTGATTTGATGACATATTCCTTCCTAAATATTTTTCATAAGAACAAGATAACTTTTCTTCTTCTACAGAAACCAAGGTATAGCCAAAAGATCTTCTGAGCACTTAAAATGTACTACCACAGGGGGAACTTCATTTTTATAGAATAATGCTGACCTTAAGATAATCTAGACATTGGTGGCTTCCTCTCTTTCCTTTCAGATACTTCAATGACTTCCCCAAAACATAGCATAGTTCACCTCTCAATCCATTTCTTCAGACAGTATCAGTT
Source organism: Mustela nivalis (assembly GCF_964662115.1). Lineage (NCBI taxonomy): Eukaryota > Metazoa > Chordata > Mammalia > Carnivora > Mustelidae > Mustela > Mustela nivalis. The sequence continues at coordinate 71,238,164 of NC_139027.1, read as the reverse complement.
CATTGGGTAGACATGACTGGTGAGTTTGGTAAACTGGTACTTTAAGCCCTTTCAAAGCAGACAGCCTTAAAACACTCAATTGAAAGTGCTAGTTAGTAAAAAATCACATCTCAGAAGCCATCCTACGAGTGATAGCTCCCTCCATACCTTGCTTCTTGCTGTGACTCTGAAACCACTCTTTGTGTTGTTGGAAAGTGGTGCATTCTGCTATATTGAATTATAAATATGTTCTCCCCAGGACTAGGACTTTACCTGGAACTCTGTCATTGTAAAGAAAATACTTATGGGAATGGATCAGTGTTTTTTCCAACTGGCATAAACTAAAATCTAAAGCCATCTTAGAACTTTTATTTTTGTTCCTTTCTAGGGAATCACAATGTACATTAGCTTTATAAAGGTTCTGAGAAGATCTGCAATAAAGAAACCTGTTTAAATTTCTTTAACTGAGCAGTTACGATCTGAGATTATATTAGCACACAGCAGAGCAATCACAGTGTGTGATCATTAATTAAGTATATGTAGATTAAAACAAGCAGAAAGAAAGGAAGGAAGAAAGAAAACAGTAAACACCTTCCTGCCGGTCATTACTATGCCTGGAAACTATAAAGATCCCATGTTGACTATACATAGCTTAGAACCCTACTGAAAACCAAGAAATGCACGAAAAAAAATAGTAAGAATGAAAGATTAAAAAGCAGTTTACAGTACAGTAGTCATAAGGCAGTGTTGACTAACTTTTCAGTGAAGGAAAACGGGTAATATATGCTCCAGAAGATAGAGGCACAAAAGGGAGGACATAGTCAAAACACTAACAAAATATTAAAAATAAAAATGCTCAGAGGAAGTTTTAAGAATCTTCAGAGAAAGGAAGGGATTTGGATTGAATTGCTGCCTCCCTTCCATATACATCTGCTTTTGCAATACACTTGTATAGAATAAAAATGCTCAAAACAATTATTTTTTAAAAATATCCGTATTTCTGAGGCCTCATGCTGGGTTCCACAGATAGAAATTGCTATGGACTGAATTGTTAGCCCCCTGAAGTGTATCAGCCGAAGCCCTAACCCGCACTGTGACTTTTAGAAGGTAATTAAGGTTAAATGCGAGGAAGGGGAGGGGGGCAGAGATCTCTCTCTCCCTACATGCATGCACCAAAGGAAAGCCATGTGAATAGAGTCATGTGAATATGATAGGAGCTCTCTTTCTCGGCCTGCAAGCCAGGAAGAGAGCTCTCCCCAGAAACCGAATCTGCCTGCACCATGATCCTTGGACTTTCCAGACCCCAGAACTGTGAGAAAATAAATTTCTGTTGTTTAAGCCACCAAGAGTATGGTACTTTGTCATGTTCAGCCTAAGCTGATTCAGACAGAAATTATCCTAAAAGGAGAGGTGGCCTCTTCCCTGTCAGATTTTGTATCTTGCCAGAAAAAGAAAACACTGGCAAGACCCATGTCAAGAAGGGAAATGCTCCAAATGCATGTGTTGTGTATGAGTAGGAGAGGAGGAAGATAAAATACACACATATATCCCACTTTATTTTAGTTTGATATTCCAACTTTACTTGATTATAAGATATTTATAATTTTGTAATCCAGTAAGTACAAAATAAGCATGTTGGGTGAGAGACATAAGGGAAGGAAAATATTCCTGGAGCAGGAGCAAAGACCCTCCAGAGAATGTATGACAGTTTGGAGGGTGGGGGGTGGCGCAGGGTGAAAATTGGTGATACAGTCTTTTGATTTAAATAAGACAGAGCAAGTAAAATGAACAGAAGCCACTGCACCTAAATGCAGAGCTTCATTTACATAGAAACAGGAACAATTTCATGTTTAAGAAATGTCAGTTTTCTATAAATACGGAGGTTCAGTCATTACCACCAGAATTATTCATTATACTATGATTCAAAACAAGATGAATATACTGGGCCAACATTAGGACTCCAATCCCCAAAGCGGCCTTTCATGTATTTTTCAAAATTGGCTGTATCCATCCAAAAATAGAAGTCTGCTAAGTATGTGATAAGGTCAGGGAAAAAAAAAAAAAAGAAAGAAAGAAAGAACTGATTTCTTTCCCAATTCAAGTGAGCAAGTAGTAGTCATTATAAACATATGGGGCATTTAACTGACTTGCATAAGTTCTCATTTCCTTAATTTTTTAAATGTAAAATTTGGTAATAGAAGAATATTAGCATCTGAGTTCTCCATCTGATTTTCTCTGCACCACCCCCAACTGCATCTTCAGCCACTTCTCTCTTCTATTTTACCTGCCTATATCATAGCCATCTTCAAGTCTGCCTGAAACTCTCACTCCTGCAAAGGCTTGGCTCATGATTTCCTTAAAGGATTGACCATGGGAGTGTGTGTGTGTGTGTGTGTGTGTGTGTGTGTCTTCTTTATCTTACTCAAGGTCTAATGGCCCTTTTAAAACTGAAATTGCATCCCTGACTTCAGTTTGAAAATATTTTGTTCTATTGTTGGTTTCATAATTTATCATCATTGCCTCTGTTCTCTTAATCTGGAACTTCTATTAGACACACTATATAAATCTTGAATACATGCTCCTGGTTTCTGAATTTCTCCTTCTTATGTTTCATATCTTCTGTGTTTGGCTCCACATTTCCTTCTAGATTACACATTTTGTCTTTAGCAGTGATCATTCTAATGAGTTGGTTCAGTTGCAAATATGTATGTATATTTTCTCTCCAAAGACTTCTTCTGTGCTTTCTGTCCTTTTATCAAAGAATGCCGAGTTTATTTTCTGTAGGTATTATCTTTTCTAATCTCACCGAGGCTTCATAGAATTGTCTCTAGATCTTCCTCAAATATCTGTTAAGTCTATTTCCTCCAGGACCATTCGTTCTATGTGTTCACTCTGTCCTTATTTTTTCATAATGTTCTACTTGAGTGGTGGTCTTTGACGATCTGTTCATGTTCATGTACTAACTGGCTTAATGGAGTCAGGTGCTGTGGGGTTTCCCCATAGTTCTTCAGGTCTTTTCTTTCAGTCCTCTATCCTAAATGGAGGGGCAAAGGTAGGTTCTAGGTGTATAGTCCTCTTGTTTCAACTACTTGGGAAAATAGTAGTTACAAGCTACTTTTTAGGAGCACAGTCATGGAGTTTCCTTAGCTTTGGTCTCTTCGCTGCCAAGTAAGAGATTTATTCTGCTAGCAGAGAACTTTATTATTTTTCTATCCTCAGTCGAGCTCCTTCACTACCTCTTTCTTCTTCTCTCTTCCCTGTCTTCTCTCTCTCAGAGAAACTTGGAATAAGCCCTCAGATCCAGTTTAAGCCCTCAGATCCATTTTTAAGCCCTCCTCAGGTGCTCAGCATAGTTTCTTTACTTTTTGGATTTTAGCCCAAGGTAAAAAATTTCTGCAGCTGCGCTGCTCTGTGTGTGTGTGTGTGTGTTTATTTATATAGAGACCAACTAGAACAATTACTTTACAGTTCTTTCATAAAGAGCTCTGTTGGGTTGCTCCAGGTACCATTTCGTTTTATTTTGTTTTGTTGTATGCATTTACTTTCAGCTTGGTATTTCTCTCTCTGTTTATCTACAGGATGACTTTCACCTGCTCAAACTTTATGCTATGGGTTACTAAGTTCGATCAGGCTCAATCCATCTGCTTTTTGTGTTTCAGGACACTTTTACAATAGCTTAGGTTTTGTTTTGTTGTGTTTTGCTTTTCATAGGTTACAAACCCCTTCTTTCTCTTTCTTTTTCTTTTTTTTTTTTAGTTGAACTAAATTTACTGAATGTAGTTCTAATTGTTTAACATATATAAAAACTCAATTTTAAATTTGAATAAGATGCCTATCAAATCAGGCATATTTAAGAGCATATGGTTATTTTGGAAAATTTTTTTGAAAAAAAAAAAAAAAAGCATACGGTTATTTTGAATATCAACCTTTCATAATGAACTAATTGTTAAATTGAACTGAATGCCAGTAACCTTCTATATATATATATATATATGGCCTATTTTTTGTGAAATAAAATCTTGGTAAATGCATGAAGATTCCATATCAGAAGCTAACGCAAATTTACACTTTTAAAATCAGATATAACTATGTAGTTAAACTTTTTTTGACCCAGTCTTCATCTTGATTCAATCTTAAAATGTATATCCTGGCAATTTCTTTTATCTACTTCATTGACTAGAAAAATATAAATGAAAAAATGATACTTCTTTCCATCCACTAAAAGGTTAATATCTGGGTGTATTTGAAAATAGCAACAAGAGAGCATTTTTAATCTTTTTAAGGCAGAACTAGATCTTGGACATAGCTTAGAGCTAACTGGAGCCTCAGGTTGTTCATTATGGGTTTAAGATGTTTCTACTCCCAGGGGCATTTGCATTTTAATAGAGAACTCTTGTCACACAAAAGCCTTCAAGACCAAAAGAAATTAATCTCTAAAAGTGAAATTTGAGATATTAAGAGAGCTCTTGGGGCAAAGAAGAGTGGGTAATTTTTAGATGGCAGTCCTTTCTCCCACCAACAAATTACATCATACCTATCATAAGACAAACTTTAGTAGGGAAAAGCAGGAATTCCTATAACCTTATGTTTCCCATGGGAAGTAAAATTCATTTTAAACAGTACAAAATATTAAAGGACTATCAAAAGTGCATCAAATCATTTATGTATTTTGAAAAATATACACCATGGATCTTTTGATATAGTAGACCATTGTATGAAATGTTACTTTGAACTAATGACCTAGTTCAAATAATCTCCTTCCTCATGATCACTACCAAACTAATTGAGAACATGAGTAGGGGAAGAGGGAGAAAACAGGCTCTTTGCTGAGCAAAGAGCCTGATGCAGGGCTCAATCCCAGGACTCTGGGATCATGACCTGAGCTAAAGGCAGAGGCTCAATAGACTGAGCTACCCAGGTGCCCCAACAACCGGAGTATTTTAATATCCTACCCTTTATAGAGAAGAAAAATGACATAAGAAAAATCCGGTACCTTCAAGTACTTATAAAGACAAAAACTTTATCTTGTCTTGTTCAGAGAGACAATCTGCTCTCTGAACTCCCTGAATCCTAATCATACCCCCGATTTTTTTTTTTTTTAATTTGACAGAAAGAGATACAGTGAGAGAGGGAACACAAGTAGCGGGAGTGGAAGAGGGAGAGGCAGGCTTCCTGCCCAGCAGGGAGCTCAATGCAGGGCTCCCTCCCAGGACCCTGGGATCATGACCTGACCTGAAGGCAGATGGCTAATAACTGAGCCACCCAGGCGCCCCATCATACCATTTTTATATTTACATTGGTGGTAGCATCAACTGATTTCACTCCACTTAGTAGCCATTTTCTTAAAAAGTATCCTTTTTGCAAATGAATGCAGTATTTTTGACCATAAGAATAACAACTTAAAACTCAGGTTTTAAGATTATTGTTCCTTTTAGCTTAGAAGAGTGTTATCTATCTGGCTCCCCCTTTTTTTAATTGTAAAAAAAAAAAAACCAAAAAACATTATCCAGACTTCTGGAAATAACAGATGTCACAGAGAAGAAGAAACTCTTTAAGTCATGTGTCACAGAAAGAGCAGGTGTGCCCTCAAGGAAAAAAAAACAATCTTGTTTTCATGCAATTATCTTTTTTAATGAAAATAAATGAAGGAGAAAAACTTACAAGACCATACCAACATCAATATCTTCTCTTTTTTTCCCTCCCAAGCAGTTTTCCCTGAAACTAAAGGGGCTCTTTAACCTCATCAATTCTTGAATCATCTACTAAGTAAGCACTCATCAGGATAAGTACTGAAATCTGAAAAGAATCTTACTGATTGGATTTCAAAAGCAGCCATTCAACCTCACAAGAATAACTTTTTTTAATTAAGAACTGAGCAGTAGGTAGATTACAAGAACATGGTAGAACAGATAAAGGAAGGCATTAGAAATGCAAAGAGAATCGTAGATAATAAATGTGAGAAGGCATTCAAATACAGTGGCCCCAAATGTATTTTGTGTTACAAATTCAAGTGATCAGATGAAGAGAAAATTAGAACATTATAATCCAGAATAAAAAATTAAAATACTTGGATCAGAGAAGGGGTTGAAGTATTTCATAATTGCACTCTTGTTCTTTTTATATAGGAAAGAACAAGGGGAAGATTGGAGTGGTTTGGAGAAGAGTGTAAAAACAGCAGCTTTGGAAACCACATGGCTCATACTATGGGAAATGTAAGTGTCAAAACCCCAATGAACCTAACCTATCCATGAGTGGAGTGAGTGATAAAGTGCTAAGAATTGTACTCTTTATTTTTTTCTGTACATTTTAAAGGTCTCACATTTGCTCATATACTCTCTAGTCAGGAAAACTCATATCCCTCTCTGCAACACTTACTTATATTCTACTATTCTACACTTCCTATCCTATCCCTATCACTACTGGTTTTCTCAGGCAATGGTGTCAAAAGCAAAGGGAGGGACAATAACCAGGAATTCATTTCTCACTCACTCACTCAATGAAACACTCAGGTAGGTGTTTGAGATAAGCAAACAAATGCTAATAGTCTGACCTGAAGACTAGCATAAGTGTTCTTGTTAAATATATGTATGCGAGTTTTAAGTTGTTAAGTATTACAGAAGTTAGGAAAAAAATGAGGGGGTGGGATGTCTAGAGTGATTAGGAAACACCAGTGAGAAAAGATGGGCTCAGGCTTTGTTCTGAAGAGTAAGAAAGACACATACAAGAAGAGGGATGGAAGGGTGAATCAAATCAGAGAAAGAATAAGACCAAAGGTATAGTAACTGGGATGTGAGGTATTCTTTGGCAAAAGACAAAACTTACCTTCAGAAACTCTAAGTCAGATCATGGCCTCCTCTGCCTAAGACTTTCAGTGGTTTCTCATTATAACAAGATGAAAATGTGAAACCTTACAACTTTCAAAGCCTTGTGTGATTTAGTTGCTGTCTACTGTTCAGATATTACTTCAAATTGCTTTCTTCCTTGTTTATTTAGATTCAGCCACTGATGTTCTTTTACGTCCTGGGCCTTACCAAGTTCTTGACACTTGAAGCCTCTGTATTAGATTTTTCTTCCAACTGGAGTGCTCTTCCTTCTCCCTATCTTTGCATGGATGGCTCCTTGATACCACTCAATCGTCAGTTCAAATGTTATATCCTATAGGAGCCTTCTTCTGGATTTTCTCCATCCCATTAATTTTGCTTTCTTCTTAGCAGTTATTACTCTTGAAGTGTACTAATGTGTTAACTTGTTTAGTGGTTCTTTCTCAACTCTAAGCTCAGGTAAGTCATGCGCTATATTAGAGAATAGACCTCTTCTGTCTTTTCCTGTGTTGCTTCTCTAAGATCTAGTACATGTTCTAACATGGTGCTACACAGAGGAGCTGATCTGTGAATTAGCTGTTACCAGTTTGCCAAAATGTGAATCATCACAGTGCTTCCTTCATTAAGAGGGGTGTTCTAACAACAACAACGGCAACAGAGTCAACCAAACTATATCCCTAGTGACAGCTTATTTATGTTCTGGTACAAGCTTCCTGTCTGCTCATGGATCACTAATAGTTTGTGGACTATGACAACATGTACACCATACTTTAAGTAACACTAGTAGAGTTTGGAAAGTTTTGTTCCAGGAGAAGCTAGGAAAGGACAAAATGTGAATCATTTACTAAAATATTTGATAGTTTTGGTCGATCATCATGATTGTCTTAATAGGTATCATAATCAGTGGTAATTTGTTAGCATGAAAGAAGTGGGAAGTATAGTGATATCATCAGAGAAGTTGGTGGCTCCACTAACAGGTATTAAAGCTAGGAGAAACCAGAGCCTAGGAGGAGAGGAAAATTCACTAGAGCAGTGGCCCAAGCTTAATACCGGAAGTTATTAGGGATGGGATTCTCACTTAGTACACACAAAAGTTACTACAAGGTAGAGAAGACCTGGGAGTGTACTAATGACATCTAGGAAGAGTGTTAGTTTGTCTTCTTAAAAAAGATTCCCATGTTTGAAATAGAAAGTGCACACTGCACTCAAAGAAGGTGGGATGCTTGGGAAACACCTTTTCTACATTTCAATAATCAGAGGTGGTAAAGATTTGCAAAAAGGAAAATCAGAAGTTTCAGATTCCAATAAGTCTTTAAAATACAATCATAATTACATTTATGGAGTGCTTCTTATATATCAGATACTGTGGCAATCCATGACATCAATGACTCTTCTCAACAATCCTTTGGGGGTAGATACTGCTGTTACCCATTTTTACTGAGGCTTAAAGACATGGCAAGTAGCAAAATCAGTATTTGAACATAGGAAGTCTTAAATGAGAGCTGATGCCCTTAACATCTGTGCAAACACCTTCCACATATAAGAAGCACAACAGAGAAGATTCAAACAAATATACACACACATACACACATATACTCAAGAGAGAAGGGGACCAGAAAAATCCTAATTACTCAGATATTATTGGCCAGATCATGGATTAGGCATAATATTGAATACATAGTGATAAATGATACAAAACTATCTTCCATCACACGACTCAAACTCTAAAATGTCCACAATCAGAGATTCTTTTCTTTGGATCTTGAAAGCTTTTCAGATTACCAAGGTTTCAAAGTAAGAAGGGAAGAATAAAAACTTGCCAAACTTGAGTCCTAGTATATCAGAATCTCTGAGTTTGGGAATCTGCATTTTTTAAAAAAACTCCTCAGGTGATCCCCAATAAACAGTTAAGTTCAGAAATCATTGCCTCAAGCTAATCTCTCTTACTAAGAAGTAGTCAGAAACCTGTTCAGTGTGAGACTTACTGTCGGAATAGTGGGAGGAAGTAAGGGAAAATTACAACATTAGAAACAACATGTTCTAATGTTGTAGCCTTGTCAAGTAAAATTATTCTTAACACTGCTTTATCTCTTCTAAGGCTCAGAGAGGTCCAACTTGGTCCCTTGGAAGAACGAATGTCATGGGGTAGATAACCTGGATGAATACAATGAATTAGCCTTTGGACAGACAGTTGGAAGCCAACTGTAAGCATCGTCCCATTGTTGAACAGCACAATGTCACATTAATGTGAATAGATGTGGCCTCATCATTAAGTTCTTCATATCAAAATCACATGTATTAGTGATTTTTTTTCTGATAATGAGCTGATACTCTGCCTCATTTTTTTTTTTAAGATTTTATTTATTTATTTGTCTGAAAGAGAGAGAGAGCACACAGACAGAGAGGCAGGCAGAGGCAGAGAGAGAAGCAGGCTCCCTGCTGAGCAAGGAGCCTGATTTGGGACTCAATCCAGGACCCTGGGATCATGACCTGAGCTAAAGGCAGTGGCTTAACCGACTGAGCCACCCAGGTGTCCCTCTGCCTGATATTGTGACATGTCACAGTGACTCTTGTCCTTATAAAATAGAAAAATGGAACTATATAGCAGAGACCCTTGAAATAGGAACCAATACTGAAAAAATCTCAGAAAGCAAGTAGCTCTCAAGTCAAGGATCAGCTCTTCATGCTTTCTATTTGCACATTTGCCGCTTCGTACACATCTTGATTTCATTTCATCCAGTGTTCTTGGGCCATATATTTCTATTGAAATGTACATAGGCCATGAGAATCACAATACCTTACATAATATTATCAGTATCCATTGTCTTAAAGTATTGTTTCCAAGTTAGTTTAAAAGAATTTAGGAGGAGTCTCAAGACTATTTTAAGAAGTCAACATAATAACTATAATATGATTTATTTCTTTATTTTTAGAACTGGATGCAATGCAGGACATCTTGGGTCATTTACACCAATACATAAGGGTGATACTGACCATAACACTTCACATTTGATGAAAGTCAGTCCAGAATAGTTGTAGTTTCTACTGAATTTAAGAGTATTTACACAAAAAATCCTCTTTTGTCTACCTCATGATTATAAAAAGCATAAATGAGAGGAGGCTGGTGCCAGATATTTGCTTAGGGTTGGTATGTACTCATTGGAAGACTATGAGGCCTGTTAACACGTCTATTATCTGTTTTAATTTTTTTCATGGTGAGGGTCAGAAAAGCTCACTTGTCTCAGAAGATGGCAAAATCTTATTATGTGTACTATACATGCAGGGGAGCAAGAAGAAGATTTAACTGAATGATTGGTAAGAAAGGATAACATTAGGATATATACATATGGGGAAGGTGAATGAGGGTATTTCCATGTAATAAATGTGCACACTATTATGTTGCATGATCCCAAATGTACAAAATGTGAGATTCATTATAATTAGTGTGGATTAAATTCAGATATCAATACTCGGTGCCAATAAAGTTTGGATGCTTATCTAAAATTCATGTGCACAATCTGTGCTTCCTAATCAGCAAAATGATGAGAAAAAACTCTAATCAGTTTCTTTTGGAACTGCTGATACATTTGCATCACCACAGATGAAAAAGTAGAGGTAGAGTCATCCACCAAATGAGAGGAAAGATTGACAAAAATACTGAATAAATGTTTGTAAACTTGGCAAGTTTGTTTGGGATTTGGTGAAAGTTAAAGACAGTTTAAGGCCATTTCTCATTTCATCCAAATAAATCCCCTTATTCTGGGTTATTCATTTTGGGGGGGGGGGCATAATCTACAAAATACTACAAATCACTTAGTTTTCTTTTACCCAGATGAATTCAGTGTGGCTAGGAGGCTCTGTTCAGGAAATAAAGGTTTCCAAGTTGTGGCTGGCTTTATCAGAGGGTTAATCTTCCCTGAGAGAGAGGATCAGAGATGTGAGAAAAGGTCCTGGCAAGCAGCCAGACTCTGTCACAATGCTAGCAGTGGAAGGAGAATTGAAATCTAAAAATGAAATGTGCTTTTCAAGGGATACATCCTTTTTGTCTTTTTTCCGGATGAAGTCTGTTCTCACTGGTTTAACATATTCCCTTGGCTTGGCTTCCCACAGTGAGGATGAGATCTAGAAAGGAAAATGAGTTCATTAAATGTATAATTATTAATGAGGCTCTTGGTTCTTAGTGGCTTTTTTTTTCTTTTTTATGCACTTATTTATTTACTTAGGGGCAGTGGGAGAGAATCTCAAGCAGAATCCCACTGAGTGGTGTGCCTGACATGGATTCCATAACCCATGAGATCATGACTTGAGCCAGAAACAAAAGTTGTGACTCCCAACCAACTGAGCCACCCAAGTGCCCCAGTTCTTAGTGTGTTATATAGGATTTCAAGGAAGATTTTGGAGAAGATGGGTCTCTGTTCCTTGTATCTGAACTCACTGGCTTAAACCAGCATTCTTCCCAAAACCTATCTGGGACCAAGTAGAGAAATGGAGTCAAAAGTGAAAATGAGCATGGAAGAGATTTATTCTAGTAAAATCTGGACCATGCAGTCTGGTCACATTGTCAGCTCTCAAGATGCCACTGCCCCTTTTATCGCTTGTTTCAGTACCTACTCATGGAAATAATTAATCTTTTTTCTTTAAGTTTTTATTTAAATTAGTTAGTTAACATACAGCGTAATATTAGTTTCAGGTGTACAATTTAGTGATTTGACACTTCCATACAACATTCAAGCTCATCACAAGTGCCCTACTTAATCCCCATCACCTAATTTACCCATCCCCCCCATCCACCTCCCCTCTGACAACCCTCAGTTCTCTGTGGTTAAAAACCCGTTTCTTGATTTGCCTCTTTCTCTCTCTTCTTTTCCCCTTAGCTCATTTGTTTGTTTCTTAAATTCCACATATGAGTGAAATCACATGATATTTATCTTTCTTTGACTAACTTATTTTGCTTAGCATAATACTCTCTAGCTCCATCCATAGAAATCATTAATCTTTGGAATTGGCACTTTAATTAAAAACTAAAGGGAAGTGGTTAGCATATATTTATGCATGTGTGTAAATACATGTGTATGTGTGTGTGCATGTATGTTGACATATATAAAATATATACATATTTTCAAGTGTCATTATATGTTATGCACTTTGGGTTTGTCATATGTGTGGCCTTAGAAAAAACTTGTAATCACATGGAAACACTTCTGAAATGGTAATAGATGAATGTATTTTTGAAAGGAGACTTACTGCAGATCCTTTCAGAAACAAATATTTATTCAAAAAAGAGTGAATAATACACCTTTTTGTAAGTTTTGTAAAGCTTAGATGTTTATAGATTATTTTAAACAAGAAAACTGCAGATGATAGTACTGACTCTGGTCAGGAAAAAAAAACAATTAGATCTGAGGATATTCTCAAATATACCAGTGCCTAGAAAACCTGTGTGTGTGTGTGTGTATGTGTGTGTGTAGCTATCTGAGATATCTGGTTAGATTTTCACACATAGGGCACCTCCTTCAGCAGGATGGTTGTATTTCTGAATTCTCTCCCATTTTCCTTATCAGTGGCATTCTCCATCTTAAACCGGATTGTCTCTCTTCTACTATCCTCTGGATAACTAGTCAGATCCCTCCCTTCTGGCATCCCCTTGGATATGCCCCCTTCTAAAAGGAGCTTCTTTGTATGAACTCCAAACTCCATTAGACATCTCCTTTCAAGGAACTGTCTGCAGTTAACTATCATATTGGATAGTGTTAATCACTGCAAAGGTTAGATGAGGTATTCTTTTTTTTTTTTTAATCTATAAAGTATCTTCTCTTTATTTAAGTTAAACAATTTTCAAGGATGGTTTCCATCTATAAAATGGACAAAGTACAAGCTCTGTACAGCAGTTCTTTTTTAAAAATCAACTGGAAAAAAAATTACCAAACTATATTTTGAATTTGCAAAACATACTCACAGAGACCATCATTTTAGCTTTGATGAAGACGTAAGAAAGACCACCACAGAGAGGACAACTAGCTTCCCACACTTTGCTCAAAGGGCTCTTAGGAGAGAGAATCTGTACTTGTAAAAAACCAGAGTGCGAGGGTGGGATCGTCCCGTTGACTAAGAAATACGCAACCACAGGAAGTCACTTTGGCACACTGTTGTCTTGTAAACATAGCTCACCTCCAGGAAACCCGCCCAGCCGCACCTCTGCTCACAAGGCCCACGGGGTCCCAGGCTGCTGCACCCACTCCCCTGCACCCCTAGCTCAGGGTCGAGGAGCGACCCCAGAAGGAGCCAGGTGGGCCCGTCCTGATGGTACAGGCGCCATGAGGGTTCTGGGTGGGGTGGGGGTGTGCGAGGAAAGGACGCGTCAAGGACCTGACTCAAATTTGTTGCACATCAAAGCCAAATGTGTTTGCTGGCCATGGGGTATATTTCTGGTGAACATGGGCAGTGGCTCACAGGGGACAGGGTCTGAGAGGAGGACCCAGGTGCCCGGGCTGAGACTGCCTCAACAGCCTTGCACAGGTACCCAGCCCTCTCTCCGAGGCCTCCCCGTAGTCAAGACCGGTCTCTGACATAGGGTGTGCAGCAGTAACCCAGCCACGGCCTCCCTGTCCACTGAGCGTATGTCTGCCTACTGGGCAGAGGCCAAAAGGAAGGTAGGACAGTCCCCCAGCCACACCTCCACGCCTGACCCCGGTGACCCATAGCAAACACACATGGGCCTTTTTCAATGAAGGAAGAAAAAACAGTAGCGCTCCCTTTTGGAAACAGGAAACAGGCAGGGAAGAGAGTGGCACTTTGCAGACTATCAGCCCAGCAGAATCTTCTGGGCCATTTCTCACTCTGTGACCTCCTGGGCCCTCCCCTCGGGGCCCAAGGAGGTGCATTTCTGACACACTTCCCACCATGCGGGGTGGCCAGCCTCTCTGAGACTGGGCGCACATGTGGAAGGGGAGAAGGAGGGAGGGCGGGGCCCCTCCATGGGAGGCCTGGACTGCCCTGTCACCGTGGGGCCACCGCAAAGGCAAGGGGGGTTGCTGTAGGGACATTCCTGGGCATCTCTTCCTGTCATGACTTTTAGTTCCTAACAGGCTTGTGATTTATACTGACATCTGCTTCCTAACACACAAGCCTCCTGCTCTGTTCCCAGAATCCTCCATGACCAAAAGCAGGCCCCTGGGCCAGGGAGGGACCCCGTGAACAGGCCAGATTCCAGAGCCCAGGGACCAGCTCCTGGGACACACACAGTTCACCCCATGACAGCCCAGGACAGCTTCCTATGGTCGCCTACTGGGAGCTGGGAGCCTGGGTTTGGTTTTGTTTTTTTGTTTTTTCCTAAGAGAAAAAAAAAAAAAATTAAAAAGACCCAAAGTAATGTTTGTCAAAAAAAATAACCCATCCTGGTTTCCAGATACCAAGGGCACAGAAAGTAGGTTCCAATACTGAGCAGTGGCTTATAAGCTGAGCCAGTGGAGGGGCCCCCAGCACCCCAGCCTCCTGGGGCCCAGTGGCAGGGAAGCCCCCCGTGACCCCGGTAGCACCTGCTCCCTGGTGGGGCTCCGGGATGGGGGAGGCGCTAGAGGCCACCTTCTCCCCGCCCCAAAAGGTCCCGTCCCTAGATGAGATATTCTTAAAAGGATTTTCCTTTCAACTAGGGCACAGCCCACAACTGCCAAAGATGATTGTCCAGTGAAATGTCAAGTTCCAGCAACATAGAGATACACATAAAGGAAAAAACTAATCACTGTTTCCAGGGACCTTGTACTCTCATTGTGTTATCTCCCAACAACGCAAAGAGGTATGTGGTGGTCTCTGTTTAAGTGTAAAATTGTAAAGGTAGTGTTCTGATTTCATTAAGTTGAGAGGCCAAGTTGATTATTTGTCCCCACTGTGCAGTGTTCATACCATGAAAATTCATCCAGCAAGCCCTCTTTCGCCTGCTGTAAGGGACCCTTTTTCAACAAGCCATCATCACCTTCACATTTGAGCAGAAGAAAGGGTGAATCTTGAGAGAAAATTTCCAGGCCAGTTTTCTTTGAGTCAGGAATAAATAGCGATATTTATGATTGCCAAGAAAGGGATCATCGGTGATCTTCTGGACAGCAGAAATGTTCCAAAGGTAGGGATATGTGTTATTTTAGGAACATCAACAGAAAAGGTAATTCCGAGGTAGTAATGAGAAGTGATCAACTGTTTTACTCTATATTTCTAGGCTGAATTTGGAAAAACAAATATATGCTTGTTATAGTCCCTCAGTCTCTATTCTTTGTCTCTCAAAGATGGATTGTATTAGGTAAATTGTGGCATCTTGGCAATCACCACCTTGAAAAAACATACAAATAGGTTGGTTTGGTGAAGAGTGAGGAGTGGGGAATGCATTAACAGCTGGGAGACTGGCTTTCATGAGAGTGGGAGATGACAAGTGGATATGACACTTTTCAGTTAGAAGAGAGTGAGAGAAAAATCTCATAAAAAGCTGAGGAGGAGGGGCGCCTGGGTGGCTCAGTGGGTTAGGCCGCTGCCTTCAGCTCAGGTCATGATCTCAGGGTCCTGGGATCAAGTCCCGCATTGGGCTCTCTGCTCAGCAGGGAGCCTGCTTCCCTCTCTCTCTCTGCCTGTCTCTGTCTACTGTGATCTCTCTCTGTCAAATAAATAAATAAAATCTTTAAAAAAAAAAACAAAAAAAAGCTGAGGAGGAGACTATTGTAGGGTCGCCATTATATTAGTTTGCTAGGGTCTCCCTAACAAAATGCCACAGACTGGGTGGGTTAAACAACAGAAATTTATTTTCTCGCAGTTCTGGATGCTAGAAGTTCCAGATCAAGATGTCAGCATGTTTGGTTTCTTCTGAGGCCTCTCTCGATGGCTTCACTCTTGTTGCCTACTCACATGGTCATCCCTTTGTCCGCACATGCCCCCGGTGTTTGTGTGTCCCAATTTCCTCTTTATATAAGATATCAGTGAGATTGATTAGGGCCATTCTAATCACCTCATTTTAACTTTAGCACCCTATTTTTTAAAAAGGCCTATCTCACTTTCTGGAGTACTGAAGTTTAGGGCTTCAGCACGTGAATTTTGGAAGAACACAGTTTAGACCATAATACACATGTTACCATATATTCAAAAATGCTATTATCAAACCTAGAGCCTAGCTTGGTCGTGGCTATCTACACAGAGTGTCAGAGTTCCATGGTGAGTTTTTGTCTTTCTCTCTTTCAGCATTTTTCTGGTATTGCTTCTAAGATTTCTGGGATATTATTCCATGAATCTGCCATTTCCTCCCATTGTACTACCTCTACTTCCAGTTATATGAAGCAATTAATGAGAACCGTATTTGGAGTATAGTGTTCCAGCCAAATTTGCATGTCCCTTTCCTATTGGGTTTAGAGCAGGAATCACAAATTAAATGCCTAAGAGGAATGAGTAGGCAACACAAATGATAAAGCTGGCCCAGCCCAGGGTAACGGGGTGTCAGAAACTTTGGTGAACTGGAAATCAGAAAGTATATGACTCTTTTAAAGGGGACATTGGTGGAGAGCTCCACCTGACTGAAGCCATGTGAAAATCCCTGTAGTACCAGGTTTTCTTTCCTAGAAAGGCTGAGAATACAGATACTAATTGAATGCTTACAATTTTTAAACGTTTTGAACTGTTTCAAATAAAATACCAGGTATTTCCCCATTCTATACTGTCTCTTCAAGATTGTATCTTGCATCTATTAGTGATGCTATTTCAGAACCAATGATAAAAATAGAAATTCTCGAGGAGTCTAAGAAAGACTAGAATAGGGTATTCACTCATGGAAGGAGATGGAGACATTTTTGTTTTCTAGAATCCATCTTAGGTGATGTACTATGTGTGCCTCGC
The DNA here is from genome assembly GCF_964662115.1 of Mustela nivalis. Lineage (NCBI taxonomy): Eukaryota > Metazoa > Chordata > Mammalia > Carnivora > Mustelidae > Mustela > Mustela nivalis. The sequence continues at coordinate 71,221,503 of NC_139027.1, read as the reverse complement.
TGAAAAAATGCTGCCTAGAGTAAAAGGAAAAACCTACAAGACATTCTCAAGCAATAATAAAAAAAAAAGGTATTGCTAAATCATAAATCACAAGATGAAGGAAAGCTAAGGGAGGAGGAGGGCAGGAGAAAGGAAGCAGAGACAAGTGAGCTAGGGAGATGGAGGGAAGATTGTATCTCAGAAGTGGGGAAATGGTCTAAACAATTAGAAGGAATCAGAAAGACGTCTTGGAAATAGGGCCACTTGAGCTGGGTTTAATAAACAAATTTTAATTTTAGGATGTAGTAAAGGTAGAAACAATATGCTGTTATATTTGAGAAAGAATAGGGATTCTTAATAATCTTAGAATGGAGGACATCCTTCTGTAAAGTTAAGTGAAATCAATTGGCATCTCTAGTTTGGTATTATTTCTGGTTGAGTTTTATAACCTTAGGATCATTATGTAACTAAAAAGAATAGGCAAGAGAAGATAGGAAATAAACACTAAAAAAGAGGCCCAGATTCTTTTTCTAAGGGTCATACCATCTCTATGCAAACACTCAGTCATTGCATAAAAGCAACCAAATGCAAAGCATAAACAAATAAGCTTTGCTATGTCCTAGTAAAACTTTATGTATAAAAAGAGGTGGTGGACCATATTTAGTGTGCACAGTTGCCTGAGTCCTGACCTAGAGAGAAGAGCCACAGTAATATATGTTATGGGTAGGAGAGGAAGGATGAAACTTCCAAAGAGTGACCCTAAATAGTGTGAAACACAATACTGGACATCCTCCAAATGATTAATATCTTTTGTTGAAATCCTGTGGAAGCATAAGGAAGAAAGGAATGAAACTATGTGGGAAGGAGATAATGGATTGGTGATTTTTTTTAATGCAGATAGGGATATGTGGCATTATATAGGAAAATGAGTTCTAAGTGAAATGTGAGACCACACTTCTTTGAGAAGGCTAACGAAGAAGAAAAGCCAGAGCCGGGAGGTCAGATCATTGAAAGAAGTATCAAACATCAGGGTGGGAAGGATCCAGTGGTGTAACAGTAAGTCGTGACAGAAACTCACTGCAATAAAAGGGCCGGGAAAGGGGATTTGGGCTCTTAATTCTACTGAGGTCACTTCTTTCGATCAGGAGCTCCTCGGCATCATTAAGATCTGATTTTTCTTTGAGGAACCACTCCAGATTTCTTGCTTACTCTCTAATCTATTCCCCTAGCCCTGAGAGGCAGATGAGAAAATGAGAAATTCTGAGGCAGAATGGGCCTCTATTGATATTTGTGTGCCCCTCCTCAGCACCAGGCCCAGTGGACATGTTTCCTAATTTCTGAAAGCTCCGTCTATTCCCAGGAGGTGTGGACAATCCCATAGGCACGGTGTGGTGTCTATAGAATATTATGCTGTACAAATGTCATTAAGGAATGTCCCCAGCTGATAAAGTGAATGTAGCCAGCAGGAGACCCACAGAATTGAGTTTATCAAGGGGATTAGAGTACTCTTGTTATCTAGTTTAACAGTTTGGGGATCACCAAATCCCAAATCACCATCATCCCCTTTCTGCCAGTGTTTTCCCCATCTCGTTCAAGACCTGCCACTGAATCATTTCACAGTATGCTTTAATGACAGTGGATATAGGCTTCACTGCGGTTTCATAATAAAGCTGCAGCTGCCAGGCTTGTCTAAAGAATTACAAGGTCTCTTTTCCAAGCACAGTGAAATGAATATCACATCAAAAATAACACCTAGGATTTAAAAATAAAGGTTACTTAGATACAGCTTACAAGAACCAAATTCGCTTTTAGTTTTTCTTCCATAGAAATTCCTGAGCCCTGAGATGCCCCTTGAGCGAAGTGGATCTGCTTAGGGTAGAACTCATTGTACTGTGGCCTCCATCGTCACCAAACCCAGCTGACCTCTTCCTCACATCCATGCAGAGCCAGTACCTGGCGCAGTGCCTCAGTATAGGAAATGCTCTGTAGGTAGGCGGCAGGTTGGACAGAGGAGTGATGACAAATGTACTTTGTGCTTCTTAGGTCTTGGGAGGAAGCTAGCTGGTTAACAGTCTCTTCTCATATTTTGTCTTTACTTTGCAAATTACCATCAGGTTTAGGATGCATTCCAAAGAGGGATCTTTTTATTGAGCAATATGAGAACTAGGCAACCTACTTTCTTGTTTTCAGTCCAATATGAGCCTTTGCTGAGGAAGTATTTTGAATTGGTAGACAGCTGGATATATTTTTTTAATTTTTTTTTTTTTATACCAGCCCATGAACTGGAAACTTGAGTTATTTTTCCATCAGACTTGTTAATGTCTATGCTGTGGTTGGAGCTAATCACAACTTTAATTATTTTACAATTACACAAGAGCTACCATTGGTTAGATGTATTCTCACACCGAGAAGCACATGGGATCTTCTTGATCATACCTTCTCTGTGCCCCTCCTTTGTCCCCTCTCTGCTTTTTCTCTAGGTAATTAAAATCTATGAAACTCAGTACTAATTCCAATGGTTAAATAATTTATTGTATAGTTAATAGACAAGCTGTACTCTTCACTTATTGAAAGTACAATTAAAAACACATAAAACTTTAATTCATGTAATATTTAATTGGTAGTTTTGATGCCAGTTATGGTACCAATGTACTCTAGCCTCAATTTTAAATCCTACATTATTTTTCATTAAAAATGTTAAATTAAAAGAAATTGTCATTAAGTATCAGGAAAAGCTGTCACCAAACCTAGCAGGTGGTATCTGTTAGCAAAGCTAAGTTCACTTAGGGAAATGGTTCCAGTGAAATTATTTCTTAACAAACACTGTCAGGCAACACACACATGCACACACGCGCATGTGCGCACACACACACACACACCCCTGCAATGTTCAATATTAAAAGCTTACACAGCTATCCAAGACAGAACATTGGAAGGTAACAAAATATGAAAAAAAAAATCCATAATGAAATAAACATGAGTTAACACAAGACAATTTGCATTCTTAAACTAAGATAAAAATGCCCCTAAGACATAGAATTACTCAGCTTAAAATTGTAAATGCTTGCTGTCCCCAGTCTTGGCCTTGCTCCCTTCCAAAGAGGTCTTTCAGAGACAAGAAAAGGTTGAAAAAAAAATCAAAGCCATTGGTAAGGTTGAAACCCTTGTCTGAACCATAGATGTTCTCTCTGCCCCTTTCTATTTAAATATACTATACATACTATATATAAGAGGGGGCTATCATTACCATGTATAGTCTTAATCAAAAGAACTTTAAAATGTGTAGTCCCCTCTCCTTTTTGTTTTACTCCTTTTATCCAATTTCTTTATTTTCTATACTTCCTTAATTAAAGGCCCTGAGTGGGAAAAATACTTTATCCTGGAGAGTGAAGACTGCATAGTTGATGTAAGATGGGGGTAGTAATCATGCTGTCCCAAGGAAAAGAATAAAACATATCTCATCATCCTATGGGCATATATTGTTTTCCCTTAGAGCAATGTTTTCTAATAATTTGTCGCTAATGGATCTGAGAATTGTATTAGAACTTTCTTGCACATGACTCCTTCAACTCACCTTTCAGGGCTTCCCATCTCTTCTTTCTTTGATGAGAGTTCCATGTTGCAAGGAACACTAAGTGCTTTACTTTTTATATCTTCTAAGGTGGAGATCGCCTCCCAACAGCCCTGGAACAACATCATTTGACCTCTGTTTGAAAATTTCCAGGGAAAGAATGCTTGCAGTTCAGCAGGCATCACATTCCACTTAGAGACATCTTCAATTTTGAGGAAGAGCTCCCCTGCAATTGTTAGCCCTCATCCTGGGTTAGAGGTCTGGTTATGGAAATAGGACCAAAGTTTTGTTATCCTGGGGACAGGATTTCTCAATCCTTGCAGTACTGATGCTTTGGGTGGATAATTCTTTGTCTGTGGGGATATGCGTTGCACTGTAGGAACCTTGGCCTTTTCCCACTAGGTGTCTAGCACCTTTCCCCCCACCCCCTAGCACCTCTCACTAGTTGGAACAATAAAAAATGTTCCCTGGAAGGGGAGGGGAGTTATCGCTGGTTGAGGTTCGCTGTCTAGAGAATGAGAAGATAGCTAGTTTATAGCAAACCCGGGTTTCTATTCTTTTGTTATTTTTGTGCTCAGCATAATCATTTAAAAGAGATTACTTTAGATGTATGAAAATGACAGGGACGGGATCTTCTAAGTATGTGTGTCACTCATTGGACCTTGGTATCATTCATTGGACCTATTTCTACATTTCATGATGTGATGTACTTCCCAGACTAGTGAATTAGGCTAGATCTACAGGAATCTCTTTTCACTAAAATCTTGTGAACTTAAATGTGGCATAATGAAAAGATTGAAAGATGAAACATCCTATCTCCTCTGCCGTGGTTTGGCGTGGCCCACTACTTCTCAGATAGACACCTTGGATTCTGGCTTTTCATTGGACATTTTGCTCATTTCACACCCTGCTGTCCTATACCTTACCACTGACTTTGAAAATATGTGTGTATTTTTATTAGGATTTATATTGGTGTTTTTTGTGCTTCAATTAACCAGTTTCATTAGTCTTCCTCAATCACGTTTTTCTCCATGAACACTTATTTTTAGTGATCAGTTTTGTGGAATGTAAGATTTCTTGAGATTATGGATACTGTGTTACAGCTTTATGACTTGTAGTTTTAAGAAGTCAGATAATATCAAAAGGACTATAAAAATAGCCCTGATTTTCTGTCTCAAAACCTTTAGAATCTTTTCTTCAACCCTGGTGTTCCAAGATTTCTGTGGGTCCTTTTTTCGTTCATTTCATGGGGCACTCAGGGGGTACTTTTAAACTGGAGTTATATGCCTTTCACTTTGGAAAATTTTCTAGTATAATTTCTTTGATAATTCTTCACTCACCGTTTTTTTCTAGAACTTCTATTAATATAATGAAAGCAGAAGAAGATTTAAATGAAACTTCCGCAGTTATGTAATACAAACTACAAAAATAGAAGTGAAAGGAGGCTGATGCCAGGTGTTAGCCTAAGAGTTGGCATATATTTGTTGAAAGTTCACTGCAAGTGAGTCTTGCTGTTATTTGTTTAAATTTTTCAAAAGCTAAAAGTCAGAATAGCCAGGAAAAAAAAAAATTAGATCATTTCAAAACCTTGTTATTTGCAATGTGTTTGAACAAAAAGAAAGTATGAGTGATACTAAGAGTTACTAGGAAATGATCAGATTACATTGGCTAATGAAAATGAATAATGAGGGTACATTAGGGCAGTATGTTCCTAACCAGCCAGTGTGGTTATCCTGTAGTTGCTGGGGTGCAGGGTAGTAAGTCGCAGCACCCCTTCTCTAGAGACTTGTCCTGGCCCAGTAGCAGCTGCCTGTTCTGAAGCCTAAGCGCAAACCTCTCCAGGCTCAGACCTCAGACTAACTGACTGGACCCTCGCTTCAAAGTGGGATTGGTTTGGTGATGCAATGTGTACTCTAGGTTTTTCCATAGTGGGACCAGACTGAAGTATCCAACTGAGACCAGGGTCTTAGGTAGATTTTGTGCCCTGCCCTGTCCTGCTTTTCTCCTCTCTCCTGAAAGCTTCCCCTCAGTCTCATTTGAACAGATTTCCCATCTCTTTTTTTTTTTTTTTTTTTCCATCTCAAGCTCTGGTTTTGGGGTACCCCATGTAACATAGTAACTATGCCTTTAAATTCAAAAGGCACCCCCCCCTTGATTATTTCTGTGTATAGTATCCTGTTCTTGATACATGAATGTGGCATTTTCATGTTTTCTGTATCCTCTGTATTTTCTTTATCTGTTTGCATTGGTCTCTGGTAATTTTCATCTATCCATTACTCTTTTAGGTAGGGACACCAGAAATCAGTTTGCAATTTCTGTGTCCATGGTGGTCTTGTCTCTGGTGGACATCATTTGTTAGAAAGCTTAAAGGTCTCTGGTTTATCATTAGATATGCTCCAATATTTTATCTTTCACGAGGTTCATTTTCTCTGGAAAATGATTCCCTTCTTTCTGGCCTAGGTAATATATGCTTGGTTGCATGGTGTGTATTCTGGAGTCGTGGGGAAAGGCCTACAGTCATATTTTTAGAGCAGCTTTCACTCTGTCCCTGTATTAAAATCCAGTGGTTGATTCTTGCCCATTGTTAAAAAAATTTTAATTCAGTATGTTACCTAATAGAAAATGCCCGAAGTGAAACCAAGACTAAAAAAAGTGTGGATGTGGGTGAATGGCAATAACAAGAGTATCTAAAGCTTCAGTACCTTATAGAGGAGTGCCTGGACAGCTTAGTCCATTAAGCACCTGACTTGGTTTTAGCTCAGAGAGGGGCAGAGGTAGAGGATCTTCAAGGAGACTCCCTGCAAAGCACAGAGCCTGATTTTGGGGGTGGGGGACCTCAATCTCCTGACCTATGAGATCATGACCTGAGTGAAAGCTGCTCTAGGCAGCCTGCTACTGATTTTTCTGAAAGATTTTATTTGACAGAGAGAGAGCATGAGCAGAGGGAACAGCACAGAGAGGGAAAGCAGGCTCCTCACTGAGCAGGGAGCCCGATGAGGGGTTCAGTCTCAGGCCCCTGGGATCATGACCTCGGGCAAAGGCAGGTGTTTAACTGACCAAGCCACCCACACACCCTAAGACCTGCTGATTTTTAAAGCTCCCAGAATTAAAACCACTGTTTTACAAATCCAGACACTATGGGGACTTGTTTCACCAGTGCAGGTCCCCAAGCCAGGGTTACTTAGTATGGGTTCTTTTTTTTTTTTTTTTTTTTTTTTGGTATGGGTTCTGATCCCTTTGCTCCTCCATGCTTGTGATATCCCTCTTGTTTGTAGTTGGTCGTGCTGAGGGTTGGGTTCCCAACTGTGTTGCTACCCCTCCTTTTTCCCATATGGTCTTCTCCTTACAGCTAGCCATGGAAGATCTATCCTGCCAATCTTCATGGCATTTTCAGAATAATGGATATAATTATTGCTCTGGTGTGTCTGTAGGATAAGGTGAGCTCAGGATCCTCTTACTCTACCATCTCCTCATCCTTGCCCAATTGAAACCTAGTATCTTTGCCTCCAGAGCCTCTCTGATTTAATTTTTCTAGAAAATAAACCAAGTCATCTCCCAACAAGAGTGAGGGTGGGGAAGAGGTAAGTAAATGTCTAATTCTTACTATAGGGACTTTCAGATAAGCCCCATATATTTTTAGCCTTACCACCCCAGTCATCCTTCCTGCATAGAATTTGTTTTTATTATCCCCATCATTACACATTTTGTTTAGAATAGATCTTTCTACATTATTTTATTTGCTTAACAAAAGCTACGTGCTGTTTACTGTATGCTAGTACAGGCCTCTGCAAATAAAACTCATTTCAATAACACAACAATCATTCATACACACACACACACACACACACACACACATATGCATATATATTTATATCCTAATATTCTTCCTACATATATAGTGTATATATATAACATGTATGTATCATTATACATATCTTCTTATATACCTAATATATAAATATATACCTAATATTCTTCCCATTTTACAAACAAAGAAACTGAGCACAAAGTCATTTGCCCAAGTTATGTAGCTATGAAATGGCAGTGCTAGATTTTGAATTTAGGCAATTTGGCCCCAGGGGTTTTGTTCTCAGCCACTAAATGGCTGTTGGCTCTAATGTTGGGTCACTTGTGGCTTAGGGTAATGAACATCTGAGTTTTACTGAAGGTAGAATTTGTTTCCCATTCTGTTGTGTTGGAGTAAATTCCAAAAGGACATAGCAAGATTTTTTGAGTTCCTCCTGTGGTTAAAGTTTTAGACTAGATATAATTATTTTCCTTAAAATCCCAACCACTTGTTAGAGGGAGAGTAGTATTTGAACACTATAACTTGACAAAAATAACATGCAGCCAGAAGACTGCCTGTTAAGCTTCTGGAGATTTTCATATTCTCTCTCAGTCTAAGCAACCCATCTGATACTTTTTAATAACTTTATTGAGTTATAGTTGTACTTAGAGTTTTATAAGTAAACTATAAATAAACTATATATTTAAAGTGTAGGATATAACTTATGACAAATAATGATGAAACCATCATCAAAATCTAGATAATGAGTATATCCATCATACCCATAGTTCTCTGCTCTTCTTTACAATCTCTGCCCGGCCATCTTCCCTAGGAAACCGATCTGTTTTCTGTCACTAGTGATTAGTGTGCCTTTTTGAGTTTTTATGAAAATTGAACCATGGCATCATAAAGTATGTCCCTTTTTTGGTATTCCTTATAATAATTACTTTAAGAGACCCATCCACATTTTTTTTATACATGAAAATTTATTCCTTTTGTTGCTAAGCAGTGTTCCATTGCATGGATATACCATGTTTGTTTATCCATTCACCTGTCAATGGATATTTGGTTAGTTTCCAGTTTTTACCTACTACAAATAAAGTTTCTATGAACATTTATATATAAGTATTTTTAAGAACATCTTTTTATTTCACTTGGATAAACTCCCAGGAGCAGAAGAGATCTGAAACACAGGATAGATACACACTTAAACTACCCAGTTGTTTTCCAAAGGAATCGTGTCATTTTACATTAGCATCAGTAGTGTTTGAGAATTCCACTTTCTCCATACCCTTATCAACATTGGGTAGTCAGTCTTTTAAGACATTCTGATAGGTGTATTTCATTGTTTTAACTAACCTTTCCTTAGTGTCTTGAGTACTTTTCTTTATGTGTTTATTTAGTACGTATCTTCTTTTTGATGAAAGATTGGTTGAATTTTTTCCCCCATTATTGAGATTTGAGAATTGTTCTTTGTAAATTCTGGATACAAATCTTTTATCAAATACATGATTTACTAATGTTTTCTTTCTCACCTCTTTTGATTACTGGACCTTTTTACTAACTCAGGTGATACAAGACCTCAAAACTTTCTTTTTTGGAGATAATTTGATTAAAATAGATTCTTTGCCTTTCCCTGTAAATTTTGAGAAAATCACATAAAGAACTTCTTTGCTATCTAGTCCTGAGTCCCTTACTTAATAGTACTTTTCTTTTCTGTTGGCTTCAAGAACTCAACCCTCTTTTCTCTCTGGAAATTGCTAATGCCCCTCCACCCCTTTGATTCTTGATCCTTGCAAGCCTGCTTACAGAATGAGAAGCTGTATTTCTGCTTTCTTCTTTCTTAATGTCCTGAAGATAAGCACACAGACCATTTTTATTTTAAGAAGGTTAGTGCTAATCACTATGGGGAAACAGATGGTAATAGCAAAAATAGCATTACCAGGAAAGTTACAAAGGTTCTAGAAATTTCACAAACATCTTACAGTTGTATCCATGTCCATGGTTCTTGGCTCCCCATAAAGGGATAACAATCAGCTATTTCTTTACTGTTTTTATTGATGTAGGCAGAGCTCCTTATCTACTTTGAGCAATCTTTCTAAAGGCACTGTATTCCCTCAAGTAGGCAGTTTATATCTCTGTAGATACTCAAACTTAGTGATAGCTATAGTCTATCCAAGATTGACTGATTAGGGTATCTCAACACAATGACTCTCAGGTTGCACAGGAAAATCCATACCAGGAAATCAAGAAAATTCAGGAAATCTATGGATAGAAACAAAATCCAGAATCAGAGTTCTATTAGTGAGTTTCCAGAGGCTAGGAAAACAAAGACCAATTCTTAGAGTTCTAAGAACTCTCTGGGAGTTGAGTGATGGAGAGTAGGTGAAGAGTGGGAGCCAGTCCAGGGTTAAGGCAACCAGAAACAAAGTATCCTACATAGTAGACAGTGATGGCTGAAATTAGAAAGTTAATGTTGATTGGAATCAGATAAGAAAAGCCAGTCTCAGTAGTAGACTGAGTTGAACAGCAGTGAAGGCAGAAATCATTTGATATCACTAATTATAAAGAGTAGTGTCAGACAGCCATGCCAGCAGCATGGCCCAGTGTCCTTGAAGGTTTTTGAGATTTAGCTCCATGTGGCTCTGATTTTCTTCTTACCTGGTCTATGTTAGAGATGAATACCTTGCCAATTTTCTACTTCTTTACATGGCTCAGCTTACTTGAACCTGCTCTGTGAGTTCATAGATGGTTAGAGGTGGCATAAACACTGCGTGATCCTCTACTTCGCCCTCATTTAACATACAATGAAAAATAGAAACATTAATTTTTTAAAAAATATGAGACATTGTATTGGTCCACGAGGTATCAGGGAAGAGCACCCGAACAGATGCTAACAGGCCTTAAGGATATTCATGCTCAAGTCCTTTCTGCATTATGGAGTTTATCCTCTATGACCCCTGTGTCCTTGTGTAGTTGCATAGTTTCAATATCAAATGAGATGATGTTTGTGAAAGCTCTCTACAAATTGGGAAGACAGTAGCAAAAATAAAGTCCGAGGCTCAGTCAATGATGCATTTAAATCACACACTGGGTGGTCCCAGTAATCAGAATTTGGAAAATTTGTGTCAGATTATATGTAGGCACAAATAAGGAAAAAGAAATGACCAGGAAATATCTGTAAGCTAAGGGAAATGGGACACAATTAATTATCATAATAATAACAATGCAATAATAATATAGTAACAATAATAACAATTACCATTTGCTGTACATATGCTATATTCCCATATTCATATTCTCATTTCATTCTTACAGTGAACTCTGAATGATGTCCTCTATTTTAAGAATGGGGTGATGGAGATTGAGAGGTTGGGTAAACTCTCCAAAGCCAATGAGGCAGAAGAAGCTGAGGCGGGATTATAAGCCCATGTGCTGAGCTAACTACACTGTCCTACCTCCCCAATAAAAATAAAAGTTCCTGGAAGATGTTTGGGCACACTATGTTGGAATCTGATAGCCAGCCTACCACAATAGGTCTGATTTTATTCCCTATCAAGAGATTCTGAGGGGCACCTGGGTGGCTCAGTGGGTTAAAGCCTCTGCCTTTGGCTCAGGTCATGATCTTAGGATCCTGGGATCTAGCCCCACATCAATCCCCTTGTAGGGCTCTCTGCTCAGCAGGGAGCCTGCTCTCCCCACCCCCACCCACCTGCCTCTCTGCCTACTTGTGATCTGTCTGTCAAATGAATAAATAAAATCTTAAAAAAAAAAAAAGATTCTGAGAGGTGAGTAGGTACTTACCAAGGTGATGCCCTAGGAGAAAGTGAGTGTTCAAAGAACAAAGTAGGCTCTCCAGGGGAGATTTCAGTCAAGAGATGAACTAACTACCCAATTACCTGCCATCAACAAATTTAAGAGGAAGCCTTTCCCTGACCTACTGTTTGGAAAATAGGGTATGAAATTGCCTCATTAAAAGGGGACAGTAGAGCCTTCTATTTTACTGATAATGCTTTTATGAGGGCTGCAGAGGCACTGGCCCCATTGTCATTCCAGAGAGCTAATTAAGCTTAGAAAATGCCTTAATGGATAGGAGAAACAGAGAAAATCTCTTCTCTTTCCCAAGCTCTAACTCCTGTGCAGGAACAGCTCATTAACATCAGTGTTCTGATTATGTAAGACCAGGGATTTGATGTCCAAGGGAAGGGAGGAACTAATGTGAGATTCCAGCTAAGGGATAAATAAAGAGGAATGAAAAATTCCTGCAGGTGGGCCTAATTTTGTGAAAGACAGAAACTGGAATTAACAGATTTGACAAAAACTGATTTAGACCCCATTACCAGATTTACTGAAAGGAGTTTAAAATTAATCTTTTGGAGGCCTGAAGAATCTAGCTTGGGTTGCTCCTTGGGTTGGTTGTAAATATCAAATGACTTAGTGCAGTGATTCTAAAGAAAGGGCTATTTTGCCCTTCAGGGGGTGTTTGACAATGTCTAGAGACATTGTTTACTGTCACATTTTTATTGCAAGTAGGGTGCTGCTGGCATCTACTAGGTAGAGACCAAGGATGCTACTAAACACCCTACAATACACAGGACAGCCACCCCCAACACACACACACACACACACACACACACACACACACACACACACACACACCTGCAAGCATCTAGCTCAAAATGTGAATAGTGCTCAGATTGAGAAACCCTGCACCCTAGGACAAAAAAGAAATTCTCAGGACAGTACCTGGCACAGAGTGAGTGCTCAGTAAGTGTCAGCTGTTGCTTCTGTTACTAGAGAGCCAACACAGCACAAAATTGCTCTGGCAAGGAAAGGACTCCTGCTGCCATGAAACAGCTGACTTTTCAATGGTCCCAGCTGTTGAGCCAGGAACCCAGTCTGCCTGGAAGTTCTCTTGCTTCCAGAGACAGACTCCTACAAGGTTTCTGATTTTGGCATCCTTAACTCCTGAGTCAAAGTGGGTTCGTGTAAATGATCGATGGAATGTGGATCATGGATCGTGATGGAAAAGACAGTACCTGAGATTTTCCTCTTCTGTAATGGGAGTTGGGACCCGCTTCCCACTGAGCTTCCTAAGATCAAGATTCCCCAGAGAAAAGAATTCAGTTAGAAAAAAAGAATAACAAATACCCATTACACTGTAGTATTTAAGTCAATGATTCTGAGAAGGGTTAGAAGTTCATTATCATGAAAATGGTTATCTTCCCCTGTTGTTTGAAAACAGCAGAAAGTTTAAGGAGTACAACTAGAAGAGAAAGAGAAACTTCTACTGTTCTTTCGGTCCACTGTAATGATTAATACACAAGTCACTCTTAACACTCCAATTATCAAATGGCTCGTTCTAACCTATGTCTTAGCAACATCAGTGTAGCATTTGATACTTTTGACTCTCCATATTATTTAAAATTCTTTAGTGTTTTGATTTCTGCATTAGCCTTGTTTATCTCTTTGACTGGGGTCTCTTCTGCCTGTCTCTTAAATCCTGAAGTTATCTAGGGTTTCATCTTTGTTTTTCTTTTTACTCTGCACATTCACTGGCTAATCTTGTCTGTGTCCATTGATTCTGCTACCAGCCTGGCTGAATGATATTTACATGTAATGCCTTGCTACAAGTCTCTCCCCCAAACACTGATCCGTATAGCCAACCACTTACTTATCATCATTATTCCAAGGCATCTCAGCATCAGCCTCAGTCTAGGATGGACAGCATTCTTTATCTTTCTCCTCCACCTATTTTCCCCCATATTTTCTATCTTATTCAGTATTGCCATTATTTGTCAAAACACCCAAGTAAGAAGGAAAACATTCTAGAATCCTCCTTTTTTACTGCCCAGATCCAAAGGGCAATTAAGTCCTTTTAACCTTTACTCTATAATATATCTGCCCCCTCCTCTCCAAACAAAATTATTACTTTTTAAGTAAGCTCTAGGCCCAATATAGGGCTTGAACACATGACCCCAAGATCAAGAATATGCTCTACTATGCTCTACTGACTGAGCCAGCTAGGTGGCCCTCCAACTAAATTATTTGTTTACATGTTTCATCAACCACACTAGAGCACAATTTTCTTGAGATCAGAAATATGTCTTTCTCAAATTTATATCTGCATAACTGAGAAGTGAGACCACCTGTCAGTATGACTTCCTATAAAAATTAAAATGTAAACTGATAAAAAACTGTTTCAGGAAATTCTGGCAAACCATTTTATTTAGGAAACTAATTTGCTCATTGGAGAAAACTGTTATCTTATTGGACAGCATCCTTACTTGGGCATACAACCCATTTATCAGACAACCATTTTCTCATCAAGAACCTTAAATTGAGGGGTGCCTGGGTGGCCCAGCCAGTTAAGTGCCTGACTCTTAGTTTTGGCTCAGGTCATGATCTCAGCGTCATGCAATTGAGCCCCATATTGTACTCTGCATTCAGCAGAGTGTGCTTAGGACTCTCTCTCTCTCTTTCTCTCTCCCTTTGGTCCTACACCACGTTCTCCATGCTCACTTTCTCTCACAAATAAATAAGCCTTAAAAACCTTTAAATTTATATATCCACTAATCTTAAAAAATTGTATGAGACATTTTGTCCAGTTCCAGAAACCTCCCACTGTCAAAGACAAACACCATTTGAGTTCAGTCCACAAAACCCTATGAATATCTTTCGATAACTTCTTTGAGATACTGAGATCATCAATATAGTTTTCTCCCTTGCTGCTGTACATCCAATAAGTTCAGCTTTGCCCGATCAACAGGATTTTTGTAGATGCTCTAAGAAAGCCAACAATCAACAGACCCAAACACAGTCCCTGACACACAATATTAACTCAGTAAAGATTTTTTTTTTTCATTAAGTAACTAGGCAGAGATTTCAGTAGAGTGTTGTGTAAGAGAAATGTGGAAAGGAAAGATAGATGCTTTTGCTCATTTACACTAAAGGGACCCTGTGTGACCTGGCAGAAGTATTTCATGGTTTTCACATAATAAGGAAATGTTGAAACCCAAGTGCTAAAGGTATTTGGCATTTTCTACTGCTCAATGTGAAATAATTACAGACATGTTTACTCATTATTCCTGATTTTTGCTTTTCCCTAGGCCAGACTGTAACAAGCAAAATGAGTCCTCATTGTTCTTAGGATTCCATTTTCTACTTTATTCATCTGTCCTTCCCTGTGCCTGTGCTTTTTAAGAATCTGACCTTTTCACCTACAGTGAGGATTAAAAATTGTTCTGATAGGCTCATCTACATTTTATTACCTTACTAGAATATGTTTGGATATAAAGGTGTTTTTATGTTAAGAATGAATGAATCAATCAATAAGCTTTTCTGAATGAGCCAACAGTGAGCTTTGCAGAGAATAGGGAAAGGGAGGTGGATAAATTATACATAGTTGATCCTTGATATGCTGAAAAGGATTGTCATGAGACCCTAAATCTCTGAATTCACAAATATCAGCAGGCCTTACTGTTCCCTCAAGGTCATAAATGATGGTCAAAGCAAATCCCAACTGAACTGCAGATACAGTGTTGATGAGCAGTCAGCTTGACTAACTTACTAACTATAATATTGCTTTTCCATGCCACCCTTCATATACATCCCCAAACCTCTTGCATCAGCAAAATTAGAAATTACTCTGTTATAAATTTTTGAACACACAGTAACTATTGAAACCTAAATATTAAATCGGTGAATGACATGATTTCAATGTGTAGGACTAGTTCTCATTTACTCAATTACCTGATAATTTTTCTGAAATTAGAATCCTGATCTTAAAATGGTTTTATTTTCACCTTGAAGGAAGGTATCATGCCGAACACAGTAGGTGTTCAAGTGTTTACTGAAGACATAAATGATTTTCCCCAGGTGAAGTGAAATACAGAGCATAATGATAATTTGCCTCAGGTCATACAAGGAGTCATTGGTGGTACCTGAAATGGTAACTACACATGGATTTTCCTAGGAAAATTCCTGTTCGTACCCATTTTTCCAATCAGTTCTACCTAATTTTTTTCTAGAACAATAGTGTCCCAATTTAGATAGTAGATTATAAGATCACCCACTGTATGACCCTGATTTTTTTCTCTACATTTGAAACTTATTAATTGTTTTTTTTCTGTTTTGTCTGGAAAATATCTTTCCTGGAGTTAAAAAAAAAAAAAAAAAGCAGTCTTTAGGCTGACTTGTTCCCTGTGAATAAGAAAGTATAGAGAGCTAACTCCTATTGTGGAACTTAATCCAGGGGATAGGTGCCCTGAAATTCAGGAACTCAGTATTTCATACCCATGAAATACTAGAATATTTAAATAATCTTGAGATTAGAACACACTTACCCCCTCCACACACACACTTGCCAATCTTTCCTGATGATGTTTAAATAAAAGATCTTCCTTTATTATCTATCAGGTGGAAGGAATGGAACTGGCCCTCAGTCATAACATTCTTAAAGCTCAATGAAATGATTAATCCATATATGGACATACATGTGTGATTTCTGTATGGGCTCACATAGAAGAAACATGAAATTACCTGATAGATTTTGCAAGAAATGCAGTGAACTTGTCACTGTTTTCCTTCCTGGAGGAAAAGTTTCTTTTGCACTTTTAGTTCATGCTGAGGCTGAAGATTTGCCTGCATGGGCCAATAGAAGATAGACATTTATGCACTCATACATGCAGTGAGTATTTATTGGGTATTTGCTATGTAATAAGCACAATTCCAGTTTCTAGCAGACACTGAGATGGATAAAACAGAATATCAGTTCTCAAGTATCTTTTGATATATGGGTAGGGCTGAAAAGCTGAAGTTTTATTTTCTTACAGAGAAGTAAATGAAAGGAGATAATATTTGAGAGCTATACCGATTTTAAAAGGGCTTATGTTCCCAAGTTTTCAGGTCATCTCCTGTTATCTCCAGAGGTACCTACATAAGGCAAAATCATCTTTCCTGGGAGGGTTTTTTTTACTTTTCGTACAGATTCATACGATTCACAAATATCATGACTTAGAAATTATTGTAAATTGCATTTATGTTCCAAAGGAGCAAACTCTTGTTTCAAGGAGTAGAACTTCAAGTAATTCTTGAAAATGGAAAACAACTCTTCAGCTATCATTTTGGCATAAGTATGACCTTCACCAAAGACTGTATCCATCGAGTAAACTTATTAGTCACACTTGCCCGTGTGGTAAATCCTAAACATCACTTGGTCACTTATTCCAGTGTATACAGCTTTTAATAGCACTAAATATTTTGTAGGAATAAGTCTCCTTTCTTGTGTGAATTCCAGGCCTGACTCTCTTGTTTTTGACTCCAAAGAGAAGGAAACAGTGTGACACCTCTCCTAGGAAGAACAGTCTTAATGCTTCCACTAATTGAACCACTGGCATGTTATGGAGGTTCATAAGACACTGAATTATACCTTCTGAAATAAAACAGGTTTGAAACAGAAAAGGAACAATTCCAGGCTATATAAAAGCCAAAAGTGTGTCAAGGCAAAAGACTGCCATGAGAAGAAGGAGCCAGAACAAGGATCTTAGAGACAATGAGACTGTTGGTAGGCACTGACACACAGAGGAAAGCAGGACAGACAGGAGAGGTCAGGAAGTGTGCAGAGAGTTTCATAAGAGGAGGATTCTGTATGGCAGGATTTAACTTTAGGCTGCAAATGATCCCTGTTTGGAATAAATAAAGATATTTTTTAAGTAATGAAGGTAAGAATAATACATTCTTATTAAAACATAAATACATTTAAGAGAGAAAGAACAACCAAAATTACTTCTCATTATACTGTCCCCTCCCAGCTCTGTGGATGTTTTAGTAGAGTGGATTCCAGATTTAGTCTGGGCATTTTAAAAGCATGGTTTCAATCAAGTCTGTATCATGTGGACTTTTTAAAATTTAACATTATAATAATAAGCATTTTCCACATTAATTATGCATTTATTTTATTTCATCAAGTACATCTACCATAGTTTTATTTAATAATTCACATATATTTAGACCTTTGAATAAGCTCACATTCATTACTATAAATCATTTGGCTATTAACATCTTCATACTTAACAGTACTTTTCCATCATATTTGCACTTAGAGGGTGAGGAGACCAAACACAGACTGTGGATGCGATTTGATAAGATTTCAAGTTCTGCCACTTACAGCGTTTGATTCTAAATAGTGTGTCTGACTCCTCTTGAGTTTGGTTTCTTAAAATATAAAGTGTTTATCACTGTGATCATTTTATATTACTATTTTGAGAATTAGTAAGCATAAAGTGCTTACTTAGAATGGTTGTTGCCACATAGTGGATGCTTAGTAAATTATGGTTATTGTCAATATTGTTATTAGTATTGGGTTTGATATTATATGGCTCTTTTGGAGATAATGGGGATACTTGAATAAAACTATCTCTTGTATGGGGTGCCTGGGTGGCTCAGATGGTTAAGCATCTGCCTTCAGCTCATGTCATGATCCAGGGACCTGGGATGGAGCCCCACACTGAGTTCCCTGCTCAGTTGGGAGCCTGCCTTTTCCTCTTTCTCTCTGCCATTCCCTCTCCTTGTGTTTTCTGGCTTCCTATCTCCCTGTGAAATAAATAAATAAAATCTTAACAACAGCAACAACAACAAACCTGTCTCTTGTAAGGTAGGGGGATCCTCTAAGGAAAACATGAAAAATAAGTTCAGATACACTTATAACCTGACTTAGGAAATGGGAAGGTCTATTCAAACCCTGACCCTAAGCCTCTAGAGGTCCTTCTTTTCCAGGAGCTGCTTAGGATTCTAAAGCAAGAGTGTTTAATTACTGATTTCCTCAAAATAGTGCTTCCACTAAGTCTTTTTTTTTTCTTCCAGGATAATAACCTTTTCCTATCAGATCTTTCTCAGACCAATCCTTTGAATTCTCCCTGTAGTTTTCCACTTATATAAAAGTAATTTCTATTTTCTGTTATGTGACTCCTGCACCCACCTCAGTCCCTAACCCAACATGAATAACTCCTAATTTGGGACAGAAAATAAAAATTTGGAAAAGAAAACACATTAAAAAAAGGAAAGAAAAGTTTGAAATGCCTAATGTCAGAAAAACAGAAACTGTATAATTTAATCCTAATTCCAAATCCTTTTCTAGCACAATGCACTAGATGTCCAAGAGCTGAAAGGAGACTGCATAAAAGTACTTTGGTAGGTATTTTATTACTGAAATCTTAATATATATATTTTTGCATTCCTGTAAGTCCTTCAAAGATTTATTCTCTCAATTATCAATCAAAAGAACTCATAAAGGTAGAGCCAGTGGACCAGGCAGGATTAGAGCTGCCTGGGAAGACAGATGCACTTGCCACGCATCTGAGCTTTAAACAACCTTATTCACTGCTCATTCCTGGACCAAGTGACAGCTGACAGACAGAGTGGCTCATGATGAACCATTTAGATTTTTTAAAAGCCACAGGCTCTTCTTCTTAGGCTTAATTAAGATTGAGGCTAAATGGCTTGATTCCTAAGTCTTGTTTGTGACAAATCAGAAACCTGTTTCCTTTAAAAGAAAAAACAAACTAGCAAATGGAGGGCTTAAAAAGTTATTAAGATGTGTTTTCTTTCATTTTTTGTTTTTTTGAAAAGTGAAAAAAAAGGACATGACCTTACTCAAATTTTGGCAACTTTACTGCATTGCTACCTGCTTAGAATTGGATATTACTTTGCTTCCTTCCTAGGAGTGAGTGGCAGTTGTGAAGGGTTTGTGAGTTTTGTAATATTCTCAATGAAGATGTTGAAAGGCCTTGTCCTCTCTTTATAGATTTGCTTCCATGGGTATATCACAACTGTCATTGACATAATTAAAATATTTCGATGTTTTAATATTTACATATTAAAACATGCATAGTGATATATAGTATTTATAAAAACAAATCTTTTTCTAATACAGAAATAGAACTTCATCATTTTCTCCTCAAATTCATGTTCCATTGAAGGTGTGTCCTAAAACTTTGGGAAATCTTCCTAATACATTCTATGAAACCAGCATTACCTGGATACCAAAACCAAAGCCACTACAGAAAAACCTACGGGTCAATATCCTCAATGAAGATGGAAATAAAAACCCTCGGGGCACCTGGGTGGCTCAGTGGGTTAAGCCTCTGCCTTCTATTCAGGTCAGATCCCAGGGTCCTGGGATCAAGCCCTGCACTGGAATCTCTGCTCAGCAGAGAGCCTGCTTCCTCCTCCCTCTCTGTCTGCTTGTGATCTCTGTCTGTCAAATAAATAAATAAAATCTTTAAAAAGAAAAAAAGAAAAGAAAAACCCTCAACAAATAGCAAAGCACAATCAATAATGTATTAAAAGCATCATTCACTATAATCAAGTGGGATTTATTTTCAGGATGAAAGGATGATATCTACCAAAAGAAAATCGCTAATTTGAATAAATATATGTACCCCTATATTTTTTACAGCATCGTTTACAATAACCAAGTTATAGAAGCAAACTAAATATCCCCTGATTGAAGAATGGAGAAAGAATATGTGGTGTACATATACAACAGAATATTAATAAGCCATAATAAACAATGAAGACTTGACCATTTGTGACAACAAAGAAGGATTTAGATGATACTATGCTAAATTAATTAGGTCAGAGAAAGAAAAAGACCATATAACTTCACATACATGTAGAGCCTAGATAAATCAGAAACAGACTCACAAGTACCCTGACCAAACTGGTGGTTGCTGGGAGGCAGAAGGAGACACAGGCTTGCAACCATGGGATGAATACATAATGGGGATGAAAGGTACAGCATCAGGAGTATAGCCAGTTGGTATTTAATAGTGTTGTACAGCGACAGATGGAAACTACACTTGCTATGAGCAAAACATACTGTATACAGTGGTTGAATCACTATGTTGTACACCTGAAAATAACATTGTATGTCAATTATACTTTAATTTTAAAAAACAGGTGGCGAAGAAAGGATGGCACAAATAATGAGGCTCCATGAGCAGAGTAGGAATTGAAGATAAGGTTGACCTGAAGATGCTAGCAAAGATAAAGAACCTTTAGATGGAGAAATGAATGACTCCTGACAAGTAATGAATTACCTAAAAGAGTAGAAGTAAGAGGCAAATGTTTTATTTGTAGAAAGTTTCCAGAGAGCATAGGGATCTGGTGGTAAGGAAAGGGAAAATCAGACTTGAGCAAGTGAAACACCTGTTGAAAATCCCCAGTAAAGTTTACTTACCTCTTTGAAGAGCCAAAATTCCTAGCTACCCATTAGGATAAGGATAAATTACTGGGATTCTTTTTTTTTTTTTTTTTTTTTTAGATTTTTTATTTATTTGACAGAGAGAGATCACAAGTAGGCAGAGAGAGAGGGGAGGAAGCAGGCTCCCTGCTGAGGGCTGAGCAGAGAGCCCAATGCGGGACTCGATCCCAGGACCCTGAGATCATGACCTGAGCCGAAGGCAGCGGCTTAACCCACTGAGCCACCCAGGCGCCCCATTACTGGGATTCTTAATCTCCCTTTAACAAAGTGTCTGCTTTCGCACACTCTTGGTTAAGAGACAGCCTCTTTAATACTAAATCATGGAGGCAGAATTGACTGATGTGATAGTATAGGATTAACAGAAACTGACATAACATCACATGGGTTCAAAGATTTAAAGAAGAAAGAAAATGACTTTTAGTCATCTTAATACAACTCATTTTTTATAGTAATCTTTAGAGGTCTTTTAGAGGTCTCCTAATTCCATTTTTCTATCTCTGGTAGAAAATATGTCACTTTTTCTTTCTTTTTTTTTTTTTTTTTAACATTTTGCCAAAGATCCAAATGTCTGCATCTGATTGTGTTGTCAGACAGCAAGTTTTTAGCCTTCTATGTTAACATGTTATGTTTTCAACATTCAAAATAGATTTTTTTTTTATGGTAGTAGTTGCATTAGGACATAATGGAAGTTGTTTGCTTTTGTTAAAGTAAGAGAAAAAAATGGAGTGAAATGAACCATTTTTTTTTCTATGCTAGTTTTTCCTATGAAGATTGTTACTGATGATATGGCAGAAAACATATTGCTGTATTAACAGGGTCACTCAGTCACAAAATCCTATTAATGTAGAAAATGACAGAACCAAGCTATGTGGTGACAAATAAGGCAAATTCTCACCTTGTATTCTTAACATTCCTTGATCAAATTCACATAGATAGCAGGGAAGCTGAGAACAAATTCAGGGAATGTGCATGACTCTGTTAAAAAACAAAACAAAACCATAATTCATATATCTTCAGGATTATCTTCTCATTTTACTTTTTCAAAATATAATGATAACAAATTAAATTGAGAAATATTTTCTAATTTATGTTTATATAGAAGATTTATCTACAGAAGTATAAATGAACCTGCTGAGTAGAAAATTTCAAAATAAACATATACAGTCATAATATCCCTGACATGTTTACTTTTTTTGGAACTAAAAGCACCAAATAGTCATTTGCATTTTGAACGATAGCAAACACATTTCAGACTTAGCTGTCAATTTAATGAAGCCTCAAATATTGATTTTAGCAAAACAGTAAAGTAGGAAATAAAAATAAAAAAGGATCATTATAATGATACCCCAGCGCAAATAACTATGGTCACTTCAGTCAATGATAAAGTAATTTTAGTGGTATGGACTAGACAAATAAAAATAAATATTGTCTTGACTTAGTTTAAGCTGAAAAGAAATATTTCAGGTTTATGGCTTCGTAAATTGTTCTGAATGTTTAACATCCCATGAAAAAGAAGCAAACAATGAAGATACTTCCTTCAAGAATACAAAACCAGTATACTCAGGCAAAGACTTGTAATCCAGATTTAACATCTTTTCTATGTTTGCATTGCTAGAGGGTCTTTTTTGACTATGCTCAAAGTGTTTCCATGTACACGTTACTAACAATTTTACTTTGGGTTTTAAACACCTGGCAGTCTGCCTGATCTTAGTATTCAAGATTATTTCTTTTAATGCTTTATGAACTTTGGTTGATTATAGATAAACTGTACACATTTTAAGAATAAACTAGTCTTTCATGTAGTGATAGCATAACTGCTTGGGTCCATCAAATATTTCCATTTCCCACTGGACACCAGAAAAAGTCCAGTTAGATGGTTATTAACTATAGGGCTGACATAAAAGAGGATCATGAAAAGACTAAGTTTTGCATCTATCTCCCAGTCAATACTAAGCACGCTATGTATGGAAAGATTTCTTGAAACCTCAGAATGCTTCAATCCTGTCTTTATATTGAACTGGGAATTTCTCTATGAAGACAGCATCATAATAGCCCTTATGTAAGTTAACCCTGTATCAACCCTGTTCTCTTTCCATATTTAAATAGAATTTATGGAATGAGAAAGAGATGGTGTTACAGCTGATTATTTTACTTACGTCACAGCCTCAGTTACTGATTTACCCACTCTGATTTGTTGTATAAAATGTGTAGTACCTCTTAATTCAACTCTTGAATTTTTTCAAGAGTTGCACCTATCTGGAATATTCTTACCATGATAGTAAACTCATCTGAAATCTAACCTTCCCTAGAAATCCATGTGAAAGTGTACGTTTGTGACCCATGATACATTTCCCACTACCAGGGCCAGCAACAACTTGCTCTATTTCCTTAGGCCACTTATATTTGCCCTTATTAGAGACCCCCTTGTTTCATTTCTAGCCTACTTATAAAACACTCAACATCAAGCATTTCAACTTACATGTTCTTTTCCACAAAGGAACATACTCTACATACTCTTTTAATAAAATATTTCAGTTATTCTTAAATTTTTACTTTAATTATTGAGAAGCCCCAAACTACATCTCTCTCTCACATTTTATAAATATATATGGATTCCCTTGCCTCTAAAATTTCAACCAATTTTTCCCCTGGATTTATTTGATTTGTATTTTTCCTGATGTAATATTTTAGCCCATTAAAAACGTGTGGTATTAGGGCACCTGGGTGGCTCAATGTTTAAGCCTCTGCCTTCAGCTCAGGTCATGATCTCAGGGTCCTGGGATCGAGCCCCACATCGGGCTCTCTGCTCAGCGGGGAGCCTGCTTCCCGCTCTCTCTCTGCCTGCCTCTCTGCCTACTTGTGATCTCTGTCTATCAAATAAATAAATAAAAATCTTAAAAAAAATGTGGTACCTCTCTTATTTTTTTTTCCTCTCTTTTATTTTTTTTTATTTTTATTTTTTTAAATTTTTTTTCAGTGTAACAGAATTCATTGTTTTTGCACCACACCCATTACTCCATGCAATACATGCTCCCTCCATAATACCCACCACCTGGCTCCCCCAACCTCCCACCCTCTGCCCCTTCAAAACCCTTCGGTTGTTTTTCAGAGTCCATAATCTCTCATGGTTCATCTCCCCTTCCAATTTCCTTCAACTCCCTTCTCCTCTCCATCTCCCCATGTCCTCCATGTTATTTCTCATGCTCCACAGATAAGTTAAACCATATGATAATTGACTCTCTGTGCTTGACTTATTTCACTCAGCGTAATCTCTTCCAGTCCCATCCATGTTGATACAAAAGTTGGGTATTCATCCTTTCTGATGGAGGCATAATACTCCATAGTGTATATGGACCACATCTTCCTTATCCATTCGTCCATTGAAGGGCAAGACATGATACTTTATATGGAAAACCCAAAAGACTCCACCCCCAAACTACTAGAACTCATACAGCAATTCAGTAACGTCAATATACAGAAATCAGCGGCTTTCTTACACACTAACAATGAAAATACAGAAAGAGAAATTAGAGAATTGGTTCCATTTACTATAGCACCAAGAACCATAAGATACCTGGGAATAAACCTAACCAAAGAGGTAAAGGATCTGTACTCGAGGAACTACAGAGCACTCATGAAAGAAACTGAAGAAGACACAAAAAGATGGAAGACGATTCCATGCTCTTGGATCGGAAGAATAAACGTTGTTAAAATGTCTATACTGCCTAGAGCAATCTATACTTTTAATGCCATTCCGATCAAAATTCCACCGGTATTTTTCAAAGAGCTGGAGCAAATAATCCTAAAATTTGTATGGAATCAGAAGAGACCCCGAATTGCTAAGGAAATGTTGAAAAACAAAAATAAAGCTGGGGGCATCACGTTACCTGATTTCAAGCTTTACTACAAAGCTGTGATCACCAAGACAGCATAGTACTGGTATCTCTCTTTTAATTAAAAGATGACTAAATAAGTAGAAGATTAATATATGTGTGTCCATGATTCATTGAAAAACCTGTTGACTACTATGCCAAATTTTTACAGAAGTCGGTTCCTGTTTCTAATAAATTCAATCTACCAGAAAAAGCTAGATATATACAAAGGTCAGATTAAGGAACAACTTTATATATGAAAAAGCAAGTGATTGTATTACATGGATTCAGTCCGAGACAAATGGTTTCACTGGGTCATGTATAATGGGGCATGAAGGAGAATGGAATTTGCCTAGATGAATTTTGGGGGGAGAATTTTTAAGATGGAATTGGTATAAATCAAAGAAAAGAGAAAAGATCTTATTTACAGTTTAATGAATTAGAACCATCCCCAAAAATCTGAGAATAAATAGGATTGGTTGAAATAGATATTATTTAAATAAGAATATGTTCAAATAAACCATGAATTAGATAGATAGAAAAAATAATTTTTTTTTATATTTTTATATATAAGCCATGAATTAGATAGATAGAAAAAAATATAAAATTGATGAATAAATTTAAGAACTGTTTTTTTTTAGAAGAATAGTACTGTAGATAAACCTCTTAGATAATTAAAAAAAGAGAAATTTGAAAAAATGTTAGAATGAGGAACTGGATACAAAAGAGCTTATTTCAATGAAAATAAGATACCATCTGTTCAATCAGGAAATAAATGAAAAAGTTGCAATAATTACAAGATAAGTTAGCATGGGAATAAACATCTAAACTAATGAAATTGGGAAGAAGAGACATTAGGAAGTCTATACACCACATAAATTCAATACATGATAAAGATGGCAATTCAAATTAATTAGAAATAGAACAATTACTCAATAACTAGTCAAGCAACTGGCTGATCAATAAGAAAAATAGATACTTTTTTTGGAAAAATAGATACTTTTTCTCACACATACACCACATAGATAAATGAGTACAATTTTTTTTTTAATTAAAACAAATTGGATTCAGAGGAAATGCACCTCAACAGAATAAAGGACATATATGAAGAACCCACACCTGACATCATCCTCAATGGTGAACAACTGACAGCTTTCCCCAACGTCAGAACAAGTCAAGGATATCCACTGTCATCACTTTTTATTCAACATAGCACTAGAAATCCTAGCCATAGAAATCATACAAGAGGGGCGCCTGGGTGGCTCAGTGTGTTAAGCCGCTGCCTTCGGCTCAGGTCATGATCTCAGGGTCCTGGGATCGAGTCCCGCATTGGGCTCTCTGCTCAGCAGGGAGCCCGCTTCCTCCTCTCTCTCTGCCTGCCTCTCTGCCTACTTGTGATCTCTCTCTGTCGAATAAATAAATAAATAAATCTTAAAACAAACAAAAAAAAAATCATACAAGAAATGAAAAGCATCCAAACACTTAAAAAAAACCCGTCACTATTTGCAGATGACATAAAGAAAGAACCCTAAAGACTCCACTAAATCTTATTAGGTGTAATAAAAGTATTCAGTAAAGATGCAGGATATATAATGAATATAGAGAACCTGTCAAATTTCTATACATTAATCACAAAATAAGAGAATGAGATGGTGAGAAAATAATCCCATTTACAATTGCACCAAAAAGAATAAAATACCTAAGAAAAATTTTAGCCAAGAAGGTGAAAGACCTGCATGCTGAAAACTATAATTCACTGATGAAAGACATTACATATGGCATAAATGGCAGCGTATACCCTGCTCATGAATTGGAAGAGTAAGTATTGTTAAAATGTCCATATTGCTCTAGGCAATCTACAGTTTCAAAGCTCTCTCTATTAAAATACCAACATTTTTCACAAAGCTAGAATAAATAATCCTAAAATTTATATGAACCCATCAAAAGACCTGAATAGCCAAAGCAATCCTGAAAAACAACAAAGCTGGAGGCATCATGATCTCAGATTTCAAGATACACTACAAAGCTATAGTAATTAAAACAATATGGTACTGGCAAGAAGTAGTCACATAGCTCAACGGAACAGGATAGAAAGCCCAGAAATAAACTCATGCTTATGTGGTCAATTAATGTATGACAAAAGGGTCAGGAATACATAGTGGAAAAAAGACAGTGTCTTCAACAAGTGGTGCTGCAAAAACTAGACAGCCACATGCAAAAATTGAAACCAGACCACCTTATTAACCTTACACACAGCAAAAACAAAACAAAACAAACAAACACTCAAAATGGATTAAGGACCTAAATGTGAAAATTGAAGCCATAAAAATCATTGAAGAGAGCACAGGCTGTAATGTCTCTGACACTGGCTGTAGCAACATTTTTCTAGATAGATCTCCTGAGGCAAGGGAAATAAAAAAATAAACTGTTAGGACTACATCAAAAGCTTCTGCACAGTGAAGGAAATAATCAACAAAACTAAAAGACAAACTATTGAATGGGAGAAGATATTTGCAGAAGACATATCCTATAATGGATTAGCATCCAAAATATATAAAGAACTGATAACACTCAACACCCTCCAAATAATCTAATTTTTAAAATGGGCAGAAGACAGAAACAGATATTCCTCAAGGGAAACATCTAGATGGTCAAGAGACACATAAAAAGATGCTCAGCATCACTCATCATCAAGAAAATACAAACCAAAACTACAATGAGATATCACCTCACACTTGTCAGAATGGCTAAAATAAAAACACAAGAAACAGCAAGTGTTGACGACATTGTGAAGAAAGAGCCTTTTGCACTGTTGATGGGAATGTAAACTGGTGCAGCCACTATGGAAACAGTATGGAGTATCCTCAAAAAGTTAAAAATAGAACTACCCTATGTTTCAGTAATTGTACTATCAAGTATTTACCCAAAAAATACAATACTAACTCAAAGGGATACATGCACCCCTATGTTTATTGAAGCATTACTTGCAGTAGCAAAATTATGGCAGCAATTCAACTATCCGCTGATAGATGAATGGAGAAAGAAGATATGGTATATATACAATGGGATATTATTCAGCCATGAATAATGAAATCTTACCATTTGCAACAACATGGATAGAACTAGAAAGAATAATGCTAAGTGAAATAAGTCAGAGAAAGACAAATAACATATGATCTCACTCACATATGGAATTTAAGAAACAAAACAAGTGAACAAAGGAAAGAAAAGAGAGAGACAAACCAAAATCAGACTCAGCTATAGAGAATTAATGGTTACCAGAGGAGAAGTGGGGGGGGGGGGCGTGGATGAAATAGGTGATGGGGATTAAAAGTACACTTATCATCATGAGCACCTAGTACTGTATAGACTTGATGAATCACTGTATTGTATAGCTGAAACTCATATAATACTTCATATTAACTATACTGGAATTTAAATGACTTTTTAAAAATCTCAATTATGTAACACTGACATGACATTGACAACACACACATATATGCATACACATTTCTGGTTTTAGAAATGTTTTTGGATGTATAGGTATACATATGAACGGGAATACAAGTGTGTACACAAACAAATATATTCTCAGGAGTTTTTATCTTTCCCAAAGAAAATTATTTTAACGCAAATTGAAGAGGAAAGTTTGAAAGGGTACTGGATGGGTCATCAATTCTCTAGGAAGCTTGGGCAATAAAGGTCAGAAATCAATACTAAGAAGCACAAATCATAGCAAAATCGTGATATAGGAGCCTTCTTCTCTGCCACTCCTGCCTTTGGAAATGATCTCACTGCCAGTGCTGGAAAGGATTCTCTTCTGCCCTTGCTTTTCCGTCTCACATCTGATTCCCAAGTCTCAGTACTGAAGCCTTGCCCTGGTTACCAAGGGAGTAAGTGATAACAGCTATTTGATTGTGACTTCTGTAGTGGGAGGCAACCCTGACTCTCACAATAACTTATCCCTCAAAAACAGAAAGACCATGGATTTGCAGATCTGCTTATGAGTGTCCTGTAAGTGTGTTTTTCTTCCTGGGCTTTGGTAACATTTGGTATTATTTTGTTATGTATAAATCATACTGTCAATGACATTTTATCTAAAACATCTTACACAGTGATTTGGTAAGTATTTTGTGGTACCTGTAACTGTGTTGCATGCATAAGATACTTCCCCATTCAGGAATGTGTAGCTTGGGAGACTAGCCTATATGAAATACCTAAGGAATGAGACAGTATGTATTAAATTTTGCAATTCTGATATAATTGTTATTTGCTGGAAAAGCTTAGGTAAGAGATTTAAATGATTAGAACAGCAGAGACTTGATAGAAAAATTACTGACTGGGAATGGAGTTTCAAGATGGATAATATTTACTACATATTGCCTTTAAGTCATTATATAAGTATATAGAGACATATATATTTACATTAGTTGTTCTATCTTCATCCTACACAGAGTACACTTAGTGAGCTGGTTACTACATTTTATGTAGCTCATGTCATGGATGGATTCAATTTTTCCTCAAAAAATCCACTGATTTTTATGATAAGATCCCGAGCTAACTAAACTCTTATTTTATAAATAAAACTTTAAACTTTTAATAGAGTACAAATTTTAAATGTATACGTCTTGGTAAATCTTCACAAGCACAAGATTAGGAACATTTCCATATCCCAGAAGCCTCAATTGTGCTCCTCCTAATCACTGCCTTTGCACAGATAACCAGTATCTTGACATCTCTTGACACAGTTTTTTGTTTTTGAACTCTACATAAATGGAACCATAGAGAATATTTAATTTTGTTATAGCTTCTTATAGTCAGAATTATATTCATGAGATTTATCTATGCTACATTAAACACTGCTTATTCCCACTCATCACTATGTAGCATTCCATTATAGGAATACATCACCATTTATTTATCCATTCTGTTCAGTTCATGTTCAATGTTTCCAAACTTTGGCTCTAACATTATTGCTGCTGTGAACATTCTTTTTGAGAACATATGCATACTTATCTTTTAAGTAAACATTTTAGAGTGAAATTCCTAAGTCATAGGCTATGAATTTTTTTTTTTTTTAAAGAGGCTATGAATGTTTTAATAGATATTACCCAACAGTTTCCAAAATGTCTGCTTGGGGCACCAAGATGGCTCCGTTGGTGAGGCATCTGATCCTTGATTTCAGCTCAGGTCATGCTTTCAGGGCTGTGAGACCAAGCCCTGTGTTGGGTTCTGTGCAGGTGTGGAGGTGGAGCCTGCTTAAGATTCTCTCGCTCCCTCTCCCTCTCCACCACCCCTGCCCCCGGGAAAAAAAGTTTACTCCAATGTACACTTTCTTCATTGTGTGTGAAAATTATAGTTTTCAAAATCTTCCCCAGGGCTTGATATTAGCTGTTGTTTTTTGTTTGTTTTGGGTGTGG
The DNA here is from genome assembly GCF_964662115.1 of Mustela nivalis. Lineage (NCBI taxonomy): Eukaryota > Metazoa > Chordata > Mammalia > Carnivora > Mustelidae > Mustela > Mustela nivalis. The sequence continues at coordinate 71,191,610 of NC_139027.1, read as the reverse complement.
GTTTTTCATGAGTGTTTTTTTTTTTTTCTATTTTAATATTTACTATTCTAGTGCTTGTGTAGTTTCTCTCTATGGAATTACCTGGTTTTATTGGGCTAATTAATGAGTTAAAGCACCTTTCCATATGTTTATTGCACATTTTCTTTTCTTTCTTTCTTTCTTTATTATTTTTGTAAGATTGGCTGTTGCAGTCTTTTGGCCATTATTTGGTTGTCTGTTGTTACGGCTTTATAGTGCTTTCTACATTCTGGATGAGTTTTATTTGTACTGGGAGTATTTTCTATTTTCTACTCATGTTCTCCCTCTCTTAACTGTGTTTTCTGATTAATAAAATGTTCAGTTTTTTGAGGTCTAGTTTATCAGTCTTTCCTTTTATGGTTGATACTTTTGTATATATGTCCTGCTTAAAACCTGGATAACCACTTGACCTAGCATCAGCTGTTGATAAAACCATAATCTTACCCATGTACTACAGTGGATTTCTTTCCCCACAACCAAGAGACTGGATTTTCTGTGGGTCTTTTTCTAATCTCTCCTATTCTGTTCACTGGTCAGTATGTATATGCTTACTGATATAGGAAACCATCATCCTCTGTGATGGCAATGGAGATAGAGAATAACTTCCAGGCAAGGATTAAATCCAGCACACTCAGGCAGAATATGGTCTAAAGAAAACCCTAAAGGCATGGTTGTAAAGTCACTCTCTCACCTTTCCCTCTAATCAGTTGCTGAAGATCTCAAGTTCTTGCCAAGGTTATTTAAATCCTTGGCACTTTTTCTCCCTGCCTTCCCCACTGTCACCAGGATAATCATTCCTCTCTTTCACTCCTTACAATTACTTCCTTTCCTATAAGGGGTGGCCCAACTTCCCAAGCTGAGAAGCAGAGTCACTGGCCAAATCACTATTTTACCTCCTTCCCCTCTAGCCTTTACCTTCCAGCAGAGTCAATAGCAGTTGCTGGACCCTTAAAGTTTACTCACACAAAACTGTGGCTTTACCCTTGTGTTTCTTTGTGAAGAATTTTCCACTCACCTTCTGACAAGCTCTTACTCATTCCTAAAGCCCCAGCTCAAATTATAAATTCTATATGAAGCTATTTCTCATTCCATCTGACAGAAATTAATCATTTGCTTCTATTTACTGGGTACAAACTGATATTATTTCTCTGGTATCATATCCATCTTCATATCCCAAATACCTGGGAAGGATTAGGTTCTTAATAAATATTGGTTGAATTGAATCAAGTTGATGAATTTCGATCATCCTCTAACATTACTCACCCCCTTCCACACATGCATACAAAACCAAATGGATTGGAGTTAAAAATTAAACATAAAAAAAAAATTCAACATTAAAGCTTTGACATAGTACAAGATATAACTGAATACTAAACTTCAGTATTTAGAATGTCAAACTTTTAGAATATTTATTATGAAAGTTTTTTTCTTAAAGGTTTTTTTTTTTTTTTTTTTTTTAAAGTAATCTCTACACCTAATATGGAACTTGAACTGAAAACCCCAAGATCAGGAGTCACATGCTCTACTGACTAAGCCAGTCAGGCACCCCTTTAGTAAAGCTTTTTAAAGGGAGCACACTGAACTTTCAAATAACCATCACCCAGACACAATTAACAAGATCTTGTAACATTTGCATCATATGTCTCTTTTTTACATTATTTCCTTTGCTAAATGATCTTAAAGCTTATCAGTGTTGGTGGGTCATTTCACTTTTATGTATAATCAGTATGTATTTTTTAAACATATATACATGTTCTTACAAAACTATATTGCCATTATCATACCTGACAAAGTAATTCTTTTTCAGTGTCACCTAGTGTCCACTCTATAAGAAAATTTCTGCAATTATCTAAAAAATGCCTTATTTTAGTTGGTTTGTTTTTTCCCTTTTCTGTTTTGTACCATTTTGAACTCTAGATTTTGTATTTTCAATGTGTTTTAATCAGTTGTATTCTTCAGATTATTGGTGCTCAAATTGCTCTTCCTTTGACCAAACACTTTGAGTGTGTCTCCTGTTTTTTGTTTGTTTGCATTAGCCCATTTTTCTTGAAAATTTCCTTGCTTTCTGGCTCAAGATATGTCAGCATAATCCTGCTTTAGAACTGGAATCAGCTATTCCTCCAAGGAACCCTGGGTACAGAGTTACTCATTGCTTATGGGTTGTCATTGAATCCAGGCTTTTGGGGGACAAAACTTGAAAATTGAATTTTCAAAACAAAACAAAATATTGGAGACGCCATACTGGTATTTCTAATTCATATGTAACATTACAGTATTTTTACTTGATTTCTTTGATTTTACCCTTTTATCTATTTTTTACACTTAAGCTTTTGACTCCTATAGCAGTAATATGATTTCTAACTTGCATTTTCCTAAACTCTACATAAAATAGATTTTTAAATTTCAGTATCAATATAACAATTATATTGCATAATGAAATTTAGCATATATACTATTAATGTAAAAATGAAATAAGAATATATAGCATAAATTCTGTGTTTTAATGTCAGTTGACATAATTCTCATCTGTGTGTGCTGATATTGCAACTTGACTAAACTCCAAATTCTCAATCAGGTAGGAAGGGAAGAATAGAGGCATTCTTGACAGAAAATGACTTAGGAAATTTACTTCCTATGCAATAACTATTAAGAAAGTTCTTGAAGATTTCCCCCCAGTAAAATAAAATCAATTAAAGTAAAATAAAATAAAATAAAAAGCCAAAAGTGATTTAGGAACCACGAAAAAGTGCATTAACTTTAAGCACACAGAGTGAAGGAGACTTCACCAAATGGCAGACAGCTGGAATCCTAGCAACCAGTACAGAGAGGCAAAGGATCAGCAAGGCCTTAGACAAGGTGACAGTGAAAACAAAAGTATCTATTCCATGAACAGTTCCAAGAATGCTTGAGATACTGAAATAATTTAAAGATATAATAAAGGCACTATCCAGAAAAAAATCGAGAAAGGAGCTTAGGAAAACTAAAATCTCTGTGAGAAAGAAAATATGATTATAGAACTTAGAGTGGTTCTGCAGTGAGCCTCCCCAACTCATGCTGATTTAATGCTGCTTAATGATTTTTAAGTTTTAGGATCTATGCATGGATTAAGTGCAGATTTAATTACGGTTATGAAGAAGACTATAAATCTTAGCAGCTTTGACATATAAAAGTACCTATAGTAGAATTTAGAAGGTGGAAAAAGGGGAAGACTGGCAAAGGGAAAGCAGGTGCATTCACATCCTTATTGTAAAAAGAATAAAATCAAGAGATACTACCCTGAAATGAAGATTTTAGTGTACTATTTAAATACACAAAGGAAAGAATCATAGAAAACTGAAACAAAAGCTATTAAAATGTGTGCCCTTTGGAAAAGCAGGATTAAGACTGAGGACTGTAGGACTGGCACAGATAAGGGTTCCTTTTTTTTTTTTTTTTTGTAAACCATTCTGTAGTAATCGTTTTATTTAATTATGTGATGGAATACATTGATAAAATGATATTAATATTTATAATAGTAGTAGTAGGTAGAAATTTCACTTCAAGTAATATATCTCACCATATGAAGCTGGGGATTACTTCCCAGGATACCAATTTAAGTTTAAATTATCAAAAGTAATAAAACAATGATGCTCAATATGGAGGCTGGAAAATAGAAACATCATCTGTCAGTAATTAGTGTAACCAAGTAAATAGAAATAAATAATGTAAATGAAATAAGATCTGTATTAAAAGAAGAAAAATGTCCATACCTGATAGAGCTGTGAATCCAAAGGGGGAAAAAAAAAAAGCTTACTCATTATGAGGAAAAAATTTTTATAAAAAGCAATACTTAGATATATCTATAGATATGAATAAAGATGTGAATCTTACAAAAGAGAAAGAGATTACAACAAAGATCCAGTAAGCCTTCCTTCTTAGGTTGACTCCCAGAGACAAAGAAATTGGGCTGTCCTAGCACTTTTCTTTTTTTTTTTTATTTTTTATAAACATATATTTTTATCCCCAGGGGTACAGGTCTGTGAATCACCAGGTTTACATACTTCACAGCACTCACCAAAGCACATACCCTCCCCAATGTCCATAATCCCACCCCCTTCTCCCAAACCCCCTCCCCCCAGCAACCCTCAGTTTGTTTTGTGAGATTAAGAGTCACTTATGGTTTGTCTCCCTCCCAATCCCATCTTGTTTCATTTATTCTTCTCCTACCCACTTAAGCCCCCATGTTGCATCACCACTTCTTCATATCAGGGAGATCATATGATAGTTGTCTTTCTCTGCTTGACTTATTTCACTAAGCATGATACGCTCTAGTTCCATCCATGTTGTCACAAATGGCAAGATTTCATTTCTTTTGATGGCTGCATAGTATTCCATTGTGTATAAATACCACTTCTTCGTGATCCATTCATCTGTTGATGGACATCTAGGTTCTTTCCATAGTTTGGCTATTGTGGACATTGCTGCTATAAACATTCGGGTGCACGTGCCCCTTTGGATCACTACGTTTGTATCTTTAGGGTAAATACTCAATAGTGCAATTGCTGGGTCATAGGGCAGTTCTATTTTCAACATTTTGAGGAACCTCCATGCTGTTTTCCAGAGTAGCTGCACCAGCTTGCATTCCCACCAACAGTGTAGGAGGGTTCCCCTTTCTCCGCATCCTCGCCAGCATCTGTCATTTCCTGACTTGTTGATTTTAGCCATTCTGACTGGTGTGAGGTGATATCTCATTGTGGTTTTGATTTGTATTTCCCTGATGCCGAGTGATATGGAGCACTTTTTCATGTGTCTGTTGGCCATCTGGATGTCTTCTTTGCAGAAATGTCTGTTCATGTCCTCTGCCCATTTCTTGATTGGATTATTTGTTCTTTGGGTGTTGAGTTTGCTAAGTTCTTTATAGATTCTGGACACTAGTCCTTTATCTGATATGTCGTTTGCAAATATCTTCTCCCATTCTGTCAGTTGTCTTTTGATTTTGTTAACTGTTTCCTTTGCTGTGCAAAAGCTTTTGATCTTGATGAAATCCCAATAGTTCATTTTTTCCCTTGCTTCCCTTGCCTTTTGCGTTGTTCCTAGGAAGATGTTGCTGCGGCTGAGGTCGAAGAGGTTGCTGCCTGTGTTCTCCTCAAGGATTTTGATGGATTCCTTTCACACATTGAGGTCCTTCATCCATTTTGAGTCTATTTTTATGTGTGGTGTAAGGAAATGGTCCAATTTCATTTTTCTGCATGTGGCTGTCCAATTTTCCCAGCACCATTTATTGAAGAGGCTGTCTTTTTCCCATTGGACATTCTTTCCTGCTTTGTCGAAGATTAGTTGTCTGTAGAGTTGAGGGTCTATTTCTGGGCTCTCTTTCCTAGCACTTTCTTTTCTTGACATTTGGTGAATATACATCAACACCTACACAGGGCTGAATAAAAAAAGTAGTGATTCAAGAAATTGAGATGGAAACCAGTTGTGTTCTCCCATGAAGAAAACAACAACAACAACAAATTATCAGATTCAAGCATGCAAAAAGTACCCCACCAATGAAATCCACCTTTCGAAAGAACCTTAAAGGGGAGATAGTGTTGTGTGGACATTAAAAGCAAGGGTTTGAAACTATTATCTCCTGGTTCAAATGTTGATTCACTTCAGTTCCTGGTGACAGGAGACTGGTCTTATGTTTCTAGAAGTTCTAGTTATCTGCCAGAAGCAAATAGAATTCCTCTCTGCAAGATAATCACATAATACTGAGCCACAATTTATCTCTACTTTATAAGAAATATTACAGATAATGAGGAATAGACAGAATAAGCATGGACACACATATACACACACAAATTAAAATTTCAGAAGAAACTTTAAGAGACATAGGTCATAATGAAAAAGTCACACGTATGTACCCAGAATTCTAGAAAGAGCCCTGAAAGAATGGGAAGACTGATATTTGAGTAAATAACAGCTTATGTTTGCTTAACCTGAAAAAAAAAACATCAAGTCACAGAATCAGGAAGCATTACAAATACCAAAGAAGATAAATACAAAGAAAAAAACTCTTGGGCTGATCATACTAAAACTGCCAAAAGCCAAAGTAGAAGGGAAAATCATGAGGCCAGAAAAATGACAAGATACATAAAGAGAAGAAATAATAAGCCCATCAGGGAATGTCTCAAAGGGAACAGGGGAAGGCAGATTGTATCCTCAAAGTAACAGAGACAAAATAGCTGCCAACACAGAAGTCTGTGCCCAGCAAACACACCCTAAAAGAATGATGGTGAAAAGACCCATTTTCAGACACTAGAATTTTGAGAATGAACCACCAGCACATCTGTAACGAAGAAAAAGACTTCTGGCAGAAGAAAAATAGTCCCTGGTGAAAACGTGGAGATGTAAGAATGAATACAAAAGCAATAAAAGTAAATTTAGATGATTATAAAGGAACATTAACTATATAAAATGACAAAATCCTGTTTTGGGAAATTTAAAATGTAGAGAGAAATTAAAATTCCACAGCCATTACCATTACTGAAATAAAGCTGGTTCTTAGTTCCTAAGAGAATCAACCAGTTTTTCTTTACACTTATGCCTGATGTACATACATCAGCCCCTTTCCCTTCCTGGTGAGGGCTGAATTCCAGTGTTTCCCTCCCAGGAGCCTTAATTCTGTTGAAACTCTTTTCTTCTTAGCCTCTCAGCCAAATCTTCTAGATCAGTAAGTTTCCCAGAGGGTACAAGTGGTCTCAAATACTGCAAACCTTCACTCCCTTGGTAGCTATTCTTCATTTTATTTTCCAAAATTTGGTCCTGTTTCTCTAGGTGTTTTCTACAGGCAGTTTGGCTCTCAAATTACATCATAGTCTGCCATTCCCAGAAATGCTATGTACATTTGAAAAGTGAGTCATCATCTTTATCACTAGAATTTCTCTTTTCCAAATCACTAGAGTGTAAAGTCAATACAGAATATAATCATCAAGAAATATAAAACTAGAGAAACAAGGTAACACAAGAATAAAGCATAAAGCAAAGCAGTTGAGGTAACAAAATAAAAAGCCTATCTGATACAACAACCAGTATATACTGAAAAACTCACAGAAAGAGTAAAGAAGAGCAAACAGATTAAAAAAATAAATCTATCTAAATATTATTTATGGAATGTGCACATGACGTATAATTCAGGAAATTTACAAGGAAAAAAATGAAGAAATACAAAGCATATACATGCAATTAAAAGGAGAATTTGAAATATTTTTTCTTAAAGTAAAATATATGCTAAAAAACATTAAATCAATTAATTTGCATGAACACTTTCTCTATAATAAATATATAACTGTCAAATCATAGAACTGTGCTGAAATATTTAAGGAAAACTGTATGACTTACAAGAAAAATTGTAACATTAAATAAGTGGGAAATACTTTCCTGTTTTTACCAAAAAAGAAAGAAACCCTCAGAGTGTATCAGCATTGTTTGGGGGAGCTCTGAATGTGTAGATGCTGGCCTTACCTCCATAGCTTGTTAAATGGCTGAAGCAGGTCCCAGACATTGTTGGTTTATAAAAACCTCCCAGGAGATAAAAATGTGTAGCCAGGATTGAGAGCTGATAATGCAGAGGTAGAGAATCTGAGTATTATTTAAATAAAGTTAATATCACCACTATAAATAATTCTGTATCCTGTAGAGGATACCTCTTTAAAAGAATACCCACAGATTATTAATAAAAATTGCTCATAAAGTCAAAAGAATGTTCAGTAAAATCCACAATGTAAAAATGGTATAGTGCATTTTCTATAAGAATATGTTAAAGTGACATTGGGAATAAAATGAAAAACATGCTTTAACAATTCTTGACTCAAAGCAAAAACTGAAACTATTATTTAATACTTAGAAAATAGAGATAAATTATAATGAATCATAATTTTGATTTATTATAACTGAGCATATATAAAATATATGGTTAACATTTTTCTCAGAGAAAAATTATTACTGAGTTTCATTACTAAATGTGATAGACAATGGAGAGGAAAGAATGTAATCATCTGGCTTCATTCACTCCATTTAATGGAGGGACACAACCAGAGTAGGAGGAAAAAGGCAGGTGATTTTGTTAATCTCGTCAACTAGACCTCTGAGTAAATAGACTAACAGGATTTGCTGGGAGGAAGAACCTTATCTATAGAATTCCCCTTAGAAAAATACGACCAGCTTAAAGGGTTACTGAGAGTAAATAGAGACAACATCTATGGAAATATGATGCATGGCTCACTGAGAAATGGCTTGTAAACGAATACAATTCTCTGGGTATAAAATAGAGATTTTACCTAATATAGATACCCCTTCCACTTTGTGAAGTAACTTGTGAACTTCATTTAGAGACATCATCTATTTTTTGGACCAGAAGTATATGTTTGATGTGAGAAGAAAGTGTAGAAATTGCCCTTAATGTCTCAGAACTTTATCTACTTTGTCACAGTCCTTTGGATTCCTATATCCCTGAAATTGCCAGTAAAGGCTGATGGTGAGCAAGATCTTTGATCTGGGTACATCAGATGTGACAATCCAATTATTTGTATTAGCTTAAAAATAAATGAAGAGAAAATAAATGAAGTAATATTATCTCCAAGATATTAGAAATAGAATAATGTAATAAATTTACAGAAAGTAAGAAAAGTAATGATGAAATTTTTAAAAAAGATTTTATTTATTTACTTGAGAGAGAGAAGCAGACTCCCCACTGAGTAGAGAGCCTGATATGGGGCTCAATCAGAGGACTACAGGATCATGACCTGAGCCGAAGACAGATGCTTAACTGACTGAGTCACCCAGGCACCCCAGTGATGATGAAAATTTCTAGAATTTGCGAGTAAGAAAACAAAAATTAGCTGCATGGATAAATTCAAGAGCTAATTTCTAAGGAAAATAATCAGATTAATGAATGATCCATTTACTGACTCAAAGGGATGACTGTAGAGCTCTTTTTCTGTGTAGTTCCCTTATCTCTGGCACTAGGATTTCAGATGCCTCCTTTACCCAAGCTGTGGTCTCTCAACTCAGCCAGTCTGTCATGCTCTGCTTGTCTTCTCTGTCTCTGCCCTGGGATCTGGGAAGGCCCCTCATGCAATAAACTGGGCTATCTGGGGGCTGGCTTCCTGTGCTTCCTTTTCTCTCCAGCACTTAGTCCTGCTGTCCGGTGTCTTAAAAAAGATGTTTCATTTGCATTTCTGGATTTATAGTTGTTCATGATAGAAAGACCTGTTTGGTACAATTTACTTACTCATGACATGAGAAAGTATAATAAAGGCAAGAAAACCTTAAAGAAGGGAGCAGGAGGAGGGGGAGGAGTCAAGATGGCGGAGAAGTAGCAAGCTGAGACTGCTTCAGCTAGCCGGAGATCAGCTAGATAGCTTATCTAAAGATTGCAAACACCTGAAAATCCATCGGCAGACCGAAGAGAAGAAGAAGAGCAATTCTGGAAACAGAAAAACAACCACTTTCTGAAAGGTAGGACCGGCGGAGAAGTGAATCCAAAGCGACAGGAAGATAGACCCCGGGGGGAGGGGCCGGCTCCCGGCAAGCGGCGGAGCAACCGCGCACAAAATCAGGACTTTTAAAAGTCTGTTCCGCTGAGGGACATCAGTCCAGAGGCTAAACCGGGGCGAAGCCCACGCGGGGTCAGCGTGGCCTCAGGTCCCGCAGGGTCACAGAAGGATCAGGGGTGTCTGAGTGTCGCAGAGCTTGCGGGTATTGGAACGGGAAAGCCGGCTACAGAAACAGAGCCGACAGTAAGCTCACAGCTCGGTGTTACCTTGAACCGATCACAGGCTCGGTGAGCTCGGAGCGCGGCCAGAGGTCAGGCAGACGGGAGTAACTGGGCGCTGTTCTCTGAGGGCGCACTGAGGAGTGGGGCCCTGGGCTCTCGGCTCCTCCGGGCCGGAGACCAGGAGGCCGCCATTTGTGTTCCCGTCCTCCGGAACTCTACGGAAAGCGCTCAGGGAACAAAAGCTCCTGAAAGCAAACCCGAGCGGATTACTCACCCCGGGCCCCGGGTAAGGGCGGTGTAATTCCGCCTGGGGCAAAGACACTTGAGAATCACTACAACAGGCCCCTCCCCCAGAAGATCAACAAGAAATCCAGCCAAGACCAAGTTCACCTACCAAGGAGTGCGGTTTCAATACCAAGGAGAGCAGCAGATTCCAGAGGAGGAGAAAGCCAAGCACGGAACTCATGGCTTTTTTCCTGTGATTTTTTTTTAGTCTTGCAGTTAATTTAATTTTTTCTTTTTCATTTTTTTTTCTTTTTTTCTTTTTCTTCTCGCCTTCGGGTAAATTTTTTTTTTTTTTAACTGTTACCTTTTTCTTTTTTAACGATTTTTTACTAGTTTATCTAATATATATATTTTTTCTTTTTTACATTTTTCTCAGGTGTTTTCTTTTTTTAAAAAAATTTTTTTTTCTTTTCTTTTTTTTTCTTTCTTCCTTTTTGAACCTCTTTTTATCCCCTTTCTCCCCACTCACGATTTTGGATCTCTTCTAATTTAGTTAAAGCATATTTTCCTGGGGTTGTTGCCACCCTTTTAGTATTTTACTTGCCCCTTCATTTACTCTTATCTGGCCAAAATGACAAGACGTAAAAATTCAACGCAAAAAAAAGAACAAGAGGCAGTACCAAAGGCTAGGGACCTAATCAATACAGACATCGGTAATATGTCAGATCTAGAGTTCAGAATGACAATTCTCAAGGTTCTAGCCGGGCTCGAAAAAGGCATGGAAGATATTAGAGAAACCCTCTCGAGAGATATAAAAGCCCTTTCTGGAGAAATAAAAGAACTAAAATCTAACCAAGTTGAAATCAAAAAAGCTATTAATGAGGTGCAATCAAAAATGGAGGCTCTCACTGCTAGGATAAATGAGGCAGAAGAAAGAATTAGTGATATAGAAGACCAAATGACAGAGAATAAAGAAGCTGAGCAAAAGAGGGACAAACAGCTACTGGACCACGAGGGGAGAATTCGAGAATTAAGTGACACCATAAGACGAAACAACATTAGAATAATTGGGATTCCAGAAGAAGAAGAAAGAGAGAGGGGAGCAGAAGGTATACTGGAGAGAATTATTGGGGAGAATTTCCCCAATATGGCAAAGGGAACGAGCATCAAAATTCAGGAGGTTCAGAGAACGCCCCTCAAAATCAATAAGAATAGGCCCACACCCCGTCACCTAATAGTAAAATTTACAAGTCTCAGTGACAAAGAGAAAATCCTGAAAGCAGCCCGGGAAAAGAAGTCTGTAACATACAATGGTAAAAATATTAGATTGGCAGCTGACTTATCCACAGAGACCTGGCAGGCCAGAAAGAGCTGGCATGATATTTTTAGAGCACTAAACGAGAAAAACATGCAGCCCAGAATACTATATCCAGCTAGGCTATCATTGAAAATAGAAGGAGAGATTAAAAGCTTCCAGGACAAACAACAACTGAAAGAATTTGCAAATACCAAACCAGCTCTACAGGAAATATTGAAAGGGGTCCTCTAAGCAAAGAGAGAGCCTACAAGTGGTAGATCAGAAAGGAACAGAGACCATATACAATAACAGTCACCTTACAGGCAATACAATGGCACTAAATTCATATCTCTCAATAGTTACCCTGAATGTGAATGGGCTAAATGCCCCTGTCAAAAGACACAGGGTATCAGAATGGATAAAAAAACAAAACCCATCTATATGTTGCCTCCAAGAAACTCATTTTAAGCCCGAAGACACCTCCAGATTTAAAGTGAGGGGGTGGAAAAGAATTTACCATGCTAATGGACATCAGAAGAAAGCAGGAGTGGCAATCCTTATATCAGATCAATTAGATTTTAAGCCAAAGACTATAATAAGAGATGAGGAAGGACACTATATCATACTCAAAGGGTCTGTCCAACAAGAAGATTTAACAATTTTAAATATCTATGCCCCCAACGTGGGAGCAGCCAACTATATAAACCAATTAATAACAAAATCAAAGAAACACATCAACAATAATACAATAATAGTAGGGGACTTTAACACTCCCCTCACTGAAATGGACAGGTCATCCAAGCAAAAGATCAGCAAGGAAATAAAGGCCTTAAACGACACACTGGACCAGATGGACATCACAGATATATTCAGAATATTTCATCCCAAAGCAACAGAATACACATTCTTCTCTAGTGCACATGGAACATTCTCCAGAATAGATCACATCCTTGGTCCTAAATCAGGACTCAACCGGTATCAAAAGATTGGGATCATTCCCTGCATATTTTCAGACCACAATGCTCTAAAGCTAGAACTCAACCACAAAAGGAAGTTTGGAAAGAACCCAAATACATGGAGACTAAACAGTATCCTTCTAAAGAATGAATGGGTCAACCGGGAAATTAAAGAAGAATTGAAAAAAATCATGGAAACAAATGATAATGAAAATACAACAGTTCAAAATCTGTGGGACACAATAAAGGCAATCCTGAGAGGAAAATATATAGCGGTACAAGCCTTTCTCAAGAAACAAGAAAGGTCTCAGGTACACAACCTAACCCTACACCTAAAGGAGCTGGAGAAAGAACAAGAAAGAAACCCTAAGCCCAGCAGGAGAAGAGAAATCATAAAGATCAGAGCAGAAATCAATGAAATAGAAACCAAAAAAACAATAGAAAAAATCAACGAAAGTAGGAGCTGGTTCTTTGAAAGAATTAATAAAATTGATAAACCCCTGGCCCGACTTATCAAAAAGAAAAGAGAAAGGACCCAAATAAATAAAATCATGAATGAAAGAGGAGAGATCACAACTAACACCAAAGAAATACAAACTATTATAAGAACATACTATGAGCAACTCTACGGCAATAAATTTGACAATCTGGAAGAAATGGATGCATTCCTAGAAACATATAAACTACCACAACTGAACCAGGAAGAAATAGAAAGCCTGAACAGACCCATAACCAGTAAGGAGATTGAAACAGTCATTAAAAATCTCCAAACAAACAAAAGCCCAGGGCCAGATGGCTTCCCGGGGGAATTCTACCAAACATTTAAAGAAGAACTAATTCCTATTCTCCTGAAACTGTTCCAAAAAATAGAAATGGAAGGAAAACTTCCAAACTCATTTTATGAGGCCAGCATCACCTTGATCCCAAAACCAGACAAGGATCCCACCAAAAAAGAGAGCTATAGACCGATATCCTTGATGAACACAGATGCGAAAATACTCAACAAAATACTAGCCAATAGGATTCAACAGTACATTAAAAAGATTATTCACCACGACCAAGTGGGATTTATTCCAGGGCTGCAAGGTTGGTTCAACATCCGCAAATCAGTCAATGTGATACAACACATCAATAAAAGAAAGAACAAGAACCATATGATACTTTCAATAGATGCTGAAAAAGCATTTGACAAAGTACAGCATCCCTTCCTGATCAAAACTCTTCAAAGTGTAGGGATAGAGGGCACATACCTCAATATCATCAAAGCCATCTATGAAAAACCCACCGCAAATATCATTCTCAATGGAGAAAAACTGAAAGCTTTTCCACTAAGGTCAGGAACACGGCAGGGATGTCCATTATCACCACTGCTATTCAACATAGTACTAGAGGTCCTAGCCTCAGCAATCAGACAACAAAAGGAAATTAAAGGCATCCAAATCGGTAAAGAAGAAGTCAAATTATCACTCTTCGCAGATGATATGATACTATATGTGGAAAACCCAAAAGACTCCACTCCAAAACTGCTAGAACTTATACAGGAATTCAGTAAAGTGTCAGGATATAAAATCAATGCACAGAAATCAGTTGCATTTCTCTACACCAACAGCAAGACAGAAGAAAGAGATATTAAGGAGTCAATCCCATTTACAATTGCATCCAAAACCATAAGATACCTAGGAATAAACCTAACCAAAGAGACACAGAATCTATACTCAGAAAACTATAAAGTACTCATGAAAGAAATTGAGGAAGACACAAAGAAATGGAAAAATGTTCCATGCTCCTGGATTGGAAGAATAAATATTGTGAAAATGTCTATGCTACCTAAAGCAATCTACACATTTAATGCAATTCCTATCAAAGTACCATCCATCTTTTTCAAAGAAATGGAACAAATAATGCTAAAATTTATATGGAACCAGAAAAGACCTCGAATAGCCAAAGGGATATTGAAAAAGAAAACCAACGTTGGTGGCATCACAATTCCGGACTTCAAGCTCTATTACAAAGCTGTCATCATCAAGACAGCATGGTACTGGCACAAAAACAGACACATAGATCAATGGAACAGAATAGAGAGCCCAGAAATAGACCCTCAAATCTATGGTCAACTCATCTTCGACAAAGCAGGAAAGAATGTCCAATGGAAAAAAGACAGCCTCTTCAATAAATGGTGCTGGGAAAATTGGACAGCCACATGCAGAAAAATGAAATTGGACCATTTCCTTACACCACACACAAAAATAGACTCAAAATGGATGAAGGACCTCAATGTGCGAAAGGAATCCATCAAAATCCTTGAGGAGAACACAGGCAGCAACCTCTTCGACCTCTGCCGCAGCAACATCTTCCTAGGAACAACGCAAAAGGCAAGGGAAGCAAGGGAAAAAATGAACTATTGGGATTTCATCAAGATCAAAAGCTTTTGCACAGCAAAGGAAACAGTTAACAAAATCAAAAGACAACTGACAGAATGGGAGAAGATATTTGCAAACGACATATCAGATAAAGGACTAGTGTCCAGAATCTATAAAGAACTTAGCAAACTCAACACCCAAAGAACAAATAATCCAATCAAGAAATGGGCAGAGGACATGAACAGACATTTCTGCAAAGAAGACATCCAGATGGCCAACAGACACATGAAAAAGTGCTCCATATCACTCGGCATCAGGGAAATACAAATCAAAACCACAATGAGATATCACCTCACACCAGTCAGAATGGCTAAAATCAACAAGTCAGGAAATGACAGATGCTGGCGAGGATGTGGAGAAAGGGGAACCCTCCTACACTGTTGGTGGGAATGCAAGCTGGTGCAGCCACTCTGGAAAACAGCATGGAGGTTCCTCAGAATGTTGAAAATAGAACTGCCCTATGACCCAGCAATTGCACTATTGGGTATTTACCCTAAAGATACAAATGTAGTGATCCAAAGGGGCACATGCACCCGAATGTTTATAGCAGCAATGTCCACAATAGCCAAACTATGGAAAGAACCTAGATGTCCATCCACAGATGAATGGATCAAGAAGATGTGGTATATATACACAATGGAATACTATGCAGCCATCAAAAGAAATGAAATCTTGCCATTTGCGACAACATGGATGGAACTAGAGCGTATCATGCTTAGCGAAATAAGTCAAGCAGAGAAAGACAACTATCATATGATCTCCCTGATATGAGGAAGTGGTGATGCAACATGGAGGCTTAAGTGGGTAGGAGAAGAATAAATGAAACAAGATGGGATTGGGAGGGAGACAAACCATAAGTGACTCTTAATCTCACAAAACAAACTGAGGGTTGCTGGGGGGAGGGGGTTTGGGAGAAGGGGGTGGGATTATGGACATTGCGGAGGGTATGTGCTTTGGTGAGTGCTGTGAAGTGTGTAAACCTGGTGATTCACAGACCTGTACCCCTGGGGATAAAAATATATGTTTATAAAAAAAAAAAAAAAAAAAAAAAGAAAGGACCAATACCCAACTTTTGTAGCAACATGGACGGGACTGGAAGAGATTATTATGCTGAGTGAAATAAGTCAAGCAGAGAGAGTCAATTATCATATGGTTTCACTTATTTGTGGAGCATAACAAATAGCATGGAGGACATGGGGAGTTAGAGAGGAGAAGGGAGTTGGGGGAAATTGGAAGGGGAGGTGAACCATGAGAGACTATGGACTCTGAAAAACAATCTGAGGGTTTTGAAGGGGTGGGGGGTGGGAGGTTGGGGTACTAGGTGGTGGGTATTATAAAGGGCACGAATTGCATGGAGCACTGGGTGTGGTGAAAAATAATGAATACTGTTATGCTGAAAATAAAAAATAAATTAAAAAAAAAAAAAAAAAAAAGAAGGGAGCAGGAGACAAACATCTTTTGGAAAAAGAAGGAAAAAAGACAAGAACACCCCTCCAAACTAGTAGTGAGTAAAAAGATAAAATCTCATATTGTAATGCAAATAATGGGTTAATAAATGCCCTCAAAAACAAAAACAAAACCAGAACTGATTTAAAAATTCAAGTCAAGGGACGCCTGGGTGGTTCAGTTGGTTGGGCGGCTGCCTTCGGCTCAGGTCATGATCCCAGCGTCCTGGGATCGAGTCCCGCATCCAGCTCCTTGCTCGGCAGGGAGCCTGCTTCTCCCTCTGCCTCTGTCTGCCAGTGCTCACTGTCTCTCTCTCTCTCTGACAAATAAATAAAATCTTAAAAAATAAATAAATAAAAATAAAAATTCAAGTCAAGGGATACATGTACTCTTTGATTTATAGCCGCATTATTTACATTAGCCAAACTATGGAAGGAGCCCAAGTGACCATCACTAGATGAATGGACAAAGAAGATGTGGTATATTATTCAGCCATAAAAGAGAATGAAATCTTGCCATTTACAATAACACGGATAGAGCTAGAGCTAGACTCAAGCAAATTAAGTTAGAGAAAGACAAATGCCATATGACTTCTTTCATCTGTGAAATTTAAAATCAAAACAGGGTCACCCAGTGGTTCAGTTGCTAAAGCATCTAGCTCTTGATTTCAGATCAGGTTGTGATCTCCTGGGTTGTAGGAGTGAGCCCCACACTGAACTCTATGCCCAGCAAGGAGTCTACTTGAAAATTCTCTCCCCCATCTCTCTCTTACTCTAAAATAAATAAGTAAGTAAATAAGTCTTAAAAAGTGAATTTAAAAATAAAAACAAAATAAAGGGAAAAAAGAGAAACCGAGAAACCGACTCTTTACTATATAAAACAACCTGGATGGTTACCAGAAGGGAACTGGGTAGAGAGATGCAGGGAACAGGGGATGGAGATTAGAGTACTTATCGCGATCAAAAAAATAAAATAAAAATTCAACTCAAAATACATTGCAAAAATAAATAAAAATAGGTAACATACCACTCAGTCTCATAAAGATGCAGAAAAGATTGTGAAAAAGAGAAAGAGGCAGAATATAATAACCATCATATGATAAAATTTTTTTTAAGATCTTATTTATTTATTTGAAAGAGAGTGAATGAGGAGAGGGAGAAAGAATCTGAAGCCAGCTCCACACAGAGCACAGAGCCTGATGTGGGGCTTGATCCCATAACCATGAGATCATGACCTAAGCCAAAACTAAGAGTTACATGCTTCACTGACAGCCACCCGGGTGCCCCCCAAAATCTTTTAATTATATGTTTTTACAATTCTGTGTTTATTTAAAATGTAGATAAAATTAATTTCTACAAATAAAATTGCTAAAATTAATACAAGAAAGGGGGGAAATACAAAAATAACAACCTGAGAAGATATTGCAAACATTCTAAAAATTAAAGAAAACAGGCCAATGTTCTTATCCTTTCCACTTCCTTAATATTTTGTAGACAAGTTCATTCAAATCTGCAAAAGAACTACAAATTTTAATCAATTAATAGTTCGAATGAATAGTGAAAAAAATTAAAACTCCAGAAATTAAAACTCCAGAATTTACTTTTGCAAAGCTAGTATTTATCTGATGCCAAATATCCAATCATGGTGGATCAATAAGGCAAAAATGACCAAGCTGTCTAAAATTCACCAAACAGAATAAATGTAAAGGTTTATTTGGGAAATTTTATAAAACAACAACAAGGTATAGACTAAAACTCTTAAAGCATATTATAATTTTATAATAAAAAATACTGCATATAAATGATCTCATTTTGACACATGATGTCATTTGACAAATGATATCATTGATGAATCAAACCTAGGGATCTTGAAAAAGACCTAAATGTACTTGTAGAAAATAAAGGTAAAAGTAATTTTTTTAACAGAAAAGAATAAATTATTCAAAACTATTTTGAGAATAACTGGGTAACACAAAATATATATAAAAATCTGATCTCACCTCATACTTTACAACAAATTCCTGGTAGCTTAAAGATTATATTAAAAAATGGGGTTTTAGAAACCCTAGGAGGAATGGAGGAGAATATTTGTGTAATTTTGCAGGCATCTGATAATCACCACATATTGGAGACATAGCTTGGCACTCTTGTTTATAAAACTCAGTTTAGGAATGGCTGTCTTGGAAACTGACAATTATTTATAGAAACTGAGTTCTGAAAGGACCTCCTTTTGTGAATTAATAAACCACAGGACATATTCATGACTTAGACCGTCCTCAAAACTTATCCTAAAGATCAAGTTTTCAACCAGAGGGGTACTAATTATTCCAAGAATTAGTGAAGACTACTAAATGGTTCTGTGTCATGTCTTTCTGCATTGTGAGGGTCTTTAGCCCAACACATTAACAACTGATACTTCCCTACCTGCTAACTGTGCTAGTGTGAAGGTCAACTAATATAGTTGGGGGAGGAGAAGGTGGAACACCAACACCTTAGGAAGTTGCTTTTGGTGAAGTCAGTTTTGATATATGTGCAATTTTTCGATGATCAAAAAGAGAAATGGTAGATGTTGCATAACTGCTTATAGCTTTTACTGTTTATAGAGGCATTTTTAATGGTCTTACCAGTTTAAGTAGTGAAATAAAATACATTCATTATTAATAAATTTACAAAAGCATTAATATATACAAAGAATACATAAATAGATTATAGGCAACATGTGAAATAACCAAACTGGGCTCAAAAAGGATACATTCCTATAAATTACCAATACATTTTTAAAAGCAATTTATTTTAATACTTAGGTAGTTTTCATCATATATAAAGTTGCTTTTTCATATTGTCAAATAATTTCCTATTTGACATTAATCAGTGATTGCCCTTTTTCTTGATTGCTCAATATTTATACCTCAATTAATGAATGAAACATACTCTACCCTCAAAAGTCACACATGGTCAATTTGTTTTAAAGAAATATTATACTGAACAAAACCATGTGTGGATAAGAAATAAATGAGCTTTAGTCTTCTCAAATGCTGTGTTTATTTAATTAGTGAAGAGAGATATATATTATTATTTTTCATGCTTTAATTATCAGTCTCTTCTTCCTAGGATTAATCCCTAATGAAAAACTCATGAAAGAGATAAATTTGAAATACAGAGCGAACTCATTTATTTTGCCTTTGAATAGAGATGGGGTCAAAACACATCCTGTACTCTGGCAGTTTTATTTATCAACAATGGAGTGTTCCTCACTGTTCAGGTCTATTGCCTGTCACTAATAAAGTCGTTGTGCACTAAACAGACTTAAGACTTTTTGCTTTGTTATCTCTGAAAATAAATGGTGATTTTCTTTTTTCTCCTCAAGAAACATGCTTGCCACAGATAAGAGTTTTATAGCAAGAGAAGAAAAATCATTAATTGCTTCCCACCTTCCCTTCATTGTAACAGGTACAACTGAAAGAGATATTTGAAGACAAAGCAATAATAAATTCCTCTGATGATAAGTAAGATCAAGTTCAACTGACTAGGGTGTCTTCCTCTTGTTTTCTATAATAGTATTTCCTTTCCAAGTTTATCAAGGAATACATCCCCAAAATGATCTACAACTTATATCAGACTCAATGTATTTTTTGCAGTGAGAGATGTGGGAAAAATTGGAAGATAAAATTAAAAGGAAGCTAGGAGGGATATTAATATTTTCCTCTTAAGGATCATTCATAAAATCTTTGCTTCTTAGCAGAGTTATGAAAAAATAAACAGAGTTTTATATCACAGAATAGGAATCCAGTATCAACTTTTGTTTAATGCCTTAGAAACAACAGGGAGGGCCAAACCATCCATCACATACAACCCATAATAGAATCTCTTAAAGTAATAGGAAGAGCTTCTGCTCAGCTAGTCATCTGAACAGGAGCTGAAAAATAAAGAGAGACTTGAAATGACCACTAAATAAAAAGACTATTGGATATCAACATTTTAAATAACCAAATACCATTTAAATCATATCTCTGGAAAAATGCTTCAGAATTAAAATCTGTGAAATCAATCAAGCAAGAAACCAGAAAACCCATACCACATGAAAAAAAAGTGCAATTGTAATACTACTACAATGATAATAACTAAACTTCCACAAAAAGAACCTTAAGAAAGTCCCTTCCAGACCTTCAAGTCATTGTTTATCATGTAGACTGCATTATACTATCAAAACACTATTCTTCAGAGTTCAGACCCTCAGCTCCTGAGAGGCATTTGGTTATATTTAATAGAATCACTTCTGCCTTTAGCAATCCCAAATCTCAGGATCTATACCAAGATATACTAGGGAATCTATGAAATCACTCATGTTCAACTATTTTAATTTGCCATTACTTATAAAAGTGGAAGATTAGAGACAACCCAAATATGCATGAAATGGACAATAAACAAATGAATGTACATTAACACAGTGAAACACTATGCAGTGGGAATGAAATATATAGAAATGAAGATCTCTATGCACATAGTGATCTTTATTATATACCATTAATTGAAAAGAGTAAAGCATAGAATAGTGTGTGAAATATTCTACCTCTGGTGAAAGAAAGAAGTTATATATAAATACATACAAGCAGTTTTACAGAAACTAACACTAAAATCATAAACCAAAAATTAGTATGAATGTTAACCTAATGAGAATAGGAGGAATCTTGGTAGAAAGGGTCAAGTCAAAAAAAAAGTAAGATTTTCAAAAAACTTGTTATATAGTTTTGCATATGTGTTTTGTAACACCTAAAATCTACCCAAAATTAGGAAATAAGATCTAAAAATTTAAAACCAAACCAAAGATCTTAATCTTACAAACCACAAAGAGGTAAGAATTTTTTTTAAGGATTTTATTTATTTATTTGACAGAGAGAGAGAGATCACAAGTAGGCAGAGAGGCAGGCAGAGAGAGAGAGGGAAGCAGGCTCCCTGCTGAGCAGAGACCCCCCCTCACCCCCCAAAGCAGGGCTCAATCCTGACCCTGAGATCACGACCTGAGCTGAAGGCAGAGGCTTAGCCCACTGAGCTACCCAGGCACCCCAGAATTATTTTTTTAAGTAGGTTCCATGCTTAACAGGGGGTTGAACTCACAACCCTGCAGACTTACGGAAATTATTTTAAGTACAAATAGAAGTACAAAGAAATCTTGGACTTCAATCAATGGTCTAGTGGAGAGTGATAATATTGACATTATAATTCTGAAACTGTCTATCTATAGATAGGTAGATTAATGCAAAAAATTTTGTTGAGAAATAAAATTCAGCTTAAAAGAAAAGTGATACAACTATAAAATCCCATTATTGAATAAAAAGTACTGCATTATTTGGGGCACCTGAGTGGCTCAGTTGGTTAAACATCCAACTCTGGATTTTGGCTCAGGTCACAGTGTCAGGGTCCTGGGGTTAAGCACTGAGTCAGAATCCCCCTTTGGTGTGTGTGGGGGGCAGTCTGCTTGGATTCTCTCTCTCCCTCTTCCCCTCCCCTACTTGCTCACTTTCCTTCTCTCTTTCTCCATCTCTCAAGTAAACAAACCTTTTAAAAAAATATACTGCAATATTAAATTTGAATTGGAAATAAAATATGAATTCTTGATATTTTTTCTTACTCAAAGATAGTTGTGACAGCTATCACAATAGCAATGAGCACATCAGGTGCACAGATTTTGGTCTTTAATTATCATTAGAAGCCAGAGCTCCTTGTCATAATTCTTGGAATGATTCCATAATTGGGGTGAAAAATACACAGTGAGATTGAAATATCTAGTTGTAACACAAAACAAGAAAACTATCGAAGAGAAATGGGTTCTGTCAAAGGGATACAAGAACAAATATAGAGGGAATCTCTTGGTTAATTTTGAGATAATTTGCTTATGGAAAAGAATAATGAATATAATTAATTGTAACAGACGGAATATATGAAAAGTCTTGTGTTTATAATGTTATATAAGGGGGCAGGGAAGACAAAAGAGAAAACAAAATCACCAAGAATACATTGGAAGCAACTAGGATATCAGTCTCTTAATCAGAAAATTGACAAAACGAAGGGCTTAAATATTTATGCTGTCTTTCACTATAAACTGTATTTCTTAGTAAACAAAAAAGCCCAAGGCAATGAGAGACTCTCCATGTGTGGGTGGGTGGGTGGAGGAGGTAATGTAAAAAGAATTAAAAAAAAGAAAAAAAGGGGGGGGGCACCTGGGTGGCTCAATGAGTTGAAGGGCTCTTTTTGGCTCAGGTGGCGATCTCGATCTCGGGATCCTGGGACGGGACTGAGCTGCTCATCAGGCTTCCTGGTCAGTCGGCTTCTCACTCTGCCTCTTCTTCTCTCCCCCGCCCTCACTCATGCTCCCTCTCTCCCTCTCTAGCTCTCAAATAAAGAAAATCTTAATTAAAAAAAGGCCTAGGGGAACCTGGGTGGCTCAGTGGGTTAAGCCTCTGCCTTCGGCTCAGGTCCTGATCCCAGGATCCTGGGATCGAGCCCCGCATCAGGCTCTCTGCTCTGCAGGGAGCCTGCTTCCTCCTCTCTCTCTGCCTGCCTCTCTGCCTACTTGTGATCTCTGTCAGATAAATAAAGAAAAAATTTAAAAAAAAAAAAGGCCTAGAAAATGCCAGTTTTCAACCTCTAATGAAATAACTGATTCAGACCATCATTATTGATAATGAAAAAATATGGATGAAAAAATATGATGAGATAGGATCAGTTTACCACCACCTGAATCCACTGATCAATCTTAGCATTACTGAAAAGTGGAACAACAGATACAGCTTTTCTCTTTATAGGAGACAACATGAAGTACCTAACTTTATTCTTGACCAAAGAGGGGGGAAAGAAAAGGAAACTTGAATGTAATCAAGATTGTATCATTAACTTCTATTTATGGAAATTTAAAGAACAAAGAAAACACACTGAAAGGAACAGACAAATCTAAATAGCAGGCTCTCAAATAGGGGAACGGACTCAGCTTCTGTGAAAAGTCAGTAACATGGTGAGAAAGAGAGAGGCACAAAAATTTGATTAAAAAATCTTAAAAGAGTCACTTATGGTTTGTCTCCCTCCCAATCCCATCTTGTTTCTTTTATTCTTCTCCTACCCACTTAAGCCTCCATGTTGCATCACCACTTCCTCATATCAGGGAGATCTTATGATAGTTGTCTTTCTCTGCTTGACTTTTTTCGCTAAGCATGATTCGCTCTAGTTCCATCCATGTTGTCGTGACTCTTAATCTCACAAAACAAACTGAGGGTTGCTGGGAGGAGGTGGGTAGGACAGGGTGGTTGGGTTATGGACATTGGGGAGGGTATGGGCTACGGTGAGTGCTATGAAGTGTGTAAACCTGGTGATTCACAGACCTGTACCCCTGGGGATAAAAATATATGTTTATAAAAAATAAAAAATTAAAAAAAAAAAATCTTAAAAGACATGACACTCTAAAGTGTGAACACTGTTTTCATCCTGATTGGAACATACCAACAATAATATACACTGTTTTTAAAAAATGTATTATAGAGGTGCCTGGGTGGCTCAGTGGGTTAAAGCCTCTGCCTTTGGGCAGGGTCCTAGGATTAAGCCCCGCATCAGGCTCTCTGCTCAGTGAGGAGCTTGCTTCCATCTCTCTCTTTCTGCCTATCTGCCTACTTGTGATCTCTGTCAAATAAATGAAATCTTTAAAAAATTTATAGAAATATGAGCATGAATTACATATTAAGAAAGTAAGAAATTTTCATGTTTAACAATGACACTGTGATTATGTAAGAGAATGTCCTCAGAGATGCATGCTGAAGAATGTATGGGAAAAATGTCTTGAAATCTGGACTTTAAAATACTCTAGCAAAGAACAAAAGAAAAATGGACAAATAAAGTAAATATGGGAAAATGTTAATAATTGTTGAATCTGAGTGATGCAATATATATAGGGGTTAGTTGTACTATTCTATTTTTGTATATGTTTTTAAAATTCCACAGTAATCTAAGTTGGAAAAAATAAAAACGCAACTAACTTATTTTTAAATTGTTGCCATTGGTTGAGTATCATTAGATAAATTAATGAAAGATATGGAAAAACTTTATGGTCATATTTGAAGTTTAGTTAATGTACCATTCTTAGTTCTAGGTGAAGTGAAGGCAAAAGTATAGATCTTATTTAGTGGGCATATAAATGGGAGTCTGTGATCTGAACTTTTAACATGACATAAACTCATAGAACTTCAAGCAGATTGGCTCATCTAATATATTAAATACTAGTATGGAAAATCAAATAGAAGAATGGATTACATAAAGAGTCACATGGTGGGGGGAAAATGTTTTGCCAAAAATAATCTTCATTTTTGAAAAACTGTCTGCCTTTCTGGGTTAGTAATTAATGTCTTTTGCTAATATAAGAAAGCTGAATGTTAACCCACTATGGAGGGAGGTGGGAGGGTGGGGGGTTGTGTGAGCCTGGTGGTGGATATTATGGAGGACACGTATTTCAGGGAGCACTGGCTGTGGTGCATAAACAATGAATTTTGGAACACTGAAAAGAAATAAAATTAAATTTAAAAAAATAATCATGAATTTAAAGCCCTAACAATTTTGTTTGTTTGCTTGTTATTTTTTTAAATGTTAGTCACTGTACAGTACGTCATTAGTTTTTGATATAGTGTTCCAGGATTCATTGTGGAGGAGATTATGCTGAGTGAAATAAGCCATAACAATTTAAAAAAAGAGAAAAAATAACACTTACTGGGTGTCTACACAGTTTCTGGTACTGTTATTAGCCCAGGAAATACAAAGATAAGTATTTTGTGGTGTCTGTAGCCAGTAATTCAGTGGGAAGCACGGAGACATGAACATTTAAGATGTACGAGCTGAATCTGAAGTAATGAGGAATTTATGGCCAACCTAAAGATATTTGGTGAATGTGCTCCCAGGAGGAAAAAATGTTTGAATAAAGAAATGCTTGCAGTGAAGATCCACATGGAAATTTATGAAGTCATAGGAGTAGGTCAGTGTTGCCAGAGCTATGACTCAAGGCACTGAGTGTCAGATGGATTTTACTTTGAAAGAAAATGCAGTGCCAGTGATGAAAAAAGAATTGGGAATTTCTGAAAGAATATGTAATCATATCATCACAGATACCAAACCACCTACATCCATTGATGAAAAAGAACAAAAAGGCAAAACATACATAAAAGCTAGGTACATGGTGATAGAAGAAAATAAAACCATGTTAAAATCAAATGGCTTGGGGTGCCTGAGTGACTCAGTCATTAAGCGTCTGCCTTTGGGTCAGGCATTGATTCCAGGGTCTTTGGGATCAAGTCCCACATAGGACTCCCCACTGTGGGAAGCCTGCTTCTCTCTCTCCCCTCCCTCTACTTGTGTTCCCCTCTCACTGTGTCTCTGTCAAATAAATAAATAAAATCTTAAAAAAAAAAAAAGATAAAATGGCTTTGTGCAGTTTATTCTATTACTTTCCAAACATTACATATGTATATTGGTTTGTGTATTCAAAATACATATTTTATGTAATAAAATCAGATACCCAGATACTAAAATAAAAGTCAGATACCCAGGGGCGCCTGGGTGGCTCAGTGGGTTAAAGCCTATGCCTTCGGCTCAGGTCATGATCCCAGGGTTCTGGGATCGAGCCCCACATCGGGCTCTCTGCTCAGTGGGGAGCTGCTTCCTCCTCTCTCTCCCTCTGCTTGCCTCTCTGCCTACTTGTGATCTCTATCAAATAAATAAATAAAATCTAAAAAAAAAAAAAAGTCAGATACCCAGAAAAGTGTGCCACTGCCTAAACAATCACATGATGGCCAAGGTGGAGGGAAGGTTTCTTGTACTTTTGTACTTCCTGACAATGCATCTAATTAGTAATTAAGCTCCCAATCTTTATTTAAAAAATGAATGAGTAGGTATTATACTTTAGTTATTGCTTTTGAAATTTTTGTATGTTGCATAACCTTCAAGCACATTTAAGAAACCATATTTTAATGAAATTATAGGGTGTATCATTTTACAAAGTTAAAATCCTATCATACTATAAATGCCTAACCTTTTCCCACACATTTTATATAAGTTTATCTTTGCATAAAATAGATTTCCTTGGTCCCACCTCCACTGATAATTAATTGAACATTTGCTCAATTTTGCAACTGTGAGTAACTTAAGACAAGACTACATTTCTATACTCACATAAAAGGCTTAGGACATAACAGTTGTCACAGCACTGAAAATAGTTATTAAATCTCAGAATGCAATGTTCCAGAAGTTAGTTTTCTAACCAATTAAAGCTGACATCCAAAAATACTAACTAATATGACAACACTATTAATTTCTTCAAGATACTGGTGTGGGATTTTTTAACAAGGAAGCATATTTAGGAAAAAGGCAGAAAATTAGGAAGCAAGAAATTAAGTATATATTTTTTGTATTATGAAAAATATTTTTAAGTCAGGATCTCACAAGATTTTTTTTACTGTATTTTATTTTGTATCCATTTCAGATAGATTATTGATTGTAACATTTTAAAGATGACAAATTCCCTTTGAGTATAAATTTCTCAAATTCGAGGCCTATTTGCAAAAGGCATTCAAGCAATGGATTTCCAGGCCTAAGTCTCTATAAGCTAACTATAAAATCAGACTGATAACTAATGTTTTCTACTTAACTCAAATATTCTCAACATTCAATCCACAAAGAGAGTGGAGTACTTGTGTATGCATTCCTTTGAGTTACAGAATTTAGCAGGTCCATTTACCAGCCTCACTATGGAAAGAAGAATAACTATAAATTTTACAAAACTCATTGGGTTGTCATCAACAGCTGAGAACATCAGTAGAAAATAAAAGATGAGGTTGATGGCTTGCAGAAATTCAGTTGAGGGAGAAGACAAAGAAGCAAATTAACATAATAAAGTTAAGACAATGAGGGTTAAATAAATTTTGTGGTTTTTATTTTATCTTGGCTCTGAGTATGTAGACTTGCTTTTAATGTTTTACACAAAATTGTCAGTAAAGTTTTCAGCTTTATGAAAAGCCTGTGGTCATAGATAAACCATATATTGATGATAAAATAGTAGGTAATTTCCAAATGAACCTCATGTTAAATATGAGATAATGTGTTTTCTGCATGCAAAGGCAATTATAGGTTTAATATATTTGGTGTTGGGACATCAATATTGCTAAATCAATCCTTGTAAATTATCCCACAAATGTACCTGCAATTCAATGGCAAAGCCTCAAGTGGAAAACTGGCAAATTTTATTCAACAAAAGTAACATAAAAATTTATTTTATTGTTGCTCAAAAAGGATTCTCAAGGAATATTTAAGGATTTCCCGCTATGATAATCAATACTCACTACATTAAGCATCCAGCGCCTTCATAGAGCACCTAATGGACTCAATGAAGACTAGTTATTAAACAGATTTTTAAAAAGCTTGCTACATCCTGGTCTTGCTTATTGAAATATGGTTTCTTCAGTCTAACAATTTAATTCTCTTCAATGTAAGTTTCTGCAACACCACTGCATCCTGACAGAGAGGAATAATTTTTATACTACTATGGAAAAAAAATAAGTTCTATTTCTAATTTTCATCTATAGGCCTCCCTTAGTAACAAATCTTTCAATGGTGAATAAAGAGTGTAAGCATATGGTACCTTGAAATGATATAGTACAGTTCTTTGATTTCTGGGGAATTTAACTTCTAAGCTTTCTCAGAAAAGAGGAAAGCAGCCTCCCTTAAAAATGGGAAAGTTCTCCTCCCACTCCTCCACCCCAGGTTTCATCTCTTGTTCCCTTTGCCATCTTCTTAAACGTCTCAAAAGCATCATCATTATCCTTCAGGAACATTACTGAAGGAAGTCACTTCTGTTGTAGGTAAACTTATATAAACAGAAATTTATTGAAGTTTTTCAATTAACTAGATGAAAGGAATCTTTTCACAATGTATATAAATATGAAATATTTTGATGTACCTTGAAATATCTTTTATAATATTATTAATTAATACCTCAATAAATCCAGACTTCTGGGAAAAATGGAGAGGGACCCTAGGCTCATCTCTTCTCACAGATACAACTAGATAACACCCACATTAATGTGAGAGTCAGTAGACTCTCCACATCTAACTTCAGAGAAGAAGCTAGCCACATCAAAGAGGTAGGAAGGGCAGACATGTGGTCAGGAGCTAGATAGACCTATAGGACCATCCACAGGAACAAGGAACTTGTTGAAACAAACAAACCATCCACATTAGGGATACCAGGCATTGAGGACCCACACAAAGAAGACAAATAGCCATAACATTTGTCTTTGAAAATCAGAGGGACCCCAAAATCAGTGGTGCGTAACACCTATAACTTTAAAAATTAGCAGGCTTGGCTCTGGGAATGCCAAAGAAAGGGGACTGAGTCCCTGTCTTTTTTTTTTTTTTAAGATTTTATTTATTTATTTGACAGAGAGGTAGAGAAAGCCAGAGAGCATAAGCAGAGTGAATGACAGAGGGAGAGGGAGCAGCAGGCTCCCCACTGAGCAGGGAGCTTGATGTGGGGCTGGACCCCAGGAACCTGGGATCATGACCTGAGCTGAGACAAAGGCAGATGGCCATCCAACTGGGCCACCCAGGCACTCCTCAGTTCCTGTCCTTAAAGAAACAGAATGACAAACAGCATCACTGAGGTACAGCATAAAAGTAGGAGTTTGAGAAACAGCTGGGTTATACAGGAGGGAGGTTTGTTTAAAAATATCAGAGCTTATTCTTGAGGGGCAGGGATCCTTGAGAGACTTCTCCAAGAAGAAAAGAGCTGACAGGGCCATTTTTCTCCCCTGCCCCTGAACCTAGACACATGGACATCTCTGAGAACGAGCACAGCTCCAACACTCGCTACCTAACTTGCTAATAGCACACCCTGCCCCTTCATTCTCTTACAGACACAGCCTCTCCAGCCAGGTCTTGGCTCAAGGGCCCATCCCACAACTTGCACAAACCTTGTTAACACTGCCAGCCCTGCCCTCAAGTTCTCCTGGGGCATGCCACTTTTAATATGCGTTTGGCCAGAGCCCATCCCAAGGGGTGCCACAGTCTGGCAAAGCACAGGCAGCTCCAACAGGAACCAGCACCACTCCCAAGTGACTCATGGTCATGAGGCAGGGTAAGGTAACTATGTGCACCAGCCCTACTGCAGCCCAAGCAGTATGCTGGTGGCAGGCATTGTGTTTGACTGCAGAGCTCAACAACCAACAAAAGCTTCTTAGGACAACAAAGGGAAAGTACCCTACTGCATTTCTGTAAAATGCCTTGTCTGACTCAACTCAAGCCCAAGGTGGCCCCAGACTGGCCCACTAACAACAAGGTACCAAATCTTGCCCACAAGAGGAAAAGAGAAAAACTGCAGACAACTGGACTAAAGGCAAACGTAGCTCAGCCACAATAATAGGGCACATGCAATGCACACAGATACAAACTTGAAGCACCAGGTTCTGGTGAACACAGGACGTTGCACTGTAGAGCACTATAGAACTTTTTATTCATAAGACCACTGTTTTCAAGAACAGGAGACATAGCTGACTTTCCTAACACATAGAAACAGATACAGAGCATTAGACAAAATGAGGAGACAGAGGAATATGTCCCAAATGAAAGACCAGCACAAAATCAAAACAGGAAACCTAAGCAAAAACAGAGATAAGTAATATACCTGATAAAGAATTTAAAGTACTGCTCATGGGGCGCCTGGGTGGCTCAGTGGGTTAAGCCGCTGCTTTCGGCTCAGGTCATGATCTCAGGGTCCTGGGATCAAGTCCCGCATTGGGCTTTCTGCTCAGCGGGGGGCCTGCTTCCCTCTCTCTCTCTCTCTGCCTACCTCTCCATCTACTTGTGATTTCTCTCTGTCAAATAAATACATAAAATCTTAAGAAAAAAAATAAAGTACTGCTCATAAAGATACACAATGGACCTGAGAAAAGAATGGAGAATATCAATGAGAAAAAGAGAAAGAAAAAGTATATATGTAAAAACAATCAGAGATGAAGAACACAAAAACTAATTAAAAATACACTATATGGAAAAAATAGTAGACTAGAGGAAACAGAAGAACCTAACAGCGATCTGGAGGACAAAGTAATGGGAAACATTTAAGGTGTCCAGGAGTAAAAATAATAAATGAAAAAAGACTTAGAGAATTCGGCCACACCACCAACCAGAACAACATTCACATTATATGTATCCCAGAAGGATAAGAGAGAGAAAGGGAGACAGAAAATTTATTTGTAGTAATAATAGCTAAAAACTTCCTAAAAACAGAAATTCATATCCAGGAGGCACAGACAGCCCCCAAGAAAATCAAGCCAAAGAGGTCCATACAACCAAGACACATAGTAATTAAAATGCCAAAAAGTAGGAATAAAGAAAAAAAAAATTAAAAACAGCAGGAGACAAGAAAATAGTTGCATACAGGGGAAATCCCAAAAGGATATCAGCTGATTTTTCAGCAGAAACTTAGTAGGCCAGAAGAGAATGGCATGATATATCCAAAGTGCTGAAAGAAAAAACAAACAAAAAAATCTGTAGCCAAGAATATTCTAAACAGCAAGGCTATCGTTCAGAACAGAAGAAAAAATATTTTCCCTGACAAATAAAAGTTAAAGGAATTAATGACCACTAAACCAGCCCTACTGGAAATGTTAAAGGGGACTCTGAGTAGAAAGGAAAGAGTGTAAAATGGAATACAAAAAGTAGGAAGCACTGAGATGCCTGGGTGGCTCAGCTGGCTAAGTGTCCACCTTTGACTCAGGTCATGATCTCAGGGGCCTGGGATTGAGTCCTGCATCAGGGCTCCCTGCTTCTCACTCTCCCTCTGCCTGCTGCTTCCCCTGCTTGTGCACATTCTTTTTCTGACAAATAAATAAAATAAATAAATAAATAAATATATATATATATTATTTTTTATAAACATGTAATGTATTTTTATCCCCAGGGGTACAGGTCTATGAATTGCCAGGTTTACACACTTCACAGCACTCACCATAGCACATACCCTTCCCAATGTCCATAACCCCACCCACCCCCCTCTCCCAAACCCCCTTCCCCCTCTCCCAAACCCCCTCCCCCCAGCAACCCTCAGTTTGTTTTGTGAGATTAAGAGTCTCTTATGGTTTGTCTCCCTCCCGTTCCCATCTGGTATATATACACACAATGGAATACTATGCAGCCATCAAAAGAAATGAAATCTTGCCATTTGCGATGACGTGGATGCAACTAGAGGGTATGATGCTTAGCAAAATAAGTCAATCTGAGAAAGACAACTATCATATGATCTCCCTGATATGAGGAAGTGGAGATGCAACATGGGGTGTTAAGGAGGTAGAAGAAGAATAAATAAAATATATTTTAAAAAATCAAGAAGGACAAAAGCAGTAATATAAAGTGTATCTCTAAAAATCAGTCACATTTTCACAAAATAAAACAATGTTAATTATGACATCATATACCTAAAACAAGGTTGGGGGAGAAAATAATGGGTTCAGACTTAAGTGACCATCAGCTTAATGTAGAATGCTATATGTGCAAGATGTTATATACAAACGTAGGGGTAACCACAAATCAAAAACCAGTCGTAGATATGCAAAAAACAAAGAGGAAGGAATCCAAGTATATCACTAAGGGAAGTCAGAAAAGATAAAAAGATAAGAAAAGAAAGATAAGAGAAGAATTACAAAAGCATCCATAAACAAGTAACAAAATAATAATAGGCACATACCTATCAATAAGTACTTTGAATGTAAATGGCCTAAATACTCCAATTAAAAGACACAGTGTGGCTGGATGAATAAAAAAAGCAAGATCTATTATATGTTGCCTACAAGAGACTCATTTCAGAACTAAAGACACATGCAGATTGAAAGTGAAGGGATGGAAAAGTACTTATCATGAAAGTGGAAGTAAAGGAAAGCTAAGGTGGCAGGAGTTTTATCAGACAAAATGAATTATAAAACAAAGTTTATAACAAGAGACCAAGAAAGATGCTATATAATCAGAAAAGTAACAATCCAGCAACAAGATCTACCAATTGTAGATATGCACTTAACATGGGAACAGCCTATTAACATGGGAGCAGCTATTAACAAACATAAAGGAAGTAATAGATAGTAATAACAAAAATAGTAGAGGACACTTACCTAACAAATCAGCAAGGAAACAATTTTGAATTACATATTGGACCAGTTGGATCTAAAAGATATATTCAAAAATTTCTATCTAAAACAGCAGATTAGGGGCACCTGGGTGGCTCAGTGGGTTAAGCCTCTGCCTTTGGTTCAGGTCATGATCCCAGGGTCTCAGGTTCAAACTCCGAATTGGGCTCTCTGCTCAGCGGGGAGCCTGCTTCCCCTCTCTCTCTGCCTGCTTCTCTGCCTACTTGTGATCTCTCTCTCTGTGTCAAATAAATAAATAAGTAAAATCTTAAAACACACACACACAGAGCAGATTACACATTGTTTTCAAGTGCACATAGAACATTCTCCAGAATAGAGTGCATATTGGAGTCACAAAACAAGTCTCAACAAATTCAAAAAGATTGAGGTCATACTGTGCATCATTTCCAACACACCATGAAACTAGAAATCAATCACAAGAAAATTCTGGAAAGAACAGAAATATATGGAAGTTCAATAACTTGATATTAAATAATGAATGGGTCAACCAAGAAGTCAAAGAGGAAATTTAAAAAAAATACATGGAAACAAAAGAAAGGTAAAACAAAAAATAAGAGAGGAAGGAATACTTCCATTTTCATTGTATGAGACCAGCATTACCCTGATACCAATATCAGATAAAAACACTACAAAAGGAAAAAAAAAAAGAAGAAGAAGAACTACAGGTCAATATCTCTGATGAACATAGATGCAAAAATCCTTAACAAAATATTAGCAAACCAAATCGAATAATACATTAAAAAAATAATTCCATTCACCAAATGGAATTTACTGTTGGAAAGCAATGGTGTTTCAATGTTTGCATATCAATTAATGTGATACATCACATCAAACAGAGAAAAGATAAAAAACATATAGTTATTGCAATAGATTCAGGAAAAGCATCTGACACAGTATAACATCCATTCATGATAAAAAAAAAACCTTCAATAAAGTAGGTTTAGAAGGAATATACTTCAACATAATGAAGACCATAGATGAATAACCCACAGCAAACATCATACTCAATGGGGAAAAACTATGTTTTCTCCTTAAGGTCAGGAATAAGAAAGGATGTTCACTCTCACCACTTCTATTTAACATAGTAGTGAAGGTCCTAACTACAGCAATCAGACAAGAAAAAGGAATAAAGTCACTATTTGCAGATGACATGAGACTTTTAAAGAAAACCCTCAACACTCAAAAAAAAAGACCAGAACAGATAAATGAATTCAGGTCACAGGATACAAAATCAATGTACAGAAATCATTGCATTTCTATACACTAATAATGAAGTAGCGGAAAGAGAAATTAAGAAAACAATACCATTTAAAATTGCACTTAAAATAATAAAATAACTAGGAATAAATTTAACCAAAGAGGTGAAAGACCTGTACTCTGAAAACTATGAAACATTAATGAAATAAGTTGAAGATGATGCAAACAAATGGAAAGACATAATATCATCATGGATTGGAAGAACAAATTTTGTTAAAATGTACATCAATACAAGTAGAATTTTTCATAGAACTAGAATAATCTTAAAATTGGTATAGAACCCCAAAAGACCCCAAACAGCCAAGGCAGTCTTGAAGAAGGAGAACAAAACAGGAGATACCGCATTCCGGATTTCCAAGATATGCTACGAAGTTTTAGTAATCAAACAGTACAGTACTGGGTGCTTGGATGTCTCAGTTGGTTAAGCAACTGCCTTCGGCTCAGGTCATGATCCTGGAGTCTCAGGATCGAGTCCCACATCAGGATCCCTAATCGGCAGGGAGTCTGCTTCTCCCTCTGATCCTTTCCTCTCTCCTGTTCTCTCTCTTTTACTCATTCTCTCTCAAATAAATAAATAAATAAAATCTTTAAAAAAATTTACCATACTGGCATAAAAAGACACATAGATTAATAGAAAAAGATAGGAAACCCAGAAATATCCACAATTATATGATCAGTTAATCTTTGACAAAGGAGATTAGAATATGCAATGGGAAAAAAAAAAAAGACTTCAACAAACAGTATTGGGAAAACTAAACTGGACAGCTATATGAAAAAAAAAAAATGAATCTGGACCACTGTGTTACACCATACACAAAAATAAACTCAAAATGGATTAAGGATTGAATTATGAGACCTGAAGCCAAAAAATTCTTGAGCACAGCATAGGCAGTAATTTCTTTAACATGGACTTAGCATGTTAGCTACATGCTAAGTAACATTTCTTTAACATGGGCTTAGCATGTTAGCTAGTAACATAGCAACATTGTTCTAGCTATGTCTCCTAAAGAAAGGGAAACAAAAGCAAAAATAAACTATTGGGACTACTTCAAAATAAAAAGCTTTTACACAGTACAGAAAACTGAAGCAACAAAACTGAAAGAAAGCCTACTGAATGGGAAAAGATATTTGCAAATGACATATCCAATAATGGGTTAGTATCCAAAATTATAAAGAATTTATAAAACTCACCACCAAAAAACCTAAAAATCCAATTAAAAATGAGCAGAAGACATGAACAGACATTTCTCCAAAAGACATCCAGGTGGCCAACAGACACATGAAAAGATGTTCAACATCGCTCATCATCAGGAAAATGTGAATCAAAACTACAAGGAGATATTCCCTCATGTCAGAAAGGCTAAAATGAAAAATGCAAGAAACAGCAAGTGTTAGCGAGGATGTGGAAAAGAAAGAAACTCTTGCACTGTTGATGGGAATGCAAACTGGTACAGACACTGTGGAAAACTGGATCTTCCTCAAAAAAATTAAAATATAATTACTGTATGATTCAGTAATTCTACTATGGGGCATATATCTGAAGAATACAAAAACACTAACTTGAAAAGATATATGCACCCTATGTTTATTGAAGTATTATTCACAATTAGCCACATTATGGAAACAACTCAAGTGACCACCGATAGATGAATAGATAAAAAGTGGTAAAGATATAAAATGGAATATTAAGCAACCCTAGGAAAGTATAAAATCTTGCCCTTTGTAAGAATATGGAGGGAGTTAGAGAGAATAATGCTAAGTGAAATAAGTCAGAGAAAGACAAATTCATATGATTTCATTCATTTGTGGAATTTAAGAAACAAAAGAAATGAACAAGGAAAAAAGAGACAAACCAAAACTATAGGGAACAAACTGATTGTTACTAGAAGGAAGGTGGGTGGGGAATGGGTGAACAATGCTAAGTGAAGGGGAATAAGTGTACATATGCCATGATGAGCAGTGTTGAATCAGTATACTGTGCACTTGAAACTAATGTAACGTTGTATGTTAACTATACTGGAACATAAAACAAAACAAAAAACCCAAACACCTCAATAAACCTGAAAGAGTTAAAAATATTTGATTTTCAAAAAATACATAAACAAAGTTTTCCATCGTTTCTTCTACAAAAACATCAAATATACATATATAGAGAGACAGAACAGAGAGAGATTTCTATACATACCCTATTAGTGTTGCAAATATTAGCTTTCAATTCACTGCCCTTTGTACTTTCTCTTAAACAAAACGTAGGCTGATTTCAACAGAAGATATATTTCAGATATCAGAAGGAGTCGGATTTGAACACTTCTACTACTGTGAGTTCTTTCAGTTACTTCCTGCTTGCAGAGCTGAACCAGAAAAGCATGCATATTCATATGTATACTGAGGGTAGATGTGTGTGTGTGTATCTAAGTTGGTTAGACTTGAATTTTCTATTTCTCTAATATGTAAATCTCAAAAAATAAAGGAAATAGTAAACATGACTCTCTCTTGGTATGCTTGGTAATACTAAAAAATAATTATAACACTGTATTAAAAGACATCTTCATTGATCAACATGCCGACATACTCTGGCTAGGTGTTAGACACTGTTCATTTTTCCCATGTTCCTTAAATTGGGAACTGGTGCCTTTGAAAGTCAGTAAGACTCTTCTCTGGCTGAGATCATGTTCCTCTGACATTTCAAATGGTCATTTAAACTGGCTGCATGACGGGCTGGCCAGATGAGTTTGGGTATGCAATCTCTTTCAGTCTATTATAAGATAATTTTAGCTAATGGGTTTTCCATATCAATCTGCTCTTACAAGCTATCCCCTCCCACCAACTCCCACACACCTCCCATCCTGAATCCAAGTCATCAGACCCAAATATTTAAAAGTATTATGATCCCACCTGAAACTACTTACATTTTAATTTTGTATAAAAGTTCTGGACAACTAACAGCCTAGCTTGGCTCCAGACAGTATCATAGCAATGTACAACATAGCTAAAAAGGAATTCCAATTTTTTCTAATTGGCCTTCATGGGAAAATGAGGAAAGGCTTTCAACCCACTAAGTTATTCAGTGGTAGCATGCATTCTCTAAATTTATTACTCTTGGCTGATCTATAGTTTAAAACATAAAACAAATGTTAGAATCTGAATTTAAAAAGCAATAAATAAACTGTCTTTATCAATGGGTCTATAAAGAAAACTCCATAATTCACTGACTATATATTATCAAATTTATTTTGATAAGAAGTTTAACAAATAAAGAGGGAGAAACATATCTAAAACAACATTCAGTACACTAACTTCAGGACCATGTGAGGGCAAGTAATCACATATTTTTAGTTAATTGCTTCACACATAATCGCATTTTTAACACTTCTGCAGTCAATTAGACAATGCTACTAAGTGTGTTATGAAAGTTATGTCAAAGATCACATATTACTCCACTTGGTTTTTGTACTACTAAAGTGTTTTTTTTTTTAAGATGAACAAATGTAATGAAAGGAAATCAGATGTAAAAAAGCAGATTTTTAATTTGACCAATGCCTTCACCCCTTTTTGAAATTATTATTTCCACTAGCAATTACTTTCTATCATAGAGTCCAACAGTTTCTCAAACATCACATACTTTAAATTACTGCATCCACTAACAATTTTTTTTCCCTCTTGAGGCTTTTAAAAGGCTCAGTTACTAATAATAAAATAATTATGCAACAATACTAATAACAGAAACTAAAGAATATTTATTGATCATTTGTTAGGTATCGAGCATTGTGCTAGGAGATTTTTACAAATTACCTTTTGTAAAATCTTTTTTTAGATTTTATTTATTTATTTGAGAGAGAGAGAGAGGGAGCCAGTGTGTGAGCACTAGAGTGGGGGAAGTGCAGAGCAAAGGGAAAAGCAGATGTCCAGCTGAACATGGAGCCTAACACAAGGCTGGCTTCCAGGACCCTGGGTGCATGACCTGAGCCCAAGACAGATACTTCACTAACTAAGCCATCCACGTGCTCCACTTTTGTAAAATCTTTTCATCCCTATAGAATTATTTTAATTAACCCCTTTCTACATACAAAGAAATGGAGACCCAGAGCAATTAAGTAACCCAGTATATCTCCTAGGTGTAGGAATTCAAACACCTAGCATTTTAAAACAAGTCAGATGTTCTTACTCCTGCTTAGAACCTTTTATTGGTTTCTCATCACACTTGGAAAATCCAGACACTTGTCATGTGCTACAAACTTTATGATTTCAACAAACAAGTTTTATGTGTTATGATCTTAAATACTGCTTTTGACTGTACCTCCTCCAATCGCACACTCACTCACTCTCCTTTAAGCAACAAGGGCTTCCTTGATTCCTCTGATGTGTAAAGCACACTCTGACCTGAGGGCTTCTGTGCTACTGTTACTGCTGTCTGAGCCAATCTGCCCTCATGAATTTGCTTGGTTCACTTCCTCACCTCATTCAAGTCTCTACTCACATGACAAACAGAGAGGAAGTCCCTCAATATCCCAACTAAAATGCCAGTTCACCCCCATCCTTTAACTTTATCTTTCTTTTTTGGATTATCTGTCATGATGCTACCTGTTGGTATGTATATATTTTTTCTTTCTCACAATGGTGGAAGCTTCAAGAGAGCAGAGACATTGTTCTGTTCACTGCCATATCCCTGATGCTTGTTATAGTACATGGCCGATGGTGGGATGTCAACTAACACTACAGAAGAGGGAAGAAAGCAAGCGAACAGCAAGGAAGAAAAGAGGAAAGGAGTTAGGGATCACAGACAGGATACAACTTTTAAAGCCTGACCCCCCAGGGGATCAATTATGCAATTTAAAGTAGTGAATCAAATTCCTAACAAAATAACACACACACACACACACACACACACACACACTCACAGAAACCAAAACCAACAACAAAAACATGACTGCAGTCTTAAGAAAAGAAACAATGATTTGAGGGGAAAACCTTTTCAAAGAACACAATGATTGGATATTATGTATACATTCATAATTCTACATCTGGGTTAAAGTTAAAAAATAATGAGATTTATAGTTATTTAATTTCATAACCCTAAGCAATTTTTGTCTGGGAATTGTTAATTTGTCTTTTGAAATTGATTATAATTCTACTCTAAGGTTGCCTATATGGGATGCTAGATGTTTATTTCAAAGCTACAATACTTAATCACTATCCAGATGTTTTCAAAGAAATGCCCCAGATGGTAGACACTGTGTCTGAGAGATCCAGTTTGGGAAATTTTCAGAATTTTTATTAAGCTAACAACTTCTATCCAATGAATAAAGCCAAGTAAAAATAAATAGTATTGTTTTTGTTTTTCCACCTGATTTTGCTTCTTTTCTAGTGACACCACCCTAAATCAACCTAAAAGGTGAGGCAGTGCAGGTTGTAGGGTCAAGCCAGCTGACAATGAGAGATGGAATTATCAACCATCCCAGGGAGAGGCAGTGAATAATTTGAACAGCAACGCAGTTCTAGCACAAAGAAGTCATTATTTCTTTTCTAAAGGAATGCAGTACTCAAAGGATATATAAAATTCTCAGGCATATTGCTCCTGAGACCCAGTCCTTTTAAAATAATAAGCAAATTCTCACTCTTGTGATTTCTATACTTCTCTGGCCCTGTAACACCTAGAACTGTGTTTTCCACATAGCACACATTCACAACATGTGTCTAAACTAGAGTGACTTTGTGTATCAGCTTGTGGTAAGATGCTGTGTTTGAAAAGTATATTCTTGGTGGGTTAATTTTTTCCTTTCCTCCTTTATTCTTATTTTTCCCCAAAATGAAAATAACTTTTAAAAATCAATAAGAAAAGGACACAGTTTATAAGTGAAAACAAATGACCACTGATTTCACTGAAAATAAATACAAAAGGCCAATAAACACAAGAATATGCTTAACTATCATGTTAACTCACAACAAATGGGGATAGTTTCTACATCTAAAGTTGTCAAAAACTTAAAAAATTTATAAGGCCAGTGCTAGGCTGGACATAGGTAAGTATACCCCATTAAGGCAGTATAAATTGCTGTAACCATTTTAGAAGCCATCTTGGCAAAGTATATAAAACATTTAAATACATATACATTTAACTCAGGGCTCCATAGCTAGTAAGATGACTCTGCAATATGGTTGACAAATGATCCCAAAATAAATAAACAGGAATATCCATTTAGCACAGTTTGTAGATATAAAAAACAAGAACTACCTAAGTGTCCATAATGGGTAAAAATCAGAAACAACTAAATGACCATCAAGAGGGATATACCATCTAAGGACAAATAGTGCATTTGAAAAAAAATACATATTACATCCCTCTGTGCATTTATGTAAAGACTTCTAAGGTACTTTGAGTGATAAAACAATCCGTACACAAACATACACATTATAATGGAATAAACATAAAATTATTATCTGGATTTATACATATGAGAAGTGGGGACACCCGTGGTTATCTTTGGAGGTAAGTGATGGTAGAATATTTTTACCTTTTATTTGTATATTTTTGTTCAAATTGTTATTATTTTTTTTAAAGATTTTATTTATTTATTGGAGAGAGAGAGAGGGAGGACACAAGCAAAGGGAGCAACAGGCAGAAGGGGAGGGAGAAGCAGATTCCCACTGAGAAGGGAGACTGATGCCGGCTATTCCCAGGACCCTGGGATTGTGACCTGAGCCTAAAACGGACACTTAACTGACTGGAGTCACCCAGATACTCCTGTTCCTCAAATTTTTAAAGCACTAGTTTGATTTAAAAATACATCATCAAACAGAGGTGAGGTAGATGGGGCAATGGGTTCAATAGGTAGTGGGGGTTAAGGAACGCACTTGTGATGAGCACGGGGGGTTATATGAAAGTGTCAAATCATGGAATTCTACACATGAGACTAATATTACACTAAGCAGAATTTAAATAAGTGGAATTTAAATAAAAACTTGGAAAAAATAAAAACACATCAGAGATTCTGTGTGGGATTTAAGGGCCAGTATTGTATCTTTTTTTCTCTTTTGTCAGTCTTTAAAAGGTCAGTGTTGTGAATATAGAAATAGGTTTATTGTTTTGTCTCTTTGAAAGTATATCCTCACCTAACGAAAATAACTGAGGCAATAGGGGAAAATATTATTAAAAAGAAAATACAACTAGCATAGAATCCCACTACTAACACTACAGCCTTTTGAAAATACAGAACATATAGAAGAACAGTATCAGTTACAGGTCAATCATGTAAGGTAAGTAGTGACCAGGAATTAATGACCAGTGTATTCCCGAACATAGAATACATATACCTGTACTTCTGGTTTACCTGGTCCTACATATGTTTATATATGGTGATGGGAGAAAGTATGCTCAGTAGTATCAGGTGGCTTTGCTTAAAACACCTAAATCTGAGGTACAGATTTTATGTGCTTTTGCTGATGTTTTATGACAAAGTCATGAAAGAGATTATACTTATCCGTGGTATTCAGGTATGATAGTCATTGACCACTTCTTGAACTAGCTGAAAATATGCTAGGGAAGTCTGTTCTGCCCCAATCTTTCATCTAAGAACATTCAACCCACTAATTCTACATAGTTAACTGGAGTAACACGACTTTAGCTTCACTGTCTGTGATTAAAAATAATTATTTTTTGTTAAAGCTCAAAAAGCAACACATCAAGCAACACATCAAGTTATCTGTCATTGAGACCACAAGGCAGATTTGTTTGTAAATTCTATTCCAAAGAAGCAATGAAGATAGATGGAAAGAAATGGTAAGCCAAAGAGAAGTTAATATAGACATGGAAGATTCTTGGTACAGTTTCAGTGATGTTTTTTCTATTTCTAGACATTATTACAGAAAGCATTTGATTTCTTTCTGACAAATGAATTCGCTTTATTGTAATTATGACTACTCCTCATTGGTGTATACCTTTTCATTTTCTCACTTTTATTAATGTTCCTTTGTCTGCAGTAAGTAGGAGAACAATGCACATTTTATTTTAAGCCCTACACTGTGCTGACAGTGCCTCTGTTGAGCCTATTGCTTTGCCAAATAAAAACAATAGTTAAAAGAAATATACTGCATTAAGATTGGTGGGAGTACAGCCAAGCCCGCCCACTGGGTAAATGGGACCACCACCTGAAATCCAGAGAATTCTGATGACTAAAGATAATTATGAGTAATACTGCACACCTTGTCTGGTTTGGAGCACATGCCAGTGCTTCTGCGTTGCCAAGAAAACAATATTTGTCTGTACAGATTCTGGTGCTTGACTCAGAAACTTTACCTACATGTGACACAGAGACATAAGAAGGAGTTAGCTGCACCATGCTGACAGAATCCACTTCAAAGGTTGTTGATTCCACACAAAATCATCAAGAGTTGCATAGAATTATTATTATTTTTTAATATTTTATTTATTTGGCAGAGACAAACAGCGAGAGAGGGAACACAAGCAGGGGGAGTGGGAGAGGGAAAACAGGCTTCCCACAGAGTAGGGGGCCCAATGCGGGGCTTGATCCCAGGACCCCAGGATCATGACCTGAGCTGAAGGAAGATGCTTAACGCCACCCAGGTACCTCAAGAGCTGAATGGAATTAAAATAGATTCTGATACCAGACTGCAAAAGCACTTCAAATACGTACAGGATTTCTAAAGGCCATGCTTCTGTGTTCTCATAAATAGGAAATGCCAATGGTCAGCATGAAACCCTTGGTTGACTTTCTTCCATAAAATGATAGGAGATTTTTCTCAAAAGTATATGTTTTTCTGATTTATTATTATTACCCATTAATAATTTTTATTTTTCTTTTTTTTTATAAACATATAATATATTTTTATCCCCAGGGGTACAGTTCTGTGAATTGCCAGGTTTACACACTTCACAGCACTCACCATAGCACATACCCTCCCCAATGTCCATACCCAACCCCCCTTCCCCCAAGCCCCCTCCCCCAGCAGCCCTCAGTTTGTTTTGTGAGATTAAGAGTCACTTACGGTTTGTCTCCCTCCTAATCCCATTTGTGGAGATGCAACATGGGGGGTTAAGGGGGTAGGAGAAGAATAAAAGAATAAATAATTTTTATTTCCAAGTACAGGTTCCTTTCTCCCTGCTCTTAGGGAATATTCACTTTAGGCAGATAAAATAACACTTTGTTTTTAACCTATTTACAACAACAAAGTGAAATATACATTCACTTCATCCCCTTGTATTCTTTTGCTCAAACTCTCTCTCAGTGTAACTCCTCCCTCTGTGCGCCTAATGCCCTCAGACCACTGGACCCTCTACTAGCCTCAGTGAGCAACATATCATGCCGGCAGTGCCTCATGAATCCCAACTTTTTCAATCACTTGTGCCTTATCAAATCATAACTATTCTCTGTCTCAGTTCCTCAAGACTCCCCCTCTTTAAAGAGACAAAGGTCTCTTTTCATCCAGTAAGGACAAAATTGCAAGTCAAAGATTTAACCATCATTCCTCTCTGTTGGGCTGCCACTGCAGTAACACTGTGTGACAAACTACTCCCTGAACCCACCGGCTTACAACAGTGAGCATTCATCTTTCTCACAGATCTGAGGATCAGCTGAGGGCTTCTGCTTCAGGGTAGACTGGGCTTGGCTCCGGGTTCTGGGAAGGTAAAGATGTGCTTCTCCTAACTTGCTATGGGGCTCAGACTAAAGGAATAATAGCTTTCAGGGACACACTCTTCTGACAATGAGAGGAACACAAGAGAGGAAGCCAAATTGTGCAAATATATTTAAGGCCTCTGCTCACTTCAGGTCCACAAGTATTTCTTTAGCAAAAGCAAGTTGAGTGACCAGTATGGATGGGTTAGTGCAATATACTTCACCCAGGATGGTGCATTGTTAGGCCACAGGGGGAGAAAGTAGACAAGAACTGACAATCTGCATAGCTTCTAAGGAAATACATTTTTTTTCTTTAGTGGGAATTTACCTGAGCTAATACTATACAACTTAAGTGAAAGTAGAACTTGTACTGGTACAAAATGGTATTATTGAAATTTAAGAGGCAGTTGAAGAACTGTAATATCCTATGAATTTCATCCAAGAGATGTTCTTCTAGTCTATTGATTGTATAATAGAATATAATCTAATATTTTGTGCTAGGTACTGTTTTAAGGGCTCTACCTATGTTAATAACTATTCTGATTCCATCTGGTAGGGTAAGTAACTGAAGCATAAAGAGATTTACCAGTTTGCCCAAGGTCACATATACTAGTAAGGTATATTATTAGTATATGTGCCCTAGCTCCAGACTCCACACTTCTGAGAGACTGAGTATGTAAATGGATGATGAGACCATATATAAAAATATAGCTCTGACCCACGACTTACAGCAAGCTGTCTATGAAGCTAACCTGTTATCTACAATAACCAGACTAAGAAGCCAGCTTGCTATAAATGAGATTTGTAGGAAGTCACACTACTATCTTCAGGACCAATCCAGGAAGTCAAACAGTAACCCCTGCAACAATCAGCTATGACTTGACAACTTTCCAAATTTTTGTTCCAACTTCAAATTGAGAACCATCCAGAAGAAGCCAAGTATGTAGAATCACCGCTCACATACCATGCCCTGCATTTGGTGCACTTGCAACTTCCTCCACTCCCAACGGCCTCCCAACAGGACATA
Organism: Mustela nivalis; assembly: GCF_964662115.1. Lineage (NCBI taxonomy): Eukaryota > Metazoa > Chordata > Mammalia > Carnivora > Mustelidae > Mustela > Mustela nivalis. The sequence goes on along the minus strand of NC_139027.1, from coordinate 71,147,374 downwards.
TGTGAAGCCTTCCTATTTTGTTACTGTAAAGCTTTCCCATTTCTCTGCCTGCCTCTGAGTTTCTGTCAAAACACAGGTGGTGGTGGCTGACTCCCTTGCTATAGCAAACTCTGAGTTAACAGCTTTGGATTTGCTCATTTGTGTAGTCTTCATTTATTTCCATATAACCAGAACAAAATCCATTATATCTAATGTAATTTAATTTGTGCATTATCTAACATAGATACAAAGACTGTAGTTAAAACTGCTGAAAGACCGATAATCAACTCTTTTCAGTACCTAATTCTGGTACTATGGCCCCACTAATACTTGGTAGTTAGAGAAGTTTATGAATTGATCTGCATAAAATCCAAGTTAATGATAATCATAATAGTAATAACAAAGTACAAGTCAATGATAAGAACAATAGTAATAATAATATCTATTTTATTAAGTACTTATAAACACAACACACATTAGTAAAACCATGACTTTAGATTAATTTGTGCCATACTCACATTAATCATATGAACTGATTACTAGGATATTTCCATTTTTACAGGGAAACTGAGACTTAGAAAGTTAAGAAACTTGTTAATACCCACATTATTTAGATAATACACAAACAAATTTTAATTTTGGCAGCTTAACTGCAAAATTTAATTACACTTATGTTTAGCTCAATAGCTGGCACACTGTGGGACTTCAACTTAATAGAAAATAAAAAGAATGGATGAGTTAATTAATTACCAAGATTCAGTAAAATCTGCACTAACCCTAAAATCCTATTCACCAAGCTTCTTGGAGCTTACTTGTCTCCATCAGCAGCTTTTTTTCTGTGTGTGTGTATATATATATATACACACACATATTATATATTTATATGGAATATAAATATATACAAATGTATCTATTATATCTTAATTATTATATATAATAACTGCATTTCTCATTTAGGTAAGTATATCTTAAAAACATACTATCATGTTTGCCTTTTTTCAAGGTTTTAATTTAACTGTGTGCATGCTATGAACACCGTCAGTGCTGGGGAGAAGCAGATGCAGGATTCTGTATTACCCCATTTCCTATGTGCCCAGAGAATAAACCAGTAACTGTTGGTAGCAGTAGTGTTGGCCCCTAACCTTGCCAAATCCAAAGATCTACAATTTCCCTATAAGCAACTGTCAAATCTTGGCTGAGTACTACACATGTGAAAAATTATGGTTAGGAGGTGACTTCCTGACAATTGGGTCTCATGAATATTCTTAACAAGGAAATGTTGGAAATAACCTGTTTTGTAATTCTTGAGCAGGACAGTGAAGGGAATTGTGACCTTGACGGGCATATGTCAGAAGGCAATCCTTTTCTCTCAAAGGGTTTGATATTATAAAATAAAAAAGAAATTACAATACAATGAAATACAATACAGTGAGTTACAGTTAGTAAATTTCACTGATATATATATATATGTATATATATACATATATATATATATATATATGCGCAAGAAGACAGTATTTACAATAATGAAAAATGTCTATAGGTTTAAGTAAAGGCAAGGAAGGAGAGAACATTCCAGTTGTGGGGAACAGTGTGACCAAAGATAGAGTAGTAGGAAAAAAGACAGACATGTAGAGGTGCATCAGTAGATCAGTCCAGTAGGGGAAAAAGTGTTTATGCAAGGGAATAGTGGCCCTCATTTCTGTTATTCCTTCAATGTACATGAAGAATGTCTGACCTTTAGTGGAACATCAAAGAGTAACGGGAAATAACACAAGTAGCTTATTTTGCAACCAGAACTTCCAAATGGCAATTCTGCAATTTACATTTTTAGAGGATGAGTTATCAAGACTAAATGCCATTTTTCTTCATATGTGATAATGTCTGCTCATGTGACAACACGACATTTTATAAATAACACGTTGTACCGTCCTGCACTCTTCCAAAGGAAATTTGCCTGCTGTCCACCCCACTTCTTCCTTGGTATTTCACTGTTTTACCCTTAATAAATCATGTACTATTCCAAGGAATCATGCTTACATCATTTTGTCTTTGCCCCAAAGGCCATGATTAAATGACATCTGTCTAGTATACCAGTGAACCTTAGTCCTCTTTCTGAAGACTTACGGCTAAGCTCACAGCCCATATGATCACAGAACTGGGAGGATTTTATTCTACCTTTCTGCCACTTGTTAACCTGCTGAGATTATCCCTTTATTAGTCTCTTTCCCCCCTTTTTTCTATGTGCAATATAGAAAATATATTTCTATACATTTCTCACATCAAGCACCTCCTATCATTATCTCCAGTTTTGTTATCTGGGTATAGTTTCTGTCGCTTGTACTTATGCACCCCAGGTTTGTGACTATCTATAATATATCTCCATACATCTGTCAGTGGACTATTCAACTGCTTCCCTCAGAGAACAAACAAGAGAACGAAAGCTAGAAGTGGCTTCCTCCATTCATAAAGACTGTATGGCAGAATGGCCTGAGATAATTCAGGGAGCCCATTAATCATGTCCTATCATTTCACTCCACAATTGTAACTAACTGCCTGTTTTCACAAGACCTTGTACTAGGTACTGTGGAGAGTATAAGGAGAGCAAAGATACTGTTCTCACCATCAAAATCTTATGGTCTAATATATAAAATCAGATCCTAACAGTATCAAAGAATGATGGATATTCTAAGAAAAGTAGAGAAAAGGGGCAATGGGAGTTCAAATAAGAGAAAGAATACTCGTTACTGGTCAAGGGTCAATCATGCTTTCTAGAAAGAAAAACAAAACACAACAATAATTTATTCTTGTCCTAGCAGTTAGACAGGCAGCATATTACAATAAACCTACACATCTAGGTACTTAGAGCTATAGAGAATTGGTCAGTATATCTGTCGCCATCAAACCTTATTTTTCCTTCCTAGGGACGGTCCTGTTTATGTTCACTGTACCTGATCCTAAGAAGCTCAAGCAAATATAAATCAGCAACATAAAATAACCAGCTTGATTACGTTAATTTCAAGGTCTCATTTCTGCTCATATTGCCTACAACCATTTTATTCATTGTGATAACTGCATAAAAATAACCTAAAAAAATAGTTGAGTAAGTAATAGTGCCCAAAGTTCTTTTCCTCTACAACATTCTTGTTCTCTCATTTCATCATAAATCTTAAATTTGCCTTTAGACTCTAATAGCACTTTAGTGAGCATGAAATGTGATTATAATTGTGAAAATAATTGGAAAAGAAAATATCAGCTTGCCCAATATGTTATTTTAAAACAGAAATACTTAGAGACTGGGGAATCTCCAACATGGAAATGCAAAGATTCTGAGGCTACGAAATCTATCGTCTTGCCGCTGTCCTTTTCTCTTTGCTTTTGTTACTTGTCTGTTGTGTTAAACGGTATGTCTCTATTATGAAGTAACCTGTATTTTTCCATTGCAATTTTTGAATACAGGGAAGGTAATTGCCCTTTTAATAGCTCTAATATTAGATGTCCAAACTGCCCTTTTTCATATTAGTTATTTTAATTTGTTCAACATGTATTGGGATATTGACAATAAGAGTTCAAATTATAATTTAAATAGACCATGATCTGCTTGGAAGACAGAACTGTCTCTATCCACTATAAAACACTATAATTTTAGAGTGTATATATATTGCTTAGTGGTAGAATACCTGTGGTTCACCCAACATGATCATTTTTGATAAACACTTATTATCATCATTTCACATATTATAAAAAAATATCACCCAATACAAAAAATTTAATTTTTTCTTTCTTTCTAGCATTATTGAGACACAACTGACATATAACATTGTGTAAGTTTAAGGTTTACAATGTGATTTGATACACTTATATGTTGTGAAATTATTACCACAATAATATTAGCTAACACCTGCATTATGTTAATTACCATTTCTTTTTTTTGCAGTGAGAACATTTAAAATCTACTTTCTTAGCCACTTTCAAGTATGTAATACAGTATTATTAACTATGATCACTATGCTATACATTAGATTCTCAGAACTTCTTCATATAACTGGGAATGTACACTCTGACTAATGTGTCCTCTTCCTCTCCATCTGCCAGCTCCTGGTAACCCCAATTCTAGTCTATCTAGTCTCTGCTTCTCTGGGTTTGGCTTTTTAAAATTCCACATAAAAGTAATATCATACATAATTGTCTTGCTCTGTCTGACTTATTTCACTTAGTATAATAACCTCAAGATCCATCCATGTTGTCCACAGCAGGTCCTTCCTCATGGCTGAATAATATTCTATTTATATACGGAGCTCAGATATCTCTTCAAGAATCTGTCTTTATTTGCTTTGAATGTATGCCAGAAGTGGGACCGATGGATCATACCGTAATTTGATTTTTAATATTTTGAGGAGTCTCCATACCATTTTCCAGTGGCTTTACCAACTTACATTCTCACCAACAGTGCTATCTAAATGCTCCTTCCTAGAATAAATGAAACAAGATGGGATTGGGAAGAAGACAAACCATAAGAGACTCTTAACCTCACAAAACAAGCTAAGGGTTGCTGGGGGGAGGGGGGGGTCAGCGAGGATCGTCGGGTTATGGACATTGGAGAAGGTACATGCTATGGTGAGTGCTGTGAAGTGTATAAACCTGGCCATTCACAGACCTGTACCCCTGGGGCTAATAATATATTACATGCTAATAAAAAATTAAAAAAAATTTAAAAAATGCTCTTTCCTCATCAAACCTTGTTATTAATTTTAGCATCCATCAATGGCTCTTCCCCAAATCATCATTTTTTACTATTTTTACTATGATAGTGGGTAAGTGGTGACTCTCTTCTTCGTTTATCAATTGCCATTTTATATTTAAAAAATGACTTTTTCTTCATTTATCTATTTATAAAATTCTACCAGAATGGGTTCATAGACTCATCTTAATTCAGTGAATTTTAATTTGTGTGGTCATGGAAATGCACCATTCAGCTCTTTAACAAGAATCTGTTATGAGGTTGTGGATGTCTGAGAGCCTCCTGTTGCTGTACCTTCAGATCCCATGCACGTTCATGCCCAGCCCAGTTCTCGTGGGGCTGCTGTTCCTGGTCAATGCTGGGCATGGCAGAGGTGCTATTGTTGGGCCATTTATGCCCAGTAATAGCTTCCTGTAAATATGAAATCTTCTCTTGGGCTGGACATCAGCCTGAACAAGACTTTCTCAGAGCTGCACTATAATCTGAGAACTTCCCTTCTCCTTCCTTCCATCGCCTCTTCATAGCAATCAGTTTTCCACTGCATACTAGGTTCTCCCTGCCTATTTCTGCTGTCTCTCTCCTTTATCCTTCATAGGCACTTCCTCCAATAAACTATTGCACTTCTAATTCTGTCTTACTGTTTCTTGGAAGACATATTCTGTTACTATCATTGTTTATTCTGATGTTCTAATTATCCCAGTTTTGGCCAACAGGAGATGTATCAAACTGGCTTCTATATCCTCTTCTCTTTATCTTTTTGTTTAGAAACCATTTCAGATTCACATAGAAATTCAAAAAAAATAATATAGAGTTCCTGTTGTAGGGCCTTCACTCAACTTCCTTCAATGATAACATATTGCATAACCATAGAACAATTATCAAGATTGGAATATTGGCAGTGCTGTGCTAAATATACCACATACCTTCTTCAGATGTTATTTGTTTTCCATGCATTAATTCATGGGTGTTTGTGGGGGGGGGAGTTCTATGAAATATACATTTGTTTGATCACGACCACAATAAGGACAGAGAACTGATTGATCAGTCCAAAGATACTCCCTTGTGCTATGCCTTTGCAGTTACAGTCTCTCTCCAATAACCCTGACTCCTCAAAACCAATGATATTTTCTCCATCACTGTAATGTTGCTCTTTTGAGAATATTATAAGAATTGAACCACATAGTATGCAACCTTTGAGATTTGATTTTTTTTTTCATTCATATAATGCTCTTGAGTTCTGTCTAAGTAGCTGCATATATCAACAATTCTTCCCTCTTAATTGTTGGGTAGTATTCCCCTTGATGGATATGCCATATTTTGTTTAGCCATTCATCCACTGGGGGACATTCATGTCGTTTCTAGTTGGGCGCTGTTTCAAATAAAGCTGCTGTGAACATTCACTTGAGGGTCTTTGGTATGGGATCTTAAGTTTTCATTTTTATTGAGTAAATACCAAGGAATCATATGGCAATATAAGCATATGTTTAACTTTATAAGAAAATATAAATTTATTTTTCCCATCTTAAAATTGTTTTTTTTTTTTTTTTACCTTTTTCTTACCAATCTGGAGGAACACTTGATATATTCTGTATTCCAGTCATTTGGTAATTAGGTTTTGCAAATATCTTCTTCTAACTGGTGACCTTTTCTTTTCACTTGTTAAATGGTGTGTTTTGAAGGAATAAGATAATTAATACACTACACTCACCAATTTTTATTTATGTTTTGTGTTTTTTCTGTCTTGGTTAAGAAATTCTTCTCAACCTTCAAATCACAAAGATATTTCCTTCAATTATATTCTAAGATTCATGTTTAGATTATGCAATCACTTCAGTTCTTTTAAAATTTTTTTAAAAAATTACTTATTTATTTATTTGAGAGAAAGAGCGAGGGGAGGAGGAGACAGAGGGGGACAAGCAGTCTCTGCACTGAGCACAGAGCCCAATGCAGAGCTCGATCCCAGGACCCTGAGATCAAGGTCTTGAGCCAAAATCAAGAGTCAGATGCTTAAGTGACTGAGCCAACCAGGCGCCCCTATGTAATCACTTTAAACTGAATCTGGGTATTTTATAAAATTGGGATCAAATTCTATTTTACCTTTATGTATTATTTTGTTTTACAACAATGTCCAAAATCCTTTCTCCATTCAACTGCAAGACCACTTATTTCATAGATCAAGTTTTCCACACATGTAAGAGCATGAATTTGGGCCTTCTATCTGTACTCCCACTATTCATTAAGGTAGATTTGTAATAAGATTTATTATAAAACAAGTCCCCTTACTCCATTCTTCTTCAGGAATGTCTGTTATTCTTGGCTTTTTATTCCATATTAATTTTAGAATGAGCTTGTCCAATTGCATTAAAATCCCTGTCAGGATTTCTTTAGCTTCTTATTGAACATATAGATTAATGAGAATAGCTACTTCTATGATATTGAAACTATTAATGAACATGATATTTCTTTTTTATGTAGGTCATCTTTAATGTCTTCCAATAAAGTTTCATAATTTTCTCCATAAAAATCATGAGCATCTTTATTTACACTTATAATTCTTTTTTATTTGATGTAGCTAAAAATGATAGATATGCTTCTAATGTTTACATTATTATGATTTTGCTGTAAGATTTGTAAATAGGTTTGTAAATAGTTTTGTCAATACCCTTTACTATAAAAAGAAAACTTCTCTTGGTAGCTTTCTAACTTGATGTTTTCTTTTTTAAACTCATGAACTGGTCTTGAATTCGGTTGGATTTTTTTTTTTTAAGCAAATATTGCAATGATCATGTCGATTTTCTCTTTTAATCTGTTTATATGGTAAACTACATTAATAGATACTTAAATCTAAATTCAATTCCTTGGGTCACCTGGGTGGCTCAGTTTGTTAAGGGTCAGCCTTCAGCTCAGGTCAGGATGCCAAGGGTCCTGGGATCAAGCCCTTTATTAGGCTTCCTACCCAGCAGGTAGTCTGCTTCTCCCTCTTTTTCTGCTACCTCCCTCTCCTAGGGCTCTCATTCTCTCTGTCAAATAAAATAAATAAAATCTTTTAAAAAATAAATAATAAATTCAACTCTTCATTTCCAGGATAAAACCACATAGTTTTAAAATGTATTCCTTGACTTGGGGCACCTGGGTGGCTCAGTGGGTTAAAGCCTCTGCCTTCAGCTCAGGTCATGATCTCAGGGTCCTGGGATTGAGCCCCGCATCAGGCTCTCTGCTCAGTGGGGAGCCTGCTTCCTCCTCTTCTCTCTCTGCCTGCCTCTCTGCCTATTTGTGATCTCTAGCAAATGAATAAATAAAATCTTTAAAAAAAATAAAATGTAGTCCTTGACACAGGAGCTAATATTTTGTTAGGGAGTTTTATTTCAATATTCATGAATGATAATGACCTGAATTTTCCTTTTAAGTAAGTTCTTTTCTGTTTTGGTTTCAATGTTATATTAGCTTCAGATAAAATTAAACTCTCCCTCTCTCTATTCTCAGTCTCATCTAACTACACTTCACAAAGGTCTATTATTGAATATTGACCCTGTCCTTACTTTTCTCACAGCAGTTACTTTAGAAAGATGCAATCACAAATTCTCTCCCCACCTCCTTGAGCTGTAAATTCTCTACAACCCCAAAATGTCTTTTTCAAGAACCTGAGACCTAGCTCTTTGAAAAAAAAAATAATAAGCTTCTGTTAATATTTCTTTAGTTATCAATTTTCAACCTGTAGAGATAACCTGTGCAAACTGTACCATATACTCATATGTCCTTTATGGTCTTCTCAAAAAAGCTGTATCCATTTTAGAGAGGTAAAACTTTTGAAACTATTGTTAATATGGCCAAACATCAAGTAATTTCTAAATTCTGCTACTTCTCTTTTTTTCTTTTGTACCATAACTTCTAGGGTCTTTTATCCCACTGTTCCATCTTGTCTGATTGCTTTATAGGTCCAATGCACAACCAGTATCCTGCGTCTTCTCTTTACCTTCACCCTGGGAATTCCCCTCCCCAATCCTCTGTACTGGGAACCCTGACTCTTGGGACCTATATATTTTTCTTCCTGGACTTACACTATCTCTGCCAAAGGTATAACCACAGTAACTTCAATTGGGAAAATTTTATCTACTGTAATATCTTTAGGGAAAGGTTTCTTTAAACAAAGAAAAAACTAATTCTAATATTCCCTACTGACCTCTGAAATGAAATAAGCTTAAGGAGAATTTCATTTGCACATCTGACTGAGGGCCTGCCATCATGTATTAGTTCATTAGCCTTCAATTATTTCCCTCTGTTCTGGAGATGGGTATGTCAGACTGGGTTTCAGGTGATCATTTCCTCCTTTAACTCACCCCAGTTCTCACATTAATCACAGCTAGAAGACAAGATTGTGCAAGTATAAAAATAAAGGTGGGGGTGCTTGGTTGGCTCAGTCGGTTAAGCATCTGACTCTTGATTTTGGCTCAGGTCATTACTTCAGGGTCATGGAATCAAGCCCTGCATTGGGCTCTGTACTCAGTGCAGAGTTTGCTTGAGATTCTCTCTCTCCCTCCCTCTCTTCTCCTCCCCTCACTTCATCTCTCCAAAATAAATAAAATATTTTAAAATATTAAAAAATCAATAAAAATAAAAACAAGGGCACCTGGGTGACTCAATTGGTTAAGCATCTGCCTTTGGCTCAGGTCACGATCCCAGGGTCAGGGGATCCAGCCCCAAGTCCAGCTCTGCTCAGAGGAGAGCCTGCTTTTCCCTCTCCGTCTGCCTGCCGCTCCACCTGCTTGTGCTCTCTCTCCCCCTCTCTCAAATAAATAAGTAAAATCTTAAGAAAAAAATTCTAGTGAGATAGAGGAGTCAAACAAAAAAAATCCTAAAAGTATTAGTGTTGTCTATAAACATTGTTAGGGTAATATATGGTAATGCTGATTTTCTCAAGGTCTTCATTGATAAACACATTAAAGTGTACATATACATATTATTTTTTAGTAAAAATGACATTCTATAGCCTCAAAGATCTTATTAGTGAATATACTCCTCAGTGCCTGGAAAGGCCAAGAAACACATTATTATTAAACAAGCATTCTCTTTTTGTTCACGTCTCTCCCCTAACACCCTGTACTTCATTGGCAATGAAATTGGTGGTATTTTTGGAAGCTTGAATAGGTCCAATAAAGGATAACTTACTGGACCCACTTCTCCCCCTTAATAATAATTTTCTCAGAGATGAGTGAATTAAGAACAAGAAACAAGTTGATTATCCACATTTGGTTTTATATATATTTTGGTTTTGGCAGAGGAATAAGAAGAAATACCTAAATGGTCTTTTGATCTGCCTCCCCTTTATTTAGGTGATAAATCCAAACCATTCACATGATGGTGTATCACCTGAAAAATGTACATTAACTTCACTTTAACTAGAAGGAGAGGAAGACGTAAACACACACACACACACACACACACACACACACAGATACACACACACACACACACACACACAAACACACAAATGTGCAGACACAAACACACCCGGGACTTAAGTTAGTCAAAACTTGTAAAGTCAAAAATGAAGAAGAAAATTTAACAATTTTTCATCAGATGGAGGTTGCAGTTACAAGAACTGCGGAAGTTCAGTCAGTTTAGTAAGAACAATCATTTTATAGTTATTTTTCTACTAATCTCCTAAAATTTTATAATTTTTAAACATTCTGTTAGTGTCCCTGTGTTTAATAATCTAAGTTTTACAAATAAAATGTTCTTTTGCCCAAAAGTGAAATTAAGTTCAGAGGTAAACAGAAATATATATACCTCACATTCCATTTATCTTTATGAAAAGATAGCAATTTCTAAGCTATTACAGTGACTTTGGCCACTAAGAAATGCTACATTTATGTCCTGCTTTAAATCTGCAATCAGTCTCTCCCATCTGTCAAAATTTTATAGCTACTAAACGATAAAGGCTCTGTTGCTATGGTAATTATTCCATTACCTAGGTGATAGTGTTCAAATGATGTCATTGTTAGTGATCTAACTCATAAAACATTTTTCAGTTTTAGTATACTTAGACAGGAGGAGAAAATTACTAGTGATACAAAATCAAGAGGCCAGAAGAATGCTGCTCTTCTTCATAAACAGGGTACTCACAATTGAAAATTAGAAAGTAAATGCTCAAATGAATTTGTCCAATTATCTCTCCTTTTAGTTGGGTCAATACCCTCATCAGTGTTTTACAAAACTGAATGAAAAAGAAAAAAGGTTTTGTGTGTAGAGAAACAAACAACAACAACAAGAAAGCAGGGTGTACTAGGGGAAAAATGGTGGCAGTGGCATCCTACCCAAAAAAAAAAAAAAGTTTCCTTAACTCTCTTCAATTGAACCTCAGGCTTCATCATTCCCAAGGAGAAAAATGCTATGTGCTTTCCTTTTGGTACCATGATCTACTCCTTAACCAGAGAGCTGTATACAAAGAAATACAGAGAAGGACATAGAGGAGGAAGGGGAAATAGGAAATTGGATGGAGAAGACAGCAGAAAAGATCAGAAATTGGGTTGCAGCTCACTGTTCAGAATACGATAAATGAGCAATTAGGGGGAAAAAAGAGTTAGCAAGAAGGGTAGATAAGAGTTTGAAAACTTTTTCAACTTCAGCTGGACTTATCAAGAGGTGAATTCCCTGTGTTGATGTTATTTCCATCTCATTTAAAGAACTTTCAAATGTTGGCAAAGACATATAGCATGCCATCCTCCAAAACTGCCTCGCAGGTCAAAGAGAAAATGTCCTTTGAGCTCAGAGGATGCTCTAGCCATCCACACTCTAATGACTCCAGATGAATTATTATCCATCAAAGAAAAACCAAACCAATATCTCCTTTATAAAGATAGTAAAGCCATTCTTCAACGATTCTTTCTCTCTTTTCTTCTTCCCATGTCCTCTTCTGTATATTACCCTACATACTCTCTCACACTGTAAGAGTTGAATTACGAAGCTTGAAGAGATTGAAGAAATCCTAGCAGTCACTTTTACAGGTAAGGCAAAGGTTCAGAGAGTTTTGTTGCCTGATGCAATGACAGAAACTCAGAGTTGGAAGAAAAATGTATACCATTTAGTAGTCCCATACCAATTCAAGTGCTGAATGCTTACCAACTTCTTCTAGCCTCTTGCTTTGACACCTCAAAGTGGAAGAATTCACTACAGCTGGAGGCAGTCCATTCCATTTGGCCAAGTTGACATAATTTATTGATTCATTGAGGGATATATATACATACATATATATGTATATATATATATATAATTTATTGATTCATTGAGGGATATATATATATACCTGCCTGTGAAAACTTCATGTGTTAGTTTCCCAGAAAACTAGAATTTTTTAGCAGGATGATAAAGGGAGAAAATTGTTTCATAAACTCACAAGGCAGAATTTCATACAACATGGTATTTGGGCTGGTGTTTAGGAGATGGGTTCCGGGAAGAGTGAACTCAACTGGAGAACCCACAAATAAAACCACTGTGGCTACTGCTCTCTTTATTTATATGTAAGGCTAGGTTGGATTTTTTTTTTCTCTTTTGGGATGTGCTTACACTGTGTAGATGTGCATTTTCTGGCAACAGTATGAATCAGGTAAAATAAAGTAATGATGAACAACAAACTCAACCAGGAAGCAACAGCTGCTGAAGTATCACCTGACTTTGTGAAAACTGGTAATGGACCCATTAATTGAGGTATTTTAGGAAACTCCTAGAGCAAACACAAAAGCTCTCCCATGATTAATAATTGGTCTTTATTCAATTAACGGTTTTCATGTGTCTTGTTTTTAATATGTATTACACAACTTGACATTGCACCTAGGAGAGAGTTTTTGTTTTTTGTTGTTTTTTTTAACAAGAAAATGTGGTATGTGAATAATATTACCCTATTGGTTTTAGATTCTAATAGGTTTTTTTCCTTCCCCCCAGGAATGGGGGAGGAAATAACGAAGGCTGGAATGAAAGCGTCTAAAACCCAAAATAACTTGCCAGATTAAACTACCAACAACATAAATCAAGCTCATTAACAGCAACTGATAAAGCTTATCTGCCTCATATCACCAGGGAAGCACTTGTTAGCAGGGCCTTTGCAGATAGAATTTTCACTAGATATCATCATTAGAACTCAGTGAAATAGCCATCCACAGGAACAGCTTGCAGCACTAGCTTCCATATCATAATTACAGAAATGATTACAGTAGCAAATATTAAAAACAGTGCAGTTATGCATAATTTCTACAACATGTAATCTAATTTACCAGCAGTAAAAACAGTAATAAAAGCATTGCCCAGTGATGGGACAAAGCAATTTTCAGTCAAGATGCCTAAAAATAACATAAGTTTTCTTACAGCTGGATTCTTTGTTAACATGGTTTGCTTAGCATCCTGCTTGAGGCAGCTTAATCAAAAGTAGGGCAATAACTATGTTAGCTAATGCATGATACTAATGGACTTTTTGCCCCAAATAATAGGACTTCTGGCTTCCACTGGATAGCTACAGCTTTGGCAAAGGACATCCATAGAGGATAATAAAATCTCAGAAGGAAGGGACCACTTCCTTTAGCTAAAGAACAAAAATTAACCATTTATGTCAACATGATCTTGTTTCTTTTTTTTTTTTTAAGATTTTATTTATTTATTTGATAGACAGAGATCACAGGTAGGCAGAGAAGCAGGCAGAGAGAGAGGAGGAAGCAGGCTACCCGCTGAGCAGAGAGCCCGATGCGGGGCTCGATCCCATGACCCTGGGATCATGACCTGAGCCGAAGGCAGAGGCTTTAACCCACTGAGCCACCCAGGCACCCCAACATGATCTTGTTTCTTATTCCTCTGAACCCCCATTTCCTTCCCTGGTGTTCATGCTTCTTTAAGCACTCACCTGTCTCCATACCAATGCCCCCTATTAATTTAACTTCTTGGATGTAAGAGACTATAAGTGATTCATGTTCTTAATCTCTCCCTCCCCAGAGAATCCAGCCCTGTGCTAAGCACAAAGTAAATGATATACAAGTTTGTCAGATTAAATTTATGGACCTGAAATGTCAAGTTATACAGTATAAATCAAACATCACTCAGAAACGTCACAATAAAGAAGACATAATCTGCAATATCTGAGCTTTGACAGGATTGAGTTTGTTCAGTTAAAACAGTAATTTCCAACCCTGGTTGTTCATTATATCATCTGTAAGGTTTTAAGAAAAGCCTAGTTGCTAGGTACTACTCCAGATCATTTTTAAACAAGAATTTCTAACAGTGAGATTTGGGCATAGGGATTCTTAAATCTTCCCCAGGGGGAGTCAGGGTTGAGTCTCACTGATTTAAAAGATAAAAGTAAACACATGGTGAGTTTAGCATGGAAAATACCTGATTTACTAGAGATAAAGAACGAACTCCTTTTGCTGTGTGTTTGTATATGTACTTCATACTTGGGGCTACTTTGGTTCCTCTATAAAATGAAGGGTATTAATTATACATACAGTAAGCCCTGGAATATTTTTCATAACAAAATTACGTAAATACACAACAGCGTTAATGCCACCACCACCAGGCCAGTGAGTCAGTTACAAGTCAACTTCTAATAGTGGAGAACAGAAGTTTCCATTCTTTACCAACTCCCTAAGTCATAACTTCTCTTTGGACAAGAAATGATAGGACAGGATGACCTTTGTGGTTTGTTCCTAGAATACAAGATAAGCAATGGAAAAACAGTATTTTCAAGAAGTGTGGTAGTCTAGACCTTCATTAGGTCTAGACTAATAATAATCTCCATCCAATAAATAATCTCCATCACAAGAAACAGAACTCTTTGGAGAAATGACGAACTCTAGTGCAGGGGAATAGATTACACATGTGGAGCTTGGAGCATCCCAAGGGGTCAGAAAGTAATGAATTAGTATTCAAAAAGCAAAATGATTTGGGCATGCTAAAGGGAACAGAAGCCAACTGAAAGGGTCCCCAATGGCCAAAGGTGAAACAATTTGATAAAAAAAATAAAATAGTGTTGGATTATAACCCAAAGTATAAAATAAATATCTATGGATCCACACAGATGTAAATGTTTGAACAAATAAATAAATGGGGGTGAAGAGACAAATCTCCTTTACAGAAAATTTGCAAATAATATATGTAGGTATCTCCTCCTCCAGGAGGTGGGGCATAACTTACTTTGTTGGATGTGAGCTACACTTAATGACTCCTTCCAGAGAAGAGTATGTAAAGGAAAAATAATCACTTGAGAACCTGGAGGGCTCAGTGAGTTGAGCATCTGACTCTTGGTTTCAGCTCAGGTCATGATATTGGTATCCTAAGATTGGGTCCTATGTCAGGCTCCATGCTTGGTGTGGGGTCTGCTTTGGATTCTTTATCCCTTCTCCTTTGCTTCTCCCCCTGCCTGTCCTCACTCTCTTGGAAATAAATTAATTAAGTCTTTAAAATAAGAATAATTACTTTATAGTGGAGAAACATGGCAGACACTACCTTGACGAAAGTGATCATGGTTAACATCAGTGATGGCTCACGTTGCTATTACATATCATATTCCCTGATAGGATACCACAAAAAGGACACTTCATTTCCGTGGTCTTTCTTTTCCCAAGCTCATAACCTCAAACTGATCATGAGAGAAACAACAGACAGACCCAAACTAAAGGACATTCTAGAAAACACCTTAACAATACTCTTCAGAATGGCCAAGTTCATACAAAATAGGAATGACTGAGCAACTGCCACAGAGTAGAGAACACATGATAATTAAATAGTCTGGAATCTTGAACTGTATCCTAGAACAGAAAATAGACATTTCTGGAGAAACTAATGAAATCTGAATAAAGTCTGTAGTCAAGCTAATAGTAATATGCCAGTATTAATTTCATAATTTTCACAAATATATCATGGTTAATACAAAGTATGAACCTTAGGGAAACTGGATGATGTATACATAGAAGCTCTCTATACTATCTTTGTAACTTTAATGTAAACCTAAAAATATTCTGAAGTTTATTAAAAGTCATATACAAAGAAAGCATGTATAGGCATGAGAAGAAAATACAACTATGAAAATGACTTATCTTTTGAACAATGGTATTTAAAATGTTTTGAGACATAAAGTTCACTACTATTCCCTTATTAGCTTGGTCAACAATGAAACATATATAAATATATTAATATATTCATATTTAATGTATTTTGTACTCAGCTTCAGTAACTTGCAATTCTCATTAAATCAGTCTGGACTTCGAAGCTCCAGACTGAATGAGCAAAGTGTACATTGTACTTGATACGGTACCAGAACGCCTTCCCTGCTCTACTTACCCTTTCACGGGAGGGACATTTCCTCATTTTAAAAATAAACCATATTAGGTGCATCTATTCAAGAACCCAGAAGATTATCAATTCCAAGTGAACTCACCACATGGCTACAGTATGCCATGGACACATCTTAAGGATTCACACAGTGCATTTTTCTTAAAGCCTAAATTTCATCTGGGAGCAGAACAGCACCCATGCCTGCTAGAGATGTTTAGTACTCTTTTGTGGCTTTATCTTACAAAATTAAAATCTCTCCAAGCAAAAAGGCAATCTCTTAGTTAAAGATGCAATGTTGAAATAAATTCAGATTAGAAATTCCAGTTGCTGGTTTTACTTCCTAAATTTTTTTGGAGAGTGGCTTTTCCACTCCTTTTATTTGTCTTCAATCTTAAGCCTTTTAATGGGTCTCTCACTCTCCTTGTATTATTCTGCTTCTTTCTCCTCTCCAGTGCATCCATTTCACTCTACCCAGAGTGGTCCATTCTAAGTAGCAAATATGACTTTACCACTTCCCTCTGTAAACCCTCTTGTGGCTCCCTGATGATTATATGTTAAGTTGGAGCTTCTCATCATGGCAAGCCAATTATCCTGGATATGGCCCCTACTATCCCTCTGGAGACTGTCTGAAAGAAACAGCAGCCTTTCCCATTATAAGAAGTTATGCTTTACTATTACTGAAGTAGTTAGTTTCTATACACACGCTATAGCTATATGCTTTCATGTCTTCCCTCTTGCAGTTCTATTTCTTTTTTTCTCTTCTGGAACAGGTAATTCTTTCATTACAGTTCAAGTCATTGGAGGTGTCCTCTCCTCTATGAAGATTCCCTTAATGATACCTTTCCAACCATCTTCCTTTCCCAGCAAACAAGGATTGCCTCACTGTTCTATTTCTATATCACTCTTGGTTCTACCATTATTCTAACACTCATCCTACCTACTTTGCTCTACAGCACACAGTGTTTTGTTTTCTGCTAGCTGGTAAGCATCCATCTTACACATCCTTCTTTATGTCCCTGCAGAAGAGCACAGTGCCTGTACTCAAAAGACACTATTCCCTTATTAGCTTGGTCAACAATGAAACATATATTATATAAATATTTTAATATATTCATATTTAATATATTTTGTATTCAGCTTCAGTAACTTGCAATTCTCATTAAATCAGTCTGGTCTTAGAAGCTCCAGACTGAATGAGCAAAGTGTACATTGTACTTGATATGGTACCAGAACACCTTCCCTGATCTACTTACTCTTTCCTCATTTTAAAAATAAACCATATTAGGTGCATCTATTCAAGAACCCAGAAGATTATCAATATTTTGCACAATATTTTGCTCAATATTTTGCACAATAGCACAAAAATGCTATTGAGAAGCTATAAGCAGAAATTCCTGCTCATTTAAAATAAATACTTTATCCCTCAAGGGACTAATTACCGAGTGTCACGATGTATCTACAGGGCTAGATTTCTACCTCACCTCTCTTCACACACACCTTCTCTGTAACCAAAAACAGTTCCAATCTGTATCACCTGCCAACTTTTTCCACTTAGTGTCAATCTCATGTTTGTATTTCTACTTGAATGTCTAAGAGGCATCTTAAAAAAAAAATCCATTTTTGTACAGTTCTTTTTCTGCTTCTTACACCATGTTCGCTTAAATGAGATCTTCATTTGCCTATATTCGAGGCTCTATTCTGTGAGCTGAGAATACAAAATCAAGAAAGATCATTCCTGACCTCAGGGAGCTTGTAGTCTGATAACAAATTACAGGAAGGGAGCTAAGCACCAGATGCTTCTAGGGAACAGGGACAGAGCTCCTAAATCATGGAAGGTTTCATGAAGAAGATGGTGTTTGAGCCAGGATTTGAAGGGTCAGTAGAAGTTATTAGCTAAGGAGGGAGATGACTGGCATCACATGTAGAAGAGAAACAGTTAGGAAGGGGCACCACATGAAAGGTATGATGGCCAGAGGTAGCTCAATAGATCTGCAGATCTTAAAGCAACTGATATACATGGGATATAAGGATGTACATGAGATGATGTAAGATTAGGGCAGAGGTAAACTTTGTATTATTATTATGTTCAATTAGTCAGCTTATAGCACACCATTAGTTTTTTTTTTTGTTGTTGTTGTTGTTGTTTTTAAAGATTTTATTTATTTATTTATTTGACAGAGAGAGATCACAAGTAGGCAGAGAGGCAGGCAGAGAGAGAGAGAGGAAGCAGGCTCCCTGCTGAGCAGAGAGCCCGATGCGGGACTCGATCCCAGGACCCTGAGATCATGACCTGAGCCGAAAGCAGCGGCTTAACCCACTGAGCCACCCAGGCACCCGCACACCATTAGTTTTTGATGTAGTATTCAATGATTCATTAGTTGCATATAACACCCAGTGCTCATCAGCACACGTGCCCTCCTTAATACCCATCACTCAGCTACCTCATCCTCCCCTCCCCCACTGTAACTCTCAGTTTGGTTCTCAGAGTCCAAAGACTCTCCTGGTTTGTCTCCCTCTCTGATTTCTTCCCATTCAATTTCCTTTCCCTTCCCCTGTGGTCCTCCGTGCTATCCTTTATGTTCTACATATGAGTGAAATCATATGATAATTTTCTTTCTCTGATTGGCTTATTTCATTTAGCATAATCCTCTCCAGTTCCATCCATGTCAATGCAAATGGTGGGTATTAATCCTTTCTGATGGCTAATATTCCATTGTATATAAGAACAATATCTTTATCCATTTATCTGTCAAAGGGCATCTCAGCTCCTTCCACAGTTTGGCTATCACAGGCAAGGGCAAAGGTGAACTTGGAAGGTCCTGTGATTAAGTTTAGGTATTTGGATTTTAGGCTTACAGCAACCGGGGGTACTGAAGAATTGTAATGATATTTATGTATTAGAGGTTCTCTGCAGATTCTGGGTGGGGAGATGGAGAAGCATGGGATAGGCAAAGAGAAGACAATTGTACGACAGGTACAGTTTTCCAGGCAAGAAGACATTAAAAGCATGAATAAAAGAAGTGGCAATGGGTGTAGAAAGTAGGGAAAACAAGCAAAGTTAGAACTTGGAGCATGTGGTCAATGGGGGTAAGCAAATGGGAGGTTTCCAAGATGATTCCCAGGTTTCACACATGAACTATGGGGTCAGTTGTTGTTGTTAACAACAGAGAACCAAGGAGGAAGAACAGATCCAAGGAAGAAGATCATGTCAGGTTTTAAATATGTTTGGATTAAGAGTAATATGCTTATCTTGATCAGCAGTGGGAAATTTATAGAATCATAGAATCACTATATTGTACACCTGAAACTAATTTAACACTGTATGTTAACTACACTGGTAGCTTTAAAAAACATGTTTGGATTAAGACCCATCTGGGCATTCAAGCAGAAAAAGCAGTTGGTTACTTTCTAGGTTATCTAAGTGGTCCCATTAAAAATAACTCATTAAGGGGCACCTGGGTGGCTCAGTGGGTTGAAGCCTCTGCCTTCAGCTCAGGTCATGATCCCAGGGTCCTGGGATTGAGCCCCACATTGGGCTCTCTGCTCAGCAGGGAGCCTGCTTCCCTTCCTCTCTCTCTCTGCCTGCCTCTCTGCCTACTTGTGATCTCTCTCTGTCAAATAAATAAATTAATTTAAAAAAAAACTCATTAAGAAGCTATACATCAGGTAAGACAATGCCCCCCTCAACAATGGAAAAAAGAAAGGTCGGGGGAGCTAGAAATGTAGACTTGATGAACACTACAATTCAAGGAAAGTGAAGAGAAAGAGGCTGGTGAGGAGGCACAATCAGAAGGTCAGAGAAAACCAGCACAGGGGAATAGAATAGTATCCAAATGGTAAATATAAATAACATTTTTGAAAATGGAAGACTGTGATCAGTGTCAGAAACCACAGAGAAGTTCAATAACTTTTAACGCTAAAACTATTCTCTGATGATATAATGTTTTCAATCATTTTCTTGGTTTGTAGGCCTTATTCAGATTTTGAGATTAGCTTTAATTTATTATGTATAATGGTTTTTATGAGTAGAAATTGTTACTTTTCTTTTTTTTTCTTTTAAGATTTTATTTCTTTATTTGACAGAGAGAAAGAGAGACAGCTAGAGGAGGAACACAAGCCGGGGGGAATGGGAGAGGGAGAAGCAGGCTTCCTGCTGAGCAGGGAGCCCAATGCAGGGCTTAATCCCATGACCCTGGGATTATGATCTGAACAGAAGGCAGATGTTTAACTGACTGAGCCACCCAGGATCCCAGTCACTACTTTTCTCAGCTCACTATAATCTGAAAGACCTAACCATCACAAATGCTTAGTATTCCCAGTGTTGGTATGAGAAAAATCACCTAACTGCCAATTTCAATTCCTATGTATTATATAAATTAAAAAAGGCTTCTGCAGAGGCTGCAAGGGGAGCTTACTACAGTTGAAATCATTCTAACCCTAGGATACATCCCCCCTTTTATATAATCATGCTTTAGTCAGAGAATCTGCATTCTAGGCCTAAAGATGTTGCCAACTAATTGTGTACAGGAGGGAAATCACTTAGACTCTGGACCGTTTTATTCATGGGTAAATTCACAGGATTGGGGTCTTCTGTTAGAGACAGTCTGAGATAAATGACGGTCTGAGAGGGCTAATGCATGCTTATTTATGCATCTTCTATACCAGATTTTCACCAGGGACACATACCCTTTCTTAGAGTTGCCTTTACACTTCTGGTGGGAATGGGCCTTTAGCCGACACAGTTTACAAGTTTACAACACAGTTTACAATTTACCTTCTAAAACTTGTTTCATCTTTGCTTTCCTCTTCCTCCTACTGTATGCCTTAGGCAGAGTTCCTTCTTCCGCTATACTTCCAAAATATATTTCACAAACCTCTATTATAGCACTTAACACATTTTACCCTAATTACAAGATAATGTGGTCCTTGGGGCGCAGAGTATAATTATATTCAAGTGAGTATCCAAATGATATAGCCTGCGTTTGACACCAGCTATTGTTTAGTAAATGCACAAGAATTATTCAGAGCAAAGGAGCCAGAAATACCATGGTGCCTTCAGCCGGAAGAGAAGTGGCTAGCTCAGTTACCCCGAACTCTGAATGAAACTGAACGTCTATCCGTATGTCACTGTGTACGGAATGGCAAGAGCTCCTGTGGCTCAGGACTCTATAAATGGCTTCCAGATAAGCTTTGTTGTGAAGTTCTATTTAATTAAATGGCGAGGTGGGATCACCAACAATGAGATCCTAGAGGACGGCCAGTCTATCCACTTTGAAGCAATACATACTGAAGCATAACTCTTTTGGGTAGGATAGATGGGGAGATGGATGATAACTGAACACCTAAACAACTGCCCGCTGATAGACTCAAAGGCAGCAGGAGGGGCACTTTATTAAGTACCTGTCACAGCACGATTACAAACAGGGCAGAAACACTGTGCATACAGAGAGCAATGATAGCAAGCTGACTTACCGAGGGAAGGGCTGAAAGGCATTAAGAAAAAGCCCAAAATGAGATCTGCCAGGCAAACCAAAGCTAGCCTTGATACACACACGCTATTTTGAGATCACACTTTTCTTGGTAAGTGCTACAGGACCCTAGCTGGTGGATGGATTCCTCATTGTATCATAGTATTGTGCTTTGCTGTGGCTCTATCGAGCCCCTAGTAAATGTTTATGGATGATGATATATTGATCTGTTTTATAACTCCACGTATAAATGGATAATAAACTTTATCTGCAGTGTTATTTTTGAATAAACAATGGCATACTGAATAGGTATGCCATGTGAGATGTAAGCTATAGAAGAGATTTAAAAAATATAGCACCAACTTCTAATTCTTGATTATTTCATCAATTGCAATTTTATTTACCAATAAACTGAAATGATCTGACTTCAATTCTCATAAATATTCTCATGTTTGTCAAGTGTAATTTGGCTTAAATTGGAAATCTGATTACCAGAATCTGGTTCTTCAGATATTTGTAATTAAATGTGGTGGGCTTAGCTCCCGCCATAAGAAGCATTGTGGTTAATCAAAATATTAGTCAGTCTTCCTTTTAGAGAAAATTTGTAATGAGGATAATAGAAGTTTCTCTAAAAATCTTTAAGATATGAATTATCATTATAAGAATAAAATCAAATAGAAATAAACACAGTCAAATCATTTCATGTATCCTTGAGTATCTACTGTGTGAAAAAGACTGTTCAAGTGCAGGGGAAATGTAAAAATATCAAGAGAATACATGACCTCAATATTTACTAGGGAAGAAAAGCTGGAGACATAAATAACTGTGATACAAGGTGGAATGGGATAAATGGGATAAGAGATATGGCAGTTTGCTAAATTAACAAAATGTGGTCAAAGTTATATTGACCATTTGAAGTAGCGTAATTAGGAATTAGGTAACCAATACCAGTTAAGCATTTTTTTCTGAAGTAATGCACAAGAGTCTATGCACAAGAACATTTGAGACTTATTCTCATCCTTCAGAGACAAATTTACCTCACAAGGCCTGTTTTAGTTTTTTTTAAATTTTTTTATATTTTTAAAGATTCTTATTTATTTATTTGACAGATCACAAATAGGCAGAGAGAGAGAGAGAGAGACAGAGGAGGAGGAAGCAGGCTCCCCGCTGAGCAGAAAGCCCGATGTGGGACTCGATCCCAGGACCCTGAGATCATGACCTGAGCCAAAGGCAGAGGCTTTAACCCACTGAGCCACCCAGGCACTCCACAAGGCCTACAGTAAACAGAATGAACTGGAAGTAGTTTTGATTCTCTAAAACTCTAGAAAATAGTGGAAAGACGCTCTGTTTAGAATCTAAACAAAATTTATTGAGTATTACTTGAGCCAGCAATTATACTAATTTCCAGAGTATAAACTCTGAGACCTTGTACCATATAGAGTAGCTTAAGGGAAAAAAAAGAATAAAGTAACATTTAACCCAGGAAACAACAAATACATACAACTTGGTATGCTGACTGGCTATGAATTGAAAATATTAATAAGTACAAAAAGGTACTTAATCTAATTTATGAGACCAGTAGACTGTACTAGCAAATGGCAATAGAATACAATTTTGTTCAGGGATCACTGCTTATCATTATCTTCCCCTTCTCTGTATCTCCAACCATATTTTGTGAAGGAAAGTACTACCCAGCACTAATACACCTGCTTTTTGATTCTAAGGATCCAGGGAAGTTCAGCACTAAAAATCAAATATGGAACATTTTCTTTTTGCTATTTTCAAAAAAAAAAAAAATGGTGACAATTCCACATCTTCCTAAGAGCTACTCAGCTGCAGATAAAGACCATTTCAGACCAGGGGAATAATAATTACCACTTCTAATCTTTTGACAGCCCAGCCAGCAGCTAAAATGACTGGCAGAACTCACTTTTTGGCTGCAGGGTAGGAGGTTCTCTACCAGTCTATACTCAAGCTGTGCTACATGACAACCCAAGATCTTGAAGCAACCTGGAAAATATATTCAATAAAGCAGATGTTTTTCTACATGATATGAAACACTCAGAAGCTTCAAAATACTATGAAATTAAGGTAGTTTTTTTCCTGTCCTCCCATCTCAGGATTATCTTAGAAGACTTGCTATAAATACTGGTTTCTAGCTTCCATCTGGTTTCTACTAAATCAGGCATTCAAAAGGTGGAGACCAGAAACTGAAATTAATCCGCTTCATATATAAAAATTTGGGAATCACATGTTTAAGTTGGGGGATGTCCCATGGAAAGATAAAAAAACACAGAGAATATAATGGGAAAATTCATAAATTGTTGGTGACTAAGAATGTCAAAAATCACATGCCAGTAGCAAGCAGTTAGTATTTCTTGAGTATCTACTGTATGCACAACATTGTTCATATAGAAATGACACCCTAATTGCAATGCATGTAAACTAAATTTGAAAGGGCTCCCTAGGAGACTCAAGCTTATGAAAAAGAAACACTGTCAGACTGAAGGAACATAATAGATGGTTTCCACACATAAATATGGTTAATAACTACATCAGAGCCTTGGAGCCTATGAGGATGAAAAGAAAATCTAGCAATAATCCATGATTTCACACAAGCTGCCTTCTGTCACAGCCAGAGCTCACCTGCCCAGGCCCTATCTCTGTCACTTCAATATCTTACTTTTTATATCTATTCTGGAGTCATCAATTTCTACAAGTGGCATCTGACTGTTGCCTGCTGGGATTTTGTGGTTGATTTATAAAGAGTATAAAAGGAATTGTATTGTAAAACATACAGGCTTTATAAGCTACTTTTGAAAAGTATGAATTCCAAACTATTTCAAACTATCTAGGAATAAATTTTCCTCATGATACTCAGAAAACCAGGAAATGGAAACAAGTGAACATCTCATCACATTTCAGCAAAGCTCCATTAGGTAAATGCTTTCTGGACAATGCAACTGTGATAAGACCCTGTGCACATGAACTTGTCCTTGAATTTAGGATCTGAAAATGAGGTTACTGATATATTCTCGTAGGACTAGTTATAAAAATCAGAGAGAATAAATTTACCCTCAAGTTTCAAATAGAAACTGTATACTAATATTTTTTTAATTAATTTTTTATTTTTTATAAACATATATTTTTATCCCCAGGGGTACAGGTCTGTGAATCACCAGGTTTACACACTTCACAGCACTCATATTTTTGTTCTTCAATAAGAAATCAAGAGAAAGAAAGCAGCAACAATATGGAAAATGTAAAAGATTTTATAATAAAAAAAGATAAAATGTATAGGATTAGCATGCTAGATTTTTAGTAAGGATAAATAAAGAAAAAGGTGAGTGCAAGGTATAAGGAGAGGTCTTTACTCTGCAGAGTTATCTTGACATGTTATAGACTACGGGTTAGAAAAAATAAGGCCAAATATGGTTTGACACCTATTTTTATAAATAAAGTTTTATTAAAACACAGCCTCAGTCATTCATTTATGTATTGTCCATGGCTTCCTGTCTAATACAGTGGCAGAACTGGGTAGTTTTGATACAGACCATATGAACCACAAGGTCTAAAATGTTTACTCTCTAGTTCTTCACAAAAAAATATTCACTGATCCTTCCCCATACCACTGGATACATACAAATGTTAGTAAAGTAGCAGATCGTTGAGATTTCCTGGTTTTTATATGTCACACTTTGTCATACACATCTTACAAAGACATCTAAAGTGTTTATTACTACCCCTTCCTTACCAAATTTAATCAGCCTATCACCGATATAGTGGTAAGAGTTATATCTTTCTCGATGGTAACAAAGATCCTTTTGAAATTGACTATCACAGAGAGTGGGAGTATTGGCACAGTTCTGAGGTAAAACAATGAAGATAAACTGCTGTTTCTGCCAGTTAAAAGCAGACTGTTGCAGGTAGGATTTTCTTACTGATATAGAGGGGGAAAGTGGATTTGCCCGATTAAAAAAAGCAGCTTTGATTGGTGACTTAAAATTAAGTTTATGATAACCTATTGTGACTCTTCTTCACTGGACAAATGGTCATATTCCTGATGAAGATGTTTAAGGAATCACACCATCTGCGTCATTTTTGATGAAAATTCTTGCTGGGATATAAATCGTTCTGACGTAAAAAGAGATTATTGTGATGGGTTACTTCCAGGGGATGATATCAACAAAATGGTGAAAAAGAAACCCCCAAACCCTTCTTCCACCCACAGAAACACAGACTTAACAATACAGGTACTAAGTTCCTTCGTGAGTAATCCAAAAAACATGTTAAGAAGCTCCTGTACCCCAGATAAGCATGAAACCAGAGACATCAAAGCATGGTGATCTGCAAAAAAAAATTTCCCAGTACCTGGCTCCTCCCTGGGGATGGAAAGAGAAGAGTAAAACATGTACCCAATATTTTGGCCTGTGTGGGGACGGAGAGGGGGTTGCCCAAGGGACTGGCTTCTGTAGTACCTGAATCTAAGCACTGAAAGGAAATGGTGCCAAGTTGGGGGTGACTAAAAATAAAGTGTATGGTTTGGACTAGCACTCATTCACTAGCCATAGTCTCCCCCCAGCCTCTTGCTCAGTGTGGAATGAAAAGAAGAAAACCTCCGCCTTTCCCTGAGGGAGGAAGCAGTTGGAACATGATTCCAACATTCTGCCCTTTCGGGTGTTTGTCTAGGGACTGCTTTCTGTCATGACTGGCTTAGAGCACTAAGGGTACCCTATATACCCTAGATGCCTGGGGGCCACTGAGAACAAAGGAAAGCTGGGCAGGTTGGTGCTGTTCAAGTGGTCCTAAATTGACAAAGTTGAAAACAAGGAACAGTCTAAAAAGGTGATTGATAAGGCAATTCTATTTACAACAGCATCAAAAATAATAAAATAGTTAGTAGTAAACTTAGTGAAGGAGATGGGAGACTTGTATGCTGAAAACTGCAAAATGTTGCTGGAAGATATTAAAGAAGACACAAATAAATGGAAATACATCCTGTGTCTGTGGTTTGGAAGACAAGATATTGTTAAAAATGTCCATAGTACTCAAACTGATCTACAGGTTCAGTATAAGTTCTATTAAATTCCAAAGACATTTTTGCAGAAGTAGAAAAAATGGATCCTAAAATTCAAATAGAAACACAAAGGACCCTGAATAGCTAAAACAGTCTTGGGGGAGAAAAATGCTGGAAGC
Source organism: Mustela nivalis (assembly GCF_964662115.1). Classification (NCBI taxonomy): domain Eukaryota; kingdom Metazoa; phylum Chordata; class Mammalia; order Carnivora; family Mustelidae; genus Mustela; species Mustela nivalis. The sequence goes on along the minus strand of NC_139027.1, from coordinate 71,120,677 downwards.
TTCCTACTCTTGACTGAAAAATATATTATAAAGTTACAGTAATCAAAACAGTTATAGTACTGGTCTAAAATGGACCCATAAACCAATGGGAAAAAATATAGATCCCAAAAACAAACCGACTCATGTATCATCAAATACTCTTTGAAACAGCATAGCACAATAGGGGGAAAAAATTCTCTTCAACAAATGGTGCTGAAAAAATTGAGTGTCTACATGTAAAAAAAAAAAAAAATAGAACATACAAAAATCAACTCAGTATAGATTAAAGAGCTAGCTTAAGACCTGAAACTATAAAACTTCTACAAGAAAACACAGAAGAAATCTTCATAACATTGGTTTGGCAAGATTTCCTAGATAAGACACCAAAAGCACAGGCAATGGGAGTAAAAATAAACAAGTGGGACTACATCAAATTAAAAAGCTTTTGCCCAGCAAAGGAAATAACAGAGTGAACGGCAACCCATGGAATGGGAGAAAATAACCAATAGTGGATTAATACTTGAAATATATAAGGAACTCCCAAATCAATAGCGAAACAACAAATTTCTTGATTTAAAAATGGGCGAAGGACTACTTTCTTTAAGACATTTCCTTAAAGAAAACCAACAGAAGTCCAACAGGTATATGAAAAGATTGTATCACTAATGATCAGGGAAGTGCAATCAGAACTACAAAGAGATACTGTCTCAATGAGATATTATTTAAAAAAAAAACCAAAAAACCAGAAAATAATAAATGTTAACTAGAATGTGGAGGAGTCTGAACTTTAAGTACTGTTGGTGGGAATTTAAAATGGTGGAGCCACAACAGAAAATAGTCTGAAAATTCCTCAGAAGAATTCAGAACAGAACTACCCTATGATCCAGCAATTGCATTTGTTGGCATTTACCCAAATGAGCTGAAATCAAGATCTTGAAGAGATATTTGCACTCCCATATTAACTGCAGCATTATTCACAATAGCAAAAAGATGGAAATGACCTAAATGTCCATCAAAGAACAAACAGATAAAGAAAATATATACACACACAGGTTATTATTCTGTCTCATAAAATAAAGAAATCCTGTCATAAAGTACAACATGAGGACCCATGAGGACAAGTGTAAGTGAAGTCAGTCAGAGAAGGACAGACAATCTATAATTGCACTTACATGAAGTTATCTAAGGTTATCAAACTCATAGAGGTAGAAAGTACAATGGTGGTTGCCAGGGACTGGAGCAAGAGGGAAACAGTTTCTGTTCAATGGATATAGAGTCCTAGACAAGAAAATGAAAAGTTCTAGAGATCTGCTTTACAACAATGTGTATATAGTTAGCAATGCCATTCTGTGTGCTTAAAATTTTTTTGAGAACAGTAGTCATGTCATGTGCTTTTTTACCATAATTTTTTTAAAAAATATTTTTATTCATTCATTTGACAGAGATCACAAGTAGGTAGAGAGGCAGACAGAGAGAGAGAGAGAGAGAGAGAGAGAGGAGGAAGCAGGCTCCCCACTGAGCAGAGAGTCCAATGTGGAACTCGATCCCAGGACCCTGGGATCATGACCTTAACCAAAGGCAGAGGCTTTAACCCACTGAGCCACACAGGTATCCTACCATAGTTTTGTTTTTTGTATTTTGTTTTTTTAATTGGATCCCCTACTTCCCAGTTCTGCTGAATAACATCAATGGTTACCCATGGGGAGCTACATGGTGTGATACGACAGGGAAATCAAGGACTGTAATAAAAAGTATTTTTATTTTTACTCCCTATACAATGATTTTTAAAAAAATCTTAAAAAGACAAGCATCTTTTCATATATTATTTTATAATAGATAAATAAAAGAACAAGATCTCAGTTTAAAAAAAAAAAAAAAAGGAGGGAGTCAAGATGGCGGAGAAGTAGCAGGCCGAGACTACTTCAGCTAGCCGGAGATCAGCTAGATAGCTTATCTAAAGATTGCAAACACCTGCAAATCCATCAGCAGATCAAAGAGAAGAAGAACAGCAATTCTGGAAACAGAAAAACAACCACTTTCTGAAAGGTAGGACCAGCGGAGAAGTGAATCCAAAGCGACGGGAAGATAGACCCTGGGGGGAGGGGCCGGCTCCCGGCAAGCGGCGGAGCAACCGCGCACAAAATCAGGACTTTTAAAAGTCTGTTCCGCTGAGGGACATCGCTCCAGAGGCTACCCGGGGCAAAGCCCACACGGGGTCAGCGTGGCCTCAGGTCCCGCAGGGTCACAGAAGGATCAGGGGTGTCTGCGTGTCGCAGAGCTTGCGGGTATTGGAACGGGAAAGCCGGCTACAGAGACAGAGCCGACAGTAAGCTCGCAGCTCGGGGTGACCTTGAACCGGTCGCAGGCTCGGTGAGCTCGGAGCGCGGCCGGAGGTCAGGCAGACGGGAGTAACTGAGCGCGGTTCTCTGGGCGCGCACTGAGGAGTGCGGCCCTGGGCTCTCGGCTCCTCCGGGCCGGAGACCAGGAGGCCGCCATTTGTATTCCCGTCCTCCGGAACTCTACGGAAAGCGCTCAGGGAACAAAAGCTCCTGAAAGCAAACCCAAGCGGATTACTCACCCCGGTCCCGGGTAAAAGCGGTGCAATTCCGCCTGGGGCAAAGACACTTGAGAATCACTACAACAGGCCCCTCCCCCAGAAGATCAACAAGAAATCCAGCCGAGACCAACTTCACCTACCAAAGAGTGCGGTTTCAATAACAAGGAGAGCAGCAGAATTCTAGAGGAGGAGAAAGCAAAGCACGGACTCATGGCTTTTTCCCTGTGATTTTTTTTTAGTCTTGCGGTTAATTTAATTTAATTTTTTTCTTTTTCTTTTTTTTTTTTTTTTTTTTTTGACTTCGGGTAAAATTTTTTTTTAACTGTTACCTTTTTCTTTTTTAACGATTTTTTACTAGTTTATCTAATACATATATTTTTTTTCTTTTTTATATTTTTCTTAGGTGTTTTCTTTTTTTAAAAAATTCTTTTTTTTTCTCTTTTTTCTATTTTTTTATTGTTTCCTTTTTGAACCACTTTCTATCCCCTTTCTCCCCCCTCACGATTTTGGATCTCTTCTAATTTGGTTAAAGCATATTTTCCTGGGGTTGTTGCCACCCTTTTAGTATTTTACTTGCCCCTTCATATACTCTTATCTGGACAAAATGACAAGACGGAAAAATTCAACACAAAAATAAGAACAAGAGGCAGTACCGAAGGCTAGGGACCTAATCAATACAGACATTGGTAATATGTCAGACCTAGAGTTCAGAATGACAATTCTCAAGGTTCTAGCCGGGCTAGAAAAAGGCATGGAAGATATTAGAGAAACCCTCTCGAGAGATATAAAAGCCCTTTCTGGAGAAATAAAAGAACTAAAATCTAACCAAGTTGAAATAAAAAAAGCTATTAATGAGGTGCAATAAAAAATGGAGGCTCTCACTGCTAGGATAAATGAGGCAGAAGAAAGAATTAGTGATATAGAAGACCAAATGACAGAGAATAAAGAAGCTGAGCAAAAGAGGGACAAACAGCTACTGGACCACGAGGGGAGAATTTGAGAGATAAGTGACACCATAAGACGAAACAACATTAGAATAATTGGTATTCCAGAAGAAGAAGAAAGAGAGAGGGGAGCAGAAGGTATACTAGAGAGAATTATTGGGGAGAATTTCCCCAATATGGCAAAGGGAACGAGCATCAAAATTCAGGAGGTTCAGAGAACGCCCCTCAAAATCAATAAGAATAGGCCCTCACCCCGTCACCTAATAGTAAAATTTACAAGTCTCAGTGACAAAGAGAAAATCCTGAAAGCAGCCCGGGAAAAGAAGTCTGTAACATACAATGGTAAAAATATTAGATTGGCAGCTGACTTATCCACAGAGACCTGGCAGGCCAGAAAGAGCTGGCATGATATTTTCAGAGCACTAAATGAGAAAAACATGCAGCCCAGAATACTATATCCAGCTAGGCTATCATTGAAAATAGAAGGAGAGATTAAAAGCTTCCAGGACAAACAACAACTGAAAGAATTTGCAAACACCAAACCAGCTCTACAGGAAATCTTGAAAGGGGTCCTCTAAACAAAGAGAGAGCCTACAAGTGGTAGATCAGAAAGGAACAGAGACCATATACAGTAACAGCCACCTTACAGGCAATACAATGGCCCTAAATTCATATCTCTCAATAGTTACCCTGAATGTTAATGGACTAAATGCCCATGTCAAAAGACACAGGGTATCAGAATGGATAAAAAAACAAAACCCATCTATATGTTGCCTCCAAGAAACACATTTTAAGCCCGAAGACACCTCCAGATTTAAAGTGAGGGGGTGGAAAAGAATTTACCATGCTAATGGACATCAGAAGAAAGCAGGAGTGGCAATCCTTATATCAGATCAATTAGATTTTAAGCCAAAAACTATAATAAGAGATGAGGAAGGACACTATATCATACTCAAAGGGTCTGTCCAACAAGAAGATTTAACAATTTTAAATATCTATGCCCCCAACGTGGGAGCAGCCAACTATATAAACCAATTAATAACAAAATCAAAGAAACACATCAACAATAATACAATAATAGTAGGGGACTTTAACACTCCCCTCACTGAAATGGACAGATCATCCAAGCAAAAGATCAGCAAGGAAATAAAGGCCTTAAACGACACACTGGACCAGATGGACTTCACAGATATATTCAGAACATTTCATCCCAAAGCAACAGAATACACATTCTTCTCTAGTGCACATGGAACATTCTCCAGAATAGATCACATCCTCGGTCCTAAATCAGGACTCAACCGGTATCAAAAGATTGGGATCATTCCCTGCATATTTTCAGACCACAATGCTCTAAAGCTAGAACTCAACCACAAAAGGAAGTTTGAAAAGAACCAAAATACATGGAGACTAAACAGCATCCTTCTAAAGAATGAATGGGTCAACCGGGAAATTAAAGAAGAATTGAAAAAAATCATGGAAACAAATGATAATGAAAATACAACGGTTCAAAATCTGTGGGACACAACAAAGGCAGTCCTGAGAGGAAAATATATAGCGGTACAAGCCTTTCTCAAGAAACAAGAAAGGTCTCAGGTACACAATCTAACCCTACACCTAAAGGAGCTGGAAAAAGAACAAGAAAGAAACCCTAAGCCTAGCAGGAGAAGAGAAATCATAAAGATCAGAGCAGAAATCAATGAAATAGAAACCAAAAAAACAATAGAAAAAATCAACGAAAGTAGGAGCTGGTTCTTTGAAAGAATTAATAAAATTGATAAACCCCTGGCCCGACTTATCAAAAAGAAAAGAGAAAGGACCCAAATAAATAAAATCATGAATGAAAGAGGAGAGATCACAACTAACACCAAAGAAATACAAACTATTATAAGAACATACTATGAGCAACTCTACGGCAATAAATTTGACAATCTGGAAGAAATGGATGCATTCCTAGAAACATATAAACTACCACAACTGAACCAGGAAGAAATAGAAAGCCTGAACAGACCCATAACCAGTAAGGAGATTGAAACAGTCATTAAAAATCTCCAAACAAACAAAAGCCCAGGGCCAGACGGTTTCCCGGGGGAATTCTACCAAACATTTAAAGAAGAACTAATTCCTATTCTCCTGAAACTGTTCCAAAAAATAGAAATGGAAGGAAAACTTCCAAACTCATTTTATGAGGCCAGCATCACCTTGATCCCAAAACCAGACAAGGATCCCACCAAAAAAGAGAGCTATAGACCGATATCCTTGATGAACACAGATGCAAAAATACTCAACAAAATACTAGCCAATAGGATTCAACAGTACATTAAAAAGATTATTCACCACGACCAAGTGGGATTTATTCCAGGGCTGCAAGGTTGGTTCAACATCCGCAAATCAGTCAATGTGATACAACACATCAATAAAAGAAAGAACAAGAACCATATGATACTCTCCATAGATGCTGAAAAAGCATTTGACAAAGTACAGCATCCCTTCCTGATCAAAACTCTTCAAAGTGTAGGGATAGAGGGCACATACCTCAATATCATCAAAGCCATCTATGAAAAACCCACCGCAAATATCATTCTCAATGGAGAAAAACTGAAAGCTTTTCCGCTAAGGTCAGGAACACGGCAGGGATGTCCATTATCACCACTGCTATTCAACATAGTACTAGAGGTCCTAGCCTCAGCAATCAGACAACAAAAGGAAATTAAAGGCATCCAAATCAGCAAAGAAGAAGTCAAATTATCACTCTTCGCAGATGATATGATACTATATGTGGAAAACCCAAAAGACTCCACTCCAAAACTGCTAGAACATATACAGGAATTCAGTAAAGTGTCAGGATATAAAATCAATGCACAGAAATCAGTTGCATTTCTCTATACCAACAGCAAGACAGAAGAAAGGGAAATTAAGGAGTCAATCCCATTTACAATTGCACCCAAAACCATAAGATACCTAGGAATAAACCTAACCAAAGAGACACAGAATCTATACTCAGAAAACTATAAAGTACTCATGAAAGAAATTGAGGAAGACACAAAGAAATGGAAAAATGTTCCATGCTCCTGGATTGGAAGAATAAATATTGTGAAAATGTCTATGTTACCTAAAGCAATCTACACATTTAATGCAATTCCTATCAAAGTACCATCCATCTTTTTCAAAGAAATGGAACAAATAATGCTAAAATTTATATGGAACCAGAAAAGACCTCGAATAGCTAAAGGGATATTGAAAAAGAAAGCCAACGTTGGTGGCATCACAATCCCGGACTTCAAGCTCTATTACAAAGCTGTCATCATCAAGACAGCATGGTACTGGCACAAAAACAGACACATAGATCAATGGAACAGAATAGAGAGCCCAGAAATAGACCCTCAAATCTATGGTCAACTCATCTTCGACAAAGCAGGAAAGAATGTCCAATGGAAAAAAGACAGCCTCTTCAATAAATGGTGCTGGGAAAATTGGACAGCCACATGCAGAAAAATGAAATTGGACCATTTCCTTACACCACACACAAAAATAGACTCAAAATGGATGAAGGACCTCAATGTGCGAAAGGAATCCATCAAAATCCTTGAGGAGAACACAGGCAGCAACCTCTTCGATCTCAGCCGCAGCAACATCTTCCTAGGAACAACGCAAAAGGCAAGGGAAGCAAGGGCAAAAATGAACTATTGGGATTTCATCAAGATCAAAAGCTTTTGCACAGCAAAAGAAACAGTTAACAAAATCAAAAGACAACTGACAGAATGGGAGAAGATATTTGCAAACGACATATCAGATAAAGGACTAGTGTCCAGAATCTATAAAGAACTTAGCAAACTCAACACCCAAAGAACAAATAATCCAATCAAGAAATGGGCAGAGGACATGAACAGACATTTCTGCAAAGAAGACATCCAGATGGCCAACAGACACATGAAAAAGTGCTCCATATCACTCGGCATCAGGGAAATACAAATCAAAACCACAATGAGATATCACCTCACACCAGTCAGAATGGCTAAAATCAACAAGTCAGGAAATGACAGATGCTGGCGAGGATGCGGAGAAAGGGGAACCCTCCTACACTGTTGGTGGGAATGCAAGCTGGTGCAACCTCTCTGGAAAACAGCATGGAGGTTCCTCAAAATGTTGAAAATAGAACTGCCCTATGACCCAGCAATTGCACTATTGGGTATTTACCCTAAAGATACAAACGTAGTGATCCAAAGGGGCACGTGTACTCGAATGTTTATAGCAGCAATGTCCACAATAGCCAAACTATGGAAAGAACCTAGATGTCCATCAACAGATGAATGGATCAAGAAGATGTGGTATATATACACAATGGAATACTATGCAGCCATCAAAAGAAATGAAATCTTGCCATTTGCGACAACATGGATGGAACTAGAGCGTATCATGCTTAGCGAAATAAGTCAAGCGGAGAAAGACAACTATCATATGATCTCCCTGATATGAGGAAGTGGTGATGCAACATGGGGGCTTAAGTGGGTACGAGAAGAATAAATGAAAGAAGATGGGATTGGGAGGGAGACAAACCATAAGTGACTCTTAATCTCACAAAACAAACTGAGGGTTGCTGGGGGGAGGGGGTTTGGGAGAAGGGGGTGGTATTATGGACATTGGGGAGGGTATGTGTTTTGGTGAGTGCTGTGAAGTGTGTAAACCTGGTGATTCACAGACCTGTACCCCTGGGGATAAAAATATATGTTTATAAAAAATAAAAAATTATATTAAAAAAAAAAAAAAAAAGGAGAGAGAGAGAGAGACGTATTACTTCCAGAGAATTTTACTTGCCCTTTGTAGCACAGTAACCTTTACTCCTTGGGTAAGTGAGATGATATGGAGATTCTCCTCATTGATGAGTGTGTTTTGGATGCATGCAGGAATTGAGGAAATGACAATTAGGTGCTGGGTTCACTGTGAAATGAATTTAAGCCATAATTTTGCTTATCTCACTTCTGTAAGTATCTTCTCTGTGGGTAGGCCACAGAAATATTTCAGAGTTCCAAGGTCTATCTCAGTTCAGAATTGACATCATCCTGGAAAAGTCTATTCCCCTCTTCCTTGGATACAGGCAGTATGATGAATAATTGCAGCTTCCTTTAGCGGAAGATTGGAAAGAAAATTTCTGGATTTACCTACGGCAACAAGATCAGGCCTCCTCTTTGTGCACAACTTTCCAGGTCTATGAATTGGCTCAGATCTTAGAATTGGATGAGAGGCTATGATTCCCTCGTATAGAGCAAAAGTGTTCTCTTTCCACCAGATATTTTTTGTCTATACAAATCATGCAGGATCACATCTGTTAATTCTAAAGTTAAACCAATTATAATTCCTGGAATAAACTCAACTTGGTCATATATTATTAGACTTCTCATATCTTGCTAGTATCTTTCGGGGCTATTTTCATCACATTTACAAGTGAAACTGGTATGTCATTCTTATCCACAAAATGTTCTTGTCAGGTTTGGTACCAAGTAGTTGGTACCAAGAGTAGTTTCTTCTTTTTCTCTATGAGAGATTGCATAGATTTTTTTTTCTTAATTATTTTGACAGAATTCTCTGTGGAATTCACCTCTGGTTTAATCTTTCTGTACACAAATATGTTTGGATAATTCAATTTTTCTGATGGCTATAGGTCTATGAATTTTTCCAGTTTTTGAATTAGTATCAGTGATGTTAATTTTTCTAAGAATTTGGTCCATTGTAGTTGAGTTTGAAATTTACTGGAATGACATTTTTCATAACATGTTCTTATTACCTCTTCTATGTGTAACATCTGTTATGTCTAAATATTCACATATTCACATATTCTGATATTCAAACATTCTGATATTTGGTCATGTCTTTCTTCTCTGTTTTAATCAATTTTACCAGAGGTTTGTCATTATTATACATCATTTATAAGAAACTTTTGACTTTTGTATTTAACATACACTCTTCTTGTTTTTATTACTTCTACCTGCTCTGTATTTATTTTGGATGTCTGGACAGTTATTGAGAAAGATATAAATATCTCTATTTTTAATTACCCTTATTGCTAACATTTACAAATTTGTATAATACAGATGGTACCCAGAAGAGCAATGCTAAAAGGAAAAAATACTACCAAACCATCTAAAATATGCGGCTCTCTTTTTGTGATTGCTTGAAGTCAGCAAGGGAATGCAAGCTGCAGAGTGGGAGACCTTTGTTACACAAAGATGTTATACAGATGTTTCATTACACTGTTGCTGGTGATACCTTGAAAAGCAGACTTGCAAAATTATAGACCTGCAAGTTATAGAGCTTAAAACTGTAGTAGAATTGATTTGAAAACCTCAGAATATAGGTCTGTTAGATTCTTTTTGTTGATGTTTTTTTTTTTAAGTTCCACCACTGATAGAGTAATGCAGCCTAGATAGAACAGGTTGCTCTGAAGAGGCAGAGTTTATAGCAGAGAAGACTGTATCCTCGTTTCCCCAAGCAGTTCCTACAAAAAGTTTTCAGCCAGACAATGAGAGCAAGCTTAGAGGCAAAACTCAGATTAAGATGTGAAGGTTCTAGGGGCGCCTGGGTGGCTCAGTGGGTTGAGCCGCTGCCTTCGGCTCGGGTCATGATCCCAGGGTCCTGGGATTGAGTCCCACATCGGGCTCTCTGCTCAGCAGGGAGCCTGCTTCCTCCTGCCTCTCTGCCTGCTTGTCATCTCTCTCTGTCAAATAAAAAAAAAAAAAAAAAAAATCTTTAAAAAAAAAAATGATGTGGATGTGGAGGTTCTAGTCCATTCAAGGTTAACTTAAAAACAAAACAAAGCAAAAAGCTAGTGAATTAAAGACCAGTGTATTTAAGTATAAAAAGTATCTTTTGATGAAATTTTTACTTACGATGACTTGCAGAGAAAATTGACTAAAGCCTACTAAATTTTTAAAGAAACTTTATTTTCCAAGGAACAAGCCACCTACAGACATATCCCATTTAAGTTGCATGCACATGGTGAGTTCTAATCACTGAAGCTCACTGAGCTTCAACATGATGTGCTACAAAAGACAGAAGATATAAAGAGATTATCCCTGCTGCTCATGAACCCAGATGTGTCCTCTATGTGTGTGTTCTTGATAGATGTTACCTAATAATTTCAAGGGGCTATTTGTGGGTGATAAGTGTGTGGTAAATCAAATGTGATTAAAATAAGGTACTCAATCCTATTCAAATCAAATGAAAACTCACTTTATAGCCAGTCATCTTTGGTGTACAGTGTCCTTGTTATCATACTTTTCCAGCATTTGGCTAGTCTTAACAAAAAGCATGATAAGAGGTCTCTTTAATCTTTGCCCAAATTAAACCTTCCTTCTCCATACTTCTCCATACTTTCGAAGAAAACAGTTCAATTTTTTCCAGCTCTTCTTTCCTCAATACTTGAGAAAGGATGTATGTTCTTACAAGCACCAATTAAACCAGAAAGAGAAGAGTTTTCCAATGGCTCAGTGGATCAACCAATCAATGCTGTACACATTTATGATATGTTAAAATATTTATAACTATTATCATTATAGAAATGTCCAAACAAATCAATATGATGAAGGCTCTCTGAAACCAAAGTTTTGCTTTATTCATTCTCTATCCTTGCCTCTCCCACAACCATTCACCCACTATTTACAAGACCTATTACTACATTCCTTTTCTCTATTTATAAATAATTAATAATTAATTATATAATATTTTGCCACTGATTAGCTAAATGAAACTCATCACTTCCCCTTTTGTGAATCTAGCCTGCTCCATTTAAATTGCTATCTCATTGTCTTTTAAGTCACTTGAGGCTGGAAAACTTTTTAATGTTCTATGTTCATTTATAATAACGTATCTGTACATATTACATTAATAGATATAATACATACAGAATACATGTAGTACATTTGCTTCTATCTCCCTATCTCCTACTCCCCTTCTATTTTCTGGTAGGATGGTAATTTTATGAAATTCCTTTTCATCCTTGTTTATTGATGCCTTTTTTTTCTCTTTTATGTTAACACTTTATTAATGTGAAACTCCAGTATGATAGAAATACACAAGATTCAAGCCCTATTGTTTTTTCCTCTTATGGAGATAATTAAGTCCTATAATTGCTTACTTTCCTTACCCATTAGAACTTGTATACCCTTAGTTCCAGCTCCTGTTGGGACTTCCCATTTCATGGGGGGGACTTCCAAATAATTCTTCTCACCTCTGATATATCCCCTATCCTAATCCATCATCCAAGGCATTCAAAGCGACTTCTGCAGTACCTGGATGACTCAGTTGGTTAAGTTGTCCAACTCTTGCTTCAGGCTCAAATCATGATCTCAGGTTCATGGGACTGAGATGCCGGTGGGCTCTGCATTAAGAGATACTGCTTGAGTATCTCTCTTTCTCTCTCCGCCCTTTCCCTCAATTTCTCTCTCTCTAAAACAAAATAAATAAAATCTTTTTTTAAAAAAGTGATTTCTAATGAAAAGTGGAATAATCAAAGAGGGCAGACAGAAGACTGCTAGATCATATGAGACAGTAGGAGGTCACCTATAGGCTTGGCAAATGGTCAATCAGAAATAATCACTGTAGTGATTTCTTTCTGCCCCAAATTTTTAAGTGACAACAAATGATGTACACTACTACAGATTCTGCTAAGACTACCCCAGAAAATTTTCAGAAGCACTTAAAAGAATAACCATTTTCTATGAAGAAAGCTAGTTTGATAGCCCTGGTCTTATTGCTAGCAGCTTCCAGTAAGACTGTTGTTTAAACCATAACCCACACTTAATAAAAATAAAAACTAAAACTAAAAAAAAAAATTAAAAATTTTTTAAAAAATTTAAACATTTTATTTATTTATTTGACAGAGATCACAAGTACACAGAGAGGCAGGCAGAGAGAGAGAGGAGAAAGCAGGCTCCCTGCTAAGCAGAGAGCCCAATGTGGGGCTCGATCCCAGGAACCTAGGATCATAACCTGAGCTGAAGGCAGAGGCTTTAACTCGCTGAGCCAACCCAGTGCCCCTAAAAAAATTAATTTTTATAAAGGTTTTATTTATTTATTTTTCAGAGATTGAGAGAGAGAGAAAGAGAGAGCAAGCACAAGCAGGAGGAACAGCAGGCAGAGGGAGAGGGAGTGGCAGGCTCCCCGCTGAGCAAGAAGCCTGATGTAGGACTTGATTCCAGGACCCCAGGATCATGATCTGAGCTGAAGGCAGATGCTTAACTGACTGAGCCACCAAGACACCCCCAAATTTTTAAAAAGTGATTTCTAAATACAGATTTGACCATGTTACTACCCTACTCAAACCCAGCCTTACCACACTATTCAAAGTCCCTCATGATGTGACTGCAGTCTGAATTATTAGCCTCATCCTGGCCACTCTCATCTGTTAGGTTTGCATTGCACAGCTTCTCCCCTTGTAGGGCACGTCTGTTCAACAAAATCTGTTTGGGAGTCTGTTGAACTAATGAGGAACCAATAGGACCACTATTTTGATTCTAAAGTTGATAAATTGATCCTCTCCTCCTCTTATCAATGCCTATTTAACAAATAAAATACAAAATGAGGAATGTGCTGAATTGATGTGACAGAATTTTCTCTAGTACTATGAACTTAACTGTGACAGAATTTTCTGGATCAACTATTTAAAATGCCATAAATATACATAAAAATAATTGTTTCGATCTTGAAAATTGTGCTCAATGTTTTGTTTGTCAATTCTGTTTTCAAATTCAAAGAAAATAACCCGTATTAGATGTTATTATTCAGGGAACCACACACATGCACACACACACACCTTATCAATGCTTTGTTTCCTCAATTACTTCCAAAGTTATTCAACTGCAACTATGTTAGATTAGATAATTAACTTGCAAATACCTCATTTGGCATAAATGCTTTAAGTATATTATCATTCAGAGCTACTTTTCCTTCTCTGTTTCTCTAGAGTTTGGCTTCACTTGTAGCTTTAAAAATACCGGGTTTTGGGGGGCATCTGGACAGAGCAGTCAGTGTAGCATCTAACTCTTGGTTTCAGCTCAGGTCTTTATCTCAGGATTGTAAAGTTGAGCCCCTGCACTGGTGCTCTGTGCTCACTGTAGAGTTTGCTTGAGACTTTCTCTCCTTCTCCCTCTGACCCTTCCCCCCTCAAGTAAGTAAGTAAGTAAGTAAATAAATAAATCTATATCATATTTTTAAAAAAATACTAGGTTTTTGGATACATATATTATTGCATTATTCACTTTTGTTTCTCCAATGCCTATTACAGTATCATACAGAAAAAGGTGCTCAAATGACGTTTCTGCAAGGCAAGTGAATCCACTGTAATGCAGAGACATACACCAACACATCACTTTTAAATCAAATGATTCTTTACTGTGTTTAATAAGAAAGGTAGGAAGAACAATGTTGCCAACCAGATATCAAATCTATAGTGTCTAGAGAAAAATAAACTTACACATGTGGAATGTATAGATAGCAAGTGCCCATATAAATGACAAAATTACTTAGCTATGAACAATATAATAATAATGGTAATAAAAATGATAATGGTTAATATTTATCAAGCACTTACAGTATGCTAGGATCTGTACTAAACTCTTCCAGACATTGTACCATTGAATCTTCACAAAACCTCTAAAAGACATGAACTGCTACTATACATTTTACTGAATGAGAAGGAGCCAAGGATCCAAACACTTAGTTTTACCTAACTGGTAAGGAATAGAACTCGAAGAGGTTTTTCTGAGTTTATAACTTCATTATACTCTAAAATGGACAGTTCACTCTCTCTGGGTCATGACTAAGATGGTAGAATTAAATGAATAGAATCCTGTATATTCGCTACAAAAGACAATTTAAAAAAATGTATGTTAAAGCATATTTAAGACAAAATTCTATAATTAAGCTCATAGGAAGATTTCCCTGGGGAACTAGAGATTACCTTTGGTTAGAACTGGCCCTCAGCCAAGCATATTTCCACAATGTTTAGAAGCCTTGATGTACTAAACTATATACAGCATAAACACTGATAAATCTAGTGTGGCATATGTTGGAGATTTCAAGTTTTAAAATCCCATCCTAGATAATTTAACAGGATTAAGAAAAAACTATTCTTTAATATTGCAGAAGTTATCATGGTATATTTCAAGTCACAATTTCAAAACAGCATCAGGAATCATGATCATATTACTAATTGAGTCCATTGCAAATACACAAACAGGTGCATACATAAAGATCCACTCTGATAATTGAAATTATTTTGAATATGCAGTAAACAATGTATCTTAACTTGTCATTACTGAAGTATTCAAATGAAAAGAGAGCCATGAATGATTATGCAAATTTCAAAAATACATTCAAAATGCAGTTTAAAAGCAGTGTGCAAAACATTAAAAGATTCTACTTCTTGTTTTCTTCACTGAGTTAATCTACTTGTATTTCAGAAATCTAATATTTAAAGAAGAAGAAACTGGCAATTTAGTTGTCACTGGCACAGACATAACTATGGGAAATTCCTATAAATATTTTTAGTCAATTAGGGTAGGCCCGGAAGTTTGAAAATTCATGATACAAACAGAACAATTCATGGGGGGGTGGGGGAGACCAAGAAAATGGATTTTCAAACCATGAAACAGCATAATAAAATTAAAGGGATAATACAAAGGAAGATGAGATTTATTCATTCATTAATCATTCATTCAATACTGTACGAGATATGGCAATGGACAATGGTCTCTGTTTTCATGAGACTTTCTAGTGAGAGATACAGAAATGATGACTGATAGTCCAATTCACTTCTAACTACAGTTATGATGAATGCTCAAAGGGACATGAGAATGAACTGCAAGTCTAATGAGAGAACTTGAATTGGTGAGGGACAGAGGAAAAAGGGGACAGGCAGGCACACCAAAGATAAATTCATTAAGGGAGCTTACTAATTCATTTGGGCCTAACTAGATCAATCAACTAGCAAAGGAGACAGAAAGTCAGATAATTTTGTAATGCGACTATTCAGAGCTGTGAATTTCTCCATCAGAATATTTCATAGTATAGTAAGGTAGTCATCACAGAGTTGAGTGTGATTTATGTTAGAGTGATGTTCAAGAAAGCTGCTTTATTCGGAAGCAAAACTACGTTATGGTTAAGTTTATTCTAGAGTCACACAGCCATGATTTGACTCCCTGTTCCACTCTTCCTATGTGAAGTTAGGCAAGTTTCTTCAGCTCTTTCAGTAATAAATAGCTATAAAATTGGGATAATAACATTCTCTTTATTACAGTCTTGATATGAGGCTTACCTGAGATAATAAACTTCCACTGTATCCTTGGCACAAGGTAATTATTCAATATATCTTAGCTGTTATTATTAGCAGGAAAAAGATTGAAAATAAATGTCAAAGAGGATTTTGAATGCCCCGTGTTAGAGTGTAGATGTTACTCCACAAGTAACAGGAAGTCATTGAAGTTTTCTGAAAAATTACTTAAGCACACAAAATAAATTATTAGTGAAAACTATAGCTTACTGTTTCCAAACGCATTACTTAACTTAATACTCATTAATCTTGAAGTGATGGTATTTTGATTGGCATTTTACACATAAAGAAACTAAAACTTAGAGCACTTAAGATGACTTGCCTGAATAACTATGATTTAGATTTAGGACTTCAAGTCAAGGACAGTATAATTTTTGCCAGGATGCAGCTGGCAGACGATTTTGAAAGACACTGTAAAGAGGATAATTTTTACAATGTTGATGAGAGGAACAAGATATCTGGTAAAGGTTTAAGAAACTGGAAACTTTGACATTGGTTCCACCTCTGCCACTTTACTTTGAGACAAGTCACAGAGACATTATTTAACTTCTGCTGTTGTACGGTCCCTCCTTTGAGAAAAGTACCACATTTATTGGGATTTCCCAATGGATCAAAAGGGATACTCTCCTCCCCTCAAAAGCCACAACAAACAAACAGAAAACCCAAAAGAAAAACACAGATGTATATTGTCATGCTGAAAACAAAAAAGTCTCCATTTCCACCTTGAACTTAAAAAGGCTTAGAGGAAAAGTCAAGTCGGAATAGCTGAGGTGGAAAGAGAATCAGATACAAAAAATAATAGAAAACTTTTCAACGGCACCGTGCACATGTTAACCTAATAATGATGACTCTGGTTGTTTTCCATTTACTAACACTGCTCCCCTGAAATCTTTGGGTACTCTCTCTCTCTTCCAGTTTGATTTATGAACATGAAGACCCATCATGTTTTGCTATGTATGTCATATGTATTGAAGGACATTTTCCCAAGTCTTCTTCACTATCCAGATGTTAATAAATTAATGACTTCATGGCTTCGCTTTCTGTGTTCTATCATGTTTCCAGACATATAATCTCCTTTTTTAAGAGAAGAGAGAGTAAAAGAGTCCTGATGTATTCCCAGATTCCTTTATTGTTCTCAAGACCCCTTGAAGTACTTTTATTGTTTTTGTTTTTTTAAAGATTTCTTTATTTTATTTTAGAAGGGGGAACAGGGGAAAAGGGAGAGAATCTTTCAAGCAGACTCCCCACCGAGTAAGGAGCCCAGTGCTGCATGAGATCATGACCTGAGTGGAAACCCAGAGTCGGACACTTAACCAACTGAGACATCCAGGTGCCCCCCAGTCCCACCTTGAGGTAGTTTTTTAGGGAGGCAAAGGAGCTGGAACTTCCTACTCATGTCCTTCTTTTTTCTTTTCTGACCTATGGTTTCTTCCTTTTCTAATTATGAATTTATAATTAGAAGTGAATCTTAGGGGCACCAGGGTGGCTCAGTCAGTTAAGCAGCTGCCTTTGGCTCAGTTCATGATCCCAGGGTCTGGGATGGAGTCCTGCACTGCACTCCTTGCTCAGCGGGGAGGCCTGCTTCTCCTTCTGCCTGTCACTCCCCCTGCTTGTGCTTTCTCTCTTTTTCTCTGACAAATAAATAAACAAAATCTTAAAAAAAAAAAAGAACTGAATTTTATACCTAATTATATCTGATAGAAAATTTGGAGATTTCTGAAATGTCTTTAGATATAATGCTATGCATATTAGAAATTTCCATAGTGTAACTCGTTTTTTTGGACAGTTTAATGTGAAAACATATTGTAAGTCTTCATAAAAGTACTGCTTGAAGGGGCACCTGGGTAGCTCAGATGGTTATGTGTCTGCCTTCAGCTCAGGTCATAATCTCCAGGCACTGGTATGAAGCCCCACATGGCGGGGGTGCACGTCTCAGCAGGGAGTTTGTTTCTCCTTCTACCTCTGTCTCTCTCCCTGTTTGTGCTTTCTCTTTCTCTCTCTCTCTCTCTCTCATAAATAAAAAAATAAATAAATAAATATTTTTTAAAAGTACTGCTTGAAAAAAAATGGGACTCTGACCTATAAAATATTTGTAAAAGTTAATATCTGAAACAATTTAACTGCTTGAAAGAATAATTTGCATGAAGAATCCCTCCTTTTGCCTAGGTTAGATAATCTGATATTTTCCTACATATGATTGTAAGAAACCAACATGGAAAATCTTTACACGACAAGAGAATATGCAGAATGGTGAGGTGACAGGTTGAAATATATTAGAGCTTGGTTCTGTTGGAGTGTTAGAGACATCATTGTGTTTTATATACTTCAGAAACAATTTGGACCACAGGATAATATCTATATTACAGAAAAGCAGTCAGCATAAAAAATAGTTTTATTATTCTGCAAAGGTAATTTTGATTTATAAAAATTAATGTTTGGGTTTTTTTTGCCACCACAGCGATAATAGTGCTTAGAAGCTTAGACAACTAGAATGAGAATTTGCATTTAGGACTACTATATCTTACTTTACACAGGAGAATGCTGAATCCAGAAGAGAGGTGAAATTCTTCACTAAGGTCATACTACTAGTTAGACCCTCCAACTAGGACCCTGACATACTGATTCTGGTGTAGTATTCCTATGTTAAATTTCATTTTTAATTCTGTGTACTTCATGTTCTATTCACCTCAAAAGAGAAAGACCCTGTCTGAGACTGAGTTGTCAGGCATAGGTAAGAACAAAATGAGAATCTAGCCTACTTCCCAACACATGAGTCAATCTCAAGAAAATTGATATATGCTGACAAACAATACTATTAAGGAAGAGGTGTTTTGTGGACCAAAGAAATGACCTTCACACAGGTAGAAATAGAAACTGTGTTGAATGCCCTGTGTGATGGAGGAGCAAATGAATTATATATAAAGATAGTTCAAATTGATTATGGCAGCAAGAGACTAGTCAAGGACATTCAGTAGTAACTAAGAAAATATTTCTCCATCCTTTCTCAGGAACGTATTCCAAATCCTTGGCCTGAAAGAAAAAGGTATCTGGATAGAGAACTCTTAACCCATCACAAATCAGAGAGCAATTCCATTGCTACTAAAAACACATCCAAATTTAAAAACTTAAGAACTGGGTAAATCTGCTAAATAGGGTTCATGCAACATTACTGTGAAATACAGGGGGTGCAAAGGATGAGTGCAGGGCTAGATTACAGTTTGCAAATCTGAAAAATGAAGGATTCTTCACATTCACCACCTAAGCAAGAGGAAGAGAAAGCATGGCCACACTGAGGAAGGCTTACCAGCAGAATGTAGGAGAGAATTATGCTGGGTGTAATGGCCAGGTTTTATCTAAGGGGCTGAAGGGCACCGGGCAAACAGTCCTAGAACTTGCTCTCAGGAAAGAACACAGGCTATGACATTGAGGGTTGTCTTCACAAACAAACAAACAAAAATCACAGAATCTGTTAAGTCATACTGATGTGGAAAATCTTAGAATCAACTTCAGAGACGACCCACAATGATTGCCCTCAAAGCCTATATTTTCCTCACTATAGACGGACTTCTCCTCATCCTAAAGCAAATGAAAAGCAACCACCAAAACGCTTAGGAAGTAGTGAGGTGTGATCAAAAGTCACTCTGCTGTCTCACTGTCCTCCCACAAATGTTCTCACTGAAGTGAAATTTCTTAGAGGAGTTTTTCATCCCCCTCATCCAATGGTCATCCATGACCTCTGAAGCCTGTCTTATGCCTATATCATCATGAGTAAAGTCATCTGATAAATAGTGGAGGGAGAAGAAACAGGTGAAAAGTAAGGACCACCTGTGATGACAGATGAGCAAAGAAATCACCAAGGCAACTGAGGGAAGACACATTTGGAAGTCCTAAAAGAAGCCAAGAATTCAAGGACTTTACTTTTCCCCATGGAAGCTCACAGACAGTTTCTATTCAACACCAAATGTTCAGTGGCGTTTTCACTGTTTGGGAAATGGCAGTAACTCCACTCTGGTAGAAGCATCTTTTTGATCATAGCATCTCCATGAACAAATGAGACTGGAGGAGCTGCATTTAAAAATGAATTTAAGAAGCTAGAAATCCAGAAATCATCATGGAGATACAGGGAGACGAGTTTTATGAGATCGAGATATTAGCTGATTCGGTGAAACACTAAAGTCTTTTGCATAAAAGAAAAGCAGGTTATCCTTTAAGGACCATTTGAGGTACCCAACAGCCGTGAGTGGAAGGCTGACATTATTCAGGTTAGGCTATTCAGTCTGTGAAAATTTATTCAAAAGTCTGACTGTCACTGTAGGAAATGTTTTGCATGACTGGCATAGGCTAATGAGACTTAGCAATGACTGTTTTTATTTGGTCAAGAGGGCCCAAATGTGGAAAGGAAGATAAACAAAAACTGCCTTCTCTCTGAGGTACTCATAATATTTATGCCCTGTTAATCATTGTTTCATAATAATTCATTACTAGTAATGGCCTCTTTGTCACACAATGAAATGAATCTCTTTCTTCCTTCCATTAAACATGTTCAGATATTCAGAATTTAGACAGATTCTATTGTTGTTGTTGTTATTGTTATTATTTGTAGGAGCACCAGATTAATGTTGGGCAGCTAACCAGAGGATTCAGGCAGACTTGGTCTTGTAGAACATTTGTACCTTGTAGAACAAGTAGAACAAGTAACTTGTAGAACAAATGTAACTTGTAAAAGTTACATTTGCAAATGACCAAGTATCTGCTGTGAGAGTGGGAACCCAAATGACAACTTTTGTCTTAAGGGCAAAGAGCTAGGTTAAATTGAGAGAAAGAGCACAGAGACCACTCTCTTATGACATGGATTTAGAGAGAGTGAGCTGAAAAGAAAATTAAAAAATTAAAAAATATTTATATATGTAAAAACTAAAGGAGACTACTTTACTCTGAGCTCTATGAAATAATTGTTTAGGTTTCAGAAAGAAAGGTCAATGAATTACATCTTTTTCCCTCTCCAGAGTGTAAAGCCAACTGAAAGACAGACACAAGAGTCAGACAGAGATTTAAAAAAAAAAAAAAAGTTTTTTAAGTAAACCTTAGGGCACCTGGGTGGCTCAGTTGGTTAAGCAACTGCTTTCGGCTCAGGTCATGATCCTGGAGTCCCGGGATCGAGTCCCACATCGGGCTCCCAGCTCCAAGGGGAGTCTGCTTCTTCCTCTGACCCTTTCCCCTCTCATGCTCTCACTATCTCTCTCTCAAATAAATAAATAAAATCTCTTAAAAAATAAATAAATAAAATAAAAGTAAACCTTCATTATGAACTAGACCTGGAATGAAAGAGAACCTATCTAGGTATAGCCAAAGGGCCTAACTAAGGCTTTATCCATAAATTAAGCAGACTGACCCAATCAGCTCTTGGATCCATGGGACCACAGAATATCTTTTCAGAGTCAGTTCACTTCTTGAATCTCAGAAACCAGAATTCTGCCTCAGAGATAATGTCAGTGGCTGAGCCACACAATCCCACTTCCCTCTTCCAAACTCACTCATCAAATCATTTACCTCTCTTCCCCAAGAGAGAGGTAAATGATGTTGGGAACAGGGAGAGTGGAGATGGGAGTGCTATGTTTTCCTTCCCAAGGAAAAGTGATGAGTTGGGAATATGTGATTTTCCCAGTAATATGAGACTATAAGGAGTCAGCAGCCAAGGGGCTAGAAATTAGGGAGACAATGGAGACAATGCTCTTAGCAGACTTTTATCCTCACTGCATTTGATATAAATAACCATGGTGCAGGACTCAGCCAACTATGGCAATATTTGTTTTTTATTTCCAGACATGGCCTGGAAGATACAGTGTTCACCCAAGGACCACAGCATCCTAGAGTGCATTCCTGATATTAACAAAATTTAAAGTTACATTTCAACTATTTTTAATATAGTATGTAGATAACTATATGCAGTTGGGCAAACATTAAAATCAATTTTATAGTACATTGATTACTAGGTTAATTAGAGTATCAGTTATCCTCAATGTATCCCCATCGTACTTCATCCATTTTGAATCAATGAGAGGTATATGAATAAATGACAATTTGTTTGTAAAGATCTACTGCGTTCAAGGCATGTCTTGATAAGAGACATAAAGAAATGAATTAGACACATTCCTTGACCTAAAAAGTCCTTATCACATTGAATTTACAGACATGTGCCTAATTAGGTACAACACAACAACAATGCATTGAGAGACAATAAAAAGGGAAATAAAAAGAGAGCACATGCAGATTTGCCTAGACCTTACTGAAGGCTGGAATTTGAATAAGTCTCCTGAAAAATAATTGAGATGTCACCAGGTTTGAGAATTAAAGAGGAAGTTCTAGGTAGCCATAGGAGCAATTCTGACAGTAAGAGGACCCTTCCTGAAATAGCAGATAATGCCATTATTGAAGAGGAGAATTCATCATAGGGTTGATAAAAGTTCAAGGTCAAGATGTAGGTTGAAGTAATCTCTTAAGTTATTTTGTGTCACATTTGTGTTGCTGTAATGTTTTCAATGCTTTGGTTTGGTTTTGTTCTTTTCTTTAATAGCAGATACTGTCATCTTTTGCTGAAGAGTAAATAGGGACTAGATATCTTAGAATCACTGATGTTTGTCAGGCTTCAAAGGGTAAATGAGTGGGAAAATAGTCCTAGTCTTCTGGGAAAAAAGGGTGGTCTCAGACTGAGAAGGATTTATCATTGGGCTAGGTGGTTGTTGTTCTGGACTCAGTCCTCTCAGCATTCGTAAGGTTGATTTCCATGTCAGGAGTTAATGTACATGATAAATAAATATATTTATAGATCTACAGTACCTTCTTGAGGGCCTCTAATTGACCCCATTTTTGGAAAGTAATTGCCCCCCCCCATTACAGTTACAAAGGAGCTTGTCTCCATCACTGGTGATAGATACCTCAGGAGACAACAAACCTGCCTCCACTACTAAATTTTGGACCAAAATCTGACCAAAAGATCAGCCTTCCCTACTGGGAGAGTGTCTTGCTTTCATATAGTCCAAATCTTATGCAGAAGTAATTTGTTTCCCTTCCTTTTTCTACCAGAAAAACTCCATTCCTGAGCTATTTTGGTGCAGAGGCACTTGTCTACAACAACTGATTATCTTTGCCCTGTCATCTCCACGAGGCCAAGGAGATCAAAGGAGTTTAAATCAAAGGTCTCCAGCTGGGTTGGCTGGCAACTAACTATGAAGCAAATTCCTGTAGCGTATGTATCCCTTCCCATAATATTTGTTATTATAGATGATCCCACTGTTTCAGTACAGGTAGCTGCTATACAAAATGGGACCCATTTCATTTCTTTGCTTGTCAAGCTAGTGAAGCGGAGCAGAATATGCCATCCCAAAATATGGTCCTTTGGCATATTGATTATTTTCAGTTGACGTCACTTTAAAAAGAGCTAATACTGGAAGAGACCTTCTCTACAATCCTCCTCTCTGCCTAAAGACAGAGCTTCCAAAATAAGCTCAACTGTCATCCATTCACCACATTCTGTGTAATGACATCAGGCTGATTCCATGGTGCTGACCTCCATCACTTTACATACGTATAAGAACCTCCAGACCTTAAAGGAAAGAGAAAAGGATATCCTTGGAGGAAGGTAAAATGGACTTTGGATATTTGGATATCTCCCTGTCTAGGGAGAACAGTCGAGGATTTTGCACTTTGGGGACTCTGAACTCCTTTGATCTATTGGAACTCACCCCGGCTTCTTGAAAATGCTGGAGAGAGAAGTTGTCTTTGGTTATAATCAAGGGAAACAGACATGATCAAACATGCTTTGTAGCAGCGCACACTGGCAATGGTACTGCGGATGACTGGCAGGGGTCCCAGAGCTGCAGTGACTATTCACACCCAGACTGATACACTCAAGGGGGCACTGGTGGGAAGAAAAGACGATACCAAGATTTCCTCATGGAGGAGGATATGTACATACCCATAGACTCCTAATGCATCTTTCATTTTCAGGCCATGATTTCTTAGGAAACATTCACTGCAACAGAAGTACCACCAGTTGGCTCAGATTCAATGTATCATTTATGTGAAGGAAATGGAGTAGGCCTTGTCCAACCATGAATGACGCAATTCAAGGCCTTGCTCTCTGGCGCCTGTCAGCTACTATCCTCCTCCAGACGGTATCACTTCTATGTAAAAACGAATCTCCCACCTGTGTGAAGCTGTCCTCCTCCTACCGTCATCTTCTGTCTGTGTGAACAGTCTGTGTTTCTACCTTAAAAGAAATATCAGGGGCTGGTTCTGTGTAGAGTAAGTTGCTGCCAAGATAAAGAAGCTGCCTAGAAGCTGTAATAATTGAAGGGGCAGACAAAAATGGTGTTAACCATCCAAATGGTGTTCTTATGAAATGCTCAAGAGTAACTGGTAGTGACTTGGGGCTTAAGGCAAACACCAAAACTGTGGTCTTGAATTGCAGGCACTAATTACACAGAGAGTTTCCTGATACTCCGCTGGCCAATATATTTCATGGCAAAATGTTTTTCTGGGGTAAAGGATATACTTGTGAAACAAACACTTGTAATTATTTATTTAAAAGTATAATGCTTGTGCTGGCTTTGGCAGCATATGCTAAAACCAGAACAGTACAGAGATTAGCATGGCCCCTGTGTGGGTATGACATGCAAATTCACAAAGCATTCCATATTTTAAAAATAAACAATATAAAAGTATAAAGGTGAGGCATTTCGCACCATTCCAAGTTTCCATACTCAGAATGAACAAATGGCTAAGGAATTATAGTTTTAAGTTACACTGTAACCACATCAGAGCATTTTCACTGTTTCTTACATTTTAGGAAGGCACGTCACTATAATCCACTACATCACAGACACAAAACAAAACAAACGCAAAACAAACAAGTAATGAGCCTAACAAAAACTGTAAAATATATTTCATTTTCAAAGGGATGAATAAAGGCTCAATAACACCACAAAAACTCCCAAATCAAGTTTCAAGTAAGATATTAGGCTGACATTTCCTTGGCAGAGACTTCAATTAGAAATCTTTTGTAGGCAAAAGGTAGGAAGACAGGAACAGATGAAATTTAACTTACTTCTCCAGTGCATGCTGTGAGCCCCACATTTTCACCTCCACAAACTAGCCAATCAAAGGTATTGAGGATTCAAGCATTTTTTCTTCCAGCAGCAGGTGGCCCAAGTGCCTCAACCCAGCTGTCTTTTCATATTAGAAAGAAAACTATGATCATTGTCACTCCTATAATATCCCATTTGTTCCGCTGCTCTCACTAAATTTTCTGAATTTTATGTGGGGTCTCTCTCCCACTAAGAAGATGAACCTGTGCTGCAATTTCTCTGTTTAAACTGTGGGATAATTCCTTCTTTCAGAAAAAGAGAAGTGTAGAAACATTCATTTTCACAAAGAAGTTGGGCATTAAAAGACTGTCTTTTCATTAGAGAAATAAACTGCAGATCATTCAATTGTCACATTTCAGAGGTTCATTTGGCAAATCTTCAACAGTTTCTTTTGTTTTTTTTTTTTTATAAAAAAATGATTTATCATTTACTAGATCATATAATTGCAAGAGACTTTCTCCAGAATGGCCAACCATTCAGCAATAAATTCCAATGATATATTCCTTATGAGGACAGGCATTCCTTCTTCATGGGGAATGTGCCTTCTCTGTAGTGGTTTTTGCAGTTCCCTAACTCCCTATCTGGAGAAGAAAAGGCAGTGGAGGAAATGGAGGAAAGAAAAATAGAAATTGCCTCACTTGGAATTATGGGAAATTATGGTGAAAACTATTTTTTAAATCAATAGTTGATTTAAAATCAACTATTAATTAATTGTTGAATTAAATGAATAAAAGTAATTGTTGAATTACTATATTGTACAACTGAAACTACTATAATACTGTATGTTAACTAATTGGAATTAAGATAAAAACATTATAAAAATTAAAAAAGAAAATAAAACCAATAATAAACACAAGTTCTCCTCCTAGGAATTTCAGGACTGTGCTGAGTGGCTTGAAAGAGGCACAAAAATAAACTTAAGAAGTTATTTTTCTACCAGGAAACTGTTTGAAGAAAGGGGTTTTAGATGCAATTAGAAAGCAGTATACAATAAGCTAGGGGTAAAAAATGGAAAAGACAGGTCATGAAGGCTTCCAACTTTACCCTCCTCTCCTCTCCATCTTGGTATTTGTAATTCATGTCTTTATGGGATCTCATGATGTTATGTGCATTCATCAGAAGTCCTCCATTCAGGAAAAAAAAAAAAAAAGACTAGTTTAAGCAAAAAGAGAAAGGGACAACTCTTATAGTAAAGTAGTATATGACTGAGTATAAAGGCCAACTAGGGTTGGGTCTTATGCAAAACCAGGACAACTAGAAGTCTTTCTCTCCTTTGTTCTTACAGAGATCCAGACTACCTCATGCATTCCAAGTTTCCATACTCAGTGCCAGTGACACGTAGAAATGAATGATCTGTTCTTGCTCAATCCCAATTCTCCATTTCTGGGAGAGAGAATTAGATTGTCTCAGCTTGGGTAATCAGCTATGGCCAGGGGATTCAGAATCACAGTTTAAATGTAATCATAGTTGGTGAAGAACCAAACCATGGCTTACAGTTCAGCTACTGGAGAAAATCAGATAGCTGTTGAGTTGAAAAGTATCCCAAAAGTGTTTACTATACTCATTTGTATAATACACTAGAAGGAAGTTTCAAAAATGTCCTATTTTATCAGGAGTCATATATACTTCATATTTCTGACGGACATCACTCTACAACTCAACAGATAAGCTGTTTTTTTTTTTTTTTTTCCCCAGTTAGCATGTGGATGTTTAAGGCCAAGTGATTTCTTCACTTCCTGTTATAATAGAAAACCGGAAAGGCAGCAAGCCCAAAATCATCTTCTTGTTCTTGACTATACCACTTTGTCTACAAAATTCTTTTGCCATATGCTCTCTGCAATGTTTAGGCAGATCTCTATCATGGGGGAGCCATATGTTGACTTTGCAACAGCATATTTTCTATTTTTTCAGAATTGAGCCCGCCATATTGTGGGCACAGGCTAAGGGAACCTCAATACCTTTCATTTGAATGCCAAGATAGCATTAAAAAGCATTAAATAGAGGCATGATTGCTTGATTTGAATAAATGGAGATCTCTGAGAGGTCATCTTCATCATGTTTAGAATCCCATAAAGACATTTTAGAATCCAAACCCAAAGCAGAGGTCTTGCTTTGTTTTGGGTTCTTCACCATGCTCTCTGGTTAAAGATTTTGCTATTGTCCCCATGGTTTACAACTTGAAGATGCTTTGGAATTGACTTTCAAAATGGCAATTTCCCAGTGTTCTTAGAAGAAAAGTAAAGGACAGATAAAAATTTATATTTGAAAAAAATTAAAGATGTTATTTTTGAAATTATGAGGGGTTTTCCTCTAAAATTATTTACATAGGTAAATCTTTATTTAAGATAAAGCTAGTAATTGTTATCCTTGTGTTAATGTGTCTAACGTATATGTTCCATGTATTCTCACACATTTAACTTTAGTAGTAGAAGTTTCTTTTTAAAGAAAGAAATTATTCTGTTTTGGTTGGGTGCCTAAAATGAGATCATTCTTTCCTACCCTAAAGGGTGTATATCATGAACTAGTGTGGAACATTGAACATTCTATATTTTTAAAGCAAAAGAAGGTAATTCACAGAGATTTTTTTTAAAAGGTCTTTTTTAAGGTTTTCAGAGAACTTGTTAAAAAACACCCACAACCATATTTCAAGTCATATTCCCTCTCCTGTCTCTTCTCCCCACAAAATGCTCACAGACTGCCAATTTAAAGGAAAAACATAGTCAAGCCAGATAAAAAGCATCCAAATGAAGAGAAGGTTAATCGTGGAAGGCGATGGAGGTGGTCGGTACAATCTGTTGATTTCTTTGCAATGACTGCATTTAGCTATTTCTTCCACAGCCCCATGAGAATGAAGGCTGGCGTTAACTAGCCCCAGACTCCAGTTTGTAACAGTGTTCATCCCCAGTCTCGCATCTTCATCACTGTCAACCTTCTGACCTCAGTGTTGGGAGAAGAGTCTGGGAAGGAGGTCTTGGGAACTCACAGGCAGGAAAACAAACAGCGATGTGAACAAGAATGTGAACAGCTGGATGCCCTGGTTTAGCAATGCTAAGCAGTAAACTAGGTCTCCTGTCTCTTCATCTTACTCAAATAAAGCCAGGAAAAGACATGATTACCAAAGGCATTTTTCAGCCTCATTTTTAGCTCATGGCATGACAGCCCAGTGAGTTGCAATGACAAACATACATGAGAATATAAATTTCAAACTAGTATAACTGTTGCCTTTTAGTCCTCCTTCCCTCTTTTATGGTAACAGAAACTAGGCTTTCATTCTGAGTTATAACCATCTCTTACTTAGGTTTTAATCTAGATTGCTATTCAAATTACTGCAATGCATGAACTGCCAGGGCCCTTCTCTGTGAAATGGGAATGATAATAGGTACCTACTTCATGAAATTATCCTAATGACTGAATGAGACACTGGAGAGATAATAGTCCAGGCTGGGGTCCATAGTAAGATGACAAAGAATATTAGCTACCTTCATGTGTATAACTTTTGTTAGGAATATTAATTATATACCTGTAATATAAATTTGTAAACACAATTATATTCTGTTATAAATCAGAACACTTGGGTTCAAGTACTGGTTCTATTGCTAAGAAGGTGAGAGTCCTTAAGTGAGATATTTAACACCTCTGGTCTCAACTTATAAAATGAGAAATTTGGATTGGGTGATTATTAAAGTGATTTTGGGCTCTATTATTATTCTGTATTTGACTTCTTCATACCAACTGTTTTCTTCAGTGAGACTGGCTGATTAGAGATATGCTCTCTACAACATAGTTCTCTTTTTAGAAACATGCAGATCAAAATTAAGCTTTTCTTCTAGGAATCGGTTGGATGGTCAGCGCTCGAGTGTCATCTTCTTGGGAATTCCTGAGCACAAACCCAGGAGAAAATTTTCATTTCTTACCATTGAATATTTTTAGAAAAACATTTGAACAATAAAAGTTAAGTCCTGGATAAACAGTGGAATCTGAGGTAGCTATTTATATATCAGATACCAGGGCTTAGGGAGCAGCATAATGGTGGCTGAAAGAGAGGGAGGGCTAACTTAGAGCAGATCTGGATGGTAACCCAATGATAGCATTGTTTCCATGCTCTCCAGGCACCAAATCTAAGTTGATATATGGTTGTGGCAATAGAACTAGGTCTAAGATCCCTAAAGGATATTGTCAAGCGATAATAATGGGAATGGACTAGAGGAAAGTGTTGGCTGGAAACGAGATGGGCAGTGGCTTTCACTCAAAAGATTTAGCTGCAAGAAGTTGACAGCAGACACAAATGTGTTTCAGGGTTAAGGTAACCCAAAGCCAAAGCCCAGACCTAGAAACTGAGGCAACGTGGGCAGGAAGGATGACAAATTAACAAGGGCAAATTCCTGAATTCCACTGATTATCACTGTGGGAACTGAATGTGTAATTGCAGAAGGAGAAAATAATATAGAGTCACCCCTTATTTCAAGAGGTCAATAAGAGTCCTCAGGAAAACTCCATATACCAGATAATTGTTTAGGGCCAGTTAAACATGGGGTTGGGGAAAATAAATGGACAGGAGGATTGTATGCAATCTTGCTCTGAATTGGCCAAAGGAAGAACACCATAAAGCACTGAAAACACTGATCTCTGTCTGACCTGTGCCACAAGCTTGTTGTTTTGCTCTGAGGCCAAGAGGAAGACAACCAAGTAACCTCTCTAACAGGCTCCTTCTATTCTGATTCAAGATTTCACACAGCACTAGACTTAAAACAGTCATGGTGGCCTTGTGACCATTACGTGGATATGGGGGTATCAGTAAGATGTTTGGTGTCCAGGTTAAAAGCAGTTAAATTCTAGGGAAGGCCAAAACCCAGATGTGGCTGATGACCATGAGAGAAAAACAAAGCAGAGTTGGAAGCAACTCTTGGCAGGAATGTGGTAGAATGCAAGAGAAAAAGGCTAGGCAGAGGGATCGAGTGGGAAATTTGCTAATGCTCCATTTCCAAAATAGACCTTTTACTGTATTAGTATGCCTCTTTCTACACCTCCACTTATAATATCCAAAGAGAAACCTGTCCCTCATAGAGGTCGCTTCTTATATGATGCCCATAGTAAATCTCCTATATAGAGGAAAAGAATGTAGGAGGAAAAGGCTCACCAAAGGGAGAGCAAACCAAAGCCATTTACCTGTATCAATAAACATAGTTTGTTATCCAACCAATGAGCAGCTTTGATAAAAATAAAACCAACAAAACAAATGGGAAAAGAAGCTAAGAAGAACAAGTGGAACAGCTAACCATAGGGGTAAAAACATTTTAATTCATGAAGGAAAAAAGAATGTTCATTTTAAAAATCGTCATAAATTACCCAGGAATAAATCTAACCAAAAAGGTAAAGGACTACACTCTAGAAACTACAAAACACTTTTGAAAGAAATTGAGGAAGACAAAAGGAGACTGAAAAATATTCCATGCTTATGGATTGGAAGAATAAACATTGTTAAGATGTCTATGCTGGGGAAAAAAAAAAAAAAAAGATGTCTATGCTGCCCAAAGCCATCTACACTTTCAATGCCATTCCTATCAAAATACCATCGACATTTGTCACAGAGCTGGAACAAACAATCCTAAAATATGTGTGGACCCAGAAAAGACCCCAAAGCACCAGGGGATTATTGAAAAAGAAAACCAAAGCTGGGAGCATCACAATGTCTGACTTCAAGCTATTTTACAAAGCTGTGATCATCAAAAGATCATGATATTGGCACAAAAACAGACACATAGAACAATGGAACAGAAAAGAGACCCCAGATAAGGAACCTCAACTTTATGGTCAACTAATCTTTGACAAATCGGGAAAGAATATCCAATGGAAAAAAGACAGTCTCTTCAATAAATGGTGCTGGGAAAATTGGACAGCCACATGCAGAAGAATGAAACTGGACCATTCTCTTACACCACACACAAAGATAAACTCAAAATGGATGAACAACCTCAAGGTGAGATAGGAATCCATCAAAATCCTAAAGGAGAACATAGGCAATAACCTCTTTGACATTGGCTGCAGCAACCTCTTTCAAGATACATCTCTAAAGGCAAGAGAAACAAAAGCAAAAATGAACTTTGGGGACTTCATCAAGATAAAAAGCATTTGCACAGCAAAGAAAACAGTCAACAAAACTAGGAGACAACCCATGGAATGGAAGAAGATATTTGCAAATGACATTTCAGATAAAGGGCTGATATCCAAGATCTATAAAAAACTTCTCAAACTCCACACCCAAAAAACAATCCAATCAAGAAATAGGCAGAAGAAATGAACAGACACATCTCCAAAGAACACTAATAAATGGCTAATAGACACATGAAAAAATGTTCAGCATCACTAGCTATCAGGGAAATACAAGTCAAAACCACAATGAGATACCACCTTACACTGGTTAGAATGGCAAAAATTAACAAGAGAGGATACAACAAGTGTTGGTAAGGATGTGGAGAAAGGGGAATCTTCTTACACTGTTTCTGGGAATGAAAGGTGGTATAGCCACTCTGAAAACCAGTGTGGAATTTCCTCCAGTTGTTAAAAATAGAGGTACCCTATGACCCAGCAATTGCACTACTAGGTATTTACCCCAAAGATACAGATGTAGTGAGAAGAAGGGGTACATGCTTCCCTATGTCCATTGCAGCAATGTCCTTAATAGAGAAACTTGGAAAGGAGCTGAGATGTCCTTCAACAGATGAATGGATAAAGAAGATGCGGTTCATATACACAATGGAATATTACTCAGGCATCAGAAAGGATGAAAACTTACCATTTGTATCGACATGGATGGAAATGAGGGGATTATGCTAAGTGAAATAAATGAAACAGAGAAAGAAAATTACCATATGGTTTCACTCATATGTGGAAGATAAGGAATAGCGCAGAGGACCACAGGGGAAAGGAGGGAAAACTGAATGTGATTAGTATCCACAGAGAAATTTTAAGTTGTATCCAACTAAACAAGAACAAGCTGCCATCTTATATCTTATCAAATAACAAGTCAAATTTCTTAAAAATGAAAAATATACTTGCCTACAGACAAAACAAACAAGCATAATAAGTGTTTTAGTAAAAATAAAGAAAACATATCCAAGGTAAATTAAGAAAACACAGAACCTGGAAAAAAATAAATAAAAAGTATGGGTCAATCAATCCTCTAAGAACAGTATTTATCTGGAGGCCCAAGAATGAAAAGCAATGAAAATAAATGGGAAGAAATAATCAAAGGAAAAAAAAAAGAGAGAGAGAGAGAGAGAGATTTGGAAAGGCACAGCAAGTGTTAAGACTGCAAGGATCTGCTGAGTGCTGAACAAAATGAAATAATATCTAATATTTACTCTGTTCTTCATGTGCATTGTTTTAAATCTTTTTAACAATGATATGATGTATTTGATTGTTTAGTCTTCACTTAACACTATGGGTTAAACATTCTTATTTTATGACTGAGGAAAGAATGATTCAATCTTTAACTTATACAAGTTCCCACAACTAGCGGCACATCCAACTTTATAGTCTTGCCTGAGATGCTCTCCTCTCAGTCACAAATTGAATATGGAGACAGAAAAAGACCCAAACCTAGAGAGAGTGTTATGATGATCACAGATAAAGAGGTAACACCTTAAAAGACTTGCCATGAGCATGTATGTTGCCAATAAAAGGATAAGAATCTGAGTTAAATCTAATTTCTTAGTAACATACTTGATGCTACTAAGAAATTAGGAGTGAAAGTGATCCCGACCCCCAAAATTACCTTATGCCCAACCCAACTATCAATAAATTTAAGAAAAAAGGATATTTTCAAATCTCTAAAATATAGAAAAGTTTATTTCCTACATATCTATTTCTTAAAAACAACAAGAAAAATAAACTACTGCAGCAAAATAAAAGAAAAATTGAGCAAAAGTAGGGGATTTAACAAACAATAGAAGTAACCTAAAATTTCAATTGGCCACAGGATTATGGTTGTTCAGAAAAACCAGAAATCACTGATTTAAATTAGAATAAGTAGTACCTTCAAAAATAAAGTGGATTCTAATTACTGGAAAGTGGGAGATGTTATTATCTCTTCTATCAAAAATAGGAAAATAGGCAATTAAAAACTTGGCAAAAGCAGTAATGTGGCGAAATCAGGGTCTTTGAAAGAAGCAAACTATAATGTTTAAGTCTTTTGAGCAGTATGGAGAACTGAGGAAGAGAATCCATTGAATTTTGATGCTTGGAACATTCTTCATGTGGCCCAGAGTTAGTAACCTGAGATTATTATTTCCTTTCTTACAGACCCAATCATACCACCTGGTTGTACAGTTAGCAATCCTTAGTAATTAGTTATCATTAATATATTAGTATATATAATGATATGTATATATCATTAGTATCTATGATAGTATATATAATAAGTATATATCATTAATATATTAGTCATATATCCTAATAAATGGTATTTAAGGTTTAGAATAAAACTAAAACCAAAGACTCTGATATATTTAACAGGAGGAAATATAAATGTTATAAAACTTGGCAATATAAAATAATGACATCACTAACAGAGTCAAGAGATGAAGGAAAGGTTAGGAAATATAGATGTGCTCATTTTTCTCATCTAACAATGTGGGAATCCAGCTGATAGAGAGTAAAGGGAGTGGGCCTGCAAATTGAGGATTAAGAATATTATTGAACAGTATACATGTAAATATGAGAAGAATTAAAAGATAACTTGGAGAAAAAAATGTAGAGATTCATTACATTTTAGAGATAAGAATCAACAGAAGTAATAAACCAAGAAGCACTAATAAAAGAATTAAAAGCAAATGTACTTAAAAGTACAGATGGTGTGCCTGGGTGGTTCAGTCAGTTAAGAGTCTGCCTTTGACTCAGGTCATGATCCCAGAGTCCTGGATTCAAGTACTGCGTCAGGTTCCCTGCTCAGTGGGGAGCCTGCTTCTCCTTCTCTTCTCCCTGCGGTGCTCCCTCATCTCACTCACTCATGCTCTCTGTTGCTATCTTTGTCTTTCTCTCTCAAATAAACAAATAAGATCTTAAAAAAAAAAAGTGCACAAAGAGGGAAGAATGGGAGTCAAAATGGGAAATTTGACTTTTCTTTTGATCCATTTCTGGGAGTTTCTGTTTTATTTTTTTTCTGTGAATACACATATTAGAATTCCAATAAAATATTTTAAAAGGCGTGTTACAATGGGGTGTAGAATCAGTGATTTCACAGAGGATTACTTGATTACTTTACGTGTTCCTCTTGGCATAGAAATGTTGCCCATCACTCTCTGTGACATTTAAGTCTTGAATTTTGCTATTGCTATTGAGTTTAAGGTATTGTAACTAACCATTTAATACTCTTGCCCTGGATAAAATACAGTCATTATAAATTTAAGGAGAAAAAAAAATGCTGGACTATCTCAGTCTTTTGACCTATTGACAAAGCTGGACTATCATGAATCAATGATACTATTTTGCATCAAGTCCAATGTCTTCCCACTACCATTTCTGCTGTGTCTCTCTCAATATAGAATGAATTTGCTCCACTGGGTTTCAGTCAAAACCAATCTAGAAAATTGAGAAGGTTCTGACTTATGACCTTATGACCATTATATAGGTTTTGATCAATCTATGTAGAACTTAATCATGTGCCACAAATAATTTTTTTAAATCTATGCAAAGAGTTTATTATTGTTCATATGATTTTTTTTCTATTTTGTTTTCAAAATAATCCAATGTCTAGGATATTATTTGTATCAGGTCTATATAATGGAATATAAAGATTCAGTTTTGTGTTTGAAAATTTTTTCCATTGGCAAAAGTTCATTTTTGGTAATCTTGAAAAGAACATGAATTATATGCCACACTAAATGCAGTGAAAACTATGGGTGAACACTTCCTCAATAGAGGATTTATTTTTAAAGAAATGGTTCAGTAGTTCTCTTTTATCACTTATTTGTCACCCATGTTTATATGATGATATTATGCCATTAATTTTTCTAACAAACAAAAAATTAGGCACGAGTTTTAATTCTTTGTTCTTCAACAAAATAAATTATTTTCCAGGGACAAAAAGCTATAATGTTTAGTTGTGAAATTAAGAAACAAAAGATCATATGGTATTTGTCTTTCTCTGACTTATTTCACTTAGCATAATGCACTCTAGCTCCACCCCCATTGTTACAAATGGCAAAATTCCATTTTTTCTGATGGCTGCTTAATAGTCTATTGTGTACAGGGGAGGGGGAAAAGAGAGTGAGAGGGAGACAAACCATAAAAGACTCTTGACTATGGAGAACAAACTAAGGGTTGATGGAGGGATGTAGGTGGGGGGTGAGCTAAATGGGTTATGGGTATTAAGGAAGACACCTGTGATGAGCACTGGGTGTTACATGTAAGTGATTACCCACAAAATTCTACGCCTGAAGCCATATTATCATATATGTCAACTACCTAGAATTTTTTAATGAAAACTTGAAATCAAAAAGAAAGAAAGAAAAAAGTCATGTTCTCAATGATCGCTATAGAATGATGTAAAGGGAAATATCTCAATACAGAAAAAAGATAAGTGGTATGTATTACAAACTTAACAAAAACATTTCTGGTCCTTTAGCTTACCAACTGAATGACTATTTCACTCTACCCAGAGTGAGACTAGAGAGCCACTGAGAAAGGATCTGAAGTTTTGCTGGGGCAGTGACCATGACAGAAGCAAAGAAGCCTACTCTAAGAAAGGGTTTCCAACTGATTCCCATCCCCTAGTGGACATTTTCTGCCAAACCCACTGGGAAGTTATGGACCTTCTCTAAAGATTGTAAAGCATGGAAATAAATATCCCAAAGCCCAAGTTCTACAGCATTTGCATCCCATGGAGTCCTCCTCCCAAATGTCATACCCTTCATCTGAAATTTCTGGCATGTGGCTTCTTCTGACAATTTTTCATCTTCTATTTCTTCCTCAACAAGTGGAATAAATGAAAAAATAATAGGGATGGAGAAGAAGAAAAAAAATCAGCCAACTGGTTATTTAGCAGTTCGGCACAGAGCTGTCAATGTCACAGAAAAAAATATATTTTAAAATATATATTTAAAATATTATCAGCAGATTTTCAGATACATAGTAAAGAGAGAGACTAGGTTCTAGAGATGGGGAATTCTCATAGCCTCCCAATTAACAGGGCTAGAAAGATACTGAGCTTCCCCCCCCCCCAAAGGAACTGGTACAGGGGAGATTTTAATTTTTAAAATGAAATTTAAATTTTGAGAGAATTTTAATGCATTTGCATGCAGTGAGTTAATGTAACAGAAAATCGAGTGTCACCTGGATCAATAGCTCAGGCACTCTTGTTTAAAAATGACAATATTAGAGCCTTAGAGCCAGAGTCCTTTGAAAATGTTGAATGTTATGATACATGCAGTGATGAATCCTGTGTTTGCTTATCATTAGTCAAGGAGAAATATGTTAAAAAATGCTTTTGTCCTGAATTTATGATCAGGTATGTCTTTATTTCCAAAACAACAACAACAACAACAAAAAAAAAACTAGATGGTGGCCTAAAGGAAAGATCTGGGAATCTCCAAAAATCCCCTCATCATCCTACCCTACAATTCAAAAATTGCTCATCAAGTAGCCTCTGGATTATAGAAAACAAATATAAATGTTCCTGGGAGACACGGCACATATAGTCTGCGAACAATACTGTTGGTTGAGGGAGCTGCATGTTGGAAGAGATCAAACTGGCAACTGCTGGAAAAAGCAGCTGCTCTGGGAATGAAGTTAGGAACGGAGAGAAGAAACTCCATCATTGGTAGGAAGAGGGGCTGGCCTCCGAGGGCACTGAAAACTTGGAATAAAAGGTCCAAAAAATAGGGGTAGGTTAAAAGGACCTCCAAAGGAAAGCAGGTAAATGGATATCTGACAAATTCCCCTGCATTTTGTATTCAGTAAGTATAATAAATACACTTAAGTAAACTAAACAAATGTAGGAACAGATCTTCAGAAACAATGATTCTTAATTTTTATAGTACAAGTCTATGCTTCAAAACATGCCTTCTTTGTTTAAATGAATGCATACCAGTTTCTGAGATCCCTATGGCCTTTGTTAATGCCTTTTTTTCCTGAAGATAAGAATTATAATATTAATGTATTATTTAGTCTCAGTCTTTTGACCTATTGACAAAGCCTGAGCTTTGTTTCTACCCTCAACTGCTACGGTAGCACCAAGCCTCAAATCAAAGCTATCCATCACAGTCCAGAGTGGATCCCAATCAATGCCAATAAATTTTAAAAGGCAGCAGCTATGGCACAAGATTATTAATTTTTAAACAGAAAAATAATACAGTACAAAACTGCAGCCCCTCGGGCCACCGTTAACCGTATTCACATTATGGTGCTTTGTTTAAGAAAAAATCATTACATTCCCTTAAACATGCGATTATTTTCATTAGAAATAAATAATACTAACTGTATTTTCCATCAATCAACAAATATTTATTGAATACCAGCTGTGCATAAGATGAAGAACTAAGCATATAGTAGATACTGGAAGGTATAAAAGACAGAACACAAACAAATGAACACTACAGTATCTGTAAGAGGGAAAGATTGATAACAGGTCAGGATAGGACCAAGTGATCCACAACCTGAACTTGTCTTGGAAGATGGTCAGATTTGGATCAGCAAAGATACCAAAGGGTGGCATTACCAATAAAGGTATTGGCATGCATAAAAACATAAAGTCAGGGGTATATCAGGAATAATCAACAGACAGTGGGTGATAAGAAGACCAGTCTGATTGGCATGGAAATATCATGACTAGGAGAAAATGGAGAAAACCGTATCAGTGTAATTTTAGAAGAAATGGTGAAATGTCTCCCACTTCAGACTATCTAGCAGGAGATCCTGCCTGGATTTGTGTTCAGTCTTATGAGGAATCATAGTTATGAATATTTTAACCTTTGCATTTCACCTGGCTTTTACCATTGGTCTATCCTTCTTACTCAAGTGTGTAACAGCTGCCTCTACTATACAGACTTTAAAAAATCAGGTAAATAAATCATTAGTTCTAGATAAACCCTCAACCATATGGTCCAAGTACCTTGGTTTTAGGAGTATACGTATTTGATTGTTTAAGAATGACATCTGGACAAAGTAGTAGAAACTCACAGAAGAGTGGCAGGGGACAGTGGCAGTGGGGAAGGCTGAGTCCAGCTGATCTGAGTATTAAATCGGAGGTTATTATGTGTGATCTGTCAACAACTTACATCTTTTAAATTTTTCCTGATTATTCCAAAGTTTTAGGCTCTTACACATAGTGCCCAGAGTCCAGCCTATTTTTTTTTTTGCAAAATTCAGAGAATTCTCAGAATATAATCCTGAAAACATCTTGTCTCTTCATCTTAATTATAGTACAACCTTAATTCAGTAAACGTAAACTCCAACACTCATATTTTTATAATACTTTTGAGAAAAGAAAAGGTAAATCATATAAAAATGAACACATGGTATTTGTTTTATCACAACAACCTGCAGTATCTTGGGCTAAATACCTACTAAACTCATTTTCCAGTTCCTGCTTTATCTAGAGCATCGATGATTGAAGTTGATATTCTGAATGGTAACTCCAAGGACTTTTATACAATTTATCATCAAAGAACTACTCAAATCTTCATTATATTCATCATGAAACAAACGAAGTTTCAGAGAATTGGAATGGCTTCAACAATATATACTTCTTTCAGAAAACTGACTTTTCATGGTTTTGCCCCTTTCGCCTGTGCAAATGACTACTTTGCTTATATCCTGGCTTCATTCCCACATCCACATTTCTACAGGCCTACTACCATCTCTAAGCTTCTCTTTCATTACAGAGAATGACACAGACCAAGTGTCTGCTCTCATACAGTTCTTGTGGGGGTACAGGAACAGATATTATATAGCTAAACAAATAGGCATATGTTGTATTAATGCTATGGGTGGTACTAATAATGGCTATTAATCCTATGGGTGATATTAATTTAGATAGCTTGTCAGAGAGGCCTCTTAGATAAAGTACAGAGATGTAAGTATAATGAGGGAGAAAGAAATGGAAGTATCTAGGAGAAAAATTTTCCAAGGAAACAGCATACCCAGAGGCCCTGAGGTAGGATATATTTTCAAATTCTTATTTTTTTCCTTAAACTACTCTGTCCCTGTTCTTCTATGTATCCAATCCTAATTCCAACACACTCTTCATGAAGATTTCTCCAGTTTTTCACCCATGTTGAGTGATTTCTTTTCTGGATTTCTGTGGATATATGGGCCTTCAGTACACATGCTTTAATACAATGAACATTTTTCACATGCACTCATTTTCTCTACTCACACTGTGACTTCTTTAATACAAAAATAAATAAAATCTTAAGAAATAAAAAAATAAAAAACAACCAGTGAATTATTAAGCAGATGAAGTAAGTGACTTGTTAGAGATCATGCCCCTCCTAAGTGATAGAACACATGGTCCTTAATCCATTGCTCTTTCCTCTATAAACCAGAAATTGTCTAATGATGCATGTTTCTTATGATTACTTTATCATTCTGCCTCTTCTATTGATAGAGAAAGAGAAGGTGAGAGAAGGAGGAATAGTTAAAACTTGAGGTTTATTTTACAAATAGTGTCTGTAGTGGCCCGGGTATACAAATCTTACAGATTGAACTGAATATGGACAGCCCATTTGCTGCCACACACAGCTTCTCAATAAATATTTGCTGGTGTTTGAAAGCACTGTCACATTTTTCTAACTTGAGTACTTTTTTAAGGCACTCATTTTAATGATGAGATTTCACCTATCTTTTTCATTTTTGATAGACTAAGAATGTTTCACAAAAAAAAAAAAAACCCGATTAGAATTAATAAGTGAATTCAGTCAAGCTACAGGATATAAAATATACAGAAATATGTCACACTTCTATACACTAATAATGAAGTACCAGAAAGATAAATCAAGAAAACAATGCCATTCATAAATGCATCAGAAAGAATAAAATACCTAGGAATGAATTTAACCAAGGAGGTGAAAGACTTGTAGAATGAAAATTACAAGACATTGATGAAAAAAACTGAAAATGACACAAATGGAAAGATACAACATGCTCATGGATTGGAAAAATTGATACTGTTAAAAGGTCCATAGTGCCCAAAGCAACCTACAAGTTCAGTGCAATCCCTAAGAAAATACCAATAGCATTTTCTTTTACAACACTAGAATAAATAATCTAAAATTTATGTGGAACCACAAAAGACCCAAAAGAGCCAAAGAAATCCTGAGAAAGAAGAACCAAGCTAGACGTATTACAATCCCAAATTTCAAGATACACTAAAAAGCTTTAATAATCAAAACACTATGGTACAGGCCCAAAAATAAACACATAGATTGATACAACAGGAAAGGAAGCCCAGAAATAAACCCATGATTATATGGACAATTAATCCATGAAAAGGAGGCAATAACATATAACGTGGAAAAGACAGTTCCTTCAATATATGGTGCTGGAAAACTACACATGTACACGCTAAAAAATGAAACTAGACCACTTTCTTATATCATACATGAAAATAAACTCAAAATGAATTAAAGACCTAAATGTGAGACCTGAAACCATGAAATGGCTTAAAATATTAAAGAAAACAAAGATAGTAATCTCTTGGGACATCAGCCTTAGCAACATATTATGGGTATGTCTTCTCAGGCAAGGGAAGCAAAAGCAAAAGTAAACTATTGGGACTATGCCAAAGTAAAAAGCTTTTGCACAGTGAAGAAAACCATCAACAAAATGAAAAGATAACCTACCAAGTAGAAGGAATGATTTTCAAATGATATACCCAATAAGGGGTTCATATCCAAATTATATAAAGAACTTATGCATGGATTGGAAAAATTGATACTGCAGCCTATTACCAAAGAAATAATCTAATTAAACAATGGGCAGAGGACCTGAAAAGACATTTTTCTGAAGAAGACATACAGGTAGCCAAAAGATACGTGAAAAGATACCCAACCTCACTGATCATCAAGGAAATCAAATCAAAACCACAATGAGATACCATATAACACCAGTCAGAATGGATAGTATCAAGAAGACAAGAAATAACAGCATTGCCAAGAATATGGAGAAAAGGGAAACGTCATGCACTTTTGGTGGAAATGTAAACTGGTACATCCGCTATAGAAACAGCACAGAAGTTACTCAAAAAATTAAAAATAGAAATATCACATGATATTTCATCACAGCAATCACACTACTGAGTATTTACCCAAAGAAAAGGAAAACACTAACTCAAAAAGATATATGCACTCTTATGTTTATTGTAGCATTATTTACAATAGCCAAGACATGGAAGCAACACAAGTACCCATTGATAGATGAATGGATAAGAAAATACGTTAATATATAAGATATATGTATGTTACACACATGCGCGCGCATACGCACGTGCGCGCGCGCGCGCACACACACACACACACACACACACACACTGGAATATTACTCAGCCATAAAAGATAATTAGATCTTGCCATTTGTGGCAACACAAATGGACACAGAGGATATTATGTCAGTGAAATAAGTCAGACTGGGAGAGACAATACCATTTGATTTCACTTATATTTGAAATTTGAATATACAAAGCAAATGAACAAACAAGGAAGAACAGACTCATAAATATAGGGAACAAACTGGTAGTTGCTAGGGTGGGCTGTGAAATAGGTGAAGGGGATTAAGAGGTACAAACTCCCACTTAAAAAATAAATAACAGGGGCGCTGGGTGGTTCAGTGGGTTAAAGCCTCTGCCTTTGGCTCAGGTCATGATCCCAGGGTCCTGGGATTGAGCCCTGCATTGGGCTCTCTGCTCAGCAGGGAGCCTGCCTCTCTGTCTACTTGTTATCTCTGTCAAATAAATAAATAAAATCTTAAAAAAATAAATCACAGAAATGAAAAGTACAGCATAAGGAATATAGACATTAATATTTTAGCAATATTGCATGGTAACAGATAGTGACTACACTGTCACTATAGAATTGCTGAGTCACTATGCTGTACACCTGAAACTAATATACCATTGTATGTCAACTATACCTCAATAATGGCAATAAAAATATATTTAAAAAATAATTACATATAACTTAAAAAAGGAAACAAAAAAACAACCTTTATATCCATGGACATTTTATAAGAAAGCTTGGAAAATATGCTTTTGATTACTGCCTGACTGCATCATGTCAGACATCGTGGTTACATTCTAGAAATTAGCAATGTCCATGTGGAATTGTAAGATGCAGCAAGATGAAGTCAGTGTCAAATTAAAATAGCTAAGCATGATGGATGACAGTAAAGGAGAGATATTGGGGGGAAGCTGTTTATGGACTGTTCTCAGAACTGACTGCCAAAATAGAAAAGAATACTCTCACATTGTCATATATTATATAACAAATTCACAGTCACCAATATCTGATAATTACATGAATATATCAACACACTTAAATTTGTTAAAACTTCTCCCCTCCTTGGGGATGCTGGACTCTAATACAACATTTAAGCAGCTTTCCACTGAAATTGTTTAATATAGACTGATAGTAATTAAGTTGAGATGCAAGACCAGTCTTTATTAATTTTCCCTTTGTATCACATATGTAATTTCATCATTAGAACCCAGCATTATGTTGATATAACATTAACATTTTTTTATAGCTAGCTGGAAAGTTGATTACAGAGAACCTCTTATCTGCTACTTGCTTGACCTATTTTCTACAATACTGTCAGTCCTGCAGAGCCACATCCATTATTTTGTATGGCTTTCTACCCTTTCACTCTGTAGCACAAAAACAGGTAATTACTTTTTTACTTTACTTTTTCATGTCTACAAATACTAAAAACAATAATGACTTTCAGGTTAGTCAATGCTGGCAGTTAATAACCCCTTTTAAAAGGTCTGAGGTTGTACTGCAGGGCTTCTGCCAATCAGGGAGGTCATTACATTCCCGAAAATAGTATTTCCACTGGCCATTATGGCCTCTATGGGAAATGTGAGCTATTGGTACACCTCCCATCAAATACTTCAAGTCACTTCTGAGCTTGTGTCTTGGTCAACAACTTGGGATAGATCTATCTACATTTGGTATTATGACATTCATAAATTTTGAAAGTCACTAAAGTTCTCATTTGAGTCCTTAATGAAATATATATCTACTGACTGACCCATCAATTTATCTATCAATTTATTCATCTGTCTATTGTCTGATTCCTTCTTCAGCTGAAACCAAACTGATTGCAGTTTGTGTAAAGAATTATTGGAGATAGAGGATATGTTTTTATAGTCTTTGTCTTATTCTGCTCAGGCTGCCATAACAAAGTACCATAGACAGGTGGCTTAAACAATAGAAATTTCTTTCTTCATAGTCTGGAAGCTGGAAGTCTTGAGACTGGGCTATCAGTGTGGTCAGGCTCTGGTGAGAATTCTTTCCCTTTCTGGAGGCCTCTTTTATCATTTCTTCTTATTAGAACAGTAATTCTGTTGGATCAGTGTCCCACCCTTCTCTCACTTAACCTTAATCAGTTCCTTATAGTCCCTGTCTCCAGATTTAATCACAATTGGGATTAGGCTTTCATTGTATGGATGGGGTGATCTGTGGGGGGGGGGCGGCACAAATCAGTCCATAACCAGATACAGGGCTCAATCCCATGACCCATGAGATCACAACCTGAGCCAAAACCAAGAGATGGACACTCAACTCAGGAGTACTTGGTGGCTCAAACTTTTTAAAATCTGTTTACAGGGGTCCCTGGGTGGCTCAGTTGTTAAGCGTCTGCCTTTGGCTCAGGTCATGATCCTCAGGGTCCTGGCGTAGAGCCCTGCATTGGGCTTCCT
Organism: Mustela nivalis; assembly: GCF_964662115.1. NCBI lineage: Eukaryota > Metazoa > Chordata > Mammalia > Carnivora > Mustelidae > Mustela > Mustela nivalis. Next base: position 71,076,816 of record NC_139027.1, on the reverse strand, counting down.
GCTCAGCGGGAAGTCTGCTTCTCCCTCTCCTATTTCCCCTGCTTGTGTTCCCTCTCTCACTGTGTCTCTTTCTGTCAAATAAATAAATAAAAATCTTTAAAGAAAATCTGTTTACAGCTCCTAACAGTGTACCTTGCAATAGCAAGTATGAGACATATGTTAGTTCCCTTCTTTCCCTCTCTCTGTTACTATAGCACTGACTTTAATAATAAGCCATGAGAAAGTTCAAAGCTTTTTGATCATCAAAAGTGCTCACATACACAAGCTGAGACCACTTAGGTCTGTGGCCATAAAAATAGGTACAGTTATCCAAGGGGTGTGGGCACCTTTTATATTCTTCCAATCACAGCTGTTCTAGCCTGGATAGGATGAGCTCACTATCAAGTTTAGGATGAGCTCACTGTCAACCCCACAGGTGGGTCCTTAAAGTCACTGTAGAGTCTTTAGCCCTGGCAATAGTTTGAGAGGAAATGATGTTGTAGTTGTTCCAGGAAGTTGAAACTATTCCCAAATCATACCTTATTTAATCTATCAAGACTTGAGAAGAGAAGGAAACTTAGATGAATTTTTGCTTTATGGAGAGAGAGGGATGAGGTTGAGATTTGAAAATACTTATTTTGTATCTTTACTGTGTGTCTGTTACACAATAAACACTGTGGTAGGCACTGGAAATGAAATGGTGAATAAAATGGCCATGGTCTCCAGCCCTCACGCGACTTATAGTTTAAAAAGTTGACGTATTTTTAAATGTTTCCTGATACTAATACAAAGCTCACTTGACTATTAAAAATGTTTCCTGCTGTTTCCCCAAATGTCAGACTCATGTCTTCTCAAATCCTTCCATATGGCTCTCAGCCTAGCTCATTTCAAACCTGCTATGCCCTCCTCACACGTTTTCTTTCTCTCTCTCTTTCTTTCTTCCTTTTTCTTTTTCCTTTTTCATTGGGGAAAAGTATATCTAAATCATTTTTATTTGGGCTCAAACCAAAGTGAATTACCACTTTATTTGGAAACGAAGTTCCTTAAAGTCTTGCTTCCACAAACTATCCACTGACCAATCTGGAATCTCCTTTTCAGAAAAAGGATCAATCAGCAGATATTTTGGGAGAGTTTCTGTTTTAAGCTTCTTATGACAAAAGTTAAGGCATGTACTTATGCACTTTCCCCCAACTCTGAATGACATACTATCATTTTAGAGATCCTCAAGTTAAACTCAATTTAGTGTTAGGATCCAGCTGGGAAAGCAAACTGATGAATTTAAATAAACTGCCTTAGAAGGCAAAACATACAAATGTGCTTTTCTTCTGTGTCCCATGCCCCAAAACTTGATCCTGATCAGCAGCTTCTCTTGGCACTATCTGGCCAGAGTTCCTCCGAACTCATACAGTTTCTTTGAAACTCCAATGTCAAGAGCATGAATTTCCTTCTGACAGCCTGTGGCCTCTGAAGTGTACTCCGCTTAGAGAAAGAAGTCAGCCTGAGAGGGTGACCAAGCCAAATGGGAGAATGAACGGGTGAATAATAACAGTGGGTTTATTAAACAACAGAGAGTATGTGCAGAGCAGCCGTCACTGTATACGTTATGTGCCAAAAAACAGTGAATTCCTACAGCACTCTGAGACAACTACCAGTAATGTCACATTTTTACAAAGCAGGGAGAGAGATGCTAAGCTTACCTAAGGTCACACAGCTAGAATGAGTGAATCTGAGTTCAGGCAGAGTACCTGCAGAAACTGCCCTCCATCACTACACCACAGAGAAAATGCTTTAATGTGAGCCTCAGACTAAATTACTCAGCACTAATAGATTTAAAATGCTTTTTAACCTTCATTCTTTGCAAGAGAGAGATCAGACTTTGGTAAAATTTTTCAGCTGTTAAGTTTGTATTAGGGACCCTCAGCCAAATACATTTCACACACACAGATTTAATAACATTTGAAAAACATAGCTGATAAAGGACTTTAATGCAGAATATAAAAAATATCAAAACCAATAATAAGAAAACAAACAACCCAATTAAAAAATGGGCAAACAATTTGAACAGATTGTTCACCAGAGAAGATGCACAGATGGCCGATAATCACCGAAAAAGATTCTCAACATCGTATGTCATAGGCAAATGCAAATTAAAGCCACAACACTGCATCACTACATGCCTGAATGGTTAAAAGTAAATAGACTGATCATACCAAGTGTTGGTGAGAGAAAGGAAGAAATGAAACCTTCCTAAATGCTGGTATTTAGTAAGGTGGCACAACCATTTTGGAAAACAACTTGGCGTTTTCTTAAAAAGTAAGGTGTGCCCTCCTTAGCTGTGATAAGCACTGGGTGTTATGCTTAACTATTAAATCGCTGAACACTACATCAAAAACGAATATTCAGTGGCTAATGGAACATAATTTTTTAAAAAAACAATAAAGAGAACAAAATAATAACATAAGTAAAGTGTGCACTTAATATATGAAAGAGCCGTTCTATTTCTTGCTATTTACCTGAAAGAAAGCTTATATCCATAGAAAGACTTGAATACAATGTTTACATCTGAATATGTGGAAGAGTCAAACTTGGAACAAACAAATTGGTGAATAACATACATAGTAGCCAAACAAACTGAGATGGCTCTATACAATGGAATACTGCTAAGCAATAAAAAAAAAAAAAAATGAAATATCGATGGACAGCACAGATGAATCTCTCAAAATAATTATATTGAGCAAAAGAAGCCAGACACAAAAGATCACCTAATTTATTATTCTAATTATATAGTACTTTGTAATGCAAACTGAGTTTAATGTAAGAAAGAATTGTTCCCCTGGGAAAGAGGTGTTAAGGAAGAATATAAGACAGAGGAATTACAGAGGCATGAGAAACTTTGGGGAGCAATGGATTTGTTCACTTTTTTTTTTTAAGATCTTATTTATTTATTTGACAGAGAGAGAGACAGTGAGAGAGGGAACACAAGCAGGGGGAGTGGGAGAGGGAGAAGCAGGCTTCCTACAGAGCAGGGAACATGATGTGGGGCTTGACCCCAGGACCCTGGGAAGGCAGATGCTTAATGACTGAAGAACCCAGGCACCCCTTGATTTGTTCCCTATCTTGATTGTAGCTATATTTTTCAAAACTAATCAAATTTCACACTTTAAAATGTGAAGTTTATTGTATGCAAAGTATACCACAATAAGGCTGTCCGAAAAAAAAAAAAAATGGCAACAGCACCCCTGTTGACAAATACAGAAATTCTGCTAAAATTTTCACTGATGGTGGTCTGTGACATTAACATTTCTGGGGATATTTTTATGTATATTACTGTGGGACTCTGGGATACTTGAAATATTCTACTTCTGATGTATAATTCTAAAAACTTCAATAGGTCTAAAAAATATTTTTGTTTGCAGAGAAGTCTTTTGTTCTTCACATCTACCAAGTGTTTTGTCTGCTTTCTCCTGACACAGATTTGAAAAGGCTTGACTGCCAGTGTGGGAGGTGATCTTCCTAAGAAGTGGTCTTATGTCTGGTAACACTTGATCAAATTCTTTTACAGGAGATGAACACCTGGATCACTTCAGGATACTGTTTAAAATTGCCAATCATTTGAGAATGCCAGAGAAATCTGTTTTTCAAGAATATAACAAAAAGAAACTTCTAGGGACTTATGTCTGTAAAATCTCTTCTTGGTTCAACTTGACTCTCAACCTCTGCTTGTAAATGCACATTTCCAATTCTCCTTAGTGTCTATGATTAATTCTTAGGGATTCTGTTATTGACAGGGGGAAAAAAAAAAGGTACATATATTGAAGATGTGATGAGTGCCCAGTTACCATATTATTTTTACCAGGGACTATTCAAGATCCAGCAAATGCACTCATTATTTAGATGTCCCCACTTTTAGATTTTCAACTACAGCATTTCAATATTTGTCTGGGGGATTCATATAGATCAAGAGTGTACCTAAGCTTTCACAATCATGTTTTCTCCACAGTTATTCTCCTATAAATGGAAGAATTCCTATTATGAATTTAACACATTTTTGAAGGTGCATCGGAGCTCTGTAATATTCTGTGGGGAAAAAACTTTGCAAATAAAATCAAGCATATTAGGAGCATATATTACAGATATGTTTTGTCTCAAGTCTATTTTCTCAATTCTACTCTTGGGACGTTTTTTAGTTCCTCAAAACTGAGGTGATTGTCAGGTAATTTTATTGTACATTTCTTACAGTAGAATGAATTTACTTTGATACGCTATTATAAATGAACACATTCATATGCATACTTACATGTATCTGCATACTTTTATATAATTAAAGGCTATTAAATTTCTTTTCTTTTAAATTTCTGTTTCTTATTTTACCAAGCTCAGAACTTATTATAATTCAGCATGCCTACTTTTATAAGTGTATTAGTAATCAAAAAAAAATTTTTTTTCACATTTCATAGGTATGATTCAGTTTCACTTTGTATTATATTTCACATCATGGATTCAGCCCTAGGCAGCATTTAATTGATACTTGTAATAAACTCAGAGGTTTTTATGAGCTATCAAATCCTAATCCTTCAAAACACAAGTGTAAACAGGACCAACATTCATGAGTCACCTATTTTTTCCTCTGCTGAAAATAATATTATTTATTTGATCTATGGCCATATGTGTATCTATATTTATTTACACATTTGAATCCACTCACATACCCCTATTCACACACTGAAATGCAGATGTTCCATTAACTATAGTATTCATTTATAAAGAGAGAGGGATTCAAGTATAGTTTGCATTATTCAATCAAGAAAATAAATTTTCTTAATTGTTAATTTTTTCTGGCAAAAAAGTATAATTAATTCTATTTTGTGGGCTTATAGGCCACAAATATTTTTTAAAAATTATATTGCACTTGAGAAAATGTTTGATAATATTCAAAACTCTGTGGGGTTTTAAAAACTCTATTTTGGATAATTTACATGATATTAGAGGTTTCATGTGCGCAAGAGCTACTACCCTTATACTGCATTTTATGGACAGGCCATTAAATAATACTGTGAATTTACTCCTATGCATTATCTCCCAACAAATGATTTATCCCCATAGCCGACTGTTCAATTTCCAAAATAGCATAAAAGAAACCAGCTCCTTTTAGGATTGTACAACATCAGGGGCAAATTAGTAGGCAATGTGAGAGAGAATAAAAGGCAATTGGATTTGCCCCCAACCTCTTGATGCCACAGCTCCATAGATAATGTTTCCCACCCTTAGAATTTTGGTTCTTCCAGGCTTCCATTGCTAACTACTCTCACTGCCACGGTCACTGCCATCTGCACCATGGAATTTTTTGATGACTAGAGTGTGAATTAACAGAAAGGAGAGAAAGAAAGTCAAGGGATTTCTTCCTCTGCCTCTGAGTATTAGGATTCTCTTTTAACCTCCCCCATCCAAGCTTCTCCTCGATCTCTCACTACAATGTTCACTTCCACATTTCGGAATACGTGGATTTCAGACTGGGGGCAATCTACAAGGAAAAAAATGGTAAACTCACTGCTGCTTCAAGCATGCATCAAATTCTGGTATCCTTCTCTGATTCACCGCCTGTTCTTTACTTTTCAGAGTTCTCAAATAGCTGAGCCATGAATTCTGTTCAGGTTTTATAGCTGAGTTCAACAGGAGAAAAAGTGTTAACTCCATCTTGCTTGGAACTGGAGCTCTGTTGTGCATATAATATGCAAATATGACTTAGGAAATATGTTAATACATGTGATGTGCAGGAATTAGGAAAAAAAATGGTCTTTCCTGGAATTCTGAAAAAAATGTATCAAATTCAGACACTGTACAGACCATGACACTTATCAGTGATCATCAGTTTCTAGTTTTCAAAGTTTTGCCTGACCAGAACTTCTTTAGCAAAGCATGGAGTAACACCAGTTAAAATTTTAAACAATAGAAAGATAAACACACCTGTAAACATCATTTATTGATGTTCTGACCTATGACCCAACTTTGACATTACTGGGATATACAGAAATCTAAAAATAAGATAGATATATGCCTTCAAAAACACTTTTTAAACCTATCAGGGAAGCGGGGCACCTGGGTGGCTCAGTTGGTTAAGCAACTGCCTTTGGCTCAGGTCACGGTCCCGGAATCCCGGGATCGAGTCCCGCATCAGGCTCCCAGCTCCATGGGGAGTCTGCTTCTCCCTCTGACCTTCTCGCCTCTCATGCTCTCTCTCACTGTCTCTCTCTCAAATAAATAAATAAAAAATCTTAAAAAAAAAAAAAACCTATCAGGGAAGCAATATAAACTCGTAAAAATGTGTGTTATAGCAAAAGAATAAATCAGTAGTTTTGGATAACAATGGGAAGAAAAGAAGTCAGCAACACATATCTAAACCGACAAACTGTTTACAGTTTGTACACATCTGTATACAAACTTGTACACATCTGTATACAGACAAGATGTTCTGAAGGTCAGAAAGAAGAGTAAAGTACATGGTTTTAGGGAAGCTGAGATTTTTGCTAGGTTTAGAAGGAAGATCAGAATGTATACTGGTGGTAGAAGAAGTGGGGAAGTACTCCAGGTGAATAGTAAGGTATGAACAAAGTATGACATAGGGAACTATAAAAACATCTATGACATTTTGGCTGAACTGAAAGCTTTGTACCAGAAAGTAGGTGAATAGGGCTGGAAAGAAAAAAATAAATCTGCTACGAGTGTAAAACTTAAAAATGTAATTTCCAGTTTACATTTATTTCTTGGTTTAATTTACTTTTAACACTATGTTATTGGTTCAGTGAATATAAATATTTTCAACCACTCAGAATTGTATGTATTCTTCCCTTGGTGAGGCGAGGAGGATTTTGGGGCACTCCAGGACAAGGGGCGATGCAAGGCAAGGCCAGTGCAGGGACCATACATGATACTGTCTGCTTCTGGCGAAAGAGCTAGGGCTACAGGAGGCCAATTTGGCAATGTCAAGAACAGCCTTGCCAAAAATAAGCCTCAGGGTCTAAGCTACTTCCTGAATACAAGCAGACTGATTCTAGGGCCTGAGAAGGGAATCTCAAGCAATCCTATGGTTTGGAAGCTGCTCTGAGAAGTTACTGAAATAAATTATGCCCTTTGATGTATCACACCAGCTACACTTAGAAGCAGAGACATTTTAGTTATGAAAGAACAGCATTTGTTGCTGACGCTTATTTAGGTCTTCAGAGTGGCACCCAAGATCTGTGGTATCTAGGCTGTGCCCAAGGTCCTGTGATTGCATGTATGTCTCCTTCGGAGAGGTGTGCTCTTCATAGATTACACGGGAGTTTCACCCTTACGTCCTTATTCCTGTGATCAGAGTTCTTATTCTTCAGTCCTGATTCTAAGATTTATCCAGTTTGCCTAATTTGTTCCTTTCTTCTCTCCTCCCTTCCGTTCTTTCTTTCTCTTCCTTTTCCAATAAATACTCTGTAATATCCTCTTGTAGGAAAGTCCACATAGTTTTACAATGATCCCCTGGCCCACTGAAATGGGAGACCATGAGGGTACAGAACAATCTTTATCTATCTCCAAAACACAGACGTATACAACTGGTAACCTGACAATCATGACAAGAAAGAAATTAGAAAAGAAATTTAAAAAAATAATAAAAAAAAGAAAGAAATTTAAAAAAATAAGCAAACTATACGCCTTTTTCCCATAATAATAACTACAGAAGAGAATAAAGGGAATGAAAGAAATCACGTGACTGAAATACTAAACAACATATCATGATAAATAACAAAGCAAGATCTGTAAACATCTGGCATACATGATCACCCCCCCCCCCAGAAAAGCAAAAAGCCAGGCACATTGTTTGCATGTTTCATTCCTCCTTATTAATTATGTGACACTGGAAGGATAAAGAACAAATTCTGCCCCATCTGATTTGACCAACCTCTCCTTGGTGTAATCAATTTGGCACATTTTATGGAATGATGTCAGTTTGCGACATTAAATTCCAAAGCAGATCATATGGGGCTTTGAATAATGCCATACTGGGTCTGGTAACTTTTAAACATGTGCTTTCCATTTTAACATAACCATGTTTAGAACACTGGTTTAAAAACGAGGCTTTCCTCATTCCTCATGGTTAGAGCCTCCAGAGTAATCATGTTCCTTACACAGCCCATTCCTCTGCTCAGTGTACCACCTTCATTCAGATACCAACTGATTTCTAATGAGCTATTAGTTCCAGGTGGATCTGTAGTCAATTAGAATCAGCACTGTTTAAAAAGCAGTTCCTACAGTTATTTTGGACACAGGTGGATTGAATGCCTCATGGATCAGCCCCTTCCAATCTTAGCATGATACCCACACATTCCATGTATCTTTGTTTCTAATAGTCCCCTAACAGCTAGTATTCCACTTTCTTGATTTTTTTGTTTTGTTTTGTTTCATTTCCATTTCCTTCTGGGAAATCCAATCTGGTGTTATAATCAGTGACAAAGAAAGTGCTAATTAGCAGATGAACGCAATTAGTAGTTACCTCCAGTGTTTTCAGGTAACTTCTGTTTCTGACATATACTTACAGTATATGTCAGCGTTTTTCATTTTACATGATATGCATTCAACGAAACATTAAATCAGAGAAAAAAAACAAAACAAAACAAAACACTACAAATCAAAACAATCTAGTGTTAGCATTAGGGAGGAGGAGAACTCAGGCCTTTTCTCCAGCTTGGACAAAGCTCATTTGTCCTCTCTGCCCAATCAGCGCTGTTCCCTCCCTGTCTCCAGAGGAGGCAAAAATCTCTGCTCCTCCATGGAGCCATCTCCAAGCCATTCCCGCTGCATCATCATGTCGATGCTCACTCTCAAGTCCAGATCCTGTTCCCTAGAAATCCTAGTCGTGTTCGTGAACTGTTCTTGCCCCCACTGCAGTGTTTTTTCCTATGTAGTTACGTCTGTCACACAACTCTTTCCTCATATATACTGCGTACTCCAACTACACTGGAAAGAGTCTGAGGAAAAGGGCTGTTATTTATTTTTTTACATATACTACTGTGGCTAAAATAATGCTGTGTACTTTGTAGGTTCTTAAAAAGCACTTGTGGACTTAGGATCTGAGCATCTCAAGCATCTTACACAGTGATGAACAACGGACTGATGGATGGATAGATGAAATGATGCACAGGTCATACACGTTAGAGACAAAGGGAACCTAACAATGGCTGGCTCCAGACCCCTCATTTTTCAAATAAGGAAAAAGAGGCCCAGACAGAAGAAAGGAGCTCCACCGAGGGCAACACTAATTAGTACTGGAATTTTTATTTTGCATTTGCTGAGTCATCTGGTTGTAATGATTCTCAAATCATTGTGTGTTTTATCTTTTTAAATGCATTTTACCTCTTCTATCTATGTGTGTTTCAAGGGGATTATCAGGAATCTAAACATACAGCAAGTGCTCAAATATGTGTTAGAATTGTGGTGGAAACATTTGTTTTATCTCCCACCCCCCATACTACTCCTTTTCTGAGGGGAGAAAGACACTGCCCCTTACCTGGTTATGATGAGAACTGATAAGGAGACTGCTTCACCATTCAGGACCTGTACCCTAGACAGTTCCTACCAGAAGTCTTTGCCGAGATTTTTTTTACATTGCAAGTAAGGGGAGAGATCATCTCCCTAGCCACAAGCTGGGAAGATACGGGCCAGAAACAGTAGAGCATCCTGGGTTCTAGTCGAGGGGAGAAAGGCAGAGAAGGAAAATGAATTCCATATTCTGAGAGACAAAAAACAAGGACTGGAAAAGTGGCAAAAACATTTCATGAACGTCTAGCACTCTATCACAGTTTTATATACCATCTTCTTTTAACTTTCATAAGAAATTTTAAGGGCAAGGCCATTTTATGAGCTAGTCAATATAGTAACTTTGGGACCATTAGAAAAAAAAAAAAAAAGTATGTTCCTCTAGGCAGAGAAAGCCCTCTACCTGGTTGCTTATCTTGATAAATTTAGGGCTAAATTTTAGTCCACATTCACCCCTCACCAGGTACCTTGTTCAGGACATAGCCAGCACAAGTGACAGCGGCTATGCCTAGAGTTAGGAATACGAGTTCCATTTCATGGGTGAGAGATTTGAAGTTCCCATTTGCAACATTTTTTTTTTTTTAATGCAGGTTTATTGTTTGTTTGTTTTTAAATGCCTAGTTCCCACAGCTAGTAGGTAAGAGAACTAGGATTCACACCCAGGTAACCGCAAAGGCCTGTGCTTTTCTCATGGAACTGCTTACATCTCTCCCAGTTGTGCTTGATCTCTCCTTCCCTCGTGCTCTCTTGCCGTAGGCGTACATACACATCAACTTTCTCTTCCACCCTTATTCTTCAACAGTGAATGTTAGAGGCCCAGGCTGAAACAGAGAGGACCATGGATCCAGGATTCATACAAGGCCACTCACTCTAAGTGTGGGTTGCCTGCAGGTTCTCTGAAAAAAGCAGATAGAAATCAATAGAAAGGTATTGTGTTACTGCCTACACTCAAAAGTTGATATTGCTTCTTCTATCCTTAGTCTCTTTACAATTTCCATTTGTAAATGAGGTAAAGAGAGGTAAAGAAAAGTCCTTTCCAAAATAATGAGAAAGCATGCCGCCAAAGAGTTTCAAATACCAGTTCATACAGAGTAGGGAGTTTCCAGTTCTGCCCAAATGAGTCTAAATTCAACAGCAACACAATGAGCTAAATCTGCTGGGTGGGTTACACATTACCTGGATAAATTAAATTTGCATGGGAGAGGTATTCATTCTTTCAAGTTGATAGGACAAATTTCATGCATTGGAACAATTATTTACCAAATGCTAGAGGCCTAAAAAGAGATAACGCAGCTTCTAAAGCAACTGCATCTAATTGAAGGTATAGCTTGTGAAAAATCATCGATCAAGGGTCTTTTGGTACATCATTATTTGCTATATTCACATTGTGAAGGGAGAATAGAATGAGACTGCCTCCTGCCCTCTGGCAGTTTGTAATCAAAGCATAAAACAGTGCCTAGTTTTCAGAAGAACTGGAGCACTAGGAACGTTTTCAGGAGAGAATCAGGCCCAGAGTACACTGTAAATATCCAGTGGCCAAACTATGGAAGGAAGTGGAGACTTGATTTCAGAAACAAAACAAAAATGTGTGATTTTAAACAGGGAGGGTCAGAGTTAGGTAGAACAGGGAAATTTAATGAATGTGGGCAAGATCTGGTCCAGAGAGCAGGGCAAGAAAGACTGTGCAGGAAGATTTTGCAAGAGTGGAGGTATGAGAAGGCAACCCTAGATTCGTAGCTCCAAATAAAAGAACAGATCTCAAGGTGTTTTCATTCTCTGGGGGAAACCATATATATGCCAGGCATGTGTGTATATACATATTAATTCATACACTGTTGTATTGTGGAGTCTGAGATGTGTTATATCAGAATTTCTCAAAATTTAATGCAAATATAAGTTTCTGAGGATTTAAGGAAAAAAAATAGAGATTCTGATCCAGTGGGTTAGAAGTGATACCAAGAGTCTGCATTTGTAATCATCCCTACTGATACTGATGCTGATGGTCTGAACTACAGATTGAGTAGCAACAGTGGAAACTGAGGAAGCAGGAAGGTTCTGTGGGAATATAGAGCAAGCAAGGTTACTGGGGAACAATTCTCAGAAGATGGATCCTTAAACTAAGCTCTGCAAAGGGAGTTCCAAGAAGATTTGGGTTTTGCAATAAGGTTCAGTAAACTGGGGAGTGAAAACTAGATTTCACCCATTCAACAAACACCCACTGAGGGTCAAGGCATCCCATAGCAGATCTGAGGCTCTCATATCAGTTTGACCATGAGTAAAAATGAAACAGCTGTAGCAGCAATAGAACATGAAAGACCATGGCTCTATTTCAGAATACCAAATTTGAAATGTTAGTATTGCCTCGCCTTTGAAATTTTACACTGCATTTTGTTTTTCAAAATAGGAATTTTGGGTAATTTTAACCCCAAACTTTCGTGCACTCTTCTTTCCTGAATGGGCAAGCCAAAGCTGTTGGGTATTCATTCCGCTGGGCTTGTATTTTGCTTGCCTGTTACAGAAGGCAAATTAAGGACAAAGATCTCATTTCTATCGACTGAGCACCAAATGACCTGTTTCAAGAAGGGAGTAAACAGTAGTCATGTAGATAGCCTTCAACTATGCACCAGGTGTGGAAACCTGTAGCTACTTAATTCCAGCCAAGATAATCACCTCTCTCTCAAGGCAGCTGGCCCATGTAAAGCACTGTCCACCATTACTGAAACTATTTGGAGGTGTTAAGTCATGGCTTTCTTTCAGATGATGCGGCGAGAGAAGGGGAGGTTGGGACACCAGGGAACCGCTTTGGTCAATAATGCATGTATTTGAGGCCACACCCACTAAGACTCTGGCAGCCAACCATGGAACCACAGTACCTGGACAGCTGGGTCCTCAGCCAGACAACATCATCAGCTTGTGGAGGGCACCACCTGCCAAGAACTCCATCTAGAACTGGCTGGAGAAGTGCTGTGTGGGAGGAAAAAAACGATGAGGGATCCTCAGAGAGGAAGTCACTGCGTCATTACAATTCTCTACTCAATTTAGCTATTATTGGTTTGACCCTGCAAATGATGAATTTAGGATTTAGGCATATGTAGGTGTGTGTGCGTCTCTGTGTGTGTGCCTGATGGAAGTGGAAACTCCCCCACCACACAACTCAACACACATACCCTAAGTTTTTCCAGGTTGTAATCACTACAAATAGGTTCCCATTACACTGGAGATTAGCAGTGGCTCATTACCATTTATCAAATTAGGCATAAGGAGAGCAAAGTGCTAGGGCATTAGCTTTCCCTAATGATACCACTGTGTCCTCACGCTTCAGCAGCACCGCCCTCTTTCATATTCCTGAAGACTTTATATTTCAGCCTCTGCTCCAAGGCCTCACACAAAACCCTCTATATACAAGGCATGTGTTTTTAAGGACAATTTTAAGCCATCTTTTAAATGAGATAACAATAGAGTGATATGTAATCATAAACTTCGGATGTTGGAATAAATTGCTGGAGATCAAACAGTTCTAGTATCGTTCAGGTAAGAGGGTTTCTGAATAATTCTGCAAAGATAAGTCCTCTTTCTATTTTTAAAATTCCTCGGAGAAAAGAATTCTGCGTTTTCTCTTGATAATCCAATTCTAATATATATATTTTAAATGTCAGTGTCCATTTATTTAGTCTATTTCAACCACTTTTAATGGAAGAGATACTCCCTAGGTGTATACGTTTAATTTAGGACATTAAAAATTGGAGATTACAAGTCTGTCAAATATGTGGTATATTTTTAAATGTATTATTCTCTCTCTATTATGTATACTTTTATTAATAGAAAATAGTTACTGGCAGTTCATATACAAATCGCTAAAGCTTCCCATATATCCTTTCCTGAGCATTTTTGCAGTTTGTTCTACCAAAGCGTTCATCCCAGAAAACGTCAAAACATCATTAAAAGCCCTTTTTTACTATAACACCCTTCTAGGAAATTTTTGTAATCGGCTTTTCTCTAGTGTGTCATGGACAGCAAGGGACTTTTAGAGATGGCCTAGATGAATTAGGATGGTAAGCAGAGGAAATTTGCTGTCTTCTTTGACAAGTCAGTCTGTCAGACATAGGTGGGCCAAATTCTCCGTCTTTCAAGGAGGATCAACATTGTATAATATCACTGCAAGATGCACGCTCTTTTAAAATAACAAGTCATGAATAAGAAACTGGGGCGGTATTGCAGCTCTCTGCTTTATCACCAATTTTAAAAAATATGCTGAAAGCTTAATTTGGTCAGCTCTTTTCCCAAAGACATAAAAATAGGAAAATAGCAGACCTAGCAAAATTACCTATGTCTACGGTGGGGATCATGTGAGAAAGAATGACCGCCACCTGCAAAAGCCACAGACCACTCCCCAGCTATAGTCTAAGAATCCATAATTCTAAGGTCCACGTCATGGACCTCCAGAGTTTTAAGAGTCTTAGAGTCGCTTTCATTTCATTAGAGAACTATCGTCCATTAATCTGTCACCACACAGATTAGGACACACCAGTGATGCTTGTTAATCAATATACTCCCGGGTAGCTAAGATCCCAGAGATAAAAAGAAATAGTGAAAACCATTTAGACTGAGCATTCATTCTACAGGTGGAAAACGAAGTGACAGAGATATTCAAGAACATGTCTGGGGTCACTTAACTTGAACTCAGATTTCCTAAACCCCAGATCAAGGCTGGACTGAGTCTATCAAGAAAACCCACTATTAAATTAGAATTTGATTTCCAGAAGATACAAACAAGGCTGAAGAGAAAAAAAAAAAAATCAGATTGCAAGTCAATACTAGTGTTTAAATATTAAGAAAGATGTATAATACAACGTAAAGAAAATTCACTGCGGAGTCAAAACCCTGCATTCAAATCTCAACTGTGCAATAGGCAAGTACATTGGGTGAGTGGTTCTTCTCACCATGAAAGTAATGAGATTAGCCTACATGCTTTGGAAGATCTCTTCAAGTTCTAAATAATTGTTCTTAAACTTAATTCATTGTACTTTTACTGTGTTTACCTATAATAACACACAGTATCACTCATGCCTCCTCTTTTGAAAAAAAAAATTTAATTTATTTATTTGAGTGAGAGAGAATGAGAGAAGGCAGGAGAGCAGGGTAAGGGGCAGAGGGAAAAGCAGAACCCACCCCCCACTGCAGACCCCCCCACCCCCACTGAGCAGGGAGTCTGAGGAGGGGCTGGATCCTGGCCCTCTGGGATCAAGACCTGACCTGAAGGTAGTTGCTTAACCCCTTGAACCACCCAGGCCTCCTGCATTCTTCAGTGGCTTCTTTTTCTCTTCTTGGTCTCTTAAAATATTGGGCTTTATATAAGTTCAGCCTTAGCCTCTTTTTTCTTCTCACTTTATTTTTCTGTTTAGAATCGGATCAATCCTCATATGCTTAGTCATCATCCATATGCATCTGATGGACTAATTCCATACTGATTTGCTAAGACTATTGTCAATTCTGTCTCAAAAATGTTTCTCAAGTATCTTCTCTATTCCCCTTTCTGCAGCCTTAGTTCAAAACTCTCAGTATCCTTGGGAGACTTCTAAGTTTCCCCCCAATTGTCTGTCTTCAGTCTTTCCCTCCTATAATCCATCCTCTCTGTGGCTTTCAAGGTCATCACTTTAAAATACAACCTGATCATTTCTTTCTTATTTTGTGCATTCTGATTCAAAACTCAAATTATTCTTAACACTGAGCCTCCATTAATGGGAAAATGTCTAGTAACTTTTCTAGCTCAGTCTCCTACATTTCCTTCATGCTTTGTGTCCACACCTACCATATCAAAGGATTTGCCCCTACCTAAGCATACTCTTTCCTGTGTCACTACAAATAATTGAAGGATTTTCCAAAAGACTGTGAACTCCAAAAGGGGATGGGTTACAGCTCAGTCATTTTGCACATTCAAAGCCTGTGATGGCATTTTGCACTTAGTGGGAACTCAGTCAGTGTTTTATAAATGAATGAATTCAGGAACTAATTGGCGAAGACAAAATGAACGTGGACTGATACCTTACAAGCATTGAACACTAAGAATGCAAAGTGCAATTTTTTCCTATGCTTGATACCGTTCTCGTGCAAGCTGCGGTATCCATTAGAAAAAAAAAAAAAAAAAAAAAAAAGAAATAGAACTATAAATATAGGTAGATCTCTGATTCACCTATCTATGTACTTTCCTGTCCTAAAATAAAGCAGGAAAAAAAAATGTGCACAGGAAGACATCAATACTGTTGTACTGAATTCCTAGTGCTAGACCAGCATTTATAGCTCTGCGTATTAGTCGTCCTAGATTATAAATCCTACTCTGGCTCTTAATTATTCAGATATCAAGGGATTCATTTAATACTGCTACTGCTGCATTATAGCATGCTAATCCAAGGCCAATTTAATATTTCTTCTATTTATTTTTGCATGTGTTCCATTTCTTAAGGGATTTTAAACATTTTAAATCTTTAGAAAGCTATATGTTTCCATACAGTTCTCTATGATGTCAAGGGTGTTTATGTTCTTGGGTTGTTACCTAACATTCCCAATTACTCTGTTACACAAGTCAGTGGGTATGTGTGCTGCATATTTGAGGGAACAAATCTTACGCCATCTGGTTTGGGTACCAGGATATCTTAGTAGTGAGTTATACTTGCAAGATAATTTTGTAAAATGAGAGCTTCTAAGGCTTTAACTAGTTTTATATTCCACAAATTTGATGCTAATTCCTAAGTTCTGGTCATATGTTTCAGGGCAATCATCTAAAAATGAAAGGTTTCACTTGGGGAATTTTTGCATTTGTGTTCTTATTCTCTCATTATTTCATAGTTGTACGTATTATTTCTCCAACTACAAAGTAATATTTGATCTTCTGGGTTGTTTTTTTTTTTCTCCCACTCTGCCAATACCTCCTAGAGTTAGATACAGAATTAGAAATTAATCACACAGTTTCTCAAGATATCCTTATGGACACTGAAGTATCTACTTTGGAAAATGGCTCAGTAGGCGGATTCATCACAGATGGAATGTTCCTAAGAGCTGACCGCTAATGGAGTAATATGTCATGCAGTATTTGTAATACAGTTCTCTTGTGGGATTCTGTCTCATATCCTCACCGTGAAATCCCTGAAGGACCCATATTCCATTCATTCAGTCATTCCTCAAGCATGCATGAGTATGTCCTATCTACTAATGATTATGCTAGGCTTTGAAAATGGGACATTGGACAAAACAATGACATCTTAATTATTTCTTTATTTTAGATTAGAGCTTTGAAAACTATTCTTAAAACCAATGGGAGACTTTCCAATAGCTTAAGATCGTGATAGCCCATAGCCCATCACATTTCAAAGAAGTTCATAGTTCTTTCTTCTTTCTTTTCCTTTTCTCCAAGGCTTCCCTCACTATAATGTAGAAGAAAGTCATTTTTTTTTCTGCCCTAGTAACTTCTAGTAACAAAGATTCAGAGACCAAAAACTTGTAAGCCAAGCAAACAGGCAATTACCAAATATTTAATGAGCAACTATAATGTATGTTTCATTCATTTTGTATTCGAAGGTTGGGTGAGCATATACTATGTATCAGGCATCAATCCAGGCACCGTACCACAGTTAGCTGGGGATAAACAAGTATAAAGTCAAGAAGTCCTGTCCTCAAAACATGTTCAGCAAGTTTGAGTCTGTCCTTCCTCTCTACCAACTGGAGACAAACATGCTAAATGCTATCTAATCACTACCACATCCAAGTCCTCCAAAGGAGACTGGGTGTACTCTTCAGCCAGCTGCCCAGTTTGTCAATTTTAACAATCTTCGATTTAAAGAGAAAGAAAAAATACACGCAAAGCAAAATCCTCTTATCTATACACTGGCCTTTGGGCTGAAATGTCAGCAGATTATTAATGCTGCCTCATTTAATGAGTATTAGCCTAATTACCTGGAATGGAGGGGCTGCACTTGGATAGTCCAGGAGCTAGAAGAACTTTTCCATCATAAAGAGGTGCCACCCCTTCCTGGGGATTATTGATTCTGCTTCTTCATCATCACAGGCATGCTATGCTGACTGAGCATGCCCCATTTAGGATATTTTCCATCAGCACATTGGGCTTGATCCTGCTTTAGACTTTTGGTTTTGTTTTTCTTTTTTTTTCTTTCTATTTTTTTTTTTTTCTTTAAATTCCTCATGGTCTGAGGAACAGTGAGAGTAATTTGGGGGGTTTAAAAACACGTAAAAGCTCAGTAAAATGTGGTGTGGTAACCAGGTTCCTCTGCTACCCTACAGCAAGATAACATTGCTTTTACAGATTATATAACACTTATATAACACTGCTTTTTTTGTGCCATTCTTCTGTTGAGGGAATGACAATGACTGTCCGTCATTTACTAGCTCGTGTTCAGATTTATCCTTTCTACATCTGTGGCCTTTGGATAACCTCAACCCCCTCTACCCATTCTGCTTGTGTTTTGCCACACTGGCCACATACCCTCTACTTTGGAAACTCCACCTTCATTGTTTGTTTGTTTGTTTAAGTATAGGTAAAATTAGTTTCTATATTCCTTTTTCTCTTAACTCCATGTAGTTTGAATTCCTATAGCTCGCTACGGATGTTTCACACACACTTGATACTAAATTATGTACTGTCTTTGAACTAAGTATAGAGAATCCACCAGAGAAAAGTGAGTTGTACTTTCTCTTACTTTTACCTGAGTGAACTGAGTGACAATGTTCTTATACTTTAATCCAGTGATTCAGCCCTGATGTTTTTATACAAAGGAAATCAGTAGAAGAAGGTAAACGTACATGGATGTTCATGAAAGCTGGGGGTGAGTGCCGGGGCTTAATTTCCAACAGTAGGGGACTAGGCAATTAAATTATATATCAACTCCAGAGACTATTAGGTTGACATTAAAATTACAAAGTTTAGCAACATGGAAATGTTTAAAGCTTAACATTAAATAAAAGGAGAATAAGAAGTTTGGTTATTGTTTCTGTAGCTACATATTATACGTCTATATAGAGAGGAAAAATGGAAAGGAGCAAAAAAAAAAAAAAAAAGATTGAAAACAAATGCAAGTTCTTGGAAGGAAAGGGTTTTTATCTGTTTCATTGAAAGCATAGCCCAAACCCTAGAACAACGCCTGGTAAATAAGAAATCATTAATAAATATTTGTTGAGGGGCGCCTGGGTGGCTCAGTGGGTTAAGGCCTCTGCCTTCGGCTCAGGTCATGATCCCAGGGTCCTGGGATCAAGCCCCGCATCGGGCTCTCTGCTCAGCAGGGAGCCTGCTTCCTCCTCTCTCTCTCTCTGCCTGCCTCTCTGCCTACTTGTGGTCTCTGTCTGTCAAATAAATAAATAAAATCTTTAAAAATAAAAAAATAAATATTTGTTGAATGAATACATATATATTATGAGTGGTAGGACTGTAGAGGATTTGTCTTCTTTTACTTTTTCTTTTTCTATTATAATACTCTCTTCAGGTTGGGGGGAGGGTGTATGTGTGGGGAAAACATAAGGTAAGATGTGTTTGTAATTAAAACATATCCTTGATTCTTACATGGATCCTGTTGGGTAAAGCCAGGGAATGAGGGAAAGAAAAGGCAAGTTACAGTGACTCATTACTTTTGTAGTTCTCATAGTAATCCACTCAGGAGGGTGTTATTATCATCCTTTTATCTGTGATGAGACTTAGGCTCAGAGAAGTAAATCACTTAAAACACTGAGGGTATATCAGAATCAAAGATCTTGTAAGGAATTGACAAAGTGAAATTTAAAAATGTAAAAGGCAGAGGTCATAGTGGGCACAGCACCCATATCAGGACTCTCTTTCTAGGCTTATTCAATGTGTAAAATAAAATAATTTAAATGGGGGGGGGGGGCTTTGTAAAAGCAGCCCAGTCCCCTGAGCAGTATTTAGGTTAATATACCATCCCTCCGCTAATACTTAAGATTATGACTACCATAATTGATAGCAAATGCAGTGTCAAG
The DNA here is from genome assembly GCF_964662115.1 of Mustela nivalis. Taxonomy (NCBI): domain Eukaryota; kingdom Metazoa; phylum Chordata; class Mammalia; order Carnivora; family Mustelidae; genus Mustela; species Mustela nivalis. The sequence goes on along the minus strand of NC_139027.1, from coordinate 71,057,277 downwards.
GCACTGAATTGTGTTGTCTCAATTTAGGAAACTGCAATCTTCCGTGTATTTGAATGCTGATGGATTGTGCTAAGTGATTGGATTTAAAGTGAGCAGAGAAAGGTAATCAGCATTACAATTTCATGCGAGGATGGCCTTTTTATCCTTCTATGTGTGGAAGTAAATGACAGTAATGGGATCTCTTTATTATTTAGTTCATCTAAGTGTTCTCCTCTATCAGCTTCAGATCAAAGGAAGACAAAGGTTTAATCTGTGTGGAGGATGCTCAGTGGAATTCTTTACCAGCTTGAATTGCAACTGTTTTCATACAAGAGCTAAGGGTTACTTGGGTGTAAGAGAAAGAGAGAGAGAGACTGAGACAAGGGAGCAGGAGAGGGAGGAGGGTGGAGTAACTTTTTTTTAGTCTTTAAGGAATTTCTTAGACTTGCTTTTGTCCAAAGGCTGACTGTGGAAATGCTGGTGGTGACAACCTTCTCAGGTCATTTCCTCGGAAGAACTCGAGAGAGTTTTGGATCCTTTTGCAATATTAGAGACTAAGGTTAAAAAAATAATGGGCACCACTATGGACTGCTTATTTGTGATTTTCCCAGATTGGTATTTTGAAACTTAATCCCCAATGTAATAGTATTTGCAGGTGAAGATTTTGTGAGGTGATTGGGTCATGAGGGAGGAGCCCTCATGAATGGCATTATTGCCTTCATAAAAGAGACTTCAGTGGGATCCTTTCCCCTTGGGCCATGTGAGTACCCAGCTAGAGGACCGTTGTCTATGAACCAGGAAAATCTGTGTCTGTTTGATACCTATAGCATCTTTAGTGGCTAGAACTGCTTGGTACATATCTTAGGCACTCAAAATATTTTTGTTGAATGATCTGAAAACAGCAATTTTATATTTTAATGGGGGAATACCAAAGAGCCAGAAAAGGAAAAATTCATCAAGTTCTGGTAATTTCATGGCTTCTTCAGGATAGTTGAACTTCCTGAATAGCCGAGGATGAATTCATGAAGTTTCTATTAACTTTAACTATTTTTGAATAAAAATCTAAATAAACAGAATAGCAGGTGTTCCTCACTATAAAGTGGATTAAATGAAACCCTGTTTAACCAGTCTAAGTCAGTATAATAAAATTCAGATTCTCCTGAAGGCTGTTCATGTGAATTTTGTTCCCCTGCAGAGGGCTGCTTGTGATCTTGATATCACAATACTTTTAGTTGTAACCATTCCTTTGTCCCCTCTTTTGTGTCATGCCATGAGCTATTCCTCTGGGCCGCTGCGTGTGTCCATGTCTGTACCAGCTCATCCTGCCACATGCCTGACCTTACTCCATCATTTGCTGTCTTCATATAGTGGGACCAATTTTAAGGGATTTGTATAAAATAATACAGACATTACATAAGGGGCTGAGTGCCACTCATGAAATAAAGCTCTAGGTAACATTGTTCTTGCTGCTTTGATTGTCTACTTCTAGATGCTTAACTGTACACTGGAAAGGAGAGGTTGATAGATTTGAGTTACGAAGAGGTGAGGCATTACTGTCATGTATTTGGGTCACGTGGTACTTTGGCTCCTCAAATCTCCCTTCTCATGTGGATCACTGCCTCCTCCACCTGTGCATTGGCCAACTCTATCCAAGTACAGCTGAGCACAGAATGCCTCACGAAAATGCGTGAGAAGGTGGAAGGACACCAATTAAGATCCTGTGTCTGGAAAAACTCTGTTCTTAAAATGTGCCCATTAACAAAAGCTCCATAATAGCCCCTCAGGACAAAGTTCCATCTGAAGATACATTCCTGTTGAAACAGCACAGGGTGAAACATTTTTAAAAAGAAAGAAAGAGGGGAGAAAAGCAGTGCACTCTAATGGTTTTAAGAATACTGCACCGGCCTATGATAAATCTTGAATAATTCACCTGACCTAGATTGAAATAGCACAGGTAATTCATGCAGCAACAGACATTTGGTTACTTAACAAATGTTCTTAATGGGGCCACTAATACATTTATTTATAGTTTCAGTTGTGTGTTGTGTTCAGAGGCTCAGTTCCACTCTATACTTTTGGGGAGTACTAGCCACGTAAGCATATGGAGGGGGCCAAGTTGTTTGTTTGTTTTTAACTGGTCTCCGATATAAACTGTCAAAAGTCACAGCCCTGACCATTATCCTTTCTGCATCTCAGCTTCCTCATCAGTAAAATAATGCCTCAAATCTCCAAGTAAAAATTCCACAGCACATTGCCGCTGATTGAAGGACTGAGGAGGAGTTCTGGTTCTAGCCAGTAGAGGGCAGTGTTACCTAGACAAGCTCTCAGCTTGCCTGCCGGACAGATGGAGCCATGGAAGCAGGATTCAGAATAGAGAAGGGGTAGCTACCTATCTCTCAGTCTTGACTCACCAGACCACAAATGCTTCTCCACAAAATAGCAATTTCAAGCAAGTGTAGAAATGCACTCCTCCTCAATCATTTGCCACTATTCCCAAAATGGACACATTACTCATTTCTACTGGAATATGAACAGGAATTTAAACTCCTGCAATCTGTGTTGTTTTCTGAAATTTAAAGTTTGTTCTATGAATACATTCATTTATATAAAATACAGCAGCTTGTCTATACATATTGAGCATTTAAAAATTACAGTTGAAAGTAGCAGATTTTTCTCCTGCAAAAATATTTAAGAAGTATTTATAAGGTTTGATTATGTTTAATATCATGCTGAGAGGAAAATTTAATTGACTTTTTAATATACAAATAACAAAAGTCCTTGGCTTGCAGCACCTAGATAACTTCAAAGTTCTACATGTCTAATCCATAGTCACAATACTGGATGAAAATCTGAATCTTGATCAGTGCGCAAAGTTTAGAGAATGCCTTACTTTAGAGTGGTCCTCATGTGGGACACAAAAGCTGTCTAAGAGTGCAGTCTCTAACAGCCAGACCTGGCCGGTGGGCTAAGATGGATGTACATCAAATAAAACAGTAGTAGGATTCGATAGTTTAAGATAAAACAACACAATTAGATAGTTTAAGATGACATCTGTTCAATACGAATCATAACTCAGGAAGAGGTATAACAGTGTTGAAAATAGACAAAACAGAGAAATTAAGACATCAGTAAGAAAAAATGGATGTCTTCATCAAGGGGGTACCATTTAACAACAACAACAAAGAAAAATTAAGCAATGCATGCAAAAATACGTTGAAAAGTCAAAGGCATGATGCACATGTAAAATACTCCTGTTACCATTATTACAATGTTGGGGTCCACAGTCACCCTGAAACCCTATCCTTGGTGACCTTAGAAAGGTACTTTGGGGGGCTTCTGGGTGGCTCAGTCAGTTAAGCGACTACCTTTGGCTCAGGTCATGATCCTGGAGTCTCAAGGATGGAGTCCTGCATTGGGCTACCGGCCCGGCAATGAATCTGCTTCTCCCTCTGACACCCCCCCCTTCTCATTCTCTCTCTCTCTCTCTCTCTCATAATCTCTTTCTCTCTAATAAGTAAATAACAAAATCTTTAAAAATAAAAAGGGAAAAGTACTTTGGTACAGCCTGACAACTTCTGCTTCTTCTTCGATCTTCATTACTGACAGAGGACCTACTGACTTTTTTTCTCCTTTCAGGATATATGCTTAAGCCTAAAAGGAAGGCATTAATTCAAGAATGACGTAATCCTGCCTGAGCCACAGCACTGTGCCTGGTTCAAGCTGCAGCCTAGAGAGCAACCACCCGTCTTTCTGCGCAGTGCCCCACCCATGCTATTCCTGGCTGTGAGACTGCTCCCTCTTAGGGGCAGTTAACATTTTCTCAGATCGGGAGAAAGTCTGGCTACTTGAGAGAAAATACAATCGAGCTCTCCCCTCCCCACTATCTTTTGCCCGTAGCAACTCTAAGTGCAATAAAATGTGAGAGTGGGAACGAATTGCTATGGCAACAAAGTGTACTCTAATAATGAAGATGGTACCTAACAAGAGGGAGCAGCTAGCACTTTGAGGGAGAGGGAAAGGCAGTGCACTGCGAGGAAGGGGGAAGGAAAAACACAGAACTGTAAAGTTTCCATTCTTTAGCCTACTTTTCGTGGCTCACATAGGAAAGCTGGATTTCTGTTTTGGCCAACTTCCTCCTAGGGATATTTGGTAGCTTCCTAAAAGCAGGCAGAAGAAGAGAGGAGCCCATTGGATCTAGAAACGTGGGACAATGTGCAGTTGTCCGGGTGATCCACAGAGGTCCACGGATCTAGACCCGTGGCTTCACAGCCCAGCTTCCAGGTTCACAGGGCTTGGTCCCACTTCTTTGACACTGTCATTCTCTTTGCCACTGCCATCTGGATAAGGGCTGGGGAATAAGACGTACCAAACAATACGTACCCATCCTGCCTAGCAGGAAAATGAGTAAAAGAAACTTCATTTAAAATGGAGACCGGGTGGAAGGATGGAGGGGAGACGTGCTCTCACAGGCGCCCTCGTGGCAGCCTACATAAGCCACAGGGAGATGGAAGATCCTCCCCGCCCCAGCAACAGAGCCCGGACCACCGCCTGCAGCCAATAAGAAACAGCCATGACCTCAAAAATCTTGTTCTTCGCTGAACTTTTGCTCAAAACAACCTTCCGCACCTTACCCCTAAAAACCTAATGAAAGCTTATCTTCCCTTTGTCTTGGTGAACTTGCCTATGGTTCTTCCATCCTTTGTTTGTCCTGAATTGTTATTCTAGAATAAACTCAGTTTTGCTGATAAAAATAACTGGCTATTTTACTTTTAAGGTTAACACTAGAATCAATGTATGAGTCAAGGGCTCTTAAGGAAAATAAAGAGGGGCCAGAGAGATTCAGACACTGGTTTGAAGTAGTCTGAATTTATTCCACCTAATTCTTTCAAAAAAATTTAAATTAAGGGACTCAGAATTGGCTAGGTTATGCTGCAAAATAAATTAACTCCAACATTTTAGTGGTATAACCAGCAAGGGCTAATTTCTCATGCACACTATCTGTCAATCACACCTAGAAAGGAAGCTCAGCTCATTTTCTGGGAGTTAAGATGGATTTTGGAAGTTGTTGGGGGCACAGGGAAGAAGAGTATGTGAGGGTCTTGTGTCCTAATGAAATACAGCCCTGAGCTAAAAGTGACACATGCCAGTCATGCTTATAACCCACTGGCCAGAACAACCCTATCCAATTTCAAGAAGGGAGCCAGGAGTGACACTCTTCCCATGGGTCTGGAAGAAGAAAAGTAATCACTAACATTACAAAAATTACAAACATTACAAAATTACAAACATTACAAAAGTGATCACAAACATCCCATAGGTTTGAGCCTACCATAGGGTAAGGAATTTTTACAGAGGATGTGCATAACAAAGCTCTTACTTGGTATACATGTTAATATTCTTTGGGAATGTGTAGGCCATTGTCTTATATACAAACTGTCTTATTCCCTACAAGAATGTGTCTGTCTGAGGACCCAGAAGCATTGGGAGAAGGGCAGCTTGATCATTTGGACTCACATTCAGAACTGAGGGGCTGGCTGACTGTTTCCCGGCAAGAGTCTGGTGGTCAAGTTTTACAAGCTTTGAACATCCACCTGAAGCTTTTTTTGAAGCTTTGTCATCCACCTGAAGGTGAGAAGATGGAGCTAAGGGTAAGTTTTCTCAAAATCACAAAGCCGCCAGAGCCTCATGATGGCTCTTCTTGATCCCTCTCAGACCTTAGTTCGAGGTATTTTCCGTCTTAAAAGAAACAGGAAACAAACTAAAACAAAGCCTGTTTTCCTCCTTTCTCTTTAAATTCTCCAAGCTCAGTCCAAGCCCCACTTCTGTGCCTCCATTCCTTGAACCACCATTGTACTTAAAATCAGCATGTGTTTCTTTAAACATTTAATGGTTCTGTAACATTCCACTTTTGCTCCCCATGCAATATAAACACTGTGATGATAGCAATCTTACCTTTTCCTTATTGCAATCTCTTTTTAGCACCTAGCACAGTGCTGGTACAAAGTTGGCAGACAGTACATATTTATTGATTATGCCAGTAATTGGAAAAGGAAGAATTTTTATCGAGAACAATGGACTAGGCTAATGCAAATATACTTTGCGTAACTATGTTGTCACTGAAAGCTTTATTTTAAAAGACAGCTCTCTCATGTGGAGTGGATTGCCCGTTCAGTTCCTCTAAGCTCCTGCCAGTGAGGCAGGAGAAAGGCGTCAAGAGAGAAAGTGAGTAGCGAGTGATGACAACAATATGGTGTAGAAATAAAAACTGAATTCGAACCTGGAGCTTGGATTCTATTATGGGCTCCGCCGCTCACTAGCGATGTAAAGCTGGGCACAACCGTGTTCAAAGACACCCGAGATGGCCTTGCCTACTGCTCAGAATGCAGGGAGAATTGAGCAAAATCATGTCAGTAAAAGGAGTCTGGAAACTTTTAAAATGCTTTACAAGTGTAATTTTAAAGCGGGGTCGTTAAGAAGGACCCAACTTGTATCGAATGTCTTTTGTGCTGCCAGAGACATTTTCGGAAGGGCAGGAGATATGTGATCAACCCCTGCCTGACAACACATGTTCTGAGCTCTTTGAAAGCCTCGTATCTCATCAGTACAGGGTCCTGTTGCTAATTGCAGGGGGTTTCTCCCTGGGCGTCGAGTTCGGCTTGTCAAGTGTTGTATTTATAACTTTCTGAAGCCTCAGTCCCTCTCGGAATCCCAGGAAATAAGAGTGTGATCTGATTGTGACTGTAGACTGCAGGTTGTTATTGCCAGGCTGGTGGTGATTTCTAACAAAAGCAAAACAGCAGGTATCCCTGAGAGGAGAGCACTAAAGCTTTCCACATCTCGAAGAGGACCTGCTTCCCCTCCCTTCTCCTTTTCTTCCCTTCCTCTCTTCTGAAGAGGACATGACGCTGGCTGGAGCCTGAGCAAATCTGTTCACCTCCAAGAGCAGGTCCTGGCAATGCTGGGGAGGTAGGCTACCGGGGGCTCAGGCAGTGGAGAGAGAATTCCTAATGGTGGGAGAAGTTCAGGTGGGGTTCAGGACATGTGGATCAGAAATAATGAGAATCCTTTAGGAATGGCGGGGATTCTGTCCAGGAACCATGTTACCATGGGAGCCCAGCAGCACAGGCCCAGGAGAAGCTGTTACTGTGGGAAACAAAGCAGACCCAACACCAGCGTGATGACAGGAGGCCTGGGTTTGAGTTTAGGTCCCAACTTCATTAGCTCTCCCCTTAGCTTCTCTGAACATTAGCTTTCTCATCTGAAAAATGGCACAATAGCAAGAAGGAAAGCTACTTCAAAGCTTTGGTGTAAGAATTAAATGAGAATGCTTATGAAAGGAACTTTCATTTAATAAAAGTAATCAGTAGATCTAAAATAGGATAATTATCGGGTGCCTGGTGGTTCAATTGGTTAAGCAACTGCCTTGGCTCAGGTCATGATCCTGGAGTCCCAGGATCGAGTCCCACATCGGGCTCCCAGCTCCAAGGGGAGTCTGCTTTTCCCTCTGATCTTCTCCCCTCTCATGCTTTCTCTCAAATAAATAAATAAAATCTTAAAAAAAAAATAGGATGATTATCCTAGATAATCAAATAGGCCCTATGTATCCAAAGGGTCCTTAAAAGTGGGGAAGAGAAGAAATGCAATGACAGAAGCAGACCAGGAGGGGCACAATGGGAAAACCCAATCAGACGTTGCTGGTTTTGAAGATGGAGAAGGGGGGAGGAAGAGCTGCGGAATGTGGGCAGCCCTTATGCACTAGAAAGGCAAGAAAATTACCCCGCCCCCCCCCCCCCGCAGCCTGTAGAAAGAATACAGCTCAGCCCACACTCTGCTTTTAGTCCAGTAAGACCGGTCCCTGTCAGATCTGTAACCTATAAAGCTATGGGGAGATAAAGCTGCACTATTTTAGACTAGAAGTGTGCTGTAATGTAGACAGCAGCAATAGAAAACGAATATTCAAGATATTTAATGCTATGGAAGGTCTTCTGAATGTTATCGAGAGTTTGCACATCAGAAAGTTGTGTCTAAGTGAAACTAAGAATTCAGAGAGTTAATATAAACTGTAAAACAGACACAGAGTTGCCACTTTCAACATCTCTATCACAGTCTAAAGACACAAGATTAAATCTGAGAGAATCACAGACGTTCAATCTCTTCACGGAGGCTCAGGTAGTCTTTTCAGAACATGGATCTGACCTTGACAAGCCCTCGCTTAAAATCCTTTGTGGACACCGCATCACCAAAACAATACATTTAAATTTTTATTTCTGTGAGTTTTTTTCTCGTTTCTCCAGCTTCATCTCCTTTAACTATTTTCACATGCAGACTACAATCTCACCATAGCAAATACATTCCTGTTATTGAAAGTGCTGGGCTTTCTATGTCTCTGCATAGATTACATTTCCACTTAAAGTGTTCTTCATTTCCTTCCCTTTGCAAACCCTGACTTGTCTTTTACTTGAAATAATACTCCTTGAGGAAAACATCCCTTTCAGGCCTTTTCTCTAACGAAGAAGATGGACATCTGTTAACTTTTTGGCTGGTCAACATCCAACATCCTAACTTTCCATTAGCACCTTCCTCTCCTTTTAGGAAATACACCATTGTGCATAGTATATGGGGGAGAGGAATCCCCATGCTTGCTTCTTACTGTCCCTTCCCACTCTTAAATCCTGAAGTTAGTGGGCCAAACTCTCCTTGCCCCACCCCCTATCGTCCAAGGACAAGTATGTGATCAAGACTGATCAAGCTCCCAGTACCCCGGTTCCTAGCACGCTGAATTTTGAATGAGTGAAGCAAAAAAGCGCACAGATCAGATCGACTGTAAGGAGTACAGCAGCCAACAGACTAGATATTCTTCTGTAGCATCATCTTTGCATGCTTGATTCCTGCCCCATTTTCAAGCTTTGTTCTCCAGCCCTCTACCTTGTCTTACTATCTTTCCAGTGTTTCCCTCTACAGCAAGCCATCGTCCATTTCTGTTCCTACAGCGAGAGTCCTTTCTGATAAATGCTCCTCCCTCTGGGCTCCCATAGCACACTGTTTATGAACAAATTATACTTGTTACTTGTATTATTATACTTGATTCGGTTGTTCATCATTATGATAGGTTGGAAATAACTCTGACCATCTCATAGCCAAAAACTGGATACAAAAAATTTGTGCTTTACGTGATCAATCCAGTTAGGTGTATTTCATTGGAAATGAATTCTGGAATTTTTAAATATTTAAAGGGGCATCTTGCAGAGAAAAATCACATTTGCTTAAGCAGATGTAGTGTGATAAAGCCCAGAAAGGAGGCATGATATGATCTTTGAGGTCAGTCAAGGATGGAGGAATGACAGAATAGGGAGACAGGGAATTGTGAGGCTAAAGGTTGAAGCATAAGATATCGAGCTTAGATTTTATATTCATGTGTAATTGCGAAGAAGAACCTATGACGTTTACTGTGGTGTGTAATAGAGTCATGTTAAGGGCCCCTAAGCCCTGAGGAGATTTTTTAAGTCTGATGCTTAAAAAAAATATGAAGTTGTTGGGCTGCCTGAGTGGCTCAGTCAGTTAAGCGTCTGCCTTCAGTTCTGGTCATGATGCTAGGGTTCTAGAATTGAGCCCTGCATCAGGTTCCCTGGTCAGCGGGGCATCTGCTTCTTGCCCTTCCTCCTCTGCTCATGCTCTCTCTCTCTCTCTCTCTCAAATAAATAAATAAAATATTTAAAAATGTTTTTAAAAATTAAAAATTTTGGTTATAAAATAAAGAAAATCAAAAGTCTGAGTTTTCCTGTGATAATGTCTTTTGAAATCTGAAAAGTCAGTATTTTGAAAAAAAAAATCTATTTTTTGTTATTTTTTTGGTACTTTTGAACTGTTGATTCCCCATCACTGTCTCAGTCGGCCTATCCCTGATCTCATACTGCATATGCTGCACATTCAATGGATAATAAAAACCAAGATGGATTTGACCATCTACTGGTGAAATAAAGGAAGCTGTTTACATAATATGTCAAGTTCTAGTTGCTGTTGCTACTTTTGTCAAGGAAGGTATGGGGTTGGAGACTAAGGGATGGAATTTTCAAAACACCAACCATGAACAACCTAAGCTCATTTTCTCATCCTACAGCTCAATGGCTGTCTCTAATTCAGTCAGAGCTCAAGAAAGATAGATCATGGAGAAGGTAAGTCTCTGCAGCTGTTTAATAAAGAAAAGTTGGAGTTTTCATGGTGTACGTAGCAATATTCTTTCCAAATGATATTTCTGGAAAGCATTTTTCTGTACATTGAGAACAAAAGCACTTGGACTGGACGGTGAAAGCAGAAGGCGCGTTTCGCCTCAAGTATTAAAACACTTGAATCAGGGCATGTCCTATGGAGTTGTTGTGTCATATCAAATGCTTTTGGAGACTCTCTTGAAGAGCCCCATTCACTGGCCAGTTCATTAGACAGGTATCTTATTTTTACCTCATTTCTTACAAAAATTTTTAAAGGTTTTATTTATTTGATGGAAAGAGAGAGAGAGAGATGGAGAGAGAGATGGAGAGAGGGTACAAGCAAGCAGAGCAGCAGGCAGAGGGAAAGTGGGAAGCAGACTCCCCTGCTGAGCAGGGAGCCCGAGGATGCCGGACCCCAGGACCCCTGGATCATGACCTGAGCTGAAGGCAGCCGCTTACCTGACTCAGCCACCCAGGCATCCCTCCTTACACCTTTTCATGGAGAAAATGCCCCTATTTTGTAGAAGCAAAACTTAGAAGGTTTATCTATTTATCTGTTACATGGCCATTGAGTCCCCGAAGCCTCCTGACGTTAACCTATGTACTCTGTCAAGACAGGAAGACATAGGTATCACTAAAATTGACCGTAAAGAAAGTACCCACATGATAGGATTTTCCTTTCTCCCTCTGAAATCATTGCTAAGATTGGTTAGTGATGGAGAAGCATGACTAAGGTTCATGAGGTGTGTGTGCGCGCTTACTCGGTCAGCGGGAGGACACCTGTAAGAGCCCATCTGTGTGCAGATTCTAGTTGAGCAGCCACAGAAGGACTTTACCTTTCCCTAAATGCAACTCAGCTGTCACACCAAGTGCAAAGCAGGGTATTATTCTTGCTCATACCAACTACACACCTACGTCTGATTTTTGTCGTCTTTTCAGGTGTCCTGTCGATACTATGCATCTCCACCTATGGAGCTTAAATGTACTAGATGTTCCGTTTGCCTGCCTCCACAAGTCACCTCCCAAATTTTTAGATTTACTGGATTTTCCTGCAGCTATGTGAAAATAACAGTTTCATTACGCAATGATTGAGCTTTTCGTCCTCACCTAGTCAGGGACTAATTCCTTAATAAGCTATGCCTGCAGTAGTTTCTAAAGCAAGAATGCCAGGAACATTTGTGATCAAATGGAGCCCTTACCAGTCATTAGTTGCTGTTAAGCCACAATTACATCAGTTTTCTACATGCTATAAAGTCATTTTGGCATAACTCATGCTCAGGGAAATTTTGCACAATCTCTTGCTTTTTCATTTTTTTCAAAGTAAAAACTGATCCTGTGTGTGTGTGCTGGTGACCTTTGTTTTCCCTACTATTTAATATATACATATATTTTAAAGAAGACCTCAGTGTTATGGCTTACAAATATTTCCAGCTTTAATATGTAGTCACTCCATTTGTACTGATATATAGATATCTGGATGGAGATAGATTTCTGGAGATAGATATCTAGTTTATTAGTAGTGTATATATAGAATATAAAAATGAAGGCTAATTAATTGAAATCATATACATAAAGGCAATATCCACTTACCAAATGCTTGACATTTTAGAAACTCATACAGGCTGCAGATATGAGCCCCTCTTTAAACCTATGGAAATTATTTGGATGGTATACCAGTTGTTACTAAATGTTAAGATATGAAGATTTGTGAAGTTCCTAGGAAGAGTTTAATACTCTAAATTTCTGGTTGTGCCAAGAGAAAAAGTGAAAGATTTTGTGCTATTGAGAAAGAAATGATAAGGTGTTGAAGTAACATTTTTCCCACCATTTTATCCTGTATAAAATGTTTAGGTTCTGAAAACCCTTCTTTTTCTTTTCTTTTTTTTTTTTAAGATTTTATTTATTTATTTGACAGACATCACAGATAGGCAGGGAGGCAGGCAGAGAGAGAGAAGGAAGCAGGCTCCCCGCCGAGCAGAGAGCCCGATGCGGAGCTCGATCCCAGGACACTGGGATCATGACCTGAGTCGAAGGCAGAGGCTTTAACCCACTGAGCCACCCAGGTGCCCCCTGAAAACCCTTCTATGTGTTAGGTATGTGGTAGCAATAGGGCAGCTTCACATCTGGGTTAGCTCGCAGCAGCCCCAGCTGAGGATCCTGCCCCTATGTAAAGAGAACAATTCGTCACTTCCAGAAGGATCACGGTTTGAATGATAACATGATATTAACCTTCTATAGGTTAATGAAATTATTTGAACATTTTATAAAATTGGTGTCCTTGGTTATACTATAGGGAAAATATCCACTCTAAGCTCTGTCAGCAAGAATTTATGATGCATCTACCATCCTGGGCACACAGGAAATACTGTGGTATACACAACAGGATTCTGCCTCACAAGGAATTTGCAACCTTTGTGTTCCTAGTACAAAATAACACATTTAACAGTTCTCTGCGAAAGAAGTACATGTACTAATGATACTCAGCAATATAATATGCTAACTGAGATGCCACAACTTTCCTGCTTTATAACCTTGAACAATTTACTTAGCATTGTTAAACCTATAAAGTGCAGGCAAATGTAAGATCCTCTTTTTATTTATTTATTTATTATTTTTTATTTACTTTTTTTTTAATTGTGTTACGTTAGTCACCATTAGTTTTTGAAGCAGTGTTCCATGAATCATTGTTTGCATATAAAACCCAATGTTCACTGCAGTACATGCCCTCCTTAATACCCATCACCAGGCTCACAAATGCCCCCACCTCCACTCCCCTCTAAATCCCGCAGTTTGATTCCCAGAGTCCATAATCGCTCATGGTTCATCTCCCTCTTTAATTTCCCCCCTTCATTTTTCCCTTCCTTTTGTAGGATCCTCTTTACACAACTACAGTGAAGAGTCAATGAAATACAGTCTATAAAGTGCTGAGCACAATTATGGTCATACAGTCAAGCTCAGAAGATGTTGACCAAAAATAAACAGATGGATGAATCAAGTAATCATTACCAAATGAATTAATATGTGTGTAGAAAGGAATGAGGGTGGGAGTGAAAGGAGGGAACAAGCATCCATTCAACACCTGTGTGCGAGCAGTTTTATACTCCATCATCTTCTCCCTCTTGTCTCGTTCTCCCCACCTCACCCCCACCAATCTCTCTCACTCGCTCTTTCTCTCTCCTTCACTCTGTCGTTTACCTGCTCTGTGACCTGGGGGTAGACCATTTGGCCTATTTGTGCCCATTTCCTCAGCTCTACAATTGGAAAAAAATAGTAGAATTGCTATGAGGATTTAATACATATAAAACACTGGTGTGCAGTAAATACTCATTAAACGTTTGTTTATGCCATTTTATCTAGCTGTTATTTTCTGGAAGGCATATAGCATGATAATGGGTACAAATATAAACAGTGCTCTGAGAAAAATGGGTAGATCATACTGTATCTTTCCATTACGAAGGGTTCTAAGAAGGAATGGTTTGCCTCAGTGAAACCTAGATGCCTTCCTGAGATTTGGTCCTGCCCTCTTTCTTTCACTCAGCATGATTATTCACCATATGACTATTTGGTGATCATCTACCCCATGATTATTTGCCACACTGATGACAGCAAAAGTGTACACACTCAAAAAAAGCCCATATGGTGGTTTAGCCAGATTTACTTATTAAACTGCAGACAACTTAAGAAGTTCCTTCAAGGCCAAAACAAAATGTTTATAATTCAGAATGTTTCTTCAAAAATATTCATGAAAATATTCATGTAAGCAGTGCTTCAGTAACTGAATGTTCCTTATAATAATCACCTATTCTTCCTAACATGCTTTAAAAGGAAAATTGATGCTATTATTCTAGTTCAAAAGATAATGAGACAGAGGGAGGTGAATTGCCTGGACTAAGGTCATACATTAAATCAATAGCAGAGACAGACACAGAATGAAAAGTAAAAGTAAACAATTTTTTCCTCCAACAATAGGGGTACTTCAGTTCAAAGACTATTACCTTTCATTGTCTTGACTTTAAGTTTTGGTACATTGAATTGCTTTTGAAAGCAACATGCTTTATACTATTCTACCTACTTGAATGAGTTTTTCAAAACCGCAAATTTCTACTCATTTGTGATTAAATTTCAAAGACATGTCAGCATATTTATTAAAGGTATGCTCTGAATCTCATCAGCGTGCTATGGCCTAGAATGGGGGGTTGAATCTGGACTTTCTCCATGTTACCTGAGCAGCCAATCTCACTCCACAGTAAGGGCTTCTGACACCAATAGCCAACTTCTCCAATTAGCCTGGTGGTATGTGGCACTGCCTTGTAGGTCCTGCCACATATCCCTGTTATTTGGGAAAACAGCTTATTACATTGAATTATTATTTTCACCAATAATAAAAATGGCACCGCCTCCTACAGTTATAGCCGAGCATCTCAGGTCCATGTGGGAACTGGGGAACATCAGGTAAAATAAACTATTCTAGTTATCTCAGGAGGAAGTCGAAACTGAAAAGCAGAGATGAGACCTAAAAAAATTTGGAAGATTTCTTTAGCTTTGACTTTATGGATTTTGCTCTATTTTCGTTTTGTCTCTTAGCTATTTCGCCATAGTGATTAACACTGAGATGTGGGACACCTCTTCTTTTCTCTAACAGCAACAAAAGGGATTTGAGAGCAGGAGAGCTGGGAAGCCACCTTTCTTTCCAAAGCCAAGAGTCATCCAAAGGGCGCTAATGCAGAGCAGACTGAGTCCCTGGGGTCTTTTAACAGAATGTATCTTTTAAAGTAGACATGAAGACCCCACTCTAGTTTGAAGTGTGGCCTTGGAGGTTTGAATGGACAAGCTACATTTCCAACTGTTATACTGAAGTAAATCATCCCTGCTTTTAGGAAACCGCAAAGGACTCACAAGAACCGTGCCCAGCACCAGTGTGGCCCCACTGCCTACAGGACGTGGTCCCAGGCTATCTGTCCAACTGTGCTTCCTATTGTTTCCTCTCCCACTCACCATATTTTATGTCAGCTAAACCATTTGTAGGCCCTTGCACAAACCCAAAGCACTCCTACCTTATGCAACCCTTTCCCCTCCAACCTGTTTTACTCTTCTCCTTACATTCATTCCTCATTTCAGGCCATGAAAATTCCATTTACCAACACTGCTAATTGCTCAAACTAAAAATTTCTAACCACTCTTGAATCCTTTTCCATACCTACCTGTTGGATTCATCAACAAATCCAGATTCTGAAAACTCCTCACCCCTCCCATCACTACAAAGGTGATGCAAGCAACCAGCTCTCTTGCCTAGATTACCATAAAAACTGTCTCACCTTGCCCTCCTGCTGCTACTTTCAATAAAGCACCCAGTGATTCTGCTACAGTATAAAGGTCTGGTCACTTCTCTCCTCAGAACTTTCTCTACTTTTTGTGCCAGTCAGCTCAAGGCCAATGTTCCAACAGTGACCTCTAAGATCTCCTCAGATCTGGGTCTACCTTAACTCTTGGCCTCATTTCCTACTGCTCTTCTCTTGCTCATTCCGTTCCAGTCAGAATGGCTTCCTTACTTTTCCTTGTCCAAACCAATCACATGCTCTGCTCAGATCCTTTATATTTCTTCTGCATGAAATTCTCTCCTACTAGTTATGCAAATGCGGTTTTCCCTTACCTTCTTCAGGTATCTGCTTAACTACCATATTCTCTGTGAAATCTATCTGCGTGGAGTTTTTCCCTGCACAGTGCCCATCCTTATCTAACATATTGTATATTTTATTTACGTTGTTTTCTTATCTGTTTCCTAGCATTAGAAAGAAGTCCTTACCAGCAAGGAGTTTTATCTATTTTGTTTATTGTTGTGTCTCTCAGCCCTAGAAGAGAACCAGGCCATACCACAGATTCTCAATAGATATTTTTAGAACAGGTGAAGAAGTAAAATGACCTCTATATTGCTGAAAGACTTCATCAGCATTTCAAAAATAATTGAGTTATTTCTCCCTTGAAGGGCCATATTTTCTACAGGATCTGGAAGTGTACAACTCCCGAGTTCCAAATAGTAACGATGATGAAATCTTTTCAAAGAAATGTCACTGTTGCTGTTAGGTCCTGGTTACAATTTCCCAACTCCCTGTGGGCTCAGTTAATCTGAGGCCCCTTTGAGAAAAATGTCAATTACCTCTTGGTTTCTGCTTTCTCTAGCACCATGACACCCTCCCATGATTAATTCTCACTACATTTTCCATAGCGTCAACTTCAGAGCCAGCACTCATTCTCTTCAAACAAATTACTAAAGGCAACATGATAACCTGGCAGAACTGTCTTAACTTCACTTGTCTTTCCCCCTTTGAAGTTAAATCCCCTCTGCTCTTATCAGATTATCTGAGTAGATTGTATCTGATGTATTATTGGTTTTGTTGTTCTATTTTAGTATGAACATTTTAGTCTATTCTAATGAGAGGTGAAATAAATTTGCTAATGACATGAATAATTATAAGTGTAAACATGAGCTGGGTATGAGACTACTGGGAGAATGCCTCAGTAACGAGACAAACCCCGTGGAAGCCAACAAAGAGAAAAAGCGACAACTGTAATCAAAGTCTTTCTCCCCTTCTGGCAATTTATACTGCAGATAGGCTGGTGATGCTGAGTACACAAGCTAATAGGAAGGAGGGGGAGACTACAGACCCAGTTTTCACTTTACAAAGTTGGTAGACTGTTGATGAAGGGTGGGTGTGAGCAACACTGGACTCTGAATTGTGCAGTGAGGAGAAGAATGGCTTGATTTAATTCTAATTGCCTAGTATGTATTATGGTTTTGCTTATTAAGAGGACTGTCTTAGGCATTTCCCAGGAAACAGCGAAGAATCAGCATCATCCCTGTTTCAAACAATTTTACACTTAATAAAGGAGAGAAGAATATAAATGACTGCATTGCAAAGGTAAAGTCACAATTGACGCAAAGATATAGGTACAAATAGTCTCAAAGATAAAGGCACAAGATGGCCTTCAAGTACATTTGATGAAGAGGGCATAACTGATTCATCTGGGTTCACTGAGGAAAGGAAGATGGGAAATACATGTGGATGCGTGTAAATGCTGGAAAGAGTCTGTGCCTCTGTGGATAGAATCTGGGATGAGTTTTGAAATATGAGTGTGATTTTAATAGTCAGGTTCAGGAAAAACATGAAGGGCATGGATGTAAAGTTGGAAAAATTCAGAATACAGTAAGTAATCCATTGGAATGAAGCACAGAGACATGATAAATAGGGCTGAAAGAGGACTGGAGACAATAAAATCCTGCAATATCAGCCCTAAGTTTCTACTCTGTGGGAAGTGGGGAGCCACTGAAGACTTTGGAATGTAAGGGAGACATCATAAGAGCTCGTGAAATGGTAAGGTCCTTTGAAGAGTTCCCAAGGGAAATGTGAAAATGCTACTCTCCTCTCTCTCTTTTTTCCTTCTTAGTTTTTCTTGGTCATGTGCTTTCAAGGTTTTTGGTAAAGATCATCTGACCCACAAGTAATTTAGAGATTGCTGTTGAAGAGTTTGATCAATGTAAATTCTGGATTAGAGAAAATCCTCACAGCAATTCTATTATTTTTCCCTATTGTAGAGGTGAGGAAACTGAGGTACAGGAATTAATTACCCCCCCCCAAACATAGGTAATAAATGGAGGAGGTAGGAGACGTAGAGGGAAAGAGAGAAAGAGAACCAAACATGCATTGTTGAATCACAACAGACGCACACCATTAGACAGTTGCTTAATATATGATAACTTGGAGTAAATTCAAAGCATTAGAATTGTAATGGGGATTAAGTTGAGCTAATAGTTACAATTTTTAAATATATGGCTGAACACTTCAGTAGTTTTAAATATTTCTCAATTGCCTAATTATATTTATTGAACAGTTCTAATCAAAAAGATGACACAGAAATATCTCATGGATTTAGCTTTCAAGTCTGTGGTTCTTACTCAAGAACAAACAGAGATATCTGAAGTATAAACAAAGAGAACAGCTTCTTACTTTAATTGTAGGCAAATAATTATCCTTAATATTTAGTGAACATTAAGTAGGTTTGGTTTTTGGAAAATAAGTAGAAGAGTAATTCTGCAACCTTTTTTTAAAAGGAAACATTATCATTAATGCACCTAAGGTATTCTTGTGTGCTCCATTTCACAGCTGTTCTGCTGTATTCTCACATGGTGCATGTGAAGAAGTCAGTTATAAAAAATGGTGTAAGCACCTTTATTAAGAAAAGGGTAGCACAATACCATTTCCTCCACCCCATCATCTCACTTAGCTGCATAGGGATAATTACAACTACCCAGGTGCTCAAAGAATTAAAAATGGAACATCATTCAGGGAATAAATAAATTCAGAGAAAAGCAAAAGGAATCTTTCTCTCCTCCAGACTCCAAAAAGGGGAAGTCGTGACTTTTCTAATATATTTTGTATGTATCTTCTTGGTCAGCCATTTAGCCTAAGTATCTCTACTCTCTTCGTCCATGGTCTAGGCTCCCCTCCACGTACTTGAGGGGACAAGAATCATGTTTGAAATAATACGGATTTTCCTCCTCTAGTAGGGCTAGACTATTGTAAGGGTACACTTATTATCATTTGCCTAAGTGTATTCATATATGTACCTTTCATTTCCATAATTAAACTATAAAAATACCCATAAACAGAAACCCCCCAAAATGTGTTCATGTGTATATGAGTGATTGTTAAAATATTACTTGTGGGGGCACCTGGGTGGCTCAGTTGGTTAAACATCTGACTGGATTTTGGCTCTGGTCACAATCTCAGGGTGATGAGATCAAGTCCCATGTTGAGCTCTGTGCTGGGCATAAAGCTTGCTTAAGAGTCTCTCTCCCTCTCTCCCTCTGCCCTTTCCCTTGCTCATGTACCACTCACTGTATCTCTCTCTCTCTTTCAAAAAACAAAAACAAAAATAAAATTATTTGTTGAATGAGAAATCAGAGAAACATTTACAGAAAAACCCTTTGGATTCGGAAGTTAGGACATCTTACATTTCTGAGAGGCCTGAAACTACTGGGATCTGTAACACTTAGTTACCAGATGTCACATTCATTATGCTTTTGTCAATCAAATAATCCCTTTTATTTCCTTTCCTTGAGGTTGAGGCTTCATTAGAAGTTAGTGCTGGGTCGGGAAGTTTTGAAATAAAAATTATACCTTTTCCACCAATTATTCTTCTAGAAATATAATCCAGATAGACTATCTTGGGTCAGGTTTCAGAAGCAGCCTCTGAAATAAGAATATACATGTAAGGGACTTTTTATGAAAGTTCCCCAGGATGGGGGCACCTGGGTAGCTCAGTGGGTTAAAGCCTCTGCCTTCAGCTCAGGTCATGATCCCAGGGTCCTGGGATAGAGCCCCACATTGGGGTCTCTGTTCGGCACAGAGCCTGCTTCCCCTCCCCCTCTGCCTGCCTCTTTGCCTACCTGTGATCTCTGTCTGTTAAATAAATAAATAAAATCTTTTTTTTTTTTTTAAGAGAGAGACAGAGAGAGAAAAGAAAGTTCCCTAGGAGAAACTAGGAAAAGAGAGTAGGAAACTAGGGAAGAAAAAGAAGCCAAGCAAGAGCACAAAAGCAAGCGAAGTCCTGCTGTGGTCCTATCAGCCAGGGACACAGGGAAAATTCGTAGTATAAGTTATACCCCAAAGTATAATTTGTCCTGCCAGAGGGCAGGAGCTAGACTGTCATAGCCCCACACCTGCATTAGCAAAGGGCAATTCCAGCTGTTGGTACCATGTAGGCAAAGAAGCTTCAGGAGCCCAAGGGCCATTCACAGAAGAGTCACAGGTGGGAGCACTATAAGCAAAGGCTACTGAAGCTAGGAGACAGGCACAGAGCAGCACATGGCAAAGAAATCAGAGGACAATCTGAGTGAGAATGCCCACTCTGTACAGTGTTCATGATACAGATCAAGGCAATAATAGAAATATACTTTTTTCCTTCTGAGTTTGATTATTATAATGGCCAGAGAATCCCAATAAAGGACAAAATAAGGGATAAAAGGATATTCACAACATGGTGTATTATACAGACATTTTAAAGTTTTTATTAATATACTCAACAAGTATTCTCTTGAGTTTAAGTTAATTTAGGTCCTAGAGATACATCAGACAAAAAAAGAAAAGATCATCTACCCACATGGGGCTAACACTCTAGAGAGGAAACAACCCTGAAGAAAACAACAATTGAGGGAAATGTAGTATGCAGAAGAGTTAGTTGCATGCAACAAAACAGAACCAGGTGTGGCTAAGCAAAATGTGCAAGAACAAGAGGGGTACGTAAGGGAGGGGAAATATATATTTTAAATTTAAAATATAATTGAAAAGAATCAACCAAGCAAAGATTTAGAAGAGATGAATAAGTATTGCCACATGCTTATCTGAGGAAAGATTTTTCTAGTCATAGGAAATAGTGCAAAGGACATATGCAGAGAGAACATGCCTGCTGTGTTTGAAGAATAGTGAGAAGGTTAGCCTGTCAGATTAAGAGATAGGGGTCCTGTAAGTGATCAGGTCAGAGAGTTAATAAAGAGCCACATCATCTAGAGCTTTGTAGGTCATGAAAAGAACTTTGGCTTGAGGAAGATGAGAAGCCATTGGAAGATTCTAAGCAGACGTGTGACCTGATCTAAATTACATTTTGAAAGGACACTCTGGCTGTGCATTGAGAATAGATTATACAGGGGCAAGGATAAAAGCAGGGAGACAATTAGACACTATTGCAATAATTCAGGCAAGTCCTACCAGTGCAGTGGACCAGGACTATTGCACAGGAGAGGGGTGAGAAGTCCTGGGGCATGTCACAAGTGTAGACAACAGAATTCCAGGGTGTGTTGGATAAGAGGTGTGACGACAAAAAGGAGTGCCAAGGAAGATTTAAATCTTTGGCCTGAGAAATCAGAAGGATAGAATGGCAAGTATGATGCCTTCAGTTCTTTCCTGAAAAAAAAGAACAAGAGTCAAGTATACCCAAAGTTAGCAGAAGGAAGATTATTAAAATTAGAGCAGAAATAAATGAAACAGAAAACAGAAAAATAAGAGAGACAATGAATGGAACCAAACCTTCATTCTTTAGGAAGAGCACTTAATTGGTAAAACCATATTGACAAGGATTAAAAGAGAAAAAAAACACCAATTACCGATATCAAGACTGAGAGAAGGAAATCACTATAGATTCTAATAACCTATTAGCCTATTAAATATTACCAAATTAAATATTAAAATAAAAATAGAATATAAAGTATATGTAATAAATTTTAATACAAGTATTAAATCTAGAAAACGTTGTTAAAATATGAAGTAAGTGTTATGAATAGTTTTATGCCGATTAATTCAACAATTTAGATGACATGAACAAATTCCTTACAAGGCACACACTCACAAAGCTCATTCAAGAAAAAAGAGATAAACTAAATAGCCCTTGATCTACCAAAGAAACTGAATTTATGGTTTAAACATTCCTCAAGATAATTTTTTAAAAAATTTAAATTTTTAATTAACATATAATGTATAATAATACATTATTTATATAATAATATAAATTATTTATTAATATTAATGTTTATATATTAATATATTATTAATATATTATATAGTGATATATATTATCTATTAATATATAGGTTATTTATATAAGCCCCAGGGGTACAGGTCTGTGAATTGCCAGGTTTATACTTCACAGCACTCACCATAGCACATACCATCCCCAGTGTCCATAACCCAACCACCCTCTCCCTACTGGCCTCCCACCCCCCTCCGGCAACCCTCAGTTTGTTTTTTGAGATTAGAAATCTTTTATGGTTTCTACCCTCAAGGTAATTATAAGATGATATGGCTTCATTCAGAAAACTCTGCCTGAGAGCTGAAGAGCAGGGAACACTTCCCATTTCATTCTATAATACAGACTACCTTACTACCAAAAAGAAACAAATTAAAGATCAAATCCCTCATGAGCATAAAACCCAAACAAAACCACCACAAATCAAATCTAACTATACACACCCGCACACAGTAATATCACTGCATGAGGTGGAAAAGTGAGCAAACTACGCTCCAGGGCACGTAGGCACTTTTATGCACACTGCACTATCCCTTCTCACTTGATCACCTAAGGGTGATGAGCTTACACTGCGAGCCCAGTTCTGTGAAGGACCCAGAGATGAAGGTGCTGGAGCACCAAAGCATTCATCCACACTGCTACTACAAAAATCTGTAAAAGCCTTGCTCTGGACCAAAGTGGGTCCCACCCAAATCCCTGTGTGGAATCCCTCACCTACAAAGCCTATTAAGAGACGGTATTTAAGTGTAAATGAGGTCACAAGGGTGGGGCCCTGATCCAGGAGGATTAGTGTACACTGAGAGGAAGGCAATGAGGACCCTGTGACAGGACTCTGTGCAAGCCAGAGAGACAGTTTTCACCAGAAACCATAACCTTGATGGACCCTGCTCTTGGCTGTCCTAGCCTCCAGGAAAATCGGAAAATAAACTTCTGTTCCAGTCTAGGGTATTTTGTTTTGGCAGCCTGAGCTAACAAATGCAAGTCTAAAAGTAAGGCTGGGGAACCACCATACCTGTTCCTGTTAAGAGACCCTTCCCTGCGGGCCTAGAGTGGACACACATGGCCATAAAACACACAGAAGTCTGCGATTAGAACCCAGATCTTCCTAAGCAACAGAGCAATCTCAATGCTCAAAAGCAAGGCCCTGTGTGAACAGAATCACACCCACTTGCATCTGGGTTTATTCTTGTTTCCCACCCTCCCTGTGGGCATTAGGGTTCTGAGCGTTCATTTTCAGGCAATAAACAACATGATATAAAAAGAGGAATTTCAGAAGATGGCCTTAAAATCAATTCCTAAATCTGATCAAGCCTATATCAATCTAGTTGGTGTCTTCAGCCCACATTCAGGGTACTAAAATGGCTAACTGGTCTAACTTTGTATTCATAATCCCTAATTTCAAATAGACCCAACAATCCTGGAGTGTTCACTCTCTGAAATCATTATTTCACACATGTATCAAATTCCCAACACCTCTTTCTCTTGCTTCTTACATCGTTGCAAAAAATGGAAGTCATCAGATCACCATCGACTTCCTTGTACCGTTCTTTCTGACTTCTTCCAATTACAACCGTTTTCTTGTCCTTCATTAAAGGTCAACTTTTTTACCTTCGTCTTGGATTTCACCCCACCTGCCTTCCTTCACAAGAATTCTTATTCAATTATCACCCTCAACTTGCTATATTAATTTATTTCTCTCTAATGGTTTATTTATTATAGTATTAAAAAGTGGTTTTGTGATTCTCATGTTAAAAGAAAATTTCCGATTCCTTTTTTCCCTTAATCTCTGTTCCATGTTGTTGTTTTCCTTCCTAACAAAACACCTTAGGTATTTCTACTGCCTCGCATGTCTTTCTCCTCTTAAGCCTCTTCCAGTAGTGCATATGCCCCCACTAGTTCTGCCACTTTTCTCACTAAGGCCACCAGCAGTCTTCGTCTTGCCAAATCTATGTTAGTATCCATTCTCACAGCACCAAAGAAGTTTAAAACTCTGCTTATCCACCATGATACCACAAACCCTTGGTTCTCTTCCTTACAACAGTGTCACTGCTAGATTCTCCTTTATGGATCAATTTTAAATAATGGATTAATCAAGGTCAGAGGCCTAGAATCATACCAATTCCTTCATTTTGCTTCTCTGTGCTGTAGGTCTTGTGAAACATCTTTGAGGACAGACACAGAAGTGGAATGGATATGAGCAACTTTTCATGTAGGTCTTATCTGGATCTAATTATTTTATTCATAACATTTCATAACACACATTTCATTACACATAGCATTTCATTTATTATTCTGAGATACTTATGCAGCAAGAAGCATGCATGGTTGCACAGTGTAATTATAAAATCATACAAGAGGTCTTGAAAATCTTAGTTCTATATACAGATACTAGGGGTATATACATAAGTAGAAGCAGATAATTATTATTTTGTAAAAAAAAAAAAAAAAGATAAATTCCTACCCCTTGAAAATCATGGAATGGCGTCCTCCATATTGGATGTAGAATCCACATCTTGATATGGTTAAGGAAGTATTAGCATCACATAATGAAAAAAAAGAAAATCTTTAACCTGAAAAACTGACCAAATGTTGATTAAAAATATGAAGCCTGAACACTGTTTCCTCTTTTCTGATTTCAAGCAGAAAACATTAAACTTCTACTTATCACTGAGGGATGGGTTTTCTTTTTTCTTATCTAGCTGACATTTAGCTCTGTTCTGCTTTAAGAGAAGTGTGTGTGTGTGTGTGTGTGTGTGTGTGTGTGAGAGAGAGAGAGAGAGAGAGAGAGAGAAAGAGAGAGAGAGATGGGGGAGAGGCGTGAGCCAGATTTGGACATACTGCCAATTAGTTACACAAGATGGAGACTAGTCACTGAGAATAAGTCGGAAACACCGCTCTTCCCCCTCGCACTCCCAAACCCCCCCCCACCTTTTTCCTGATGCTCCCATAGTCCTTCTTGACTCTGATCCTCTTGCCTTCATCTGTCAGTTGCAAGCTTTATCTCAGCAGGCAGGCACAAAAGTACACTCC
This sequence comes from Mustela nivalis, assembly GCF_964662115.1. Classification (NCBI taxonomy): domain Eukaryota; kingdom Metazoa; phylum Chordata; class Mammalia; order Carnivora; family Mustelidae; genus Mustela; species Mustela nivalis. The sequence continues at coordinate 71,032,486 of NC_139027.1, read as the reverse complement.
CACCCTCTCCCCCACCTGCATACACACTATTCTGCTAAAGAAAAGCCAATGGATAGGCAATAAGAACCACATGGACGAGCTGGTAGAGTGAAAAAAACTATAAAAGGCCACCAAGTGAAATGGGTCAGTGTCCCTCCTGGAGACCACAGAGCTGTTCCCCATAGAACAGGGATCATAACCCTCAATCCCCTGAACAATCTGTTAGATGAATGCTAAAGAGACTTTACTTTGGGGAGCCTCAGGCATCTCATCTGCTCTCTTCCTCTTTCTAGACTTTTCAAAACGATCACAGCCATAAATACTCATGTTCAGAGTTTTCCGCTTACTACACTGTCCCGCTAACAAAACACGTCTTTGCTGGTCTGGCTTTAATGGTTCCTATTTATTCTTTGGCTCATTAGAGCAAAGGAGTTTTACAGCCAAGCTTAATATTTCAGAGTTCTGGCTTTGTTAAGCATCTTCTTCTTAAGGGCCTTCATGTGATTAGAAAAAACTCATCCAGCTTGTAATTCTAAGAGGCCCAAATGTGGTTTTCATAAAGTTTAAGAGATAAAAGGTCTAGGAGTACCCTAAAATATCCATTTCGAACAACAGTCCTGGCATGTGTGGCTGCACATGTTCAGCAAGTGCTGAAAACCAGAGCAGAGAGGGCTCCATGCTTAGATATCCACAGGAGTAGTGGCCTGGTCCATAACAAGTGCATTTGGATATGTGGAATGAGGATGTGACATGGACATGCTACAGGGTGCAGGCCCAGCCCGTAGGGGCCAATACCTACTCACCCCCAACCCACTGTTGTTAAGTGGGAATGTAGGACAAGGTTGTCTGACGTGCAAAATTTTAAGAGGAAGCCAAAAGAGGAATTTTTCTGTGAAAGTTCCTGATAAAAGAATTACCTTTGCACTCCATTTGTGGTAAGCCAGTTAAGTAGAAAATTCTTCGTCGTTCCTCTGTTAATACGATGAATACTTCCTCAGCCATTAAGCAAGCATAATTTAGTTAGAAGCACAAAACATGTAAATACAACACATAGGGAACACAATTATGAGCTAGAACTAGCTAATAATTATCTAATAATTATTTTGAGAAAGAAAATGGAGTTCATTTCTGGCCTGGAAATGGCTTCTTCTATACAAGAGGAGTCATGATACAATTTTCTAGGTGAAGCAAACAAAAATTTCAGCTGTCTTCCTGTCCAAACCCTGTCTAACTCCTGCAGAGCAGGTGTTGGCCCACCTTTTCTGTAAAGAAGTTTTGTAGGTCTCTGCTTCAACTACTCAACTCTGCCATAAACATATGTAAAAAAAAAATAGCCATTGACAATATATAAGTGGAAGGGCAAGGCTATAAAATCCCAGTAAAATCTTTATTTATGAAAATCGGCTATGGTCCACTTTTGGCCCAAAAGCTGTAGTTATCCTACCTCTACATTAAAGCAAGGCTGCAGATCTTGATTGTAGCTCCAGCTAAGCAGTTTTAAAGAAGGGTTAGGTCTTGCAGCAAGACAGTCGAATTGCGTGAAGCAAATGTGAGTCCAAACTTCATTCACTATCAATCTAACTTTGAGTCCAAAGAAAAAGCATAACGCAAAGGAAAAGAGCAAATTTATTGGCATTAAATAAAACAGGAAAGACCTAACTAATGAGGAATAGAGGAAAAGATGAGCTAAGAAGAAGTACCTAGGTTTGTATTGGGTAATAACAGGAATGGGACATATAGTCTTCTTTATAAGGCTCAGGAAAGAAAGAAAGAAAGAAAGAAAGAAAGAAAGAAAGAAAGAAAGAAAGAAAGAAAGAAAGAAAGAAAGAAAGAAAGAAAGAAAGAAAGAAAGAAAGAAAGAAAGAAAAAAAGAAAGAAAGAAAGAGAGAGAGAAAGAAAGAAAGAGAGAGAGAAAGAGAGGAAAGAAGGCAGGAAGGAAGTAAGGAAGGAAGAAAAGAAAAGGAAAGGAAAGAAAAGAAGAAGAAGAAGAAGAAGAAGAAGAAGAGGAGAAGAAGGAGGAGGAGGGGGAGGAGGAGGAGGAAGACGACGACAACCATGGTGATGGTGATGACGATGACAACATTATTATGTCTCCTTTCCCTACTATTATTAGGCTAAAGAAAGGGGTACTTTTCATTCTTCCCCCATCAAAAAGAGGACAAAGGAAGGATATAAGACCAGGTAGTAGGCCTGCAGATATTCAAAGAAACGGATAAAGAAATTCACCATCTGTCAACTTCTCTTCACTAATCTCACTTAGAGATGCCTATAATGTAACTCATCATTACACAACCCTTAAGTGTGAAAATCTGATCCAGCTCACCAAGCTATGCAAGGCTGATGCTACCACCAGGCTCATGTACCAGTTCTTTTTGCTGAATACACCTGTTCTCAGATGAAGCAAGATGGCTATATGTTTATGTACCACACTGAGGTTTGTGCTCAACTGATCCAGGGAACCAACAAGCTAGAGTAGAATTCACTTTATGGCTAGTTTTATATTGCTAGTGTTTCCAAAAAGACTTTTCCACTTATTTCACCCAAGATCTTTCAGGCATTTAGGAAAATGCTTTTAGCTAAATGTGAATGATACAGGAAATGTGGGGATCCCCCCCCCCCAACAAAATATTCAATGAATTGCAACTTCTGGTTTCAAGGAACATTTTTCTATTTTACTTCTGTGTCTTTAGTAGATATTCTATTTAAAAACTGATTCTTGATTCACAACACTGAGCATAGGCTTCAGCAGGGGAATTATCAATTTTAGTTCAGACAAGAGTTCTTGGAAAAAGATATTGGAGGTCAGACAAGGTTAGGTAACGTGGACCCCTAAGCGAATGAAGAGGAGTAAGGGTACTTAAAAACAAGCTTGGAACATGAGTGCATGGCATTGTTTGAACACAGCAGCTGCAGAGGACAAATGTGCTGTCTGTTAAAGGAGAGAGCATACGAGCTGCAGTTGTCATTTGATGAGTGGATGGTCTGGCTCAGGTGAGTTATAATTGAATGTGTATTATTAAAAAGCATTAATGGACTTTTACTCAGTAGTTAACCCATCTGCACAAATGCTGTTTATCAACCCTTGCATTTCTTAGTGATCATCTCCTGGCATTTAAACCATTTATAAAAGGCATTCTCTACTCTGATCACAGTTTAATGGTGGGGAAAAAAAAAAAAAGACAAGAGGAATAACTTGAAACAGAAATGTAACAATATTTCACCAGCTCTCAGGTCTCTGATTAGACTGTTATTCTGCACATAATCTCCTCTAAACTAAATTGATTCTTTTTCAATATAAAAACAGTACTGAGCCCTTGAATTTTGAACTAGGGAAGTTCTGTGAGCTCTTTGAATTGTGAGCCAGAAAATAACAAATCTTATTTAATTAACAAAAGAATGAGATAGGGATGAAAAACATGATGTTAAGACACAGTAAGAATTGATTGGAGCTGCGTTTTTAGCTGTAAATTTGGTGAATAGACTTTGCTAGTGAGACAGGCAACATTAATTACTCTGTTCCCATAGCAGATTCTGTGTTTTTTTAAAAAAAATTAAACTGCAAAGAAGTAGGAAAGCATCTGTGGGTGCATTCCTTTGCACCAATAAAATAATTTTATTGAACTCCATTCATGTGCATACTTAGAATTTAAATCCAGAAGATCTTATATGCCTATATTCATTAAATATTACGTGCCATTTTATATGGGTATACTCATAAAAGGGGAATATGGAACACAATTAAAAGAAATAAATTCAGCATTGGCTTTGGCACTCTACAAAATCCCCTGTTACTGTGTGTCTTTGACTGACTCCTTATACCCAGGCAAAACCAATAACTTAGGGAAGGAAGAATTCAAAAACGTTTTGTTTTCATAGTCAAAATTCACCATATTTTAAGTCATGCTAATCATCTAGTTCCTATACAACTGCAAGGACCAAACTGATCAGATATGTATCATATAGTCTTTCAGTATTCTTTGGTCCCCATCATATTGGAAAACATACGTGAGTTCATTCCTATTGGTACATACATTCAATTGGTTCCAACTATCCTTATTATGCTTTTAAGTAGCTCAGGTGGTGAGTAATTAGAGGAGCAAGAACTTGGGAGTTAGGGGATTCTGATTTGTATACAAGTTTCTTTTTCCACTAATGTTTTCAGCATTCCCATGATATGGGTGGAAACTAGAAGAGGTGAGAAAATAAACCACGTTAGCAAAAGTAATTTGAGGTCACACTTCCTGTCAAAGGGTCAGGATAAGGATGCTAGTGCTACAGGAGCAGAGAATTTAACCTGGGCTCTACAGATGGGCTTGGGTTCACCAAGGACAAGTTGAATCTTGGAGGACATTAGAACCTTTTCATTACATAGTTTGTTACAGAGAATAGACCAAATATGTAACATGTGCTAATATATTATCCCTGCTTAGAGAAGCCTTAGGGATAACCTACTTCTCCCCTTTTGTCTAACTCAGAGTGAACAGAAGACAAAACACCAGGGCACGGTTCTGGTTGGGAGGTCAACACTTTTTGGAAGAAAAAGAACTTTCACTAAAGTCTAGTGAAACATAGCTTAGCTTTTGGCAGTTTATCTCGTGGGCATGTGATTAATAAAACACACACTAACAGTAGTAATGGAACATTGTAAGGGGCAATTATGTTCTCATAGAAAAATATGACAGATTAGCCAATCAAGTTCATCTAGTGCCTAGAAAGGGAGGATCTATTATAGTTAGTAATTGTTTCTTCTGGTAATGATTCTATCAGTGCTATCTGAAGCTTTAAATTTCCAGTACTAGAACTGCAAAAAAAAAAAAACAAAAACTAAAATAAAAACAAAACACATTTCCAAATAGGCTTCAAGAACATTTGGGAAGTGCTTTTTGGTTAGCCATTGATGTACTGGCATATTTACTCAACCCACTGGGGTACCCTCCCAGTCTCTCTGAACTTCCGTGGTATTTCCTGTTCAGAATCCCATGAATCTGCTCTCCTTGAAATCATCAATATGAATTATCACCATTAATAAATGGTCTCCTTCATTATCCTTGACCTCACTATGCTCATACGGGACTGCAAAGAGAAATTTAAAAAGAAGTTTTTATTTCTGGATCTGACAATAACTATATGCCTTGAAGCTGTTAGGAGGATAAAATAAAATAGTGACTCCAAGACTGAGCTTCTGCAGAATCCTCTTCCTTATGTAAAGTCATGAGATTCTTACCCATCTTCCAAATCCCATTCCAACTTCTGGAAAAATCTCTTTGGGGCAGAGGGGGTCCTAGTTATGGATCCTAAATGTCAGTGTCAGTATTAAGTCAAACCTGCTGATAAACTTGGCCTTATTTCTCAATTTTAAAAACTGGAATTCAGCCTTGTTCCTTTGACCAAACCTTAATCTTATACACTAAAACTGGTTACTGAATCTATATCCTATTCCTACCAAGATATTGTCCCACCCTGATTACACTCCCATTACCCCATGTCCTCCCCTCAATGCGGTCAAGCTTTCCTGTTCCACTCATCCATCCCTCTATGTCCAAACCATCGTCCCTGTTTATCAGGCCATTTGCTCTCAGATATCTTTACCGCCAACTGCCTGTTACCAACTCTCCCAAATTCTTTGTTTGATCAAGTCTTCGCATTCTGACCAGAGCTCTTTCTTTCCTTCCCACTTGTAGCCCAATTTTTTCAAAAGCATTCTGCACATCCTCAAATGCTTACGAAATATAAGGTGTTTCATTTGTAGCCACTACTCCATTTTTAGATGATCTTCTTCCTCAGTGGGCACAACCACTCCCTATACTGATTCTTCCTGATTGATCTTCCATGATTGATCATTGCTTCTCTGACACCATTGTTGCCTTTTGTTTTTCCTTCTGCCTAATAAATATAGACCTCCAGTCAAGTCTCCTTCTTCGGTCATCTGCTATTTTCTTTCAACAAACTCATCCCCTCAGGGACCTCAGCTATGGTTACAACTCTCATCATCACTAAACAACTTGACAACCAGATCAACTGTAATTGGGAGCTCTAGTGTGGTCTAGCAGATCCTTATTTAAGTAACTCGCAAACTAAACTGATCATCCATTCCCACAAACCAGTGCTTCCCCCAGACACTCCATTTGTACTGATTGTGCTACCATTTCTTCAGGCACCGAGGCTCAAAATTTAATATCCTTTTAACCTTTAAACTTGCCAACCACTTCAAGTTATCAGTAAGACCTATTAATTTCCTATCACATCTATTATTTCCTCCGCTTTATTTGCTCAGAGAAAACTCTAATAAGGTCTATATTAACTCATGATTCCGTATTTACCTTGATCTTCTATTTTCCTACCTCCAATCATCCTGTATACCACCATAAGTTTAATCCTGCTAAAATTTTCTGACCAGAACTTCAACAGTTTAGCTGCTTATTAATTGTAACAGTATTTACTAAAGTTGTAAGTGGAGAAAATAATTTTAATAGTTGTGTGGGAATAAAAACTTTAATTACAGCTTTAAACAATGATTATATGGCTAATTTTGTTTAAGATGAATACAAATAGTTTAAAATAAATCAATTTAAAGGAAAATTAAGTAAAATACAGTGTAATTTATAGAAAAAGATTTTTAAAATTGAAGTATTTTTTGACCAGTTGTTTGTAATCTATAGGACTTGGTTTCCTCTGGCATTTTTCTTCAACTTTTTTTTTTTTAAGATTGTATTATTTATTTATTTATTTATTTGAGAGAGAGAATGAGAGGGAAGAAGGTCAGAGGGAGAAGCAGACTCCCCATGGAGCTGGGAGCTGATGTGGGACTTGATCCCAGAACTCCAGAATCATGACCTGAGCTAAAGGCAGTTATATAACCAACTGAGCTACCCAGACAGCCCCATTTTTCTTCAACTTCAAAATCTCTTTTTGTCAATGAGTAACCACACAAATTTTTCTCTTTCCAACAAGTAAATCAATTTGGCATCACTGGAACATAACATATGCCATTCCGTCATGTCTATGAGGTTGCCACAGGGCAGGAGGTCATAAGCAGGAGGAGTAATAAGTAGGTTGAAATATTCTAAGGTGGAAACAGAAACAGGCGCCAAGTTAAAAAATGGAGGGCACTGAAGAGATCATCAAGCTGGTGAGACAAGCCAGGGATGCATATCAGAAATGAGAAATGAGGTTGGTCATCAAGATCAAAATTTAATTGTGGAGTGTGGGACCAGGTACAGTTGAGGTCCAAAGCAATGATTCAAAACCTAAATTGGCCAGTGTTTGGAATGCAGCATAAGCAGGCCCAGCTCCTTTAAAACTCCAAATTCTATTCAATTTGACCATATTTGTGGCTTAGCCTTATTGTTTTCTTAGCCTCTAAGTTTCTAACCTCTTACTTTATCCTACAGCCTTTGATGCCCTACTTTTGGTATGATTCCTACTTTCAGTAAGGACTCTTGTCTGGTAAGCCCAACCAGAGTTGATCCTTGTCTTCTTTAAAATGTTACAACATTTATTATCCCTTCTAACCTTATGACTTATTCATATTAGTATGTTCTGCTAACTTCATAGTGATTTACATACATGCTTTATCTCCGTTACTCCGGAAGCTCTTAAAGAATAAAAACTTATATACGTAAATCCAACAATACCTCAATATAATTTTTGTATATAGTAAATCCTTAGAATACAGGTTTCTTTTGGGGGGTGTCTATAAGGGAATAGTTTGGTTTATACTATGCTTAATATTTATTCAGTGTGTTTAATATGCAAACAGAAACCAAGATCACTTCTAGCAATGTTTTGGAGGTCAGAATGATGATGGCTAACTGCAAAATAATTTTGAGGACAGATGCTTGTGCTGGTACTATTCAATGAATGCTACTGAAGAAAGAGGGAACAATGACATAACATTTGTTTTCTCCTTCTGAGAATGGGATATAACTGTACCTTTTATGAAGAAATGATTTCGAGACCATTACTAAGTACCCAAGGAGGGTTATCACATAGCTATTTCAAACCAAGTCATTTAATAAAGTTCTCCCACCTGAAATGTAACAACTATGTTATTTTGCATCCAGAGCCAAGGAGATAAGAAGGGGTGTGTGTGTGTGTGTGTGTATGTGTGTGTGTATTTAAAGAATGTAGGTATATACATCAGTAGAATTTATTAGCAGGGGTGCCTGGGTGGCTCAATTGGTTAAGCATGTCTGCCTTTGGCCCAGGTCATGATCCCAGGGTTCTGGGATCCAGTCCCTCATTATGCTCCCTGCTCAGGGGAGAGCCTGCTTCTTCCTCTAACCTTCCCCCTGCTCTTTCTCTCTTTCTCTCATGTTCTCTCTCAAATAAATAAAAAAGTAAATAAAATCTTTAAAAATAAACTTACTAACAATATACTTACTAGCATTCATATGGTGTTATATTGTTCCAGCTTCTTGATGTTAAGTTTGATCCTGTCAGCTGACATTCTCCTGCAGAAACCTTAGAAATCTCACTTGATTGTAGTGTTTCAAAATGTTAGCCTTCTATTTGACCTGCCATGAGTCATCACTCCTGATCCACATGATTGGATTCAAAAATAGAAATATAATATTTCAAGTTTTTTTCATAAATTCTCTTTCAAAAAAAGAGAATTAGAGAATAAATCTTAAAAGTCTCCCCTCACAAAGGAAAAAAATAATTTATAACTTCATGTAGTGAAGAATGTTAATTAGACTTATTGAGGTGATCATTTCAGTGCATACAAATATCAAATCATTATATGTTATATCTAACATGTCAATTATACTTCATTAAAAAGTTTAATGCAGTTTGCAATCTCTATCAACAAAAAAAGAAAGAAAGAAAAAGACAGAGAGAAGAATAAAGATTTCTTTTGAAATAAAGCTGCATTTTTACCAACATCAATGTTCATAAAATTTGGGAAAAATATCCAATGTATTTGCAGCTGCTACACCTATTATATGAAAATTTCTTTTCCAATTTTTGATTCAATCTGTCAATTAAAAAATAAGCACATATAAATTCTAACCAAATATTTTAGATGTCACAGGGAAAATAAAGTCTAAAAATTGTTTCTCTGTTACTCTGAATTACCTTACAATATAATTATAGATATATGGTAAACAAATATGAAAATTAAGTTCAGTGATTTAATGTCTCGATAAAACATTGTAATGACTACATGCTAAAATGGTCGATGAATAATAGAGTAAGTATCACATTTCAGAGATTCAGAATAAAAATATCAATATGGGTTGTAAATAAAAGTCAATTTTAGTATCCTCATAAAGAAATACATTTCTTAAATATATATTTTAAATGATCTGTGAAAACTACTACATGAAAGTCCTAAGTCTTGATTCATTTTTTCTTATTAATTTGAAAAATTACTAGTTTAAAATAAAAAAAAAATCCTAATTCACAAATGGATCATCCCTGCAGATTTTAACTTAGTGATGATACTTTTGTCATCCACCTTGCCATTTTAACTCCCTTTTCAGATATTACTTTATACATATCTAGACTAACTTCCCACCTGTTCTATCTGCTTGTAATATCCTCCCTCTCCAAACCATCTTAGCAACAGATTCACATTTTCACAGTATACTTCTGACAATGTCCTTAAACTGTTAAGCAAACAACAAACGAAACCCACAACTCACTGGAGCTATGATGTTCCAAAAATGATAAATAACACAAGGAAATTCCAAACAACACAAAGGCAACCTTCTCCCTCTCCCTCTCTCTCAAAAAAAAAAAAAAAAAAATTGAGTTTTCTCTGTTCATGTAATAAAAGGCAAATTCCTAATTTGGTCATCTCATTATATCCTACCTCCACAAACTTTCTGCACTTTACTGCTCTCTACTCCGGATTTTCACTTTTTAAGTTATTCCCTCTGCCTGAAAATCTTACTTGCTCTTTAGTTCCACAAAATCATTTCAAAATGTCTCCCTTACCTTGTTCCTTCAGGTGGATTTTAAATGCTTTTCTTACATAAATCCCTCAGAGACTTAATTCAGTTTAAATCACACTCCTCTCAAATCTGGCTCTAGTGATATAGTGATATCATTCCATGGAGAAGCAACAATGCTAGGGAGCTAAGGAGGACAGTGGTTATCTCTCCACCCCCCCCATTATGGAATCTCTAACAGAGTCCCCACACATATAGGCGTCATCTTTGTATGCCTTATAATGTGGTACGTTGTGCCTCAAACCTTTCTCTTATATGAATTTTACATAACACAACATCATTTCATATCACTGTTCTTCAATTCTGCAATATTTTCTCTGAACTTTGACAGTCCCCTCAGGAAATTAAGCATTTTCAACCTTCCCACACTGATTACCTATGGAAATAAACATCAATACCATCCATTCTTGACAGGCCATACACATAGGATGGGCATTGAAAGGAATATTTGAGTATTTTATGCTATAAAATATAAACCTACATTATGCTATAAAATATAAACCTACATTATGTGTGTATATATATATATATATATGTTTAGGCTTGCCTCAAAAACCATTATGATAAATAAGCATAAATTGCTGTATGTTAACACCATATCCAAATAAATCATGATTATCTAAAGTAATTAAGGAGAGGACAATTGTAATCATATCTCTTGAAAGAAATGGATTACGAGGCGATCCATCATTTTATAAATTTGGAGAGAATCTCAGAAATCAAGGGCTTAACTTCCACCACTTTCAGTTTCAAGAAGCTGTAGGTATCCCCAGCCCACAAATTCAGATTCTTTCTTTCTGTGACAGAACATTAAAAGTGATCTGAACCAAAATCTAACATTCAGCTCAGCTTAGAACTAGAAGTACATGAAATTTCCCTCCTCAAGTAAAGATAGTTTTAAGAATTGGTTTTCTTGGAGGAGTCAAGATGGTGGAGAAGTAGCAAGCTGAGACTGCTTCAGCTAGCCGGAGATCAGCTAGGTAGCTTATCTAAAGATTGCAAACACCTGAAAATCCATCGGCAGATCGAAGAGAAGAAGAACAGCAATTCTGGAAACAGAAAAACAACCACTTTCTGAAAGGTAGGACCGGCAGAGAAGTGAATCCAAAGCGACAGGAAGATAGACCCCGGGGGGAGGGGCCGGCTCCCGGCAAGCAGCAGAGCAACGGCGCACAAAATCAGGACTTTTAAAAGTCTGTTCCGCTGAGGGACATCGCTCCAGAGGCTAAACCGGGGCGAAGCCCACGCGGGGTCAGCGTGGCCTCAGGTCCCGCAGGGTCACAGAAGGATTGGGGGTGTCTGAGTGTCGCAGAGCTTGCGGGTATTGGAACGGGAAAGCCGGCTGCAGAGACAGAGCCGACAGTAAGCTCGCAGCTCGGGGTGACCTTGAACCGGTCGCAGGCTCGGTGAGCTCGGAGCGCGGCCGGAGGTCAGGCAGACGGGAGTGACTGGGCACTGTTCTCTGAGGGCGCCCTGAGGAGTGCGGCCCTGGGCTCTCAGCTCCTCCGGGCTGGAGACCAGGAGGCCGCCATTTGTATTCCCGTCCTCCGGAACTCTACGGAAAGCGCTCAGGGAACAAAAGCTCCTGAAAGCAAACCGGAGCGGATTACTCACCCCGGCCCCAGGTAAGGGCGGTGTAATTCCGCCTGGGGCAAAGACACTTGAGAATCACTACAACAGGCCCCTCCCCCAGAAGATCAACAAGAAATCCAGCAGAGACCAAGTTCACCTACCAAGGAGTGCGGTTTCAATACCAAGGAGAGCAGCAGAATTCCAGAGGAGGAGAAAGCCAAGCACGGAACTCATGGCTTTTTTCCTGTGATTTTTTTTTAGTCTTGCAGTTAATTTAATTTTTTCTTTTTCATTTTTTTTTTTTTCCTTCTCGCCTTAGGGTAAATTTTTTTTTTTTAACTGTTACCTTTTTCTTTTTTAACGATTTTTTACTAGTTTATCTAATATATATATTTTTTCTTTTTTACATTTTTCTCAGGTGTTTTCTTTTTTAAAAATTTTTTTCTTTTCTTTTTTTTTTTTTTCTTTTCTTTGTTCTTTTTTTTTTCTTTCTTCCTTTTTGAACCTTTTTTTATCCCCTTTCTCCCCACGCACGATTTTGGATCTCTTCTAATTTGGTTAAAGCATATTTTCCTGGGGTTGTTGCCACCCTTTTAGTATTTTACTTGCCCCTTCATTTACTCTTATCTGGCCAAAATGACAAGACGTAAAAATTCAACACAAAAAAAAGAACAAGAGGCAGTACCGAAGGCTAGGGACCTAATCAATACAGACATCGGTAATATGTCAGATCTAGAGTTCAGAATGACAATTCTCAAGGTTCTAGCCGGGCTCGAAAAAGGCATGGAAGATATTAGAGAAACCCTCTCGAGAGATATAAAAGCCCTTTCTGGAGAAATAAAAGAACTAAAATCTAACCAAGTTGAAATCAAAAAAGCTATTAATGAGGTGCAATCAAAAATGGAGGCTCTAACTGCTAGGATAAATGAGGCAGAAGAAAGAATTAGTGATATAGAAGACCAAATGACAGAGAATAAAGAAGCTGAGCAAAAGAGGGACAAACAGCTACTGGACCACGAGGGGAGAATTCGAGAATTAAGTGACACCATAAGACGAAACAACATTAGAATAATTGGGATTCCAGAAGAAGAAGAAAGAGAGAGGGGAGCAGAAGGTATACTGGAGAGAATTATTGGGGAGAATTTCCCCAATATGGCAAAGGGAACGAGCATCAAAATTCAGGAGGTTCAGAGAACGCCCCTCAAAATCAATAAGAATAGGCCCACACCCCGTCACCTAATAGTAAAATTTACAAGTCTCAGTGACAAAGAGAAAATCCTGAAAGCAGCCCGGGAAAAGAAGTCTGTAACATACAATGGTAAAAATATTAGATTGGCAGCTGACTTATCCACAGAGACCTGGCAGGCCAGAAAGAGCTGGCATGATATTTTTAGAGCACTAAACGAGAAAAACATGCAGCCCAGAATACTATATCCAGCTAGGCTATCATTGAAAATAGAAGGAGAGATTAAAAGCTTCCAGGACAAACAACAACTGAAAGAATTTGCAAATACCAAACCAGCTCTACTGGAAATATTGAAAGGGGTCCTCTAAGCAAAGAGAGAGCCTACAAGTGGTAGATCAGAAAGGAACAGAGACCATATACAGTAACAGTCACCTTACAGGCAATACAATGGCACTAAATTCATATCTCTCAATAGTTACCCTGAATGTGAATGGGCTAAATGCCCCTGTCAAAAGACACAGGGTATCAGAATGGATAAAAAAACAAAACCCATCTATATGTTGCCTCCAAGAAACTCATTTTAAGCCCGAAGACACCTCCAGATTTAAAGTGAGGGGGTGGAAAAGAATTTACCATGCTAATGGACATCAGAAGAAAGCAGGAGTGGCAATCCTTATATCAGATCAATTAGATTTTAAGCTAAAGACTATAATAAGAGATGAGGAAGGACACTATATCATACTCAAAGGGTCTGTCCAACAAGAAGATTTAACAATTTTAAATATCTATGCCCCCAACGTGGGAGCAGCCAACTATATAAACCAATTAATAACAAAATCAAAGAAACACTTCAACAATAATACAATAATAGTAGGGGACTTTAACACTCCCCTCACTGAAATGGACAGGTCATCCAAGCAAAAGATCAGCAAGGAAATAAAGGTCTTAAACGACACACTGGACCAGATGGACATCACAGATATATTCAGAACATTTCATCCCAAAGCAACAGAATACACATTCTTCTCTAGTGCACATGGAACATTCTCCAGAATAGATCACATCCTTGGTCCTAAATCAGGACTCAACTGGTATCAAAAGATTGGGATCATTCCCTGCATATTTTCAGACCACAATGCTCTAAAGCTAGAACTCAACCACAAAAGGAAGTTTGGAAAGAACCCAAATACATGGAGACTAAACAGTATCCTTCTAAAGAATGAATGGGTCAACCGGGAAATTAAAGAAGAATTGAAAAAAATCATGGAAACAAATGATAATGAAAATACAACGGTTCAAAATCTGTGGGACACAACAAAGGCAGTCCTGAGAGGAAAATATATAGCGGTACAAGCCTTTCTCAAGAAACAAGAAAGGTCTCAGGTACACAACCTAACCCTACACCTAAAGGAGCTGCAGAAAGAACAAGAAAGAAACCCTAAGCCCAGCAGGAGAAGAGAAATCATAAAGATCAGAGCAGAAATCAATGAAATAGAAACCAAAAAAACAATAGAACAAATCAACGAAACTAGGAGCTGGTTCTTTGAAAGAATTAATAAAATTGATAAACCCCTGGCCCGACTTATCAAAAAGAAAAGAGAAAGGACCCAAGTAAATAAAATCATGAATGAAAGAGGAGAGATCACAACTAACACCAAAGAAATACAAACTATTATAAGAACATACTATGAGCAACTCTACGGCAATAAATTTGACAATCTGGAAGAAATGGATGCATTCCTAGAAACATATAAACTACCACAACTGAACCAGGAAGAAATAGAAAGCCTGAACAGACCCATAACCAGTAAGGAGATTGAAACAGTCATTAAAAATCTCCAAACAAACAAAAGCCCAGGGCCAGACGGCTTCCCGGGGGAATTCTACCAAACATTTAAAGAAGAACTAATTCCTATTCTCCTGAAACTGTTCCAAAAAATAGAAATGGAAGGAAAACTTCTAAACTCATTTTATGAGGCCAGCATCACCTTGATCCCAAAACCAGACAAGGATCCCACCAAAAAAGAGATCTATAGACCGATATCCTTGATGAACACAGATGCGAAAATACTCAACAAAATACTAGCCAATAGGATTCAACAGTACATTAAAAAGATTATTCACCACGACCAAGTGGGATTTATTCCAGGGCTGCAAGGTTGGTTCAACATCCGCAAATCAGTCAATGTGATACAACACATCAATAAAAGAAAGAACAAGAACCATATGATACTCTCAATAGATGCTGAAAAAGCATTTGACAAAGTACAGCATCCCTTCCTGATCAAAACTCTTCAAAGTGTAGGGATAGAGGGCACATACCTCAATATCATCAAAGCCATCTATGAAAAACCCACCGCAAATATCATTCTCAATGGAGAAAAACTGAAAGCTTTTCTACTAAGGTCAGGAACACGGCAGGGATGTCCATTATCACCACTGCTATTCAACATAGTACTAGAGGTCCTAGCCTCAGCAATCAGACAACAAAAGGAAATTAAAGGCATCCAAATCGGCAAAGAAGAAGTCAAATTATCACTCTTCGCAGATGATATGATACTATATGTGGAAAACCCAAAAGACTCCACTCCAAAACTGCTAGAACTTATACAGGAATTCAGTAAAGTGTCAGGATATAAAATCAATGCACAGAAATCAGTTGCATTTCTCTACACCAACAGCAAGACAGAAGAAAGAGATATTAAGGAGTCAATCCCATTTACAATTGCATCCAAAACCATAAGATACCTAGGAATAAACCTAACCAAAGAGACACAGAATCTATACTCAGAAAACTATAAAGTACTCATGAAAGAAATTGAGGAAGACACAAAGAAATGGAAAAATGTTCCATGCTCCTGGATTGGAAGAATAAATATTGTGAAAATGTCTATGCTACCTAAAGCAATCTACACATTTAATGCAATTCCTATCAAAGTACCATCCATCTTTTTCAAAGAAATGGAACAAATAATGCTAAAATTTATATGGAACCAGAAAAGACCTCGAATAGCCAAAGGGATATTGAAAAAGAAAGCCAACGTTGGTGGCATCACAATTCCGGACTTCAAGCTCTATTACAAAGCTGTCATCATCAAGACAGCATGGTACTGGCACAAAAACAGACACATAGATCAATGGAACAGAATAGAGAGCCCAGAAATAGACCCTCAAATCTATGGTCAACTCATCTTCGACAAAGCAGGAAAGAATGTCCAATGGAAAAAAGACAGCCTCTTCAATAAATGGTGCTGGGAAAATTGGACAGCCACATGCAGAAAAATGAAATTGGACCATTTCCTTACACCACACACAAAAATAGACTCAAAATGGATGAAGGACCTCAATGTACGAAAGGAATCCATCAAAATCCTTGAGAACACAGGCAGCAACCTCTTCGACCTCTGCCGCAGCAACATCTTCCTAGGAACAACGCAAAAGGCAAGGGAAGCAAGGGAAAAAATGAACTATTGGGATTTCATCAAGATCAAAAGCTTTTGCACAGCAAAGGAAACAGTTAACAAAATCAAAAGACAACTGACAGAATGGGAGAAGATATTTGCAAACGACATATCAGATAAAGGACTAGTGTCCAGAATCTATAAAGAACTTAGCAAACTCAACACCCAAAGAACAAATAATCCAATCAAGAAATGGGCAGAGGACATGAACAGACATTTCTGCAAAGAAGACATCCAGATGGCCAACAGACACATGAAAAAGTGCTCCATATCACTCGGCATCAGGGAAATACAAATCAAAACCACAATGAGATATCACCTCACACCAGTCAGAATGGCTAAAATCAACAAGTCAGGAAATGACAGATGCTGGCGAGGATGCGGAGAAAGGGGAACCCTCCTACATTGTTGGTGGGAATGCAAGCTGGTGCAGCCACTCTGGAAAACAGCATGGAGGTTCCTCAGAATGTTGAAAATAGAACTGCCCTATGACCCAGCAATTGCACTATTGGGTATTTACCCTAAAGATACAAACGTAGTGATCCAAAGGGGCACATGCATCCGAATGTTTATAGCAGCAATGTCCACAATAGCCAAACTATGGAAAGAACCTAGATGTCCATCAACAGATGAATGGATCAAGAAGATGTGGTATATATACACAATAGAATACTATGCAGCCATCAAAAGAAATGAAATCTTGCCATTTGCGACAACATGGATGGAACTAGAGCGAATCATGCTTAGCGAAATAAGCAGAGAAAGACAACTATCATATGATCTCCCTGATATGAGGAAGTGGTGATGCAACATGGAGGCTTAAGTGGGTAGGAGAAGAATCAATGAAACAAGATGGGATTGGGAGGGAGACAAACCATAAGTGACTCTTAATGTCACAAAACAAACTGAGGGTTGCTGGGGGGAGGGGGTTTGGGAGAAGAGGGTGGGATTATGGACATTGGGGAGGGTATGTGCTTTGGTGAGTGCTGTGAAGTGTGTAAACCTGGTGATTCACAGACCTGTACCCCTGGGGATAAAAATATATGTTTATAAAAAATAAAAATTTATAAAAAATAAAAAAATAAAAAAATAAAAAAATAAAAAATAAAATAAAATAATTAAAAAAAAAAAAAAAGAATTGGTTTTCTTAACTTTTAAAGATCTCCTTATTCAGCTTGTGCTTTTATGCCCAAAAGTATGTCCTCACAAAAACTCTTATTGAAAGAACAAGTTTGATGATACTGAAACTTGGGACACTAGGGAAATCTCTTTACAATCATTCCCTGTTTATTTCCATGAAGCTGCCCATCTTGTAGCCCACTGATAATTTTCTCTACAACTCACATGGCTAAAGTGGTCTTGGTCTAACACGGTGAAACATGTCATCATGGAGAGCACGTATTATCAGTGCTGCTTTGGACAAGTCACTTAAATTCAGTTCCTTCATTTCTAAAATAAGCCATAAGGTAAATGGTGCGAGATAAAGATAATCAAGTTTGTTAAGGACTTAGTCACTGGTCTGGTATGTGCAAATGGGCAAAAATTAGTCATTCTTTCCTACTTGTCCGGTATCTAAAGAAAGCACTTGGCCAGCAAGCCTCCTCAATTTTTCACATCTTCCAGAACCGATCAGAGGGAGAGTTCTCAGGCTTTCACAATGGAGAATTAAGTACACAGGAGCACATGAGTACATGAAAAGATAGAAGGATTGCACAGGCTTGAGGGTTGAGGTGTAGGAGAAGTCGTTGTCTGTAGACATTGAGAAGCAGGGAACATAATGTTTAAGACAACTGATTGTTAAGTATCTTTTTAAATGTGTTTGAAAAGGAGAAAAAGATAATTCTTTCAAAATTGTTTTTAACAGAGAGGCCAGACTGAAAGAGTTCCCAATAGCCAAAACTAGAATAATTTGGGTAATGGAATAAATAATGATAATACTAGATTATAACTCACAGCATAAAATAAATATCCATGAGTCCATAGTGTAATAAGTCATTTAACAAATGGTGTTCCTTGTCTTTAGTATTATTACCATCTTACAGAACGATTTTAATTAATAAGTGTAGAGGAATGAGGAAAACAACAAACTACCATTATAACTACAGAGTAGCTGTAATAAAATAATCCACAAATGGGTGCTAAATTTAGTGGGAAAGGTTTAGAGAGAGACAGGATATTTGCAGATTTTCAATAATTTTGAAGGAAAAAAATTACTAACTTCATCATGGAGAAACTCAGCAGACATCATCTTAACCAAGTGGTTGAATATTAACATCACCAGCTGTAAGACACTTCAACATCATGTACCTCTTGATATGATGCACTGAGAAGAAAGATGTACCATTTACATAATATTCTTGTTAAAAATGCAACTCTTTGAGTCCAATCATTAGAAAAGATCAGAAAAACACAAATCAAGAGATGTTCTACAAACTAATTGCCTAATACTCTTCAAAAGATAAAGATTTGGAAATTATCATAGGTTGGAAGAGACTAAAAAGACGTCATAATGAAATGTACTGTATCATCCTGGATTGGCTCTGGGGACAGAAGAAAGGACATTAGTGGGGAAGCTGGTAAAACTGAATAATCAGGGGCACCTGGGTGGCTCAGTGGGTTAAAGCCTCTGCCTTCCGTTCAGGTCATGATCTCAGGGTACTGGGATCTAGCCCCACATCAGGCTCTCTGCTCATCGGGGAGCCTGCTTCCCTCCCCCTTTCTCTGCCTGCCTCTCTGCCTACTTGTGATCTCTGTCTGTCAAATGAATAAATAAAATCTTTAAAATATAAACAAAAAACCTGAATAACCAAGTTGATAGTTTAGTTAGTAGTACTGTACCCATGTTAACTTGTTATTATAATTATATCATATTTGTAAGATTTTAACATTCTGAAAGCTAGGTGAAGCATATATAAGATCTAACTGTACTATTTTTATAAATTTTCTCTAAGTCCAATTATTTTAAAGTAAAAACTTTAAAATATTATTTTGGTTGAATAAGTGATTTTTTTTTGTTGTTCACTACATTATTCCATGAAAGAAATATATGAGCGTCATTAATTGTCCTGTTAATTTTCAGAGGCACAGGCATATTTACCATGAAGTTAATGCAGCTTAAGCTTTAGGTCAATCCCCTCACTTGTTTGGGCTCCTAAACTAAATTTTATAGTTGAAATTGTGTATTCTTGTTCTAAACGAGGCCTCCTCCCACATTTTATAAGCTTCAGATTCCTCAAAACAGTGATCCGTCTCTGCCCAATGGTAAACGAAATTCTAAGATTGGTTCCAGTCTATTAGGGAAGAAGAAGCTGGAACCTGGGCTAAAATAACCAACTTGGGTAAAGGATCAGATGTCAGAAGCAATGAAAACTATTCCATTTTCTTTTTTTTTTTTATTTTATTTATTTATTTGACAGACAAAGATCACAAGTAGGCAGAGAGGCAGGCAGAGAGAGAGAGGAGAAAGCAAGCTCCACATGGAGCAGAGAGCCCGATGTGGGGCTCAATTCCAGGACCCTGGGATCATGACCTGAGCCAAAGGCAGAGGCTTTAACCCACTGAGCCACCCAGGTGCCCCAAAACTATTCCATTTTCAATGTCTAAATAGGCATGATAAACTCTAGCTTATGCAGACTGGAGCTGATATTCATTGGTCCTATTTGACAAAGGAATAAAAGCAATTATCAGCCTTGTGAAAATATGGGACATGAGATAGGTGGAAGTATGTTTGGGTATCTCTCTAGTATTTGGAGGAAGAAGCCCAGTCACAGAGCAAGAAATAGAGAGTGAGAAAGGATGTGGGCAAGAGCTCGGTAAGATTGCTATGAGGGGGTCTATAGTAGAGCTCCAGTCCCACTGAACATACCAAGAGCTAAGCAGTAAAGAGAAGGGACAGGACAATGGAGAGAGAGCAAAGCTGAGTTTGGTGACTGTGTGAGGGTTTTGAACCTTCTGAGGTTCTCACAATGAGGGTTAGAGTAATGGGGCAAGTTCTAGACTATCCTTTGAGAAAGGAACTTCTAATGTTCCTCTTGCTCCAGCCAGCAGAGGGATAGGAAATAGGAGACGGTGTCTTCAGGTAGACATACCATAATTAAAGCTGTACAAATCCTGAATGACTAGGGCACTTCTTTCCAATTATTTTGATTTCATTATTGATCAACAAAACACTCACTCTCACTACACCTGGACCTTGCTAACTCAAGGGTTTTGTTATTGTTTGGGTTGGATTTTTTCCATATACAACAATGAAATGATAGCAAGAATAATAACACAAACATGCATATATACTGTTTATGGAGAACATTGTATGGACCAGACATTCTTTCAGGGACTTACCTTAATAAGCTTACTGGTTTAAAATGGCCCTATGTTTCTTTTCTAAGACTTGACAACATTTGAAGCCCTAGAATCAGGGAAGTGAGGAGGGTAGTTTGTGAGAAGTCTGCGGGGGAGATAAGATGGAATTATGAAATCTCAAGAGGAAACAATAAAGCCATAACTAGGAGAAGAAATCATTTACAACACATTATCGACTTTGGGGTATTTTCCTTTACATTTTGTGATTTATGTTACCACTCTAGATGTAATGTAAACTTCTTAAAGAGTAAAACCTAGACACTTAAGCACACATTGAACTATTTAACACATAAATATTGCAGATTGACCTATAAACTGGCCAACTGTTTACCCTGAGGTGTGAGAATTTTTATTAAAATGATAAAACTGATTTTAAAAAAAAGAGTTCAAATTCACTTCTTAAACTCTAGTTATTTGCAAGAGTTATTTCTTACATATCAAATATATCTGCCAGAAAATTGAGTTTCTCTCTTATGAATTCCCTAATTTAAAATAAAGGTTAGGACCATAAAGTTATCTCAGGTGGCTTTGGTAAAGTGTGTGGCTGGAATTATCTAGCATATAAAAAATTCACTTTGAGCTCCTGAATGTGTTTTTCCCCCCTTCCCTTTCTCTTTCTCTTCAGACTGAGCTTTTGCATGCCAAATCCTAGCCCAGAGAGACTTTTTTTCTGACATAAAGTTATAGGTCCTGAAAGGAGTCGGTTACTATAAAACTGCTGACAGATACTTATCTCTGACATGGCTAGTGGGGGCCAAAACAAAACAAAACATTCATACGATGTGCAATCTCTTCACCACGCTCTAGTAACAGTCAAATGTGTAAGACAAATGTGTAAGATTTTCTTTATTATATAGAGTCCATAATCCAGGAAGCCCATAGATAGGTAAAGGGTTCACCATTGAAGCCTGGGGTCCTACTGAATAATTCATTAATTGGCACTCATCATCTAAGGGTTATGAAGATCCTCCAATAGAAACTCAGCAGAAAGTCCTGGGAACTCGTATCCCATGGATTTTCTTTAATGCTTTAGCCATGATACGTAATGGGCAGAACAGTGTTTAAACAGAATGCCAAGCCTACTGGGACTTGGCCTGTGGGTGACAGATCTCTCTGCCTTGTTACATTTTTCTCCCCCAAAGAATTTATATTTAAGGACAGGAACCATGCATCCTTTGTAATCACTTCCCTTGTGTAGAGTTAAAAATAGCACCAACACATGATGCTAACATTTGACAAATGTTCATATGAAAAATAA
This sequence comes from Mustela nivalis, assembly GCF_964662115.1. Classification (NCBI taxonomy): domain Eukaryota; kingdom Metazoa; phylum Chordata; class Mammalia; order Carnivora; family Mustelidae; genus Mustela; species Mustela nivalis. The sequence goes on along the minus strand of NC_139027.1, from coordinate 71,010,715 downwards.
TTGTTCTGTTATTGATGTAAACATAATACAGGTACTGATTTTGCTGGGTTATACTATGCTATTTACTGTAACTTGATTCAACCTAATGTGCAGGTCATTGTTGCAGTGAAGTGGAATTACCTCATATAACACTAAATCAACTTTATAATCCTTGGTTAATAGCCTACTTGCCTTGAGTAGTATATAATTCTGTGAAATTCCTAAACAACCAAAAAATTTGAATAATCTCTTAAGTGCATGCCAGAATCAATGGCATTGGAGAAACAAAGCATAGTAATGCTCTATTTCTCTCTCATTTTTAGAAGCTATAGACTTGAAGAAAATATGGTAATTACAGTATACATTTTCTTTAAAACATGTTTTTGACTTATATCCAAAGCTGATTTCACAAGGCATGAGCATCTTGTCTGGATATCATATGGATATTTGGTGAATTCTCTTAAAGTGGTTTTGAATTTCCTTTCATATCCAACAAAAGAGTACCATGTTGGGAGTAGAGATAAAAGGATTTGTTAATTTGGATTAGTCCAGTTGTCCTTCTGATCTGGGGCCTGCACTTTAAGATAAATGAAAATTCACTACAACTGTTAATTGTGCGAGACCAATCTTAAGGACAGACAAGGTGATAAGCTTCCTAGGCATTGTTAGAAATGCTTTGCTGACTAAGAATATCAATTTCTTCTTTCTCACAGTTTTTGCAAGTCAATTGTGTTATTTATTTATTTTTATTCCATCAGGTAACTAGTAAAGATCAAAAATGTTATGTATCCAAATGGAAGTATTATTATTTCTAAGAGGGATAATTAAACAAACCCTTATCAGATAGGATTTCATTGGAGAAGTCAATGGAAATCCTTTCCGGAGCAAGCCAAGGGATAAATAACACATATCAACAAAAAGGATTTGCTGGTGAGATGTATGTCTGTGTGTGCTTAGTTAAAGGAAGAGGCACCTGGATAATATTAGCTATTATCACTTACGGAAAACCCTGTAAGTCCCTCATCAGTCTGGGAACAACCTATGCTCTAATCAAGAATTCCCACTGGTTTCTCTGTACGTGGGCACTATGCAATGTCTTCAGCCTTTCAGGTGAGACCCACAACACAGCCATGTGTGAGCAATCTGAGAAAAATGGACTCATCAATTGCAGAACATGGAAAGAGTATGCACTTTAAAGGCAGGAAGAAAAAAACCACCTGCGTGTGATTCATGGCTCTGTCTTAGCCTGGCCATTTGTCCTGAAGTCAGTCTTTTGACTTCTCCAAAACCTCAGTTCCCTCTGCTGTAAATGAGAATAGCAAGTTTATCCTGGATGATCACTACCAGGATGAAATGAGCCAAAGTTACAAAAATACCCAAGCGTCTACTAGGAATTCAGATAGACCGAGTCACAGATGTGATTAAGTATCTCCAATCACATAGGTTCCGTTTATCCTCTTTCATGATACACATCGCTTTTTCACTTTTCTCTCTTTGACTTGATTTTACTTCATAAATCTTTCCACCACCACCCCAACAGATGTGCTATTTAATCAAATTTAAACCTGTCTAAATCCACCTTATGTAATAAATCATACCTAACCTGTCTAAAATCCTTTAATATGTAATGGCTTCCCATAAGCTTTTCAAATGAGTAAATCCAAGATACTAATTGAAAATGAACTTGTACAGCAGAGCAGATCTCTGCTGCTTCTCAGAAGGGGAGGTTGCAGGTCTCCTTGAAAGTGAAATCTCTTCATTTACAATGCAAAAAAGAGAGAGAGAGAAAAAAAAAACAACAAAAAACAAAACAAAACAAACAAAAAAAAAAAAAACAGAACAGAGTGAGGTGTGCAGGGCTGTGTTTCTCCAAGTTTGATCTATAGATGATGCACTGACGTCTTAGGGCAGAGCTCAGATGCCTGTGAAATGAGCCAGGTCACTATACTAATTAGGACTGCTCCTGCACTCACTAATGTCTCGTGACAAAGTAACAAGGACTGCCAGAGAACCCAGCTTCTCTTCTGTTTGCAGGGCAAAAGTTTCTTTTAAATAATGGCCAAGTAGCTACACAAATTGACACAGAAGAGGTCCTCCTTGTTGGGATAAAAATGGTTTATATATTCCTTCCCTTTCCTGAAAGCAGAGTCTGGGAGAAGTTGAATAACAATGATATGATTTGTTTCATGAAGAGCCTATGAGAGTTAGAAATGCTATTAAGTATTCTTTGGGCAGTCAACATAGCATGAGTCAGCATACACATATAGCTAAAAAGACAACATATTAGAACAAGTCTCTCACGATGTTTTCTACATTAAAACCATTTAATATAAAACCCAAAGAATGCATTCCTTACTCTCAAAAGGCAAAACTAAGCTGAAAATTTAAAAAAAAAAAAAGTAAAAGACATTTGATCAATGTTTTTTAAAGCTATAAAAGAAAATTCTCCATCATCATTTTTAACCACACTTACTAATGTAAATAACAAATGTACTACCCTGAGTATTGGCAGAGAATGAAAAAGAATGTGACTTTAAACTTGGGATTCTAATGAGATTTTGTTAAAAGTTCACACTCTTCTTAGCCTGGGTACAACCGTTGTCAGTGAATGAATTAATTTTTGGCTATTTTCTAATCTCATTATACCTTTTGTCAGCCAAATGATTTATCAGAATTACAGTGCCTAATGCTGTATATTTTGTGAAATATGGTCATCTGGACCAAGACAGTATCATCATTTGACTCTTTCAATATATGATATTTTCATTAGCAGCAGGATATTCATTTCTGCCCCTCTACTCAACAGGGCTATAAATAGAGAGGCCAGCCAACCAAATCACACAATATTGAAAAGGTCAAAGAAGTACAGTATATTACTATAATTTACAGGATACTGCTCGTGAAGTATTAAAACTCTTGACATCTTATTTAGGTGCAAAGAAAATAATGAAAACATAAAGCAGTGTGCAATAATTGCCTGATCACTGCTGTTGATTGCAGAGACAATACTGAAGCTTTCCTTTGTAGTTCAATAGGAACTGAACAAGTACAATGGTCTATTCAGACAGTCAATAATAAAGTTAAAGTTGTACTTCCTTTCATTCAATCAATATTGGGTCTTAAAGAAAATGAAAGGGGGGAAAAAATAAGGAAAAGAAACACACTGGTCAGGACAAAGTCACAGCCTATTTGCCTGGTTCCAGAAACTCAAACTTGTGATCCAGAGCTGAAGAGCTGAAGATGCCTCTGATCACACTTGTTTTGAATCAGGCACAGATGGATTAATTTTAGCAGGTCACACCCATGATACAGGATGAACACAGGTAGACACACTATGTAGAACACAGGCAGACGCACTATGTAGATCTCATGCTCTGTTTTTGCTCTCAATAATTCCTGCTTGAATTGTCAAATTATTTGTATGACTGAATTAAGGTAAAAGCTAAAAGGACAAGTGCTCATGTGCATGTACATGGTATTTGTGGGAAAAGCCCATATAACTTTATCAATGAATGAAAAAAACCCAAATCTTACTTTTCAGTAAGAAGAGATTAAAGAGGGCCATAATTAAAACCTTTCACTACAGTTTTCCCCCCAAGAAATTTTATCAAATCCTAGAAATTCTAATGCACTCATTCAAGGACATCAATTGCCAGATATTCTGTAAGATGTTTCAGAAAGCAGGAAGAAAACATATTTCCCAAATCTACCACTCTTCCTTTCCACCACGGCTATCTCAATGTAGGTCATTCTTTTCCACTACTCAAAGGTAATTTTTTTCTTAAATAGACAATTATCCCTCTAATGCATTCTTCATATTCTTACCAAAGGGAAATTTTCTAAAACCAAAATCTGGGGCACCTGGGTGGTTCAGTCAATTAAGCATCTTACTCTTGATTTCAACTCGGGTCATGATCTCAGCGTCCTGGGATTGAGCCCCCAGTGGAGCCCATGTTGGGCTCTGCTCCCAGCGGAGAGTCTGTGTGAGAATTTTTCTCCATTCCCCTCTGTCTCTCTCCCCCTCACAACGCTCCCTTACATGCTTTCTCTTTCCCAAATAATTAAATCTTAAAACAATAAAATGAAATAAAAATCTGATATTATTTCTTTGGGGCTTTAAACTTTTCCTTGTTTTCTCATCTTTTCTAGCATTCAAGCTTTACACTTGCCATCCATGACCCTTTGGGATTTGAGTTCTACTGGTCTCCTGCCAGGCCCTGCCTCAGAATTTCACTGGCACCAGTAAGCACTTGAAACCACTCATAGAGATCCTGTACAGAATTCCCACATGAAGCCTGCCACCTCAGCTCCTACATTACTAACACCTTTCCTACTTAAATGAACAGAGAAGTATTGAGAAATTACAGCCCTTCTTCCAATTAATATCACGGAGTCTTTATTTAAAGCCAAATAAGAAGTACCAAATAGTATACAAAATCACTACACTTGTCTCAAGGTAGAATGGATACTTTGTGCAAACCTTCTCTTTAGATCTGCTGTTATATGTTGGTCTTTCCAATATACTTACCAACTTAAAAGGAGACAGGAAAAAGCAGGGGGAAGATTTTTAAGAGGAAAGAAGTAGAAGGAAGGAGAGAGAAAAGGAAAAAGTAGTGGTCTCAGATGAGCCAATCTAATAGAGTTTTTGTGACTCTATTAGATAGGATCAGACTATTGTCTTGATTCTGATATGTGATGAGTATATAAATTGTGTCTCTAAATATTTTTTTGTCAAAGACCAAAGCATGCCTTCCATTTTCTAAATGAGTCACCTAGGAATTTTCCTACAGAAAAACTGTTTTCTACTACTGACAAACAAACAAACAAATAAAATCTGTTATCTGCCACCAAACATGAATGAGGAATACCAGTTCTGCTGATAGAACTGTGTAGACAATTGAAATCACACCCCTTCTAGGCACAAGACATAAAGCAAACTAGGAAACCATAAATGGTGCTGTGTTTTGCAATGTGTGGACAAAGTGTGGCACAGAAATCATTTAATTTGTTCTTATTTCTTGATATCCTGACATTACCAGGTCATTGTGATGAAAAGATCGAAACTGTTACAGTGTGGAGAAGAGAGGCCGCCTAAAGTTAGACAAATACCATGACAACACCACTTAAAATGCCAGCCCAAGCTGCTCACATTTTATGTATATTTATTCTCCTTTATTTTCTTGGCATCATGTATATGTACCTGGAATGGTACAATCCTTTATTATTGAAAATCATTTTCTCTGATGGAAGACAGCTGATTAAGACATATATTAGAGATACATTATGCAGTCTTCAATATTACTAAGCATTTATGATAATGAAGATAAATTTAATATATTTTAAAAGATAACAATAAAGGAACTAGTAATAGCTTCCTTTGCGTCTTAATAAAAATGAAACACTTTTCCAAATTGGCTCTCTTCCCCCCAAAGAATGTCAGCACCAGCAACATACTATTTCCTATCTCTTTGACCAGAATCTTTCACAAGATAGGTATATAAATAATATTTGCTATCGTTAAATAAAAGCAAGATCCTACAACTCACTGGAATGTTTGCTACCTCCATGCTGTTCTACATGTTACTTCCTCTTTCTTGAAAGTACTTCCTTGTCTTTATTAATATACAGAATTCTAATCTATCAGTCAAACCCCAATTCAGATGTTGCTTCATCCATGATCCTGTTCAGTGAATGAAGATCATTCCCTCCTCTATGCTCTCTTTGTATATATGCAGGATGTACTGTGCCCATAAAGTCAAATGATATTGTGTGTTTTCTAGGTTCTAAAACATTTCAGACCTTGACACTGGGCTCACCCTCCCAATCTTAACATTCCTGTGGTCTAGGGTGACCACGCTTCCTTGGTTACCTACGAGTGTCTGTTCATGCCTGTTTTTCCCACTGACCTCTTCATAAAACCTTCTTATTCCAAAACATACCTCTGTTTGGAGAAGACATCATGTTATTGTTCAACTCTTGTAATTCTTGCCAACTGATAAAATTCTAAGCCACCTTACAGAGACCTTTCAGTTCTATTTGATCAAAACTTGACTTATCTGATCTCCACCTCATACACTGGGGTAACAAAGGGCCCCACCTCTACCTTGGTTCTTCCCTTTCTAGACATTGGACTCCTATTTTCCAAAGTTCTTGACTTAACTCACCCATCTTTCCTGTATGGAACTCCCTGCTATACTCCTGGTTCCACAGAGCTTTTCACTATTCTAACATTTTTATCAGAGTCCAGACAGGTAGGTCACTCTTGACCTCATCTTGAAGATGAAATAAGGGTTCAGATAATCCATCCCATTCCTCTCTCTTACCAGATAACATAGAATTATTTATTTATCTCCCAAATACTGAGTATACTTCCTAGCACATCGTAGAGGCTTAAAATATTCATTGAATTAAACTACAGAGTAACTGCGTCCAGAACTCAATTGCGTCCTCTCAAAATTCACATGTTAAAGTCATATTCCCCAGTATGTCACAATGTGACATTTGGAAAGCGAGATCTTTACAGAGGTAATCAAATTAAAATGAGATTTTTAAGGTGAATCCTAACCCAACATGAGTGACGACCTTATTAAAAAGGGGAAATACAGACCCAGAGATACACATGCAGAGAAGATGGCCATCTACAAGCAAAGGAGAGTCGCCTGGAACATAGCCTTCCCTCACACCCTTCGGAGGGAACAAACCCTGATGGCACCTTGACCTTGGACCTCTAACCTTCAGAACCATGAGACAATACATTTCTTTTGTTTAAGCCACGCAATCTGTGGTACTTTTTTATGGGAGCCCAAACAAACTAATACAAACTTCAATGTATTTTCTCACATGTAAAATAGAGATAGTCACATTGACTACCTCACAGGGTCTATGTGAGGATTAAATGAGAGAGTTTATGTAAAATGTTAAGCACAAAGATGAACATATCCAATAAATGCTATTTTTGCTATCATCATCTTCTCAGCTTGCTTCAATGGATAATGCAATCTTGCCTAGTCTCTTCTTATGAGCTTTTATTTATTAACCTTCTAGCTAAGGTAAAAAAGCCAGATTTTTTCCTGATTATTAGAATATTTCCTTTTCCCTCTTATACCTAAAATCATTTTAGTTATATATTTAATTTCTAAATTCTATTTTATTGTACCTAAACTTAATTCTATAGCCCTACTTAAATGGGGAACACACTCCAGGAGACTTCAGGTAAGAGGTGTGTTTAATAATTCAAGTACATCAGTTACTAAATGATATGCTCTTGGTTGCTTTATACCCCAGTTATGAAAAATCTCTCAAAATGAGTGCCTTTGAAGAGTGGATCCCATTCATTACTCAAAATCATGTTGTCTGATAAAGAAAAGCTGATTCAGATGTGCATTAGAGATGTGATACCATGTGTCCTCTAATAGTAAAAATTTATGATAATAAAGCTAAAATGTATTTTAAAGGAGTGTGATAAAATTACTGATAATCTTTCCTCAGGTATAATAAGGATGATCAATTTTGCTAAAATTGAAACACAGAAGTTTATCTTAAAATATAAAATCATGTGAATGTTTTAAAGGAAATTATAACAACTTTCTGGAAATCTAATATTCAGAAGAAAAATATATTCCTAGCATCAAAGTGGTAACTTCAGAAACAGACCATCAGAGTGGCATTTAGTACATCTAAAGGGTAACATAGTAACCTAAAACTTTTGACATTTATATGTAAGAAATATCTTAAATATGGCAATAAATTTTAGAAAGTTTTGCTTTTAAGCTAATATATTCTACTCATATTTTGTGATCACAGACTTATTTTGAGCAAGACAAGTTTTATAAGGAATTGTGGCCACTGAACTTTGGAAAGAATGTTCTAGACACAGGATGCAATCACATGTTGGAGACACACTACTTAACTAAGAGTCAAAAGCATGGATTCTCACAGCCATTATTGCTTGTTTCAGTAAAATAGCAGAAGCACTATGTGTCTCACTTTCCCTGTTTGTATACAGAAGAATACTATTTGCTCGGTTATTATCAGGATTGCTATAAGTAGTACATGAGACAATGTGTGTAAAATGCACAAAATAGGGTGCCTGGGTGGCTCAGATGGTTAAGTGTCTGCCTTCAGCCCAGGTCATGATCTGGGGATCCTGGGATCGAGTCCCACATCGGGCTCTCTGCTAGTGGGGAGCCTGCTTCTCCCTCCCCCCTCCTGCTTCCCCTGCTTGTGCTCTTTCATGCTATCTCTCTCAAATAAATAAAATCTTTAAAAAAGTTTTAAAAATGCACAAAATACTTTACTTTGATGTTTGTCAATATAGTTTATCAGAGCAAAAGTCAAGTTCTGCTCTGCATATACCCTGTGCCAACCCAATTTCTCTGCTGTTTTGTTATAACAATGAAGAAAAGAAATTTTGTATGATTTGTATGAGGTTATAATCAGAAACTATTATTTTATAAAGCCTAACTGGCAATTGCTGGGAGTAGTCGGGTGGAGGGACCCCTTGTCTTCTTGTATGATAATGAACTGTTTTGCCACTACCGGAGCCATTACATGTATGGAGAAGTTTGTTTGTGTGGTATTTTATGCTGAAATAGAAAACTAGGGTTTGTATTGATCTGTACAAATAAAATGCATTAAAATCCTATTAATGGGAGCATTCTCACTGATAGACTGGTATTTTAAACATTGTGAATTTCTTTTCTGTGTGCAAGAGTTAATGCTTACTCTTCAGATGGCCGAGATGAGGGATAGAAAAAATTATTTAATTTGTATAATAGAGGGAAGCCTGGGTGTCTTAATTGGTTAATCATCTGCCTTCGGTCTAGGTCATGATCTCAGGGACCTTGAATCAGGCTCCCTGTTCAGTAGGGAACCTGCTTCTCCCTCTCCCTCTGTTTCTCCCCACTGCTTATGCTCTTTCCCTCTCAAATAAATAAATAAATAAATTTTAAAAATATAGTCTGTGGGGACACCTGGGTAGCTCAGTGGGTTAAGCCTCTGCCTTTGGCTCAGGTCCTGATCTCAGAGTCCTGGGATCGAGCCCCACATCGGGCTCTCTGCTTAGCAGGGAGCCTGCTTCCTCCTCTCTCTCTGCCTGCTTGTGATCTCTGTCAAATAAATATATAAAATCTAAAAAAAAAGTCTGTGCAATCAATTAGAAACAAATCTTGACCTTCATTAAGTCTCACTGTCCTCATTTGTCAAAGAGGGATAGCAGTATTTACTTCTCTCACCGGTATGTCATACAAATTAACTTAATAATGATTATAAGATGCTGTGAAAATTCAAAGAGTTCTCTATGTGTTTCTTTTTTTTATAATTTTTAATTTTTTATAAACATATATTTTTATCCCCAGGGGTACAGGTCTGTGAATCACCAGGTTTACATACTTCACAGCACTCACCAAAGCACATACCCTCCCCAATGTCCATAATCCCACCCCCTTCTCCCAAACCCCCTCCCCCCAGCAACCCTCAGTTTGTTTTGTGAGATTATGGTTAAATCTCTCAATGTTCAACAGGGTAAGTCCATCTTAAAGACTTAGCAACATTATAATAATCTATGTTATGATATCCCATTCCTATAGTTAGGATACTATAACTACTTGAAGTTCTTGGAAAACTTCTGTGAATGTTTATATTTACATAATTTTAAGGACTTTCAGGTCAGTAAATTTTTTTCAAACAAAATTAATAATCATTCATTTGTGTGACCAGAAGAGGGACAGATAAACTCACTTCAATATGTATTTAGGGTTTAGTTTCTCCCATTTCTTTGATTCAGCATAAGGAACAGAGTATTAATTAAGAGGTAATGAGGTTACACACTTACCTAATCTTTAGGCAAGAAAAAGAAAGCCCTCTCTTCTACTACTTTCATTATTACATCCCTTCTAAATTTACTTAATGTTAGAATTACCAGGCAAAGACCACCAAGGAAACATGTTGGTCATATGAAGCTAAGTTCAGTAAATTTGCTCTACAAAAAAATGCTATCTTCACAGGGCTTGAGTAGGGTCTCAGAAGGGAAGAGACATTAAGACTCCTTAAAGTATCAAGCTGATTTTAGGTTGAAATTAGTAAGCATTATATTGGGAAGGGAAATGTCAAGGTTTGTTAACTCTGCAAGTTTCTGAAAGAGTTAACTTCTCTGAAGTCTGCAAACTTTGAAACATAAAGACTAATATGGAGAGTTAGTGCTGCTCTGGTCTTCCTGTAATAGAATGGTTCTGATAATGAGTTTTAAAAAGTAATTTGAGCTTACCTCTCTTACCACCCCCTACCCCCACTCCCCATATCTGTTTTATTTCTTAAACTCCACATATGAGTGAAATCATATGGTACTTGTCTATCTCAGAAGGATTTAATTCGCTCAGCATAATACACTCTAGCCCAGCTCCATCCATTTAGTTACAAATACTTTGTGTTGCACATTATGGCTTGGTACAGTTGATCTTTTTTTGCAAATCATAATACACTTTTCAAGATGTAGTTTTGCTCGCATTCCTTAGTTCTAATCCTACTTCTGCTTCTGTTTTAGCCTAAGAGGAAAGACAGCCCATTATTTTAAGAAAACAAGACCATTTCAGATCTTCACTGACTCTCCCTATTTCATGATTATATGTCAAATATTAATAATCTTGATATCTATAATTGCTGGACCTTCTCGTTCTTACTTTTGAATGATCACATTTTTGAAATACATAATTTAGTGGTAGTCACACAGCAGAATTTAAGATTCTAGACATTGAGGAGCTAACACACTTGGTAAACTAAATATTTGATAACTAAACCACAGATATATGCTAAGATCTTCCTTTCATTACCAGTAGCTTTCTAATTTTAATTTGGATTTGTATTAGCTAACTTTGTCAGTGTTTGAGGAATTGGCAGACTATAAGGTGAATGTCAAAAATAAAGATTTGCTCTAGTTCCATCCATGTTGTCGCAAATGGCAAGATTTCATTTCTTTTGATGGCTGCATAGTATTCCATTGTGTATATATACCACATCTTCTTGATCCATTCATCTGTTGATGGACATCTAGGTTCTTTCCATAGTTTGGCTATTGTGGACATTGCTGCTATAAACATTCGGGTGCATGTGCCCCTTTGGATCACTACATTTGTATCTTTAGGGTAAATACCCAATAGTGCAATTGCTGGGTCAAGAGGGTGGGATTATGGACATTGGGGAGGGTATGTGCTTTGGTGAGTGCTGTGAAGTGTGTAAACCTGGTGATTCACAGACCTGCACCCCTGGGGATAAAAATATATGTTTATAAAAAATAAAAATTTATAAAAAGAAAAAAAAATAAAGATTTGCGGAGTACCATGAGTAGATAGGAGAATCCTTTTAAAGTATAGGTAAAGAACAAAACCACAGAAGGATGATGAGACAATCGGTGATAGTGTTCTTGAGTGGTTTGGAAAAAGGACTCGTTGTGGCCTGGCAGCCTATTGGTTTGGAACATCATCTTCTGGAGATTCCTTATAGATTATCTCCAACAAATATAGTTTTGGTAGTTTGGGTTTTTTTTTTTTTTTTTTTTAAAGATTTTATTTATTTATTTTGACAGAGAGATCACAGTAGTCAGAGAGGCAGGCAGAGAGGGAGAGAGGGAAGCAGGCTCCCTGCTGAGCAGAGAGCCCGATGCGGGACTCGATCCCAGGACCCTGAGATCATGACCTGAGCCGAAGGCAGCGGCTTAACCCACTGAGCCACCCAGGCGCCCCGAGTTTGGGTTTTGTTTATGTAAAATAGACAAAGTTGATTCAGCTTAGAAATATCTGCCCAAGGATCAATCTTTTAGAACTTCTCTGTGTGATAACTCTTAAGAATACTTTTATATTCCTCAGGGGCACCTGGGTGGCTCAGTGGGTTAAAGCCTCTGCCTTTGGCTCAGGTCATGATCCCGGGGTCCTGGGATCAAGACCTGCATCGGGCTCTCTGCTCCGTGGGAGCCTGCTTCCTCCTCCCTCTCTGCCTGCCTCTCTGCCTACTTGTGATCTCTGTCTGTCAAATAAATAAATAAAATATTTAAAAAAAACACACACAAAAAGAATACTTTTACATTCCTTTCCAAGAAGATTCAAGTTTAGTCTTTCTCTGCTATTGTTTCAAAAAAACACCCACTCTCTCAGCCGAGGAGAATATAGAGACTGATTACATGGTGCTCAGAAAGGTGGTATATACCAATTAATGGTAAAAGGATAAACGAGTGGCTCTTGATTCCTTATATCAAGCAGCATTATTAGAATGGGAAAAGGTTGAATTCTCTATTGAAGTATAGCACACAATAATTTGTAAACATGTCATCAGTGATTAACCTGGGGGGGGAAATATGTTATGAACAGCATTCAATTTATCCTATATACTGAACTATGGATGCCATCAACTGACAAGGTTGTTTAAATCTTAAGACAAAATATATTTGTTGATGTAGTTAAGAGTTAACATATTTTCTTGACTTCGCATTTACCATTTCTCTTTCCTTCATCTCGAGGTTGTCTATTGTATTTTTTACAGAATTTTATCTTTTATTCATTAGTTTACTCTGTTCAGTTAGCCACTGTGTAGCACTGTCTATTGTATTTTTTTATCGCACCCCAAGCAGACTAAGACACTTCTTAAGGTGGAAACTTAGATTGTGGACTTATTTCTTCCTTCTTCTATCCTATATGCATTTAAATCTCTAAATTTCCAAATCACTGGTTCAGAAGTCTCTCCCCAAATTTAGGTATATTAGTTAACCTCTAGTGAGATTCAAATATTTTAAAATTTCCCTTGAGTCTTCTTTGGGTTTTTTAGAAGTCTGTTAATTTTTTAATATTTTGTTATTTTTATAGTGATTATAATTATATCTACTTAATTATATCATGGCCAGAGAAAATATTGTTAAGATTTCAATCTTTTGAAATACACTGAGGCTTGCTTATGACCAAGCATGTGATCAGCCTTGGAAAATATTCCATGACACTTAAAAAAATGTTACACTCCTATTCTCATTGAAGTTGTCTGCAAATGTCAATTTTGTTACATTAGTTAACAATTTTACTTGCATCTTCCATCTTGTTTTTAGCCAAATTTTTTAATCATTAGTGATAGAATGTTATAAAAATCTATTGCCTTTGCCTTTTTCATTTTAGTTTTGTCTGTTTTCATTTCATGTATTTTTAATTAATTTTTATTTTATAAACATATATTTTTATCCCTAGGGGTACAGGTGTGTGAATCACCAGGTTTACACACTTCACAGCACTCACCAAAGCACACACCCTCCCCAATGTCCACAATCCCACCCCCTTCTCCCAAATCCCCTCCCCCCACCAACCCTCAGTTTGTTTTGTGAGATTAAGAGTCACTTATGGTTTGTCTCCCTCCCAATCCCATCTTGTTTCATTTATTCTTCTCCTACCCACTTAAGCCTCCATGTTGCACCACCACTTCTTCATATCAGGGAGATCATATGATAGTTGTCAAAGAAATGAAATCTTGCCATTTGTGACAACATGGATGGAACTAGAGCGTATCATGCTTAGCGAAATAAGTCAGGCAGAGAAAGACAACTATCATTTCATGTATTTTGAAGCTCACTTAATTAGTTGCATGCACATTTCAGATTACTATGTTAACCTCGTTGCTCCTTTTACCATGAAATATCCCATTTTATCTTTAGATAAAGTCTGTTTTAAGACAGACTTCCCTATGACTCTGCAACTTCACTACTGGGTATTTACCCCAAAGATACAGATGTAGTGAAAAGAAGGGCCATCTGTAACACCAATGTTCATAGAAGCAATGACCACAGTCACCAAATTGTAGAAGGAGCCAAGATGCCCTTCAACAGATGAATGGATAAAGAAGATATGGTCCATATATACAATGGAATATTATGTCTCCATCAGAAAAGATGAATACCTAACTTTTGTATAAACATGGACGGGACTGGAAGAGATTATGCTGAGTGAAATAAGTCAAGCAGAGTCAGTTATCATATGGTTTCATTTCATAAGGAATAACACAGAGGACACTGGGAGATGGAGAGGAGAATTGAGTTGGGGGAAGTTGGAAGGGGAGATAAACCATGAGAAACTGTGGACTCTAAGAAACAAACTGAGGGTTTTAGAGGGGAAGCGGGTAGGGGGTTAGGTAAGCCTAGTGGTGGGTATTAAGGAGGGCACGTATTGTGTGGAACACTGGGTGTGATGCATAAACAATGAATCTTGGAATATTGAAAAAATGAAATAAAAATTTAAAAAAGGCTTCATCTAATATTACACATTAATATCGATGTGTATCAATATGGCCATGATACGCAAATTCTTTTGGTTATTGTCTCATGTATCTTTTTTCCACCCTTGCCTTTGAAACATTCTCCATCTTTATATGTAACGTATCTTTAGATGACATACACTTAGTCTTAATTTTTGATTCATCCTTACACTGTTTTATAATTGTAATATTTATTGCATTTTCATGTAATGCAATTGTTTATTTAGTTGGTCTTACATCTACCATTTTGCTAGTTTTTTCTCATTTGTCCTTTCTAGATTTTGTCTATTGGCTGTGGTTCCTTAGTCATTGTTCCTTAATATGTTCTACAAGAGGGAATGCTAACAACTGAAGTTGAACAAGTAATAATAAAGAGAAATCATAAAGCAAGCATTTTATATGTCCTCCTAATGCGGCTAAATTTTAAAGAGACCTAATGATACTGAAGAGTCAATAATATTATTTTGACACTTAAGATTTGCTTTGAATAAGAGCATGTCATATGAAGAGTATCTGGATGAAACTAGACCAAGAAGGAGGAGGGTTTATAAGCGATCTATAAAAAGTCTGTTCAAACATACAAAGAGCTTGAAATTAAGGAATTCAAAATAAAGATGAAAAAGAGGACACATTTGAGAAAATTCATAGGAAAAACTGTTGGAATCTGGTGATTGAGAGACATGGAGGTTTTGACGTGAGTGTTTCTAAGACACAATTGAGTTTCTGTCACAAGAACCATGGTTGTTGACAGTATCATTCATTGAACAAGGCATGCTAGAAAACAGGTAGACTTGAAGAGGGCTTGAGTTTGTTTTAGGACTTGATGTGATTATGCTGAGTGAAATAAGTCAAGCAGAGAGAGTCAATTATCATATGGTTTCACTTAATTGTGGAGCATAACAAATATCATGGAGGACAAGGGGTGTTAGAGAGGAGAAGGGAGTTGGGGTAAATTGGAAGGGGAGGTGAATCACGAGAGACTATGGACTCTGAAAAACAATCTGAGGGGTCTGAAGTGGCGGGGGGGTGGGAGGTTGGGGTACCAGGTGGTGGGTATTATAGAGGGCACGGATTGCATGGAGCACTGGGTGTGGTGAAAAAATACTGTTTTTCTGAAAATAAATAAATTAAAAAAATTTTTTAAAAAAAGGACTTGATGTGTTTTCAGATATTTGCAGAATGCCTACCTATCTAATTAGATGCACAATAGAAAAGTCTGGATATTCAAAAAAATTTTTGGTCTAGACCAACAAATGTGGAAACCAACTGTAGGTAGTGTTTGAATAGGGAGAATGAAATTTCTTCAAGTGTGTATAACTGGGGATTTACATGTGTGTATGTAAATACACACATATACATGTGTGGACTTATATATGCACACACAGGACTATACGTGAGGGTGTTTTGAAGTGGTGTGTGCAACAAAATCTAAGGTCTCTTTCAACACCAAACAAAATAAAACAAAGTGCACACTAAAAATGAATTCTGTAGACATCAAACTTGATAAGGAGACTCCTTCCCAGTTCAACCATTAGCTTTTATCTATGAAGTTATTCCATTTAATGTTCTGTTTGGATTGCAATTATTGCAGGAGAGTTGGGGCTTTTTGGATTCTGATTACATTTCTGGGAATATTTTTAGTCTGTTTGCTCATGAGAAGTTAATAACCAGCCTCACTGCATAAAAAGACTATGATCTACTCTAGAAGGACAACTGTGCAGAGTCTAACAACACTGCCTTAACTTTTAATGGAGCAGATCTTAATTATATCCAATTTCAGCAGATTGTAAAAAAAAAATTTTTTTCATACTGAAACTTGGTCATTTTACATGATTCATAAACCAGGACTTTTAAAACATTCATCATGGATTTTTATTATAGCAATATTTGAAATGTATTCTTAGAATTCAGAATTGCCTAAATCAATCTGTGCAAACTTTTGCTGGTAACATAGTAGGTTAGAAGGGGAATAAGGAATTAGCAACTCCAAGGTGGAACAATTAAGGAATGAAGAAGATTCAGATGAGAACTGTTACCTAGGATACATGTGCCACACACAGTGACCTTTTCTTTTCTGGTGGTTTCACATGTTTTCACAGATACTCGATGAGCCAGTTTATACTACAGGACACCAATATCTGAACACTGCTGGACTGCCTTCTCATTGTATGCCCAGTGCTCAGTCACTTAAACATTAATGTCACACTGGTTTCAAGATGATATACATATACTGAAAGTGAGATGCTTATGTTTATGACTTTAAAAAAATATATTATCATTCAAAAATAGCACTGCCTTTGTTAAAGCTTAGACGGTTATTAAAATATTTCCCATTATCATCTTCCTACAGGGCAGAAATAAATAAACAAGGAAAATAAGTTCTCTTAGGAATGCTCTTTTCTCATTTCCATGGAAAACTCATACTCTTCATATGAAATATATTTGTTTTCTATTCAGGCTGCAATGTTTCTTACCCCGATTCACTGATATTCATTCTGCTAACTTCATGCTTTACTGCATATCCTAGGGCTATGATAATTTACACACCCTCTGCCTGCATAGGATGTTGCAGGTCAAATTGTGCCTGTTGACAGAAAATGATACAGTGATGCAATTCTCTGCTTCTGGTCTGTGCCTGGACTGCTGCACCCACAAAAATATTTGTCTATCTGGTTAAGGCAAAACACTCTATAGAATCATGCATGAGGACAGGCAATGTAGTCACTATGCAGAAAACAGAGTATATGCTTTTAGAGATCAAGGCTGGGTTTATTCATCTTGCCCCATCCCCGTTGAACCTGTTCCTGAAAATCTGATATTCTGGTTTACATTTAAAAGTTGCTTAAAACATGAGAGTGAAGGACTGCTTCAAAGAAAAACAAAACACTAGCCAGTACTTTCAGGGATAAAACATGTCAAATTCATATTCTTCTTCAATTTTTCTCTTAAAGAGATTTGCTATTTGTTCTATAAACCCCTAAAGTGTTTGTTCCTTATGCATGTGTGTAAATATCCATCTTATTCCAAATATTAATATTTTAAACTTGCATAATTTTAATGTCCTATTTAATATTTTATAAGATTCTCACAAGCACCCTATTTCTACTATAACATGAGTTGTTTAGTACCAAAATATGTGCTTCGTTTATATCTGTAATAGTGCCCAGGAGATTATCTGACATTTTAAGTTGATATTCTAACTGTTGAGTGAAAAAGTAAATGAATGAGTAAATAAATGCATCAATCAATTTCACTAGAGCACCACAAAGTATGTCAGCACCACAGGCTAACTCTTGAACTCCATTCAGATTACTAATGAGAAGTAGGACAAAGGAATGTTGCTGATGAGGGAAAGAAAACAAATGAAACACACACATTCTTGGAGGTGTACAGAGATAGAATGCATCAAGCCATAGAGTAAGGATCAAAGTGGAGGAACCCTAATGGGCCCAGTGGAAAAGTTCAGGTTACTGGATTTAAGGTATTTTGTCTCCAGAAACTACAGTTAGGTAAAGTGGGAATTAGAGTCATAAAGAAAGATGGGCAGCAAAAGGAGAAGAGAAAAAGAACATACTTTCTGTTTTTTATTTCTATTATTGAACAACAAAGTATCACTAACTTAGCCTACTCTGTAGGTCAGAGATCTAGTCATGACATAGCTGGGTTTTCTGCTAGGCGTCTACAATGGCTGAAATCAAGGTGGGAGCCAGACTGGGTCTCACCTGGAGCTCAGAGTCCTTTTCCTAGCTCACGTGGTCCTTAGCAGAATTCAGTTCCTTGCATTTATAAGACTGAGGTCCAGTTTTCTTGTTGACTATTGGTTGGCGTTCATTCTTGTCTTGCAAAGGTAGCACAGAGTTTTCTGGCCTGTGGCCCTCTCCCTATGTCCTCTTCAAGGGCATCTGGACATCTTCTAGTTCTTCTGCTTATTCCTCTTAAGCGTTTCCCTGACTAGGCCAGGCACACCCAGCTAACCCTCCTTTTGATTAGAGCTTAATTTCACCTACAAAATCCCTTTTGTCGTATCACCTAACCATAGCATGGAGTGGTGAAACCCCATCACAGCCACATACCTTCTCCACTGAAGAGGAGAGGATTGTGTAGGACAAGCACACCAGCTGGAAGGGATCTTAGCGGCCATGCTAAAATTTTACCTACCACAGAGAGTAAATAATTAGCATCTGAGAAAGGGAGAAAATGAAAGGCACAAAAAAGGAAAGAGAAGGAGGAATGTTCAAAAGACTTCCCAGAATGAGGGGGCCTCGGTGCACAGCTGGTTAAGCATCTGACTCTTGGTTTGGCTCAGGTCTTGATCTCAGGGTTGTGAAACCAAGCCCCGTGTGGGGCTCTGCACACAGCATGGAGTCTGCTTGAGATTCTCTCTCCCTCTGCCCCACCTGCCTCTCTCTCTTTCTTTCATATAAATAAATTTTTTAAAAAGACTTCCCAATAGCAGAGTAAGAACTGTTGATTCCTGAATGTTCTATGAGAGAAATGTCAGTCTTGGGGATAGAGAAAGGTGAAGAGAAGCAGTCTCTGATGGGAAGACAGAAGAAAAAGAAACTTAGTATTTATCCAGAGTATGATGATGTCTTGTCAAGAGAAGGATTAAAGGAAAGGAGTCAGAGAGTGTTTACTTAGTGGTCACATTAGGAGGACTATGATTATAAAATTATGGGGGATAACGCTCTAAGACATGTTGGCAGTAATTCAACTCCCAAAGAGTAAATGGAAGTTATAGAGGTGGGGTAATGGAGTATGTTTTGAAAGAAATATAGTTTGGAATAAAAAAATTCTCAGAATTGCTGGTTTGATTATACAGAATTATAGTGATAAAAACTATGCTCTTCAGAAATGAAATGACGGCTAGAAAAGACAAAAGTGAATGAATAAAAAGGCACCAGAAATGTTGTAAGTTTGAACTACCTAAGAAAGTGGTAAAAATGAAAAACAGAAGTAAAAGCATTTAGAGTAAGTCCAAGGTGTCGTCTAATTCATGAGGTGGGCAAGTGTGCTCCCCTGGCCACATATGAGACATCTATCAGGACTCTTTATTGCAAGCAGAGAGGTGTTGGCTAATATATAGGGCTGCCAGTGATAAGCAAGAGTATATTTTTTTTTATTTAACTGCTTTAAATATGGAGAGGAACAACACCACACTGCAGGTGCAAAAACAATATTTCAAGCCAATTATATGATACAGAGGGCATATTTAGCCCAGCTAGTCGTATCTGTAAAGATGAAAAGAAATAAAAAAAACAGGTATGTGGAATAAAAGGGCGGGGACATATTTCAGAGGACAAAATTTGATTTAAGAGGTTACTGCCCATATTGTTTCAGTTAGAGCCAGTGGCACTCAAGCTGACCTGGGGAAAAATAACAATGGCTCAGGCTGAGGAAGAACTGGAAAAATTCCAGAGCTATATGCATCATAGGACAATATGCACTTCGTTCTCCAGTAGAGTTCTTGTTCTAGGAAACTACTATGAAAGAAAAGAAAACACGGAAATTTGAGGAATGAGGACATAGAGAGAAAGGGGGAAGAGAGAGGTACTGGAATGAAAAGGGCTAAAGGAATAAGAGCAATATGCATTTCAGATAAGGTCAACAAGTGTTGCAAATGGCAGGAATACAGAATAGCAGCACTAACAGAAATAAAGAAAAGGACTATGGAAAAGAAATACACATATTTCCCAGAGGTGGCATTCCAGCTGATCCCAGGCTCTTCCCAAAGTATGTCTTTTGCCTTGCTGTTCCCTGGCCAACTTCCACTTCTGACTCTTGAACGGCTACCCACAGTGTTCTCTTGTGGTCCTTAGCTTGCAACCTCTCTTCCAAATCTGCCTTTCCTGGCAATTTTCCAAATTGCCTTTAGCATGCTAAAAGTAAACTGGAAGGATTCTATTTTTCCAGAACTATTTTTAAATTGGTTATTATTTATTGCTGTGGAAGCGTGACCTAGTGAACTAATTCCCTTAATGATTCTACCTGATAAAGCTTAATGAGATTTCCCCTCTGGGAATTGCACATTTTGTTACAAGGAAGGGATTACCCAAGAGTGGGTTTTTCAGACAACAAATAGCTGATTGAGAAGCAGGGTCTTCCCACGTCTACTAAAATTAAACTATACACATTTTAACAATGTTTATTCTTCTGATCCATGAGCATGGAATGGTCTTCCATCTTTTTGTGTCTTCTTCACTTTATTTAATAAGTGTAGTGCCTAGAGCAATCTATACTTTCCATGCCATCCTGATCAAAATTCTCCTGGCATTTTTCAAAGAGCTGGAACAAACAATCCTAAAATTTGTATGGAACCAGAAGAGACCCTGGATCGCTAAGGAAATGTTGAAAAAGAAAAACAAAACTGGGGGCATCACATTGCCTGATTTCAAGCTTTACTACAAAGCTGTGATCACCAAGACAGCATGGTACTGGCACAAAAATAGACACATAGACCAGTGGAACACAGTAGAGAGCCCAGATATAGACCCTCAACTCTATGGTCCAAAAATCTTCAACAAAGCAGGAAAAAATATACAGTGGAAAAAAAGACACTCTCTTCAATAAATGGTGCTGGGAAAATTGGACAGCTATGTGTAGAAGAATGAAACTTGGCCATTCTCTTACAGCATACACAAAGATAAACTCAAAATGGATAAAAGACCTCAATATGAGGCAGGAATCTATCAAAATCCTAGGGGAGAACACAGGCAGTAATCTCTTCTACATGAGCCACAGCTCATGTCAAGACATGTGTCCAAAGGCAAAGGAAACAAAAGTGAAAATGAACTTTTGGGACTTCATTAAGACAAAAAGCTTCTGCACAGCAAAGGAAACAGTTGACAAAACAAAGAGGCAACCCATGGAATTCAGAGAAGATATTCACAAATGACACTACAGGCAAAAGGCTGATATCCAAGATCTATAAAGAACTCCTCAAACTCAACATGCACAAAACAGATAATCATGTCAAAAAATGGGCAGAAGACATGAACAGACTCTTCTCCAAAGAAGAAATACAAATGGCTAATAGACACATGAAAAAAAATGTTCATCATCATTAGCTATCAGGGAGATTTAAATTAAAACCACATTGAAATACCACCTTACACCAGTTAGAATGGCCAAAATTACAAGACAGTAAACAACATGTGCTGGAGAGGATGAGGAGAAAGGGGAACCCTCTTACACTGTTGGTGGGAATGCAAGCTGGTGCAACCACTTTGGAAACAGTGTGGAGATTCCTTAAGAAATTAAAAACAGAGCTTCCCTATGACCCTGCAATTGCACTACTAGGTATTTACCCCAAAGATACTGATGTAGTGAAAAGAAGGGCCATCTATACCCCCATTTCATAGCAGCAATTGCCACAGAGATTATACTGAGTGACATAAGTCAAGCAGAGTCAGTTATCATACGGTTTCACTTACTTGTGGAGCATAAGGAATAACATGAGAACACTGGAATATGGGGCAGAGAAGTGAGTTGGGGGAAATTGGAAGTGGAGACACACACCATAAGAGACTGTGGACTCTGAGAAACAAACAGAGGGTTTTGGTGGGGTGGGGGTGAGCCTGGTGGTGGTATTATGGAGGGCACATATTGCATGGAGCACTGGGTGTGGTGCTTAAACAATGAATTCTGGAACACTGAAAAGAAATAAAATAAATTAAATGAAAAAAAATTAAACTACACACATACACGTTCAGTTGTCCTGCAAATACAGCTAGCCCTGGGTGAAGGTCATGAAGCTGTGAGAGAAGAAAATCTGATCTTTCAACTGTGCATCCCTTATTTGTACCCTACCCATTATCATTTGTGATCCTAAAACAAAGTCCAGGCTAAGAAAGTACTGATAATGATAAAATTCTGGTTTGTGACTTCATTTAGGGGGAACACACTACAACGAGCATTTACTGAGGGATCTGCTATGATCAAACAGCACATTCAACATTAAGGATACAATACTGAGTCATTGTTCAGCTGTCATTTAGCTCACAATTTAGTGTACAGTGAGGAAAACAGTCCTATACACAACTACCATATTTTGGCAATTCTAAAACACACTTTTTATTTATACTTGATTACCTCTGAAATAGAGATCACTTCTGAAACTGAAGGCATCATAGTTTCATGTGAACCACTTCTATTTCTTAATGATGTGTCAAGTAACAGGGCACATTGCAATCAATGACACCTTAGATTTAAGAAATAAAACTCTAATTATAAAGATAGAAATGCTACATGGATCTTATTAAAGAACAAAGGAGAAAATGAGAGAAAACCATGTCAAACTTCATAGAGGAGTTGATTCATTGGGAGTATTGATGAAAGTTCAAAAGATTTTACCAGGGAGGAGGAATAGGTCTTCTGATCACAGTGAACAGCAAGAACTTATTACATTTTTATCTTAACACAATGGCAACACAGTGTGATGGTTTATAGGACTCCTTGGAAGCCGGGTATGCAATGAAACTGGAAAGGTAAGCTGTGATCAGATAGGAAAAACCTTTAAATGACTCTAAGTGTAGGTTTCTAAGCACTAGTAGAATATCATTTGTTTGATTCCTTGAGGTTTGCTATGCTTTCTTCATGTGTCAATGATAGTGAGCTCATATTAATTTTGAGTACCTGACAGTTTTAACTAGCTTAAAGGAAGCTTGTAGAAGTATTAGGAGTATTCAAGGTTAAGTTGTCTTATAAGGCAGGTATTTATTTGATTCTTAGCTGGGTGACTTCCAACCCTCAAATAACAAGAAATACACAAAGGTGGAAAAGAACAGTGATTTTTCCACAAAATTATTCAATGAACATGAGTTTCCTGTTTGGGAGTTATCCATTCATTAATGAGTTTTATTAATATGAGGTTTTAAAACTTTCTTTGGGGACTTAAATGTGTATGTCTCCACTCCCTTCCCCACCTGTAAGAGGGGATGACAGTCATTGCTAGTATTAAAATTGCCACAGGAGAGGAACAGGTTTGATAATGATTATTTTGTTAGCTTTTCTTTTGTTGTTGTTGCTGACTGAGGAACTGTTAGACATGAAGTCAGTAACTCAGGATTCAATTGGCTCTCAAAAATCGTATCTCTGGCATCACTGTATAGCCAAGACTATTTTTTGTCCAAGAATCCTCACAAGTTCTTGTTTTGTGTTAGGCCAACATGTGACAGAGAATGAGTTATCAGCACAGTGTGGTCAATCTAGATCTGATTCTCAGACCCAGGCGAGGCTGCAGAGAACAGGGACACACAATGGGCTGTGGATTAGGGAGGGCAACTAGTGGACAGAAAGAGAGGTACTGCTGGCCATGCTCAAAGTCTTCGAGGTATGCTAACATGTAGTCACTCCACTCCCCAGCTGTCCTCCCATCAGTGGTCATTAAGGTATTCATGTTGGTTATTAGGCTATTACTACTCTTCAGTTCCAAACCACCACTTTTTTCTTTTAAAGACTATGTATTTATTTGTCAGAGGTGGGGGGCACACAAGCAGGGGGAGCAGCAGGCAGAGGAAGAGGCAGGCTTCCTGGGGAGAAGGGAACATGATGCGGAACTGGATCCCAGGACTCTGGGATCATGACCTGAGCCAAAGGCAGACGCTCAACCAACCGAGCCACCCAGCCCCAACCCACACTTTTCTCACCACTTCCAGATGTCAGATTAGAACTCTGCAAGCAAATTCTTACTTTGACATCTGGCTCCTCATCTGCATTCTTTTACACTTTGTTTTAAATAAGCTGGAGAATTTTGGACTGTTGAATGCTGAGGCTGTGATTCATGAATCTTTGCATGCCTGGTACCAAACATGATGCCTGACAAAGAGTAGAGCTGAAAAAATGTTGCTTAATGAATGAATGAAAGGGCCTGGAGTAAGGCAGGCATAGGGAAATTAAAAAAGAAGGACGGATTTGGAAACTTTTAACAATTACCAAAATAACTGCTTGGTGGAGTGTGAAGAAAAAGAGGGGGTTAGAATACCTGTGGAGTTTGCAGGCAAGCGGGCCCTTAGACAAATGGAGATGCCACCGAGAGATTAGAAGGATGGGAAAAGAAGGGATTGGTGAGGCTTGGAAGTAAATATTCTCACCTTAAACACTCAAGCATTTGTCTGCCCCTTAGCCAGGCGTATAAGCCTTCCTTACACCAGTGATGGGTTTACTTGAAGATAAAGCCATGGTCGGTTCCTACTTCACCTCAAATAGGGTATAATGCACTAAGACCTTCGTGAGGTGTGTCGTTAGGCCAAACTTGCTTCATCAAATGTTGGTGCCTAATATTTGTTAATCAAACTATTGGTGCATTCCTGATAAATGATATCCTGAGATGTTATTTATCTTGTTCATCTTCTCTTTTAATATTTGAGATATCAGTCACCTGAGCTACAATCTCAATCTGCGCTGGAGCTTTACAAAACTTCCCTTCTCAATTTCCTCATAAGCATTCCTACTGCCACTTATTGTACTTAGCGGCTGAGAGTAATTCCTATCTAGCTTTTCATATCTCAGCTGCAGAGCATTTTCTGCATCCTGAAATTTAATGTTGCTGTGAGATGGCAACTACCAATTACTTTAAAATAAAGACTAAAAGACAGAACAACCTTCAACAGATGCGCTATATTTTAAGATAATACAAATACAGAATTCAGGCATTTGCTTATAAAAATTAAACCATTAACCTAGAAGCACAATTAAAATAACTAGGTTCCGGACTCACTTAGAATTATCAATTAAAGCAAAATTCATATAAATTATATATCTGTATTAAATAAATTGAAATATAACTAATTCCAACCAATTGGAGTAGAAATGCCTAATATGTAAACTGAAGAAACTAGATACTTGTCTTCCTTGGGGTCCTTCCAGTTCTAACTTCTTTGGTTTTTAATAACCTCAGCACTGTCAATCACTGACTCAAACTTCAGCTACAAAACATCATGGAAACTAATGCCCAAGGAGGGCAAATATCATGAGAAGCAGCATAACATGTTTCCTGTGGCTAATATACATGATGGGAATGTTCACTGTTGTTCCATTTTACCCAAAATATAGTTAACTGACTAACCAGATCAGGAATATTGATTTCTCCAATGACTACTTCTTCTCATTGTTACTTTTCTCTAAACTTTTAATCATTTTTTTTTTTTTTAAATGGCCAACAGGGCACCTGAGTGGCTCACTCAGTTAAACCTCTGCCTTGGGCTCAGGTCATGATCTCAGGGTCCTAGGACCCAGCCCAGCATCGGGCTCCCTGTTCAGTGGGAAGCCTGCTTCTCCCTCTGCCCCTCCACCACTTGTGCTCCCTTGTTCACTTGCTGTTAAGTAAATAAATAAATAATCTTTAGAAAAATAAAAATAAATGGCCATCCCTCAATTTCCATGATGCGCCTTTTCATGTATCTTCCCTGACTGCCTTCAATCTCAAGGCTCACTTTTGTAAAAAGTTTTCAAACAACAAATTCATTTAACTTATTCTCTTCCATACAAGCATTCACTTTAAAAACTTTGTTTTAATAGTTTATAAAACACAAATAAAAAGTTACACCACATTGATAAATACCGCTTACCCTATATACTTGCACAATGATCTCCCACTTTGCCCCAACTTGGTTTTCCCACCCAACTAAGGACATGAGGGTAGAGGTCTCTGCCAAAAAAATTGCTTCAGGAAGTAATTTCAAAGTCTCACGCACTCAAAAATACATGTAGCTTCTAGAGGAGTAAGGAAAGTGTGACTGACAATGATGTAGACTATCCACACATATTATACAAGACTGTCTCATACCATGCCAGAGCTCACACTCTTAGATCTGGCTAGAGGGGCTGACGTGGACACACACTTTGCAGGACCCACATATTATAAATACACGACTACAGAAATATGGTAAAGACTCATGGGGGCATCTGTCACTTGGAATTGAGCACTCGAGCTTGGCAGAACCCAAACCCAAACATTAATTCTTATAACACCATTCAGGAAAAAGAAAAAGAAAAAAGAAAAAGCAACTGCATCCAAATTCCATAAAAGTTTATGGGTTGTGCCGCTGCCTATATTGGAATATAAAAATGCTTAGGTTAAAAAAAAAAATCAAATTAATTAAACTGTTAACTAAATCCTCTGAGATCACACAAAAGTAATAGACTTTCTTTAACAAAATATTATTTCTCAGTGTGCCAAGTGTTTGTTATCTTACTCCTTTTTTGGCTATTCCAATTGGAGACTCTGAATACTCAGTGTGGTATGCCTAACAATTATGATGGGGGTGAGAAACAGTTTTGTAATATTAAATAAATCATATTATTCTTAAATTTATATATACAGGGGTTAGAAATAACAAGCTTAAGACTAATACTGATATTTTCTATTGTTTTACATGGACTTTGAACACCAGAACTGTAAATCTTGTTATTTGTACTTAAGAAGTTAGTAAGTTCACTAAGTTAAATACGATTCCATCCTTATGATACAGTTTAATTAAAATTATTAGTATTAATCAACTGTAATGGGTATAAAGCATTTTTATAGAAAATTTGTGTATCAAAAAAGAAAAAACTTTTAAACATGAAAAACAATTTTACCTTTTCAATCTTTCACTTTACATTATTGCTGTATGCATATTTAAATTTTATCACATCGGATATATGCTATTTTTAACCTTTATATTACTAGTGTTACTAGAACACGAACTATGTGAAAATCCTGATTATAACAAAATGAGTCATTTTGCTAAAATAAGCCAAGATAAGTACATTTACTGAAATAAAGATGTGCTAATTTAGGAGTTATTTTTAATTCTTTACTCATCCAAACATTGTCACCTCAAAACAAAACACCCAGATATGTCCAAAAGTAATTAAGTTCATCCACTTTTAATATTTTAATCACAAATTTCTAGCATTAAAATAAGCCTTACTTTTTTCCATAAACTCTTGTCACTATGGAGTTTTTTTTTTTTTCTTAGTAGTGTAAAACCTGTTTTACTCAGCAGATGGCTCTTAAAATTTTACATATTTGGACTTACATTTTGCTGGCCTCAGTTGATACTGTTGTTTGGGCTCCAGGACTGGCTGGGATGGGTTCACTTTCCATGACATTGTCTGATGGAGACCTGCAGTGCTTCCTTCCAGTTCAGGACCTGGGGACACAGTATGGGACAATCTCTTAGAGCCAAACATGTATACTGTGTTTGGATGTCAAATATACAGAATTTGAGCACTGGAGAGGACTCTAACACAAACCCTTCACTGCATCAGGGAGATCATTGACATGAAGGAAAGTCACTTGAGTTTCTTGAGTTTGAAACTGGGTCTTGGGAAAGAGGCAATCATCTCCCTTCAGTGGATCAACTTATATAACAACTATTTCCTGAAGGTATGTTTAGGTTTCTTCACAAGTTGTTTGGTTAATACAACTAATTTAACCAAGAACACATAGCCAACTACCTATGAAACAGAAAAAGAAAAGAAGAGGGGAGAAGAGCCAATAAGGTAATATCTTCATGTTTTGGAAATGTGACATGGTCTTGCTGCTGCAGAGAAAGAATAAAAACAAAAAACTTCCCAAGATCCCAGGACAGTAAGTCCATATGCAGAGAAGAACATTAATTTAGTAGCAGCTCATATTCTTTATTTCTATCTGAACGCTACAGAATTTTTTTTAATACAACATAGAATAAAAGGTACAACTTTGGAGGCAATTTGAGATCTTTTAGTCCAAAGCAAATCATGTGGTGTAAGCATTAACCAATCTAAAAGTGTCCTTCAGAAAATTAGAAATCACATACGCTCTTATTTTTTAAATATTTGCTTATACATTTATGGAATTACGGTGCAATATTATGACTTCCATCTCTTGCATTTCTATCAAACTGACATGAATTCCTTTCCTTAAGTGATCAAAAATCGAAAGTAAATAAATGGAGAGAAAAACAGCCCAGACCCGAATCTCAGCCTTGAATGCCACTAGTCCCAGGCTCCCACCTGCTATGGTAAGTAGTGTCTCAAGAAACATCTGTCACAAGGACTCCACCCCTCCCTCTTATCAAGGCTCCACATTCCTTCATAATGAACAAAATTAACCCAAAAATGCAAATATGGTGGGATCATCATGGTAAGTATTCTGCTTAAAAAATCGTGGTCTCAGATTATTATGCTGAGTGAAATAAGTCAAGCAGAGAGAGTCAATTATCATATGGTTTCACTTATTTGTGGAGCATAACAAATGGCGTGGAGGACATGGGGAGTTAGAGAGGAGAAGGGAGTTGGGGGAAATTGGAAGGGGAGGTGAACCATGAGAGACTGTGGACTCTGAAAAACAATCTGAGGGTTTTGAAGGGGTGGGGGGTGGGAGGTTGGGGTACTAGGTGGTGGGTATTATAAAGGGCACGAATTGCATGGAGCACTGGGTGTGGTGAAAAATAATGAATACTGTTATGCTGAAAATAAAAAATAAATTAAAAAAAAAATGAATAAAAATAAAAAACCTTACTAATAAAAAAAAAAAAATCGTGGTCTCACTTCTCATAAGGCAAGGTCTTGATTCCTTAGAATATCTATTTTAAATTGATGTCCAACCTAACTTTGTGGACCCACAAACTCTAACTCTATGCCATATCCCTAGTCATTATTACCTATAAATGAAGCTTCATCCCCTCATACCTTTGCCCATCTCATTTCATTATCTCCCCATAACCAACCCAGGTACATCAGGCAAAATCCTGAAAGCTTCGGATCCCAGTTGTCGGATTTTTGTTTATTTGTTTTTCCTATAGTTTTCCCAGCCTCTTCAGACTACAAATTCCCTCTCCATCTGTAATTTCCTCGTGTTTTATACAATTCTCCCTTGTAGCATTTATGTTGAACTTTAAGTGTTTATGAATGTCCCTTCTCTGCTAGACTGTGAGTTCCTGGGGCAGCAAGGACAGTACTTTATTCGTTTTATATGCCCAGCAACTAGTAGGGCACCTGACATGTATAGACCCAATAAATGTTCGTGAAATTGAATCGACTCTTCCAAGGGGCCTATTGGCTTAAAATTACACCAAGGTAGACATTACTAATATAAATCTTTCCTTGAGGGCAGATGGCTTTTATTTTGTTTTTAGGGGAGAGTGCAGAGATTGCTAGAGGGCACCGAAGGTGAGAAAAATATACAAGACATTTTATGACTCTTCCTTTCAATAGATGTTTCCAGTTTTAGAGCCTAATTATATAATGCAGAAGAAAACATCTTTCTTTGTTTATTTCAATGTTGATGTAGCACTTGGCCAGCAGAGGGAGAAAATACAATATGAAATACAAGCACTGGTATTTAGCTCTTTCCATTACAAATAATGTGATTTCGTATTTTTAAAAACAATTATGTCAGATACATGTGACTCTGATCCAAGAATATGCAGTTATTCAAATAATCTTTACCAACTCCCCAAATTTAAAGTCTCACCCTTATTTTTCTTTAGGATTGGGAGAACTCAGCAGTGCATTTTAGTTGAGAGCCAGTAAGCTCTCATCTGAAATTAATGGAAAATTATGCCTTTCAGAGAGAGCTGCAGTTTCCAGATGCTCATTCCTTCTCTCATTGCACACTGATGAAATCAACTGGAATATTTAGGCCCTAGATGTTCTGTTGCATGGGTTCAAGGGCAGTTAGCCAAAATGTGGTGATGCAAGATGGAACTACTTCTCCTCAACAGCAGCAGACATGCTTTTAAAATGGCCTGTCATGGGGAGGAATGGGCAGGGGGTGATTGTCCATGATGTGTCAGAAATGCAACATATTTCCACCGATCAACACCACATATGCCTAAGGAAAATCAAATACAGAAAATGCATAATAAAAAAGGTAAAATGAGGATGATGACTCACATCAAAACCTGATCTTTTCTGTACATTATAATTCACCACTCTCATGAGCACCCATCAAATAAAATTAGATCTTTAAAATAATGAAACACAGGAAGTTTTCGCAACCATTGCAAACACCTACTATTTAGATAATACAGTTTTTAATGAAAACAAAGTTGAGTATTCACAATAGCAGCTGTTGCAGATAGTTTGTGAATACAATGCACCATCCTTCCTTCTGACACAGTAGAGAGCTCTATATTCTCCAAATACTGCTATTATAGATACAATATATACTATGTATATTATTTATGTACATTGGATAGACATATACATATACATACATACTTTTGGTTTGGCTGTCTCTCCTCATACCTTTCCTATTCTTAAGTCAACCATTTCAGTGATTATCATCAACACTATCTGTCCAATTATCCAAACCTCAAATTTGGACTGTATCCATAATACCTTACTCTCCTGTACTCCCACATCCAAACATTCAGGAAGTCTTACTGACTCTACCATCTCCACGTGTCATACAGTTAGAGTCCTCACAAATACCACAGCCACTGGCGTAGCATCAATATCCATTCTTTTCTTCCTAGTTCACTACTTCATCTTACTACAGTCACTTCACTAGAATACTCTTCCACACTGCATTTAGAGCCTTTTTCATTTTTTAAAAGATTTTTAAATTTATTTATTTGACACAGAGAGAGATCACAAGTAGGCAGAGAGGCAGGCAGAGAGAGGGGGAAGCAGGCTCCCTGCCGAGCAGAGAGCCCAATGTGGGGCTCGATCTCAGGACCCTGGGATCATGACCTGAGAAGAAGGCAGAGGCTTTAACCTACTGAGCCACACAGGTGCCCAGCCTTTTTCATTTTTTAAAATGTTGACATTACAGGTGCGCCGGGGTGTGTCCGTCAGTCAAGTATCTGCCTTTAGCTCAGGACGTGATCCCTGGGCTCTCGATCTAGCCTTCTGTAGGGCTCCCTGCTCAGTGGGCAGTCTGCTTCTCCCTCTGGCCCTTGCCTAGCTTGTGGAATCTCTCTCTCTCAAATAAATAAAATATTTTATAATTTTTTATTTTTAACATATATTTTTATCCCCAGGGGTACAGGCAATGGAATACTATGCAGCCATCAAAAGAAATGAAATCTTGCCATTTGCGACAACATGGATGGAACTAGAGCGTATCATGCTTAGCGAAATAAGTCAAGCAGAGAAAGACAACTATCATATGATCTCCCTGATATGAGGAAGTGGTGATGCAACATGGGGGCTTAAGTGGGTATGAGAAGAATAAATAAATAAAATATTTTAAAAAATAAATTTTGACATTACTGATTCATATAGGATTATAAGAAATAATTCACAGAGATCCTGTGTACCCTGTACTCTATTTCTCCCAAGGGTAACTCCCATAGTACCATGTCACAACCAGGATATTGGCATTGATACAGTACCCCCAATGCTCCTTCATTTTACCCTCTTATGACCACATCTACTTCCCTTTTCCCTCCCATAGCCCTAATCTCTTCTCCATGTCTCTAATTTGGGGATTTGGGGATGACACTATATAATCCTTTGGTATTATTTTTTAATCAACATAATTCTCTGGGGATCCATCCACATTGTTAGGTACAAATGTACTATGTTCCTTTTTATTGTCAAGTAGCATTCCATGATGTATATGTGCCACAACTGGCTTAACCATTCACTTTGAAGGACATCTTAGTTGTTTCCAGTTATTGGTTATTGTGAGTTAACTTGCTGTAACAATTTACATATAGGTTTTTGTGTAAACCTAACTTTTTATGTATCTGGAATAAATGCCTAAGGAGGGCAACTTCTGTGTCATATGGTAGGTTCTTGTATAGTTTCAAAAAAAACCCCAATCTTTTCCAGAAAATCTAGGTCACATTTTATAATATCCCCATCAATGTAGGGTGATACAGTTTCTCTGCATTCTTACCAGCACATAGTGTTATTTTTTATTTTAGTGATTTTGATAAATATATGGTTATATCTCATTGTGGGTTTTTTTTAAATTTTTTATTTTTTATAAACATATATTTTTATCCCCAGGGGTCATTGTGGTTTTAATCTGCACTTCCCTAATGTCTAATGATGTGGAAATCTATTCATGTGTTTTTCTGCCATCTGCATTTCCTTTTCAGTGAAATGTCTTCTCCTTTGCTCTGCCCTTTGATCTTTCACTGCTGAGTTTCAAGATTTCATTGCATATTCTAGATACTAGTCCATTGTTGGATATGAGGCTGGCAAGTACATTTTCCTACTCTGTAGCTTGTGTTTTCATTCTTCCAACAGAGTCTTTCACAGGACTAAACTTTTAAATTTCAATGAAATCTAATGTCTCATTTTTTCATTTTATGGAATGTATTTATGGTGTGAACTCTTTCTGCCTAATCATTGAGCAGAGACTTCTTCTTGAGTTTTCCTGTTAAATTTAAGGTTTTACATTTGGATCCATGATCCATTTTGATTCATTTTTATATACAGTGTGATACCCAGGTCAGGGTTGGTTTTATTATTAGCAGTAGTAGCAGTAGTACGATGTCTAATAGCTCCAGCATCATATCATGAAGATTCTTCCATTAAATTCCATGTGCATTTTATCAAAACCCATTGTGTTTATTCGTATGGATGTAATTCTAGGTTATCTAGTTTGTTGCACTGATCTATGTGTCTAACCCTTAGACAATACTACATAGCCAATTACTATAGCTATATAATAAGCTTGGCAATTTCTTAAAAACAATGGCCACTGATAGAAGGATAATACAGAGTTAAGGGAATGTGTAACAAGTCTTATTTTCGAAAGCATAGTAGACCCAAAATATGACTTGAGGACCCTGAGACTGAAGGATGTAAATAGTTAAATCCAGATGGAGGACTGGCAGACTTGAGGATTCAACCACCAACATAGACAGGGTTTAAGGCACAGACATCCTGTGGGCAGAGTCTATGCAGCTATCATCACTTAGAATCCATGCTTTTTCATCTAGCACACTCATCTGAAAGTAAACATAGCCCCTCTACTAGGATGCTTTGTAACAAAGGTTGCTTGAGCACAGGACCTTGGTCTCCAAGATAAGCCCAGACAATGACCTTTTACTGGCTCTTATTCCTGACTAGCCCGACTCTCCAGCCTATTTTTAGCTTCTGGGTAAAACTCCAGCCACTGTCTACCTATTTTCCATCCATCTTTTTCCCTACTTCCCTTACCTCGCCACCCTCTGGACAAGAATCTCACTGAATCTTAGCTATTGTTATCACCCACTATCTTCCTCAATACACATATACACACATACACACTTTGATCCACATACACAAATTTAATGTAAGAGACTCTTCTGATCTCAACCACAAATTAACCAAACCACTCACTTCCTGCCTGATTTCTTATGCATAAGAAAGGGACAAATCCAACCACATTCAAAGATAAAAATTTCCATCTAGATTCAAGGATTAATATGATGACCCACATAAAATAATATTAGATGTCTAATTAAGAGAAAGGCTAGAGGAAATACTTAAGCTTTGAAGTGACAGCAGAAATTCAAGCTGGTTGAGCAAGGATTGACAATGACCCCCAAAGGCTTAATACCATATACCTGGGATTAAGACAAAAATGAGAAGATTAAATTAAATGAGAAGATCTATTACACACACACCCATTTTTATACTTTTTGCCCTGTCCATTGACACTAGCTACATTATTTTCTTGTCCCTGAAAAATAGTTCATTTAAATTTATTCATATATTTTTTATTATTCCCATCAATGAAATTCCATTGGTTTCTCATGAGTGCCTAACCATTCAAATTATAAATGTTCATTGCTGTAGGACTTAAAATTATCTTCCAGAACAGCAGGTGTTGCCAGATTGAAATTAGTATGTATATCACACAGTGATCTGCCTCTACTTTACGACCAGCTAACTGACTGACAGACTAAATACTGGGAATTTTATCTATACTCTGTATCATTTATACTACTGTGTTGCCTTGCCATGCAAAAATACTTTCTGCAACTTGAAATAACTCGTTCTGTAGTCTCAAGTGTAGAAAAACATATTGCCACAATTTCTGGGTTCTGTCTTTGGATAGATCCTTCAGAGAATGGCCGTTGTAGCCATGGAATTCAGTGTTAACATCTTTTTATGGGCTGCACTAAAGACTGAGTTTGCCACATAATGTTGATTTCACTTAATCTAGAATATTATCACAA
Source organism: Mustela nivalis (assembly GCF_964662115.1). Classification (NCBI taxonomy): domain Eukaryota; kingdom Metazoa; phylum Chordata; class Mammalia; order Carnivora; family Mustelidae; genus Mustela; species Mustela nivalis. Next base: position 70,976,366 of record NC_139027.1, on the reverse strand, counting down.
TTTATATTTTTGTAATACAGTGTTTTTCTTGCTCCTAGATGTTAATATGAATGGTAGAGTGGAAGGAGACAGAAAAGGAAAGCAGCAAAGAATCCGGACAATATCATATGACAGCAGTGAAATTTAATGTAAGTATACTTTTACTGTGGCTGAAACAATGTGAAAGTGGCTGTGATAGTGAATAGACTGTTCTAAGGAATAAAAGACGGTGGGGGAACAGGTGCAGAAGAGTGCAGAAGGGAAGAGTAGTGATTCAAATGGAAGCCAGAGATAGGGATACGTCTCAGACCTTGCACGACATTGTAGCATATGTTAAAGATTTTGGTTACTATTCTCAGGACAAGAGAATTAGATCAGCTTTTAATCAGAAAATTTAATTATAGCCCTGTTTAGAGATAACCCAGTCATTGTCAAATCAGATTCCAATGACTGATTCTACCTGTTAATATGTATCAGCCATTAAAAAAAAATCTTCAAAATATTGATAATCTGTCTAGGTCAGTAATTGTGGCTATAGTGTGTATGTTGATTTTTGAATTTCTTGAATGTACATTTAAGGTGAAATTGACAAAATTTCATCTATTTATTTTTTAAAGCGACAGTTGAAATGTTTCACAGGATAGGTGATTATTTATTTATTTATTTGACAGCAAGGGAGAGCATACACACAAGCAGAGAGAGAGGAGATGAGCTGGGAGAGAGGGAGAAAACCTCAAGAAGACTCCCTCCTGAGCATGGAGCCCAGTGGGGGCACTCGATCACATGTCCCTGAGAATCATGACCTGAGTGGAAACCCAAAGTCCAATGCTTAACCAAATGAGCCACCCAGGTGCCCCAAGGAAAGCTTTTAAGGAACTATTATGAATGACTTGTATTTTGGACCATCTTGTGCTCAAGGACACACTTTGAGATAAACAAGACTATATGTGAAGACCCAGCTGGTCAGAAGATCCCTGTCTAACCCTAGTATTTTTGAACTTTATTCCTAACTTGTGGACTAGAGAAAAAAACGTATTCATTTAGCTGCATGGTTTTTCACAATAGGACAATTAGGTTTAAACTTCTGACTGAAATGATATGATAGGAAGCTTATGTTCAGCAAGAAAGAATTTTTATCCCAGTAACTACTCAGTTACATTATTTCCCACTCCCAGTGCTTGATACATCTATGAATCCTTTAGATCCCACTGTCATCCCACAATCCTTTAGATCCCAGCGTATCACACAACTTTGAGAAGTTTGCTATCTATGTTTTAGGGATATTAGTCCATGGTACTCCTCAGCATCTTTTCAGAAGCCTGGTGTAGATTCAGCATTTCAAAATCCTACAAGTACTGCTCTCCCTTCAGCTAACACCAGGTAGATTTTTGATAAGTGAGTAGCAGACATTTGGGGAGGATAATAATCAGGTAAGAGAAGTACACCAAATGTTGCTGCCCCAACTCCTCAGAAAGAAAAGCTAAAATTCAACTCCATATAAATCCAAGTTTCCAAGGGAATGTCCTTAAAAATTCTGCCTTGTCTATTTTTCTGTTTCCAGTGACAGTAATACTTTTTGTAACTTGCTATTTCATCCCAGATTATATTTGAGCGGAACTAGAATCAGCATAAAGAGATAACACAGGTGAAAAGGCAGCACATCTTTCTTCTTTCCTTTTGTATATACAGTGTGGAGCTACTCTTTAGCCCTTTCTCCAATCTGAGAAAAATGTAGCTCCCAGACATTTGAAAGGTTAGGAATTTAATGGACAAGAGATAAATATATTCTGCAGCTCCTGTGACTGGATATTCCCCTGTGGGTGATCTCCTAAGTCTATGGGTTGATGACAGATGCTGCAAAGCAGGAATTCAAGTCTGTCTACAGTAGCTGTTCACACTTTTCATTAAGAAGAGGGTTATGTCCCAGATTCTCTTGGGTCAATGTGTACTCCTCACAACCACAGTATCTGAATAACGTAAGTGAGCCCGGAAAAATAGCAGTAAGATTCAAAGGGAGTGGGGTCAGGTTATGCAGAGAAAAACACACCTCAGATCACACTATTCATAAAGTATGAAAAATTCCTGGAAGGTATGATAGTGTATAATGTGCATTTTCCATCATCAGAAGTTCATATTCATGCATTCATGTATCTCTTCTCAATACACACCTAAGTCTATCATCTCACTACATTCTTAAAATTTTTTAAGGTCCCTATATTTTGAAAGGCCTGAATCATAAAAGAAGAATCTGATGAGAAGTTAAAATTCCCTAAGAATCAGTGCACCTTATTTAACTTCACAGGGAACTAAAGCCTGTAATTGATTTTCAAATCTGCTTGAGGACATGGCCCTGAGTGTCTGAGGATAATGGCTCAGTGGAAATCTGTGGCTACTATTATAGCTCAAGAACTAAACCTTTAAAGCCCGCAATAAAACAGCTCATCTATGGAGAAGATAAACTAAACTTAAGACATAGCAGAACACCATAACATTCCAGTATTCGGTGGAACAACTGGTCCACAGTGCATGCATCCAGTGTTGCTGGGACCTTAAGACAATCACTGAAATGGCTGGCTTTGACTGGGAGAGCTCTCCTGAGATACTGTCTTGGAGGATTTGCTTCCGTCTTTGGTTGGACTCCTAGATTCTTTTCCACATTGCAGCTACTGGGACTCATGGGTCCAAAACTGCTTCTTCATTTACTTGTCTGGTATCTGGGCTGAAACAATCAGAGCAGCTGGATCTAACCAGGCATTTTGTTCTTATGCTCTCCATAGGATAGCTAGTCCGGGCTTCTTCACAGAATGGCTATCTCAGAGGAGTTTCCTACAGGGCAGCTGGTTTCCCCCCAGAGTGATTGGACCAAGTCTAGGCAGAAGCTGCCAGACTTTTAACAAAAACTTGGAAACTTACAAAAACAAAACAGAACAAAACAACCCCCAAAAGAATGAAAACATGATTTCCACTCCCTCATATTGGTCAAGTCATTCAGATCCCAGAGGAGGGGAATTAGACTTCATCTCACGATAGTGGATTTGCAAAGAATTTGCAGCATTTTAAATATATCTTGAAACAAAAAGACATTCACAGTGAGAAGATATATATTTAATTCTTTTCCTCTCTGCTATACTTAATCCAAGCAACTTGAATGTTCTAGGCTTCTGTTTTTCCCATCTGCAAAGTGGTTAGTATGATTCCTGCCTTTCCTACTTTCCCAAAATAATGCCACAACACAAAGGATAAAAAATATGGCAGGGCATTAAGCTATTTAAGAAAAATTTGAATTTTGCATAAAAAAAAGAAAAGCATCTGAATTAATACCATTACCTTGGGGTAAGATGGAGCTAAATTTAACACAGCTCTACCACTATAGTTATAAGGCCATAGGCAAACTACAGAGTGTCACTGAGCTTTGCTTTCCTCACTTCTAAAATAGTGAAGAATAACAGAGCCAACTTTACAATATATAGTATATAGCATATTTAGGACAATTCCTATTACAAAGCATGCAATAAATATTAGTACATAGTTATAATTTATTTCCATCAAGTGTGAACTCATGATATACTGATGAATGACAGGACCATGATCTTCATGCTGATGAAGACCAGACCACATTCAATACCCTAAAGGTGTCACTTTAGAGAAGGCAATGTGCTATAAACCATCTTTTTCCCCTCTCTTTATTTTTCCAGTCAGTGCACAATATACTTCTTGTTACCGAGAGCCACCAGTAGGGAGGCTCAAAGTAATTAAAAGATTGATCTTCTGGAAACAATGCTTAATAACAGGCATGGAAAAGTGAGAGTAATTCTGCATTTTCAAACAGTGTCCTCAAGTTAATTTAACCTGAGCTGTTTGTGAACCACCTAGAAAGTCTGGGATCAATATGTCCACGCTGAAATCAATGTACCAGAGAGAAGAGGAGACAAGCTCCAATTGGCTAGTTCATTCAAATCAGTGGAGCCTTGGAGAAGAAGCACTTAGTGGAACATCTATTTTGTATGCTCCAGATGCTGCCAGTTTAGACGTGCAGAGCCAATGTTTGTATTTTCCTTGTTCTCTAAATGAAAAAATCTTTGTGCATCTATGAACATATGCCTCCTTATAGTTACATATCCAAAAACATTTGTGTATTACAAAGTCAAAAAATGAAACTGGTTCTAATCAAGTTCTTCCTTCTTATACTTCAAAAACCTACCTCTAAACAAACAAGCAAAACAAAACAAAAACAAAACAAAACAAAAACAAACAAACAAACAGACTTTGAATAATCATCTACCAGATTTGTTTTCAAACTTTTCTCACCGAAGTATCTTTGGGACATCACATTTTCATTACTATTCTTTTCATGACTTTATTTTATGCTCTTTACCTATGCTACTTGGCCAGCTTTTCTACACATTTGATTTTCTTCCAATATGGTTTCTCTTTTGTTCTATCAGTCTCTAGTAGTTGGTAACTTTTCTTCAAATTATTGCAGTTTGAGACAGAATGGGAGAAGATATTTGCAAACGACATATCAGATAAAGGACTAGTGTCCAGAATCTATAAAGAACTTAGCAAACTCAACACCCAAAGAACAAATAATCCAATCAAGAAATGGGCAGAGGACATGAACAGACATTTCTGCAAAGAAGACATCCAGATGGCCAACAGACACATGAAAAAGTGCTCCATATCACTCGGCATCAGGGAAATACAAATCAAAACCATAATGAGATATCACCTCACACCAGTCAGAATGGCTAAAATCAACAAGTCAGGAAATGACAGATGCTGGCAAGGATGCGGAGAAAGGGGAACCCTCCTACACTGTTGGTGGGAACGCAAGCTGGTGCAACCACTCTGGAAAACAGCATGGAGGTTCCTCAAAATGTTGAAAATAGAACTGCCCTTCATGCTGATGAAGACCAGACCACATTCAATACCCTAAAGGTGTCACTTTAGAGAAGGCAATGTGCTATAAACCATCTTTTTCCCCTCTCTTTATTTTTCCAGTCAGTGCACAATATACTTCTTGTTACCGAGACCACCAGTAGGGAGGCTCAAAGTAATTAAAAGATTGATCTTTTAATTGGGTATTTACCCTAAGATACAAACGTAGTGATCCAAAGGGGCACGTGCACCCGAATGTTTATAGCAGCAATGTCCACAACAGCCAAACTATGGAAAGAACCTAGATGTCCATCAACAGATGAATGGATCAAGAAGATGTGGTATATATACACAATGGAATACTATGCAGCCATCAAAAGAAATGAAATCTTGCCATTTGCGACAACATGGATGGAACTAGAGCGTATCATGCTTAGCGAAATAAGTCAAGCAGAGAAAGACAACTATCATATGATCTCCCTGATATGAGGAAGTGGTGATGCAACATGGGGGCTTAAGTAGGTAGGAGAAGAATAAATGAAACAAGATGGGTTTGGGAGGGAGACAAACCATAAGTGACTCTTAATCTCACAAAACAAACTGAGGGTTGCTGGGGGGAGGGGGTTTGGGAGAAGGGGGTGGGATTATGGACACTGGGGAGGGTATGTGCTTTGGTGAGTGCTGTGAAGTGTGTAAACCTGGTGATTCACAGACCTGTACCCCTGGGGATAAAAATATATGTTTATAAAAAATAAAAAAATAAAAATTATTGCAGTTTGAGAGTCATTGAGAACCAAGCATGAGAAAGCCCAGCATGAAATGTTACTCATTCTATTTTCTTTAGTCTCTTTATCCCAATATGATAGCTGCTTGGGTATTTGTTTCATTTTCTCCTCTCTTTCTCAATGAAATATGTGCTCTACAGACAGAGAAAGAATTCCCCCTTTAGATTACTGATTATTACCTTTAACACCAACATCAGTAAGTCAGAAGAAAAACATAGAGGTGAAAAATACTCCTGAGTAGTCATATAATTCAGTTTTCAGGAAATGTGAAAATGTTCACTTTTTAAGTCATTCCAGCCCATAATAACGTGTGTAGAAATCAAGCAAAAACAAAACAAAACAAAAACCTAGCCCACAGGTTTAAAATTTTTGCTAGGTCACCCTAATTGTGTGAAAATAGTGTTGTATGTCATTTCAGTTATGAATACACAACACAATTTGTGTTTCTTGAGCATTTCTTTTTTTATTTTGATTGTGGGGATGGATGTGAATTTATTTCATGCTCATTTTGTATTCAGATACATTTTAGCAAAGTATAAATATTTCTTTTTTGTGTGGGATATAGCATGCACATATCTTGTCTACCAAATAAATTATTTACATGAACCCTTATATATGTCATTCTAACTTCCAACTGGCTAAGAAATGTATGAGGAATCTAAGAGCCAAGCTCAGAGGTTGGCACCAGGGAGCAACCTCAGAGAATGATCTTACAGAAGCTCACCAGTTGGTAACCTAGACACAAAAACATAAGTAGAAAAAAAGTTAAATTCTACTTCTCTCATTTATGTATTAGAGAAAGTAAAATGTGTTTCTATTATTACATCTTTCATTAAGAATAAAATGTAGACAAGAAAATCATCTAGGAACAGAAAAAACTCTCTTTAGAAGAATGAAATGTCTTGAGGGATTAGAGAATTTCACACCAGTAATTGAGCCATGGAGAATATTAAAATTAGAATTTATTAAATAGCAACTTCACTGAACCTAACAGACCATATGAGCAACAGGAGGTACACACTCTAGGTTCCCAAAATGAATATTGGCTAACAAACAGAAAAAAGTCTAACTTGGGCTTTAGGTTGTAGAACACCCTAAAAAGGTTACCAGCTGATTATAAAAAATGGTAAGACCTTAATGAAATAAGTAATTTATATATTAAAAAATAAAATTTAAAAGTCTATTTGGGGGGCAGCTTGTTTCTCGGTGAGCTAAGCTTTCACTCTGGGGTTAGGTCATGATCTCAGGGTCCTTTGATGAGCCCTGCCTTGCCTTGGGGCTCCAGCCTCAGCGGAAAGTCTGCTTAGTCCTTCTGCCTCTGCCCCTCCGTCCACTCATGCTTGCTCACTCTACTAAATAAAATCTTTTTTTTTCAAGTATACTTTTGGGGGGCACCTAGGTGGCTCAGTGTTTTAAAGCCTCTTCCTTTAGCTCAGGTCATGATCCCAGAGTCCTGGGATCCAGCCCCATATCAGGCTCCCCTGCTCAGCGGGGAGCCTGTTTCCTCCTCTCTCTCTGCCTCCCTCTCTGCCTACTTGTGATCTCTGTCTGTTAAATAAATAAAATCTTTAAAAAAAAGTATATTTTTTAATTCTATCTATTTTATTATTAATGCTTTACTTTTGTAGAACTCATTTCAGCTTACTGTATTTGAAACTGATTATTTCTTTTTTTTTTTTTTTTTTTTTTTTTTTAAATTAAATTTATTTTTTATTTTCAGCATAACAGTATTCATTATTTTTCACCACACCCAGTGCTCCATGCAATTCGTGCCCTTTATAATACCCACCACCTAGTACCCCAACCTCCCACCCCCCACCCCTTCAAAACCCTCAGATTGTTTTTCAGAGTCCATAGTCTAAGGGGGTGGGATTATGGACATTGGGGAAACTGATTATTTCATTTGATGTATTTGACCCCTATAAAAACACTTTAAAGTTGTCAGGCAAATTATTATTTACTGCCCATTTCATAGTGAGAGAATTGGGGCTTACAGAGTGGATTCACCTAGTCAGCCAACTACCAAAAGGCAGAATCAGTGTAACAACTTAGGCCTTCTACTTTAAAACATAGACTTTCTTCTGTCACAATACAGATTTTAAGAATTTCACAAGTCCCTCTTATTAATGACTACATTTTGTGTTTCTTTACATCTTAGGATTTTGTCTGATTAGAGACTAGACTTGCCATAAACTATTTGACTTGATTCCTTTAGTTGGCTTAGAACTGTCTGCACTAGAGTAAATAGAGAAATCTCTTGTCATTTGAAATAATACACTGTTTACTATATTTTATTTCTGAATCATCAGTTAATGGTTTTTTTTCAGTCATCTCTTTTTCATCTCAAAATGTTACCAGTAACTAAAATGTCACCCATCCTAGTAAAATATCCAAATTTTTTAAAAAATGAAAATAATTCATGAAACTAATCTACAGTGAAATCAAGTTTTCATAGTTACATCATTTTATACTGTTCCAATGCATGTTGATTATATTAACTTACTAGATATTTATGTTTTCCTTCCTATCAGAATAAGCATGCACTTGAAAAATAAATATATACATATTTTTATATTTATATATTAATATATATAAAATCTCTGGTCTTTGAACACTCAGAGGTACTCAATATACTCAAAATCCCTCTCAGAAATGTAACATGCTAAAAATATCCTTCTTGTATATTCCTGCTTTTATTAAGAATGATTCCATATTCTCACATGGGGCATCTCAATTGTTCTCCCAGTTTAGCTGGGTGATGAACGTGATGGAGAGGAGGAAGATCATTTTATCCCCTTTTATTCAAAAGAAAACATGACAAAAATTTTGAGCAACACAACACGGGTTTAAAGGCATGTTAAGGAACTTCACTCACCTTCTTCCAACTCATCAGTAAGTGTGAGTTTTACATTGTGCTTGTTTTTATAATCAAAAAACAAATCTAATAAAATGAACATATGCCTAATTAAGGAAGTCATCAATTTGAAACCACGATATTATTGAGCATTCACAATGATTCTTTTACTTTTAGTGCTTTCTTCTTTGGGAAGTAGGACTTCCAGGTTGTCAGAATTAGAATTCCTGAATACAGGAATAATTAGCATGACCAATTCTTGTATTAATCACATGGCTTTCAGCTGTGACAGGGACTGACAGAATGGAGACCACTGAGTTATTAGCTAGTAAGTTTCAGATTAAATCTTTGCATCCTCTGTAAGTCAAAGTCCAGTTTATCTAAAAATTCGTATTAGAAATATCCTTAACTTCCTTAGCTTTCTCAAGCTTCATGAGAACTATCCTTTTTCTTACTCAGCCCATGATATTCCAACCAAACCATTATTTTAAGGTGCCATAAAACTGTTTAAAGTAAGTTAAGACTGTTGAGGTATCTACTTCATCAAGTAAGTATGGCCCAAGTTTTAAGTATTCCTAGTGTTTTCCTGCTGCTCTCTGTACTTGGACACATCATATTTCCAGCTGGATTATCGACCATTAGCCTATCCCACCTTACTTCATCCTGAAATACGAAGTCCAGTGACAGCCCCTAGCTTGACTCTGGAGAATTCAACAATTTTATTATTTGGGTCTCTGGATTCTTTGTCCACATTGCCTATTTGAATGACTAAAGTTCATTTTGTTCAAGACAAGATAGGTGAATGTGTGATCTTCTGACAAGGACAGGGAGAAAAGTTGCCTAGGAGTTACCCATCACTTTTTGGGAAGAGAGTGTTTTGTTTCACCAGCATTAGTACAGCACTTTGTACTTTTAAAGAGATTACAAATACATTATGCCATCTGATCCTCACGAAAGCCCTTTGAGATAGGCTGGACACTTTAAAGACAAAGAAATCGGCTCAAAGAGATTTTCTAACAAAGCTTGTTAGTTAGTGGCAAAATTAGATCTACTGATGCTTAGTCTGTGCTCTTTCTGCCACACTGAAAGCTTAGCTGGACGAGTTGAAAGGAAAATTTTCTAAGGCCCGCAATACATCATTTTTAAGAGTTTATTACTTTCTTATTATTTAAGATTTTTTTAAATGTCCACTTTAGATAAATTGGAAAATCTGGAAAATATAAATTAGATGAAAATGAGCAATAATAGCAATGCCTACAAGAAAACTTGTGTCATGAATACATTCATATATATTTATGTAGTTGACATAAACTACATTACTCCATTTATTTACCCTGGGGAAATTTTTGCACATGTGCATCAAGAAACATGTACAAGAATATTCATAGCAGGAAAGGGTAGAAAATAATCATTCAAAATAATAATAATAATAATAATTCATAAACTATGAAGATTATACTTCAACTTCTTACAGTGTCAGTTTCCAATTATATTGGCAACATGTTTTCATGCTTTGAGTATTTTTCAGAAGTTTTAAAATACATACTATTTTAACATCTGGAAATGCTACCATAACTTTTATGCTATTTGTAATTGCCAATCATACTTTTTCTCATCTTTCACATAATCAGTAATAAGTTATAAAGAACCTTGGAATTACTTTCATTTTTAAAAATTAGAATTACTGGGGCACCTGGGTGGCTTAGTGGGTTAAGCCTCTGCCTTTGGCTCAGGTCGTGATCTCAGGATCCTGGGATCGAGTCCCAAATCGGGCTCTGCTCAGGAGGGAGCCTGCTTCCCCGTCTCTCTGCCTCCTGCTCTGCCTACTTGTGATCTCTCTCTCTCTGTCAAATAAATGGATAAAATCTTTTTTTTTTTTTAAGATTTTATTTATTTATTGACAGAAGAGAGAGAGATCACAAGTAGGCAGAGAGGCAGGCTGGCAGGGAGAGAGGAGGAAGCAGGCTCCCCACTGAGCAGAGAACCCAACATGGGCTCAATTTCAGGACCCTGAGATCATGACCTAAGCTGAAGGCAGAGGCTTAAGCCACTGAGCCACCCAGGTGCCCCAGATAAAATCTTTTTAAAAAAATTAGAATTACTAATCATAAATTATGCTTTTAAAAATAAATGCTATAAACTCTTTTATGTTTTCCTATAGCCTATATCAATTTACTTTTAATGCTGGTGAATACTCACCATTACAGTCTAATTTAATATTTGCCAATTTTTGACATTTTACTATGACCAACTCGTATAAGTTAAAAGGCTTATTTTAATTCCATGTCTTCTTCATAATTGCAGGAAATCTCATTCTTCCTGGTTAAGTCACTAGGAAAAAAATAAGCTTTCTAAACACTAATTTTTTTTTTAATGTTTTAAAGCTGAATAGCATTTATTCAATACTTGCATAAGACTCTAGAAATATTAATCAGCTTTCTGTTCCATCTTCCCAGAAGCCAGTAGTTTACAGTTTTCTTAATTTGGGTAACTGCTACTCATTAGGTTTAACTGAACACCTCCTAATTTTAAAATAATTAAACATTTTGTTACATGTATTCCCTATAACCTGATAGAAAAAGAATTATTATAATTCTATAGATTAAAAATCAGCCATAGAAATGCTAAATTATTCTAAACACTAATTTTTTAAAGGTTTTATTTATTTACTTGGGGGAGAGAGAGCCAGAGAGAGAGCACAAGCAGGGGGAGCAACAGAGAGAAGAGGAAGAGGCCCCATGCCTCTTATGTGGGGCTCGATCCCAGGACCCTGGGACCGTGACCCCAGCCAAAGGCAGAAGTTTAACAAAACTAAACCCACTAGGCCCTCCAACCTAAACACTATTTTACTTATTTTAGAGTATTATAAAATAATGCCATATTTTACATAGTCTTCTAAAACTCGGTTCCTTACTTAAACTGCTTCTGGGTTCACCCATATAGATAAATGTTCCTGTTCATTGACTTTTCACTGTATAATATTCCACTATATAAATATACAATTTATTTACTGATTCTTCAGCAGGGGAACATGTGAGCTATTATCAGTTCTTTGTCATTACCTCTAATGCTATGAATATTCTTTTTTTGTCTTTAATGATAAATTCATTTATTTTTCTGAATTTAGTTTGCTGCATGCTATTCCCTGCAAAGATGGAGCAACCACACAATGTCCATGAGGCCCCAGTCAGAGCTGAGTATTATCCATAGGCAACACAGTACATCAGAGGTCTAAGAGAAATCCCCCAACCTAGGCCTGATATTTTGGTTTCAAATAGTCACCCTGATCCTCCTTACAGACCCAGAAAGATGGTCCTTCTTTCCCACCTAGGAAAAGTTGATAGCAATGTTTTGAAGAATACTTTGGCCCTAAGGGTCCGATGTCCCCATTACCTGAGGGAACTTGAACTTGTGACCACAGGGTGCAATTCCCAGGAACTTGGCTTCCATGTCATTTCCTCAGAGTGCAGCCATGGTTTGCTCAGCTGTTCCTCCGATGGTCTTCTTGGGCTGCCATTCTGCCTGTGGGAGTACCAAATATGCCGGTCCCCAAGCTTCTCTTTGACCAACACAACAAGGTTCTTATCTAGCTTCTGGTGTGGTGGTTATTCTTTTCATTGGCTTCTCTATAATGCAGGCTCCAAGTCAGCTCTCTTTGCCAGTCACTGTGCTTCATCCAAAGCACAAAGCTCAAGGCCTGAACACATATTCTATCTCCATCTGCTGTCATAGAGCTGCCATATCTAAGGCCAGTGGTGGCCACTGCAGGCACAACATGCCCAACAGGCTCAATGAAGATCCACTGTTCCAGAGTGTGGCCTCAAGGGCCAGGCTATATGAACTCAGGTTATTGGCCCAGAGCCCCTTGATGCGCTGCTAGTCCTTTGCCACCCCTTAACAGTCTGTCTTAAGGGCACTGCCATTTTTCTACCCTCTCTGGTTATGAACATTCTTGTACATGTTTCCTGAAGCACATATGCAAAAATTTCCCCAGGGTAAATAAACGGAATTATTGGCTACAACATGGTACTCTTGAAAAGAGGCATCAAACCAGTTTAAAATATTTATGTTCATAGAACTAGGTATTCACAACTTTCTTCATTACTATAGTTAAGTCAAGAAGACAAGAAACTTGGTTCAAAAACAAGACAACAACAAAAACAAATTAAAAAAACATTATCTAGGTTCCACCTAGTTCTCATTTCCTTTGGATTTTGTTCCTAAATTTTATTTCATGTCATCAAAGCCTAGTTGTAACTTATGTTCTAGACCATGACATTAAAACATACTCCAGAATGACATCTTAGCATAGCAGTAGAATAACCTAGGAGAAACACTTGGCAGTGACCTGTCCATGGGTTTTCTGAAGCAGAAAGAGTAGGTGTGATTTCATCACTGATTATAAATATTTACTGAACATTCCCCTGGTGTTATAACTTGGACTCAGGGAAGTTAAGATGAACGAAAATAAGCAAAGAAAGGTCTGGAAATCCCAGGTCCACAAGGTGATGTAAGTGCCAAGTGTCAGAAAGTATAATCAAAGAAAGGAGTAAACTGTTTCAGAGAGGGTGCTCAGGGATAAGTGACCACATGATGGTTTGAGGACAAGGAGTTCTCAAACTGCACAAGCAGGATGGTGATACCATTCATCAACAGACTAACCTGGCAAAGATCTAGAGCAACTCATTATTCAGGTGAGGTAGACAAATGAAAGGGAACTCATTTGGAGGGCAACTTAAAGAAGACTTCAGAGTCATGTGTGCATATTATGAAAACTTATGAACAGGTCTTATGAGTGTGATGAGATGAAGAAAATTTTATTCACAAAAGTGCCTCTTAGAGAGAATACTGCATTTATTTGAAAGGCCAGCAGCAATGACAATTCTTAAGGCAAAAGGCTCAGAAATTCAAGGCATCAGTAATGGTCAAGATTTTACAGAAAAGAATAAATATAGCTTTGCCAGATATGTACACACATGCATGCGAGAGAGAGAGATAGAGATAGAAAGAGAGAGAGAGAAATAAGTTGACAGAAGAAAGTAGGTAAGGAAGAAGAACAGATTATAGGACTGAATTAAAGAGGCTTAAGTGGGTAGGAGAAGAATAAATGAAACAAGATGGGATTGGGAGGGAGACAAACCATAAGTGACTCTTAATCTCACAAAACAAACTGAGGGTTGCTGGGGGGAGGGGGTTTGGGAGAAGGGGGTGGGATTATGGACATTGGGGAGGGTATGTGCTTTGGTGAGTGCTGTGAAGTGTGTAAACCTGGTGATTCACAGACCTGTACCCCTGGGGATAAAAATATATGTTTATAAAAAATAAAAAATTAAAAAAAAAATCCTTCCTACCACTGCTTCTATATATCTTCAGCCAAAACATTTCCATGAAGTATTCATGTGGATAGATTTTTTAATCAAATCTAGTAAAGGCTGAAATACAAATTTGGGTGGAGACAGGGTGGGATCAAGATAGGACACAAAGATGTGAAAGCTGGAAATGCACACAACCCAAGGAAAATAAGTAAGGATCTTTAAACTACCACAGGAATAACTTTGGTCTACAGTCAACTGTAGAAATGGTATGCAAATGAATTCACTTAGATCTATGAGGAGGTAGAAGCTCTTAGCTAACTCCTACTTTCCACAGACAACCTGCAAGAACCCCAATCCTACCTGAAAACTCAAGTGCTGAGATTAATACAGGACCCTTGGCAAGACTTACGTTAGACTGCTCTGATGGATAGTTTAAACCTCAAGTTTCTCATGTACTTCACACTTGGGATTCCCAATTGTCTCCAGAGCCAGTAGCTGGTTTGAGCTCAAAGGGGTGGAGTGGACTGGGTGATTATATTACACAATGACAACACTTCAGACAAGGGATCCAATTCATAGCACACACGGCTCACAATGGACATGTGGCATCAGTATAAATGCCAAAAACTGCCAAAAAAGACAGCCGGTACTGAAGACTGAAGTTGTCTACATATATAGAATATGGATTGTTTTGAAGGTTAGCCTCATGAGGTTTTGAAATAGTTTGCCTATTTCTTGTTAAGTTTGGGTTAAGATTCACCTTTCAATATGAACCAGGTGAAGGCATTAAGGAGCTATCATAAGGGAGTGCACAATGAAAAAACTGAAAATAAAAACATGGCAGATTCTGCGTAGACAGAGACATGGAGAATAATGCAAGGCATTGGGGAGAAACCAGGTGACAGAATAAGAGCCAAATATAGATGGCCACATTGAGCACATCCAGGCAGAGCGCTGGTTTTCTCCTGGATTTAGTTGGCAATCTTTCTATATCCGACTTGCTTTGTATTAAGCACTAAAAATAAACTTTACTGTGTCTAGGTTAAAAAGTAGGGAGGAAATTAAAGATAAAACCCCACTCAAAGTCATATCCTATTGATCATAAGATTTTTTTGAATCCCCATAGAACTTTCCCTTCTAAGAAAAACAAATTTAAGCCCATCCTCCTTGTCCTTGTACAGTATTTGTCTACCAACCAGCAGTTTTGTTTCCCTTTTCCTCCTTCATCGTTTATCTTAATGACCTGGTGGTCCCGTCCTCCCCTCCATCACAGTCTGACACTGGGGTATATGAGTTTCGCACTCATACATTCAATGAGAACTCCTGAAGATTCCAGCCTAGGATGTAGGTTTTCAAACACTCATCTTTCTGTTGAGAATAGCAGAGTATCAAGGTTAAGAACACATCATTTGGAGCCAGTCTGCATGGGTTCAAATCCTGAGTCTACCACATACATACAAGGGTTACCTCTGACAATTACTGACTCGCTCTGGGTCACACTTTATGAAAAGGTGACGATAACATTGCCTTCCTGTCCAGCTTGTTATGAACATAAATGCTTTGAAGTATAACGAATGCTTAGAACAATGCCTGGCACACAGCACTGTGAACTCTTCGGCATTATGATGATGCTTAGACTAAAACACATCAACTCTTGTACCTTCATTTGTTTATTTATTTTAAAGATTTATTTACTTATTTTAGAGAAAGAGAGAGAGAGAGAACACTCACAGGCAGAAAAGGCAGAAGTTGAAGGAGAGACAATCTCAAGCAGACTCCATGCTGACTCCAGAGCCCAAGGTGGGCTTCAACCTCATGATCCTGACAACATTACCTGAGCCAAATCTAGCATTCACACGCCTAACAGACTGGGCCACCCAGGTGCCCCTCATCTAGTCCTCAATCTTCAAATTCATGCCATTGTGAGAATAACCTTCAACCCTTTTTCTCCTCCAATTTTTTAGCTGTGACCTCACCCCTAAGCTGCCAAATTCCTTTTGGATATTGTCAACAGAATGTTCTGCTAAGACTTCTAGTTACATGCCCCAAACTGAAGACTTCATTTTTTTTTTCTTAGACTATTTGTCTCTATTCTGTTTTCTTTTTTTTTTTTAAAGATTTTATTTATTTATTTGGCAGAGAGAGAGATCACAAGTAGGCAGAGAGGCAGGCAGAGAGAGAGGGAAGCAGGCTCCCCGCTGAGCAGAGAGCCTGATGCGGGGCTTGATCCCAAGACCCTGAGATCATGACCTGAGCTGAAGGCAGAGGCTTTAACCCACTGAGCCTATTCTCTGTTTTCTAAATGATGTTGTAACTGTTCCATTCATCCAATCTCAAAACCTACTGATCAACTTAAACCATGTATTCTTCAATTTCCCTCTCTTATCTGTCTGAGTTCTCTCTCTCTCTCTCTCTCTCTAAGATTTTATTCATTTATTTGACACAGAGAAAGACAGAGCATAAGCAGGGGGAGTGGCAGGCAGAGGAAGAGAGAGCAGCAGGCTCCCTACTGAGCAGGGAGTCTCAGGCGGGACTCAATCTCTAGACCCCAGGATCATGACCAGAGATGAAGGCAGACGCTTAACCAACTGAGCCACCCAGATGCCCTGAATTCTAGCTATCCCTTTCAGATATGCCCCTCTTATGTCTCTACTTGATTTTTTCCTCATTTCTTCTCCATTGCCTGAGTTCAGACACTCCTAACTGCTTATTTGAATTACTGCCATAGCCTGTGAACTGGTCTCCCTTCCTCTACTCTCTTGCTCTTTGAACACACCTTCTATGTGAGCAGCAAATCATCGTGTTAAAACCCTATCTGCCCTAATTACTCCCATGCTCAAATTACATTAAATTTACAACTATTTAATAGTACTTTAAAGTTCATTAGGTAGATTTTCAAGATGCTTTATGATCTGCCCACTAGGTATGTCTTCACATTTGTCTTCCATGACAATCAAAGCTTTCTCTGCTCCAGTCAGGTTCATAGCTGCTGGCTTCCAACCACTCCTAGTTTTCTCATCATGTATTTTTGTTTTGTGTTGTGTTGTATTTGATGACTAGAATATATTTCTTCTTTATCAAAATTTAGTTCAACAAATTTTTTTAGTTTACTAAAATTTTGTTCAACATTCAAGACCTAATTCAAATTTCCTTTCTGCATGAAGATTTTCTGACTGCTTCCCCTGCTTCATTAAATTAAGCATTTCTTCCCATCCTTCATTAGATTGAGCATTTCTTCCCTCTCCAAAAGGACTTATTTAGAACTGATAAAAATGGCCATACTATATACTTTATGTAGTTTAGACTGGACTAAATAACTTATAATACTATCTACATTACTTATAACATCCCTATAACATAAGTAAATATGACTATCTCAATTTGCATACATTGTATTTGAAGATGAGAGATTAAACAAGTTACTCAAAAGCATTCCTAGTAATAGGCAGAAACATAGAGCCATATCAAATATATGTATCTTTCAAATCAGAGCTCATTTCATTATCATTTATTTCAGTGTTCTTTGAAGGATCATCTACTAGAAGCACCTTGAAGTGCTTACTAAAATGTAAATTCCTAGTCTTTAAAGAAGGGATAAAGAAATTGGCATCTTTAATAATTTCCTCAGGTGATTCTCATGCACTGGCAATTTTCAAAACTGGAACCTCTCTTCTATTATCTTGATTATTATATGTATTAAATTCAGTGGTGAACTATTTTCTTGAGGGCAAGAATCATGTCTTACTTCTCTTTGTATCTGCCACAGTTCATAGAACAGTGCCTTATACATAATATATACTCAATAAATTTTAGTTGAATTATTGCCAATTTCTGTTTCATCATAGCAAAAATTATTATGAACCTGCTAACAGTGAGTAATATATTTTTTATGGCAAGTTGTGAATTTTTAAGCTTTGACTTAACATATACACACATAAACACATTCACATATACATATTAATTGTAGAACATTTGGAAGGATGCAGAAAAATAGCAAAGATCACCCATGAATAATGTCTTATTTCATATTTACATATGTAAGTATTCCTTCTATGTACTTTTCCTATCTTTTAGGAAAATTATATGTGTGTATGTGTGTGTGTGTGTATTTATATGTGTATATATACATTTCTTTGTAAAAGTGAAAACACCAGTAATTTCTATCAATTTTTACTTGATGCAAGATCCGATAGCACTATTTAAGTATATTTCTCAATATAGTGACCTTTTCTTTGTAAAATTGTTTCCAGATTCTAATGGGGTTTCCAAATAATAGAAGTATTCTCTCCCTCTTTCAAGAAAAATTATATTAGTTCAGAAGAGAAAGTCTTCTTATTTGATTTCTGGGGGGGATTCACCATTTTGTTTAGTTTTTCATTTTGGTTTTGGTTTTTTTGTTTTTTGTTTTTTACTTAGTTATGACAGGAAGTTCTATGCCACGTCTATTAGAAGGGTCCCTCTCGAGTAAACAAAGTGCAATACATTGTCCAAATTAATAGGAAAAGAAAGTTGCATGAAGTATTTATTCTTAGTAAAGGGGAAAATTGCAACTCTGCCCCCTGATGCTCATATACTTTTGAGGCTCACTGTTTCCAGCTGATACAGATAATGCTAATTCCAAAAAGGATAGGTAATATGTTTTATCTTTGAAAGTTTCACACAAGGATGAAATTTATTTTTCCCTTATTTTCTTCATGTATCTAGGAGAAATTCTATCCACTGAAGGTTAAAAGGCACATTACTCTAGGAGTCACAAATACGGAGTTTTTAAGCAAAAGATGGCAGATTCAGTAACTCATTATCTCTTCTCTTTATAAGTGGTCCATTTTAAGAACAGTAAAAGAATTAAGGCATAAAACAAACAGACAAACAAAATAATAGAAAAGATGGTAGCAAAATCTTTTTGCAATGGTATAGCCAAAAGACAAATGGCAATTGACTTAGTAAATGCAAGGAGCCAAGACCCGGAAGCAATGAGAAAAATTAAGAGGCAACACAGATTGTGCTAAAGGCCAGAGAAATTTCACTTCAAGTACATCTTCAAGTAGGAACAAAGGTGGGCCTGAAAACAAGTGGATTGGTCAGTCTAAGATTGACCCCCAAATCTCTTCCAAGACCCCAACTTCAGCATAAGACCAAAGGAATATGGTCTCAAAATAATAATACTAATTGGATTTATGCCTCAATACCATACACAAAAATAAACTCAAAATAGACAACAATCCAAAAATAAGATAAGACCTAAAGACATAAAACACTTAGGAGAAAACATAGGATGAAATATTAACAACTCTGGATTTGGCAATGGATTCTTAGGTTGATCTCAGATGCTTGAGCAAAAAAGAAATACATAAATTGGACTTTGTTGAAATTTAAATATTTTGTGCAACGCACTTAATGAAGAAAGAGAAAAGACAACCCACAAATTAGGTGAAAATATCTGCAACCATATATCTGATAAGGGTTAAGTATCCAGTATATATAATATACTCTTTAAATTAGCAACAAGGGACGCCTGGGTGGCCCAGTTGGTTAAGCATCTGAGTTTGGTTCTGATTGTGATCTCAAGGTCCTAATTCTTGATCAGTCAAGCCCCCTGTACTTGGCCTACATGAAGCTCCCTGCTCAGTGAGGAGTCTGCTTTTCCTTCTCTTTCTCTGCCTCTGCCCCTCCTTGTTCTTTCTCTTATCAGTGGATAAAATCTTTAGAAATAATAAATGAATAAATAGATAGGTAAATTCAGCAACAAAATATAAACCACCTAATTAAAAAATGGAAAAAAGACTTAAACATTTCTCCAAAGAAAATATAAAAAAGGCCAATGAGAAAATAAAAATTGCTGAGTATTATTAGTCATTAAAGAAATGCAAATGAAAAGCACAACAGGCAACACTTTGCAGCACCTACTAGGAAGACTAGAGGGTGGGAAGGAGGAGGGGCAGAAAAAGAATTCAGGTGTTGGCAAGGATGTTGAAAATTGGAAACTTCGAATGTTGCTAGGAGTAATGTAAAATGATCCAGTCACTATGGGAGAATTTTGCTCACAAGGTTAAAGAGAGTTGCATACAACCAGCTATTCCCTTCTGCAACATATACTCATTCCTAAATATATTTTTAGGTATATATCCAAACTATTTTAAAACAAACACATGTACATGAATTTTTTTTAATTTTATTTATTTATTTGACAGAGAGAGATCACAAGTAGATAGAGGCAGTAGAGAGAGAGGAGGAAGCAGGCTCCCTGCTGAGCAGAGAGCCTGAGGCAGGACTCAATCCCAGGACCCTGAGATCATGACCTGAGCAGAAGGCAGGGGCAGAGCCACCCAGTCGCCCCTGTACCTGAATTTTTAATGTGGTGCTACTCACAAAGGTAAAAGGCGAAAGGAAGCCCATCAGTTGACACATGGGTAAGCAAATTGTGGGGAGAAATATATATGAATGTATTGAATATTATTCACCCATAAAAAAGGATGAAATGCTGATAATGGTACAATGTGGATGAATTTTGAAAACATTACAGGAAATGAAATAAGCCAGACACAATAGGTCACTTACTGGATGATTTTATTTCTAGAAAATATCTGTAATAGTTAAATCCATAGAGACAGAGAGTAGATTGGGGTTACCACAGGCTGGAACAAAAGAGAAATGGGGAGTAACTGCTTCATGAGTTTGGAACTTTCTTATTGCACTGATGCAAATATTTTGTAACTTCATAGAGGTGGCAATCATACCACACTGTAGATGTACTAAATGCCAATGAACTGTCAACTCTAAAATGGTTAATTTTATCTCATGTGAATTTAACCTCAATAATCTTTAAGATTATTTTGTTAAGATTTTATTTGACAGAGGCAGAGAGACAGTGTGTGTGCAAAGCAGGGAGAGCAGCAGACAGAGGGAGAGGGAGCCTGATGTAGGTTTCCATCCCAGGACCCTGGGATCTTGATTTGAGCTGAAGGCAGACACTTAACCAACTGAGCCACCTAGGTGCCCCTTAAGAATTATTTTTAAAGAATAATAGAGAATTCTTGGACAGGAGGGCACTAGGCACAACTGTGGTTTGCTGTGCCACTGTAAAAATAGGGAAATTAAGTTAAAGTAAATTTACATGCTAAATGAAATCCTCATCTTGCTTTCCAAATTTGGTTTCTCCAGAATTCTGCAAACAGTATTTTTAAAAACTTCAAGAAGGAACGTAAAAGATATTTTTGTATCTGAGAAATTTAACTAGCCCTAAAGAAAAGACATAAAGATATACAAAACACATAAGCCAAACTATGCAGCCAGATCATCCTCCAGCCAAGTACTCAGGTGATGTAATTCACAGGCAGGTAAACTGTAATCAATCTTTAGGGCCTTACTCTTAAATTGGGGTGAACAGCAATGGACCTTTCACATGAAAAAAAGCAATTGAAACACAGAAAGGAAAAAAGAAGTAATTTACACCAGGGAATGCAAGACAAGACATCTCATAGAAGATATCAAAAGAGTGAAGTAAGAATAGGATGATTTAAATAAAAGGAAGAGTAATCAACAGTGATGTTGACACAGTTTTGGAAACAAAACATGTGACAAGATAGATAAAATTCTCGACAGAAATATGGGACATCAAGTTGACTAATATTTCAAGCCAACAGGTAAAATTAAAAAGAAATAGAAAAGATAAATCATCTGAGAATTCAAAATGCAAGTGAGAAAAAGGAGGGGCATAACCAAATACCTCATTAACTATTCAGAACTGAATTCCTTTCCTTTGATTTTCTTGTACGCCCTCTCTAATCAGGATTTCCCACATTCTGTCAAAGCAGCTTCTGTTAGTCACCCATCATCTCCAAGTTGTCATAGTCAATGTCCAATTCTCAGTCTTCATCTCCCTGACCCTCTTTGCATTATTTGACACAGTGGCTTACTCCTCCCCTCCTAAAATTCTTTCATCATTAGAAGTCCAGGAAACAACTCTCTAGGTCCTCCCAACACCAGACGTGGGGTTCCACCTTAGTCTGTTTCGCTAATATTGTATTCCTCGGACCACACTTGGGCTGCTCCATGAAACTCTTCTTTGCTGACACTCCCTTCAATGCTTCATTCTATCCCAAAGCTCTAAATAGCATTTCCAGGCTGGTGATTTTCAATATTATGGCCTTAATCCAGAACTCTTCCATGAATTACATCCTCCCAGATATAATTAGCTATTCAACCTCTCCGCTTAGCTATCTAAGAAAAATTTCTAACTTGGAAGTCCTAAAACCAAATTTATTATGTTCAGCCCTCAAACTTGTTCCTTCTCCAGGCTTCCCTATCTCAGTAAAGGGCAGTCTCATTCTTCCAGTTATTTCAGCCAAAGTTCTTGCTGTTATTATCCATTTTCTCTCACATTTAAGATCCAATTCATTGGCACTTCACATTAGATCTCTCTTAAGAAAATGTCCAGATTCTAACCATTATCTTCTACTCCAGCCATACCCACCATGGTTCAATCTACAATATTTCTCATCTGAATTATTACGGTAACCCGTTTTCTTGTCCTAGCAGTCCTACTGCACTACATTATCTCCTCTAAAAAAAATCTAGGAAACCCTTTAAAGTGTAAGCCAAATGACACAATTCTTGTGAAAAAAATCTCCAGTTGACAAATAATATACCATATGTTAATTAAATTGGATTTAAATTAAAAAATATCTCCAGCTGATTCCCATCTCACTCAATAAAAGCCAAAGACCTTACAAGGATTTGTAAGAAACCACATAATCTCAATTTATACTGCTCTGTACCTTGTCAAGTCTTCTACTGTATCACACCATCTTTCTTGAAGTCCCTCAAATATGTCCAGTATTTTTATCCCTTAGCATCTTTACTCTTGCTTTCTCACTTCTTTCAGGTACTTTCTTTTTCTTTTCTTTTCTTTTTAAGATTATTCATTTATTTGGCAGACAGAGATCACAAGTAGGCAAAGAGGCAGGCAGAGAGAGAGAGAGAGAGAGAGAGGAGGAGGAAGCAGGCTCCCTGCTGAGCAGAGAGCCCTATGCTCAATCTCAGGACCCTGGGATCATGACCTGAGCCAAAGGCAGAGGCTTTAACCTACTGAGCCACCCAGGCACCCCCTTTCACGTACTTTCTTAAATGATATTTCATCAGGGAGACCTTCACTAACCATGTTACTTAAAAAAAAAAAAAAAGATTTATTGTCCTATTTAAATGATTTATACAGATAAAAATTTGAATGTTTTCATTTACCAAAGAGAATCCCCAATTCCTACCACCCATACAAAATTATTAAATAATTAGCTTTCAGGGCAACTGTCCTTGGAAATAAAGATATATATATTTAGGATGACTAGAATGTTATTTCTTATGGAAATTAAGTTTTATTTACTTTATTAATGGGAAAATGAAATGAAAGTGAATAAACTGTTCAAGGTGGGATAGATGTTTCTCATGATGGCTAGTATTTTTCAAAGTGCCATAAAAGATTTAAGAAGAATCATTAAAAAGATGAAGTCTTTTAGACAAGATACTGATAGGAAAAGACATTTACAAATGATGTATCTGATAAGGGGTCCAAAATATATCCAAAATATATTTTAAAAAATCTTATATAACACCAGAAAACCCCAAATAATACAATCAAAAAATGGGCAAAGGACATGAATATATATTTTTGCAAAGACACACAGCCAGCAGACACATGAAAAGATGCTCAATCATCTGAAAAGATGCTAATCATTAGGGAAATGTCAATCAAAACCACAATGGCTACCACCTGGCACCCATCAAAATAAATTAAAAAAAAAAAAAAACAAGTAGTAACAAGAGTTGGCAAGAATGTGGAGAAAAGGGAGCAGTTACACACAGTTGGTAAGAACATAAAGTGGTGCAGCCACTGTGGAAAACAGTATGGAGGTTCTTCAAAAAATTAAAAAAATAGAAATATCATGTGATCCGGTAATTCCACTACTGGGTTAATTTTGAAGGATATACGTAGCCCTATGTTTATTGCAGCATTATTTATCATAGCCAAAATGTGGAAGCAACACACATCCATCCATCCATAGATGAACCAAAGATGAAGGAAAGAATGGGAAGTAGTATACACACACACACACACACACACACACACACCAGAATATTAGCCATAAAAAAGCAATTTTTCCATTTGCAACAATATATCAAGTGAAAGAAGACCAAGACAAATACCATATGATTTCACTCTTAAGTAGAATTTAATAAAGTAAACAAATAAAGAAAAAAGAGACAAAAACAGACTCTTAAATATGGAGAACCACTGATTGACAGAAGGGAGATGAATGGGTAGATGGGTGAAATGGGTGAAGGAGAGTAAGAGTTCACTTGTCCTGATGAGCAAGGAGTAACGTATACAATAGTTGAATTGTATTGTACAACTGAAACTAACTTAACATGAATGGTATGTTAACTATACTGCCATAAAAAATGTTTTTGATGTTTCAATTTCAGATCTCAATATAGTTCTTCCTCTAATAATTGTATCACTTATTTTAGTACTTTTATCTCCCAAGTTTTATTAATTATATTATTGATTTTATATTATCAGAGTGTTTAACATTTACATTCCTTTCTATAATTAGAATTCTGATGGCTCTTTAGTTGTAATTCAATGTTTAAAAGATTCAATGCTGACTATCAGTTAGCCAGCTTACCAGTCTGGTAAATTTCTATTCATGTTTTAATGGGTTAAATTTCCTTTTTAATTTCTTTTCATGTTTTAATGGGTTGGATTTTCTTTTTTGTTTCAAGAAGGAAACATGGATGGTCTATTCCCTGGATTCTTTTATGTTTAAGGTTTCTCTGTTGATGTTGCCTTTGAGCTGTATCTTTGGTGACTATATGGTTTTGGATCGCTTCTTCATTTAATAAGTAGATGCTTCTCTGTTATATCCCACCACTGAATGTTGTGGTGGATTCACCTGAAGTCCACTTAGTCCCTCCTTGCATTTTAATTTTAATGCTTCTATCCACCTAGATGACTGAAAGATTCATTCATGATAACAAAGGTATACATTAATATTAGTTATTTTGTGTCACTTTTCCTGTATTAGACTACATACTTTTAATACTGAATGTTCAACTTGTTTTATTTCAGGGAAATTAAAGATCGTATTTTTCAAGTCTAGTTTTGTTCCATCCATTGGATTTCTACTCCAGAGACACAGCTATTCTCATGTCTGTCTTCATACTTCATACTGGCTGTCTTCCACATCTGTTATATTCTCTGCTATTCTGAACTCTTTAATATATGCTATTAATACTATTTATGTATTTATAGTATTTATAATACTATTTAACTATGCTATTAATACTATTTCAGATCTATCTGTCCTGTTTTGTTTTCAGCTTATTAGTTTGCCTTGTCAATTGCTTTCTTACCTTTGCAATTTCCTTTGTAATCTCATTCTTAAGTGAGTGTTTCATTGGCAAATTAGCATTTTTACTCACCTGCTCAACATCATAGAGTACTTGTGAAGTATTATTTGCATGTCTCAGGTGTATATTATTTCAAATCATGTTCTTTTCCTGGATGGATTCTATTGACTATGTTTTCTTCCTTTCTTCCCATGCAGAAATTACCATCTACCACTTCCCAATATTGATTCTCTTCTTCCTAAATAATATAAGTCTAATTTTAAGCACATGGAAGCTTGGATTAAAGGAATTTTTCGAGCCTCCCCTGGAATTAGGTATGGTTATGAGGTTATGTTCTGGCCACCATAATTAGTGATGCCTCTAAATTATGTAAAGTGACCTGTAAGAGGGGAAATATGCCTTGTTTTTTCCTTTCATCCTTTTTCCTGAGTAAAATGTAGATAAAAGGCTGAAAATTAAATGGTCATTTTGGAGCTGTAATATGTTGGAGACTTGATCTCTGATTATACTGTTCACGGCTCTAAAAAATCTGAACATCTACGTACAGACTTTCAACATGACGAATTATTAAAAATCTTGTTTCACTTAGCATAATACTCTGTAGCTCCATCCATGTCTTACAAGAGAATATTATACTAAGTGATGTAAGTCAGTCAGAGAAAGGCAAATACTGTAGGATTTCACTTGTATGTAGAATTTAAGCAACAAAACTAATGATCATCAGGGCGGGGGAGGGGGAGGCAAACCAAGACACAGACTCATAACTATAGAGAACAGACTGATGGTTACCAGAAGGGCGAAGGTGGGGGGAATTGGGAATTGGATAGGGATGAAGGAGTGTGCTTGTGATGAGCACCAACTGATCTATGGAAGTGCTGAGTCACTACATTGTATTCCTGAAACTAATATTAAACAGTATGTTAAATGAAATTCAAATTAAAAAAATCTTTTTTAAGCCACTATTACCTTGCCATTTGTTTTGATTGCAGCTAAAACTAATCCTAACTGCTCAGCTTTCTCCATTCTTTCCTCTCTACCTCTCCTTATTTCTATTTCATTTCTGGTCACATCTCTGCATAATTTCATGCCACTTCTCTTCATTTTGCTCATGCTTCACGGCTGTGTTCAGGTCTGTGTTTGCTGTCATGTCCTGTGGGAGAGGCTTTGTTAGAGACCTCTCATTTCCTTTCTGAGCTCTATCTCGTCTGTGAGCAGGATTTGGTGTTGTGTCTGTCCATTCTTCTATAGCCTGATGACTGGATCATGTGTGTGGAAGGGGGCACATCTGAAGCTGTGTGCCACCTTGGGGGACAGGAAAACAGGTGACAATATTCAAATGTTACTCTAGCACTTGCTAGCAGTGTGACATTGTGTCAATTATTCAACTTTGCTATATCGTGGATTCTCCATCTGTAAAGAGGGATAAAATTAATACCTCTATCATGTGTTAGGAAAACCAAGGAAGAAAGTAAAACACAAGGAATTAGAAGTTCAATTGGTACAATTACAGCACTATGTTGAGAATGTAATTGCCATTATCCTACATGAACTATAATGCTTTTTCTTCATTTTTGTTACATATACACTGAGTACACTCTACCTAGCCAATGTACATCGTTTTATCAAGATAGAAAAGCTCAAAGATTAAGGGTACCTATCAGTTTAGTATTGATATCAATCTCCATCAGCTCTATATCTTTCACAGAGCCTAGTGCAGAGTCTTTTATTGAATTCCATTTGCATATTCTTTATCTCATAGGCATCAAAATCTTCTAGTCTGCTTTGGTTCAGATTCCAGTTGGGAAGTGACCTTGAAAAGTAGAAGTTAACCTCTAACTAGAATCCTTCATTTCCAACAATGGCAGCACTCTTGAAATTATGTCATAAATTATGGGTAAATACTTTTGAAGTTCATGACTTCCCTCTGCTTTAGAAACATTCTGCAAACTTCACATGATAGGGCTATAATTCTGACTTTATTTTTATATCTTTCTCCATAGGTCTCAAAGAATGTCCGCAAACTCTACCTGTACCTCCAGGATATTAATTTCATTTAGAAACTAAGCACTTGGAAATCACAGACATTAAGAGCCCTGGGATAGCAGGAAAAACTGAGTCCAGACATCCTTATTCCAGCCCAGTACCCCATTCACTGCTCAATCTTTCAGAAATCCTCTGTGAGGCATGCTACATTTGTTTGGCATCTGGGGAGCCTGAAACAGTGCAATAAACATAGGTACAAAATAATGACACAAAAATCCCCATCACAAATCGAAATATTTAACCATTTCTCCTGTTCACATTTCCCCTATTTAACTGAGTTGGCTGACAGTCCTTTTCAACAAGCAAGTTTATTTCTTCCTTTAGAAAAATTACAGAATGACTCATGATCCAAGAACAATTGGCACAGATTTGAAGACACATTTGCAGTGAAGTATTTTTAAATTGTAGATGAATTCTCCCTGCACTCTGTATTTTTTTTTGTTTTTTTTTCCTGACCCAGAAAACATCAACTCTGCTCTGTTATATATTAAGCTATCAGCTTTGACCCCATTTTAGATTTGGTGGTGGGTTGTTATGTTGTCTACCGTAAGACTCATTTTGGAAATAGAAAATTATTTTTTATGAACTGAATATTTATGAAAATTCAGCAAGAAACATTTACCTTAAAAAATCAAGTATGCAAAAACCTACAGGTTGTTTTTGGTCTACAGAAATAAGTACTGTGAAGATTAGGATAAGGTGGCCTCAATTGTACCATTTCTGTCTTTAGTAATTCCACTCCATTCCAAACACACACACACACACACACACACTCACACTCACACACACAGAGATGGAAAATGATAGGTGAAATCGGTGGAAGAAACAGTTTTCCATGCCTCTACAGGCTATACTATACTAAGGGAGGAAAAACACTGAAGAGAGGCAGAAATGGAAATTTCTAAACTTACAGAATTCTGACAAGATGATCTTCTGTGTCATGGCATTCCTGGAAAACAATGAGTCTACAATATATACTGATTATATGTCCAGGTTTGGTTAAAGAATCCTTGTTCATGATTTTCTTCTTCTGAAAAAATAAGGAATCCTATGGCTTTCAAGGAAAAGCAGAGATAGGAATGTCCACTTAAAGTTTTTCCAAACTTTATCTTTGAAATAAGCTCTAAGCAAAATGAGACAAAGCAAAATGCCATTACAGAGATGAGCAGAGTGAGTATGGTTATGGTTATCACACTTGAGAAACTTAGTTTTACTGGACTGAAAATCTATTAGCTACTGTAGATTAGCTGCAGTGGACAGAAAGTAGAATACATTCTAGATTCTTTTCTTCAAATTCCTAGCAGACCTTGCTAACAAGATGTTTTTATTTTTGAAAATTGTGAACATGATCAAGGTTGATTAAATAAGCTAATTACATAGTACATATATTGTTCTGCTTACCTCCCAAATATTTATTACAGTAGGTTAATAAGAAGGCTTTTCTTGTTGTCAGATTTGCTAAGATCTGGTTTTACTGCTCATCAACATTCTGCAACATTCAGAGCCATATGATACCGAGAATAAAAATAAAGCTAAAACCGAGAACCAATTAACAATTATTGACAACTTAAATATGTTCAACTTGTATGTTCTATTTAAGTAAATAGCAATTATTGATATAATACCACATCCACTTAGTAAATTTTTTTGGCTTTAGCCACATAGGAAATTTTATAAACCATGGAAACAGAATTCTCAAGTTTGCTCTTAAAATAATTAATCTGCAACTCATATCCATATTAAAATCAGGCTGGTATTATCTACCCACTTCCTCTGAGCCAGCTTTCTCCTTCATCTTTTTCAGTTTTGCTTCCTCCTTAAGTACAATGCTCAAACCACAGTTTGTAAAGTCTGTAGAGATCTTTCATAATTTTTCTAAAACCTATCTCTGCTATGTCATGTATATTTTTCCAGTAGGGTCCATTCTATTGTTGCATAAATGCTGCCACTACAAGAAGTGATTTCTCCTAGGGGTGCCTGGGTAGCTCATAGTTAACTCTCTGCCTCCAGCTCAGGTCATATTCTCAGGGACCTGGGATGGAGCACCTTGCCTGAGGGTGCTGACACCCTGCTCGGTAGGGACTCTATTTCTCCCTCTCCCTCTGCCTCTGCTTCTCCCCAACCTCACTTGTGCTCTCTCTCTTTTCTCAGATAATAAAATCTATTTTTAAAAGTAATTTCTCATGAATCCCAAAGATATACATGCACATGCATACACTCTTTTTATCACGTTCTCAACTATTAAATCCTGACATTGGCGGCATTTCTAGCTACAAGGAGGAGGAGGTTTAAACAATAAAATAATTGATCCAAATGGTAAAGTCTAGGAATGAGGCAGTGTTCAAGATCTGTTGATTGAGAAATTCATTAAGATCATCAGGTGTCCAAGCTCTAGTTACTACTCCCATCTGCCATTCACAATAGCAATTTCAATGTAAGAATGTTTCCCCTAATGTTGTTAAAGTAGCTATGAGGAAGGCAGATAGACAATGTTTCTTCCTTATTTTGGGAATGCTAGAGAGACTTATTCCTTGAAAACTCAACTCTAATGGTAAAAATGACTCTTCACTGAACTTCTGCCTACATCTTCCATAGCTCATTGGCCAGAATGGACCACGCAACCATTTCTGACTCATCCCTATTAAGGCAACGGAATTTTGGTTTTCACGTATATTTCTTTTTGTTTAATTGAATTCACGGTTTAATTTTTTATTTAATTCTATAAATTTTATTTTCTCAAGGTCTACTTTTAATATTTATATCCCATCCTTTTTCTGCAAATTATTTCAATTATAATTTTCTTCTAGTAATTTGATAAGGAACAAAAGGGCTGATTTATAGAGATGGTTCTTTGTTTTAGAGGTAATTGAAAAAAAAAATGAATGGATGTCAAGAATTCCACTCAAGGATTATAAATTTGCAAAAGGTAAGGAATGTGCTTAAAGAAGGTGGTAATACTTTACATTTTTATTGTGGAATGAGTAATGGATAAGATAAAATCAATTTTAATGAAGAACAGAGATTTGATAATCAGCAAATTTAATAATAATGGAACTAAGGGGACTCCCTTGATACTTGAAAGAATTAATTAAAGACAAATAAAGGACATTTCCCTTAGACAGAAGATCAAATGAGTAAGAATTCACCACGTATTCAAGACACCATGGTAATACAGTGTCTAGGAATTGTAATTATTATGAGGCATAGAGAACAGACCTTACCATAAAGAAATTTATACATGCAACGCAACATGGGGGCTTAAGTGGGTACGAGAAGAATAAATGAAAGAAGATGGGATCGGGAGGGAGACAAACCATAATTGACTCTTAATCTCACAAAACAAACTGAGGGTTGCTGGGGGGAGGGGGTTTGGGAGAAGGGGGTGGTATTATGGACATTGGGGAGGGTATGTGTTTTGGTTAGTGCTGTGAAGTGTGTAAACCTGGTGATTCACAGACCTGTACCCCTGGGGATAAAAATATATGTTTATAAAAAATAAAAAATTATATTAAAAAAAAAAAAGGAAAGAAATTTATACATGGAAGGTTCAGAAAATAATGTAGAACATTAAAAAGCAAGAACAAATAAACAATAGTTGAAGACAGCTATGGTACATGTCTCATAATTAAAAACATTATAATTTGCCAACCAAATTATCCTGGCAATTTCTATTAGAGGTCATAGGGAGATAAACACTAAATGAACATAAGAAACTTACCATTAGGAAGTTACTTACAGATCAAAACATAAACTTATCTTTGTTGGTAATGCTATCCAATACTTAAGAAATAAAACAAGTTTTCTATAAACTCAGAAAGTAGAAGAGGACAGAATGCTACATGATGAAACCAGCATATCCTCAATACAAAAACTGGATAAAGACTGTAAGACAATCACAGACCAAACATTCCTCTGGAATGCAGACACAAGTCTCTTAAAACAGCATTCACAAATCAACCCAAATATATATTTTTTAAAAAGATAAAACATAAGGACCAAGTAGAGTGTATGTCAGGTATAGAAGTCTCTTTTAATATTTGAAATTCCATCAATGTAATTTACCACAGTAACAGAAAAAGAAAAATCACAATAGATACAGAAAAAGCAATTGAAGCAACTGAATCAAAATGATTAAAAAAAAAAATCTCAGCAAGACTGGAATGAAATATCCTCACACAGAAAAAACAGGGTATCTATGAAAGTCCCACAAATAACATCTTCGTTAATGGTAAAATAATGAATGTTTTTCTCCTTGTATCAGCAAAAGGGCAAAGATGTGTTCTTGTAACTCCTAACCAACCTTGTAACTGGATGTTTTAGCAAAAGCATTAAGGCAAGAAGCAAAAGCAAAAAGCTTATAAGCAATTAAGAAGAAAAGGGAACAGCATGGAGGGCAGTAGGAGAAGGAAGGGAAAAATGAAAGGGGAGAAATCAGGGTGGGAGAGGAATCATCAGAGACTACAGACTCTGAGAAAAACAAATGGAGGGTTTTAGAGGAGCGGGGCAGGGGTGGGTTGCGGATAATGGGTTAGCCTGGTGATGGGTATTAAGGAGGGCACATATTGCCTGAAGCACTGGGTGTTACATGCCAACAATCAATCATGGAACACTCCATCAAAAAAATTAAATTAAATTAAAGTATAAAAAGTAAAAACAAAAAATAGAGAATTAAAGAAACGTTTTTTTAAAAAGCAAACTGCTTTTATTTAGAAGCAACATACTTTTTATGTAAAAATCCTAAGGTATCTATTTTAAAAGTAGAATTAATAGGGGAATTTAGCACGATAACAGGATATAAGGTCAATACACAAAAATAAACTGTAGTTCTAATACTGGCAGCAACCAACTGGAACATTAAATAATACCACTTATAATGGGATTACAATAATGCCATTTATATTTGTACAAAAACCATAATATACTTGGAAATAAATTACCCATATGAAATGCAAGATCCCTACACTCAAACAAAATGTTACTCAGAGAACATTTTTGAAAACCTGAATAACTAGATAAGTATATAATATTCATTAATTTGAAGACTTACTATTATCAAGATTGTTTTCCTTCATTTGAGATTTATTTATAACTTAGTTTATATATATAAATTTATATACAAGACTGATTTATAAATTTAATGCTGTCCAATAAAAATCTCAGGTATCTCTTTATAAAAATTGATAGGCTAAATCTGAAATGTAAGAGGAAATCAGACTTGGAATGGCCTAAATATTTTGGAAATGATAGACAAAGTTAGAAGGCTTAGAAAAGTAGTTTCAACAGGTACTAAAAGCTACATTAATCAAAATGGTGTGGTAGTGACATGACAGTAGATATACAGAACAGTGGAATAAAATTGCAATTTCAAAATAAATTAACACATATGTGGTCCACTGATCATCAATAAAGATATCAATGCATCTCAATGGAGAAAGAAGTCAGTTCAAAAAATAGCAGTAAGAATCTGAAGGAAGAAGATGATCCTCAACCCCAAACGCAAACCATATGCAATAATTTGAGACAATTCATAAACCTACCCATAGAAACTAAAAATATAAAGCTTCTAGAAGAAGCTTATTAGGATAACTTCCTATTCTGAAGTACACAAAAGGTACTGCACACAAAACCACTAATCAAAAAGGAAAAATAATAAGGGAATGGTGAGTATTATTAAAGTAAGAACTTCATCAAAATCTGCCATTAATAAAATAAAGTCAAATCACAGGTTTGGAAAAAAATATTTTTGGAACATGTATTTTAACAAAAGTTTATATTCGGAATGTACAATGAACTTATATGAGTTAATAATGCAGTGGCGAACAAGTGAATTTAAAAATGGCCGTGAATATATACCACATCTTCTTTTTTTTTTTTTTTTTTTAAATTTATTTTTTATTTTCAGCATAACAGTATTCATTATTTCTCACCACACCCAGTGCTCCATGCAATTCGTGCCCTTTATAATACCCACCACCTAGTACCCCAAACTCCCACCCCCCACCCCTTCAAAATCCTCAGATTGTTTTCTGTGGATGGACATCTAGGTTCTTTCCATAGTTTGGCTATTGTGGACATTGCTGCTATAAACATTCGGGTGCATGTGCCCCTTTGGATCACTACGTTTGTATCTTTAGGGTAAATACCCAATAGTGCAATTGCTGGGTCATAGGGCAGTTCTATTTTCAACATTCTGAGGAACCTCCATGCTGTTTTCCAGAGTGGCTGCACCTTGGTGAGTGCTGTGAAGTGTGTAAACCTGGTGATTCACAGACCTGTACCCCTGGGGATAAAAATATATGTTTATAAAAAATAAAAAGTTTAAAAAAAAAAAATGGCCGTGAGACTTGAATACATTTTTCAAAAGAGAAAAGATGGACCAGTAACCATTTGAAAAATGCTCATCATCATGAGGCACGAGGAAAGTGCAAATTTGGGCTTAATTTAATAAGATAGTGTCTCATAGCCACCAAAAGACTCAACTTTATAAGACTGATAATGTTGGGATGATAAGAAGCACCTGGCACTCTCATACATTGCCAGTGAAAGTATACAATAAAATGCCTAGTTTAAAGAACTATTTGTCAGTTTTTTATGAACTTAATCATACACCTTTATTATAACCCCAAAACTCCATTTCTTAGTATTTTCCCAAGATGAGTGAACATGTGTTCATAAAAAGACTTGCACAATAATATTCTCATAGAAGTTCTATGCATAAAAAAAATGAATGGTTAGAAGCCCAATGTCCTCAGCAAAAGAATAAACAAATCATACTGTATT
Source organism: Mustela nivalis (assembly GCF_964662115.1). Classification (NCBI taxonomy): domain Eukaryota; kingdom Metazoa; phylum Chordata; class Mammalia; order Carnivora; family Mustelidae; genus Mustela; species Mustela nivalis. Next base: position 70,942,326 of record NC_139027.1, on the reverse strand, counting down.
CAAATCATGGAATGCTCTACACAATAAAAAAATAATGAGTGACATCTGTAATGCTATAGATGAATCTCACAAGCATTATGCTGAACATTAGAATCTAGCCTGAAAATGTAGATGCTGGATACTGCTTTTATATGAAGACCCAGGACAGGAAAAACTAGTCTGTAGTATAGAAACCAGAGATAGTTGCTTCCAGCAGAACTAAGGGGAAGAGGACAGGAAAACACAATGGAAGTATTCTGTATCATGATGTAGCTATTGGTTACCTTGGTGTATACACTGTCAAAACTCATTTAACTGTAAGCTTAAGACATGCATATTATACGTGAATTTTGCTGCCAAAACTATATGCCATTGACAAAAAATCCATGCATTTCAAAGAAAAATCATGAAAGGCAACTATCATCATCTCCTACACAACATGGCTCCATAGCAAATAATAAAGCAATATTAGTCTAGGGTAATTGAGCCAGGTTAGGCAAAGAGTCCTAAAGGGGAGGTCAATACATATGGCTGCAAACATACGTTAACACTAGCTAAACATTACTAGTCCTTTGCCTTTTCTGGATCTCAGTTTTCTCCTCTATAAAATTAATGCAGCTAGGTCTCAGTTGTTTTTGTTTTTTTTTTCTTTTTTCCCCAAACTAACTTTATATATCAGCACATATATGTGACTATTAAATGCAGGTCTTGTTCAGCTGAAATGGTGTGGGACTTCATTATAAACCCATTCAGGACTGCTGTCCCCACCATGTGAGCTGGTAATGCACCTCGGCCAAAAATGTGTGATTCTGGGGAAGACGGTTCAAAGTCTTGGATGCACAAAATCAGCTTTAAAGTAATTAACCTACAACTTATTTTTTTTTAACCTGCAGTTTATTTTTAAGTTACCTTATATAGTGATTAACACTATATGGAATAGATCTGGGTTGGTTTTATTATTTCATGACATCAAAATGAAATGTGCTAGGAGATAAAAAGAAAATGAATGACCTCTGGTAGAAAGCATTACTGGTGAAGTTTGCTGGATTGAGGTTTTTTCAGGTAGGAGGTGAGGAGAGGGCATAAGGAATAAGCAACTGATATTTTTTTTTAATTGAATTGACCATATTCTTATTTTTTGATTGGACTTTCTTTGAAAACAATGTGCAAAGGACAGACACCTTTCAAAAGACTCCAAGGATCCTAAACATCCCCTTGAATGGTAATTTTTTTATAAAGAAGCAAAACAAAGCTGTGACACAAAATAAACTATATAAACAAAAACAGCTAAATTCTGTTATCTGAAGTTAGGAGCACATCAAATAAACATGAAATATTAACGTGGCACTATGGAAATAGGTTTCCTATCAAACAGGCAATTAAAAAAACTAAAGTATAGTGAGCCACAGACGCATTCATTTTTTAAAGCTGGGATGAATAACAAGTGGACCCTTTGACTCTCTTTTCTCTTTCTTACAAAAGAAAGCAGGGGAAGAATGTATTTCACATCCAGTGGAGTACGTATTTTCAGATGTTGACACATCTTTATTGCTCAATCTGTTACTGAAAAAATTAAACCTGTTCCTGCAGGCTGTGGACAGTCGGCTCAGCGGTACACGTTACCAGCCTCTACCTGAGTTAATTTACCATTTAGAACTCCATGAGTGTGAAAGTAATCCTCACAGTAAACAACATGTACTCCACGGTAAATACTGCATTATCCCTGGGCCAAATGATGCAGTCAACTCCATAAATAAAAACCCTGGCAGGAATTCCGACCTTTTACAATTACAAACTAATTCTTGGCTGAAAATAAACAGTGTGGTAATTTCATTCATTATGGGTGGCAAACAAAGTCCCACAAAGTGTATGTGTTTGAGAACCTGTTGTCTTCTGGTTAATGGACGTTAATTTGGGGGTTCAACAGTATGTCTCAATCATTTCGCAAGGACAGTTACAGCATAGGCCCACAAAGACTGGTGTGGAGAAATCGAATTGGCTAAAATGTGCGCTACAGGAGACTACTATTTGTCCAAAAGTTCTAAGATCTTGGTGACACAATTAAGAGTAAGTTTTCTATTATGGAGACATTTGCTACAAATTAACCTTCAATTTCTTTTCATAAGTGGAAACGAAGGACACTAGTATTGTGGTTCATTAGAAAATACCTTAATCGTGGTTTATATTTGGTAATACATCAGTATTTATAAAGAGCTATTAGACCTAATATACATATATCCTTTTTTAATTCTAACCATCACATGTACACATTACTCATCTTCAATATTTAGGTTTATTATTATGAGTTTAATTCATGAACATTTCAAAAGAAAAGTAGCTTTGAGGCAAGGCTTTTTCTTGCATCAAATCACATCAAAGGCCCCAGTAAGATACCAAAAGGTATAAGAACATTTATATATATTTAGATGGCAATTCTCCTACTGGGAACTTAACCCAATAAATAATCACTTATGTGGTTTAAAACTGAGAGTGATGAAGTAAAGAAATCAAGTCAAAGTAAAAAAAAAAAAAATCGGGGTAAATCAGGGTAAAACAAAGTTACCATCAATTTACTATGTGAAGTATTGCATGCAGTTGGGAGAGTTAGGCCACAAATTCAACTCTAACCAGAGATCAAAGCAAAGAGAGAAACTAAATATAAGATTCAGTGTCTTTAATATAAAAGACCAAAGGAGAAAATAAAACCTGTTTTTCCCCACTGGAATAAAGGTTCGAGAAAAATCACTCCTATGGAGCCTCAAAGTAATTCTCCTTAATGAACTTGGAATGTTCTTCAACAGCACGCTGACAGCAAATGCTGCAGAATGTGACTGTAGCTCATATTCTGAGCTATTACAGGTGTAGCTCAGTGAAAATTCTGACAAGGGACCAAATAATGTTCAAAGCACTGAGGTCTCTGATGGTCTTGTTGGAATCAGCAGCAAATTTAGAACATTTGGAAGGTTCAATGGACTATAAAGGGGTTATCAGTGGTTTTAAAAACTGTGTTCTCAGAAGTCTTCGTCTCTATTACAGATGCCAGAGAAAGGAAGAGAAAAGGTACAGGGGTAGACACGATGGAGTTTTGGGATTCTATTCCTGCTTTACACAGAACAGCTCCTTGCTCATCAATTTCATTAGACGACTTTGTCATTATTTGAAGAGAGGGTCTATTGAAAATGAAAAAATAAGAAGTGGGTTCACTACCCCATTAATTACAACAGTTAAAAAATTGCTACATAAAAATCACAGAAATACTGTAACACAAATTTAGTCCTAACTACTGTGTCAAGTGCTAAAGTTGGGTCACAAATTCGACTGTGGTTTTAACAGACCGCAAAGAGAACAATTTTAAGATTCAACATAGGGGGCACCTGGTGTCTCAGGGGATTAAGCCTCTGCCTTTCGCTCAGGTCATAATCCCAGGGTCCTCCTCCTCTCTCTGCCTACTTATGATTTCTCTGCCAAATAAATAAAGACTTAAAAAAAAAAAAAGACTCAATGTTGGGCTCCTGGGGACTTAGTCAATTAAGTGACTGACTCTTGATTTTGGCTCAGATCATGATCTCAGGATCTTGAGATCGAGCCCTACATCAGGCTCATGCTGGTTGTGGAGTCTGCTTAAGATTCTTTCTCCCTCTGCCCCACACCACCCTGCTCATGAGTTCATGTGCACTTCTCTCCTCTCCAAAGAAAATTCCACATTAAAATGAGCCAATATGATGCTGCCATTGCCAGATGATGATGGTGAAGATGGTAAAGATTATGTGCTAAAAGCAGAATATGAATATATGCACATAGCAAGTTTACAACTATGCAAAAAGATAGCCACGTGATGGAAGGAAATACACAAAGATCAAGTTCTATTGATGTGATTTCAAGGGTTTTTTCTTTTCATCTGTAAACATTCTTTTAGAGATGAGCAGTAATTTTGACTACATAAAGTTTTAAAATTAAAAGGCAAATCATTATATGACTAAAAAAAACTTTGTGGCAAGTGCAACTATAAAGGTTTAATATCTTTATTATTAAAAGTAATAATTATTCAATAATGGGCAAAGTATTAAGAGTCTAAATTTCCTTATTTTAATAATTTGCAGTTTGACTAGATAAAGAGCAACAAACATTATATCTTCAGTGCAGTATGCTAGGAAGACTTTCAAATTGCCCTATATACATAAATTCATTTAATCCTTGTAACAACCCTTTAGATGATATTTGTAGAAATGGGGAGCCTGAATCACTGCCTGTGAAGCAACGTGCTCCAAGTATGTGGCTGGTAAATGGTGGTTCCAGGTTTCAAACTCAAGCTATCTCCAGAGTTAGTGCTCTTGACCAAAACATAACCTGCCTCGTAATAGCCATTTGGCTTACTTCCTCTCAGCCCTACCACCATCCCTAATTCTATGTCATGTGACAATAATGCTATCACCTTCCATTGCATGCTACTGTACAGTTTCCAAAGTGTGGTATGCATTGTCTGGTTTTTTTTTTTCAAAGATTTTATTTTTTTATTTGACAGAGAGAGAGAGATCACAAGTAGGCAGAGAGGAAGGCAGAGAGAGAGAGGGGGAAGCAGGCTCCCCGCTGAGCAGAGAGCCCGATGTGGGGCTCGATCCCAAGACCCTGAGATCATAACCTGAGCCGAAGGCAGAGGCTTTAACCCACTGAGCCACCCAGGCGCCCCACATTGTCTGTTCTTTAGGACACTTCCATTAGCCAGGACACTGTCCTTCTGGCTTGGATTCTAATCATGCTATTGCACTACATCTGTTCCACGTGGATAGCCACTTCGCAGACTTGATTCCTTGGTTCCTCATTTCACTGCATACATTCTAGACCACAGGGTTTGTCTGTTTGTCTCTTAGTGAATTTTTTTTTTAAGATTTTTTTTTTTTGACAGAGACACAGCAAGAGAGGGAGCACAAGCAGGAGGAGTGGGCGAGGGAGAAGCAGGATTCTCGTGGGGCAGGAAGCCTGATGCCAGGCTCGATCCCAGGACCCTGGGACCATGACCCGAGTCGAAGGCAACCACTTAACCACTGAGCCACCCAGGCCCCCCTCTTAGTGAATTACATAAAGAATCCCAAAGAGTTGCTAAATTTCATGAGCTATATGGATTGTTATAGAGCAAAAGGAACAAACCCATCTATTATAACATCTTAGTTGTAGCATTTAGAGCTTATCAAGCTAATGAGTGGCAGTCACTAGATTATAACTTCTATTTTTCTCAGACATGGCATGTAAATCTGAAAGTGGTCAGTGACAATATTAACCAGACAGATACTCTAACATTCAATCTAATGTGGATAATAAAACTATAAAAGCTTCAACTATGATTTTAACTGGCATTTTCTTACTGGGGAGAAATTACATATATATAGCTCCCAGAAACCTAGGCTTCTAAGCAAGTCTGTGACGTGCTCCTGGACAATGGAATTCATATCTGAAAAGAACAGAAGCAGCACCAAAAGACTTTGTGTCCCATCAGTGTTTGGTTTTGCTATATATAGAAAAAAATTACTTTATACCTTTTTTTTTTTTTTTAAAGTTCAGCATTGTTAGTCTTTTTTATATTGGAGACCCAGGGAATCCAATAGCAAGAGCATGATAGATCATAGTGACAGATTAAAAATTTAATGCCCTCTTTACCTAGCAAAATGCTAAACCCAAGTAATTACTTGCTTTAATCCTAACTAAAAATTGCTTTCTTGTGAAAGTAAAATTCTAAGACAAATTTTAGAACACAGGAAACACAAAAGATACACAGAAAAAAATAATTCATGTGACTTTGCTGAAGGTGTAAAAATGGTTCATTATTGGGTGCCTGGGTGGCTCAGTGGGTTGAGCCTCTGCCTTTGGCTCAGGTCATGATCTAGGGGTCCTGGGATCCAGCCCCACATCGGGTTCTCTGCTTGGCGGGGTTCCTACTTTTCCCTCTCTCTGCCTGCTGCTCTGCCTACTTGTGGTCTCTCTCTCTCTCTGTCTGTCAAATAAATAAATAAATAAAATCTTAAAAAAAATGAAGAACAATTATTTTTTCTTAGTATTCAAATCAATTATTTTTTCTTAGTATTCAAATCAGGAATTAATTTTGCAGTTGTTAGTTTTTTATTTTGAAATTGGACCTTTAAATGATTACTATACCATATTACAGTAATTGTCTAGGTTAAATGTAGCCTTCACCTCTTTTGGTACTAAAATTAGTAAAATCATGTTGACTCCTAGGATGAAAGAGTATTAGGAAAACAATTGGCAAGTCATTTGTTTTTGCCTTCACTTTCCCCTTAACTGAACAAATGGGTAATTTAGGAAAAAAATATATACATACTTGAAGAAAGGCTAGAAAATTAATGATGATCTTACTACCAAAAACTAATAAATACAATTATAGTATTTTGTATTATATTACCAGTTATATAACTAGCATTATATAACTGGTATTATAATACCAATAACTATTATTATTCTCAATATTTTAGAAAACATATTGACCCATTTAACCCTCATAAAAAGCTTTGAGGCACAGACTCAAAATTTACAGTCCTATTTCACAGCAAAGAAACAGAGTAACAGGAAGGTTAAGGCAGCTTGTTCTCAGTAACGGACCTACTAACTGACAGCCAGGCTTTCAAGTTCAGAGATTTGGGTTTTAGATCACTGCTTGTTACCCATGATTCTCCATTGTTGGAACCTCATTTTTACATGATGTATAACGTGAACATTAAAGAACAAAGTGGTTCAGTGGATGTAAATCCACATGATAAATACTATAGAAGCTGTGAAAGTGACTAATTTCACACAGACTTATAACCCCAAAGTATCTTCTTTGTATTTTAACATTTTAATATCTTAATACTGTCTACCAAGTTAACCAGCTATCAGAAAAAAAAAAATTGAAAAATGAGTTTCATTGTAAATGTGAGAAGTATGCCCTGAAAATGAGTTCAATAGAAAATGTAATGATACCATTATGGTTAGATTAGACACTGAATTGTCTTACTTCCATCACTTCAATATTCCACCACTCAAAGTATTTTCTAATAATCTTAAGGTCAATATTAATTGAAATTCAAATGGAACAAAATAGAATTTTTATGGAATTTATTATGCATACTGTCATGTATCGGTTAACAGAATCAATGGAGATCTAGCTACAAAATTAACAAGTTCCTGTTTGAAGCTGACACATGGAGATTTTACCAGAATGAGATGTAGCTTTATTTTGCTCCACATCTTCACTACTGCCATTTTGGAAGACCTACTAATCTAACTTTTTTTTTTTAATTGTACATGTATCACTTCATGGTAAGAACAGAACTGGTGGTAATTAAGACACTACATTTGAATAAATTCCAAACCTAAAAAGTATAACTAGGATATATCTTGCCTTCTACGTTGAAGACAGCATTGCAATATTTAAAAAGCTATTATATAGTTGTTTCATAAGGAACACATATATAGAGTTATTTCATCAAGCCATGATTCAAGACAACTCTTCCTGAAAGTTTCACACAACATATTCAGTCCACGCTCTCAATTTCCACCCTATTGATGATCACCCTATCCACCCAAAGTACACAAAAGGTTACATATTTGCATTTTTAGGAGACAGAAAGGTAGAGGTTCACAGACCTACTTCTATAGTATTTAACTAAGAGGTCATCCTGGATATTACATAACTGTTGCAGAGGCATTCTTGCTATCTTTGTAACCCAATCCTGCATCTTCCTTGGTCTACGGAATACATATCACAGGTTCCATTGTACTCACGATATTTCACTGATGGGAATTCATTCACAGACAAGTGAACACAATAAGCTCTTTTTCAAGCCTTGAGCCATAAAAAATGTCCCATATATAATCTTCCATGCTTTCTACCCATTACAGTTGTTTGGAATGGAGAAGACAATTTGCCAGTGACATTGTGGAAGCTGATTCAACCAGCACACAACAGTCCATTTTTAAATATTCCTAGGATGTTTTGAGCCAGTTGTTACACGATCAGCAGCTTGAAATTTACCACGGTGAGAGTACTTATACCAGAGACATCAGCAAATACTGCATAGTAGTGTTTGGTGTTTTTCCCTCCTTATTTGGAGAGATGGGATGCCAGCATACTAATACCCCTAAAAAGGTTTGTCATTCACTTTTGGAAGGTAACAGAGCCGAAATTTAAAAAGAGGTTAGTCTGATTTACTCCTACAGAAAGAAGCCACCTGATGAGCTATACCTCTATTAGATGGCTGTGTCTGGGGGAAATAGGGTATTTGAGTTTACTCAGGATGCTTTCTGTGCCCATTTTCACATTGAATTAATGGTGCCCCCTTGCACTTGCAGACGTATCTTCATTTGAGTGACAGCAACTATATAGCAAGTTCAAAACAGAACATATCTTGAATTAAGCCACTGAAAATTTGAGTGTCAAATTATCTGTCACTATCTGTTAGTAATATTTTATCTAATACAGTAGCTCACTCTCCTTTATTTTACAATAAAGAAACTATTTGATCTTCATAACATTTTAGGAAGAAAAGCAATGATTTGATGTGCTCACTTCCACATATGTGTAAAGGCAAAGAAAGTAAACTTGACACAGTGATGGTGGCAGAGAATTATAAGTTTTCTTGACTTGGAATCCAAGGCTATTGACAATAGTCATCTCTAAATTTGCAACAATCTTCTGAATATAGTATGATTTAGGGACCATGGTAACTTCCTTCAGGACAATATTTCAATTTGTATTTTCTCAGCACACAACAATTGGAAAGAACGTAAGATGCTCCAGAGGTACCCTGGATGATCATGTAAAATTTATTTAACACAGTTGTTATGTGTCCTGGGGGTATTTCTTTTTTTCAATCAAAACTATACTTGTTGCTTCAAAATGTTAACAAATTAAAGCCATTTGGTTTCACATCAAATCCATCATCCTTATGTGGTTTTTTTTTTTTTTTTTTTGCCTCTAGCAAGAATGGTATGGAGAGGCCTCTGACTAAAATAAATACTGCTTTCTCCAAAATCGATTGGTATTATATCTAGATTGACTTTGGGCACACAAACTCATGCCTGCATGTAAACACAAAATCCACACCCAAGCCTCTTATAAAAAAACCTGTAGATTTGAGATGCTGGGTGAACACTGATTCAACAACAGGGTTCCTACTGTCCATCTTCTTTCTGGATTATTTTCACTGACTAGTTATGCTCAGACTCCTAGCCTTAATGTCATCCCCTTATAGTCACATTCAGTCAAAATCCTCAACAATTTATTTCCATTCTACATTTTAAAATTAACATTTAAATTCAACATGTGCTTTTCATTTAATTTAGGTCTCATAGGAAGCATATAAAGTTGATTTGGTTAATATCACCATTAATGAAGAAACTGAGGTACAGAGAAGTACAATGCCTACAATCTTTTTTTTTTTTTTTTTTTTTTTTGCTACTGGTTATTATAGTTATCAAAAAATTTTGGCAGGTTATAAAGTATCTCCAATTTTGAAAAGAATAGATATACCTTAACTTTAAAACATTTTGGAGAACAGAGTACTAGAACTTCTATTTTCTTTAATGAGATCATGAAAATTTAGGTACTGGACATGGACAACAAAAATAAATCTGACTGATCAATATAAATGTCAAAATTCTGAGGAAAATATTATAATACAAATCTAACAATGTCTGGGATATATGGGTATATGCAGTAAGATCATCTCAGGTATAAAAGAATTATTTAATTTCAGAGCATTTAATGACATAATTCACTAGTTCAGCACATTAATGAAAAAAGAACTTGTGATTATGTCTGGAGTTACAGAAAAGGATTTAACTAGATCAATTTTTGTTTTGTTTAGTTCAAGATGTGTTTTGTATTTTTATCTTTCTACTGTCTATCATTCAACTTAAGACAGCTCCACAAATAAAACAGGTACTATTAGGTAGGAAAATGGACACAACGACTGTCCTCAGCAATTCTGTGTACCCTGTTCTCACTGTCCTAACAGTCCAATATAGTTTTTTTTTAAAACTCACATTTGTGACAAAAACATTATTATGTACTGTATAAAACAATCAAAAACCTCACATACAGAAAATAATTTTTAGCAAATCAGAGTTGTAGGGGATTTACCAAGCTTTATGAAGGATATTTACCTGAAACCTTTAGCATAAAAACTATTATTTCATACCCGGAACATTTTAAAGTCAGACAACAAGAATCAAAGAGTATGTGGAGAAGTCATAACTCTCAAACACTGACAGACAGTAAAATCACTTTAGAGAACCGTTTATCAGTGTCTGATAAACTTCAAAATATGTGTACACTAGGATTCAGCAATTTTAGTTCTAGATGTTAGAGAATCCTTCATATGGCTGCAAGGATACAAAGGATATATGCACGATTTTGAATAAAGAAATACAGGTGGAAATAAATCCATAGCTGATGAACATGCATATTTTGGTATATTCTTATAATGTATTACTATTTAATGAATGAATTTGATTATATTCAACTACAGGTATAAGCAAGTGTCCAACACATACATGTAATTGTAAAGATTAAGTTCTATTCCTCAAAAACCATGCTAATGTATACTTACATTATAATAAAAATACTATGGCTACAATGTATGGCACGGACATAAAGACATGTAGTCAAAACAAAGAACTAGATCAGAAAGATATAACCAACTACAAAATAGTAACTACTACTGGTGAGGCAAGCTGAAAAAGATCTAACTTTTTATTTCATGTCTATGTCATTTAAAAAAAAAAATTGAAGTCACTATGACCAAATAGCACTATTTACTATTTCCTGATAGAGAATTTTTACATAAAACAAATTTGTGCTGTGAGTGACCCTAACAATTAGCTAAGTCCCTTGTTTTTCAAGTATGGAGAAGAAACTCAAGACAGTATACACACTATGATTACAAAGATAGATGAAAGCAGAACTAGAAAAAAAAATCCAGGTTTTCAGACTCTAATTTAGTGTTCTTTCCATAAAATTACACTGACTTCAATCAGACCGATTTTATGTGGCATTTTATTTTGATTCAACAGAAAGATTTTTACCCTGGCTCATATTTTTTTCTCCTGATTAAATACTCCCTATATATCTTTGTCTTATTTGTATCAGTCTATTCTAGAGTAACTTGTTTACAGGTCTGTCTTTCCCACTTTCAAAATTCCTGGATGTCACAGACAATTCCTTGTCATTTTTAAAAATCTCCATTCATACTGTCTTCTGTGCAAAAGGCATTCTATGTGTGTGTGCTTAAAGAATTGAATACATTGATTATTTTTTCAGTAAGCTGAGCATACTTTTTTTTTTAAGGTGTTTTTTTTTTTTTTTAAAGATTGTATTTATTTATTTGACAGACAGAGATAACAAGTAGGCAGAGAGGCAGGCAGAGAGAGCAGGGGAAGTAGGCCCCCCAGAGAGCAGAGAGCCCAATGGGGGCTCGATCCCAGGACCCTGGGGTCATGACCTGAGCCAAAGGCAGAGGCTTTAACCCACTGAGCCACCCAGGCTCCCCAGAGCATATGTTTTAAATATGTTATATGTCATATTCTGTGTTATGCATGGGGCTGTCATACAAAAAATGGATGAAGTTTGTAACACTAACTTCAACATAAAGTATACGAGTTAGATGCTTTTCTCTTGGCATTTGTCTTCAAGTTTTTATGACCATTTCTAACCTATTTTGATAGAAATAATTTCAAACTCACAGGAACAATACATCGCGCTGGGGTTTTTTTGTTTGTTGTTGTTGTTGTTGTTTGTCAGAGTGATGAGCTAAAGCAAAGTGAGGTGTTGGCATAATTGCCCCTCAAATAATCAATTTGTTTTTGCTTATTTTACAGCATAAAAAAATCACAGGGCAGCAGAGAAAAGCCAATCAATATGAAAATGAAATACTTTATGCTTTTTTCTCTATAAGCTCCTTTAAAAATATAAAGTATATAAAAAAGAGATACAACACTGAAGTACTTAAATTTTTTTAAATGTTTCACATGGGAATTTGTCTCTGAGTAAGAGGGAATAAATTCAGTGATGAAACCTGGACAGAGCACATACAACAACCATTTGAGGAATGTGAAATGAAGTAATGGTTGGTAAAGTGGACAGAAGACCAGAATTTGATGCACACCCTCAAATAATTGGCTTGTCTTTTTTGGTATTTTTTAATTTTTTCCCTTAGTAGCCATGATCTCTGCTCCAGGAGGTATCCAGTTCTGGCTCAAAAAGAGGCAAATAGTTTTCTAATGGTCAAAGAACATAGGTGAAAGACTTCCAATTTTCTTTTTTTTTCCTACGTTCTCTCATGCCTCAACCCTAAAACAATCTCCTAGCAATGGTGGCACCAACAGTGGCAGAAATAGGAGCCTGCAGAAAGCTGAAATTCTAACAAGCATCACCTTCCTTCATATTAAGAAAACCTGCGGTCTCAAAAACATGGGATAAATCTCCATTACTTTTTCCTCTATATATATCATTCTAATTGATAATCCCAGATACAGTCACAATTACGGCAAATGTGTGATAGATCTGGAAAATAAAATTCCAGGTTTTCTGGGTAAAGCATAAAAAAGAAGCTCGAAGAAGCAAAAATACCAAGGAGATAAAAAGAAAGGTTATGAAAATGATTCCATAGTCGTTTATGAATTTTGAACCTTACATCTAAGCTCTACTTGTATGGATCTGTTCTTGAAAGCATCCTATTGTCTTTGAAAATTGAACAATGGAATAGATCACCACCAACACTCAAACTGGCCAATGAGCAGTCCACCCATGGAACAAATATGTCCAACTTTGCAATAATTTTAGAAGTGGAACCAACCTTGAAATACAACCCACTGAAGACTTGTGGCCTAACCAGTTCAAATGCCTGCTTAAAAAAATAAATGTAAAGTGAAATTATTATTTCCCATAGTATTTAAACAAGACCTGGAGGCTCATAACCAATTGTTCAAAAAGTTCAAGAGACAAACTAAAATTACTTGGCAAACAAAGAAGCAATGGATAATGTTTAAAAAACATAGATGTGGGAGTGTCTGAAAAAGACTTTAGAGCAACTAATATCAGTATCCTTCAATATTTCAGAATGAATGCTCTCAAAACAGAAAAAAAAAAAATCTGAGGAAAAAAAAAGGTGGGGGGGGGCAGAAACAGAGATTTAGTCAGAACCAAATAGAAATTTTGTCAAACTTATTATTAAAATATAGGCAATAAAAGAAAGCATCAGTGAACTTGAAGGTAGGTCAATACAAATGATTCACTCAGAACTAAGAGAAAAGAGATAGAAAAGAATAAAACTGTGAAACATTTACAAAAAAGCCTAGTATTCATGTCCTTATAGTCTGAGAAAAGAAAAACTGCAGTGTGAAAAAAAAAGAACTTTTAAGAAATAATAAGTGAAAACTTCACAATCTAGTGAAAGACACAAATTACAATTTCAGCTGGGTAAACCCCAACCTGGTACACCATAAAGTAGTCCATGACCAAACATAAAGAACTGCTAGTAATTGCAGACAAAGAAAAAATCTTGAGGACAAAACAAGGAAAAATGACATGTTACCTACAAGAATACAATGATTCAAATGGATTTTAATTTCTTATTAGAAACCATGGAGCCCAGTAGAAATGGGATATTTTTGAAGTGCTGGAAGACAAGATCACCAAGAGTTGCACACCCAGCAAAGAGATTTCAAAAGATGAAAGTCAAATAAAGATATTCAGAGATGAAAGAAGTCTAAATTCTATAAACTCATTCTAAAAGAATGGCTAAGGTAATTACAGCAGATGTAAAATAGTAAAAGAAATTGGAAAAATCAGCAATCAATCAGGAACACAGAAACAATCAGTATTTGGTAAATATCATAGAATATTATTCTTGTTTTAAGTTTTATGTTTTTAATGGTTAAAAGCAATGAGTATCAAATTGCTTTAATGGACTTTGTAATATAGGTATGATTCCTGTAAGAGAAAGATAATATAAGTATCCAGTGTAAATTTTTTATATTTCACATGAAATGACAAAATATTAATGAAACAGACTATAACATTTTGATAACTAATTTTAATTGCTAGAAAAACCACCAAAATATGTGAGGAATAATATATAAACTAAAATACTAAAATGTTATCCAAATAACTAAAAGGAGGCAGAGAAAGGGGAAACAAGGTATTGAAAACAGATTAACAAAGATAAAATTTTAAAAAGATCTAAACATGTTAACAATTATATTAAATGTAATTTTAAAACATCATTTAAATATAGAGATTGTCATATAGAGAACTGATTTTAAAATGACCACAATATATACTGCATGCAAGAAATTCACTTAACTGCAATGATATAGATAGGTTCAAAGTTAAAAAAAAAATTTTTTTTTCAGACCAAATCAGAAGAAAGCTATAGTGACTATGAAAGTTAGGTACAATAGACCTCAGAGCACAGAAAATTACCAGGGATGAAAATGGACATTATATAATGATAAAAGAGTCAAATCTCAAAAGAGACAAAACTGTTTTAAATGTGCATGCAAATGAGTTTCAAAATGTGTGCAACAAAAACAGAACTAAGGAGGAGGAATGATAAGTCCTCACAAATATTTCAACAAAAACCCAGCCATTACTGTTTAATACTTCAATACTTCTCTCCCAGTAGTCAGTAAATAATTACTGTTGAATAGTTCAATACTTCTCTCCCAGTAATCAATAGAAATAAGAAAAAAAAATCAGTAAAGATACAGAAGAACTGAACAATAGTATAAATAAATGGACTATAACTGATATTTATTTAAGGCTGGATACACATTTAACTGAGTAAAAAAATTCACCCAGACAGATAATAATCTTGGTCAAAAAACAATCTTACTAAATATGTAGGAATTTAAATCATACAAATCATGTTCTCTAACCATAATGGGATTACACTGGACACAAAAGCACAAAGACAGAAGGGCAATAGGCACATACAAAACAATTCTGATTAAACACACTTTTAAATAATCCATGGATCAAAGCAGCAGCCTGAAGGGACATAACATATTTTTAACTTAGTAAAAATGAAAATGCAACTTACCAAATTTGTAGGCTTCAGCTAAAGCAATACTAAGAGAACTATGTATATTAAATACTTATATTTAGAAAGTCTCAAATAATTGAAGATTCTATATTTAAGGGCAAAATATACATAAAACAGAAGAAAATAAAAAGCAAAAATACATGACAAAGAAAATCAGTGAACCCAATAAAACTGGCTATAAGATCAGTAAATTTGATAAATCTGAAGCAACATTGACAAGGAAAAAAGAAAACACAAATTACTAGCATCAGAAATGAAGGATATCACTACAGATACTAGGGACATTAAATGATTATTAGGGAACACTACCAACAACTCTATGCAGTTAGTTCAACAACTCAGCCAAAACTCACACAACATGAAATAGGTAACTTAAATAGTCCTGTAATTATTAAAGAGGTTAAATGTGTATGAATGTGTAGTGAAATAATCTGAAATAGAAATTTCTAGGCTCAAAAGGTCTTACTGGTCAATTCTGCTAAGCATTTGAAGACTTGAAGAAGTAGCACCCATTTACACAATCTCATTCATAAAAGAGAAAAAGAAACACCATAAGAGACCTTCATTACTCTGACTCTGTAACTATACAAAAACAGTACCAAAAAAAATCCTATAACAATGTTATCTCACAATATGAAAATAATCTTCAACTAAATCTTCCAAAGTAACCCTTCAAAAAATATCAGAAAATCTTATCCAGAAGTAGCCATAACCAATTGTGGTTTATCCTGGAAATGTGAAGCTGGTTCAATACTTAGACATCAATCCATGTAATCTACCATATTAAGAGTCCAAAGAAAATAAGCCACATAATTATGTCAACTGATGCATAAATAGCCATTCATGGGTAAGTCTCTCAGCAAATTAAGAATACAGAGAAATTTCCTAAATCTGATCTACAAAACCAGAGCTATATTCATATTCAATACTGAAAGACTGTTTTCCTCTTAACATCAGAATCAAGGTCTGGAGGCTTATACAAATTTATTCAGCATTGTCTATAAGTCCTTAACAGTGCAATTGGGTAGAAAAAGGAAAGATGGGTAGCTTGAATAAGAAGTAAAGTGGTCCCTATTTACAGATGTCATGATTTTCAACATAGAAATCTCGAGAATTTTACAAAACTATTTCCAGAATGAGTTCAGTATAGTTGTACTCTGCAAGAAAACAAATATTGTGCCCTATATTCTAGCAATGAATACTTAGTAAACTAAAAATTTAAAAGCAAGATCATATACAGTACCTCTAAAAATTAAATTGTAGTTTTCCTCATGTAGGTCTTGTATATATCCAATTAGGTTTATGCCTCAAGTATTTATTTCATTTGGGGGCAATATATCAACAGTATTATATTTTTATTTTCAAACTCCATTTATTCATTACCGGCATATAGGAAAACAATTTACTTTTGTGTATTAACTTTGTGTTCTGCAACCTTGCTATAATTGTTTATTAATTCCAGAAGATTTTTGTCAATTTTTCCAGATTTTCTATGTAGGTGATTACACAGCCTGTGAACATGGAGAGTTTAATTCTTCCTTCTCATATGCATACCTTCTATTTCCTTTTTTGTATTATTTCAGTACCTAAAATTTCCAGTATGATGTTAAAAAAGTGTTGAGAAGGGAACGTCCATGTCTTTAGTTCCTGATTACAGTGAGAAAGTTTCCAGCTTCTCACTACTAAATATGATATTACCTGTAGTTTTGCAGATTTCTTTGTCAAGTTAAAGAGGGTCTTCTGTAGTCCTACTTTACTGAGATTTTATCATGAATTGGTGGATTTTGTTCAGTACTTTTTGTATAAAAATATTTTTGTATGTATTATATATGTATGATCATTGAATTATATTAGATGTGATCATTGATTTCCTCTTGAACCTGTTGTGACAGATTACATTATTTGATTTTTAAATGTTTAACCAGTCTTGTATGTATGGAATAAACCTCACTTGGTCATAGTGTATAATTCATTTGATAGGTTACTTTGATGAGGATTTTTTAATCTATGTTTATGAGATATGAGACTATGAGATATTAGTCTAGTTTTCTTTCTTTCAAATGTCTTGTGATTTTGTTCTTATAATTTTCTTAATAATGCATAAATGGTTAATGGACAGGCATTACCAATTAGACTGAACTATGTTAGTGACCCTGTGGGGAAAGTATTTTCTATTTTCTTTGACATATGTATGTTCATGAGGAGGTTAAAATATCCTGGACCCTGAGTTTAAACAATAAATCTAATTTATACAATCTGCCATTTTCTTTAAAAATTTTTTTTCTTTAAGAGGGTATATTGTTTTATTTTTTCTAGTTAGTGTTTCTTTAATTATAGGTTAGGAAATTTTGTGTTCATGTGCACACATGCACACGTGTGTTTATAAGCCATTTGTGTTCCTTCTCATGCATTTCTTGTTTTTGACCATTGACAAATTCTTTACATATTGAAGGAATTAATTATTTTTTATTAACATATATTATTTGTTTCAAGGGTACAGGTCTGTGATTCATCATTCTTGCATAATTCACAGTGCTCACCATAGCACATACCCTCCCAATGTCTATCACCCAGCTAGCCCATCCCTCCTATCCACCTCCCCTCCAGCAACCCTCAGTTTGTTTTCCTATGATTAAGAGTATCTTACCATGGGTCTCCCTCTCTGGTTTCAGTCTTTCATTTTTCCCTCTCTTTCCCTCTCTGCCTTTGTTGTTCAAATTCCTCATATCAGTGAGATGATAATTGTCTTTCTCTGACTTTCTTATTTTGTTTAGCATAATACCCTCAAGTTCCAC
The DNA here is from genome assembly GCF_964662115.1 of Mustela nivalis. Taxonomy (NCBI): domain Eukaryota; kingdom Metazoa; phylum Chordata; class Mammalia; order Carnivora; family Mustelidae; genus Mustela; species Mustela nivalis. The sequence goes on along the minus strand of NC_139027.1, from coordinate 70,924,457 downwards.
TCATGTCATTGCAAATGGCAAGATTTCGGGGGTTTTGATGGCTGCATAGTATTCCTGTGTGTGTGTGTGTGTGTGTGTGTGTGTGTGTGTGTGTAATCTTCTTTATCCATTCATCTTTGATGGACATCTTGGATCTTTCCTTATTTTGGATCTTGCGGACATGCTTGATATAAACATTGGGGTGCTGGTGCCCCTTCAGATCACTACACTTGTATCTTTGGGATAAATACCCATTAGTGCAATTGCTGGGTCATAGAGTAGCTCTATTTTCCACCTTTTGAGGAACCTCCATACTGTTTTCCAGAGTGGATGCACCAGCTTACTCTGTATCAACAATGTAGGAGGGTTCCCCTTTCTCTGCATCCTTGTCAACATATGTCATTTCCTGAATTGTTAATTTTAACCATTCTGACTGGTGTAAGACGGTATCTCATTGTGATTTTGACTGTATTTCACTGATGATGAGAGATGTTGAGCACCTTTTCATGTGTCTATTGGCCATTTGGATTTCTACTTTGTAGAAATATCTGTTCATGTCTTCTGCCCATTTCTTGATTGGATTATATGTTTTTTGGGTGTTGAGTTTGATAAGTTCTTTGTAGATTTTGGACACTAGTCCTTTATCTGTCACTTGCAAATATCTTCTCCCATTCCATGGGATGCCTCTTGGTTTTGTTGACGGTTTCCTTTGCTGTGCAAAGGCTTTCGATCTTGATGAAGTCCCAATAGTTCATTTTTGCCCTCTCTTCCCTTGCCTTTGGTGATGTGTCTAGGAAGGTGTTGTTGTGGCTGAGGTCAAAGAGATTTCTGTCTGTTTTCTCCTCAAGGACTTTGATGGATTCTTGTCTCACATTGAGGTCTTTCATCCATTTTGAATCTATTTCTGTGTACAGCGTAAGGAAATGGTCCAGTTTTGCTCTTCTGCATGCAGTTGTCCAATTTTCCCAACATTTGTGGAAGAGACTGTCTTGTCCACTGGACAGTCCTTCCTACTTTGGGGAAGCAAACAGGCATCAAAATCCTGGAGGTATAGAAAATCCCCCTCAAAAATCAATAAAAAATAAGTCAACACCCTGACATCTAATAGTAAAACTTACAAGTCTCAGGGAAAAAAAGAAAATCCTGAAAGCAGCTCAGGACAAAAGATCTATAACCTAAAACAGCAGAAACATTAGATTGGCAGCAGATCTATCCACAAAGATCTGACAGGTCATAAAGGACTGGCATGATACATTCAGGGCACTAAGTGAGAAAAATACATAGCCAAGAATACTATATCCATCTAGGCTGTCACAAAAGATAGAAGGAGAGATAAAAAGCTTCCAGGACAAAAAGAAACTAAAAGAGTTTGTAATCACCAAACCAGCCCTAAAAGAAATATTGAAAGGAGTCTTCTAAGCAAAGAGAGAGCCTAAAAGTAACATAGACCAGAAAGGAACAGAAACCATATATAGTAACAGCGACTTTAAAGGCACTATGATGGCACTAAATTCATATCTTTCAATAGTTACCCTGAATGTAAGTGGGCTAAATGCCCCAATCAAAAGACACAGGGTATCAGACTGGATTAAAGATACAAAACAAACAAACAAACAAACAAAAACCAAGACCCATCTATATGCTGTCTGCAAGAGGCTCATTTTAGACCCATGGACACTTCCAGATTTAAAGTGAAGGGATGGAAAATCATTTACCATGCTAATGGACATCAGAAGAAAGCTAGGGTGGCAATCCTTATATCAGACAAATTAGATTTTAAACCAAAAACTATTATAATAAATGAGGAAGGACACTGTATCATACTTAACGTGTTTATTCAACAAGAAAATCTAAAAATTTTAAATATTTATGCCCCTAACATGGGAGCAGCCAATTACATAAGCCACTTAAAAACAAAATCAAAGAAACATATTGACAATATTACAGTAAAAATAGGGGACTTTAACAACCCCCTCAGTGAAATGGACAGATAATCTAAGCAATAGGTCAACAAGGAAATAAGGGCCTTAAATAACACACTGGACCATCAGATGGACTTCGCAGATATATTCAGAACATTCCATCCCAAAGCAACAGAATACACATTCTTCTCCAGTGCACATGGAACATTCCCAGAATAGATCACATCCTGGGTCACAAATCAGGTTTCAACAACTACCAAAAGACTGGGATCATTCCCTGCATATTTTCAGACCACAGTGCTTTGAAACTTGAACTCCATCACAAGAGGAAATTTGGAAATAATTCAAATACGTGGAGGTTAAAGCGCATACTACTAAAGAATGAATGGGTCAACCAGGAAATTAAAGAGGGATTGAAAAATATTCATGGGACAAATGAAAATGAAAACACAACTCTTCAAAGCCTTTGGGATGCAGCAAAGGTGGTCCTAAGAGGGAAGAATATAGCAATACAAGTCTTTCTCAAGAAAGAAGAAAGGTTGTATAATTCATAAATATACAACCTAACCCTACACCTAAAGGAGCTGGAGAGAGAACAACAAATAAAGCCTAAACCCAGCAGGAGAAGAAAACTAATAAAGATCAGAACAGAAATTAATGAAATAGAAACCAAAGGAACAGTAGAACAAATCAACAAAACTAGGAGCTGGCTCTTTGAAAGAATGAATAAGATTGATAAAACCCTGGTCATGCTTATAAAAAAAAAAAGAAAAAAGAAAAAAGAAAAAAGAAAAAAAACACTTAAATTAATAAAATTATAAAGGAAATCAGAGAGATCACAACCAATACCAAAGAAATACAGTCTTTTGGTAGCAGATGGATTTCACAGATATATTCAGAGCATTCCCTCCTAAAGCAACAGAATACACATTCTTCTCAATTGCACATGGAACATTCTCCAGAATAGATCACATCCTGGCTCACAAATCAGGTCTCAATTGGTACCAAAAGATTTGGATCATTCCCTGCATATTTTCAGGCCACATTGCTTTGAAACTTGAACTCAATTACAAGAGGAGAGTTGGAAAGAATTCAAATACACGGAGGCTAAAGAGCATCATACTCAAGAATGAATGGGTCAACCAGGAAATTAAGGAATTTTAAAAAATCATGGAAATAAATGAATATGAAAACACAACTCTTAAACTTTAAAACATGACTTTTCTTAACTTTTGAAGCACTACCTAGATTGATCGCTAGGATTAAAGGCACAGAAAGCTGACAAGAAACATGAAATGAAAGTGTCTACAGAACTGTCCATCAGTACTTTATTGATGAATAGTTCTCTCATATCAGTGTATCAAAAATACATTTTCATGTGTAAAGAAACAAAGATGTGCTTGTTTCTTAAATCTCTTAGCCTTTAGTGACCACTTTCATAAACTTCTAGTCTATGTGAAATATTAGAACATGTAGTTTGGTTTTGAAATTAGGGTATAATTAGTCCCATAGAATGAGTTGGGAATTATTTCATCTGTTTCTATCATTGAAAGATTTTCGCAAATTCCAAAAGTTCTTCCCTTAAACATTTGTTGGAATTCAATTCCATTCAATTGAATGGAATTCAACAAATGGATCTGGGTGTGGTATTGTTTTTATTTTGGAAGCCTTATTATTAATCTTCTTTCATTGATACATGCCTATGCTGATAGTCTACTATTTCTTCTTGTGTGAGTTTTGGAAAGTTGTGTCTTTCAAAAAATGATCTATTTTATCTAGATTATCAAATTTGTAAGCATACAGTGGTTTATAGTACTCCATTATTATTTATTTAATGTGCATTGGATTTATGGGTATGTCTCTTAACATTTCCAATATTAGTGATTTATTCTCTTGCTTTTTCTTATTTAGTGTATTTACAGGCTTAAATATTTTATCTTTTCTAAGAATGAGCTTTAGGTTTTGCTTTTTTTTGCTTTTCATTGATTTCTTGTTTTAAATTTCATGTATTTTTCTTCTTCTATTATTTATTTTCTTCTGCTTTGGAGGTTATTTGTTCCTCTTTTTCTATTTTCCTGTGGTGGAAACCTCCATCAGTGACTTTCGATCTATTTTCTTCCTTAATATATACATTCAATGCTACAAATTTCCCATTGAGATGATTTCACTGCATTCTATATATTTGGATATGATGTATTTTTCATTTTCCATTAAAATATTTTTAAATCTGATATTTCTTCTATGACCCATGTGAAAGTTAGAAATATGTTTTTTAATGGTGAATTGATTTTTTACATAAGGTGCAAAAGCAACTCAACAGAGAAATGGTCATCTTTTTAGCAAGTGGTATTGGAGAAAACGGACATGCATATGCAAAACATAAATAAATAAATTTTGACCTAAACTTCATACTTTATAGAAAAATAACTCAAAAAGTGTTAGATCTAAATGTAAAACATCAAATTATTAAACTTGCAGGGAAAAGGAAGAAAAATCCTTATGACCTGAGTTAGTCAAGGAATTCTTAGAGATTACACCAAAAACATGATCCATAATGGCAAGGGGGGGTATAATAAATTAGGTCTCATCAAAATTTAACACTTTTCAATACATTATATGTTTATTTAAAAAAATAAATAAATTTAATTTAAAAAATTTAAGACTTTTCTTCTATAATAGTTTCTTCATAGAAACTAAAAGTCGAGCTACATAATGGGAGGTAATATTTAAACAGCACATTTCAGACAAAGGACTTATATAAATAACTCAACAGTAGGAAAATAAAATTACTCATTTAAGTAGGCACAATATGCGAACAGGTACTTTACCAATGCAGATATACTTACTGCAAATAAGCACACAAATTATGTCTCATGAAATTAGCTATTGGAAAAATCAAAATATTACTATCTACCTAATGGGATGTCTAAAATTAGAAACACTGACAATATCAAGGGTTAGCTAGCAAGGATGCAGAACAAATACAGAACTCCCACGCATTGGTAGTAAAAATGCAAAATGATACATCCACTCTGAAGAATAATTTGACACTTACAAAGCTGAATATACACTTAGGTATGATGCATTAATTTCTATCCTCCATATTTAACCTAGAATAATAAAAAGCATATGTTTACTCTAATACCTGTACACAAATGTTTATAAGCCACTCTATTTCTTAATGCCTCAAGCTAGAAATCACCCAAATGTCCTTCAACGGGTGAATGAATAATCAAAACATGATATATCCACACCATAGAGCATTAGCAACAATTAAAAGGAATGGACTATGGATACATGCAATGATTTGGCTAAATCTCAAAGACATCACACTGAGGGAAAGAAGATAGTCTCAAATGGTTATATACTGTATGATTGCTTTTATATGACATTCTCAAAAAGAAAAAACTATAGTGATAGAGAACAGTTCTCCATCAGATATTTAAGGATGCGTGTGGTTCCAAATGGATAATATGAGGGAGTTTCTAGGTTAATTAAACTGATTTATCGATTGAGTGGGGTGTAACTACACAATTCTATACATGCGTTAAAATTCATAGAGTTGTACCCAAAGAAAGTCAAAATCTGATTGTTTAAGCCAATTTTATAATGCTCCTGGGAAGTATTCAACTTGCAAAAGTTATCAGGTGCACTTACTAGATAGTCATTTTCTTCCAACTAGTTATGAAAGGGGCTCTTCCCAAGTGCCTCACGTAAGAAAGCTGAGTTAACAGTATTTCACAGTGTACATTTTTTATTAAAAATCATACTTGTAGGTGGCGCCTGGGTGGCTCAGTGGGTTAAGCCGCTGCCTTCGGCTCAGGTCATGATCTCAGAGTCCTGGGATCGAGCCCCGCATCGGGCTCTCTGCTCAGCAGGGAGCCTGCTTCCTCCTCTCTCTCTGCCTGCCTCTCTGCCTGCTTGTGATCTCTCTCTGTCAAATAAATAAATAAAATCTTTAAAAAAAAAATCATACTTGTAACCCCTAAGGAACATTCGTGATTCCCCCCCCCCAAAAAAAGGGAGGAGGAAAATGTATTATCTACCAATAGATAAATTTACTGACCCATAGGTCTATTATTTTATTTATTTTTTTTATTTTTTTATTTTTTTTCCATCGATCTATTATTGATTTAGCTTCTCAATTTTCAAATTCTTTCTTAAGTGATCTATTGATTTTCTGATTCTAGTAGTAAGTGAAAGGAAGAAAACAACCCATAATGTGATGCTGAGTATCAAAACTATGCTAAAATCTGCCTCAAACCAGCACATTTTATCTTAAAAAGAAAGAAAAACAATTAGCATAGGTTCATTTCAAGACAGGTAAGAGTCCACTTTCAAAAACTGGCTGTCAAAATTATAGCAGTAAATTGGCATTTGGAAGACAGTGTCACTACTTTACACAGAAATCTCAAATGCAATTTTAGCATTTAGGCTTTTAAAGCAAAAGGCAGCGCTAAATTACAGGACTCAAACACAACCCTTTGTTTAAATTTTGAACTTTGGGGCACTTATTACAATAATGATGCAAATAAAAGAGGCTAAAACACACAAAAATGAGAAAGGAAATATCCTTGCTTTAGTCTTTGTTAAACATTGCTTACCATAAAAATCACACAAACTGTATCCTGAATCATAGTTTAAGTTGCATGTGCACATTGCAAGTTTTATATACTTTCCACATTTGGACATCTTTTCCTCATTGAAGATTTCTAAGAATATAGAGCAAGAGCTCATACTCTTTTTTTTTTTTTTTTTTTAGATTTTATTTATTTGAGAGAGAATGAAAGAGAGAGGGGAGGGGCAGAGAAAGAGAGACAGAGAAACAGGCTCCCCTCTGAACAGAGAGTCCCATGTGGAGCTCAGTCCCAGCATCCTGGAAACATGACCTGAGCTGAAGGCAGACACTTAGCTGACTAAGCCACCCAGCACCCAATAAGCTGTCTTACTTTTAAAGGCTCATATGCTTGAAATCCCTTTTCATATATGGTAAGACTTGTTCTTATTAGCTCGAGTGTAAAAACTTAAGGATCTCCTATGATCTATAGTAATTTATAAAAAGAATCAAATTCTCCTGGATCACTCCATGTTTGATTGTTTATTTTTTTTTCCAAATCATTAAAATGAATCTTACATAATAGTAGAGACAGTAACCAGATATTTGGACTCCAAGTGCTTCCCATTGCCCAAATTCACCCTTTCCACTGGCTCTTGAGATGTAATTGACAAGAACTTTCTTCCTCTAACCTAAATCTTTGACTGGATTTACTAGGAGTATCTGCAAAGTAAATAACATTTTATGTAATCATCAGGAATTTACATCTTAGTGAAAGAACGATCTGAAACTAGCGCCAGTGAGAAAATGTATCTTATTTACTATTCATCATCTCATGAGATAAAACTTGCATCAGCCTCATCAATACACTTTCTTCCGTAAAAAAAAATTACATGCAAATCTTGGTGTATGTAAAAAAGACTTTTGGTAAGTGTAGAAAATGAGCAAAGGGAGTTAGCTCTATGTTTTACTAGTTTAATTTATCTATTTCTAAAAGTCTGATGTACCTATCTCCAGCACAGGGTGAAAACATCAAAAAACATGGGTATATTAGTTATTCATAGAAAGGGAAAAATTTTAAGTATCAGTTGACTGTTTGAATGGTATTGATCACTTTTGAGTTATCAAAAGGAAGCTCTATGAGGGTCGTGGGAACAGACACTGCTGACTCAGCATTTTTGTGAGGGGCTGTTCCCTTTCTCTCCATCTCTATTACCAAGGCTGCAGTTACCCCAGTATACTGAAATATTATGAGTCATCATTCTATTTACATCCTATCTCTGCTCTAGTCCAATATCAAGAACTATTTAGCTTTTTTCTGACTGACCTCGTTACTCTAAAGTCGCTTAAGGAGACAGAACCCCAGACTTGAATTCATTCTGATGTTCTGGCAGAGCTTTCTCATGAAACACTTACATATTTATTGCCATCTACAGCAAGGCACTGATATCCACGTCTCCTCACTCATAGCCAACATCAAAGAACTAAAGGCCAGGCAGTGACTAAGGCAGTCCCTTAGTCACTCAACTCCCCAGAGTTAAAGAAATCCCTTAACTCCCCAGAGAAAGGGACTTGAGCAATTGGATTATCGTGTATGAGAGGTCCAAAATAAAACCTTCTGATTCAGAATACTTTTCTATACAAGGTAGTATTATAGAAAGGATTCTACAAAATTGGTTTTCAATGTGCATTTCTGTACAGGTACTGAGTAAGCTAATCTCTTTTTCAACCTTATCTGTATTCTTTAGTTCCATATATATATATATATATATGCACACATAATGTTAATCTCCTCCTCTTTACCATTATTGCTATTAAAAATGAAGCTAGTAATAAAGGCAGCTGTGTTTGCATGTATTTTCTCTAATCCCTTTGTGTTAGCAGCACAGCAAAAACATCCAATCCCTAGTACTTACAAGAGTCTTCAAACTAAAGCACTATCTCCTCCTTACTTTCTTTCCCTCCCCTGCAAATGTGCTAACAATATGGGCCATACCACTGTGTCATTTATGGACTTTGGAGTGTGGAAATCTTGGTATTTATATTGACCTTATGCCATAAAGACAATCACTGCAATATGGTCTCAAGTTGTGTCATTTAGAGTACAACTGAAAGTAGATCCTCCTTTCAGTACACAGTGCCCTAAATCAAGCAATACTTAGTGAGCTTTACTTCTAATGCTAACAAGAGTAGGCTGTGGTTTTCTAAAGTGCTATTTTATTTTTCTTTCTGCTCTTTAAAATTAGAAAGGATATGATGCTGAGAAGTGTTCATTTGCAAACTTTAGGCTAAGAATAATTGCACAAGATTTCATTTACAATTTTACCTTTTTAATTGGAAGGAGTAAATTAGTATTATTGAGCATCTTTCACACCAAGTATTGTGTCAGCCTTATAATTGTGGGCTCTGGATTAAATATATCCAGCTTACAATGTTGACTCATCCATGAAATATATGTTTATCTATCTCAGTTTTTCCTATGAGTAAATCATCTAAAGTCCTTAATAAAACATTGGCTATAGGAAATAGTAACAGTACTAATTTTTATCAAACATTAATAAGTCAAAATATGTTTTAATAACCAAAAACTACTAAAAATAGCAGAAAAATGTATAGTTAAGGAGCTATCAAGGGTTAGAACACTTCTAAAAATCCTCAAAAAATAAAGTGCCTAAAACTGGTAGCATAAAGACAAATGAAATAGTCATTGACCGTTTTAAACCCTTAAATCAGTAATTTTATTAAATGTAAAATAGTAATAGTTCAATTAATATACAATCATTATCAAATTAGATTTAAAAATTGTTTCAAAAGACTTCTTAGTTTGGATTACCCTAGATGCAGACACTGTGCCAAGGTATCAAGTGTATATTAGAAGATACCAAGAACAAAGATAGGAGAAGAAGATGTGATATAGGAAAGGCAAGGCAGTGTATAAGGTGGACACTGTCAAGCCAGCTGCCAGAGGATATGATTGCTGCTTCAAAAGTGAGGAAATCCTAGACATCCCTGCAAAATGCACAAGCCTACCAAAGTTCAAGTGATTTGAGGTATTCATCTTTCCACACGGGTCAGTCATAGTTTAAGGGATGCCATTGGGGAATGTTAATTTCCAAGTTCTTCTGGGCATTTTTGTCTATGGGCAAAGTAGGTGCTGTAGCCTGAGAGAAGCCCTCAAATTTGATGTAAGTATTGTATGTTGATAGACTGGCATGCACAAGAGTGGGTAAGCGCTCCAAGGGAACATGAAGGGAGCATATACAATATCAGCTATACGAACTGCAAGAGACAGATCTCAAGTCTTAAGATACAAAATGACTGAAAGCAAAAGGTTGGTAAAACCATCGCTCACTAACATAAAGCCAGTATAGCTATATTGACGTATCAATATCTGATTAATGGAACTTAAGGCAAGAACCACCAGAGAAAGAAGACGACTTCATCATGATATAAGTTTCAGTCTACTGAAGGGTGTAACAATTCTGAGTCTGTAGACTTCCAGTTATGTAACTTCACAATATATTAAATTAGAAAAAAAATGCCAACCATAGACAGATTTTAACATCTTTTACTGAAAGATCTAATATGGATTTGAACAATCCAATTAATTTCATGTGAATAACACATGCAACATGACACCAAAGAATTACATAGGATATAATCATTTCAAATGGACCCAATATATATTTTTCAATTCTTATATGCTTAGCCTTAAAGGAAGTTTCAGCAAACCTCAAAGGATTTATATCTCAAGGTATATTCTCTGAATACCATGGAATTAACCTAGAAGCTAACAAAAATAATGAGAACAAAAACTTAAATGTTTGAAATATGATATCCTTTTAAAAATTGTTAGGTCAAAAAAGATACCACAATAAAAACTAGAATATTTTGACTGAGTGGTCAAAATATATGGCATATGGAAACCTATTAGACACAGTTAAACTCATCTATGGGTAGAGGTTATAGCTTTAATACACTAAAAATGAAAAAGTGCTAAAAATCAATGATTGAAGAAAGCATTAGAAGAATTTAGAAAAGGAATAGCTAAGGAAACCTAAAGGAAATAGAAGGAAAAAAAGGTTAGAAATTAAAAAAAAAAAAAAAAGGCAATCAAGATGACCAACAAAGGTACTTCTAAAGGCTCACTTGAAGTTCATGGTCATGAATATGAAATAAAATTTGTTGGAGTGGATGTTTATTTTTCATGAAACAAATTCAGCTTCTCAAATGTAGGTGATGAGTGAATAAAGAATTGCCTTTATCTAGTATTGCTCATTTTCCAAAAGGAAAAAACAAAAAAACTGAAAGAGGAGAGGGATAAAGGAGATGGTATATGAAAGGGAGCTACAATACAGAGGTGACACAGATGAGGAAGAATAAAAAGAAATGGGGAGGAGATGAAAAGTAAAGGATGTAATAGCCATGGACTGAAGACTGCAGTATGTGAGTGGAGCGACTTGAAATGGAGTCATGAATGGGATGGAGTAGTTTCTACCAATGCCATTCTTTGTGTCAAGACCTTGGGTTTGATGGGTCAGTGTGGAGATGTGAGGTTTGGTTGCAAGTATAGTACATTTAAAATTATAAAGAGTTCAGATTTCACAGGGAAATCATCCTTTCCATTCACTATAACTCCAGCCATGAATTGTACAAGTTAAAAATCCCAAATAAAAGACACACTGTATATTTTCTCCCCTGAAAAATTATTTTAGATATCCTAAAGACTTCATAGGACATGTCCATGGCTTCTTTCACATATGTATTAGCGGTGGCCCCTTCAAATAGTCTTTCTGATGTTTTCGAATGATGATAAGATTCCCTTTCCTTTCTCTTTTCAACCTTTCAGCGTCTCCTTTACCCTACGCAAAAGCCCAAGACCATGTTTACTTTAATTTTAAAGAAAATTTACTAAAAAACAAAAGAGGATTAGGACCTCAGCATAATTTGTTATGTACTGCCACCACAAGTAGCATTAGTAGAAAATCTAACTTTTTAAAAAACAACTATTATTGTTTTTCTTTATGTATTGACAAGTGGTATTCAAGGATTTATTCACTCCTTCATGCAGTAACTATTTATTGAGCTCCTTATTGATCTCTTCTAGATAATAAGGAATAATAGTGAATAAAATAGACCATGCCCATATATTGATTTTATTTTAATCAAGAACAGGTATGGTAAAAATAAGTCAGTGGGGTGGAATGCTATAAGGTAAAGTAAAAGCAGAATAAATGGATAGATGGAAGAGTCAGTGGTCTTCTTTTACATAAGGACTCAGAAACGGCCTTGCCAAAGGGACCATTTCAATATGGAGACCACAATAAAATGAGGTTGCAAGTCACTTAGATGAGGGAGAGCCCATGGGGTCAGAGAAGCATTCCCCCAAAATGCAAAGGTATGAGACAGGAATATGGCTTATGGTGTGAGGCAAGGAAAGGAAGCTAGTAAAGCTAGTATAGTAAGCTAGTATAGTAAGAAAAAAGGAGTCTGGATAAATTAATCATACATGGCCTCTGAATTCAGGATTTCACTTTATTCTTGGTGAGTTTGAAAGGTTTTGGAGAATTCTGAGCTGAGGAATAACTTGACTGAAATTGCCTTTTTAGAGAACTGCTCTGGCTCCTCCGTGAGAGTAGTTTGTGGGGGATAAAAGTTAAAGGAGAGAAATCAGCTAGAAAGTTATCACAACAGTTCAATGGAAATAGTATCTAGGTTATCAAGGGAAGTATGAAGAGTAATTAGATCCTAGTTAGGTTTCAAAGAGGAAACAGACACATTTTGCCACTGAACTGGATTTGGAACTGTGAGAGGGAAAGAGAAATTTTAAGAGTAGAAAATAATTTGTATAGGATTCTTACTTTTCATCTTGACCTACTAAGTGAATGGAACTCAAATGGAGACAACTTGAAGAAAAGCAGAGTCAAAAGCAAGACTTCAGTCTTTTGTAGAATGAATTTGAGACATCACTTATAAATCCAAGTGTAGAGATTGAAGAAGTCTGAATTTAATGGACAAGATCAAGGCTGAAGATGGAATTTAAAACTGGACTTAACACGATGAAAAGACAAAAGGGAAAAATTTGGTAATTGAGCTTAGGGATCTGTGATATTGAGAGGTTATAATGATAAGGGCATAAGAGGAGAAAAGAAAAAAAAAACATTAGTGTTCTGGAGGCTAAATGAAGTTTTCAGGAAGGAATGATCAAATATTTATGAGATCAAATAAAGTAAGAATTAAGAATAAGTCAATAGAGACTTGCAGGGAAAAAGGAAGAACAGGAGGGTCACAGGTTCCCTTCAACTAACCATTACACCTAGTTAACAGCCCACATCATAATCCAGAAAACAACCCCAGACTGACAGAATAGACTTTCAACAGCTAAATGTAGAGAGGAGACTACAATAAAGAGGGTAGGAAAGGAGGAGACCCAGTCCGGAGCCAAAGTGACCTGCAAGATTTTGGTGGGAGGGAGGGATGCCACAAGCATGCAGAGGGGACAGGAGTAGACCCCACACCAGGCACCAGGGACATTCACTGGGAAGACAAATCTTAACATCTGACTTTGAAAGCCAGAAGGACCTAAATTTGTGAGTTCTTATCATCAGTGGGGCTTAACACCTGGAACTTTGAAAATCAGTGGTCTCAGCTCTGAGAGAGGCAGGAGAGAGAAGAAACTGAGTCCTGTCCCTTAAAAACAAAGCATAAAAAATAGCCACAAAATATAGCCTAGAAATAGCAGTGTAAAAAAACAAAACAAAACAAAAAACACCTGGAGTATACACTAAGGGGATTGGTTTACTAATCTCAACATGTGCTGAAGGACAGAGATCTTTAGGAGATTTCTCCAAGCACCCATGAGCTGCCAAGAACCATATCCCTCCCCAGTCTAGATATATGGACACCTGCAGGAACCAGTGTGGTGCCAACACTCCCCACTTGGCTTGCTAACAGCACACCCCACCATAGGCAATTCTGCTCACTCCAGCCCAACTTCCACAGAAGTTCTCTAGGGTGGCTGCTAGTCCCCTCTAACAGCAATCTGCATGGGCCTTGCTGGGACTATGTGCTCCAGTCCAGTGTTATCCTACAGACATGGCCCCTCTAATAAGCTCTTGGCCAGAGTCCATCTAAAGCCATGCCAAAGCCTAATAGTGTACAAGCCACCCCAACACCCCTGACAGTATATGACACCCCAGCACACTCCACAGTGATTCCTGCCCAGGGAGAAGGAATGATAACTCCACGTACGAGTCCTAGTGCAAGCCAGCAGTGAGCTGATCTGACTTTAACCCCACCCACCAGCTAAGCTTCACATGAGACAAAACAAGCCAAAAGTGCCCTGCAGTTCAGTATTACTCTATCTCTGGCAAATGTTTGGTCTAACTTAAGCCAAAGACAGCCCCAGACTCACCCATGAACAACATAGGGCCAAAACCTTGCCCACAACAGGCACACAGAAACATTGCAGATGACTGGGCTGAAAACAAGTGCAGTTCAGTTTAAAAGTAGGGTGCACATGACATACATAGGAGACACCCCTGAAGTGCCAGCTTCCAAACAGGGGACCTTGTGTTTAAGGAACTCTTCTTCATAAAGCCATTACTTTCAAGAGCAGGAGACATAGATTACTTTCCGAACAGATAAAAACAGGCATAAAGAGACAAAATGAAGAGACAGAGGATTATGTCCCAAATTAAACGACAAGATAAAACCACAGCCAAAGGGTGACCAGTCACCTGGGTGCCTCAGTTAGTTAAACATCTGCCTTTGGCCCAGGTCATGATCTTGTCCTGGAATGGAGTCCTGCAAGGGGCTCCTTGCTCAGTAGGATCCCTGCTTATCCCTCTGCCTACCACTCCCCCTGCTTGTGAGTGCTCTCTCATTCTCTGACAAATACATAAAAATCTTTAAAAAAAATTAAGAAAAACCCCACAGCAGAGGAGCTAAATAAAATGGCGATAATGAATAAAAATTTAAAGAAATGTCATAAGGATACTCACCTGACATAAGGGTGGTGGATCTCAGTGAGAACCTCGACAAATAGAACACAAAAAAGAACCAGAGACAAAGAACTCAGTAATTGAAATTGAACATATAGTAGGTGGGATAAAAAATAGACTAAATTCAAGAGCAGATCAGTGAGCTAGAAGAGAGAAATACAAAGCTGAACAGGTGAGAGACAAATATTGGATAATGAGAATGGACTTCAAAAACTCAGGCAACATCAAGCATAGTACCATTCACATTATAGGGATCTCAGAATAAGAGAAGTGAAAAAAGGGGACAGAAAAAGTATCTGGAGAAGTAATAGCTGAAAACATCCCAAATCAGGGGGGAGGGGAACAGAAATCAATACAGGATATAAAGAGTGCCCCCAACAAAATCAACCCAAGGATGTCCACACCATGACACATAATAATTAAAATTATGAAAAGTAATAATTATGACAAAAATTTTAAAGCAGTAAGAGAAAACCATTACATACAAGGGAAATACCACAGGGCTATCAGCTGAGGTTTCATCAGAAACTTTGCAGTACAGAAGAGAATTGCATGATATATTCAAAGTGTTGAAAGGGGAAAACCTGCAGCCAAGAATATTCAGCAAGACTATAGTTCAGAACAGAAAGAGTTAGAGTTTCCAAAGAAACCTTAAAGGAATTCATCACCACTAAACCAACCCTACATGAACTATTTAAGAGGACTCTGAGTGGAAAGGAAATACCATAAGATAGAATAGGAAAAGTAAACACAAAGGCAGTTAAATTAAGCGTACCTACAGAAATCAGTCAAGGTACTTATAAAAGAATGTAAATTATAACACCATATACCTAAAACATGAGGGCAGAGGGAGAATTGTAAAGATGAATTCAAACCTAAGAGACTATCAACTTATTATAGATTACTATATGCATAAGATGCTATATACAAACCCGATGATCACCACAAATCAAAAACTAGTGATAAGAAAAAATTAAGTAAAAGGTATCCAAGTACATCACTAAAGAAAGCCAACAAACTGTGAGATAAGAGAGCAAGAAAAGCACAGAGAAGAACTACAAAAACAACCATAAAACAAAAGTGCATTAAGTACACACCTATCAATAATTACTTTGAAGGTAAATGAACTAAATGCTCCAAAAGGCATAGGGTGCCACAATGGGTAAAAAGCAAGACCCACCAAATGCTGCCCTTAAGAGACTCATTTAATACCTAAAGACACATTCAGATTTTGAATGAGAGGACGGGGAAATATTTTTCATGCAAATGGATGTGAAAAGAAAGCTGGGGTAGCAATATTCTTACCAAACAAATAGCCTTTAATCAGTGATAATACAATAAAGTTTGGGGACTTTATCGCTCCACTTATATTGGTGGACAGATCATCTAAACAGAAAATCAACAAGGCGATAGTGGCTTTGAAGGACATATTGGACCAGATGGATCTAACAGACATATTCATAGCATTCCATCCTAAAACAATAGACAATCTTTTCAAATACACATGAAAAATTCTCCATAACAGATCACATATTAAGCCACAAAACCAGTCTCAACAAATTCAAAACGATCAAAGTCATACCATGCATATTTTCTAACCACATGCTGCGTAATGAGAAATCAACCACAGGAGAAAATCTTTAAAAAGCGTAAATATAAGTAGATTAAATAACATGCTACCCAACAATGAATGGGTCAACCAAGAAATACAAGAAGAAATTAAAAAACACAAGGAGACAAATGAAAATGAAAACACAATGATCCAAAATCGTTAGAATGCAGCAGATGCTATTCTAAGACCCAAGTTAATAGCATACAAGCCTATCTCAAGAAGAAAAGTCTCAAATAAACAACCTAACCTTACACCTCAAGGAGCTAGAAGAAGAATAAACAAAACTCAAGACAGACAGAAGGAAGGATATGATCAAGATCAAGAGCAGAAATAAGTGAAATAGAAACTACAACAGGGGCACCTGGGTGGCTCAGTTGCTTAACCATCTGACTCTTGATTTTGGCTCAGCTCCTGATGTCAGGGTTCTGGGACTGAGCCTCATGTTAAGCTCTGTGCTCAATGGAGAGTGTTTCAGGATTCTCTCTCTCCTTCTGTCCCTTATCTTGCACTCTCTCGCTCTCTTACTCTCTAAAAATAAATAAACCTTAAAATCTACCCCCCCAAAAGAAAGAATGAAAGAAAGAAACCATAACGGTAAAAATAAAAACAGATCAAGGAAACCAGGAGCTGGTTTTTTGAAAAGATCAACAAAGTTAATAAATCGTTATCCAGACACTTCCAAAGGAAAGGGGGAGGGGCTCAAAGTCAGAAATCAAAGAAGAAAAATCACAACTGATGCCACAGAAAATACGAAGGATTCTAAGAGATTATGGAAATTCTTATATCAACAGATTGGACAACCTACAATTGGATAAATTCCTAGAAGCATATACCAAACATATACTAAAAATGAACTGGGAAAAAATTAAAAAATTTGAACAGACTGATTAGCAGCAATGAAACTGTATCAGTCATCAAAAAACTCCCAACAAAGAAAGTCAAGGACCAGAGAGCTTCTATAGGTAAATTCTGCTAAACATTTAAAGAGTTAATAACTATTATCAAATTATTCCAAAAAGTACAAGAGGAAGGAAAGCTTCCAAATTCATTCCATGAGCCCAGCATTACCCTGACACCAAAAGCATATAATGACACTACAAAAAAAGAACTACAAGCCATCTCTGAAGAACATAGATTCAAAAATCCTGAAGAAAATAATAGCACACTGAATCTAACAATACATTAAAGGACCTCACTTACCACCATCAAGTGGGATAGAGGGTGGCTCAAAATTCACAAATTAATCAATGTGAAGTATCACATCAGTAAGAGAAAGGATAAGAACCATATGATTATTCCAATAGACACAGGAACATCATTTGACAAAATGCAACATCTGTTCATGATAAAAAACCCTCAGTGAGTTAAGTTTAAGGGGAACATACCTCAACATAATAAAGGGCTTATATGAAAGAAATCCACGGCTAACATTATTATTCCTTAATGGGGAAAACCTGAGAACTTTTCCTCTAAGGTCAGGATTAAGACAAGGATGTTCACTCTCACTACTCTTATTTAACATAGTACTAGTAGTCCTAGCCACAGCAACCAGACCAAATAAATAAATAAAAGGAATCCAAATCGGTAAAGACAAAGTAAAACATTCACAATCTGCAGATGATGTGACACCATATGTAGAAAACCCTAAGAGTACACTTAGGATGACCATGAGTACTGTAGAGAGTTGCTGAATCACTACACTGTACCCCTGAAACTTCTAACACTGTATGTTAACTACACTGAAATTAAGATAAAAATGAAATTAAAAATAAATATAAGATTAAGTCAACAGAATTGACAATGTCAAGTTGATTGGTGATAATATCAGAAAAATATTTAGTAAATGCTTGGAAATACATCCTGATTAGAATAAGTTCAAGAGGAATAAAATAGAGTACAAATCTTTTGAGGACATTTTCTCCAAAGTGGAGCAGAAAAAGGGGAATAGTAGGTGCATAAAGTTATGGGATCAGATCATTTTTCCCCAATTACAGACATTGAAGCATATTTTTATACTAATGAGAATAATCAGGTATGATAGGAAGGGGGAAATCATTTCTTCAGGGAGAAAAGAAAAAATTATAGGAGGAATGTTCTTGAGTGGGTCAGAGGAAAGGTCATTTCATTCACAGAATGGAGAGATGGGCATTAAATGCAAACAGGGAGAATCAGCCATTCCAGCTGGAGTAAGGCAAGCTTTGTGGGTTCAGATAAATGTAGATGGATTTAATGCTAGACCTACATACGCATTCAATCCTCGTTATTTGTCTTTCACTAGTGAAATGTGAAGCAAGGACTTCAGCTCAGAATGGAGAGGGATTGTTAAGAATCTGAAGAGTGAGAACAAAAGAAGCCCTTGTCTCAGGAAGAGGGTGAATTTACTTGAGGAATAGATTTTCAAACAACCCTGATGACCCACTTATGGTTGTAATCATGAATTTAAAAGGAGTTCGCCAAACTGGGTATTTGTTCTTCTCCAGCCATATTACAGGTACTGAGTAGGTGGGAAATTCAGTCATCAGTACTGAGGTCTTGACAAGCTGGCAGGACTGAAGGGAGAAAGGGAAAGCAAAGCTGAGTGTGATGACTGAATGGTACGCTGAAACAAAGACAGGCAAGAAAAAATGGGAGGCCATCAGTCTTACAAAGAGTTACTATGTTACTATCAATGGATTAAGGGTCCCAGTGGACCAACAGAATGAAGGGAAGAGCTGTCAGCATGGTGGTCTGACCATATAAGGTTTGAAATTGAGATTATAATAAGAAGATAGTTACTGTGATTGACTCTATCTTCAGTCTGATCATAGAAATGGGAAGCTGATGGGGGTAGAAGACAAGATAATTGGAGGCCAGAAGACCCAGGAAAGGAGAGGGATCATTATGTTGATACTGGCATGATTGATTCAAAGAGGAGTGGTGCTGGAGGAGGGTTAAACAGTTTCTAAAATCTTGAAAGAAGGGAGTAAGAAAATTTCCCAGAAGGACAGATACATGTAGCCGGGAAAGGTAGCATAGGTACTACCTGACTGTGCACGTCAGTGGAGCAGCTGTGTAAGAAAAGGAGGAAGAAAAATGATCTCAAAGGAGCACAGAAGAGCAAAGAGGAGATCTACTCACCCTCTATAACCACTGGCACATGGACTGGGAAAGATAACATAACCACCCTCTGAGAACACTCCAAGGGCAAGCAGTGCCTTCGAAGGACAATGAATTTTAAGAACATTGACTGAACCTCAACACCAAAGACTGAGGACATCAAGGGCTGTATTAATGATGGAGCCTATATCACGAACAATTTTCAGTGTCAGACTTGGATATGTGGTCAGGTCAGAGCAGTGGCTAGACAAAGCTATATGGAATTCTAAGTCCAAATAATGAACGGTGAAGTTGCATTTTGTGTTTTTGAAGGGTCAGAAGGACTAAAGAGCACGATGGTCTTAGACTCGTTTTTCTCTTAGAGGAAAGAGAATAATCAATTTAATTATTTGCTATTTAGTGGGTGGATGGTTTTCAGCACTCTGTTGTGTGAGACAAGGACTGGGTAGAGTTGCCCAAGCCAGAGTGGTTGTCTTGCCAGGAGTGAAGAGCACAGGAAGGAATGATTTCAATGAGTTCTCTCCTTTAATGCATCCTCGACATAACTATTTTCCTGCAACCAATAGGACCTTAGCTCTTTAAATTTTAAAATTAATATACATCCTAAACATAAGTGTTCTGAATGAAATGACCATAGAGGACATTGAATGCTTTCCAAATTCCCAACTTGAAAAACAAAATACATTGATTTCTAATTCCAGTTTGGCCAAAGAAGTAATAGAGGAAACATGATGAAGGAATCTACTTTTCTTTTTTTTTTTTTTTTTTTTTATAAACATATATTTTTATCCCCAGGGGTACAGGTCTGTGAATCACCAGGTTTACACACTTCACAGCACTCACCAAAGCACATACCCTCCCCAATGTCCATAATCCCACCCCCTTCTCCCAAACCCCCTCCCCCCAGCAACCCTCAGTTTGTTTTGTGAGATTAAGAGTCACTTATGGTTTGTCTCCCTCCCAATCCCATCTTGTTTCATTTATTCTTCTCCTACCCACTTAAGCCTCCATGTTGCATCACCACTTCCTCATATCAGGGAGATCATATGATAGTTGTCTTTCTCTGCTTGACTTATTTCGCTAAGCATGATACGCTCTAGTTCCATCCATGTTGTCGCAAATGGCAAGATTTCATTTCTTTTGATGGCTGCATAGTATTCCATTGTGTATATATACCACATCTTCTTGATCCATTCATCTGTGGATGGACATCTAGGTTCTTTCCATAGTTTGGCTATTGTGGACATTGCTGCTATAAACATTCGGGTGCATGTGCCCCTTTGGATCACTACATTTGTATCTTTAGGGTAAATACCCAATAGTGCAATTGCTGGGTCATAGGGCAGTTCTATTTTCAACATTCTGAGGAACCTCCATGCTGTTTTCCAGAGTGGCTGCACCAGCTTGCATTCCCACCAACAGTGTAGGAGGGTTCCCCTTTCTCCACATCCTCGCCAGCATCTGTCATTTCCTGACTTGTTGATTTTAGCCATTCTGACTGGTGTGAGGTGATATCTCATTGTGGTTTTGATTTGTATTTCCCTGATGCCGAGTGATATGGAGCACTTCTTCATGTGTCTGTTGGCCATCTGGATGTCTTCTTTGCAGAAATGTCTGTTCATGTCCTCTGCCCATTTCTTGATTGGATTATTTGTTCTTTGGGTGTTGAGTTTGCTAAGTTCTTTATAGATTCTGGACACTACTCCTTTATCTGATATGTCGTTTGCAAATATCTTCTCCCATTCTGTCAGTTGTCTTTTGATTTTGTTAACTGTTTCCTTTGCTGTGCAAAAGCTTTTGATCTTGATGAAATCCCAATAGTTCATTTTTTCCCTTGCTTCCCTTGCCTTTTGCGTTGTTCCTAGGAAGATGTTGCTGCGGCAGAGGTCGAAGAGGTTGCTGCCTGTGTTCTCCTCAAGGATTTTGATGGATTCCTTTCGCACATTGAGGTCCTTCATCCATTTTGAGTCTATTTTTGTGTGTGGTGTAAGGAAATGGTCCAATTTCATTTTTCTGCATGTGGCTGTCCAATTTTCCCAGCACCATTTATTGAAGAGGCTGTCTTTTTTCCATTGGACATTCTTTCCTGCTTTGTCGAAGATGAGTTGACCATAGATTTGAGGACCCATCTATATGTTGCCTCCAAGAAACTCATTTTAAGCCTGAAGACACCTCCAGATTTAAAGTGAGGGGGTGGAAAAGAATTTACCATGCTAATGGACATCAGAAGAAAGCAGGAGTGGCAATCCTTATATCAGATCAATTAGATTTTAAGCCAAAGACTATAATAAGAGATGAGGAAGGACACTATATCATACTCAAAGGGTCTGTCCAACAAGAAGATTTAACAATTTTAAATATCTATGCCCCCAACGTGGGAGCAGCCAACTATATAAACCAATTAATAACAAAATCAAAGAAACACATCAACAACAATACAATAATAGTAGGGGACTTTAACACTCCCCTCACTGAAATGGACAGGTCATCCAAGCAAAAGATCAGCAAGGAAATAAAGGCCTTAAACGACACACTGGACCAGATGGACATCACAGATATATTCAGAACATTTCATCCCAAAGCAACAGAATACACATTCTTCTCTAGTGCACATGGAACATTCTCTAGAATAGATCACATCCTTGGTCCTAAATCAGGACTCAACCGGTATCAAAAGATTGGGATCATTCCCTGCATATTTTCAGACCACAATGCTCTAAAGCTAGAACTCAACCACAAAAGGAAGTTTGGAAAGAACCCAAATACATGGAGACTAAACAGTATCCTTCTAAAGAATGAATGGGTCAACCGGGAAATTAAAGAAGAATTGAAAAAAATCATGGAAACAAATGATAATGAAAATACAACGGTTCAAAATCTGTGGGACACAATAAAGGCAGTCCTGAGAGGAAAATATATAGCAGTACAAGCCTTTCTCAAGAAACAAGAAAGGTCTCAGGTACACAACCTAACCCTACACCTAAAGGAGCTGGAGAAAGAACAAGAAAGAAACCCTAAGCCCAGCAGGAGAAGAGAAATCATAAAGATCAGAGCAGAAATCAATGAAATAGAAACCAAAAAAACAATAGAAAAAATCAACGAAAGTAGGAGCTGGTTCTTTGAAAGAATTAATAAAATTGATAAACCCCTGGCCCAACTTATCAAAAAGAAAAGAGAAAGGACCCAAATAAATAAAATCATGAATGAAAGAGGAGAGATCACAACTAACACCAAAGAAATACAAACTATTATAAGAACATACTATGAGCAACTCTACGGCAATAAATTTGACAATCTGGAAGAAATGGATGCATTCCTAGAAACATATAAACTACCACAACTGAACCAGGAAGAAATAGAAAGCCTGAACAGACCCATAACCAGTAAGGAGATTGAAACAGTCATTAAAAATCTCCAAACAAACAAAAGCCCAGGGCCAGATGGCTTCCCGGGGGAATTCTACCAAACATTTAAAGAAGAACTAATTCCTATTCTCCTGAAACTGTTCCAAAAAATAGAAATGGAAGGAAAACTTCCAAACTCATTTTATGAGGCCAGCATCACCTTGATCCCAAAACCAGACAAGGATCCCACCAAAAAAGAGAGCTATAGACCGATATCCTTGATGAACACAGATGCGAAAATACTCAACAAAATACTAGCCAATAGGATTCAACAGTACATTAAAAAGATTATTCACCACGACCAAGTGGGATTTATTCCAGGGCTGCAAGGTTGGTTCAACATCCGCAAATCAGTCAATGTGATACAACACATCAATAAAAGAAAGAACAAGAACCATATGATACTTTCAATAGATGCTGAAAAAGCATTTGACAAAGTACAGCATCCCTTCCTGATCAAAACTCTTCAAAGTGTAGGGATAGAGGGCAC
Organism: Mustela nivalis; assembly: GCF_964662115.1. Lineage (NCBI taxonomy): Eukaryota > Metazoa > Chordata > Mammalia > Carnivora > Mustelidae > Mustela > Mustela nivalis. The sequence continues at coordinate 70,901,396 of NC_139027.1, read as the reverse complement.
ATACCTCAATATCATCAAAGCCATCTATGAAAAACCCACCGCAAATATCATTCTCAATGGAGAAAAACTGAAAGCTTTTCCACTAAGGTCAGGAACACGGCAGGGATGTCCATTATCACCACTGCTATTCAACATAGTACTAGAGGTCCTAGCCTCAGCAATCAGACAACAAAAGGAAATTAAAGGCATCCAAATCGGCAAAGAAGAAGTCAAATTATCACTCTTCGCAGATGATATGATACTATATGTGGAAAACCCAAGAGACTCCACTCCAAAACTGCTAGAACTTATACAGGAATTCAGTAAAGTGTCAGGATATAAAATCAATGCACAGAAATCAGTTGCATTTCTCTACACCAACAGCAAGACAGAAGAAAGAGATATTAAGGAGTCAATCCCATTTACAATTGCATCCAAAACCATAAGATACCTAGGAATAAACCTAACCAAAGAGACACAGGAATCTACTTTTCTTTGGTTTTCTAAGACAATGACATTTTCTAAGGAAACTCCTTGAAGTAATTTGGCCTTGAAATTAAAGTGAAAATCACTTGACATTTCTGAAGCATCCTAGAAGTTTTTAATTCATGTTCTCTCTACCTTTGCCTTTTTTCTTTACTTTTACTTTTTTCTCTTTGATGAGGACAATGATAGGTATTTTCTGACTTTAAAACTTTATCTTAAAGCCTCCTCTAACGTTTTTCTGGGTGTTTCAAAGGCTGGAGATTTAAATTAAGCATCCTAATCAATTAAAAGCTTCTGATATGGGGGGGGGGGTTGTGTGTGTGTGTGTTTGTGTGTGTGTGTATTTTTTTTTTACCAAAAATCGTCAAGAACTAAGAACCAGGAAATGAATTATTGAATGACTCTGAACAACTAGAGCTTTCAGTTCATTTTGGAGGAACACTCATTCATAAAGCACCTCCCATCATTTTTATCTTGATGTTCTCCTGAGATAGGAAGCTTACCATAGAACAGTAAAGCTACAAGTTTTCACCAAGAATACATCATTAGGCATACAGATTTTCATTAGGTTATTTTTATGGTTAAAAAGTAACCCTTAAAATTTAGGGAAATTTTTTTGCAGTTATATCTTTTGTTTTTGAAATAAAATATATTGGTCTTTTTAAAGGGTTTGGTCTCTTGTTGTCCCTTAAAAAGAGTGGCTCAGATACGTTTCCCCTCCACTACTTGATTGTGGAAATAGATTAAATGCTTTGCATAAAATTTAGAACATGGAAAAATTAAGTACATACATATATTAGCATTAATTTTAACTTACTTCACATTCACTTGATGATTCTAGGATCAAAACCAGAATCCTATATTTTTAATCAATCACATATATAAAGGACTCCCACTCTTCTCTTTATATGAACTTGATATTGAGTAATATGTTGCATCATATTATCTTGTTTGTGTCAATTCAGTACAGGCTATTACTCTATTTAAGGCCCTGGGTTAGGTTGTTAGCTTACTTAACTCTTTACATTATTTTCTCTTCCCCAATTCCCAATCTTATTTCTATTTCCACACTAGTTTTTAATCTTTCAGTTTATCTCTAAGTTCAATATACTCATTTGCATATATGTGTATAAATAAATATAGCATTTTGATTTGTTTGGTTTACTTCTTATTTTTACTTATGATGTATCTCACCCTGTTTTTCACTTTCTTGCATGTAACAGGATCTTTGGGGGGACCTAACCATGTTGCTATAAATAAATCTAGTGAGTATTATTTTTTTTATTGTACAGACTTCCATCATAAGTATCTACCACATTTTGCTTTTACGTTTCCCTGGAATGACTATCTGGTTGGCTTCAACCTTGGTGATAAATACTGTTATGTGTCCCTATGCACCTCTATGAGAGTTTTTTTGAAGCACGAATACCCAGGAGTGGAATTGCAGGATTCCAGGGAATATTCATAGTTAGTTCCACTAAGTACTGCCAAATACTCTCCAAAGTGACTATACCAATTATATTCACATCAGCTCTGACAGCATGTTAATATTAGTAATTATCTATTTATAACAGCATTGCAATCGCACATTACTTTCATTATTTGAATGGAAATACATTAATTTCGATATCAAAGCTTTGAAAATTATTTTGTATGAATTTAGGCCTGAATATAAAAAGAATTCTTGGTTTTTATTTTCCTCATTCACCATCTGTAGACCAGACTTCCCTTTTTTGCTAGACTCAATCCTCAACAGTTAAGTTCAAACTCCTGCTAATTTCTGCTTTTCAAGTTTATAAACTGCACTGCCCTTATAGTTAAATATTCTTTTAAGGTAGAGTTACTATTTTGATTATGGTCATTAGCATGCAAATTTTATATATATATATATATATATATATATATTGCACTAAATTCCCAAGCACTGGGTAAGATTTAAGGAAATACAGCTATGTGTATAAATTTCTTGATGACATTAATCATGATAGAAGCCTTTGCTTTATAGGGACATGAGTTCATGTCTATCTTTGCAATATATGACTATAAGCCAATCATACAAAAGGACCCCAATTTTTCTTTCAGAAATTAACATTAACACTGCTAAAAATATGAGATTTCTAGGTTGTTAACTCTTGTGTTCTCTGGACAATGGTTTTTACTCTTTAAGGAGCATGCATGTCAAAATTGCCATTCTATCTGAGAAAGTGTACTTTCACTTAATGTTTTATTAAAATAAAGTTATTTTGCATGATAGCACCAAACAAAGAATGTCCTTTTAATCTGAATTATTCATTTGGGGTTAAAATTCTATAATCCCTAATTGAAGTACTGAAGTGAGAGCTGAAAAGTAATGAGCCAAACTTAAAAATGAGTGAAAAGACAATTTGGAGGCTCAAATATTGCTCAACTATTCTTGTTGAGGTAATTTTTTACTCCAAAATTATCATCACATATTAAGTAATAAAAGCTTTAAAACATGATTACCAATTCAATCATTTCATTTCATTGATGATAGGGTTCTTCACATCAGCACAATTTGATTTAAGATAAAAGGCTTACTAAATTTGAGTTACTATAAAAAATATTAACAATTTTAGGAATCTAAAAACCTTCATGCTATCATTTTTACCTGGGCTAGGGGTGAGGGGGTGGTCAAGATACTTTTGCATAGAAGAAAGTAACAGGATAATTTACAATGTCCTACAAAGAGCGGGTAAACAAAAAGCATTGGTTCAATCAACAGAAAGCCTCCATATCTCATTTAAGTACATGAGGGTCAAGGTGAGGAGTTGTTTGTTATAATGGAACATGGTTATGGCTAGCGTTTAGAGTATTAATGCAAGAATGGGAGTGGAGTGCTGGGGCTTGTTAATTCTTGTAAGGCAGCAGTCTCAGTGTACAAAGATCTACCCATCAGGAGAAAGCTACAAGGTATTTGTGGCTTCCTAGAATCTAGACAAAAACAAACAAAAAATTTTTTTCCAAAAAAGGTGGTCAATCGCAGGATAATTTAAACTTCTAATTTATACTAACCTCTTAGTTTCAGGGATGCATAGGAAGAAATTAGTATAGTAACATCCCTCAGACACATGGCATAGAGCCCTGCATCAGGCTCTCTGCTCAGTGGGGAACCTGCTTCCCCCTCTTCCTCTGCCTGCCTCTCTGCCTACTTGTGCTCTCTCTCTGCCAAATAAATAAAATCTTTAAACACACACACACACACACACACACACACACACACACACAAACACAAATGTATAAAGAAGGCCATGCCCACACTACAAGGCAACTAAGATGCATTCAGGGAAGAGACTGGAGGAAAACAAGCTGGAACAGAGCATTAGGAAGAACAAAGAGAAGCAGCTGACCGAAAAACAAACCTAAAAAAGAAAAATAAGTACCCTAACAATTTTGAGTAAGATCAACTCCTTTTAAAAGCTTATGTTATTTTTATATGACTTTTCCTGAAAGAGGGCTCTAAATGAAGCCAATTTGGAAATTTGAGAGTATGTGAAGAATTAAACAAAATAACAGTATGTGAAGAATTAAAATAACTCCAACAAAATGCTTATTATTACAAGTGCTCAAAAAAACAGCTAATTCCCTCTCTTCCCCACCTTTTTTTGCTTTACTAATTGAAAACAAACTAAAGATTTTTATACCTGCACCCATTGACTGGTTTCATAGTTTATACCCAGCATTTTATTTATGTTATTAGCTCATTTTCATAAGGATGTTACCAAACTGCTTTATTACTTCCATTTATCCAAAGAGGAAATTAAAATTCAGAAAGTATAAAAACTGCTATGAAATCACATGGCTTGGATTCAAATCTAATACAATTAACCCCAAAGAATTTTTTTAGTTCTCACCTGAAACTTTTTATTAATTACTATATTAAATGATAAGAATTATTTCATCAACTAATACTCATGGAGTAGGACTTTTATATAAAGTAATGCAAAACTCTTTAGCAGAAGTAATGGAATAAAAAACATGGACATGTATAGTACATGTTCAGTTTAATTAAGTATTAATATATAATACCATATATTAATATTAATATTAAACAATCAATATTCATTATACAATAAATTATTCATATGTTTATATATTATATATTATTTATATGTCATATATAAATATTTATATAACAATAAATTAATAATTAATATTATATATTAATTTACCATACTATGTATTAATATTAATAAGTAAATATTAATAGAAATATTTTAAGGTTACTATACAATTGTTAATTGGGAAATTAATTTTCCATGTATAAGAAACAATTCATCCTCAACCAATTTTTCCCTTTTCTTTATGTCAGAGTTCTAATGTTCTATAAACATAGTTTCTAATGGATTTGCTGGCAGCCCCTTAAGCCATTCAGTGAAAGCTACAAAAGACAATTTGTATTTTGGCTTGCTTTAATCACTTATGAAGTGACTGAACTTATGTTTGCTAAGTGTGGCAATATCTGCTTCCCAACTCAACTCCAAACAAAAAGCTTACAGGCAATCTTATATATGCTGAGCCCTCCAACTCTGCTGTGTGTACTTTCCATTCACTCATCTAGGTCTTCAGTATTGTACAACTACTGTATATAAAGCACTTTGTTAATTCCTGAGGATATTAGAGGGGATAAAAAACAGTTCTTGACCTCATGGAGTTTACCATTGAACCTCTGAAGTAATAAGAAAAAAAAATTAAAACTAACAAAGTAATTTTAAGTTTCAATTAAGAGCTATAAAAAAATAGAGAAAAGTTAATCATCTGGTTATGTTCTTGGGGCACCTGGGTGGCTCATAAAGTTTTGCTGACTTTATGTAGGGTTGACCTATTTTCTGTTAAAATAATTAAAGGATGTCTTACTAAGTGCAGATCCTAAAGACATGCAGCCCATTTTCTCCTAATCCATTCCATCAGCAGATATTACGGTGCTAGCCTCGATAATCCTGTCCTAATAACCCCATTATCAAGATGGAAAAGCAACAACAAACCATTCTTACAGTGAAACTTGGAGTCAATGACTTTAAGAATGGTTTGTTGTTGCTGGTGTGTTGTAAAGCAAAATTGAACAAAACCCCTGTCATTGACTAGAAACTGTGTTCACCAGTTTTATTAATTAACTAGAAGTAAATTTTAGGTTTTCCATAAGGGCGGGACATCATCTTTCTGCCATATTCATAGTACCAACCACACTGCCAGACATTTTGTAAATACATAATAGTTAAATGAAAAATTAATTTTACCAGCCTCTTGATTATAAACTTGTGTTTTTCTTAATGGTGCGGTCCCTATTCTAACTACTTAAATATTTTCTTTATAATCTGTCTTGTGTCATATAGCTTAGATTTCAATTCAAAATTAATGTGAGGAGATCTAAACCGGTGAGGTTTCAGATACATACTGGACATATATGTAGAAATAATGTGCAATGCCCAAAACAAAAATCATGTGGCTTGATACAGAACTCCTAGATAATACACAAGACTCAGCAAGCAACCGATAAATGCTAATTTGATTTTTTATTTGACAGCTAACTTAGGCAGCTAAGACAACTATGCTTTCCTTTCTAGTTTCATATTTACATCATTCTCACATCATTCTCATCATTCTCAGGGAGAATGTCTCTTGTATCATTGTATATCCCCAAAACCAAGGCACTCTGTGGTTTAACCAATTAGAATATGCTTGGCCACCTGGGTGGTTCAGTCAGTTAAGCACCTGCCTTCGGCTTGGATCATGATCCTGCAGTCCTGGGATGGGACGGAGCCCCGCATCAGGCTCCTTGCTCATCCAGGAGTCTGCTTCTCCTTCTCCATCTGCCTCTGCCTCTCCTTGCTGCTCCTGCTCTCTAGCACTTGGTCTCTCTCAAATAAATAAAATCTTAAAAAAAAAAAACAGAACATGCTTGAAAATTTTAACTGGTAACATTTTATACAACCACACTTAAATATTGCCCTGAAATTTTGCCTTAAAATTACAAACTTGCCCTAAAATTATTGCCGTGGCAAGATAATGCCCTAAAATTGCAAATAAACTTTATCAAGATGCTCAACAAGGTTCACAAATAAGCTCCCTGACCATGATCCTTTTAAACCAGATGATTAACTTTCTCTAACGGTCAGAGAAAATGATGAGTGGCAAAAATGCCTTCTAGGCTTTTCAGTGGTCAAGAAACCATTTCCTCTGCTAGTCTATTATCTGAAATTAAAAGAAATGGATATAAAAACCCTAATTGGAGATGAGTATGACTGACCCAGTTTATGTAGAAACTGCTTACCATGCAGCTTGAGAGCAGACTAGAATAGACACAATATTGAATAGTTAGTTAAACATGAGGAATATTTGATGTTAAGGATAAGGCAGAACCTCTTTATTTCCTTATTGGGGGGAAACGTGCAAAAAGGCCATTTTCTGACCTAGAACATTTTATTTAGGCAAAAATTTGCGTTTCTTATTTGCCGTAGAGTAATCCTTTTTTATTTCATGAGTTATTCTTAAGAGAAGTAATTTTTAATAATGTCATTTAGCAGATGTTAACTGGACCTAGAGTAATCCTTTTGCAATACATACAAATATCTAAATCATTTATTGTATGCCTGAAATTAGCATCATGTTAGGTCTATTATAGCTCAACAAATAGTTTTTTTAAATTGAAGTTTTTTCCAAGTCTCTTCAAATGATAGGAATTTGATAAAGGAATACTTAAAGGGTTAAGAACATGAAAGTGGTTTTTTTTTTTAAGATTTTATTTATTTATTTGACAGAGACACAGCAAGAGAGGGAACACAAGCAGAGAAAGAGGGAGAAGCAGGCTTCCTGCAAAACAGGGAGCCCAATGCACGTCTCCATTCCAGAACCCTGGGATTGTGACCTGAACTAAACACAGATGCTTAACAACTGAGCCACCCAGGTGCCCCAAGAACATTAAAGTTTTGAGAGATGGCAGGGATGGGCAGTAAGACCCCAGTTTCGTTACAGAGCTGCGTCTCACTAAGCTGAACTTCGGTATTGGGCAATGATGGCATGCCTTGTGGAGCAGCTGATGTTGAGAATTGAAAAGAAATATTACAATGAAAGCAACTGCTTCTAAATTTTGTCTTGTTCAGAGTCAACACATTCACATTGGTCTCTGCTTCCTAGTCTATCTTCTGCAATCCAGAAAAAAAAAAAAAAAAAAGTATAAAAAATTAAGAGTAGGAAAGGCCCAGTTCAAAGACCCTGTTAGACACAACATTGCCATCTGTGTTTGAAGTGGGGGTTTCTGTCTTACTTAAGGAACTTTCCTGGCTTACTTTTCTGGTTAAGTTAAGAAAGGGCCTACAAACTAATTGGCCATAACAATATCTGGGGCTGTCTGCCTTAAATGACCTCCTTTCTAGCTGTTAAGACATAACAAGTATGTTTCCTTAGCATGATTTTCTTACACCTGCCTCTGGGTTATGAAAGGAAGCCCAGCACCCCTCACTGAAGAAAAACACAGTTTGGGATATATGCGTAATGGTAAGAAAGAACAAAGCTTTCAGTGGTCTTGCCCTGGGTGTATGCCAGCCTCTCTGGAATTCAGAGGAGGCTGTGGGCAGACAGATGGTGCTCACCAGAATCTGCATCCACAGCCGGTTATTATCACCATTCCAGCATAGACTCCGCCATTCTCTCTCTCTATCTTTCTGGAAATACTATTGGCAGCTTTGACAATCTATTTACACTTGAGACTAAACTTTATGCCCAAAAGGAAAACAATTACTAGTATACCATCGTCATGTGGAAGCTAGTAATTATATGTAAATTGTCTAAAAGAATAGCCTATATTTTCTCAAAGGCTGGTCTCTGAATGAGATCAATTATTTTGAAATCGAAGTTCTTTTGTTATTTTTAAATCCCATACAGAAGACAAAAGGGCAGAAGTGTATTTGGGGAATATGCAGTATTCTGAAACTTCACTCCAAAGAGTTTTATTGTTATTTTAATGTCTATACATGGTCTTCGCAAGCTTTGCAGTAACTTTCATCCTGTAGCCTCCATGAAGGAGAGGTGTCATGGAGAGTCTACTGAATACTTTGTGAGATGATGTAATTATTCCCATTTTACAGTTAAGGGAATGAGGATCAGAGGGGATGCACACAGACGAAGAGATGGGGCAGAGGGTGTGTCCACAGAGCATGGATTTGGGTACAGAACACTCTGCTTAGCTAGCAATTCACCTTCGGCAACTTTATTTTTTTTAAATATCAGATTTCTTTCTCAGAATACAAAGATAACATGAGAATTAATATGGCTTAGGAAAGCACCACAAAACCTCTCCTTCACACTGTGAAGAGCTAGTACATCTGAAATGTTCCTCTTGCCACAGTACGGTACCATGATCTTTTTTCAAATCCTCTTTGAGTTCCTCATGGCCATTTCTTCCAAGTTTCAAATGCCATGCCAGCCTGTGAAACATATTGTTTCCGACAGGCAAAGTGCACAGAGTAATAGGTTAACGGGTTTTTGACTAGTGTAGAAGGCTAGGCTGTTTTCCAGTTGCAATGGTAGGAGGGGCAGGGAAGCAAAGTATGGGAATGGAGGACAAGGGATGGCTGTTCTGTAGAGAGATCTTGAATTACTACACGTGCTTTGTTTCAATACATTTCCCTCCAGTTTCAATGATACCTGCTCATTCTGAATTTCAAAATGCTTAATGATTCTGGCAGGTAGATTAATTCATTCACCCACTCTGGACTATGAGTTTATCTCTATCTGGTGACAGGCTCAATATACTCTTTCATCTTCCAAAGATATATTATCATCTCCTTTCCCTTTATGGTCACCTCCCTTTTATGTTTATTCTCATGGAATTATTCATATGATCTCATTTTATCAGGGTCTTATGAGGGAGGGGAGAGAAACACTTGGGCTCCATCCACAAACTTGGAATAGAAACTCTTTGTCTGTATACACTTTTAAGACCGGTAATAAACTATTAAGTGACAATATCGACAGCACTGTAGAGTGACAGAATATGTCAACCTAAACACGACACTTTGGCACAAGGATTATTTTGAACTGAAGGCGATTAACAAAACATCAGGTATAAGAAGTGCTCTCTGATCATCCCATTTTCCTTCATGAAAACAAGAGATAAGATCTTCACATAAATGTCCTTTCTAATTGAGGAAGAAAGTAACACTCTTATAATCAGGACAGGAAGTTGAAGCTGAGAAAATTCTGTACAAACAAACCTTGTTAAAATAAGTCTTCTCTTTCTTTAGCTTGGCTATATATTTTAGTTACTTTTCCACAATTGCCCCCTGTTCAACCTACAATAGTATTTAGATTCTGCTGTTTCTTTGAGTCTTTTTTTTTTTTTACAGACTCCCATGCCTGTAAAACTTACAATAAATAAATGCACATTTCTCCTGTTATTTTGTCCTTTGTCTAATCCTCAGCCCCAGCCAAAAACTGTAGGAGGGTAGAGGTGAAATTTTTCCTCTGCTACAGTATCTCTTTTTATAGCAAACCATGCTGTTGCACAGGGTTTGGCAAACACTGTGTGCTTCCTAGAGCTGTGGTTTTCTGTACACATGTCATCTTGTCAACATCTGAACCCTTCAGTGGCAGGTAGGAGAGGTCTATCATTTGGCTTTCAAAAAAGCGCACATCGGGAAGTTTAATGCTTTTTGGTTAAATGGATGAAACTAAAAGGTAGAGTAACAAATAACAGCAGGGTTTGTAAATCCCAGAGAAACTTCCCATTTCCCTATTATAGTTCTGCAAGTAGCTGTCACTTATCTCCTCCGCAGTGTGTGCTTATTCAGTACCTCAGTAAGTGACCTTTTCTATGATGCAAAAATAGGAAGACTGAAGACTTGGAGATATTATGTAACTCATTACATTTAAGGAAAGTTATTTGAGAGTGTCTGTAATAATTTACATCTTGATTATGTGCTTTTTACATTTCTAAATACTGAGATATACATATTCTTCAATATACCCTCAAAATAATCCCAGAAAGTAGGGCAAGTACTTTTTTAACTCTAAGTCATAACTGAAAATGTTGGTGCCTCTGCCAAGACTTACAGTTAGTTGTAAATCTGAAATTTTAATGAAGTCTTTTGACTCCTGGGATGTAGGTTTTTACAGCAATCTATACTTTTGTATAGTCTCCAGCTTTAATGGAAGAAGGCTTGGAATACGTATGTGTGTATAAATGGAAGGACTCCAAAAACCTAGAAGGGCAAGAAACACTTGCCTCACTGATAAATCAGAAGGTTAAAGGAGAAATGATCCTGTCTCCTAACAGCAGAGAAATTTTCAGGTTCAGCTGATTGCTTCAAAAACCAACAGAAAGGAAGTCAGAAGAATTTTAAGAGATACCATGGCCCAACTTCAAGGGAGCATGTAAAGAAAAAAGACCTTTCTTCTACCTCAACTCAGCACATGAGTTTAGGCCAGCTTCTCTGACCAACCAGCATTTCACCCTCCTTTGTTTTCTCATCGAGCAAACTTCAGGGAAGTTTCTTATCAAAGGAACTTCAGGATATTAACCACGTGGTGAAGGCCTACTTTTTTTCTTATACACACCCTAGCTATTCCTTGATAAATTAACAATAAAAACAAAAGCCCATAGATGTCTTGGTCTGTTCAGGGGCAAGTTATACAGGGATGTTATTTAGAAAACTGATCAGCAAGGAAAATCATAATGGAACTCTCCCAGTTTTCCTCTAATGACCACGGATTATGGTGTGGGGTTTTTTTTGTGTTTTTGTTTTTTACTTGGCCTACAAAAAGTGATGAAAGGAGAAGTAGTAAAGTACACTAATGTTTGAGGTATCTGAAAGAAGATGCTTTTGGGAAAAAAAAACACCTTGCCCTTGCTCTTTACTGGTAGGACAGGATTGGGAAAGGTGGGGGTGGGAATCATTCAACTATTAATTTACAAAAAACAATTCCTATGCCTTTAAGGAGTTTTCAGTACTTTAGCAGACAAGATAACTGAAAATGACAGATAAAATTTCTATGGTACATTATTTCAGTACCCAAAGGAAAAATACTTTGTGTTATTTTTTTATTAATTTTTTATTTTTTATAAACATATATTTTATCCCCAGGGGTACAGGTCTGTGAATCGCCAGGTTTACACACTTCACAGCACTCACCAAAGCACATACCCTCCCCAATGTCCATAACCCCATCCCCCTTCTCCCAACCCTAATTGTGTTATTTCAAGAACTGTGACAGAAAAGTGAGAGGGTCATAAGAAAAAATATATTTTTTGACTTTCAAACATGCATGGAGCCATGAAGACTTATTTGATATAGATGTAGTCCTTACATTCAACAGAAAATGCTGTTTAGAGAACAAGTTTCCTGGGAATCGGTAAATTCATTTATATCACATTTTAAGATGAACTTTTGAAAGTTTAACAAACAAAAGGACTAAAAAACGGAATCATGATTCCTGTAATGATTTTTAAAGTAACTACTGCATTGGACATTGTATGCCAAACAAGGGGTCAGATATAAGATAGGACTGAAGAAGAGGAGACACAAGTAATTGTTGCTACCTAGATGTCTAAAGCTGCATTAATGAACACCTTGCTATTTCCTTCAGAAGAGAAGTAAGCAAGCACCTGAGAGTCTTGGTGAAGACTCGACATAACCCATTGAAGTTCGAACACATGGAACATACGGTTTCTTACTAGTGTAGCCTCCCCACATTATATCTTACCCCCCCTCTTCAGGATCAAGATCAGATTCTACCAGCTTTTAAATATGTCCCCTGTTACTGATCTCTGTCCTCCAACACCCAAATTTGTCTACATAATAATTTGTTTAGACCATTCATCTGCCAGTTAATCATCTCCCTGTACTGTGATGTCACTTACCTTTACCTGAGAATGTTTTACATCTTTAAATGTCTTATGTTGATTTTGTCTTTTCCAAAGAGACCAGAAGCCTCTAAAGTCAGAGATAATTTCTGATTATATGTATGATTTTTGATTACCTGTATTCTTAGTTCTATTCCTACAAAAACTGGAATTTTATTCAATAAACACATTTTTATTTTATTTGAAAAAATGCACAATGAGGACAGTATATCAACAATGTATGAAATTATTCAGTAAGAACTCAGAAAAGAAAAAAAATCAATATGCACAAAATTGTTTGGGAAATATTCAGGGAAAACTTAGGACTAGAATGGGTCCTGAAAGATGGAAAAACTTAGGGGAAATATGCACATTAGGTAAGACATCTCAAGTAGACTATCCTCTATGCAATCCAAATGTAACATGTACTTGAGATGCTGCTGCCTATAAAAATCAACTGTCTGCCTCCCAAGGTGACCGCAAGAATAAGTGTTATATCATTCAATATGACATTAAATAGAAGATTTGGGGATCCAATAATTTGCTAGTGAAGTCAGGAATACTATCATGAGCTATGAGCTTAAGATAAATTGGCCTTTAAAATTGAACTAAGACTCACAAGTGTGCTACACTGCCTTTAATCCCAGTCCAGAGTTGTCCTATGGTGAAGACCTGGTTTCTTATTTACAATCTATGTATTTTGAGTTCCACTTAATGATGAAATGTGTTATTACTGTAAAAATCAATCATGAATTTTGATGCTCGTTCCCTTTGCCATATTGGGGAAATTCTCCCCAATAATTCTCTCCAGTATACCTTCTGCTCCCCTCTCTCTTTCTTCTTCTTCTGGAATCCCAATTATTCTAATGTTGTTTCGTCTTATGGTGTCACTTATCTCTCGAATTCTCCCCTCGTGGTCCAGTAGCTGTTTGTCCCTGTTTTGCTCAGCTTCTTTATTCTCTGTCATTTGGTCTTCTATATCACTAATTCTTTCTTCTGCCTCATTTATCCTAGCAGTGAGAGCCTCCATTTTTTATTGCACCTCATTAATAGCTTTTTTGATTTCAACTTGGTTAGATTTTAGTTCTTTTATTTCTCCAGAAAGGGCTTTTATATCTCTCGAGAAGGTTTCTCTAATATCCTCCATGCCTTTTTCGAGCCCAGCTAGAACCTTGAGAATTGTCGTTCTGAACTCTAGATCTGACACATTACCAATGTCTGTATTGATTAGGTCCCTAGCCTTCGGTACTGCCTCTTGTTCTTTTTTTGTGTGTTGAAAGCCCAGGGCCAGATGGCTTCCCAGGGGAATTCTACCAAACATTTAAAGAAGAACTAATTCCTATTCTCCTGAAACTGTTCCAAAAAATAGAAATGGAAGGAAAACTTCCAAACTCATTTTATGAGGCCAGCATCACCTTGATCCCAAAACCAGACAAGGATCCCATCAAAAAAGAGAGCTATAGACCAATATCCTTGATGAACACAGATGCGAAAATACTCAACAAAATACTAGCCAATAGGATTCAACAGTACATTAAAAAGATATTCACCATGACCAAGTGGGATTTATTCCAGGGCTTCAAGGTTGGTTCAACATCTGCAAATCAGTCAATGTGATACAACACATCAATAAAAGAAAGAACAAGAACCATATGATACTCTCAATAGATGCTGAAAAAGTGTTTGACAAAGTACAGCATCCCTTCCTGATCAAAACTCTTCAAAGTGTAGGGATAGAGGGCACAGACCTCAATATCATCAAAGCCATCTATGAAAAACCCACCGCAAATATCATTCTCAATGGAGAAAAACTGAAAGCTTTTCCACTAAGGTCAGGAACACGGCAGGGATGTCCATTATCACCACTGCTATTCAACATAGTACTAGAGGTCCTAGCCTCAGCAATCAGACAACAAAAGGAAATTAAAGGCATCCAAATCGGCAAAGAAGAAGTCAAATTATCACTCTTTGCAGATGATATGATACTATATGTGGAAAACCCAAAAGACTCCACTCCAAAACTGCTAGAACTTATACAGGAATTCAGTAAAGTGTCAGGATATAAAATCAATGCACAGAAATCAGTTGCATTTCTCTACACCAACAGCAAGACAGAAGAAAGAGAAATTAAGGAGTCAATCCCATTTACAATTGCACCCAAAACCATAAGATACCTAGGAATAAACCTAACCAAAGAGGCACAGAATCTATACTCAGAAAACTATAAAGTACTCATGAAATAAATTGAGGAAGACACAAAAAAATGGAAAAATGTTCCATGCTCCTGGATTGGAAGAATAAATATTGTGAAAATGTCTATGCTACCTAAAGCAATCTACACATTTAATGCAATTCCTATCAAAGTACCATCCATCTTTTTCAAAGAAATGGAACAAATAATGCTAAAATTTATATGGAACCAGAAAAGACCTCGAATAGCCAAAGGGATATTGAAAAGGAAAGCCAACGTTAGTGGCATCACAATTCCGGACTTCAAGCTCTATTACAAAGCTGTCATCATCAAGACATTATGGTACTGGCACAAAAACAGACCCATAGATCAATGGAACAGAATAGAGAGCCCAGAAATAGACCCTCAACTCTATGGTCAACTAATCTTCAACAAAGCAGGAAAGAATGTCCAATGGAAAAAAGACAGCCTCTTCAATAAATGGTGTTGGGAAAGTTGGACAGCCACATGCAGAAAAATGAAATTGGACCATTTCCTTACACCACACACAAAATAGACTCAAAATGGATGAAGGACCTCAATGTGCGAAAGGAATCCATCAAAATCCTTGAGGAGAACACAGGCAGCAACCTCTTCGACCTCAGCCGCAGCAACATCTTCCTAGGAATAACACCAAAGGCAAGGGAAGCAAGGGCAAAAATGAACTATTGGGATTTCATCAAGATAAAAAGCTTTTGCACAGCAAAGGAAACAGTTAAAATCAAAAGACAACTGACAGAATGGGAGAAGATATTTGCAAACGACATATCAGATAAAGGACTAGTGTCCAGAATCTATAAAGAACTTAGCAAACTCAACACCCAAAGAACAAATAATCCAATCAAGAAATGGGCAGAGGACATGAACAGACATTTCTGCAAAGAAGACATCCAGATGGCCAACAGACACATGAAGAAGTGCTCCATATCACTCGGCATCAGGGAAATACAAATCAAAACCACAATGAGATATCACCTCACACCAGTCAGAATGGCTAAAACCAACAAGTCAGGAAATGACAGATGCTGGCGAGGATGCGGAGAAAGGGGAACCCTCCTACACTGTTGGTGGGAATGCAAGCTGGTGCAGCCACTCTGGAAAACAGCATGGAGGTTCCTCAAAATGTTGAAAATAGAACTTCCCTATGACTCAGCAATTGCACTATTGGGTATTTACTCTAAAGATACAAACGTAGTGATCCAAAGGGGCACATGCACTCGAATGTTTATAGCAGCAATGTCCACAATAGCCAAACTATGGAAAGAACCTAGATGTCCATCCACAGATGAATGGATCAAGAAGATGTGGTATATATACACAATGGAATACTATGCAGCCATCAAAAGAAATGAAATCTTGCCATTTGCGACAACATGGATGGAACTAGAGGGTATCATGCTTAGTGAAATAAGTCAAGCAGAGAAAGACAACTATCATATGATAGTTCCCTGATATGAGGAAGTGGTGATGCAACATGGGGGCTTAAGTGGGTAGGAGAAGAATAAATGAAACAAGATGGGATTGGGAGGGAGACAAACCATAAGTGACTCTTAATCTCACCAAACAAACTGAGGGTTGCTGGGGGGAGGGGGTTTGGGAGAAGGGGGTGGGATTATGGACATTGGGGAGGGTATGTGCTTTGGTGAGTGCTGTGAAGTGTGTAAACCTGGTGATTCACAGACCTGTACCCCTGGGGATAAAAATATATGTTTATAAAAAATAAAAAATTAATAAAAAAAAATAATAAAATAAAAAAAATATGAAGAGAGGGGGGAAAAAAGACACCCTCATAAAATTCTGTATCTTATGAAATTGTCCTTTAAAAGTGAATGAGAAGAAGCCTTTCTCAAACAAACAAAGGTTAAGGAAATTTATTTCCAGAAAACCTGCCCTGAAATTCATGTTCAAGCAAGTTATTTGGAGAGAGGGAGAATTATATAGGTCAGAAAACCAGACCCACATAAAGAAAGGCAGAACACTGGAGTATGAATGAGTGAAAGCAAATGTAATTATTCTTCTTAATTGAACCTAAGTTGATTCAAAATACTAATAATGTATTTGATTATATACTCTTGTGTATGCAAAGTATAATATGTATATGCATATGCTTTAGTTTTGTATGCTTATATATAAATAAAATGAAATGAATGACAGCACTGATATGAGAGATGAAAGGGAAAAAGTGTGATTTTTTTTTATAAGCTGAAAAAACTAGTGGGACAAAATACTATTATTTCACAGTAGACTTAGGTTAATTGCAAATATATAATGGCAAACTCCAAGGCAACCTCTAAAGTTAAAAGAAGTGTAACTGACATGCTAAGAAGGAGAGAAAACAGAATCATATACAGTGCTCAATTAAAACCACAGGTGGCAGAGAAAACAAGCTGAAGACTGACACAACAGACTTTCTACAGTTAATCATAGATAGTATGCCACATTGAAAAGGATAGGGGGGTGAAAGGTGGTCCGGAATCAAACTCCCAGGGAGACAAAACACAAACAGGCGGGACACATGCACAGAGAAGGGAGAGAGGAGCATACCCCACACCGGCACATCTGACAGGGGCAACCTGCAGTGGGAAGACAAGTCCCCATAGCATTTGACTTTGAAATCCAGCAGGGCTTAATTCCTGATACTTTAAGAATCAGCAGGTTTAGCTCTGGGAGAGGCAGAGGGTGATAGGAAACTGAGTCCCTGACCTTCAAGAGCCAACATAACAAATAAGCCCAGGTGATACAGCACAGAAGCAGCAGCTTAAAATTCTCTGGATATAGATGGGAAAGACATTTATTTACCAATCTCAAAACATGCCTGCAAGGGCAAAGATATCAAGGAGACTATTCTTAGAAGAAAAGAGCTGGCAAGCACCCTTTCTCTCTTCCCCACCCACAGCCTAGACAGCGGAACATTTGTGGGAACCAGGAAGAACACATTCCACCTACCTTGCTAGCACTAAATTCCCTGTTCCTGCATTCTCCTTTGGAACCACCCCAACTAAGCTGCCCCACTTGGGCCAGTATCCCTCCAAAGCAGCTCCAGCTGGACATACCTTGCAAGTAGATCTGACAGGGAACAGTGCCAATCCAAAGTGACTCCTGCCCTTAAGAAAAGGGAAGATAAACACACCAGTGCAACTGTAGCTCAAGAAGATAGACCGGGGGCAGGCATCTGGTTTGAACACAGGCCCTGCTCACCAATGAAAACCTTTCAAGGGACAACCCAGGAAGAGTTCCCTGCAGTTGGGTTTGACAACAGTCCCAACAGATGGGCTAAGGAGAGCCATCTGGTCTGACTGCTGACAATACCCCATTACAAGCCCACTGGGTTCGAGAATGGCTCCTTAACGGCAGAAATCAAACCTTGCCCAGGGTGCTCACAAAGTGGGCATTGCAACCAACTGGACTAAAAGAAAATGTGGCTTAGCCACCATAGCAGACATAGTAACCTAAACAGGAGACTCCCCAGCCCCTGCACAGGAGATATTGTGCTACAAGTCACCACAGGACCTCCTCCTCTTCCACTACCTTTGAGATAAGAAGACATAGCTACCTTTCCTAATACACAGAGTTAGACAAAATGAGGACAGAAGGTTATGTCCCAAATGAAAGAAAAGGACAAAACCAAAGCAGAAGAGGCGAATGAAATGGAAATAAGCAATATGCTTGATAAATTCAAGGTAACAGTTATAAAGATACTCACAAAACTTGAGAATAAAGTGGAAAAACTCAGTGACACATTCAACAAAGTCGGAAAATATATTTTAAAAAACTCAGATGAAGAAATCAATAACTGAAATTAAAAATGCACTGGAAGGAATCAATAGCAAATAAGGAGGAGAAAGAATAGATCATGAGCTGAAAGATGGAGTAATAGAAAGTCAACAAGCTGGAAAGTAAAATAAACAACAAATAATGGGAGGAGGTTAAGGGAAGTCCTTGATACCCAGCATAACATTTGTTATCATAAGTATCCCAGAAGGAAGAGTCTGAGGAGGGGGTTAGCAGACATTTGAAGAAATAATCATTAAAAACTGCCTGAATCTGGGGAAGGAAACTGGTATCTAGATTCAGGAGGCACAGAAAGACCCCAATAAAACCAACCCAAGGAGATCCACTATGACACAGAACAATTAAAATGGCAAAAAAGTGGTGGTAAAGAGAATATTTTTTAAGCAGTACAGACAAGAAAATAGTTACACATAAGGCAAACTCCTTAAGGATATCAACTGATTTTTCAGTAGAAACTTCACAGACACAGACCACAAGGGAATTGATGATATATTCAAAGTGTCAGATGGGTAAAATTTCCAACCAAGAATACGCTACTCAGCAAGGTCATCATTCAGAAAAGTACAGAGTCTTCCAGACAGACGAAAGTTAGAGGAGTTCATCAACATTAAACCAGCCTCAAAAAAAAAAAAAAAAAGAAAAAGAAAAAAGAAAGAAAGAAAGAAAGAAAGAAAGAAAGAAAGAAAAGAAAAGAAAGAAAGAAAAAGAGTTGGGACGCCTGGGTGGCTCAGTTGGTTAAGCAGCTGCCTTCGGCTCAGGTCATGATCCCGGCGTCCTGGGATCGAGTCCCACATCGGGCTCCTTGCTCCGCAGGGAGCCTGCTTCTCCCTCTGACTCTGCCTTCCACTCTGTCTGCCTGTGTTCGCTCTCATTCTCTCTCTCACACAAATAAATAAATAAAATCTTTAAAAAAAAAAAAGAAAGAAAAAGAGTTAAAAGGAACCCCTTAAGTATAAAGTAAAAGCCAGCCATAATCAGGAGTAAGAAAATTAGGAAAGGAAAACATTTCACAGATAAAGTAGACTTATTTAAAATCAAAGTAGACTAATTACTTCTAACACCAGTACAGAAATTAAAGAAAAAAACCAAGAAAATAAATTGTCTAAAAAAAACCTCAGTCAAGGGATTCACAAAGGAAAATTTGATATCATAAAAATGAAACGGAGGAAGAGGGTAAAATCTTGTCCTTTTACAATGGGTTCAAACTCAAGGGACTTAATATAGACTGACTTAATATAGACTGCTATATGCATAAGATGTTATATATGAAGTTCTATAAACCACACATCAAAAATTTGTAGTAGCTACACAAAAAATAAAGAGAAAGGAATCCAAGCATATCACTTAAGAAAGTCATTAAACCACATAGGAAGAAAGCAAGATAAAGTCACAAAGATGGGGCACCTGGGTGGCTCAGAGTGTTGGAGCCTCTGCCTTCAGCTGGAGGGCTCAAGCCTTGAGCTGGGGTCCTGGGATAGAGCCCCACCTTGAGCTCTCTGCTCAGTGGGGAGCCTGCCTCCTCCTCTCTCTCTGCCTGCCTCTCTGCCTTCCTGTGATCTCTGTCAAATAAATAAATAAATAAATAATCTTAAAAAAAAAAAAGGCACAAAGAACTACAAAAATAACTGCAAAACAAGTAACAAAATGGCAATCAGTACATGCTTATCAATAAATACTTTTAATGTCAATGGACTAAATGCTGCAAAGTACATATGGTGACTGAATGGATAAAACAGCGAGACCCATCTACATATTGCCGACAATTCTCACTTCAGACCTAATGACATATGGAGATTGAAAGTCAAATGATGGAAAAACTTGCCATGCAAATGGAAGAGAAAGAAAACTGGTTCTATTAGACAAAATAGACTTTAAAACAAAGACTATAACATGAGACAAAGGAGGACACTACATAACAAGAGGATATAACAAGAGGATCTAACAATTGTAAATATTTATCTACCCAACATGGGAGCACACAAACACAGAAAATAATTATTAATACATATACAGGAAGAAATTGATGGTCATACATTAATAATAGGAACTTGAAATAAACCACTTAGAACAATAGATCATCTCCATAGAAATCAACAAGAAAATACTGGCTTTGAATGACACATTGAACCAAATGGACCAAACAGATATATTTATAACATTCCACCAAAAACTAGCAGAATTTCACATCATTTTCAAGTACACAGGGAACATTATCCAGAAGAGCCCATGTTAGGCTACAAAACAGGTCTCAATTCAGAAAAATTAACATTGTATCATACACCTTTCCCAACCAAAAAGGTATGAAACTAAACATCAAAATGAAAATTCTGAAAAGGAAAAAAAAAATACATGGAGGCTAAATCACATTTCTTAAACAATAAATAGGTCAACCAAAAAGTCAAAGAGAAAATTTAAAAAATACATGGAGACATATGAAAAAGAAAGCACAATGATCCAAAATCTTGGGGATGCAGCAAAAACTGCATTTAACTGTTTAAAGAGGGAAGATTATAGCAAAACAATCCTACCTCAATGAACCAGAAAAATCTCAAACAACTAACTTTACACCTGAAGGAACTAAAAAATGAACAAAGCCCAAGGCCAGCAGAAGGAAGGAAATCATAAAGGTTAGAGTAGAAATAAATGAAACACTAAAACAAATGAGAATAGATAAATGAAATCAGGAACTGGTTCTTTGAAAATAACAAAATTAATAAACCTTTAGACAGACTCAAAAAGAGAGAGAAAGAACCCAAACAAAATCACAAATGAAGGAGAAATAGAAACCAATACCACAGAAATACAAAGGATTATAAGAATATTATGAAAAAGTATATGTCAATTAATTGGAAAACCTAGAAGACATGGATCACTTCATGGAAACCTATACCTATCAAAACTGAATCAGAAAGAAATAGAAAATTTGAAGACAAATTACTGACTCCGTTTCATTGCTAGTATTCAAAAAACTCACAACAAATCAAAGTCTAGGACAAGATGGCCTCACAGGAGCATTCTATCCACATTTAAATGTTAAGTTATCTATTCTTCTCAGACTATTCCCAAAAATACAAGAGGAGGGAAAGCACCTAAATTCATTCTGTGAGTCCAGCATTACTCTGATACCAAAACCAGATAAAGACACCACAGGAAAAAAAAAAAAAGAGAGAGAGAGAGCTACAGGCAACTATCTCTGATGAACACAGATGCAAAATTCCTCAACAAAATATTTGCAAACTGAGTCCAACAATACATTTTTAAAAATTATTCACCACAATCAAGTGGGATTTATTCCTGCCATGCAAAGATGGTTCAGGATTTACAAAACAGTCAACATGATACATTACATCAAGAAGAAAAAGAGGGGCACCTGGGTGGCTCAGTGGGTTAAAGCCTCTGCCTTCAGCTCAGGTCATGATCCCAGAGTTCTGGGATCGAGCCCCACATTGAGCAACCTGCTCAGCAGGAAGCCTGCTTCCTCCTCTCTCTCTCTGCCTGCCTCTCTGCCTACTCGTGATCTCTGTCAAATAAATAAAATCTTTTTTAAAAAGTTGTTTAAAAAAGAAGAAAGGATAAAAAACAGTCATTTCAACAGACAGAAAAAGCATTTGACCAAGTACAACATCCATTTATGATAAAAAACTCTCAACAGAATAGGTTTATAGGAATATACTTCAACCTACTAAAGGCCATCTATGAAAAATCGAAAGCTAACTTCCTACTCAATGGAGAAAAACTGAGAGCTTTTCCCCTAAGATCAGAAACACAATAAGGATGTTCACTCTCACCACTTTTACTCAACACAGTACAGAGAGTCCTAGCCACAACAATTGGACAGAAAAAGAAATAAAAGTTATTCAAATTAGTAAGAAAGAAGTAAAACTTTCACTATTTACAAATGACAGGATACTACATTTAGAAAACCCGAAAGACACCAAAAAACTACTAGGACTGATAAATGAATCTTATAAAGTTGCAGGATACAAAATTAATAGACAGGTCTGTTGGATTTCTATACACTAATAATGAAATAATAGAGCAATTAAGAAAACAATCCCATTTACAACTGTATGAAAAATAATTGAAAATATCTAGGAATAAACTTTACCAAGGAAGTGAAAGATCTGTACTCTGAAAACTATAAAAGACAGATGAAAAATACTGAAGACAATACAAATGGAAACATCCTCCATGCTAATGGATTGGAAGAGTTAATATTATGTCCATACTACCCAAAGCTATTAACAGATCTAACGCAATCCCTACCAAAACATCAGAACCAGAGTAATCCTAAAATATGTGTGGAACCACTAAAGACCTAAATAACCAAAGCAAACTTGATCCAAACAAATAAAACAAAACAAAACAAAAACAAAGCCAGAAATATCACAATCCCAGATTTCAAGATACACTACAAAGCTACAGTAATCCTAACAGTATGGTACTGGCACAAAAACAGAGATAGATCAGTGGAAGAAAATAGAGGTCCTAGAAATAAATGCATACAGATGTGGTCAATTAATCTTCAGCAAGGGAGACAAGAATAGGCAATGGGAAAAAGATGAAGTGACAGGACAGCTATATGCATAAGTATGAAAATGGATCACTTCTTTACCCCACACACAAAAATAAACTCAAAGTGAATTGAAGACCTAAATGTTGATCTGAAATCATAAAATCTTAGGAGGAGAACATATACAGTAATTTCCCTGACATTAGCTGTAGAACCATTTTTCTTAATTTGTCTTCCCAGGCAAGAATAAGAAAAACAAAATGAAACTACTGGTATAACACTGGAATATAAAGTTTTTGCACAGAGAAGTAAACCATCAACAACAACAAAAAACTACCACTTGCTGTATAAGGAAGGACATTTGCAAATGATTTTTCTGATAAAGAAGTAATATCCAGGATATGTAAAGAACCTATATAATTCAACATCAAAAAATCCCCAAACAAACAAAAAATTCACAAATAATCCAATTAAAAATGGGCAAAGGATCAGAATACATATTTTTCCCAAAAAAGACATTTATATGGTCAATAGACACCTAAAAAATGGTCAACATCACTAATCTTCAGGGAAATGCAAATAAAAACCATGAAGAGATATCACTTCACACCTGTCAGAATGACTAAAGTCAAAAACCAAAAACAAGTGTTGGTGAGGACATGGAGAAAAAAAGAACACCCACACACTGTTGGTGGGAATGCAAATGGTGCAGCCACTGTGGAAAACACTTTGGAGTTTCTTCAAATATTTAAGAAATATCATATAATCCAGTATTTCCACTACTGGGTATTTATCCAAAGAAAACAAAAACACTAATTCATAAAGAAATATTTACCCCTATGTTTTCCACAGCATCATCTACCATACCCAAATTATGGAAGAAACCCCAGTGTCCAACCACAGAAGAATGGATAAAGAAGATATGATGTGTACACACACACACACACACACTCACATGAATACTACTCAGCAATAAAAAAAAAAAGAATGAAATCTTAACACTTGCAACATGGATGGACCCTAGAGGGTATAATGCTAAGTGAAGTCAGTCAGAGAAGGACTAATACCCTATCATTTCACTCATTTGTGGAATTTAAGAAAAAACAACAAAGAAAAAAGATAAAGTCTGAAATACATAGAATGAAGTGTTGATTTCAAGACTGCAGGTGGGTGATGGGATGAACAAAATAGATTAAGGGGATTAAGAGTATACTTACCTCAGTCAGCACTGAAAAATGTATAGAATTGTTCAATTACACTGCACACATGAAACTTAAGACTGTATATTAATTATACATCAATAATTTTCTAAATTTTTATTTTTAAAATTTCTTTTCAGTGTTCCAGAATTCATTGTTTATGCACCACACCCAGTGCTCCATGCGATAAGTGCCCTCCTTAATACTCACCACCAGGCTCACCCAACCTCCCACCCCCTCCCGTCCAAAACCTTCAGTTTGTTTCTGAGTCCACAGTCTCTCATGGTTCATCTCCTCCTCCAATTTCCCCCAATTCATTTCTCCTCTTCATCTCCCCATGTCCTCCGTGTTATTCCTTACACTCCACAAATAAGCAAGACCATATGATAATTGACTTTCTCTGCTTGACTTATTTTTAATAAAAATTTTTTATTAAAATTTTTAATTTTTAATAAAAAAACTTTCATACAAATTTTTAAAAGAAACCACAAAAGGCAAAAAAAAAAAGTGTGGAAGACAAAAAGAGGAAGAGAAAAGAAAGGAAAACAATAGAAAACAGTAACAAAAAGGTGGATACTAATTCAACTATATCATCAATCTAAACATTAATAGTTTGTATCTATCAACTACATGATAGACTGTCAAAATGGATTGGAAAACAAGATCCAACTACATGCTACCATAAGACACCTACTTTAAATATAAGGACACATTTAAACTAAGGATGGAGAATGATTTACAATGTTAAAATGAATCTAAGGAAAGTACAAGTAGCTTTATTCATTTCAGATGGAGCAGACTAAGAGAAAAGAATGAGGTCAAAAATAAACAGGGGCATTACATAATAAAGGGATCAATTCTCTAAGAAAACAATCCATAATGTGCACCTTACACCACAACATCACAATATGTGAGACAAAAACTGATAGAACAACAAGGACAAATAGAGGGATCTACTACTATAGAGGGAGACCTTAACATCCTATCAAATATAGATGGATCCACAAGGCAGAAAAGCAGTAAGAACACATTTGAAGTCATAGTACTATCGATTGACTCAACTTGTCACCCATGGACTACTTCATTCAACCACAGCATAATATACATTCTTCTCAAGATCACATGGGACATTCAACAAGATAGACCATGTTGTATGCCATAAAACACAACAAATTTAAAAAGAAATTTCATACAATGACTATTCTCAAATCACAATAGCATTGGGCTAGAAACCAATAACAGAAAGATACCTGGAAAATCCCAAATTATATGGAGATTAAACAACACAATCCTAAATAACACATGGATTAAAGAAGAAATCAAGAGAAATTTTACATTTTGAACAAAATGTAAAAATAAAACCTGAAATTTTTGAGATGCAGCAAAAGCTGTAATTAGAAATTTGCCCCATTGAATCCATTTATTGAAAATGAAGAAAGATGTAAAAAAAAAAAAAAAAGAAAAAAGAAAAATATCTTAAAAAAATCAAATCTTTCAACTTAGAAAACTAGTAAAAAGGCAAATAAAATCCAGGGTAAGCAGAAGAAATAAAAATCAGAGCAGAAATCAATTAATTCATAAGGAAATCAATAGAGAATATCAGTTAATACTAAAAGATGGTTCTATGAAAGTAACAATAAAATTGATAAACCTCTAGCCAAGCTAATTGCGGAAAGAGACAAAAGCTACCATTAGAAATCTAAGAGGAAATATCACTACTGATAGCACAAACATTAAAATAAAAATAAAGGGACAGTATGGAATCTGCTTACAAAATTTGATAAGGTAGATGGTATGGATCAATTCTTTAAATACAGAATCTATTAAAACTCACAAAAATAAGTGGAAAATCTGAATGGCCTTTATCTGTTGAAGAAATAAAATCAATAACTAATAACTTTCCAAAATAGGAAACACCAGGTTCAGATGAGTTCACTTGTAATTCTACCCAACTTTTTAAAGAAAAAAAAAAATTATACCAATTGTCTTTCATAAGATAGAAGCAGAAAGAATCCTTCCTAACTCATTCTAGGAAGCCCCTATTATCCTGATTCCAAAACCAGTCAAGGACATTCTAATAAAAGAAAAAAAAAAAAAAAACCCACCATTATCTCTCATGAATACAAATACAAAAAATCCTCAAAAGAATATTACCAGATAGAATTCAACAATGTATAAAAACAATTCTATGCCAGCACCACATGGGATTTTTCCTAGATCTGCAAGCTGATGGAACATAAGGGGGGAAAAAAATCAGTGTCATCTATTACATTAACAGGCTAATGAAGAAAAAAGGAACATTATAGATGCAGAAAAAGAATTTGACAAAATTCAACACCTACTCATGATAAAAACTAGGAAGAGAGGGGAACTTCCGTAACTTGGTCAAGAACATATACAAAACAAAAACAAACAAACAAACAAAAAACAAAACAAAAAATCCAAAAACAAAAAACACTTCAGCTAGTATCATACCAAGTAGTGAGAAACCAGAGCATTATCACTGCGATCTGAAACAAAGCAAGGATGTTTCTTTTCAATACCGCTTTTCAATGTTGTACTCAACGTGCTAGCTAATGCAGTAAGATAAGAAAATAGAATAAAAAATATGTCGAGAAAGACTAAAACTGTCAGTGCTTATGGTTTAAATGATTGCTTATGGAAAAGATCTTTAAGAATCAACAAAAATTTGCTGTAAGCAATTACAACAAGGTTTCATTATCAGGGCTAATATACAAAAGTCAGGTACTTTCCTGTATACCAGTAACAAACAAGCAAATATGAAGTTAAAAACATTACCAATTACATTTTACCCCTAAAATAAAATATTTATGTGTAATTTTAGTGAAATAGGTCGAAGAATGTTATAAAATGTTTTGAAGAAATTAATGGATATTCCATGTTCATGGATATTAAGAGTCAATACTGTCAAGTTATCTGTTGTTCCCAACTCAGTTATACATTCAGTGCAATCCCCAAAAAAACCCCAGAAAATTATTCTGTGGATATGATAAACTGATTCTCAAGTTTTTATGGAAAGACAAAACAAACAAAAAAACAGGGTACCAATTTAATATTGAATGAGAAGAAAAAAAAGGTGGTGGACTGACGCCATCTGACTTCAGATACCATATACAACTATAGTATTCAGAACAGTATGGCATTGGCAGAAGAAAAGACAAACAGATTAATGAAATAGAATAAAGAGCTCAGAAACAGAGCCACGTAAATTATAGTCAACTAATCTTTGACAAAGAAGGAAAACTGACACAGTGGAACGAAGATGGTATTTGCAACAAATAGTATTGGAAAAATAGGACATTTATATGCAAAAAGAAAAAATGAATCTCAACACAGATCTTACACATTACTAAAATCACCTCAACATGAATCACAGACCTGAACCACAACATGAACCACAGATGCAAAAGTATAAAACTCCCAGAAGATAAGGAGAAAACCTAGACGACTTTGGGTATGACAATAACATTTTGGATACAGCATCAAAGTCATAGTCCATAGAGAAATAACTGATAAACTGGGCTTCAAACTAAAAGCTTTGCTTGGTGAAAGACAGTATGAAGAGTATCAAAAGACAAGCCACAGAGCAGAACAAATTGTTTGCAAAAGACAAATCTTGGGGCACCTGAGTGGCTCAGTGGGGTCATGATCCTGGGGTCATGGGATCAAGCCCTGCATCTGGTTTCTGCTCAGCGGGGAGCCTGCTTCCCCCTCTCCCTGCCTGTTTCTCTGCCTACTTGTGATCTCTTTCTGTCAAATAAATAAATAAATAAAATCTTAAAAAAAAAAAAAAAAAGAAATCTCAATGAACTGTTAAACAAAATTTTAAAAGAACACTTTAAACTCAACAATAAGGAAACAACCCAATTTAAAAATGGGTTAAAGACCTTAACAACCACTTCAATAACAGATAATATACAGCTAACAAATAAGCATATGAAAAGATGCTCCATATCATATAACAGAAAAATCCAAATTAAGACAACAGGATATCAATACACATCTATTTGGAAGGTCAAAATCCAGAATGTTGACACCACCAAAAGCTGGTAATGTGGACCAACAGGAACACTCATCATTATTGGTGAAAATGCAAAATGGTAATAGCAACCCTGGAAGACAATAAGTCCATTTTTTATGAAAACAAACACACCCTTACCATAAGATCCAGCAATTATGCTCCTTGGTTTTTACCCAGAAGTGTTGAAAATTCTGGTCCAAACAAAAACCTACACACAGGTGTTTAGAGCAGCTTTATTCCTAATTGGTAAAAGAAACCCACAAAAATGTCCTTGAGTAGGTTAATGGTTAACGGTGGCACATCCTAAAAAAGTATTATTCAGCACTAAAAAGAAAGGAGTTAGCAAGCTATGAAGAAACATGGAGGAAACCTACAATGTTTATTACTAAGTGAAAAAAAAATCTAAAAAGAACACCTCTTCTATGAGGTGTATTACATTCTAGAAGACGTAAAACTATGGAGACAATAAAAAAAGATGAGTAGTTTCCAGGGTGTAGGGAGTAGGGATGGATGAATAGGCAGAGCTCAGAGGATTTTTACGGCAGTAAAAATACTATAGAGGTGGATATGTGTCCAATAAATTTGTCTAGGTCAGAAAGATAGCCCAATAAGATGTCTCTCATATAAATCCACTGTTTAACAACCATAATTTGTCATTCATGCATGGAGAAACATGCTTTTATGGGAGCTTTGGGCAGATAGGAAACTATGAAACCCTGGTACAGTCCAAGACCAAGGAGAGCCATTTTGAGAAAGCAGGTGCCATGTAACCTGTAACTCAGGTTACAGATTTCTTGAATCAGCCCCGCCATTTTCCCTCCTCTGTCCTATATCCTGCTCTAATGTTTTAAATTACTAATAAAGTGAACCCATAGAACTCTAGACACCCTACTCTCAGACCATAATAAAGACTGAGCCCCAGAGCTGTACTTCTTCCTATCAAAAACCTTGCTATGTCCCCTGATCATGCTGTGTAACCTCCTGGATTGGTGTCTAACAAACTGTGTTTTGCCAAAAAAAACCAAACAAACAAACAAAAAAAAAAACTGCCTGATATTTGTTGCTGAGGGGAATCCTGCAATCCTAACAACTCCAAGGGCCAGTTCAGTCACAATATTAGTTCCAATCTGGGAAAGGTCGATAGGGCTTTCCAAAAATAATATGGGCTGAGGTAAGTGAGTGAAGCATTCCTGGTGAGTAACACCACAAACAAAAGATAAATGCTCACTTAACAGGTGATTACAAAGGGGTAAGGAAAATAGGGGAGACATTGGTCAAAGTGTACAAACTTCCATTATAAGAGGAGTAAGTTTTGGGGCTCAAAGATTCAGAATGGTAGCTATAGCTACCTACTCTATTATATACTTTAAAATTACTAAGAGTTAAGTCTTAAATGTTCTCACCACACAAGAGAATTATGCGAGGTGACAATGTGTTATCTTATCGTGATAATCATTTTCCAATATATAGGTATGTCAAATTATCACATCGTACAGCTTAAACTTCTACAAACATATGCAAATGTTATCTTAACAAAGCTAGAAAAGTAAGTATGTTCAAAACCTTAAAATTTACCACACCAAGAGTGAACTGTGGACTATGACTGTCAACTATCCACTTTGGGTGATAATGGTGGGTCAATGTAGGTTCATCAGTTGTGACAAACCTATCATTCCAGCACGGGGTGCTGACAAGGGGGGAAGCTCTGCATGTGTAGGGACAGGAAGTGTGTGGGAAATTTTCAATCCTGTCACAGGAGAGACTTTTGTTTTGGAATCTCTTGGGATACTTAATACAATATAGATAGCTACAGGCCTGAGACCTCCTGGATCAGATTGGAGTCCTAAGCCCAGGAATTTGTATGTTACTATTTTTGCAGTAATTCTCAAGGACACTAGTATTCCCTTAGATGTTAGCATGGCTTGGTGTCAGGATGTCCTCTCTCCTTTAGGTCTCTACTGAAATGAAAACTTCTCAAAGGTATCCTTTCGGACCCTATGGGAAATGGTAGCCTCCCTGTCCCAATATCCTGCATTCCCTATCCCCCAACTTTTCCTTTTTTTAATCCCTGGAATTGATCACTATTTTAAACACTTTATTAACCCATTTATTGGCTTACCTGCCCTCTCCCAATCCACTTCCCAGCAACTAGAATGTAAGCTCAATGAGAACAAATTTGGTTTTCATATGTTTTATTCACTGCTGAAGGCCCAATACCTAATAAAGCCCTTAAACATTACAGGATTCAATAAATATTAATTTAATAAATGATTCACTCCACCAAGTATTTTAAACTTATATGGTTAAATACTGACACTCTTTCATCCCTTTCTCCTTCAAAAAAGGAATCTCACTCATGTAGAATTTGTATCTACATGTGCTCTTTCAAGGAAACATAATTTGTGTTCTTCACACCAGAATCTAGCAGAAAGCTTCTGCACTATCATTATCATCTTTGTGTATTTCTTTGATGTCAAACTCTGGG
Source organism: Mustela nivalis (assembly GCF_964662115.1). NCBI lineage: Eukaryota > Metazoa > Chordata > Mammalia > Carnivora > Mustelidae > Mustela > Mustela nivalis. The sequence continues at coordinate 70,870,813 of NC_139027.1, read as the reverse complement.
GTCAGAGACTGGGTGAGGATGAAAGTAAGGGAGAAAAAAAAAATCAAGTAGTGTCAACCTTAATGGTAGCAATAAATAATGTTTTGCTAAAAGCTGCCTAAGAATAGATGGCACAGTCTGTGTAGGTGTATGTAAATGATATGCAAATAAGAATCTAATTTTAATGCAAATGCATGTGTGGTCCTCCTAACTATTTCATGCACCTGGATAGAGCCCCTAGGAAAATTCTAGTGGAAAGAAATGTGCTCTCAGCAATGTTTTAATGACTGGGTATATTGGAGAGCAGAGGGTATCACACCTGGCAAGCATTTAAGGTCTGTTGGTTAGCAGCTAAAACAAGCTCTTATATATGGAATATTGCTTTAAAGCTTTGGTGAGCTATACATTTGAATCACATACACCTTAACTTACCCGGTTCTCTAAGTGGGAATGACATTGCTTTGCCCCAGGATGGTGGGAAGTGATCAGTTAACAAATTGTTTAAAGCAGGCACATGTAGAAATTTTCAGACCAGAGGTACTACTAAATATAAATTATCCCAACTCAGTGCTATGGTCACATTTCATTAGAAAAACAATCCAGCTTGTCTAGGTAATTTGCATCCCACTAGGAGTACAAATTCTATGAAATGGAGAAAAATTGTTAGAAAAAGTTTATGGTATCACTTTATTAAGACCTTAAATATTAATTTGATGGAAGAAACAAAGGTCCAAGGAAGTGTCTCGGTTTAAAGATCATAACCATGAAACAAAAAGATCAAGCACCATTTTGTCTAATTGCACATTGCATGGTTTGTCCATTTCAGAGAATGACAGTTAATCACAAAAATACCACCTGAGATTTCTATGGCTCTCCATTATTATCAATGCTCTTCCAACTCCCTTGGTTGTAATAACAAGTAGACAGTCTTCTATTATAAATACACGATTTTTAAGAAGTAAACCAGACTTTTTTCTTCTGGCATTATGACTAACTGGGTGCTCTAAGGACCTTTCTGCAGCAAGACACAATGCATTGTAGAGCATACTTATAGTGTAGTATCACTGGTCTAAAAAAATAACTCTTTATGTCCCCTCTTAAAAAAAAAAAAAAGGTTTAAGTTGTTGTTATGTATTTCGTAGTTTGACAGTAATTGTCAAAGAAAACATTTCCTTGTAGAGGAATGTCAGACTGCCATCAGTTAAAATAAGAAAATAAGTTCATATTTACCCACTAATAAGCAAATGAAAAAGCCAGTATGAATTTAAAAAAAAAAAAAAAGCAGGGAAAAAAATTTATTTGACCTCCAAGGACTACATGTTGGAAATATCAGTTAGAGAGCCTAGACGAGGTATGTATGAACCCTTTAGGACACAAGGCAACAAAACAATGAGCATGCAGTTGAACATGAAAGAATAAACAAGTATTCTGAAAATTTTAAAGTGACGTTGCTAAAAAGAAATGATTGTTGAAATAGAAAAAAATGGATATATTTGTTATTTAGACATTGTTAAAGATAGAATTAATGAGCTAGAATAAAGAAATTATCCAGATTATAGTATGAAGAGAAAAATGATAAATATGAAAGACAACTTAAGAGATATAAAGGAAAGACTGAACCTAGTAACTCCTACTGGAGTCCTGGAAGCAGGTTAGAGATTACATGGGAGAATCAATATTTAAAGAAGTAATGGCATAAATTATCTACACCATTATTAAAGCTAGTAAATTCCCAGTTCTTCAAAAAATATGCTTAGATAGAAATTGAAGTCCAGAACACCAAAGACAAAATATTCTCAAACACCTTCAAGACAAAAGATGACAAAAAAAGAAAAACAGAATGACAGATTTCTAAACAGCCAAAATTTTAACAATTGTCAACTTAGAATCATGAGGCCAGCAAAGCAATGACTCAAAATACATAAAATTGAAAAGCTTACAGAAAAAAATTAACCTTAGAGAAGTCTCAGTGGACTGAAAAATAAATCTCATTGTCACTATTATACATTCAACAGGTTATTAATAACCATCACTGCTCATAAACTTGTATATACCTAAATTTTATTTCTCTGTAATAAGGCTGGAGGATTATTTCATATCACAGATCTTATTTTTTTCATCAACAGACAAAACTTATGCCTAAGATCCACAGCATATTTTCAAGATCCAGTCATTTTCCTTTCCCAAGAGACTAGTTTGTGACCAGTTCAATGACTGCGTTTAAATATACCTAATTCCCAGTGACTATCTGACTAAGGAACTTCAATTCTGTGGCCCTAATAAACCAAGTGCACACCATTTGTGTTCTGTGGGAATTTAGCATTGAGCTGTATGTTGACTATTTTATACCCCCTCTACTTCTTTCCTCCATTAACAAATACTCTATGAGCTGAACAAAACACTGGGCCAGTGTTGGCAAGGAAGACTGTTCAAGCATTCAATTTAAACCTCTAATCAAGGAATGGAAACAGCTGAGCCTATAATTCTCAAATACTTTTTTTCAACCCCAATCTTGACTCTGCTACTGCCTGACAGATCAGCCTTTTGCCTGATTGCTTTCTTCTGTATTACTTTTGTAGTATCCCACCAACAAATATCGATTTGTCATAATCACAACATCATCTGAACACCAGAACTTTGAGTCCATGCCAAACATGCAGAAGTTCAGAATTTTCTAGACTGATTATTCCCCAATTTTCTTTGCAAGTCTAGGATTACTGGGAATGACTGTGATTCTCAAACCTATTACATACTGCTACACAGCTCTTCTACTCTGCTGGCTGTTATGACCTGGGATTTCGTTTCTAATGGATTTTTGCTTAGTCTGTCAGGGCTTGTGACCTTCTCCACATGGTTAGTTCAGTTCTCTCCTCCTTCTGTATTCAGACAGTCCTGCTGGGCAAGCAACAAAAAAATGAGCTATTGGTCCCTCAGTGCAGAGATCTCTGCCTTAGACCAAAGACCATGGCTTAGGAGCACTGGCACATCGCAGGTAGGAAGGAAGGAGATGGTCTCAGGTGTCTCACACACTTGTTTAGAACCATCACGTTCTTTGACACTTAGGCTTTGCTGCTAGGGCTAGTCCATTTTGTGAGGTTCTGTAACTCATGGTGATCTTCTCATAGAGACCTCATGTTCGCTTTACTACAGGTCCATCTCCTCAGGGAAAACCAAGTTTTCAAATTGGATTTGTACATATTTCAATACCATGATGTAGGAGTTGAAGTTCTCTCCCACTGTGTTCTGTGTTCCACATATATTAAGTCATGGAGACTACACCTCTATTTCAAAGTCCTATAACGGGTCACAGCAGAAAAGAATCTCCTAGGTGCTTGACTGTGGGAGGCTGATTTGCTAACAAGAGAGAACTCTACTATCCTATCAATAGCTCCCTGATTTTGACTTGAACTCTCTCATCATTTGTACTCCCATTTCCCACTCCTTCTCAAAGATAGAGAGAAGCCCCAATAATTGAAGCATTCCACTTACTGCTGCCTACACAGGCTATGAATCATTTTGCCTCCTCTTAATGGGCAGCTTGCCAGATATGTAATCATAATGCATTTGGCCCGGTTTAACTCTGTATCAGAGTTAATTGCTCATTGTTAATATCTATTTTCCTTTTATTCTTAGTAAAGGGACTCCCCCCCACCCCATTTTAATTTGGCACATGGTTGCACAGCGTATGAATAGATTTTTCAGGAAAAATTTTTGCTAGGCAATGTCATCTAAGACAATATTCTGGCCAACGGAAGTTAAACAAAATTTTTCATTTCACTTTCATAGACCCTTCCTTAAGAAACATTGCATGTGTTGTCTTCCTCATGTGTTCCTCTGCCAGGAACACAGATTACATCATCATACCACCTGGTAGAAGAGGAGATAAAAAGAGTCCTATGCCTCAATCGCCCCACTATACCATAGAAGCTTAAGAGTACCAACCCAGACTTTCATACTAAAGAGAAAAGCACTTCTAACCTGTTTCAACTGCTTGGTACTTGGGTTCCCCCACACACACTCATTTCATCCAAATTCTAGATCATACAAACTTTACAGAAATAACCTACTGAATGGATGCCTGGGGGCCAGGCTTCCTGATGTTACTTGTTCCATCCTTGACTCTTCGTTTTCTCAATCTCTTGTGTTATTAGTCCTGGGAATCTCTATTTATGCCTTTACGTCTCTTCAGTTTGAAATGTGGCTCACTTTCCCAAGGCCTCAGATTTCAATTCTTTGTGCAGCTACAGCTCTATTTTTTCTCCTCAGCTCAGTGATTTCACAAATATTCTTTCAGTTATCATCTGATCCCACTCAGTTCTGGGTCTTTTGGACCTCCCAGGACATCAGCTAAGGCAGAAGTGATCATAATATGCATATGCAAGACAAAAGTTTCATGTTCTCCAGCTTGTCCCTTAACAGGCTCTGCAATAGAAGGCTTTCTAAAACCTTATTCACTTCACATTTCCAGTTAGGAAGGATAAAGATGTGCATAAAGAAAATTTACTTCCATGAATACAGAATTTACTGAAAGCACACAAATGAGTAATATCAAAGTGGCAAATCTATCAAATATACCTTCCCTCTGATTCACACTCCAGCCAAACATCTTTGACTGATGGAATGATTTTTCTGTTGTCCTGCTGAATTGACCTTCTCTAGCCATATTCCCTGAGATGCTCCTAAATTCTCCTATATAAATGTCTCTATTAATTTCAATAGCATCAATGGACAATAAAAAAAAGCACGCCTTTACCTCAGTCCCAGAACAGAATGTCCATTAGCATTAATGATGATCATAACCTGAGAAAGGAGTCAATTGACCTCTTCGCATATGCCCTCAAGCTACATAATCAGGCTTCTCCTGGGGGTTTGGTATGCATTTGATAGGACAGGATTAATTCAGCATAAAAATGTTCTTTGGCCTATTTGAACTTTAAGTAGAATACAAAATGACCTACTTTGACAATATATTTAACTTTCTCACAGTTATTTTTTTCTAACTCTTTGTTCATTGCCTTACCCAAGTGTTTATGTGAAATTATTCTTAAACTCCTAAATCTACACCTAAACACAACACTTTTCCCCACACCAAACACCACCATGTTGTTTACAGAACAGCCCCCTAGCATGAAGTTAAGCAGGAAATTAGTAATTGCAACATTAAAAGTGAATCTGAAATGAACAGCTGAAGAGGCAAGTCTTCAAAAATTCCCATTGGCAAGGATTTCTGATCTGATGGTATGCCAGGCACTTAAAGAAGCAGCTATTCAGGGAAAATAAAATTTATAAAATGGAAGAAAAATACTTTAAAAGCCATCAAATTAAACTTTCATAAAAGCAGAGTCACTCCATCAGGTAATCTAAAAAAAGTGAAAGTTTCACCAATTGTGTGTACTCCTCATGCCTTCAAATCAGTTGTAATTTAAACAGTCTATGAAAAGGGAAATAAAAAATAACTCTACTTAAAGTGTTACAGTTCAGTTTTGGTGAATCATCATCACGTTTAAATAGCTCTTCCATCTGGAATGTGTTCTGATCCTCTGAAAATCCAAAACTGGTCATCATTCACTAGGTCTTTGCATTGTATTCTCAAGAACACGGTAAACTTTTTGAAGAAGAAGCTATCTCTACTTCTCTCGTACCACTCGCTGGCTCTAGAGCAATGCTGGATATGAGGCACTCAACCAAGTGTGAAATGGTTAAATCCTACTCAAGATTATGCGGCATAGTGGCTTTTTTTTTTTTTTTTAAGATATCAGAGGTGAGATCCTACGATAAATCATCCTGCTATAAACTTAAGTCTCCTCTATAGGCCATTAAAATATTCTGGCTTATTGGAGGCAAATTACTACCAATAACTCTTTAGCCCTTATGACAGAGTCAATAATTATTTCAAAATGCAATCTTCAAATCAAGTTTTTGTTTTTAAATTTTTTTTAAGATTTTATTTATTTATTTAACAGAGATCACAAGTAGGCAGAGAGGCAGGCAGAGAGTGAGGAGGAAGCAGGCTCCCTGCTGAGGCAGGCAGAGAGTGAGGAGGAAGCAGGCTCCCTGCTGAGCAGATAGCCTGATGTGGGGCTCTATCCAGGACCCTGGTATCATGACCTGAGCCGAAGGCAGAGGCTTAACCCACTGAGCCACTCAGGCACCCATTTTTAAATTTTTAAATAGAGTTTTATTCACAACTTTTGATGTTACCATTCCTTTATATTTTTAATTATTTATTCTTGTGCAAGGTTGCTCTTTATTTTTTATTTAAATTCAATTATCATATAATTTATTATTAGTTTCAGAGGTGGGGCCCCTGATTCCCCAGTCTCATATAACACCCGGTGCTCAATACACCATGTGCCCTCTGTAATGCCCATCACCCAGTTACCCTATCCCCTAAGCCACCTCCCCTCCAGTAACTTGTTTGTTTACTATGATTAAGAGTCACTTATGGTCTTACTCTCTTTCATCTTGTTTTATTTTTCCTCTTTTCTCCTATGATCCTGTTTGGTTTTTTAAATTCCACATATGAGTAAGATCATATGATAATTGTCTTTCTCTGATTAACTTATTTTGCTTAGCATAATACCCTCCAGTTCCATCCACATCATTGCAAATGAAAAGATTTTTTTTAATCACTCCTTTAAAACTTTTATTAAAAAATGCCAAGAAAAAGTACCAAATTCACTAAGGACAATCAAAGTTACCTAAAAGCCTTAAAAGGCACAATTTAGACAAAGACAAAGTAAGTTAACTTTAGCTATTTCTAGTGGTAAGGAAGGAGTCATAGTCCTTAAATAAAGACATCTGTTAGGATATAAGCAAACTGGGGTTTTTCCTTCACCTACTTCACCAAGAATTTAAGAAACAATTGTGAATTGCCATTTCATCCCAAGAAGCAAATGCACAATTTGTATTGCTTATGAATTGAACAGAAATTCTTAGGATAAAAGAGCAAGTTTTTGCATTGGTTCATTTAACACAAGTACTTACACAACCACCTGAAGTTCGGGAGTCAAGTGTTCTGCAAGTCAGAGGATGCTTTGTGGTTCTCATTACGTATTGGATAATGGTGGTGGCTTTTCCCAGTCTCATTCACAATAGTTTGGGGCCATCTTCTAGACAGGCCAAAAGATTGGCAACACCAACAGTCTCATTCCAGAATTACAGGACTGTCATTATCTTTGATGCCATCATGTTTAAAAAGTTTAGTGCCAAATCAAGTTCTGATCACTTCTTTCTCTGATGCGTTGTTAGACGGCCTGATAGGTTAGTGGATGCAAAGCAGCATTTAAAACTGGAGATGTACAGACCCAGTAGTAAAGAAGTGAGGATTGGATTTTGTATAAAACTTCAGATCCAGGGGCACCTGGGTGGCTCAGTGAGTTAAAGCCTCTGCCTTCGGCTCAGGTCATGATCCCAGGGTTCTGGGATCAAGCCCCGAATTGGGCTTTCTGCTCAGCAGGGAGCCTGCTTCCTTCTCTCTCTGCCTGCTTCTCTGTGATCTCCATCTGTCAAATAAATAAATAAAATCTTAAAAAAAAAAACAAAAAAACCTTCAGATCCATATACACTAACTGAATTCAGGACAAAAAAGTAGTTCCAGAATGTACTAGGATGTACTAGCTTGGAGAATCAAGCGGCCAATTCCTTCAACTTAGAGGAGTGTTCTACCTAAAGTATTAATTAACATGCAGGAGGAATTATTGTTAATGGCAGATATCACTTTGAATAGTTAACAAAAAGTCTCAAACTATTAGCTTTTATCATTTGGGCCACATAGTTGAGACTATTCTTTTGAGGCTTGCAAGCTGAGAAAGTCTCACTTAAACCTTAAGCTAAGATTCATGTTCAATTTCTCATCATCCTTTCCAAAGGTATAATCCCCATCATTTAAACCATCACCTAAATGCGTGCATAAAAAGGGAACCAGTACTTCCTCTAATTCTCCAGAATAGTCCAAAACTTCATTTTCTAAGTTCCTGAGCATATGCCTCAATGAGACATTGTCCCAAAAGCGCCCAGGGGTCTTGGATCCCAAAAGACTCTCATAATCACACGGCAGACACACATTAAGAGTAAGGGTAACAAGGTTTCATTTCCACAAAACAATGATACTCCATCGGGGTGTCGGAGTCATTCACCCTAACAAGAGTATGACCATTAGCTCTTCACCGAAGAAGGGTAATTCTGTGTGTATGTGAATAATCTTATTATGCACCTTGAAAATCTATGAAGAAAATAAATGACTTGGAAAAATTGTCCTGATAGTTTTTCCTAGCTCTATTATGCCTCCAACCCTGTGGATAGTGTTATCATCTGAAAACCCAGCTGCTTTTTAAAAATTTGCCCTTTGTCTCTTCTCCAGTCCAAACAGGCAGTGTTTCTATTGCTATAATATATTCAACAGCTTTATGAGCCTCCCATGCATTTCACGGGGTTCACTCCATTCGACCAAAGTCACACTCATAAATCTCTTACAGAGAGAAGCTGTATTGGTTTGGGGACTTTTGTTTTTCATTGAAGAAACCTGCGAGGCCCATCCTACAGGTCTCCATAGGGCCTTTCACATGACTTAATAGTACTCCAGGGCATCGGCTTTCAGCTGACCGAGCTCTTCACAGAAGATTTTAGAATCATGCCCTGCATTTTATCTCTTAAATCATGTTTTCCTGAGAGTACATGGAATTCAAATTTTGCTCCAAATACATTTTGTATTTTTAGCACCACCTGCCATCTGAAAGAGGTTGAGAATTTCCCAAAACATCAAGGCCTAGCTCCCTTTAACATTCTTTCCCACAATGGTCGCCCTCCTCTCCAATTTTATTATAAGCAACAAAAAGAACCAACGTAGCATCTTTTAAGACTTCCCTTACAGGTCTCATAAGCTAGATTACTCAATTCATAAGGCACATTTTACACCTCCCATGCTACTACAAGGAACAGAGGTATGTATCAAGCTCCACGCTACTGTAACAAGGACTCGCCCTCCCCCATCCTGTAGTTTCCAACAGCTCATTCTCCACTGCCTTCTGAGGCCCCACTGGTGGTACCTTCACACTCCATATCTCTACTAAAAATGTGTTCAAGGCACTTTAAGCCTTCGCGAACACTCTCCTCAAAGCTCACTACCTGCTTCCAAAACCGCTCCCACATTTTAGGATTCTCTATGGCAGCACTCCACATTCAGATACAAAATCTGTAGTATTCATACATACATAATATGTAACAAATTACCTCACCCTGACCCCACACATCAGCAGTTTAAAGCAACAAACATTATCTTACAGTTTCCATGGGCCAGAAATCCACTCATAAACACCTCTGATTCAGGTTCTCTCAGGACGTTGCAGTGGAAATGCCTGCTGACACCACAGTCATCATGAAGCCTAAAGCAGGAAGAACACACTCCCCACCTTACTCAGGACGCTTTAAGTCCTCACTGGCTATTAGCTGGAGACACCAGATCCTTGCCACTGGGGCCTCTCATAATGCAGCTCAAAACATGGCAGCTGGCTTCCCGCAGAACTGAGTGAGACACGCCCCGCTCCCCAGACCCGCACTCTGTCTTTCTCAGTACGTTGTTTTATTATAACCTGATTCTGGAAGCAACATCCTATCACTTGGCTGTGTTCTGTTAATTAGAACCAAGCCGCCATGCCTGGCTCACTTTTAATGAAATAAGACTCCACAAACACCAGGAGATGAAGATCACCGTGACCAGTTCAGAACTTTATCACTAAAGCACGTCTCTATAAAAAAGCAGAGATGCAACAAACTAATTGAGTGTTCTAGAAATTTTTTGTGTTCAACAAAATCAGAGCTCATACTGAACATGTAACTCACTCCCTACTGAAAGGGAATCTTGAGCTGAACTGATGCAAACAGCCTTGAAATAAAAGCACTAAAGCAGACCAACGTTGGTGAGACGTCTCAGCTGAACCTTGTTGAATTTCCAAAGTGTGGCGCGTTCCCTCCTTAAATAATGAAGCCTGTTATGATACAACCTAAGTGAGTTTTCTTGAATTCCCTCAGCAAGGAAAAATACCACAGACAGTTCTGAAATGGAATTTCAGTTGAAGTCAAACCTTATTCCTTATAGGTTCTACTTAAGAGGTCATTAGAAAGGGAATGTTAGGAGGGGATAACAGAAATGGTGTGAAGTGTTTGGATCGATTGAAATAAGGCAAGATTTTGAATAAGTGTTGTATAAGTCATAAAACATTCCAGAGTTATAATTGTATAAGTATGGGGGAAGTCGTTCCAGTTTTCACCAACTGCCGCTTAATTTGAGACAAGTTAATAATAACATTGCCTAATGGAATAGATCTCATATTTATTCCAAATGTCTTCTGAATACTCTGAGAGATAAGCAGGGAAGTGTGACTAGAGAGCTTGTTGTCAAATGCACCAATTCAAATGCTCCAATGGTAGGTAGTAGGGTTTTTTAAAAAATGTAGACCATGGAGCCAGACTCTTGTATTTACCTACAACTCCATCACTCCCTGAATACACGGCATTGCTCAGGTTGCTTTATATCTCCATGCCTCAGTTTTATATGTTCAAAATCAGATTAAAAATAGTATCTCTGCTGCATGGTGGTATTGAGCATCAAATGAGTTATATGTGTACATCACTTAGGTAGTACCTGGTACATAGCTAATGACTAAGTAAACAGCAGTTTTCATGATTCTGATAATAATCAGATGCCCTACTGTTCATGTCAGAAAGCACTTTCTGTCTGTGTTTATTTGAACATACCCCCCCCCCAGATGCTTGAAGTCAATCAATCTACCAAAACATTGCATGCTAATAGCTAACAATATTTACATACTTCATATCCAGAGGGTGTTGTACAGGGAATTTCACTCCAGCATTGGATATTTCTGGTATGGTGTAAATTTACCTTTGGGCTGCCTGGGTACCAGCCTGGGCTGCCCTTGGATGCAGTTTCCTAGACTTTAGGGTTGAAATCTATGACACAGCATACCCAATAACTGTGTCTGCCTCTTTAAAGTTTCATCTTTCTGTTAGCTTTGGAGCTTAGAGGCTTTCGTGTATTTTAGAAAGTCTTTACTTAACAACAGATGACTTCTATTAATTTGTGGAGAAAATTAGATATTATGACAGCTAATGCTGAAACCTTATAAGCTATACCTCCAGAAACCTGATAGAAAATCTCACTTCTTTGCCTGTCCTCTTCAATTTTTCTTTCTGTAATGCTGTTTCTAGTGTGATATCACAGTCAGTAAATTTTTCACTTCAGGTGTTGGCGAGAAGCCAGGTGATTTTAAAGTCACTTGCTCAGGCAAAAGAAGAATGGTACATTTAGAGTGGAAGTATCCTGGAGGGCATTGTTGCAATTAGGTAGATGAATGACCATGGGTTTTAATTAGAACACTAGGTACATACTCCATATCATTATTCTAAAAAACTGAGCCTACAGAGGGAGGTAGTGTAATACTATGGAGTCAATATCCTGCAGATCTGTAAGCACAATTTCTAGGTAGGAGCCATTTTAATTCCATTTATTTATACCTTTGCCATTTTTAATAGACAGAATCATTCTTGATTAACCCTACAGGATAATTCTATAATCAAATTAATTTTTGAAGTCAGTCAGAGGAGGGTAAAAGATGAGTATTATGAAGATGGATATGAATATCTTTTTTTATGTCCTACACCCAGTAATAATGCTGTCCCCCTGCACTTCTTAATATAGAATGTATGCTTTCAAACAAACAAAGAAACAAAACTACAGCAGCTTTCTGCAGACTTCCTTTACATTACATGCTTCTAAAAACAAGAAGAACATGTTATTTCTCCTCTATATTCAAAGATTACAGACCGAACCTTGAAACTATTAAGTTCATAAATACATACTTATAGGTAAAATGTAGTAAGAAATAACTCTAAAAATAAAATCTCTCCATAATAAAGCTACTTCTATGCCTTCACTTACTCATTGAATCATTCATTCAACAAGTTTTTCTTGATAATTATTAGCATAACTTTACTGAACGCCTAGAGGACAACATGAAAGATTCTAGAAATATAAAGGAAAATAAAATATGATCTTAATATTTGCTATAATCTAAATGTTTGTGTCCCCTCCAAAATTCATATGTTGAAACCTACCCTCCAATGTGATGGTATTAAAAGGTACAAACTTTGTAGGTGGTTAGATCCTCATGATCGAGATTAGTGGCCTTATAAAAGAGACCCAAGAAAGGTCCCTATACCTTCCCCAAGTGAGGTTACAGTGAAAAGATGGCTCCCTATACAGACAGCTCTCACCAGACACTAAATCTGCTGGCACCATGATCTTGGATTTCTCAGCCTCCAGAGCTATGACCAATAATTTTTTGTTGTTTATAAACTACCCAGTTTTATAGTGTTTTATTATAGCAGACTGAACAGATTAAGAAAACATTTAATAGATTTTTAGAGTAAGAAAATATAGACATTTAAAAAACTAATAGCAATGGAGCAAAGCAAATTTTCTCCATTATATTGGGTTTTTTGATAAGCAATGCAACAATATTGCTTTCTGTGTTCTGTCCCTCTACATGAGGTTTGCTCAACACACTGCCACTCTGACTTCCTGAAATAGGACTACACAGCACAATTGTTGGATACCTGGGGAAGATTTTATGGAGAGTCTTTTGAAATATTTTTTTTTTTTTTACCCTACTCTTGCAAACCCACATCTTCCCAAAGGCCATTAAAAAATTATTGGGGACCTTCTGCCTAGTTTACCCATACATCTGTACAACAATGGTGGAAATCTCAGGCTCAGATAACTAAGCCTAGAATCACCAGGCTCTAGCCAACCCCTTACTCATCACCTAATTTTTCTCTACCTCCAAACTTCTGTCTTCCTCTCTCCTGCACTGCACCCACACCATGCATTTCATCTTCCACAACCTCAAACTTTCATCTCTTTGCCCTAATAGATATTCTGAAATTTGGTTATATCTTGAAGACATTATATTTTCCTTTCAACTGTCAGAAATGGCAATCACAGTTTATTAATACTAATAGTGGTGATTTATTGAAAACTTCGTCTAGAAACCTTGCTAAGCAATTAATGAATATTGTATCTTTCCATTTTAGTTAGTCCTCCCAATAATTTATTACTTCTAATTTTTAGCTAAAGCAAATAAGACAGAAAGAAGTTAATTTGCACCAAAACATAAAGCTATAAAGTGACAGAACTAGGATTCAAATTAAAAAATTTCTACCTTACTCTTTTTAAAAACAACATTTTCATTTTGACATAATTCCAGATTTATAGAAAATTTACACAAATAATATGATGAGTTCCTGGGTATCCTTCACAAGAATATTCAAATGTTAACATTTTATTACATTTGCTTTGTCTTTTTTTTTCTCTCTTCTAAAATATTTAAAAGTAAGTTTAAGGCATAATGCTCTTTGTATTTCATAATAGTAACATTTTGAAGATTCCAGGGCATTTTTTATTTTATTTCATTTTTATGATTGTACTTCCTTTTGGGTTGGTTTCATGTAAACCTTACTCTCAACTACCACATCTGCTATACACTCATTCCTCATCACATAAAGTACAACTGTTTTCCCAAAGACTGATGCTTACATATTTGTAGAATAAGTATTTAACTTTTGTATTCTTTTTCTTAAAGAGGTTTCTAAAATTGTATTAGCTTCAGTTCCCACAAACCTAGATCTGCCCCTGCCACAAAAATTGCATCTCAGCATATTCAAATGGAATATACTAACTGTCCTCACCACCTAAACTAATAGCCAGTGCTGCCAACAAGTGGTGGCACAAGTTTGGAATTCAGGGCCACCCTACATGTGTGTTTGTCCCCGTTAACATATAAGTGTCACTAAATCTTATCCATATGACTGAAGAAAGTTTCCAGAACAAGTCTGCTGTTCTTTATTTCCCCATTTTTACTCTCCAGTCACTCATGCCCTCCTTTCTGGACGAGAGCAAGTCTACCTTGTTTCCCAAACTCCAATCTTGTTTCCTCCATCATCCGTATCCCTTCCACTGTTCTAATACTGTAAATAATATACCTACTGGGATAAAATCAAAATTTCCTGGAGTTTCACCTAAAACTTCCATGATCTAGTCCCTGACGACCTCTCCATCCTCATCTCCTATTGCTTCAAGAATGCTTACCATTGCCATGCTCTGCCCCATGCTTCTTAATCATATCTTAATTATTCCAAATAATCCATCATTTTAAAACATCCTTCAAGTGTACCAGATAATTTTATGACTCTAAGTCTTTATGCTTAGCGTTTATATGCTGTTTGTTTTCTTGGGTGGAAAAATATTTACCATCCCTATCTCATGGATTGCTATTCATCCTTAAAACCTCTATAATCTCTTTGTGGGACTGTTTATGCTCAATTTGATTTTCCCACAATTTTCAGTATTTTTATCTTGATTTTGAGATGTTCTTATGCTTTTGTCACTTAAGTGTTTATCTATGTAAATATTACCTTTGTTGGCCCCCAATCCTCCTACCCCCAGTAGACTACAGACCCTTTGGGAACAGAGACAGTGTCCTGATGATTTACTAACCCTGCTGCCTGGACAGTGGCAAATGTTTACTGAATTAACATAAATCCTATCCCATAGGTCTTAGATCTTTCCTAAATTTAATTGAGTGTGCTTTTGCAGAAAGGAAGGATTTCAAAGGTGTGTGAGTCGAGGTCCACAGCAAGAAACAAAATTGTGCTCCAATGGTTCAAGGGAAAAGAATTTATCAAAACAGATTACTTTCAGGCATGTGGACAGGGTTCATAGTACCAACCAGCTGTCTTGCATCACTGGTCACTAGCAGCAGAGGAAGGAAGTAGCTTTACCAGAACCTAGTAATATCTGAAGGTTAGAGGAGATACTTATAAGCAAACCAATAGGTAAGGAGGGACCCAGCCACTGCTAGAAGCTCAGCAGGAAAGCAGAAGATGGAAGGGAGTGAGTGAGTCCCCTGCCCTTTCTGTTCTCCTGTGCTCGCAGCTTCTGCTGGAACCCAACCCTCCAACCAGCTGAACCCATTGAAAAGCCAGTTGTCAAGGAAGTCCAGATGATGTTGTCTCTGGGGTCAGTTTTCTGGGCTAAGAATAGATACAATTTGGGTAATGAAGAATAATCACCAGGACAGCTAAGAAAGACTATGCAGAGACAGGGGTTCATATTTGTTGTACCCTGTATTTTCCAGATATTCATTTAAACACTTTATATCACCTTTCATCCTATCTACAACCCTGTATTTTAGGTATATATTGTTGTCTCCTTCCCCTTAAAGAAAGGAAATTAAAACTTAGAGAAATTAAAATAAAATATCTCACCACATCCATAGCTGTTAATATATTATCAAGCCCAACACTGGCTTCTTGTCAGAAATCAAGTTACATTTTTTTCATATGGACTACATCTGCTACTTTCTCAAAAGCCCTCCCTTCTAGACCAGAAATTTCTAAGATATATCTCACGTAGAGAAGGAGGTAGGTAATCCATAATTACTCTGTCTTATAATTGCCTTACAATGAATTTTAACTTTATTCTGAAGTCCAATGTGATTTTTGCTTTGCAAATACACACACAAAAAATGGGGTTCCTGCAAAGGTAAAGTATTTGTGGTCCACTATTATTATGGCTACTTCATTTTACTTCCAAACCACCATACCATAACAAAACAACCTCCTAATCTTGTCTATATTTTGAAAAGAAACTTACCTGTTTTGCTTAAGCATTCCTTTTAGTAGATAATTCTCTATCATTGGAACTACAAGTCATTTTCTCTTTAGCTCCTGAAGTCCACAAATTTCAGTAAAATCCTCCTCCAAGTAACAAGAAAACCCAGAGAGTTTGTTTATAAAGGAATTTCACACATACATACCTAAGACTATTTACATCATTACTGGAGATTTTTACTTAATAATTTAAAAGAAAGCCAATGATGCTACATTTCAGAGAAGGGACACAAAGACAGCTGAAAGATAGTAAATTAAGACCCAGAAGAAAAATTTGAAGGAATTGGCATTAAGTATCCTATAAAAGAAAAAAAAAAAAAAGAAAAAAGAACCCTGGGTAGAATCTAAATAAAGGTCTCTGAGAGTGTGAAACACAGTCAGAGAAAGGAAGATAAATGCAGTTCTTCCTATCCATCTGTGCATAAAGTCCAGAGCAAGGCACTCTGGAAAATACAGAAGTGCACAAGTATGACCCCTGCTCAGGATGGGGTGATATCCTTGCAGACAAATACCCACAAAGCCAAGGTTCAGTAGGTGCTTTGTACAAAGGAGGAAATTGATTCCACAATGATGTCTGTGCCCCATTATCTCTTGCCTGGGCTACTACAATAACTCAATTTGTCTGGCTCTACTCTTGGTCCCAGCCATCTAGCATATACAGCCAGAATGATCTTCTCAGACTCCAAGTTGGATCATGTCACTTCTTCAGCTCAAAGCCCTGCAGCAGCCTCCAGCATATTTCCTTACCATGGTGTCCAAGATCCTCAGTGGTTTGGCTCCTTGTCACCTGTTCTACATGACCTCCTCCAGCTTCTCCTCACTCAGGGCATTCCAGTCTCACTTGTCTCCATCTTTTCCCTCCTATCTACTATGTACTCTCAGCATTTGCGATTCCTGTGCTCTCTTTCATCAAAGATTTCTCCACCAGGTAGTTGAATGCAAAAGATGGTTGTCTCAGCTCAAGCAGAGAAAGTGGGTTCACCCTTCCTCTGCCCTTTTGTTCTATTACTGCCCTCACAGGATTACATGATGCCCGTAACTTGGGTCTACTGACTCAAATGTTACTCTCCTCTGGAGACACCCTCACAGACACCTGGAAGTAATGTGTTACCAGCTATCTGGGCATCCCTTAAGCCCAGAGATGCTGACACTAAAACCAACCATCACAGATAGCTTGCTCATTCACTCAACTCTCCCCTCCCAGATAGGAACTCCTTGGGAAATATATTCCTGACCTTTTCATCTAAAAAAGCAGCTTTTGTCTTTTTCTATACCTTTTCTCTGCTTTACTTTTCTTTCTAGCACGTACACTAGCTGTTTTATATTCTATATATCTCTTTGCATGTTAACTTATTGTCTGTCTCCCCCTACTCACACCCCTAAATGTAGAAACCTGAGAGCAGGAACTTTGTCTTAGTCATGGCTTCATCTCCAGCACCAAGAATAGTGTCTGGCAATAAACAGAGCTCAAAAAGTTTTTGTGGAGAGAATAATACCTGATTTTAGTTGTAGGAGAGTGGACATCATTTATAGTTTAGAACAGTTTACAGTGTTCAAAATGGCAGAGATATTTAAACAGGTCTTGAATAGATTTTTCAACAGAGAGAAAAAAGAGGGAGTATAAGAAAACTAAGTATTAGATAGTATTGAAGGCAGGAAAAGTGTATCTTTTAGGAATAATGAGACATTGATATTGAGGTGAGCAGAAGAAAGTCTACATAAGATCAGTGGAGATAAAGTTAGAACAGTAAAGGTGTCGTGGAATCACAAGGAACTTAAAATACCACATTTGGACACTGTATATTTAGCAGGGGAAGTGACTGAATAGAATCTCTTAGGAAATTTAATTTTGCCTACAACGTGCATTTTTTAAAAGAAATGGAGGATGAGATAGTCATGGTTTAGACAAAAAAGAGTAAACTTCCAAAAAAGTTGGGGTAAGAATAAAATGAGGAGGGTTGCAGGGTTTGGGGGTAAGAAAGGTATGTTTTACTCAAAAGACCGAATTCAATAATTTGACATTGGAGATCCCAGTGAAAATAAACAGTGAATGCCTTTCTGAAGAAGTAGCCCAAGATTACACAGGGAATTGGGATTTTCAAGGGAAAAAAAATATATACAGAAGAAATAAGAGAAACAAACTCAAGTACTGAAAATTCTGAGATGCTCCCAGTTCTGGGGCACATTGTAGGTGCTGGATGAGAATGACAACAAACCACCTACTGGAGGTGAATGGAGAGTATCCCTGCGCTTAGAAGATAAGAGAGGAGGTTTTTGAGTGTAAGCTAATCAACAGAGTCAAGTGATGCTGAAGAGTCAGTGGGATGAGATGAAGGACAAGCCCTGGAATTTGGCTCTTAGATTCTTAACTGATAAATTTTAATGGAGCAGTTTGCACAATGGGTGAGATAATGGTGCAAAGACACTGTGGGATTGAGTAGTAGGACTATGATAAGTGAAGATTTTTATTACCAGTAGTGTGGAAAGAAGAAAAAGGTACAAGATAGGATCTTATATCAAGGGAATTGCACCCTGAAAGACAAGAAATGTTTTTTTTTGTCATAAGACAGCATAGTGTCAAACACAGACTAGGTACACATTCAATAAATATTTGTCGATTTAATAACTTGAATGTGTTTGTCATTTAATTGAGAAAGGCTGGAAGTATAATGGGATAATTTGTTTAAAAAATTCTAGTGGGGTTTGGGTAATAACATATTTTTTAAATTCTGAAGCAAAAGCTAATAACAGGAGAAAATATAGGAATATTGTACTTAGAATAAAATCCAAAATCTTTAATGGCTTCTCAAGCCCTTCCAGAAATTGTCTTATATTTGTCTCTCCATCCACTTCCCTATTCCACCCCATCCTTGCTCCAGCCATACAAGCTTCCTCTTAGTTCTTCAAACACACAAGCTCACTCCCCATGTTTGCATTTTCCCTAGCTTTTCCCTCTACCTGCAATGTTGACTCCCAGGACTTCCTAATGACTAGCAATTTCTCACAACTCAGGTCTCATTGTAGATGTGACATTCTTAAAGAGGCTTCTCTGACCTCCAAATGAAATGGAACCTACTTAAGTCACTTTTTTTCCCACCTCCCTGCTTCAATGAATAGGACACAATGCCCCTCACCGAAATCATCTTTCTCCTCATTTACTTATCAGTTGTCTCCTCCTTTCTCCCAGAAACTCCCAGGTACCTTATCTGGCTCATGCTGTTTATTCTCCTGACACCTAGAATAGTCTCTAGCACATTAAAAAAATATATATATGTACATATATGTGTGTATGTGTATGTATATATATATATATACATACACATATATATATAACAAATTAATAAATCTTGAAATGGAAAGGAAGGAAGTTAAGGAAACACACATTAGATGATCTTAGTCATCTCTATAAATTGAGTTGTAAAGCATTTTCTCAAGTAAGTCTATTTTTTCCTCTCCCTTCCGCTCCCACCCTGCTCAGGCCTCCAACAATTCTGATCCACAGCACTGCTATCTCCCTGCCCTGGTTCTTGTCCTACCCCAATATAGTTTCCCTACTGAAGTCAAAGTGATCTCCCTAAAGTGTGTATCTGATGATTTCCCTATCCCACCTAAAGTACTTCATAGGTTTTCCATTACTCTTAGAAGAAAAGTCAGACTCCTTACCTAGCTTTTACCATCATGTTGATACGGTTCTTGCTGACTTCTGTAACTTCATTTTTTCATCACTATCCCCATGCCTTATCTCACTACCCTTATTGCGTTCCTTGGTCATACTGAATTCTATCAGTATGCTATATTTCCTCACTTCTCAACTATTTCCTCTTCCTGGAAACTTGCTTTGCACTTGCTTCATTTGAATCAATTCTAGAAACCTTTAGGTCTCAGTTTGAATGGTGGTTTCTCCAGGCAGTGTTAGACAACCTAGTCTTACCCAGCTATGAGTCCCTCCCCTATATTCTCAAACACTTCCATAGCTATTAGAGCTCTGAGCTATAAGCACAATAACACATTACATGGTCTAAGCAGAAAATAAATTAAGGATTATTAAAGTGCAGACAATGTATCATCAGAGCAGAGAGCTAGAGAATCAGGCTTGAGGGTGATGCCAACACGCAAAGAAATGCCTGAATTTCTCCTGAGGAGACCCTGTCTTTGTTCCTGCCAGTCACACAGCAAAAACCATTAGCCCTGGACACCGAGAGCTGTCATGGTAACTTCCTTTGTAATGAGTAACTGAATGCTATGGTGTCTCTCCCACACTCCAGTTTTTTTGTCTGTTTTCCAAATCGGTCTTCTGAAATGATAGGTTGGTAGATTTGATTGGTGGACCCTTTTTATAGATATAAACTCCCATGCTGCTGGGAGGCCAGGAAAGTGCTTTCTTAGCTTTTAACTTAAGAAAGCAAAACTTATAAATAGGTTGGGATGAGCTATGATAAAAGCCGACTACACACCTCCGCTCTCTGCATCATTGCCCTCATATCTTAGTCGCTTTTTTGTCTGTCCCCTCACTAAATCCACGAAGTCTGAGGCCACACCAATCTCATTCACAGCTGTGACTTCACAGTTAGAAAGAGATTGGCATATAGTAAACAATAAACTATTATTTATTGAATGAATGAATGGGTTGTAATTGGGGCTTGAGATAGTTTAGAACAGCTGTTAGAATTATAATGCAGGAATTAAAATTGGGAATCAATTAGGGAAGGCTTAGGGAATTGCTGAGTTGTACTTGGGTCCTGCCAAGTTTAGGGAGAATGCATTTGTGTTGGAACTGATCACCACTGTTCAGTGAGTTTCTCAAACAAGGCTAAGAAGCCAGGAAAGGAGAGCTTAGAGATCTAAACCAGTTTGTGGTTGGGAGGAGGATTGGTGGACAAGGAGATGAAAGGGAGGTTGGGCTCCAACCAAACAAAATATATGTGAAATGACTGACCCTATAATTTAAATTGCTAAAGGAGCAAACTAAACCAGAAAGGGGATAAGCAGCCTGCAAAAATATGGGAAGATAAAATAATCTATGATGATAAAGGCAAAGATACAGTTTTTAATAAGATAGGAGGAAGATACCTTCATTCTACCTCTTCCTAAATCATTACAGCTGAATCTGCTGCTTCTCCCACCCTCAGTTCTGTCCACTTTTATGCATCAGTCTTTCTTTTTTTAAATAAAGATTTTTATTTATTTATTTATTTGACAGACAGATCACAAGTAGGCAGAGAGGCAGGCAGAGAGAGAGAGGAGGAAGCAGGCTCCCTGCTGAGAAGAGAGCCTGATGCAGGACTTGATCCCAGGACCCTGAGATCATGACCTGAGTCGAAGGCAGAGGCTTTAACCCACTGAGCCATCCAGGTGCCCTATGCATCAGTCTTAATGAAAGTAGCTAGAGATCACCATCCTCAGTGTCGCTTCTCCTCCCCTATCCAGAGGAGCTGATCATTAAACTGTCCACTCCAACCCACTAGAGACAGCCTGGTCCCCTTGTATTTTTCTCTTTGCCAAACAAAAGACAATGTCTGTAGAATTAGCTACATTTGTCTGTTTGCCTTCCACTCCTTTTCTTCTCTTTCTCTCCACGTTTGTCTGCAAATACTTATCTTCCACTGCCAAACCCATCTGTTCAATCTTTAGAAATGGTTATCTGTTTTAGGTCTTGTCTCTTATTTCTAAACAGATTGCCTCTGAAACGCTCAAATGTGCTCAGAATTCTGCCCACGTATGGGCAGAGCCTGCTATCTCGCCTTGTATGTGCCTGTCTTCATGTTGAAGACCAGAACCTTGCCCCAGTTATAAGCCTGGCAAAGGCCTCCTGTATGGATCTCACACAGGACAACTGCCCATCATCCTGTCTCCTTATCTTTTTTTTTAAAGATTTTATTTATTTATTTGACAGAGATCACAAGTAGGCAGAGAGGCAGACAGAGAGAGAGAGGAGGAAGCAGGCTCCCTTCCGAGCAGAGAGCCCGATGCGGGACTCCATCCCAGGACCCCGAGATCATGACCTGAGCCGAAGGCAGCGGCTTAACCCACTGAGCCACCCAGGCGCCCCCTTTTTTTTTTTAAAGACTTCTTTATTTTGAGAGAAAGAGAGAAAGAGAGGGAGCATGAATGAGACTCTGACCTGAGCCAAAACCAGGAGTTGGACACTTAAGTGACTGCACCACCCATGTGCCCCCATCCTGTATCTTTAGTCTTGACCATTGTCTGGGTGGCCTACCATTGGGCTGTATTATGATCTGAATGTTTGTGTCATTTCCCACTACTCCAAAAAAAAAAAAAATAAACAAAAAAAAAACACAGACACATTTTGAAGCCCTAAGCCCCAAGTGGCCCAGTATTTGAAGGTGAGGTCTTTGGGAAGTAATTAGGTTTAAAGATGTCCTAAGGATAAGGCCCTCAGGATGGGATTGGTGTCCTTATAAGAAGAAGAAATTGGAGTTCTCTTAGTTTATCCAGGACATGGGAAAAGGGCATGTGCAAGTCTAAAAGAAGGCTCACACCAGAACTCGATCACCCTGGCACCTCTGTCTTGGTCTTCCTGCTGCCAGAACTACCAGAAATACATATCTGTTGTTTAAGCCACTCCATCTATGGTATTTTGTTATGACAGCCTGAGATGACACTGATTTTGCGTGAGCTGTGATTGAGCTCCTTCTCTCCTAGGACCCTGTGCCTTGCTTGCTTTGTTGCTCCTCTAGTCAGAGTGGTCTCTACCACAAGGTCATCTCCACCATCCTACAATCCTAAAAACAAATAATATCGGGATTCATGCCCTTAGTGAGTCCATGACCAAATACAAGGAGAGTAGTAGACTAAATGAAAGGGTGGTCTGGATCCGGCTGCAGTCACAAATGTCTCCAAAATCTCAATGACTTAAAGCGAGGTCAGAAATTTTTTCTGTCAGGGCCAGAGGGTAACTAGTGAGATCTCATGAGCCACAGTGTCTGTCACAGCTCCTCAGCTCTGCATTGTACTGTAAATGGCACCACAGTCAATACGCAAATGAATGAGGCGCCCATGTCCCTACTTAGATAAGTGAAAAAATTGTGCCTTAGTTTGATCATGGACTTAAAACAACAGGATGGATTGATTGATTGGTTGATTTAAAACATTCTATTTATTTATTTTAAAGAGACAGAGATGGCATGAACGGGTGGGGGGGGGCAAGGAGCAGAGAGAGAGGGAGAGAATCTTAAGCAGACGCTATACTGAGCATGGAGCTTGAAGTGGGGCTTGATCCCATGACCCTGAGATCATGACTTGAGCTGAAACCAGGAGTCAGAGGCTTAACTGATGCAACCCAGGGCCCCAAACAACAAGGATTTATATAATGTGCACACTTCATATTTGTTATGAATTAGACAGATGATCTGTACCACATTATCACTCTGGACACTCTAGGATCCAAACTAACTACAGAGCCACAGCCTGCATTTCTATTTCTACTTTCCATCACAGCAAAGAGAAAAGTGAACTTACAGGGTTTTCACTTGTTCTTAAAGCTTCCGTCCCAAAGTGGCATACATGGTTTTCACATGGATTTCATCAGCTCATGCATATCACATGTTAACTCCTGAGTGTAACAGGGCAGGGAAGCATTAATCCCCTACGGAAGAGGGAAAGTGAGAATCAGTGAACAGGAATGCAATGTGTAACAAAGACTTGTGGTTAGAGAAAACAATTTCAAACTTAAAATTGTCGATGATGTAGTTTTCAATAATAAAGAAATTCAAAGTGATATGCTTTAAGACATCTGAAGGAAAATGGCATTGCACTGAAGATAACTATGGCTGAGGAATTATGAAATCTGTATATTTCAAAGTTCATTAGTATACATATTGAAATAAAGACTGTCTTCTATATCTGGAAAATGATAATACAATATATTAACTCAGATAATGTGTCAAATCTGTGTAGCTCTTCAATTCCTTTAATAGACTAGCCCAGTATTTGGAGACAGGAAAGATATCACACTGGTTTTGTTTCAATTACTTTTTGAAAGAGATATTGTAACAAATAGTATAAACACCATAATCTGCTCTTACTATACCCCCAATACACCAGAAGTCCCAATTGGTTGACCTAATTATTTATTTTAATTATCTATCTATCTATATATATATATATATACATTTATAATATGGAAATATCCTGAAATAATAACCTATACAGTAAATCAATTAAATATCATTTTAATCCATTTGAAAAATAAGAAACCAATGGTACAAATCTGATGCCAAAGTGCTTTAGCACTTTATTGGTACATTTTGCTAAAGACTGGTTTAATTTGTAAGTTCCTCTCCTGTTCGTCATAGTGGAACAAGACAGCAAAGATGAAAGAAAGTGTTAAGCGTGGAGTATCACATTTGCTGCGACAACTTTTTCTTCTCCGCAATGCACTGGAGAAATAAAGTTACCAGAGTCAAAATTTCTTCTGAATCTACTCCTCTGTATTCACAAAACCACATCAAACTCTAGGTAGGGAGAGCTCAAGTATAGAAAAATAATCTTGGACCCACTTTACTTTTTTATTATTTTTAGGTGAAACATTTATAATTATTGTTTGCTTTTATTTGTTTTGTCAGTTATCAGTAATAAGCTACTTGCAGCAGACCCCAGCATGATGAAAGCGTGCTAATGTCATCACACCCAGACTCTGAATGGCTGAGGTGGAATGTCACCAGTGTGCTCTAACTGTGACACAGGTATGGTTCCATGAAGTATTAGAGTCAGCAGCAGATTTGTGGCCTGCCTCGTAGATTTATACCCAATTAGCATTCATTCATTTGTTTAATCAGTTAAGGGCAATCTTAGGAGAATTTGTCTTGGAATCTGCCTCAAATACGAAATGGTGTGATAGCCCGTGAATCTAAGAGTGAAAAGAGGGGTTAGAACAGTACAGCTCCTACATGCACAGGAGCTTGGCTTTTACACTGTTTTGTACATTTTGTAGTTTTATTTGTTTGTGTAGGGTGAGGAGATGGCACATGGCATAATGTAAAAAAAAAAAAAAAATGGAGAAGCCCAAAGAATTGCCACACAAAAATAGGATCTTAAATTTTCTGTGCATTATGCTTGTTTTACACTAGAATAGAAAAAAACAGATGAGCTCAGGAAAAATTTATCATTTTTGTTTACCATTAGACTCCATTTTCCATTTTGAATTTTGAAGTGTATTACCTCAAATCTAATTGCAAATACTAATTTGTTCCATGATTTAAAATAAATGTTGTTACTGTACTTGTAGAATGCTTCTGCATGTACATTACTACCTTTGCATCTTATTGATTGCATTGCTGGTTTCTATGGGAACAGTGGTGGAGAAGTTAATTAAGATCCAGAGGTTAGAATTGAAGAAAAATAGAATTTTCAATACAGCTCATTTATCATGTACATTTAAATTCGTTTTCTTAATAAAATAGCTATTGGGGAAGAATGGTGATGACTGAATCACTTTAATAAAAACAAATGATACATGTTAAAAGTTTAACATCACTAATTTGTACTCAATTCATCCCATTAAGAAGCATTTTTGGCTTTGGTAATCAAATTAACAAAAGTCATTAATAAAGGTTTCTGTGTCTCAGTGCTGTCCTTCTAAGATTTTTGATCTTAAGCAATGCATTTTATGGTTTCTTATTATCCTGGGTTGTTATTAAGTTATTGCCTTTTTTTTCCAAAGCCATCCTTTTAAACTTTGGCTTTGATTATGCAAACTGCCATTTCTCAGCTGCCAGGAGCTTCCTAGGTTCTGCCAGTAGGGGGCAACAAGAGAGATAAGCAAGCAAGAGAGGGGAATTCTGTGAATTTTCTGTTCCTGTCACAATCAATTCAGCAATTATACTTCACCCAGGAAAGGGTGTTGTTTTCAACCTCCAACACCCAAAACCTGCAACCAAGCTCCTGTGTAAATTCCGACCTTTGAAATATCTAGCGTATTTCTGTTTTCCTAGTTGATAGAAAAGCCCATGATTGGTTTCATATGTAAAAAAGTAGAATGGTAACATAAAAGAGAATAAATTCCATTTTTTCCCTTATAAAATTTTTGAGAAATACAAAAATGTAGGAAGAAGAAATTTTATTACTCTATTCCATCACCCACACAGAATTTATACTAACATTTTGCTCCTTTATGCTATTTTTTGCAGATTGTTATATACTTTTCTCATAATACCTATCATATTCTATCTCTGCTTTTGTCTCCCATGTTTTATTTTACTCTAAATCAAAACTATGTTTCTATGTTATTACAAACTCTTCATAAATGTCATTTGTATAGCTGTGTAACATTCCATAGCCTATTTTACTATTACTCAGTATTTAGACATTTGGGCTGATTTCAAGTGGTTTATAATAATAAATAATTCTTTTATAAATACCTTTATGCTTTGGGGTTTGTTTTTTTGTTTGTTTGTTCCATATTCAGGTTTACTTCCTTAGGATTTAAACCTTTGTTTTTGTGCCTGCCTCTTAATGCAGAACAACGACCCCCTTCAAAGTCTGCACACCTACAAATATTCTGGAATTTCTCAGAGCTGTCGTAAAATAGACCCACAGAGCATTCTTTTGTGTTTCTTTGTGTATGTGGGTTTGTATAGGTGGGTATTTTCCTTACTCATTGTCCCTATAGCAATATTACAGCTGAGAGTATATGTAAAAAATATTTTAAACATCTTTAAGGGAATAATCATACCACCGAGTCTTGCTAAGGGAAAATTCATATTTCATATATACTGAGCATCTAATTTTTAATATGTTTTCCTATAAATGATACTAATTCTCCCATTACACAATATATTACTCTCTTGTGCAATAGGAGAAAGAAATAGTAATCATGATATTATTATTAAAATGAGTCATTAATTACACAGCTATTTGGGTTAGAAACTAAAATGGTGATATTTAAATGGTAAATATGAACGAATTAGACCTTCAGCATAAACCAGAATAAAACAACGAACATGTACAATGGTATAATACTTGGGACAGTACTTATTTCAGAAGGTATTATGAAAGTCAAATTATATATCTATGTCCACATCCATATTCATATCTACATCAATGTATATACACTAAATATTATGAAACAGAAAATATAAGGTAGTCAATACCAGTTTTTCTAAACAAGATAAAAATCAGAGATGCCTGGATAGCTCAGTCAGGTAAGTCTTTGGCTCAGGTCATCTTCCCAAGGTCCTGGGATCGAGCCCCACATCAGGCTTCCTGCTCAATAAGAAGCCTTCTTTTCCCCCTGCCTGCTACATGCCCTGCTTATGCTCTCTCTTGCTGATGAATAAAAAAAAATTTTTTTAAGAATTTTTTTTTATTTTTTTATTTGACAGACAGAGATCACAAGTAGGCAAAGAGGCAGGCAGAGAGAGAGAGAGGGAAGCAGGCTCCCCGCTGAGCAGAGAGCCTGATGTGGGCTCGATCCTGGGCTCGAACCCAGGACCCTGGGATCATGACCTGAGCCGAAGGCAGAGGCTTTAACTGACTGAGCCACCCAGGCACCCTCAAAAAAATTTTTTTAAGATAAAAATCAAAACCTAGCACCCTGTGTTTAAGGAAAACAGGACATTAATTCAGTGTGTTCATAGAAGGTCTGGAATAATAAGCTTTGGACATTTATAAACATCTCATATGCTATACTAGTCTCAACTTAAGAGCCAAAGTTTACTTTTGTACCATTTCCTTCTGCTTCTTCCCTCAGTTTCTTGGCATGGCACCTTCAAAATGTAGCCTTCTGACTTTAGCAGATGTTAGCCACTTACAATGTGATAAATTAACCCTGGATCTGTAGACTTACTCTTGCTTATATTTACAGTTTTCTGGAGACCACAACATATTCGTTGATTCAACTATAATAATAGAAATAACAAAAGAGAAGAAGATCTTATTTTTTTAAAACAAGAGAATTTTCCTTTTGAAGGAACTTCCAAAGTCATATCTGCATGATACTTTTCACAATTCCATTCAGCCATTCCATTAAAAAAAAAATTAGTAAATGCTTGTAAGATGCTGGGTTCTGTGTTTAGAACAATGTGTGATCTAATTTGCACCTCACAAAAACCATGTAAGGTATTTATTATTAACCCTGTTTTATAAAACAGAAAGCTGGGGATCAGACAAGGTAGGTACCATTTCCACATTTTCACAAAGTGACAGACTCTGCGTTTGAATGTCAGTCAGCCTAGCACAATGGTTCATTTTCTTTCTTGGAAATAGTCATTATTTTTTTAATAGCAGTCAATAAAGCAAAGGTTATTTTTTGTTTCGTTTTGTTTTTTTTTTTATGTACCTGTCACTGCCTGGGTTTTAATACAGTAGTTCTTATAAATGGTATTTTAGCAATTTGCCTAATATATAATTACAATTAGGTTGGACACTTTGATTACAAGCATCCACTAATGTTGGTTTGCAAACTGGACCCCATACACCAAGGGCAAAAAGAGACACAAGAAAAAAAGCAGGCCACTCTTGATAAGGAAAATCTGTGTTCTGAGGTGGCTGACCAGTCCAGCAGGGGAATCCCAGCCCTGGCCCCAGGGCCATGCCAGGCCTTTCCCCAAGCCCCACTGGTCACACTGCAAGAGTGGCACAGATATGGAAGTACAGGGTATAAGATTCCCCCTTTGTCTGTGTTCAGCACTCAGACCTTGAGAGATTACTCTCTTCTGGGCCCACTAGCATGAAATAAACCTCCAATCCTGCAAGGTCTCCCAGTGCTGCTTGTTTTTTTTTGGCCAGGATCCAGTCTGTGTTCCGTAGCATTTGGTTCCCTGACTGGGTAACCCAACCCTACTGTCCCACTATTGCTACCAGTTTGGGGGCAATGACAGGGTGGTGACAGAACGAGTGGTCTTAACAGAGAAGGTGTGCCCTGCCTAATCTTTGGCAGTGTCCCACCAGGTCAACCACCGAAAGGGGGGAGTCCTGAACCCTCTTGGCCACGGATCAATTTGCCTACTGTAAAGAAAAGGGGACCTTATAGGCCTTGCGGAAATAGAGGGGCCAGGCTCTCTTCTTCTTGGCTCCTATGAGCCCACGGTCAGAATAAAAATAGGGGCCAACCAGTGACTTTCGTGGTTCATACTGGGGCCAAGAACTCTGTTGTCACCTCCCCAGTGGCCCCTTTCAGCAAAAGGACTGCGACCATCCTTGGGGCCACCAGGACACAGGCAATACAATAGCCCTTCTGCCAGGCTCATCAGTGTAAACTTGGGAACCACAAGGTCCAACATGAATTCCTTTATCTACCTGATTGCCCCGTCCCCCTCTTGGGCTGAGACATACTCTCTAAGCTTGGGGCTCAGATAAACTTTGAGCCCACCAGGCATACCAGCCTCCAATTAAACCCAGGGCAAAAGGAGAAGGGGTCTTTGCTGCTAGCAATTACCACACCAAGGAAAAAAGTGGAGGCTATTCTGCTCTAGGCCCAGCCAAGCGGCCCGACAGAGTTCAGGCTCACCTTCAGTATGGGCTAAAGACAACCCACCTGGACTAGCCCAGAATTGGGCCCATATCACTGTTGAACTGATCCTGGAAGCCCAAACTCAGAGACAAAGGCAATACCCCCCACCCCGCCAAAAAGCTCAGATTGGCATTCAAGAACATCTGGCCAGACTTAAAAAAACAGGTATCCTAATCAAATGCCAGTCAGCCCAGACTACCCCACTCCTGCCAGTTAAGAAGCCAGGAGGGGGATATCAACCAGCCCAAGACCCGTGGGCCATCAACAAGGTAGCGATCTCCCTGCAAGCAGTGGTCCCAAATCCATGCTCCCTCTTCCAGTACGTGGATGACCTCCTCCTCTCCAGTGACACACAAAAAGACTACACAAAAGGCACAAAGGCCCTCCTACAGCTCCTATCAGACTTGGGATACAGAGTCTCATGAAAGAAGGCACAAATTGGCCAATAACGGTTCCTTATCTTGGTTTCTTCCTTACCCAAGGGGGGCGAAAAAACCACTAGGGATAGAGAGAAAAAAGACACCATATCCTTGCCACAGCCCCAGATAAAAAGGGGCCTACAAGAATTCCTGGGGGCTACAGGATTCTACCACATCTGAATTCCTAGGTTTTTGGCAATAGCAAGACCCCCTCTATAATCTCTTGGGGGACTGAACCAGGAACCCCCTGCCTGGACTAAAAGAGCAGAAGCTGCCTTCTCAGAGATAAAGGCTGCCCTGGTGTGAGCTGGGCCTACCAAATACAAAAACAAAACAACAACAACAACAAAAAAAACCACCAAAAAAAAAAAAAAAAAAACCCACCCTTCAACTTCTTTGTACATAAAAACATAGCACTCGGGGTACTCATCCAGACTGTCGGGCCCTGGCAACGGCCAGTTACATATCTGTCAAAGCAACTGGACTCTGCGGCAGCAGGATGGCCATCATGCCTGACAGTGCTAGCAGCCATAGTCCTACTCATTAAGGAGGCAGACAAGCTCACCTGGGGCAAAAAATTAATGTCAAATTCCCTCATGCAGTGGTGACCCTCATGAATACACAGGGGCACCGTTTCCTTTCCAACTCTTGGCTGGCACAATACCAAGGGCTCCTCTGCAAGAATCCATGGGTCAACTTTGAAACAGTATGGACATTAAACCCAGCAACCTTTCTCCCCAAGGAAGAGGGAACCAGACCATAACTGCTCCAAAAGAACTGATCAAGTCTACGTGAGCCGTCCAGACTTATGATAAAGTAGACACGAGCCATCCAGACTTACTGGATCAAGCCATAAAAAATCCAAAGCTCACACTGTTCAGTGATAGCAGCAGTTACCTGCAAAAAGGTGCCCCCAAAGCAGGTTATACAGTGACCACAACCAAAGTCCTAGAAGCTAAGGCATTACCAGCTGAATGGTCAGCACAACAGGCTAAACTATATGCCTTTGTTCAAGCCCTCACCCTCAGTGAGGGTGACTCTCGGTACACTTTTGCTACTGGACATATACAGGGGGCCATCTACAAGGACAGGGACCTTCTAACTGCTGCAGAGAAGGCCATCAAAAACAAAGTAGAGATACTGAAACTCCTCGAAGCCATCTGACTTCCAAAGGAAATAGCAATCCTGCTCTGTAATGGACACCAGAAAGGAGACGACCTCATAGGGAAATTGTCTGGCAGATGAGGCTGCCAAAACCACAGCCAGTAAGGACATGGACAGTAAGGACAGAGCCCCTTCCCTCACCATGGCCCTGACACCCCCAGAAGAAGTCCCTCTGCCCAGTTACACTAAAAAGAAAAAAATGGGCCATGGCTAAGGAAGCCACCCTGACTGAAAAGAAGTGGTGGGAGATGCCAGAAGAGCCACCTTCATCCCAATGGCAACAGGAGGCATCTAGTGAAGAAACACCACCAACTCACCCACCTGGGAAGAAGCTGCATTCGAGGACCTCCTCCAGAAGCACTTCTGCATCAGCTGGCTGCCAGCCCTGGGCACAGCAACCAGTGAGTGATGCATACCATGTGCTAAAATTAATGCTCAGCCTGCACCACGGCCCCCACCAGGGGTCCAGAAGATGGGAGTAACCCCTTTCGAAGATATAGAAATAGACTTCACAGACGTGCAGGTGAGCAGGGGGCTCAGATATCTCCTAGTGATACTGTGCCTTTTCTCTGGATGGGTCAAGGCCTTCCTGACCAGGAGAGAGCAAAGCCAGAAAGAAGCCGGCATCCTTTTATGGGGAGATCGTGGCTCAGTTTGGCCTGCTATTAACAATCCATAGTAACAATGGGCCTACATTTGCAGCAGATGTTGTACAGGTCTTGACCAAGTCCCTCAGCGTCACCTGGAGGCTCCACACGGCCTACCTGCCCCAAAGCTCAGGAAAAGTACAGTTCCCTTGAGGGAACCTTAGCAAACTTTTTTCAGGAGACTAGCCTCCCCTGGCCAAATCTGCAACCCCTGGCCCTCCTTCATGCCCACTGCACACCTGGGATACTAGGTTACTCCCTGTTCAAGTTAGTGTATGGACGGCCTCCCCCCGTGCCTGGGGAGCCTTCCAGGAAACTTACATCAGACTAGGGATAAAGAAATAGAAAGACAACTTCAGGCCCTGGGGCTCACCCTAAATAAATTACAAAGGTACACCATTAAGAGGACCCCAGTCTCCCTAGGGTCCCAGGTGCACTCCTTCCAGGCAGGAGACTCAGTCTCGGTCAGAGATTGGAAAAGGAACCCCCTCAAATCACAGTGGACAGGGCCTTACTCTGTTGTTCCAACCATCCCTACTGTCGTCAAGGTCTCTGATGTCTCCCCGTGCGTCCACTGCTCCAGAGTAAAAAAAGACCATCACCCGGATAAGAAACCGCACCACTGAAAAGTCCAGTCAAACCCCGTAGACCCGCTCCAGCTTTACCTCTGACAAGACCCCACCAACTAATGAACACCTGCTCGACATTGTCCCTAGTTCTCACCGGCACAATATTCCTCATCCGAGGGGTCGGACTCTACACTGCTGCCCCTTCTGATTGGACTTTTCCTCCAGAGACTGTGCTAATAAGTTGCGGGTATCCAGGAAACTCGAACCCAAAGGTAGGAATGAGTAAATCGCCAGTGGAAGGCACTCCAGCAAGCGACGGTATGAGATCCCCTCTCACAATAGTTCCCTTGGTGTGCCCCCCTCCTTGGCTCCCTCCCGTGCTCCTCCTCATAGTAGCATCTGGTCCTTGCATTTGCAATGCTCTTACCAGGTTTATCACTGCACAAATTGCCAAGGTCAGACTACAGTTGCTCCTCACTCACTATCGCCCTGTAAATAATAAACACGATGCCCTCTAAACCAGGCTTTTAAAGGGCATTGAAGGGAGGAATGATAAGGAAAATCTGTGCTCTAAGGTGGCTGATCAGTCCAGCAGGGGAATCCCAGTCCTGGCCCCAGGGCCATTCCAGGCTTTCCCCTTAGCCACACCAGCCCCAGCTGCAAGAGTGACACAAATACAGAAGTACAAGTGTATAAGATTTCCCCTTTGTCTGTGCTTGGGGCTACTCTCTTCTTGTTCCGCTAGCGTGAAATAAACCTCCGATCCTCCAAGGTCTCCCAGTATGGCTTTTTTTTTGGTCCAGGATCCAGTCCACATTCCATAACACTCTAGCTGGTAAAGGGGCAATTTTAAGAAACAAGGGAACTTACTTACAAGGTTTTCCATGCAGCCACAGGAGAACGCCACACTTGCCCACCAGAATTTCAGACTTTGTACAGAGACCTTACTTAGCTGGATTCAGTTCAGGGAGTCTCAACAAATTGTTCTCTCAATACTACATCTCTGAAAATGACTCCAGCTATGGGAAGAGTAAACAGAACACACAAGCCAAGGATAAGGGAGGGGGCACAGAGACTCCCATTACTGGGCCTGGCTTGGAGGAGGTCATGTCAACAACCAGAGGTCACATGCTCTTCTTCACGACTTCCTCCAACAATCAACTATGTTTCCTTTTCTTTTCATTATTGTAAATTTCTTGGTTCTTGAAACTCGAAAGAAAAACCGGCTTGTTCCCAAACTCCTAAATCTAGAATCATTCCATTCTTATTCTCCTGACCTTTATAGTTCTTTTCAAGTGGATGGATACTCAAAGATTACACCTGGAAAGAAGATTTTGATACATTATATGTTAAAAATGTACAAAACTATATAGGGGTGCCTGGCTAGTTTAGTCAATAGAGCATGTAACTCTTGATCTTGGGGTCATGAGTTAGAGCCCCATGTTGTAGGTAAAGTTTACTTAAAAAAAAAAACAAAAACTATCTATACTATAGCATATATTTTTATAAAGTGCTCTATATATATACACATAAAATTAGCTCTAGGGCCACCTGGGTAGCTCAGTGGGTTAAATGTCTTGACTCACATCATGATCTCAAGGTCTTGAGATAGAGCCCCGAGGCAGGATCCACACTGGGCATGGAGACTGATTAAGATTGTCTCTCTCACTCCCCTCCTTCTCCCTTTCCCCTCCCACATCTCTCTAAAAAAAACAAAAAACAAAAAACAAAAGAGCTCTAAATGTTTGCCCACTTCTGTGGAATGAAAAATTATGATATTATGTTTATATAAAATATATTTTTTATTCAACACAAGTGGACAAACATTTAGAGTCAATCCCTTCTAAGGATATCATTTTGACTCCACCATTTTTTCCTAAGGTATGAAGTCAAAAGCAAGATTAAATCCATCAAATATTACCTTATTATTGCAAAAATCACATACTCAAGCTTAGGTGAAATCTCTTTTTTTATGTGTGTGTGTAGATGTGTGCATGTTTCCTATAGGTCTTAATCACTGAAAGACCACCTCATTGAAATTATGTTTTTAAAAAAAAGGAAGAAAGTTTTTCTTTTGGAAGCTTCCGAATATTGGTCAGTCTTCCTCAACAACTCTGTTACTAAATACAATATCTGTCTTTTCATCACAAAAGTGTCTTAAGTATTTAGATAATAGTGAAGGTGGCTATTGACTTGAATCTATAAATTAAGAAAAGCTGAAATGGACAAACTTCTTGGGTCCCCTCCCTCCTCGGGAGCTTTGTACCATCACTTTGCTATTGCACAATAAACCTTGCTTTGCTGCCCAAGGTTGGGGCGGGGGAGGTGGTGCGCTAAGATGTAAACACATGCAGTACATTGCACCAGAGCACTGGAGCACATCTTCTCATTCATCTACACTGATAATAAAATTCATCTACTACTTGATAATACATGCCCCATCGAGGTTCTTGGAAGAACTCTTTTGTGAAGTCAGGCTGTTAAGTAAACTTTCATACTCACCCTTTTAGAAAAGTCAGAACTGGAATGGATTTGACAGTTTTTTCTAAATAATGAATTTTGTACAGTCGATTTTGGGGTCAATTTAGTCAATCATACTGTTGGTATTTGTCTACAAATGATGTGACTATATTTATCATTGAGCTGACAATGACTAAGTATATGAACACAGTGACTAAGTATATGAAGATGTTTCAGGTGACTAATAGGGCACTGGGGTGAATGATTACAAATATTCTCACATAGACCTAACACAGTAGAACCAGCTATTAAATATGTATAGGCAATACATTTATATATGAGACAATCAGATTGAATGAAATAATTGGTGTTCTTAGGACAATGGCCTGTCACCCCAGATTAAAACTATAAAATGACTCAGAGAATGAACAGCAGTTTATTCCACTGACTCCAAAGAATTTTTAAAAAATTAAAATACTATATTAGCTATATTTTCTTACATTCTCTTGCTCTGCACCAACAAGGAAATCTGCACCGTTCACCTATACAAAAAAGAGTCATATATTGGGTTAAGTTCTAATATATGGGGCCATTAGAATAATTACATGGACAGGAATTCTCATGTGATTCTGAATGTTCATGATTTTTACCTGAGAATGACCTGTTCGCTGCTATATTTGTTTATATTTTAGATAGATGTAGGATTACCAAACTGCTTTATAGTACCCTTAACAAAACGCTATTGAAAATAACTTTCTGGGGCGCCTGGGTGGCTCAGTTGGTTAAGCAACTGCCTTCAGCTCAGGTCACGGTCCCGGAGTCCTGGGATCAAGTCCCACATCGGACTCCCAGCTCCATGGGGAGTCTGCTTCTCCCTCTGACCTTCTCGCCTCTCATGCTCTCTCTCACTGTCTCTCTCTCAAATAAATAAATAAAATCTTTAAAAAAAAAAAAAAAAAGAAAATAACTTTCTGTGAGCCTATGTTTAGCATTCAATTGTCTTGGATCTTGAGATGTCTGCCTCCAATGTAAAAGGTATAAGATTCAGTCTCCCCAAAACCTCTATTTATCTCTCCTGTCAAGAATGAGGGATTGTGAGGGATGCCTGGGTGGCTCAGTCATTTAAGTGTCTGCCTCCAGCTCAGGTCATGATCCCAGGATCTAGGGATAAAGTCCCATATGGGGCTCCCTGCTCACCAGGGAGTCTGCTTCTCCCTCTGCCTGCTGCTTCCCCTGGCTTACACTCTTTCTCTCTCTCTGACAAATAATAAAATCTTAAAAAGAAAAAAAAGTACAAAGTACTGTGGTAGGTGTGTAAAAAAAAATCGGAATAAGTAGGCTTGAAAAGCAAACAATAATTTTGTATAGATGGTAGGGGAGGGTGGGGAATATAGGAAAACATCATTATTTTTAGCTGATTTCCTCTTTGAACATGACCACGTAGATGTCCATTCCCGGAACATACTTTGAGAGAACACATAAAGTTTTAACTATTCTTATGGCTAAAGCCTTCCTTTAGCGATTGTGTAGTGACTTTTCTGTTGGAGACTTTTGTACCTTCAGCTAATTGTGTTTTTCCTCTGCAGTGAATGTAAACTTTCAGAACTGAAGAGCAGAGATTCTCCCAGATGTGACCCCAATCTTGACCTTCTTATGTGCTGTAGGGATTTTTTCTTTGAGTGACGGAGGCCTGATATTGAGGTAACAATGGTATGCTGGCCCTGCCAGACCTCTGCAAGGATCGGCCTTTTACATTTATTCTGGTCTAGGAGATGATTCCCCGTTTTGGGTAGAGGACATCAGTGTTTCTTTAAATAGATTCCCTGTCTTCCTTCCCCACCCTCTCTCTTTACGGGTATAAGTGACTGCCCAAATTGTCCCTGCTCTATTTTAAGTCAACACCATTTGACCCTTTGCTTTACTGGAAGTATGTGCTCACTCATGAGCTATATGTATTGTACCATTTGCTGTTTGCCTATTTAAAGCTTTCTGGTGATGTATGTAGTCTCTTTACATAAACTCCAAAACCAAAATAATTTCCCTGACAATGTTTTGATCATCTCAGGCATTATCAACACAAATATTCTGTCAAACACCAACCTATTATTTATGAATAAATGAATGGAACTCCAGTTTGAATTCCCTAGAAATTCTGAATGGCAGAGTAACTCTTAACATGTTTGCAGAGATGGAGATACTTTTCATATAAACTTTTTGGGGGCAGAAGGAAATTTTTTTGTGTAAGTATGGTTGAATACAGTCCTAGAGGGCAAAACAATTGAGTGTTTGAATTGGCTATAAAGAATGAGAGTCTACAGTGATAGGAGCTCACTGCAATCCATTTAGAACCCAGTTAACCTGGACCATGCTGGCTTTTGGCAATACATATTCAAAAGACCAGGACAGATGTCTGCCTGTTACAGAGACTCTCTGAGAAGTTTCAGGGGGTCTGGCACACCCAAAGCACCTTTTGTGGGCATCTCTCATGGGTAGATTACTGTGCTTTGAACCGAATGACAATACCACCTTTGCTACAACTGGCTGGACTACGAGCAGGTCATGGGTACAAACGTGGCTATATGCAGCCTGGCCAGCATACCAGGATGTGGCATGAAGGGACAGTTTTGCTTAACAGGGTCATTCTCCGAGGAGCAGAAAGAAACGTACCGGTGAGATCTCTTTTCAAGGAGATTCAGGAGTAAAGGGATATACTTAAGGGATCCTTATGATAGTTATGAGGAATTAGAAACAGAGGAGGAAGCAGAAAGAAGAGCAAAGCAGGAACGGGCTGAATCACAAAACAGTCAAGGTGGAAAGTGATGTGCAGTGATTGAGCTACCCCCTTGGAGCTACTACGGATCCTGAGCTACAGCTTTGCTGCATTTAAGGTTGTTCCCTTGGATTCTGGTGCAAGGGGACTGGGGGTGTAGGGACAGGGTCTGAGAAAGGTTTCCAATTCCTAAAAAAAGGAACCTTATCTCCACAAATTAACACACTCAGTCAAGTAGGTCTCTAAAGAAAGAGCATTTAAACCCTAAGAGGAATTCTCTAGTTAGCTCAC
Source organism: Mustela nivalis (assembly GCF_964662115.1). Classification (NCBI taxonomy): domain Eukaryota; kingdom Metazoa; phylum Chordata; class Mammalia; order Carnivora; family Mustelidae; genus Mustela; species Mustela nivalis. The sequence goes on along the minus strand of NC_139027.1, from coordinate 70,833,296 downwards.
AGGTAATTTTTTTTTCATCCTGCAATTATGATTTCACCGTGAATCCCATTGCAGTAGGACTCATATTTATACAAATCCTTTTGTGGTGAAACTATCTTATCACACAGACACAAACAGAAGCACAAACTGGGAAAGGTAAACTATTTGGTTCCAACGGTGAAACGGAGATGAATTTCCCCTATGATAGGACCACTTCCCCATAAAACAGCCAACAGATATGCTACATCAAGAAGTAAAAGATGGGGCGCCTGGGTGGCTCAGTGGGTTAATGCCTCTGCCTTCGGCTCAGGTCATGATCCCAGGGTCCTGGGATCGAGCCCCACATCGGGGGTCTCTGCTCAGCAGGGAGCCTGCTTCTCTCTCTCTCTCTCTCTCTCTGCTTGCCTCTCTATTTGTGATCTCTGTCAAATAAATAAAAAAAAAATTTAAAAATCTTAAAAAAAAAAAAAAAAAAAGTAAAAGACTAACTCTGTCCATAGGTGCTCTATGTGGGATTTTAGTAGACCTCAAAGTGATTAAGAACAGCCGCACTGGGGATGTGGGAAAAATATGGTCTCAATAAGGAATGGCAGCTGGACCTCACAGTTTATCAAGATGCCCGAAATGCACATTTCAGAAACTTTTCAGTCATTCAGGTACAAGCTCTCCCCTAAATGAGAAATCAGGTAATAAAAATCTCTAATAAATTTTTTCATTTGTTTTTGGGGTAAAATACCCATAACATAAAACTTACCATCTTAATCATTTTTAGGATTGCAGTTCAGTAATGTTAATAGCATTCACATTATTGTATATGCATCACCAACATCCTCTCTACAATTCTTTGATCTTGCATGAAGGAAACTCCATACCCATCAAGTAATAACCCCACACTCCCCCTTATTCCCAGTGCCTGGCAATCACCATTCTACTTTCTGTAGCTATGATTTTAATGATGTTAAATATGCCATATAAGTGGAATCATACAAGAGGCAGTTTTAAGGAGAGGATCATATGTTCTTGCAGAAAGAACAGATGGAAATGGCAATGGTGAAGTTCAACATTGAGCTTTTAGAAATTTCATATTATCAATAAAGCATATCAGAGCCGGAGACACCTTGCAGATTACCTAGTCCATATCACTCATTTAAAGTTTATGTAACAAAAAGTATATGCCATTGTCCTGCAGCTGGGTGACTACAGAACCGGGATGAGAGCCTAGCCTACTACAACCCAGGCCAACGTTGACCATTCCTTATTTTGCCAAACCAGCTTGCACAGAATTCTAACTTCCAAGATGCCTAAATCTCAATTTTTTGGACTGGTGAGTAGAATATTTTATTTGAGGTAGTATAATTTTTAAAAAATCCAAGACTGTAACATCATGCATATTATATAACCAAAAGATTAGATGCAAGAATGCCTATATATCATAACAAAAGTGACTTTTAAATATAAGGAAAACATATTTCACATATATTAGGTAATTATCACTCTTTTTAATTGAAAATGTCAAGGAAGTCATCTATTTTTATAGGTGTCCCATTACTTTTTTTCTTTTCTCTTTTCCCTTTTTCTTTCTTTCTTTTTATTTATTTATTCTTTTTGGTCACATCTTCCTTGTCAGGCGCTAAATCTGTCAGTACCACTTGGAGATGGAGGTGTTTTTTTCACAATTTCTCTTAATGAGGCTATGAATAAATGTCTTAAGATTTTAAATATCACTTTACCCACAAAGTTTCATCATTTTTTGCATTAAACAAGGAGACAATTTGGTCACTATGGAGATTTTGTTAATTGAAAATATTCAATCAATGGGGTTAATCTAATTATGGTTAGCACTAGCTTAAAACCTAGATTTTATTTGAGACCAAGTTGTCTTTTTATCTTAGACTGTTTTCCACTCAGGTCATTTCACTGGCAGCTATTGAATGTTTCTAAAATTGGAACATTCTTAAGTCTTCCAGCTGCAGAAACATCATTCCAAATATCCATGAATGCACATTTAAACTTCAAACAAGTTTTCTTTTTTTGTCTCTAGAGATTAAAATACAAGCTTAATGTATATCAATTCATTCAGAAAATATTAAGTTCATAATATGAGCCAGGAATTATGTGTGTGTGTATATATTTACATAATACATATTCTACATATGTATGTGTGTATATAGTACATCAGTTAATAAAACAAAACAATTTTAAATTTTACTCTGAGAGAGATAATGAAACCATTGTCAAGTTTTGAACCAAGTGATACATCTCTCTTCCATTTCTCTTCCATTTTAAATTACCCATAAAATAAGAGAACGTTTACAGGATTTATCAGGTATAAATGGTTGAATGCTTGAGTATAGGCTCTGAGACAAAGAGAAGGTCAAGCAGAACACCAAGGTCTTGTCTTAAGCACAGGAAGAATTAAGTTAACATCTGCTGAGCTTGATAAGACTCAGAGAAGAGCTGATTTAGGAAGAAAATTCAGGAAAAGCTTGAGAAATACATAAAGCTTCAGCTCTGAATTTTTTTTTTTTAATTTCTACAGTCTAGATTGGAAAATATAAAACCTCAAGCTCCCTTTACCCCTCCTCTTTAAAGACGAGATCATAGAATGAATATTTTGCAAATCTCCACTTCTTGTTCTCTGTCCGTTCTCAGCTATTTAACCAAGAACTGAGCAAGTCTTACGAGGACTCAGATGCAACTTTCTGAGCCATACCACTAGGTCACCTCTCAGAGAGGGCAGAAAGATAAAATGATTACTTTATATTTTTTGCTGTTACAGTATTATTCTATCTCTACTCTATCAATATTTTCACACATTTCAAATCACTTGGATTAGAGGGTTGTTTTCTTTTTTTTTTTTTTTTCTATTCTGAATGTGTTTCTTATAGTGACCTTGATGCCATTCCTGTGTAAGAACTTGCCTTACCCCTGATTTTCTAGAAAACTGCACCTGGAACAGGGCTTATATATTAATGGTTTATTGGGAGGTGGAATCCCAGGACAAGAATAAGGGGGAAAAGGACATGACCCAGCAAAAAGGACATGTTGCATTAAAGATTTGGTCACCGTTTTACAAGAAACTCATGATAGTAACAAGGAAAGGCCATATAGAGCCACACATTCTTGGGAGAATCTGCCCAAGGAGAGAAGGAGGAAGAATTTTAAGGAGCTTCTTCCTGTGTTTTATCTCTCATTGACCAGAAGTCGGTCCACGTGGCTTTAATTTCTCTTCTGAGAATTTTACTTGGGCTCTCCAGGTATCTGTGAGGAAATAAGCCTCCGTAGGTCCAGTCAGGCTGGAATCAGGCACCAGAGATGTGTCATGTCTCCCACTACAGCAAACACATGGTGCTGCATTAAGGCTCAGGTTTAACCACAAGGAAAAAACAAGTCAAATGGTAGGATCTGCAGATGAGAGAACAAGAGCAATGGCCAGGGCATGAAGGCTCTGACAGTATTTGCAGTATGACCACTCCTCCCTCCTGAGAACACTAAAGAGCTAGAACTCGAATTACATCAGGAGGTCTACATAGGTTGGACTGGCAGAATACATTTCTTGTCCTATCCTGATATTTTGACACCCTCTCTTATATAAGCAGAAGATCCCCTGAGAGGGATGGTACCAGTCCAACCTTTCCAGGAGAGAACAGTTGCAGTTGCAATATCCTAAAAAGACTTAAGGAGGATAAGCAAAAAAGATATTAGCTCTCTTGATCTCTTGATGTGGTAGCTAGCTGGTTCTAGAATAATAAATGATACTTAGCATTTTCCTCTTCTGCCAGCTTGAGATTTTATTTTTCAGGTCTTTTTTTCTTTTCTTTTCTTTTCTTTTTTTTTTTTTTTTTTTTGAGAACTTCTCACCTATGTTCCTTTGAATGTACCCATCTTCTTGCCCAGTCCTTTGTCCCCAAGGGGTATAACCCCTTAACTACCTTACTATTTGAGGGGCTGAGGTTTGCTGCTATTGTCCATTCACAGTTATCCCTGGGCACTAAAAACACAGACATCTCAATAAATCCTTGGTTCCAGATATACTCCCCTTTGTCTTCATTGAGTAACATCAACCCCAGCTTAGCCCAGCAATTATTTATCAGCTCTGAGAACAGTAGCTCTTTTCTTTTCCCACCAGTCCACTAGTGGTGGCCAGATGGCAATAGCAGCTTCCAATTCACTTGAAAACTTTTCTGCTATCTACTGGCGGAAGTGTTAGAAACCAGGATATCTAACTTGGCAGAGACTAATTTTGCAGAAATAGAAAACAAATTCTGTAAGAGGTCCCCTGAGAGTGATGCTGTGAAGTCCCAATCATACTTCCTTCCTTTGGTTTTTGGACTTCTAGCTGTTAGGAACACAGCACCACGTATCAGCCATCGGTTCAGTGAATACACTATGTCCTATAGTTTAGCTCCCCAACTCACAAGGTTTTGTCCTTGAACTGACAGATTAACTGAACCTTCAATATGCCATTCCACTTACAGTTTCTTCTTGGTAACGGGAGGCCAGTAAACCCCGTATTTGTAACTCTATTTTTAAACCTCTTTGCATCAAAACAGTTTCCTTTGTCTGAGACAGTATTGTGTGGAACATCATGTTGATAGGTCAGACATTCTGTAAGTCCTTGGGTAATTCTATCTATTCTGGTTGGGAAGGATTTCTACCTTCTCCAAGGTAGATACAAAGATTCACACACTTTTACCCTCCACCCATAGGTACATGAACTTACTGCTGCTTCAGACCTCTTTTTCTCTCTCTTCATTTCAGGCCCTTCACCAAACTATTAAGTCATTCATTCCACTACCCTGAAGTCAATGTATACCTATCTGTACATCACCTTTCCTTCTATACTAAGTGGACAATAAGGTGTGTTTATTGCAGATCTGTCTACTTCTATTATTTCCCATCTCTTGTTCTTAGGTGCCCTTCAAATATAAGCATGGTCTGATACGTAACTTCTCCCACATTTGTATATAAGAAACCCAAGGGAGATTATCTTATGGGTCCCTAGATACGAGTCGAGGCAAAAGTGTCAGTACAATAGTGATGGAGGACATGTAACTTACAAGTTCATGTAATTTACTTGTGCCTTCAGGACTCATCTTAGCCAGTCCTAACTGTATCACCTGCATCCTAGAATAAACAGATGCTTGTCTGGTTTTAGAGCTCTAACAACTCCAGTTTATGATGAGTAGATCAAGTTTCATAGTTCTCTAGTGTCCTGTGATCCAGTATTCACTCTCCATTAGGGCTCATTAACATGCAGAGAGCCCTTATTCCAATGAACAGTCTTCTGCTACAAAGATCTTGCTTTAGTGCCCTAAACATCCCTATTACCTCTTTCTTGGTTGTAGCAGATAAGAGATGCAAAAAGTTGCTACTTTATAGGGCATAGTTCAGCATGCTCCAGACCACTGGACCCCTAGAAACTTCCTTCAAGTTTCCCAAATCATTGCAGGATGTGTCCCTTACCTTCGGGAACATGTCTTACTAGGGCTTGTAGGATAATTGTCATTTTCTTCTCCTCTAGTGTAATTACAAAGATTTCACCAATACAGTAGATGTGTGCAATGTTGGCATACTAACATAATAAAAACATCTGCATGTTATGAAAACATCTGCATGCTATGAAAGAATAGGAGATTCAACCTAATCCTGAGAAAGGAAAGTGAAAGGGTATTGCTGACATTGTTCCTTAAGAATAAACTCCTCATACCAAATGCCAGAATTTTTAACTGAGCTGCTCCAGTAAATACACCACTTCTCGTAGCAACTACAGTGAAATCTACCTCCTGGACAAGCTTATAAGAGTTTATCAATATTCATCACACCCAACCAGGTTTTGGTAGAAATCAAACAAGTGAATCCAATGCAGCTGTAATTGGAACCACCACCCCTGTCTTTGTTCAGGATTTAATATTGACGCTGATCTCTATAATTCCTCTCTAAATATATCATTTCTTCTAATTTTCTGTGTCAGCTAGAATAAAGGGGCAGTTTCAGAAACTTCCATTTTTCCTTCCAACCATAATGGCACTTACCCCACAGGTTAGAGAGTCAAGTGGAATATTTTCCAGCCGCTACGTTCACAATTAAATATTTGAGCCTTGGGAAAATTACCTTGTAATGAACCCCAACACCCACTGGACCAACTACAAAAACATTTGGCCAAAATGTCATATATTATTTAGCCTCCACAAATTGTTACTGTACTCAAAGGATCATAATAACATTTTTAGTTCCCTGGTGTCGCTATCATGTCAGAGAGCTCTCAGAGGAGCACAGTTACTCTAGAAATTGTCTGCAAGTCTGTTTGGAGAAAGACTGGGGGAATATTTACTGTATATACTTACGGTGTCTTTGAGGATCCTCCTTAAGAGCACTTAGCTTCCCCTTCAATCAGTGAGTTAGCTCATTAATCTGAGAGACCTGGAACCAGGATGCAAAGCATGATTTTCATTTTGACAGTCGATGTCTGCTGTTCTGCTGGCCAGATTTCTTTCATTTTATGATTAGACAAATTAAGCACAGCCTAGCTAACTGACAGCCATTCCTCTAGATCTCTATGGACGAAGCATCCTTTTTGCTCATCTAGTTTGGCTTTCCATTTCAGCACCACATTTACCTTGTCTCTGGTCGCTGCAGGCTGCCAGCTGGCCCACACCATTTCAAATGCCATTTGGTATCTGGAGTCCAAGTTCTATGGCAGCATCTTCCTTCAGAGAGCACGAAAGTGCTTCTCAAAAAGCATTCTTTACTGCTATCCTGAAGGCAGCATCTTTTGGTTCTGCCTGGAAACAGAGGCCTGGGGCATTCTCAATTACATTTTCTATATAAATCCATCCTAACATTGCTGAATCCCTATGACCTCTCACCCCTTCCTCAGTACTATGCCAAGTGTTCTGAAATCTTCACCTCATATACCGAGGTCATGGTTACATTCATCACTAAGGATCCCACAGAGCAAACTGTTATTACCAGTTTCAGGTATGCCTGCCAGAATGTTGAACCACTAATGTGAGCAAGTGTCCCAGGGTCACTGAGTTTGCCTCTATTCGGCATTAGATTCCATCTCCCTGAATAACACCTTCAAAATACATGCCCATACATATTTCCTCAATTCATGACCATACGTATGTATTGCCCTGTAATTCCTTTGGTGGGTATGTTCTTTATTCCCATCCAAGTATTAACCAGGCCTGACGCTGCTTAGCTTCCAAGATCCTATGAGATCGGGCACATTTAGGGTGGTATGGCCATAGACTGTTATTTATTCCCAGAACAGTACTTCTTACTATCCTGGAGATAAGAAGGTATAATCAGATATGTACTAAGTAAAACAAGCATCACCTTTCCTTGGGTGAAGATGTTGTGTGGTATTCAGATATGAGGAAACCATTCTCCTTTAGCACAGAAGCTGGGTGTTTCTACCAGCCAGAATGTTTCAGTGGAATCTGAAGGTTCATGATTCTCAGGTTTATAAACTGATGATCCCATCTCATATTTCACAGTTCCATTTTTTCCCGAATCAAAGGCTATGCAATCAACTTCATTTTACAGCCCTGCCATCATTATGATCAAACTCTAAGACTCATTTTTAGTTTAAAATGCTCTGTGCATCAAGGAATAAGAATCTTTTTTAGAGTTGCCTTTATTACCTCTGGATTCCAAAATGTGCTTTAGTTCGTGCTCCAAAGCTATTGAATTCAGCCATCCAACCACAGTCCTATAATTATCATTGCTCCCACGCTGGTCTGGTACCTTAAACACTTGATCTCTGAATGTTCTCTCATCTCTCAGCACCTCAAACCATTACTAGGTAAATCTGTTAATAACTGTAGATATCATGGGTTACTATCACTTTTCACCAGAAGTGGGGGCCTTATTAGGTGTGCAATCAACTGTAAATTCTTATCCTGAGGGTCCATTTTCCAGATAGAAATACCAAACGCATTGCCCAGGTCTCCAGAAAACAAAGCCTGAAATGAAGTTCTCCCGTGGATGTCTTACTGAGGAAACACAATCCTAGGAAATGGACAATATCCCTGAAGAGTAAGGGGGGGGGGGGGGAGAATGAAGCAGGAAAGAAAGGAAAACAAACACAAGGGAGTACATTACCAAGTTGGCACCAGCTTTAAAAGGAAATGAAGCTGGTTACTGAGTCCCTGAATTTATCTGTCAGCCACCTTCTAGATACTGTCTTTCTTTGTTCAAATCTTAGTTATAGGGCATTACCCCTCCTGAACTTGCAACCTTCCATGTTGTCTTATTTGGCTTCTCCAGACAGCTGCTGAGAAAGCCACAGCATTTGGGGGTGTGATCAATTGAGCCAGAGTACTGCTTTGGCTGCCACTGCAGAGAGTTCCTTGAGCCTTTGCTAAAACCTGGCCCTTGTCACTGGAAGTCAATTAGAAGCTGTGATAACATCAGAGGTGGCCAGATTTGGTAAGCATGGGAATAGCCTGTGTATCAGTGGGCCACTCAGGTTGGGAAGCAGAGGAAGAGGCCAAGGCCAGAGAAGCCGACAGGACCAAGTGAATCTACATAAACTACATAAACCAAGTTGAGTGAAGAGTCATCACCTTGTAAATCTCTACTCAAGAACGCTAGTCAGCCCTTGGCTTGAATAGGTCTCTTCACAGAAGCATGACGACTTGGAAGAAGTTAAGTAAGAACTGGCAGATCCAGGACTTTGCGTATCATGAAGAAAGTCTAATTCACCAAAGACAGAATTAGCAACACAACATGGAACAATATTAAATAAATGAAAAGACATTACAGAAATCTGCCCTCAGTGAAACTTGGGGCATTTCACTAACAATTCTTTTACACTATCCACTATGTATTTAAAAAGCAGAAAAGCAAAAGTTTTCTGGAGGCAAACTGGGAACATGAGATGTTTATTGACAAATTTCAAGGTTATTCTTTATTTTCTGAAAATAGACCGTCTTTGTCTTTTTGAGGCTCTGGGCCTTCATAAGAAAGTAATTGCTTTTGTTGAATCACCCCTTTTCTGGGAACAAGTATCCATCTCTCTCTTCAAAAACATCTTTTCTTTTACTATGATTTTACCACTGATAGCAATAGAACTTGATGTTCAGACTCTTCCTTAAAATAAATTTGACAAGGAATATCAGGTTTTTTACCCAAAAATAACAGTAACAACTGGGCTAGTCTGTCAATCACCTTGTACAGAGTACATAAAAATAATTTATTAAATACAAGATTGATTCAGTAGGCATTTCAATGATTATTACATGCTCAGTGAAGTTGCACAAAGAATTCCTGAGTATGTTGTGAATAGAGCAAGGGAGGTGAACAAGGGTAAATTTGAGGATAAAATAAGAAAGGAAGGAAAAAAAATAGGCAGATTATGTGTCAGCGTCAGAAAATACATAAAATTAAATTAAGACATAAATTCATACTGTTGTTTTAGTCATTTAGTCAAACAAGAAGTCCATTTAGCTTTTTCCTTTTCTAAATAAATGCCTAGTTTTATTAAAGTAATGCATCCTCATGACGAAAAATAAAAAATAGCGCAAATGAGCTTAAGATGCAAAGGAACACACCTCTGTCCACCACTCCCAGCTCCAATCTTAATCCTAAAGTCAACTATTTGATTTCTTCTGATGAATGTCCTTCCACCTTTAATATGCTTGTAGGACACACAATCCATTCATTAATTTTGACATTATCTACTGAGTTGTTGCCATGATAGATGTTTCAGGCCACATGCCCTAAAACCACCTCCTGTACCTACTTCCTAAGTTTGATAGTTACATTAGTAATTTTAGTTTGTCTCTTAATTATTTATGTAACTCAAGACACAAATCCGTTTCACATTCCACTGATGTTCAGTAGTTTCTGACTGCCATTTCACAAGATTGCTACAGACTTCCCACCTCAACTGTCCACCCCATCTACACTGCCTAACCTCTGTTATCTATACCTTTATTTTTATATTGTCAAGGTATCTTCCTAGGGCTCTGTGGGATCATTCTTTTACAGAATGTAGGACCCAAAAAAGGAAAAAAATATATATGTTTACTAAAAGGTTTTTGCTTTGTTTTGTTTTGTTTTCCTGGTAGCTAAGCTATCTTTTAAGACCAGGTAGCCTTAGAATCTGGAATTTATTAACATGACAGTGTTTAAAAAGCAAGTATAAGAATGGCTTCTAGCAATATGCTTTAGAAATGCCAATCTGCTTTTGGCTGCAGGAGACCCCTATTGTAAAATTTAAACCCTGGTTGACTATCACTGATAGCCTATTAGCATATAAGTACCTAGCCATCCTCAATTACTTTAGGCTGCTAATTCCACCAAACTAAGACCCTCTCTTTAGAAGGGCTTGAGGCCACAGGTCAAGTACTTGGCCAATTATTGTTGCAATGACAGCCATTGCTGATGGGATTCTTTGAAGGTTGTGAAAAAGGCCGGCTTTTTGATACCACCCGGCTACTTGGAAAAAGCCCAGTCCATCCTTGCTGCACCTTGTGCATTACTCTGCCTGCAGTGGTAAGAAAACTTATAGATCTTAATATCCCTTCTTGGGGATCATCCTTTTCTCCCCCCACTAAAGTTTGCAAAGAAAGTAAGATGGCATTAAAGCTTGCTTTTATTCTTATCGTATTTAGCAGGTGTGAGTATGATAAGACTGTAAAAAATTCATATTCTAACCTCCATCTCTGGTATTAGAAAATTAATCTTTATTTAGACATCTGGTAGTAATATTTACATTGTATTCTGCAGCATCAGTGAAATCATCTGAGAGTTATCTAAACATTGATTGTAAGAGTTTAAAGATCAAAAACAGTATTTATATTATTATGGCTGTATAAATATTGTTTATTGTGAAACCAACTAGAGGTCCACGATTACCAGTCCCTCCATGGGCTCCCTCATTGCCTTTCAAACAAAAATATTAAATATTAAATGGGATCTCCTTCACTATACTCCAATACCTGCTTAAAGTCATGGCATGCTTGAATTTGCTTTATATCGGTACAGTTATTTTCTTACATTTTATTTGGTATTTCTTGAAATAATTTATGGCCTTTCTTCTTTGGGTGAGAAGAAATATAGCCATCTATCTTCCAGCTTATTGTCTAGTCTTCTTTTTGAAGATCGACTTCTTAGCAACTGAAAGACCCGCGGATCCCCTTACCCAAGAATCCAACACTGCCACTGGATGCAATCAGCAAGAGGTTCTTTATTGTTACGCAGGCGCCTGCGGGTGGTCAGCGCGCGCCTGCGGGTGGTCAGCAGCTCCTGCTAGCTGAGCACCCCGGGCTGGGGTGGTGCAGGATTTTTATAGACAGGTGCAAACAAGTTTTGGGTGGGGCGCAACTGATTGGTGGATAGTTTGAACTTTTGAAAAAGGCATTCGTGGAGTTTGCTGATTGGCTTTGGGGACCCGCTCGGGCGGAAGAGAGAGGCGGGAAGGGGGAACAAGCTGATTGGTTCTGAGGGCCCGCGCACGAGAGGAGAGAGGCAGGGAGGGGGAACAAGAAGGGGGAAGGTAGGAATGCCATCATGGCGTCTTCTATTATTTCTATAAGCCAAGCAGTTACAGAAGGGCAAAAGAGCAATTAATCACGCAATTAATAACCTAATCTACGCCTAAAAGCCAGCGGTTCACAGAAAAGCAAACAAGCGGTTAGTTATCCTATCTATCTTCCAGGGGAGGGGACTTTTCAGGGCAGGGGTCTTTCACAACCACTGATGTCCTTTTGTAGTGTGTGCAATTGGTATTTCCTCTTATTCAGATCCCGGATTACTCTTACTATTTTGTATATGCTTTGTCTTCCTACCTTTTCATCGCTCATTCTTATTTTGCTGAGTTCATCCTTAAGAAACAGCCTCAAAAATGTTATCAAAGGTAAAAATAAAAAGTACTTGTGCAATTAGAAGTCATCTTATTGTCCCCCCTACATCCTACTGATGAGATGATTGACTAAATAAAAAATTATTGATCAAAATGAATTTTCCCTCAGAATGTGTAAAGATCATGCATACTCTATCTTCTAGCATTGATTTTGGTGATGAGAAGTTTGATGCCATTCTGATTTTTTCCCCTAGGTTGGCAACCTATTGTTTGCTTGCTTTTTTCTTCTTTGGGGGCTTCTAGGATCATTCCTTTTCCCGATTTTTATAAAATGCCCTCATTATTTCTTAGGAAATATAGAGAGATTTTCTTTCTTATTTTAACCTTCTCAGCATTCAATGAGTCCTTTTGATGAAGTTCTAGAATATAGGTGAGGTCGGTGGGGTGAGGTCTGTTATGCCCCAATAATGGGTCCATGATTAAAGGAGCGAGACTGATACAAAGCGAAGGTCAAGCAAAGCTTTATTTCATGCCAAGCATCAAGAATCTAACCGAACGTTCGGGGCCGTACCTCTTACAAGAGAGGGCGATCCTTCTCTGTTTCAGAGTAGCTTTTAAGGGCAAAGGCCATGCGGTAGGGCCTGGCCACACACATGTGGCCAATGAGATTGTAACACACACAGGAAACTCCACAGTGATGCTAGGTGACCAATTGAGTTACAATGTACCCTAGTAGACATTTGAACCAGCCTATTACACCTTGATTGGGATTGGCACCCAAAAGGCGGGGCCCATACTCCTTGGTAACCAGGGAGACAGTATGCATCCCCCACTGATGGGATGTCTCCACTTGGCCTGACTCACCTTTGTATCTGGGCTTTGTTACCTGAAGCAGGTTTCCTGGACTTGTCTCCAAGTAAATCCCCTGGGGGAAGGGGAGCAGGGACAGTTTCTAAATAGGTCCTTAAAAGGTCTGGAGAAGATGACCAAGAAAGAATTCTTGAGACACCTTTGGTGCAAAATGGTGGTTTATTAAAGCCCGGAGACAGGGCCCGTGGGCAGGGAGAGCTGCTGCCCCAAGGTTGCAAGTGGTGGCAGATTATGTACCATGCAGTTGGGAAAAGGAAAAGGGAGGTTTCAATAGAACTTTCATATGCTAAAGAGGATCTACAAAAAGATACTGGAGGCCTTGCCATTGCCAAGGTCCTTTTGCCCTCTAGCAAGGTATTAACATTAAGATGGGTGGGAGATTCCTAAAGAATGTCACATATGTCCCACCCAGGAGTAGAAAGGAGGGACGGGGGTTATAAGGTGTCAGCCTTTTGCTTTGTCCTTAGCCAGCCTTCTGTTCCCTCATCACTTGCACTTAAACATTTAAATCACTTTTTAAAAGTGATTTAAAACAAGATTTTCTTGTTTTGTGTATTTGATAATTTCTTCTTTGCAGTTGCTATGATTTCTCTTTGTGGAACTCTAGTTTAAAAGATGTTGGATATCCTGACTCTTTATGTCTCTTACTTTATTCTTTCATTTCCCACATGTATGTTCTGCAGGGATATTTCTAAAACTTTAACCTCTGTGTCATTAATTTTTGATTACTTTTTGTGAATTGAATTTTAGTAATCATAATTTTGAACTCTGTTATTTTTAGATTGTAATTGTATATACTATCTATTCTCTTCTTATGGAAGTCATATGTTCTTAAATAACTCTGAAAATACTAATGAAAGTTCTGTTTGGTTTTTTGTTTTCTGAGAGAGAGAACAAGCAAGTGGGGGGGTGAGGGGGTAGAAGAAGAGGAGGAGAAGAATCTCAAGCAGGCTTCGCATCCAGCATGGAACCAGACAGGAGGCTCCATCTCACGACCTTGAAATCATGACCTCAGGCAAAATCAAGAATCAGACACTTAACTGACTGAGCCAACCAGGCACCCTAGCACTCTGTTTGGTTTTTGTTTTTCTTTTATTTATTTTTGTTATATGATATATTTCTTTCCCTTTAAGTTTAATTTTTCAGTTTCTTTAATACCTTCTTTCATTTTGTAGATTATCCTAAAACATTTTATGTTCTTTGGTTATTTGTTCATATTTAAGAGTGACTAAAGGAAGGCTGATTTGGAGTTCTGTATACTTCACTTTGAGCAGACAGCCAGACTTTATACACCCTAGTTCACTCCCAGTGCTAAATGAAAAAGCTTTATTATTGCAAACAAAAATTAAAATTCCACATAGGTGGAACAGAAATCCCCAGATATTTCCTTCGCATCCTTCAAAGAATATTCCCCACCTCCTTGTCCCCCCCGCCCCGTGACTGCTTCCCTTTCTTAGAGAGAGACTGTTATAATATGTTAAGATTGAAGGGAGAGACAGGATAAATTCTCTCCATGCTAACCTGTTATCAATGACGCATTTTCTTTTTCAACTTTCAGTCTGGGTATCTGTCACACATGCTTCCCTGAGCCAGGGCTCTCAGGGGTCCCAAATAGAGAGGAGATTAAGTCTCTTATCAGCTCTCTCCATGCATAATCTAGGCTGTTTCATCATTCCACAAGTTTGTATCCAATTTCCATATTTAAAATACTTGTTAAAATTGCTCTTCCTCTGAAATTCATTGTTCAGTCATCATTATCAGTGTCTTCATTGTTTTGGGACAAAACTATCTTTATAGATTTGCTACTGTTTTTGTTCTCAAGAGATAGAAAGACCAACATGTATTCCACCAGCCATCTTAAACCTGAACCCCAACTACCCTAATTAAGCAACACAAATTAGTTGTGAAAATTTTATTAGCACCTAGCTAAACTGATCTGTCAATGAGTCAATAACTGGTTCATAAAGACTGAAGCGACAAAAAGCAAATTACAAAAAAAGGATAGCAAAAAATACAGATTATTTCCTCTCCATGAAGAAAATTTTAGTCAATATTTAGTCAACATAATCCCTCTGAATTTCCTTACAGAAGAAATTCCCTTAGAGAAGGAATTGCTTCCGGTGCTGCTGCTTCTTGCCTGCTGTGGGCTCAATATCTAGCACTTTCTATCTAATTACAAATTATATCAGTTTTTTATAACCCTTGTAGATAAGAATTAATTTTATTACCTTGATTTGTTATTAAAACTCTGAGATTCTTTATTAATGTCAAAATATGACCCCTTACACTTTGGTGAATGTCACTAATTTGAGGGGAAATTGATACATAGTTTTACAGGATAGTAAAAAGATATTATGTTATCCTGTGGGTTGGCTTGCATGTACAATCTCAATCAAACTGGTTTCTAAGAGGCCAATCATCTATAATTTAGCAGAGATTGTAGTGTTGGAGCCTTTTGCAGACACCATTTCTCTTACCTTTAAGAGTGCTTGTCTACTTGATAAAAAGAATAAAAAAGAAAAGAAAAGACATCACCTGTCTTATTTCTTAAATTCAGATGAGCTGATAATGCTATTTGATTTTTCCCCCCACCTGGTGATGGGAGTCAGTCAAGAGTCTGAAAAGAAAATGTGTCTCAGAGTAAGCAGTTTGTACTGTTTTAGAACCCTGGACATCAGCTGTCTTTCTCAAGCAGCCAACCAATGCATTCAAAAGCAAATCTCCTTAAGACTGCCAATTTAGTGCTAGCTTTTGTTTGGTGGAAAAATAGTATGTTTAGGGACAAGTGTGTCCGTGAAATTGGTCTGTAGTTCGGGTGTGTCCATAAGGCTGGTAGCTACACTTTTTCTCTTTCTTTTCTTTTCTTTTCTTTTCTTTCTCTCATGTTTTGTGTTATTTTCTCTCTCTTTTTAATGACAGGACAGTCATCATGCAATAAAACCAAGTGTGGCTTGTTTTTAATGCCATGCCTGAAGATGTGACGGAATGTGTGATCATGAACTCTCTATCCCCTTAAAATCCTTCCTGACTTACCTGTCTTCCAGTTTCTCAATCCATGTCATCTTGGCTAAGCGGTCTATGGCTTTCTTCCAACACCAGAGAAGAGAAGAGGAGGAAAAAAGAAGAGAGGTACATGAAATTGGTTATGAGTTCTTTAAGGCCAAAGAGCTGAGTCTGTTATTTGAGGTCCCCCCCCCCCCGCAAAAAAAAGAAAGAGAGAGAGAGAGAAATTCTACAGGATCTCAGATCTTTTTTCCTTCCCTTTCTCTCCATTGTACTAAACAGAAGACAATTTTAGTAATTAATAAACAGTCACCCTCAAAACCTGTATGAAAATGAGATCAGAAAAAAGAAACTATTTAAAAATTCAACTAAAAAAAAAAAAAGCTTAGGAGATCAGAAAATGTGGAGAATAAGAATTTACGGGATGATCCAGAGGTCTACAGCACTTTATTTTTACCATGATCTCTATGAAATAACTTTACCTCCCTCTCATTATAAGTGCTATGGAGCTGTCTTTATAGGAATATACCTTTGCTTATAAGATTTATATTGTAATATGTTATTAATCAGTATATGTATAAAATGCATATAGAGTGTACACATGTGTATATATAACTAATAGGATATTAGAAAATGTTAGTTTAAACTGTCAGGCATGTTGAAGAATGTGATCATTGCAGCAAAAGAAAAAGCAATCAGTCTTACTAAATAAGAACTATCTACCATGACAAGGGACCCAGAAAAGAAGATATGGGTGACAAGGCCCCTTAGAGATCTAGAGAAATAAAACCTTCCCATTCGATGTAGTTTGTCAGCTAGGTCCTGTAGTTTAGTACCTACGATTGTTAATTTCTATTATAGCTATCAATGGAGCCATTTTATGGTTCATTTTCACCTCTGAATTCTTAAAGGAGGAGTACCCTTGCCAACGCATTTACCTCGAAGCTCATTAAAATTCTTGACTTAAAGTTCACTGATGGGAGTGAGTGGGAGAGAAGTCATTTTCCCCCAATCATCAAACACAAGAAGCCAAATAAATGCTATGGGAAAGATCACTTGCTCTTACCCTTCTCCTTCCTATGTCTTTTCTATTACATATATATTCAGAGAGTAGAGAAGAAACAATCAAACACATTTCCAGGAGTCACTGTTTTTCACTTCTGTCCTCAGCTGTTCTTTAAAGAATTGTAGGGAAAAATTTTTTTAAGTATGGAAAAGTATCTGGGAAACCTTAACTAGGGTTCTAAAATTCAAATCCACACTGGAGAGCAGAAACACACTTGTAGAATCTTCAAATCAAGATTAAAAGAAACAAATCAAAATCTTTTGTCTGACATGACACATTTCCCATGAAAGGTCTGAGGTAAGAACTAGCACACATGTCATAGCCACGATTGCTTGCTGTAAGGCAGTCCTCACATTTCAGTGTCATTTCAGTGGCAAGTAATTTAATAAATCCCTATACAAACAGAAGATATTTTCATTTTAGACTTATGAGGTCTGCTCTTGCATGTATTGACATTCTGTGCTTTAATATCTGATATTATTTCCATTATTTTTATTATTCTACCAGAGGCCAGAGTTCTAGGGAAAATAATTCTTTCTGACCATTGTGTTTCATGTCTACAGCTCTTCTATTCATCCCTTTTCTTTAACCTTCGCAGGAATCCTTTTTAGGTCAGTGACACTCACCTCTTCCTTGTGGCTAAAAACATCAGAGTGGTTCATTGTTTTTGTTACCTGTGACCTGAATCATTTTTCATGTTTAACCCAAATTTCTGCCTACATCTTAGTTCTATGAAGCCTGGGATCACCTGGAAAATTTCTTCTAGACTATGTTTTCCAAGATCCTCTTTAGGAAATTCTAATCCACTTTTCTTTCTAAGTTACAGTCATGAAGGTTGTTTCTCCCATCTTTCTTTTGCTTGAAATGAGACTCATCCCCAGACTGAAGATAATAAGCAGGAGAAACAAGTAACAATTCAGCTAAACTGTAAGTAAGAAACTAGAATGATATAGTAACAGTGAAAATGTTCTGGAAGCCCACTAGCCGTTCTCTTCTCCTTCCTTATCTGTAGGATTCTATTTTTATAACGTGGCCATCCATCCCTTAAAAAAAAGTTAAAAAAAAAAAAAAGACTTTCCTGGTCTCTCATGCAGCTAGGAATCCCCATGTAACCCACTTCTGGCTAATTAGATGCAAACAAAAGTCTTCTGGATTGAATTTCTAGAAAAGGTTTCCACAATTGGGAGACACTTTGCCACTTTGCCCTTCCCTTTGTTCCATATTGTGGAAATATGGATTTCCATATTGTGGAAGATTCAGCAGCCATATTGTGATCATGAAGATAAAATCCTCAAACTAAGGATACCAGAGTAGAAAAATATAAGAAGCAGTTACACCAGCCCTGGAATGCTTACCTCTGGATTTGCTGTAGGAAGAAACTAGATCCTTATTCATTTCAGCCACTCTAAGTAGAGTTTTCTGTTACTTAGAACATTTTCCTTACTGGTATGGGAGATAGAATAAGTATGAGCAACTGGCCTGACATAACAAGAATCCTGACCGAGCTCACAGTGTTGGCTGTTGTGTAAGGCACCCAAGCTTTCCTTAAGGCCTATAACTCCCTGAGTTGAAGCAACATTCCTGAACCTGTCAAAGTAATCTCTCTTTCCCTCCAAGGCGCTCAGTCTGACTAGTGTAGCCTGGAATTAAAACACATTTTCATTCTGACTCACAGGGTTGACAACTCACCTTTTAGCTTTTAATGTCTCTCTGCAGAGCCCTAGAGTGTAGTAATCATATATCTGTGTAGCCTTCTGAATAAGGCAGAGGAGCTTCTGAAAGAATGTCAAAACTTCTCACAAGAAGAGTTTTTATTTTTAAAAACAAATAACAGATGCTTTAATTATAATTATAATTTTTTCTTTTCAACTAATAGCAAATTACACTGGCCATTTCTCTAAGACCTGACATTATTCCTTAGCTTGGCAGCTTTCTTTTTTCTTTATTTTTTAAAGATTTTATTTATTTCCTTGAGAGAAAAAAGAGAGGGACAGAGAGAGTGAGAGAGTGCCAAAGAGTACTCGAGTGGGGGTGGGGGGGGTGGGGGGGTAGAGGGGTGGGGTGGGGTTGAGAAAACAGGGAGACCTGATGCAGGGCTTTATCCCAGGATCCTGGAATCATAACCTCAGCCAAAGGCAAATACTTAACCAACAGACCCACCCAGGTGCCCCAGCAGCTTTCTTCTTTAAATAATTAAAGCTGTTTACTTATTTTTCTTCATTGGAAAGAGGCTTCCTCTGACCAAACCTCCCTCCAAACAAAAGAAGTTCAAGGTCATTCACACGTTATCTAACCACATTAATCTACTAAACTTCTTCCAGGCTGTCTTTCCCACTGTTTGTTTTCACTGATACAACATAACCAAGAATTTCTATCAGTGTATTGGCCTGATGCAAAAGTAAATCACCTACTCTCAAATTCCTGTGAAAATGTCAACAATGTCCCCCACACTAGCTATCTTGTCCTTTCACTTTTTGAAAAGGTGGATCCAGTCTCCCTCTCATTATTTCCCATACCATATTGTCATTAAAAGGAAATGAGCCCTAGGGATCGCCAGGTAAATCTGCCCACAGTTTTAACCAGGAGCCACTCTAAAAATTGAATGAACTCCTCAATTCTTTCAAAACAATTGTTTAGGGGTGCCTGGGTGGCTCTCAGTGGGTTAAGCCTCTGCCTTTGGCTCAGGTCCTGATCTCAGGGTCCTGGGATCAAGCCCCACATCAGGCTCCCTGCTCAATGGGGAGCCTGCTTCTCCCTTTTTCTGCGTGCCTCTCTGCCTACTTGTGATCTCTCTCTGTCCAAAAAAAAAAAAAAAAAAAAAAAAAATTGTTTAATCAGACATTGAAGTTGGGGGCAATTTAGAGCTTGTTTGTGTTGTCCATTTTTAAAGTCTAAAGCTTATCAATTATTGAAAGGCATAATAGTCTATGAGATAGAGATTAGCTTAAGTTTACCTTGAACACCTTAGCTTTTCTTCACTGTGAAGGTGAGCTGTTACAATGAAACTAAGGCATCCTATGAAAATAAGACATTGTCAAGAATGCAAATAAATTATGGAAGTAGCTATTTATAATTAACATGCTATTTACAAAACCGGTCTTATCTAGTCATTAAAACATGTGCTCTTAAATAAAATAAAATGAAAAACAACAACACGTGCTCTGAGGATCTGGTCAGGCAAGGATTTGTTTCATATCATCTCTTTCATCAAAATTAATGCTTGCTCCTGCATATCATTTTCTGATTAATTCCCTTTTTAAGGATGGCCATCTACCTACCCCTTTCCTTTCGCTTAGCCCAATTAGTAAGATTCTATGAGTTTTATTATTACTTAGAGTTTGAGATCATCCAATGAAATATTAGGTGGAAGCATTTTGGTGGGGTTTTGCTTTATTTATTAACTTTCCCTTTATCCCTTTGGAGGTGACTGTCCGTTCTTAGCTTGTATGGATCTTTTCATCCGTCCCCATTCCCCACCGGCTCCTGGGCTCTCCTTGCTGCTGCACATCTGCTTTAATTCTCTGTGTTCCCTTACTGGCTTAGAACTGTTTCCAATATTCCTTCAAGCTGCCAAAAATGTAATCCACATCTTGGGTTCTATAAAATATAATTCAGACTCCTGGGGTGAGAAAACCTGGCCTTCCCCATTTGACCCCCATGTACGTTTACATTCACATTTTCCACCTGGGATTTTCTGATTCCGTGTCTTTATATACAAATCCCCCTTTTTTTCTCAGCCCTCAAAATTCTTCTTCTATCCAGGTGAGGACATCCAACTCACTGTCCAAGTCTTTCCCCTGGACCCTCTAGCGCTGTGAAAATATTCTCGGTTCCCTTTTATTCACAATGATAACATTCACTTTTGAAGATCTAAAATACTCTGTAGGAGATATAGGGATAGGAGTAGAGGTTTTATGGGACAGATTCAAATCTTATCCTTGTCACTTGATGTGACCTTGGAAGGTAAATTTCCTCTTCTCTAAAATGGGAATGATAGTAATAATAAGTAGTGGTCCACGTAAAACTCTTAGAACAGAATGTGTCATTGTTTTTTATAGTCATGATTTTTTACTTCTCTGTTCTCATCAGTCATATTTATCCAAGGATGTGTTACCTCTTCAACTAGATGATTACCAGCTGAGGTCAAGGCCTCTGCTAATATTTCTTTGAGTGCTCAGTAACACCTGGAGACACTTTGCTCACAGGCACTCAGTGTTTGCTGGTGGACTGAAACTGTGTACAGGGCCCAGAGTCACCAGGAAAAGATGTCATATCAAAGCTGGCAAAAAAATGTTGTCATAAGTTTCTGATGAAGCAAAATCTTTTGGTTCTCACCTCTGAGAAATGAAAGGCATATAGCCAAGGCAAGAAACTGTTATTTTTCAACCAAATGCTCCAAGCTATAGTTGAGTAGTTTAAAATAGCTGAAGAAATGGGGGAGTATATTTAGAACTCATTTCATTTTATTATCTCTTCTTGTCTATCAAAAAATATGTTTACCAAAAGCTCTTTAATATGCAGGTTTTATGTAATAAGATCCCTACTACATTGCTGGATATGTAACAGAGGCAAATAACAATACTCTAAGATAGAGTATAAAAAAAGAATACTGATAAATCAGAGCATTTACAATTTTAATTTCATTGTGCATGTAATAAGCATCACTTTGGGGGCCACGGGTCAAAATAAACAGTAATATCCTATGGTAGATAAATTAGGAAGAAATCAGAAACTCTTTGGACAAGAAAGTGTTGCTATGGAAACCTTAATGTTCACAAGCCTGCTTTTGAAGGTTCTGCTGCCTTGCCAGACTTTTTACATTTAACTTTCTTTCAAGCTTTTTATTTAAGAAAAATAAAAAAGTCCTTTTACTGCTGCGACCTAAAATGTGACAATGACAATCTATCCTCTAGCCTTCTAGAATCCATGTAAATAACTTGTCCTATGAGCTGCTCCCTAGCATGAAAACAATTTAATTGAGGCTGAAAAGAAAAGAAAAAGAAACACCAGTGTGTTCAGGCTCGATTTGAATTTCCTTCCACAGTGGGGCTGTGGGAAGGAACTGGAGCAGGAACTTGCCTCCCTGAAGTGATGTTTGTGCCAGGTCATATAGCTGACAGGTGGCTTTTTAAGCACAAGTTGAAAGCCATCTAAAAATGTTTCCCTGGCATAGAACCATCTGAACCCCAAAGTCAGTGTTTCCTGAGACAAGGAAAACGGTGTGTTCGTGGAATTCACAAACAAATCCAAAGCGTCAGAACTCAGCCTAGAAACTTCTGGCTTCTAACTTTGCAAATTTTATTTATTTTATTCCCCAGGCAACTTAAATGTAACACCGCCACCTACGTGTCTGGTAAGCCGAGACTTAATGAGGCTTAATCGACTTCTGTATCATGAGTCCTATATGCATTCTTCAGTTTGTGCCTTTTGCTCTTCTTACTCTCTGCCCACACACTCAGTGGCAATTTTCTGCTAGGAATGACTTAACTTTAAGTCACCATGATTGAGCTTTGAGATAGACATTTAGGCCATTCTCGGAGGAAGCAGTCAGTCTGTGAACAGGTTCCTTGATGAACAACCTCTCAGATGATAGATGAAACCCGAACATTTTTATATCTGGCGCCAGCCCAGTTTTCCAGAAGGATTCTGAAAGTCACCACCAAGCTCTTTGCTTACCCTCCCTGGGGGCTGAGAACTAGAACCCTAACAGAGTTAAATAGACACAAATAAATTATAGGCGCTTTCAAGTGCAACAATTTTTTCTTTAGGATGAATGGTTTCCTACTTAGAATAATTTGCTGTGCGCTGTCTACCCTTTCTGAACTTGGTATTATCTATAGGAACATTACATGAGGGAGCACACAGGTCCCATGTCATTTTTGAGAAATGGATCCTAAATTTAAATATAGTAAAGAACAACAGCTTGATGGCTCTCTATACCACCAAGAGGAAACAAAGTGAAAATAAGAACAGAACAGCCTACAGCTTTTTATTGGATTGTTAGCCATAACTGACTCTAAAGTCTTACTCCAAATCTTCTAAAATATGCTTCCTCCCCTGAGAAAATTCTCTGATTTCTTTGCACTAATGAACAGCTCATCTAGTTTCATAAAACAAGATAGGAGTTATACAATAAGTTATATTGAATACAACTGTAGTGATTGATTACCATATCACGTAGTCGTGTGGATTATCACTTAAAGAACTGTACTTGAATATTTTGCTGCATGTATTGGTGAAATTCTGTTCTAAAAAGTTCAACATCATTTCTTTGGCCTGCAAGGGTGTCTTAATTTGTGTTTCTATTAAAAATCAGATGCATTATTTGAACTGCCTCAAAATGTAAACTCACATTTCTTGTTTAGAAGGAAGAGGCAGTTCACAAGAGTATTCTGATAGAATTGTCTCAAGAAAAGACTAAATTAACACCATCAGTCATCTGAGGAAATTTAGTTCTTACAAGTTCCTCTGTCTTTAGCTTGGTTGACATCAGGCATAGGTAAAGAGTGGTGTATATGTTGGATGTAGCTGTGTGAGTTAGGGATAAATGATGGAAACCATTTAAATAGAGAGACACTGCTAACCTACCTGTTACACTAAACAAAAAGAATCTCTTCATTACTAAAGTTGTACTATTAACATTTTTGTTTGTTTTTTGTTGTTGTTTGCTGATTTATCTGCTTTCTTCTTTCTAGATCACCTCAGATAATGGTTTCTGGTTCTGTTTTCTGTTTGTACTCTGCTGTTATTTAAATGCTAGGTGTTAATTATCATGCTAACACCTGTCTGCTATTTAATTCCAGTAAGAAATATCTCATCTGGATCTATTTCTTCTGCGTGAATTTACCCACTATTACTACTCATTCACTGAAGATCATTTAACTACCTGGTTTCTTAAAGGAGTACTCTGAAAATACAGACAAAATAAGGGCAAAAATCATATTTATTTTTTTTTAAAGATTTTATTTATTTGACAGACAGAGATCACAAGTAGGCAGAGAGGCAGGCAGAGAGAGAGAGGGAAGCAGGCTCCCTGCTGAGCAGAGAGCCCGATGCGGGACTCGATCCCAGGACCCTGAGATCATGACCTGAGCCGAAGGCAGCGGCTTAACCCACTGAGCCACCCAGGCGCCCCAAAAATCATATTTAAACAGCATTTCATTTACAAGGTAGCAATAGCAGATATTTATTTTAAAATATATAATAATAAAATCAACATTACTAGGATTTGGGTCTATTTTTGACCCTGTGTCAATTCTGTCACCCAACCCTGTGTAATAAGCCCACTGAATCAGATCAGACCTAACATAGTATATGTGATGGGTCTATGCAGAAAAATAAATAAATAAAAGCAGCAATCAGCACAACTAGGGACCCTGACTGAGGATATAAACACATGAGTCCCATGTATTTCCCATCTCTCAATTGTACACTTTCTCATTATTTTCAGCCTCATCACTCTTTAGTTACCATATTGTTTATTTAATAAGAGTGCCAGTTCCAAATCCTTGCTTTCTCAAGAAAAAAATATTCTAGATTGGATTGTCTACTATAAATAGACTATATTTACTATTATAGGAAAGAGAGGCAATATGTGGGATAAAGCTTTATAGCAAGCACTGATGGTGAAAAAAAAAAGATGATCTAATTAACATTTAGCTGTTAATTTACAATGTGTTCGTTTATCAACTTCTTTAAAAAATATATTAATTACAAACTGTTTTAGGTAGTAATTCAGGGTCTGAGAATAAAAAATAAATATATATTGTCTTGCCCTTGTTTAAGGTACTCGTTAGTTTTCATAAAAATCCCATGGAGCCTTAGTAATTATTGAAGCAATTTTACAAATGAAGACTCCAGAAATCAAAATAAACCTAAGTGGGTTGAGGGAAGGATTCAAGACTTGGTCCTAGGTCTGCTGACTTCATTGAACTGAAGAGCCAGAGGCCCAACTTTTCAAGTAACAAACCAAATTTTAAAAATTTTCTAATCCCCCTATTCTAAGAAGGGTCAGTCCTATCTATCACATATATTTAATGAAATAACGAATGTAGGATATTTTGAAAGTTGCAATATACAGAGAAATACTGACTGTTCTAAGACTATGCTACTTAAAAATGTCTCTCTGCCTTTTACATTATTTAGGATTATAGGTCTGTGCTCAAAACCTAAAATAAGCATAAGGATTTGATATTTCCAAGCACATATTTTCTCTCTTAAAAAAATAAAGGTAGAGCTTTCCAAATATGTGAATTCTAATAGAATAGGCTTTAAGGAAAACATGTACGCTTAAAGTTAGATGGAGTTTCGACTAACATGGCAATATTTAACAGTAATTTTTTAACCAGAAGGCACTTACATAAATTACATCAGCCAGAAACTCCTATCTTGGACTTAGCTTTATTAATCCTTTATAAAGGAATTCTTGACATTCCACTTGATGGGCAACTGAAAGAACTCCCATACCATGGTAATTGCTCTAACACCTTATAAATAGACAAGGGTGGTCTGACCCTGGTGCTGTTGTGTCATAGGATCCTTTATGTCAACAAACTTGGGAAATAAGAAAAGGAACAGATTTGACACTTACTCTTTCCCAGAGGAAAGAGTAGCTTTCACTAAACCTACATGATACCAACTTCTTTTCTCCTAGAAAATCCCAGGGTGTACTGAATTTATTGAATCACAAGTAGTGAAATCTAATGAAAGCATCCTTAAATATATAGCCACATATTAGTCCCTGGGGAAATAAGCAGGGCCATACACAATTAGTTCCCTTCCCTTTCTGAAGCTTCTGGTCTTGCCAGAGTATCTAATTTCTTGTTGTTTTTAATGCCATATTTGAGTCCATTTGTTTTCAATGTTCCACATTTCCCATGGTCCCAAATGATTTGTCACTACTTAAACTTCATTTCAATGGGCTATTTAATGTTCTTGCTGATTTGGAACAAATATTATTTTAGTTTCTCTTATTCCAGAAGAGGGAAACTTTGATCCCATAAGTAATTCCCTAACTCAGTTAATTTGATCTGGGAATTACTGTACTTTGTGGTGGTAGGTGGATTATGGGGTCTGTGTATTTTATTTGAGACTATAAATTTGTGTCTAAGCGATTTGCTGGTGAGCTAAGATATTTACTATGTCCCTTCTTAAATGGATGTGATCAAGTGATTAGGCTTCTATCAGTATCTTTGTGTTACATAGATATAAGAAAACTCCTAAAGGGATACACATCACCATCTTGGTAAACATAATGTGGTAATTTTGAGGAATAGGTAGGCAGTGGTTCTTTCATCCAAGGGGAAGAAAGCTTCTAAGGAACAGGAGAAGAAAGTAAAAGAGAGTAGGTTCAGGGAGCAGAAAGCAAGGGTGGGAATGTAGTCATATGAGGAACTACTTGAAACATACTGAGAAAAACCCAAGTGTAATTTATTATTTTATTTCTATGACCCTAACAGATATATGTAGTTAAAAATTTAAATGGAACTAATCAGCTTTCAAAGAAATAAAAGCAAAAAAAAAAAAAAAAAAAAAAAAAAAGTCTGTGATTCTCTGTTCCAACCTTCTAACTTCTCCAGAGGAAGCAATTTTCAAATCATTATGATGAATTTTCTGATAGTTTTCTCCATGCTGATAAATATCAATGTTTTTATTCCTTCTTTTATCAACTATAGACACCATATATTGACTTCTGATAGAAGTTGTTATTTATCTTGAATAACCTCTTCTTTCCCTCCTCATGTTCTCTTTAAAGAAATGACAACCTTTCACTGAGTGACAGTATGTGCGACATCTAAACTAGGCATATACCATCCAGCAAGAAACTTAACATGATTACGTATGGTTTCTCATAATTTTTTTTTGCTTTTTTAAGGATTAAAAGTACATTAAATTCCATTTGCAATTTCTAAAAATTGGTGAAAAATCAAATATTCCTCCTCTAGTGAATGAATAATCCTATTAGGATAAATCCGAAAAATGGAAGAATACTTAGCAATGAGAAGAAACCAAAGAGACTAAAAGGAATAAATTATTTATATACTTAAAAACATGGATGAATCACAATGCAGTGAGTTGTGATTCGATGTTAAAAAAGCCAGACTTGAAAGCTACATACTGTATAGTTCCATTTATATAACACTGGGGAAAAGGCCAGACTATGGAGATATGGAGACAATGAAGTGAATGGCTGCCAAGAACTAGGAGTGGCAGAGGGATTAATATCAGGACAAAAAAGAGAACTTTGGGGGATGACAGAAATATTCTAGATTTTCTGGTAGTGGTTACACAACTATATGCATTTTCAACACACAAAGATCTATATGCAAATACTGAATTTTACTACATATAAATTGTGCCTTAATATGTAATGAAAAAAAATGTTTTAAAAGTAACATATTCACTGGCTGCTTAATTTTCTGTGTGTTTAACATTTTTTCCTAACGCCCTAATATATCTGTCAAACAATATTTCTGCCCAACACTGAATACTTCAGATAATCTATCAACTGTTTTCATGCCTGGAGCCATCCTTTTTACTGCCCTCAGTATAGCTACTGTTAAGGACCCATCCTCTCTTGGCTTGATACATAAATGTTATTCTGGAATTGTTATTCTGTTCACCAATATCATGAGTTGGATACCTTGTTATGGGGCTCCACTCTCTTTCTCTTGTTTACTGCTTCCTTTTACAAGAGCATAGACCCTTACCAAATAAGGAGGTAACTCTTTTTACTTTTGGTATATAATATATTTAAATTTACATACAAATATAAAGCTCAGGTGGGATCAATTAGATGGGTTTGGCCATGAGACCCAAAGTCACAGAAGTCACAGAAAAATTGAAGACAGCAGTCACACAAGACGCTTACAAAGGTACTTTCAAGGCTTCTCCTAAAGCATCACATTCATAGGGAACAGTGAAGAGGCAGGTTGGGGAAAAGACTCATTCTCACAGCTGAAGGAAATAATGAAATGATGGCAAATATCAAAGATCTTGAAAAAATGATTTATCTTTGCTTAAGCCTTTGGCCACCAGTGGAAAGACTTATTCTGCTTTATATGAATGAACTATGTTTAAATCCCTTGGGCCTTTGCCTTTTTAAAAAAAAAAAAATGTTATAAACATACAATATATTTTTATCCCCAGGGGCATAGGTCTGTGAATCGCCAGGTTTACACACTTCACAGCACTCACCATAAAACATACTCTCCCCAATGTCCATAACCTCACCCCCTTCTCCCAACCCCCTTCCCCCCAATTTGTTTTGTGAGATTAAGAGTCACTTATGGTTTGTCTCCCTCCCAATCCCATCTTGTTCAATTTATTCTTCTCCTACCCTTTTAACACCCCATGTTGCATCTCCACTTCCTCATATCAAGGAGATCATATGATAGTTGTCTTTCTCCGATTGACTTATTTCACTAAGCATGATACCCTCTAGTTCCATCCACATCACCACAAATGGCAAGGTTTCATTTCTTTTTGATGGATGCATAGTACTCCATTGTGTATATATACCACATCTTCTTGATCCATTCATCTGTTGATGGACATCTAGGTTCTTTCCATAGTTTGGCTATTGTAGACATTGCTGCTATAAACATTCGGGTGCACGTGCCCCTTTGGATCACTATGTTTGTATCTTTAGGGTAAATACCCAGTAGTGCAATTGCTGGGTCATAGGGTGGTTCTATTTTCAACATTGTGGGGAACCTCCATGCTGTTTTCCAGAGTGGCTGCACCAGCTTGCATTCCCACCAACAGTGCAGGAGGGTTCCCCTCTCTCCACATCCTCGCCAGCATCTGTCATTTCCTGACTTGTTAATTTTAGCCATTCTGACTGGTGTGAGGTGATATCTCACTGTGGTTTTGATTTGTATTTCCCTGATGCCGAGAGATGTTGAGTACTTTTTCATGTGTCTGTTGGCCATCTGGATGTCTTCTTTGCAGAAATGTCTGTTCATGTCCTCTGCCCATTTCTTGATTGGATTATTTGTTCTTTGGGTGTTGAGTTTGCTAAGTTCTTTATAGATTTTGGACACTAGCCCTTTATCTGATATGTCATTTGCAAATATCTTCTCCCATTCTGTCAGTTGTCTTGATTTTGTTAACTGTTTCCTTTGCTGTGCAAAAGCTTTTGATCTTGATAAAATCCCAATAGTTCATTTATGCCCTTGCTTCCCTTACCTTTGGCGATGTTCCTAGGAAGATATTGCTGCAGCTAAGGTCGAAGAAGTTGCTGCCTCTGTTCTCCTCAAGGATTTTGATGGATTCCTTTCTCACATGGAGGTCCTTCATCCATTTTGCGTCTATTTTCGTGTATGGTGTAAGGAAATGGTCCAATTTCATTTTTCTTCATGGGTCTGTCCAATTTTCCCAACGCCATTTGTTGAAGAGGCTGTCTTTTTTCCATTGGACATTCTTTCCTGCTTTGTCAAAGATTAGTTGACCATAGAGTTGAGGGTCTATTTCTGGGCTCTCTATTCTGTTCCATTGATCTATGTGTCTGTTTTTGTGCCAGTACCATGCTGTCTTGATGATGACAGCTTTGTAATAGAGCTTGAAGTCTGGAATTGTGATGCCACCAACTTTGGCTTTCTTTTTCAATATTCCTTTGACTATTCGAGTTTTTTTCTGGTTCCATATAAATTTTAGGATTATTTGTTCCATTTCTTTGAAAAAAATGGATAGTATTTTGATAGGAATTGCATTAAATGTGTAGATTGCTTTAGGTAGCATAGACATTTTCACAATATTTATTCTTCCAATCCAGGAGCATGGAACATTTTTCCATTTCTTTGTGTCTTCCTCAATTTCTTTCATGAGTACTTTATAGTTTTCTGAGTAAAGATTCTGTGCCTCTTTGGTTAGGTTTATTCCTAGGTATCTTATAGTTTTGGGTGCAACTGTAAATGGGATTGACTCCTTAATTTCTCTTCTGTCTTGTTGGTGTAGAGAAACGCAACTGATTTCTGTGCATTGATTTTATATCCTGACACTTTACTGAATTCCTGTACAAGTTCTAGCAGTTTTGGAGTGGAGTCTTTTGGGTTTTCCACATATAGTATCATATCATCTGTGAAGAGTGATAATTTGACTTCTTCTTTGCCGATTTGGATGCCTTTAATTTCCTTTTGTTGTCTGATTGCTGAGGCTAGGACTTCTAGTACTATGTTGAATAGCAGTGGTGATAATGGACATCCCTGCCGTGTTCCTGACCTTAGCAGAAAAGCTTTCAGTTTTTCTCCATTGAGAATGATATTTGCGGTGGGTTTTTCATAGATGGCTTTGATGATATTGAGGTCTGTGCCCTCTATCCCTACACTTTGAAGAGTTTTGATCAGGAAGGGATTCTGTACTTTGTCAAATGCTTTTTCAGCATCTATTGAGAGTATCATATGGTTCTTGTTCTTTCTTTTATTAATGTATGGTATCACATTGAGTGATTTGCAGATGTTGAACCAACCTTGCAGCCCTGGAATAAATCCCACTTGGTCGTGGTGAATAATCCTTTTAATGTACTGTTGAATCCTGTTGGCTAGTATTTTGGTGAGAATTTTCGCATCTGTGTTCATCAAGGATATTGGTCTCTAGTTCTCTTTTTTGATGGGATCCTTGTCTGGTTTTGGGATCAAGGTGATGCTGGCCTCATAAAATGAGTTTGGAAGTTTTCCTTCCATTTCTATTTTCTGGAACAGTTTTAGGAGAATAGGAATTAGTTCTTCTTTAAATGTTTGGTAGAATTCCCCCGGGAAGCTGTCTGGCCCTGGGCTTTTGTTTGTTTGGAGATTTTTGATGACTGTTTCAATCTCCTTACTGGTTATGGGTTTGTTCAGGTTTTTTATTTCTTCCTGGTGCAGTTGTGGTAGTTTATATGTCTCTATATGGTTTATTTGTGAGACAGAGAGAAAGAGAACATGAGAAGCAGGAGGGGCAGAGAGAGAGGGAAAAGACTCTTCACTGAGAAGGGAGCCCAGTTGGGACTGGATCCCACAACCTGGGATCATGACTTGAGTTGAAAGCAGATGCTTAACCCACTGAGACCAGGCACCCCAAGCATTTGCCTTTCTTATCCTTTTCCTCAGCTTAGAGTACCTTGCCTTGTTTACCTTCATCTTTTGGAAAGCTTCCACTCCCAACAGGGTCCAGGTTCATTATTTCCTCCTTCCCAGACAAAATAAACTCTTTAGTTCCCTATCCTCTCATGGCACTTTGTTTATAACTGTATACTCAATGTATAATTTAAAGCACAACCCAGATATAGATAAGTTTAACTTTCTGTTCTGCCTCCCCCCCCCCCCCCCCGCAAAAAAGAAAATGTTTCATTCTCTTTTCTTCTCTGGGAGAAGCAACAACAACGAAGAAAAACCACCCTTACCACTAACGAAAAAATACTTACTCTCATCCTTTCAAAATAAATGGGTTCACTTTCCTTTCAAAACTAATTTCCTGTAATATACATGCACCTGATACACTTAGATACATTCAAGTACTTCATGGTTCCCCTTCCCACCCTGTTCCTGAGTGGGAGACAGGCTTCTAGGTCTCTGCCACTCTCTGTGTGAGATTCAGCCAACTTCTACCCCTCAGTTTCTACATCTTTGTCATGAAGAGCTAAGCCAGGTAATTTTTAAAGCTCTTCCCTCAATGAAGATGTAAAGCATCTCAGAAAAATATATTGACTATTAACTGGAGCAATCAGCACTTAGCTTCCTTAATTATATGGAATCCAGAACTGGTTTAGTCCACCTTTTAGGATTTCTGCATTTTTCTGTCACAGACGTACAATGGACTTCCATCTGTTTTGTGAAGCAACACACAGAACCTCTCAATAGAACATAAAAGCAATCGTTTCTAATTCAGTCCAGGCTTTCCATTCTCAAACTCTCGTGTCACCATGTTTCTTTGCCTTCCTCCACTATTTCTGACCTTGGAAGCAACTGTGATTGCCTCTAGGACCCAAGAATAACATTCTGATTCATTGCTATGGTTAGAATCCCCTAAATAATCAGACCCCTGACTTTACCTCCAAACTCACAGGAGGCCACATGTCTTTTGTTCTCCCTGCTCCAGTCACACCGCCCTCTCCCTCCGATCTGTTCTCTCTTTGTGGATACTCTTCTGTGTGCTAGCTTGATGAGACCCCTTCCATCCTCCTATCTTAGCTTGAAGGTGAACTCCTTAGAGACCTCCCCTGACCACACTACCTAAACTATAATATCCACGTTATTCTCCATAACTGTACTAACTTTATTTGCTTCATAGAACTTAAAACATCAGAGGCAATATAAACCTCATCTGAAAGGTACCAGCCCAAACAATTTACCAGATAACTTAAGACTGCCATCTTCAAGTGGGACCAGAGAAAGAAACAGCTCACAAAATTGTTCAGGCTCTAGCTAGAGTCAGAAGCTTGGCCACTTGGTCCCTAACACTCAAAGGTTGCGTGGAGGGGCGCCTGGATGGCTCAGTCAGTTAAGCGTCATACTCTTGATTTCAGCTCAGGTCATGATCTCATGGTTGTGGGACTGAGCCCACATGGAGGGCTCCGGGCTTGGTGTGGAGTCAGCCTGAGATTCTCTCTCCTTCTCCCTCCACCCCTGCCTTTGTGTTTGCTTTTGCTCTCTCTCTCTTTCTCAAAATAAATAAATAAAATATTTATTTTTAAAGGGGTCTGTAGAAGATCAAGATGCTTTTTGAAATGTATGGAAAATTTCACCATACAGGCTTTTAGAGTTTTGGGGCCAAGCAAGTAACATTTCTACTTCTCATTAACAGTCCCAGTCATACCACTAAATCCTGGTAAAGGATGATCGTCTGACTACTCCGTACCATGAGTTTTCTAACTGAGCCACCAGTTGTGCCCTACATGTTATCTGATATACCAGCGTCTAGTCAGGCATGCCCCGTGGCAGTTTCTTATTTTGTGCAAGTATACATGAGATCCGGAGCAAGCAGGTCCCAGTAAGACAAGAGGCGGACAGAAGCTGATAGCTAACATTACCAGTGCATCTGCTTCTCACACACAACTGACACTCAAGACGTAGGACAACCAAGAACTAAAACATGAAGGAAAGAGAGGAATGCTCCAGGTAATTGGGTCAACATAGAGGTTAAAAAATAGGAGTGGTACTTTGGAATGTGAGTCTGTCTAGAGAGGAGAAAGAAAGAGGCAAATGGTGAAGGATGAAAGATTAGCAGGTATTACAACATGAAACAGCGGGTAACACAGTGTAAAAAGTTTTGTCCTTTGGAGGAATGGCAAGAGAGTAAAAGCCTTTAATCTGGGAGTGAGCAATGTGTTATGAACACAAGTGCTTTTTTTTTTTTTTAAAAGATGTTCAAACTACGATGCTTCCTAGGCAGCTGGATACCCAGAGGTCTGACAAGTTTAGTTTGGATATACTTACTTAAATCTTTGGAATACTTCATGCTCATTAAAACCAAGAAAACAAATGAGACCTTCCAGTAAGAATAAGAATAATCTAAGAAGCTGCAGGGGCGCCTGGGTGGCTCAGTGGGTTAAAGCCTCTGCCTTCGGCTCAGGTCATGATTCCACGGTCCTGGGATCGAGCCCCACATTGGGCTCTCTTCTCAGTGGGGGAGCCTGCTTCCTCCTCTCTCTCTGGCTGCCTCTCTGCCTACTTGTGACCTGTATTTGTCAAATAAATAAATAAAATCTCCAAAAAAAAAAAAAAGGTTAAAAGGCAGGTTTGACAACTTAGGTGATGTTTATAAGTTCATTGAATTATACGGACAACCTACTAGAAAAAGAAGAAATGACCATTTCTAAAATTTGCTGAAGTAAAAAATGTATACTTGATAGAATGTATCACCAATATTGAATTCTTTCTTTTGCTGCTTACCCGGAATAATGAGAAAAGAACTTTCGGTTTGTTGAATATAGTTTTTAAAAATTATTTTAAAAGGCACACTAGAGAATTTCCAACTAGCCTGAGTGGGTTAAAGCCAATCAAGGAGGCAAAAACAAATCAGGGAAAGTTCTGTAGTTAGCAGGCGTGGCTGCAGAGTCGGGCAGGCAGGATTTCCTCTTAAACAACTGCTTTACCTCACTACTTTGGGAATTTTTCTTATTCCCTAAAGGATTATCCTGCATGAAAATCAATCTGAAGATTTCACAGCAGCTGCAGACAACTCTTTCAGAGTGTAGCCATGCGGATACAGGGGATTCTGAGTCTCCTGCGGTATCTATTTGAATATGCCCTGTCAAAACTGCAGAAGGAAATGGGTTGGCCATGCTGTGATCTCAAAATCAAAATTAGAGTTCATGTAATAAAAACAAGAACAAAAGGTCAAGTACGGTGGATGTAAACACGTGACTCTTGCCTAAGGTATTATTTAACTTAAACTTGGCATTAGTCTGTTCTATTTAAGATGGCTTTCTGGGGACACCTGGGTGGCTCAGGGGGTTAAAGCCTCTGCCTTTGGCTCAGGTCATGATCCCAGAGTCCTGGGATGGAGCCCCACATTGGGCTCTCTGCTCAGTGGGGAGCCTGCTTCCTCCTCTCTCTGCCTGCCTCTCTGCCTACTTGTGATCTGTCAAATAAATAAATAAAAATAAATAAAATAAAATAAAAAGATGGCTTTCTGTTATGCTAGTGCTTATCTTCTAGATTTTTATTAAGTTTAAATGTCTGTGTCTAAAGAAAATCAGATTTCAGAAGTACTATTTCAGAGTACAGTTTTTACAGTCTTTTTTTTTTCTCCAGAACCAAATGCTAGCTCTTTCTTTAATTCAAGGGCCCCCTCAATAAAAACAAGAGTATACAGCATATCTCAACAGGGCCTTAAATATGATAAATATTAGAGAAATAATTGTTCATTAAGCATCTGATGAGTTCATTATAGATGTACAGTTTCTACATTTCTTACTTATTCTATTTGCAAAATTCCAACATGCTGTGTTGATGAGATTTGGTAGAAATGGGCACTCTCACACATGGCTGGTGGGAATAATAAATGATAGAATGCATATGGATGGGAAATGACAGATTAATGTTCTAAGAAGGAAAGGGGACAGGAACTGGCAGGTTAAATTGCAGTGAAGGTCACTGACAGCAGAAGAAAAGCAGAAAAGGGGCTACCATAAGAGTGAAAGTAAGCACAAGAAAGTGGAAATTTTGTTTTCTAGCAAAGATACTTCAGAAAAAGATAAGGATGAGTTCGATTCTGGAATAAAGGAATATAGATCAAGGCAGAACAAAGCAAGTCATCTGACGTTTCACATACCTGGATCTGAATTTCTGCCACGTGCTAACTGCCTTATGGTGAATGAGTTCATTAACTGCTTTCAACCTTGATTTCCTGCTCTATAAAGTGGGGATAGTATGCACTATTTCACCAGGGTGAAATAGTTGGGGTTTTTTTGTGTTTTTTTTTTTTTTTAAGATTTTATTTATTTATTTGACAGACAGAGATCACAAGTAGGCAGAGAGGCAGGGAGAGAGAGAGGAGGAAACAGGTTCCCTGCTGAGCCCGATGCGGGCCTTGATCCCAGGACCCTGGGATCATGACCTGAGCTGAAGGCAGAGGCTTTAACCCACTGAGCCACCCAGGCGCCCCTGAAATAGTTTTTTGAAAGGTGTCAGATTAGAGTATAAATATAAGCACCTCTCCTTTCCTTTTGATGACTGTTTTCTAAAGAAAACCAGGGAGGAGACAGGCAAGGGGGAGGGAGAAAATGTGATCCTTGGGACTCCAGCTGTAGAAACAGGATTCCATTTACCGAAACATTATGTGAACTTCTGGGAGTTAAATATGTAATATTTTTAGTGTCTCTGTCAGTCTCTGGCCTTTTCAAACCAAATCAAAGCATTCTTTTAGTATTCTTGGAAGTAAAATTATTCTCACATTCAGGCAGCTACTACTGTGGACCATTTCAGCACACCAACACGCATAGAACCATGGCAAGCCTTTCCCTGAAAGAACATGGCAGAACCGCTCTTCATCTTTACACCTAAAGGTGTGAAGTCGTCTTTGCAAGAGTCACTACTATTCCTACACTACTGGAAGGCAAGCTACCTTCAAATGGCTTTACTTGGACAGATTCCCAGCCCTGTTCCCCAAACTGTGCCACCAAGAAACCCATACCTAGTAAGGTCTTACCATATCAAAAAGAACACAGACGGCTGAAAATCACTTTATATTCTGAGCTGCTTACCTCATCTCAGAGCACATGGCGCATGCTTCAGCAACAGGACAGCAAGGGATCTTGTCTTAGGTCACTGCTTACCTTGCCCTCCACCTTATTAAGAAAAAGCAGCAGAGGGGCGCCTGGGTGGCTCAGTGGATTAAAGCCTCTGCCTTCGGCTCAGGTCATGATCTCAGGGTCCTGGGATCTAGCCCCGCATCGGGCTCTCTACTCAGCAGGGAGCCTGCTTCCTCCTCTTTCTCTACCTGCTTCTCTGCCTACTTGTGATCTCTGTCTGTCAAATAAACAAATAAAATCTTTAATATAAAAAAAAATCTTAAAAAAAAAAAAAGAAAAAGCAGCAGAATATGGAGGTTGCTTTTTGTTAACCACCAGGTGATTAGAACTTCTTGCTGAGGGAAAAGGGCTTGTGGCTCTAGGACACAACTCATTTGCCGCAGCTGCTTTAATTCTATGGCCACTTGAGTTTCCTGAAGGGTTTCTATTTCTGAAGGCCTTCTTCTTCTAGAATGTATCTTATTATTTCCATCCCTGACTCTTAACCATGCACAGGACATCTCTCTAGACCTATGTTCTTTGGATAAACTATGTGAAATGGTCTCTCTCTCTCTCTGTTTCATGAATGTACGGTTGACACAAAATGTTACCTTAGCTTCAGGTATACAACATTGTGATCACACAACTCTATACAATATGTTGTGTGCCCACAAGTGTAGCTGCAATCTGTCACCACACACTACTACAGAACCACTGATTATAGTCCCTGTGCCGTGCCTTCCATTCCCATGACTTACTTATTCCATAACTAGGACCCTCTACCTCCCACTCTCCTACACCATTGTGCCTGTCCTCTGCCTCAGCAAACACCACTT
Organism: Mustela nivalis; assembly: GCF_964662115.1. Taxonomy (NCBI): domain Eukaryota; kingdom Metazoa; phylum Chordata; class Mammalia; order Carnivora; family Mustelidae; genus Mustela; species Mustela nivalis. The sequence goes on along the minus strand of NC_139027.1, from coordinate 70,796,514 downwards.
GGTTTTCTGTATTTATGGTTTTATTTGTTTTGTTATTTATTCATTCATTTCATTTTAAAGATTCCACATAAAGTAAAATCATATGGTATTTGTCTTTCTCTGTCTGGCTTATTTCACTTAGCGTTAATACACTCTAGGTCTGTGCATGGTGTCACAAATGACAAAATTTCCTTCTGTTTTATGGCTGAGTAATATTCCATTGTGTGATATATACCACATTTTCTTTATCCATTCATCTGTCGATGGACACTTGGGCTGCTTCCCTAATTTGGCTATTGTAAGGAATGCTGTAATAAACATAGGGGTCCACAGGTCTTTCCAAATTCATGTTTGTGTTTTCTTTGGGTAAATAGCTGGTGGTGGAATTATTGGATCGAATGGTAGTTCTAGTTTTAATTGTCTGAGGAACCTCCATACTGTTTTCCACAGTGGCTGCACCAGATAAATGCCCAGCAACAGTGCACGAAGATGCCTTTTTCTCCACACCCCGCCAACACCTTGTCTCTTGAGCTTTAGATTTTAGCATTTGTTTGGTGTGAGGTGATCTCACATGTGTTTGATTTGCATTTCCCTGATGATGAGTGAAGATGAACACCTTTTATATTCTAGCTTTTCTTTTAAACCACAGCTTTTTTTTTTTTTTTTTTTTTTCCCTGTGTCTCAGGGCTTCTGTGGCTGGTGTGGGCTAGGGTGCCAGGTCCCCCTGAGGCAACAAGCCAGCTCTGGTGCCCAGAGCTCTGCCCCTCTCTGTGCTGTCAACTGCGAAGAGGAAACGCAAACCGTGATACTCATGAGCCCCTCCAACCCCAGGAAGAGTTCCAGCAGATGCCCCACTGTTTGGCAGGGTTCTAGGGTTCCTTTCTGGTCTAGTTGCCCTTTTAAATCTCAGCTTTCCTCCTGTGCCCCAGGCGGACAAGTCTGCTCTTAGCTCCTCAGTACCACCACGCCTCACTGCAGTTCTCAGAGTTACGAGGGTGGGGGTTCCTGGCATTACCTTGTGTCCATCTCTCCTGCTGTTATCGCTGTGGTCCGTCTCTCCTATGTTGTGCAGAAGATGTTCAGTCAGCTCCCAGTTCTTCTTCAGGAGGTTTGGTGTGTCTGTGGAGACGGCGAGTTCACAATCTCCTGCGTCGCCATCTTGGACCCTCCCTCCCTCCGCTCTTAAAGCCTTACTGTCTCATTAACGTGTATTACTGTCCCCTGTGCCTGCGGTCTGTGTTCTGGTCCTCTAATGAGTTCTAGTTCCAATTCCTCTTCTCTTAAACACAGTAAAGGGACACCTGCATCAGAATCATCAGAGTGCTTATTAAAATGCAAATTGATAGTATCCTAGCTTTTTTCATTATAAATCCATTTGCAAAAGATGAAACCGTGCATCCAAAGCTTGGAGAGACTCCTCTCTACATTAGGTTAGAGTCCTTCTGAGCAAACTTAACAACCTGTCTAAGTGGACCTCTAGTGGGCTGGAAGGAATTACCAAGGGTAGTTAGGAATGCTCTCTCAGTAGCAGCTGGCATGAAATGTGCATGTACATGTAGGCTCATGTATTATTTAGACCAGTCTGATCACAAGAAACATCCTTAACACTAATCCAGAATGCTACTTTGACTTATGTTGAAAATCTCATGGGTACAAAGAGAATGATGTGCATGCCAAAGCCAATTTCCCATTGCCTTTTAACACTGATTGTGTTAATACGGTAAAAGGGACCCAACATTTCACGAGAAGCAAATAAATAAGATTCTAATTATAACTTTTCTTGATAGACTGATTATACAGAGATTTTGTTGGCCATTCATGTGTAACAGTCAAGAATGAATGTATCTTCATGGCTTGGCTTGCACTTAATTCCGATTAAAGACTGCCACAGGAGATTCTCTAGAAAATTAGAAGTTAAGCACTATAGCTTTTGCATTTATTTGCCCAACCAGCTGTCCCGGAGAAAACATCATAAAAGGAGGTGGATTGCTTGGTGAGGTAATGGCTGCAATTTTAGTTTTCTTGCAAATATTCCAGAACTGTGCTGCCCAATATAGTAAACACTAGCTACAAGGGGCTATTTCAATATAAATTAATTAAATTTAAATGGGGAAAAAAATTCAGTTCCTCAGTAGCACGAGACACATTTCAAATGCTCAGTAACACTATGCAGATAGTGACTACTATATTGGATAACACAAATAAAACGTCTTCATTGTCACAAAAAGTTCATTTAAGATCTTCATTCATTAGAATCTTCAGGAAAATAACCCCAAAGTACATAGGGCAAGGATTTATTTGTTTAAAGAATTAACTATAGCTGTATAAGAGAGAGTTCATCTTAAGCTAGTATATTAGGAGTTAGCTATCCTTAGGTGGGAGTAGAGCAGGAAAGGGAGGTATTTAATTCTAAAAAAACCTTGTTGCTAGGTCTGATGAAAATACAGAGTATCAAGAAAAATTTCATGCATCTCTCCAAAACTTTTTTTTGTGCAAATGTCAGAGCATACACATAAGCACAGAAATTGAATATGCTACTTTCTTCTCTTATCACTTCTATCTTTGAGGTTCATTTTTTCCTTGAATCCCTTCCTTAAAATCTTAACCCAGAGGCTCCTGGGTGGCCCAGTTGGTTAATCATCTACCTTTGGTTCAGGTCATGACCCCAGGATCTCAGACTTGAGCCCTGCATTGGGCTCAGTGGGGAGCCTGCTTCTCCCTCTTCCTCTGCATTCTCTGTCTCTCTCAAATAAATAAATCTTAAAAAAAAAAAATCTTAACCCAGTGTGATATATATTCTTTAAACTTTATGGATCAATTTATTCATTTAATAGTAAGCATTTATTTAAAACCTACTAAGTGTCATCACCTCATGAAAGACAATCCTTTTGGTCAATAAGTCTACAGACTAGCGGAGGCAATAGAGAAGTAAACAGCCAGTGTGAATACTTAATTATGTTCTATAATAGATGACTCGAAGGATATTATGGGTGCATAGAAGCTCAGGAAGCCAGAGCAGTTTTCACGCAGAAATTACGTTTGAGCTGAGCTTCGCAAGAGAGAAGTATTCTAGGTGGAAAGACTGCCATGCGCCAATGTGTGGAGGCCTGAAAGAGCATGGTGGGGTCAGTGGTGTGGGGGCAGGAGTAGACGGTGGTGAAGCTGCAGGGCTCTGCATCTGGCAGAACATAAAGGGCTTGTGAGGTTAGTGAAGGAGTATGTATTCAAAGTTGTGAGAAGGCAGAAAAGACTATCAAGATTACATGACAAAATATGTCACACATGCTGCAGTGCATCTCAATTTAAGATGAGAAGTCTAGTCCTGAAAAGAAATTGTTCTGGACAGAATGTGTATCAGGAACTTATTTCCCAATATTTTATACAAGAAAGTTTATGTCATTGCACATTAACCTCAACCCCCTACCCAACATCTTACTACATGGATGTATTATTATATACTCACCTATAAGCAATGTATATGTGTATAGACACTTATAGGTTACAACACTGAAAGCTCTTCCTCTAAGATCAGGAACAAGACAAGGATGTCCACTCTTGCCATTTTCACTCATTATAGTCTCGGAAGCCCTAGCCAGAGCAATTAGGCACTGAGAAGAAATAAAAGGCATCTGATCTAAAAGGAAGGAGTAAAACTGTCTTTATTTGTAGATGCCATGGTATTATAGATGGAAACCCCCAATACTCCACCAGAAAACCATTAAAACAAATTTTGAAAATTCAGTAAAGTCGAAGGATATAGAACCAACAGACAAAAGCAGCTGTGTTTCTATATGATAATAGCAAACTATCAGAACAAAAAATTAAGGAAACAACCCTTTTAAAATAGCATTAAAGAATAAACTACCAAAGAATAAATTAAAGGGAGGAGATGAAAGACCTGAACATTGAAAACTGAAAGATGTTACTGAGTGAAGTTGAAGATGACACCAATAAACTGAAAGATAAACCATGCTCAGGGATTGGAAGAATTAATATAGTTAAAAATGTTCATTCTGCCCAAAACAATACATGGAGTAATCCAATCCCTACCAAAATTACCATGGCATTTTTCACAGAACTAGAACAAGCAATCCTAAAATTTGTATAGGATACAAAGATCCCGAATAGCCAAAGCAATGATGAGAAAGAATGAAGCTGGAGGCAACACACTTCTTAATTTCAAACTGTTTCATGAAGATATAGTGATCAAAATAGTACAGTCTTGGAATAAAAACAGACAAATAGATCAACAGAACAGAATTAAGACCTGAGAAAGAAACCAACACATATGTAGTCAACTAATTTACAACAAGGAAGCCAACAAGGATGGTCTCTTTAATAAATGGTGTTGGGGAAACTGGACAGCCACATGCAAAAGAATGAAACTTGACCATTATCTTATACCACACACAAAATGGATTAAAGACTTGAATGTTTCACAACATTTAAAATTTGAGAATCTGTAGTCATTATATGTCAAGAGTTTCACTGCTCACTTTTCCTCTGATTTTCATTTCTTATAGATTGTTTCCTCCTGTTTTCTCATCGAGGGAAAGTCCTATCTTTATGTGGCATTTTCTTTTCTTTTTTATTAACATATAATGTATTATTTGCTTCAGAGGTACAGGTCTGTGAATCATCAGTCCAATACACTTCACAGCACTCACCATAGCACATACCCTCCCTAGTGTCCATCACCCAACCACCCTGTCCCTACTCCCCCGATCTCCGAGCAACCCTCAGTTTGTTTCCTGAGATTGAGTCACTTATGGTTTGTCTTCCTCCCCAGTCCCATCTTGTTTCATTTTTTCCCCTCCCTTTCCCCCCACAACCCACCGCCCTGCCTTTCAAATTGCTCATATCAGAGAGATTATATGATAATTGTCTTTCTCTGGTTGACTAATCTAGCTTAGCATAACTCTAGTTCCATTCATGTGGGATTTTCTGATCTGATGTCTATCTCACTTTGCTTAGGTCCTCCACTGCGTCTCCTGTTGTCTCTTCAGCACCTTAATCTGACACTCTGAAGATTGCCTTAATTCCTAGGTCACTGGGGATTAGAAAATGGCCCCACAGTCTGCTTCTGTGCTTTCTTATATATCTAGAGTTATGCTTTCTCATTGATTTGGTTTTGGGGACTTTACATTATTTTCATTCATCTATGCATTTAAAATTTAAAATTTAAAATTTAAAAGATTTTCGAGCACTTCGGTCAACATTTTATTTTGTTTTTGTTATTAACCAGATCGGTTTTAGGGTCTCTAATATGACATGTTGCTGGAAACAAATGATTTGTAAGCAGGGATAAGGCATAATGAGATGTCCATTTTAGAAAAATCACCAAGGAAAGTTGGTATAAAATGTGGGCATATGGTGCTAAACGAGACCACTTCCTAGGAGACTTTTATAGAAATCAACCCAGAAATAATGAGACTCCAAATAAAAGCAATCATGCAGGGGGCACAGTGAAGCATCAGGCAGTAGAGAAATACTGGGGTGCCACAGACAGATCTTTTCAACGTTCTGATTGTAAGAAAGTATCAACTATCTTGAATGACTATAATTGTCTAACTTCCTGTCTTGTATGGTGCAGTTGTAGATAATGACTTTCATTAAGATAGACCATTTGGAGAAAGTCCAGGAAAACTGTTCCTTTCCCACATAAATATTAAATATCTATGGACCACTTAGAACACTCATGTGTTCTACTACTCTTTTATTACTACCTTTATCGACAGAGAGAGAGATACAGACAGTAAAGATTAAATGTTCATTCATAGGTCTACATACTAGCCTAGGAAAGAGGGAATACTATTCCCAAAGATTGGAAGGAGAATGAAAGAAATAGCTACGTGTGAGTTAGGAGCCTGCAAACTGAAATATTGGCCAAAAAAGTGTTCATAATTTAATGTCTCCATTTACTTTTTTGTCTACCTCCTTCTCCCTGTTACACACCCCATTCACCCTGAGAATTAATGAATGTGGAGGAAATCTCCCAAATCAGTGAGTACTAACAAGAGTATACTCAATATTTCCTTGATGATGATGAAGTAATCATTATCTGAAGGTCCAACCATCTCCTAGCTGAGCAGAAGCAAGAACAAATGAAAGAAGAAAAATTCTAGGTTGGTTCCTAGTTTTATGCTGCTATAATTTAGCTCAGGTTTTCTTTTTCTTTTTTTTTTTTTTTTTACTCCCCATGAAACCTTTATAATTAAGAAACAATTTCCAGTCCACATTTTCTCTACTAAGATCTATTGGATAATTTAAAAATCAGTTTGCTATTGCTTTAGGAAGTAAAAATTCCAGACACTTTGTGTGCTGATTAACATCTAAGAAATCTATAAAGTTTAATTAGGAAAAAAATGAACAATAAAGTTTTATTCACCCTGCTAAATTTTAGTGGCTAATGCACTGCTTTATTTTCCATAGCTTTATTTCTGTGCAATTCTAAAAAAGCCTTGGAAATTTTAATCAGAGAAACGTATTTTTACTTTGCATACATTGAGTGGTAGAAAGTGAAATAAAAACTTTCGATTTGTTGTTTTTATTACCCTTTTTTAATGCTTAGTATTAATTTAAGCAATTGTCCTCAATATTCATTTTCAGTATTTTATGTACCCACCCTAACATTTTTATTTACTTTTTCTTGTGTTTAGGTATCATTTCCTGGACTAGAATGGAAGATCTTTATGGACAGAATCTTAGATCATAGAAAATACACAGATATATGTTGTTGTCTGCCTCCAGTTCCTGGCACAGAACTCTTGAAACCCTTGTAATTTCCTGGGTGATTAGTGTCTTTTGTTCTAATTCAGTAACTCTGGGTGAGCTCCTAGAGTAGCACAGGTTATAAGCTTGATTATAAACTTAACATCTTTAGACTCACCCACCATTGCCTGGCAAAGGGAGAAGGGATAAAAGTGTGGTTAATGATGGGTCCTGCTTACATGATCAAGCCTCTGTAAAAATCGTGATAGTATGTGGTTCAGAGAGCTCCCAGGTCAGTGAACACATTACGTTCTGGGAGAGAGTCATCGCCGCGCCCCCAACCCCAGCCCCCACTCCACAAGAATAGGAGCATCTGCACTGGGGATGCTCCCAGACCGCACTCTTTGTATTTCTTCATCTGGCTGTTCATCTGTGTCCTTTATCATATCCTTTAATAAACTGATAAACAGAAGCTGCTGTGTTCTGTGAGCCCCTCCAGCAAAGAATTGATTTCAAGGGGACAGAGAGCCTCTGACTTGTATCCAAGTTGGACAGAAGTTGTGGATAACCTGGGGACCTGCTACCTGCGATGGAGATATGAAGTTGGGGGACAATCTCAGGGGACTGAGCTTTTCACCTGTGGGATCTGATGCTATCTCCCATTAGACAGAGTTAAGGACAGTGTTAAAAGTAGGACATCCAGTTGGTGTCTCACAGGAGTGCTTAGTGTGGGGAAAACTCCTACCAGAAGTGACCAAAACCGTCAGAAGTGAAATGCATTCTGCATGAGTAGTAAAGGAGACACAAAGGAGGAAGACTACTGTGTTTTTCTGACATAGAATCTAATTCCTTTAAAGTTCCTTCAGTAGCTTTCAGAAAAGTGGGCATGTCTAAGCAGAATGATTTGAAAATGAGGAATTAATAAGTGGAAATTGGCTAAAATTCCTCCCCCGTTATCCAGCATGTAAGGAGCTGGTAACACCGAAATGTCTCCTTTTTTTTTAAAGCCAGGAAGAGGCAGAGGGTGAGGGAGAGAATCTTTTTTTTTTTTTTTAAGATTTTATTTATTTATTTATTTGACACAGAGAGAGAGATCACAAATAGGCAGAGAGGCAGGCAGAGAGAGAGGGGGAAGTAGGATCCCTGCCGAGCAGGAGCCTGATGCAGGGCTTGACCTCAGGACCCTGAGATCATGACCTGAGCTGAAGGCAGAGGCTTAACCCACTGAGCCACCCAGGAACCCCTGAGGGAGAGAATCTTAAGCAGACTCCATACCTATTGCAGAGTCTGAGATGGGGCTTGATCTCACAATCCTGACATCATGACCTGAGTAGAAATTAAGAGTCAGATGCTTCATCAACTGAGCAACCCATATACCCCCCAGAGACTTCTTGATGAAACAGAGTTAACATAATTCTAAAACTAAAATATATTTAACTTAAATTAAATATATAATTTATTATATATTTGTAACATTTAATAAATTATTATACCCCCACACCAGGGTGTGCCTGGGTGACTCAGTTGGTTAAACAGCGGCCTTTGGCTCAGATCATGATCTTGGGGTCCTGGGGTTAAGCTCCACATCAGGCCCGCCGCTCAGTGGGGAGTCTGCTTCTCCCTCTCCTTCTGCCTGCTCATCTTCTCTCTCTTCCTCTTCCAAATAATTACATACAATACATAAAATCAAATAAATACATACAATCCATAAAATCTATATTAAGAGATTTTTTTTTATATATCTGTATAGATATATATATCCCTGTCTTGTCTTATGTAATGCTGTTTTCAAAATCTAAATCATTAAAGGCTCTGGTAAGTTAAAAAGTCAAGTACACTTTCCCTATTTGATGGATAAAGAATTTTAGACTTAAATGGATGAAGTCATCTACTTGCCTAAAAATTAGCATAGAATTTGAGATAAGAACACAGGATTCCTAGTTCCTAACGTGTATTTCTGATTGTTTCTGTTACAATACAGATTTTTGACACATTTAGGAGCTGGATGAAATATAGAAGCATGTTACATCTGCTGGATGATTGGAATGGATATGATTTTTAAATATGAACATATTATTTCCATTAATGTAAAAAAAAAAAATCCCAAAAGGCTTTGAAATTTTTGAGAAACCCAAATCACTTTACACACTTTGTTGACATCACCAGAGACAAGGAGTCATTTCCTGAATGTCAAGGAAAAAAGATAGAGCCCCAAAGTAATTTTCTTCTTTTGATGCATCCAATGTAAGAAAATGAACTCATTCATGTCTCTCTCTCAACATATATTACGTCCAGTCCATATATTGGCCTTATAAAGATTTCTTTTCATTAAGATATATATATTTGCATTATTATAAAATGAATATTAACATTTCCACTTTTCAACTAATTGACAGAACTGGCTGTGGCTATATGGCCATATGGCTATGGCTATACCTCTAGTCATTCATTTAGCATCGTGTTTAATTTTACTTAATAATCCTGGTTGCCATTCAGTTTAAGTCAAAGAATGTGTCCTGGATGCCTATTATGACAGTAAGCCATAGTTTTCACAAGCATTATGCCCAACAATGGGCACAGTTACTAAGAAATTAGTTTCTTATAAAGCCTGGATCAATGATTGTTACTTTTCAGGGTACCTGGATGGCTCAGTCAGTTGAGCAGCAAACTTGGTTTCAGCTCAGGTCATGATCTCAGGGTTATGACTTCAGGGTCGTGGGTTCATACCCTGCCTAGGAGTCCATGCTCAGGGTACAGTCTGCTTGGGACTCTCTCCCTCTGCCCTTCCCACTATTTGCTCATGCTCTCTCTTTCTCTCTCTCTAAAATAAACAAGATTCTTAAAACATTGATTCTTGGGTTTCTTTCTGGACCTCCTCTCTCATTTCTTTGTTTTAGGTCAATCTCAAGGTCTTTGAGGAAATGCTTTCTGTCAAATTCTTTCTCTTTTTCTTTTTAAGATTTTATTTATTTATTTGACACAGAGAGAGAGATCACAAGTAGGCAGAGAGGCAGGCAGAGAATGAGGAAAGCAGACTCCCCGCTGAGCAGAGAGCCTGATGTGGGGCTTGATCCCGGGACCCTGAGATCATGACCCAAGCTGAAGGCAGAGGCTTAACCCACTGAGCCACCCAGGTGTCCCCAAATTCTCTTTTTAAATTATAGAGCCACAGAGGCACATAACTGTAGGTCAATTAGCTATACTTATTTACGGTAGTCATATTTCAAATTAAATCTAATAAAATATCTTAACTGAGCATGTCTAAGTATCTTATAACTTTCAAGGATGGGCAATATTAGGCCTTATTGAGAAAACAATAGCAGCAATTAAGACAGGGTGTCCTGGTCATGGAAAAATTGCACGTTAAAAAAGTTCACTCACACTAGCAACTTCTAAGTGCATTATGAAGGAAGGTATGTGACACAGAATTACAAATTTCATGCTCTGAATGTTCAGTGATGGCAAGGTCATTGTGAGAGTGTTTGTTGTGAAAGTTACTGTGTGTGACAATATAGATTACTTAAACTTCTTTTAAATAGTATGATAAAACGTGATTTTCATACCTGTTTGAGCATTTCTACTCTACTACATTAATTTTAAAGACATAATTGAATAAAAAAGGAATATGTCTGTTTGAAATGATTGTAGTACGATCAGAATGGTGAGAAAATTAGGAAGAATCTAGGGCAGGACAAAATTATTAAGAAATTCATTGTGTATGGGGTACCTGGGTGGCTCAGTCAGGTAAGCGTCTGCCTCTGGCTCAGGTCATGATCCCAATGTCCTGGTATCCAATCTTGAGCTCCACATTAGGAGTCTGCTTCTTCCTCTCCCTCTGCCTGCTGCTCCACCTGCTTCAGCTCTCTCTAATACACAAATGAAACAAAGTAAATAAATAAATAATTGTAAGAAAAGAAACTCATTGTGTAACAATGCAAATAAAATGATGTCCAGACAACAATGACTATCATAAAGTCTATGAGAAGGTCAACATATTTACGATTCATAATGCCACCATGAAAGAGATCTGGAACTGGGAACATATGTACGTCCAAGGTTTTAGGAAAGCATTGAACTCTATGATCCACGTTATCAGGAAGTATTATTCACTGAATCTTCCAGCCACATCCAGGTTGATTTCCTCCTTTATACCGTGGCCTAGGGGACACCTTCGTGAACACTCTAGTTTCTTCTTTCTTTGTTTTCATGTATGCAGTCTGTAAAAGAAATTAACTCACCAGGCCAGCATTTGTCCAGGGAGGTGGTATTCTCTTTGCCTGACGTGGGAGCACCCTTCTCACGGTGGCCCGCCTATCTGCCCACAAGAAAACATTGTCGCCGAGCACGGAGAAAGGGAGGTCCTGGATGGAACTACGACTCTGATATCCTGTAGAGCAGGGCACGTGCCCTGACAGCTGACATCAGCCCTCCGGAAAGACTCCGTATCTGCGTTGCTTGGTTAGCTCAGAACATTGCTGTGCCCACACGGCATGACTATCTCAGCAGACGGCTGATAGCCTGGCTCCCTGCCCGCCGCCCCAGCCCGCAGAAAGGCAGGGCGAGCGTGATCATCCGAGTGTGAGGTCAGAGCTGTGATTACTTAAGAATCACTAAGCACACGAAGAGGCAAGTTGTTTCGAGGTTTCCTTTTCCCCTCCTCTTCAGAATCACTCAAGCTGATCGCAGCTCACACAGGATGACCCCATTCTGTGTTGATTTAAGGTGTTACCCCCAGGAGCATAGTATTGTCATCAGAGATTTCCCTCAATCACTAACAGCAGAAATATCGAACCAGGGACAAATTCTCAGCACTCAACAAGTCAATCAGGAAACCCCACGGAGAAAAGGATTTTTTTTCCTTTGGCTGAAAGTAGATAATGCCTTGCATTTCTCTCTATAAAAGAAAAGGAAAGAACAGATTAAAAGGAAAAGGTTTCTGAAGGGTAACATCGTCCCTGCATTGAAGAGGGGAGTGGGAGGGGAGGAAAAAGAACCCATAGCTATCCCCCTGCAGTGTTTCAGCAGAAAAAACAGCTCGAAGCTCGCTGGCATTCTTCCGAACAGTGTGGCTTAATTTCTCGATTGCATTGTAGTCCTCGACCCATTCCTTTTTGTGAGTCAAAAAAAAAAATCTGGTAGGAACCAAGTGTCATTTGACAGGCCTATGGTTCTCTAGGTTGAAAGTTCTATGAGGAGAAGAAACCTATCTGTCGTGTTCACCTCCCTCTGCCCAGTACCAAAAAAGAGGCTGGCACATAATAAGTTCTTAATAAATATTTGTTAAATGAATGAATGAATGTGTTATCAGCTGTATCCACCTGCAATTCTATTTCAACTTTTTTTTTTCCTTAACCATGCATCAGTCAAGGCTTGAAACAGGTAGTGACAATGAAATAGAAGTCCTATCCCATTCTCTAGCCACTCTATAGTGAGGTGAGGGACCGATAAAATGGGCAAGAGAGAAACTGGTAAATGGAGAAAGGAAAGAAACCTAAGGAGATGAAAAGGCAAAGAGAATACATTTCCCCTCATCAGACTGTGGAAATAAACCCTTAATGGATGAACCCATGGATGGGCTCCATTTTCCTAAATATGAAAGTCAGGAAAAAACAAGCAGCCAGACTAATGGAGAGGGGGATGTAGGAGGAGATACTGATTCAAGAAAGCACTGTCTGGGGTTACCTTTACTTCCTTCCTTCACTCGGTTTCTGATGCTCTCATCTGGATGCAGGTTACCGAAGCCTCATTTCTTATGTTTCTACTGGTGGTTTTGGTTCATCAGAATCTAACGAAACACATTTCCAGTTCACCATGCTTATGCCATAGCAGGTTCTAGTGAAGTTCATGAAAGAAGCTAGACGGGGCTTCCCACTATTGACCCCAAACACAAGATAGAAATTTTCTCTCTTTGCAGTCCTTATCTAAGAGAAAAAGAAGATTTTCTTTTTAATCTGATTCTTGCCCTGTCCTTGTGCCAGATTTAATTTAATTATTGCCTCAACATTTTGTATCCCAGCCAAGAAACCCTAAGGCCTGTGGCAACATTTTTAATAAGTCAAAAGGATCAAATCAAATAAATAAATTGTTTGAGTGGCAAAGGGCAAAAAAAAGGTTTCCCATGAAACTCAGAAAGGTTTTTGGCTCAGCTCAAATTGGAAGCTGCATAGTCAGCAGATTTCCAGAGGTTTTCAGGTTATGAGACAAGGGTTTTTACATTACACTAATTATGGTTGGAGTTAGAGAAACATAAAACAGAATAAAGAAAAAGGAAAATAGGGTTATTGGGAAGTTGGCCACAGCTATCCCTCTTTAAAATCTCATTTCTCATGACAAAATGCCAGAAACGTACCTCTTTGCGTTAAGTGTCTAAGACTAAGCAATTCAGGAGAATCTGTCTCTATTTTTTTTTTTTTTCTTTTTCTTTTTACTGTAGCCATTCCTTCTGCCTCACTGGGAAAAAAAATGGGGTTGTTTGTTTTGTTTTTCACGGGCAAAGGTAGTTTGATGGCTTTTTCTTTCTTCTAAATGCACTGGTATGTCCTTGAACCATTTCTAAAGTGTCCTCCATTTTTCACCACCCCTCCCCCATGCACACATACTGTTGAGAGACTACAAATGCCCATTCCAACATTTTACTCTGTGAATTCCTTAACTACCCAGTGTGCATTAGCACGCACAAGTATAAAGCAACTTCAGCAGCACAGCTCCATTTATTGCTTCTCAAGTATCGCCTGGGTTTTAAAAAAGTTTTACCATCTGTTCTGGTTTAAGCCAAAGCTGAATTAAGACGGTAAGCTTTCGCTATTGCTTCTGTTACTGTTGTGGTATTATTGTATTTCAGGAATGGGGAGGAGGTGAGAAGTCAAAATAAATCTATTATAAAGTCTCTGAGAGAATAGAAGAGACTTCACCTTCGGCAATGAAAGATATTATTTTTGCACTTGGCCACGAAGGCTACTTCTTTTCTCTTTGATGAGTCCCATCAAAAAGAAGTTGAAATAGATTCATGAGTATATGAGTAAATCAATCAATCCCATTTTTGTCAAATTTCTTCTGAGTTTTGATATTTACCTAGGTTCTGGTGCTTAAATAGAAGATAGGCATAAAACATAACCATTGCCCTTAGGGAACTCACATTGTGGGTGGTGTGGTGAGATGAATGTGTATGGAAGACATGGGGAAAAATCTGTCCAAATTAGGAGGAAGGACTTCCAGTCACATTAACCATAACTGAGGCTATGGAACAGGAAAAGTAAAAATTCAGTGCTCTCAACTGATCCTTGCTTGTAACTAGTACTATTAGGTGTACACATTATTCTTCTACTAATATTATTTTAAGCTACTCGTGGTAGTATACATAACATACAACAGGGTTTCTCTGATTATCTGGATAAACCAGAGGAATTCTATGTTCAAAGCCTAAGGGAACGTGGATAGATTATTCCATAGAAAAAAATTCTGACAGGTATCTTCCTGTGATTTATCCGAACCCTTGGTGCCTATTAGAAATACCTGGAGAGCTTTAATAACTTAATAAATGTATATGTTAATTAATGAATTAGTAAATTAACTGATTAGAAAATTAACATGCTTTGGCCCCATCCAGGCCCCCAGGGAAAGGCCTGAGCATTAGTAGTTGTTAAGGTTCATCAGGTGATTTTAATGAATCGCTGGGGTTGAGAATCCTTGTGTTAAGTAATTAGATCCACATTTTAATATTCGAATTTTTCTTTTCTTCCTTGAACATTTAATGAGTTTCTCCTCCTATTGGTTTGCTGACACAAAATCAGCAATTTCCAGCATCTGTCAATCATTAGAGATATTTTTTTTTCTTACTTTTAACAACCAGCCCAGTAAACTCTTCTTCCTCTACCACTTGTCTTTGTTGTGATGACACTGTGTTCTCTTGGCTTTCCTCATACCCTCATTGCTGCTGCTCCTTTGTAGGATGTTCACTTACAATCTCTGAACATTGAGGTCCACAGAGCTGAAGAAAGAAGGTGGATTCTCGTAAGCATCACTAAACCCGAATGTCTACCACCTCAGAGCTTCCATTTAGGTGAGCCATTTCCTTAGTAAGAGAGTTTCAGTTGTGTTTTCTGTCCCGTGCAGACAAGATTATCCAGCCCTTATGTAAAATTCCAGCCTCATTTTTCAAACTGCTACCCCCTCATCCCGGCACCCTGACCCTCTGTGGTCCAGCCACACTGATTTTCATTTGGTCTTTGAGGTGTCCTAGGCTTCTCTTAACACAGAGATTTAACTTCCAACCTTCTTCCCATGCCTTATGTGGTTAACTCCACCTCTGTGAGTTAACTGAACTGGTCCACTAATTGATCTTAGCTCAGGCCAACTTCAATTTACCATGTGCTCATCTTACCATGTAAGACAGTCATTATCATGTATGATTCATGGGAATGTTTCTGTGATTCCTATTTGTTTACCCAATGACATGTAGACATTTTGTGGGCTCAAAATTACATATTGAATTCTTAGCTCAGGTCATGAGGTCATCACAGATGTTTTCCAAATATTTGAATATTTGAACAAAAAAAAGTTCTTACCTTCTTCCATAAATGGGGGTACAGAATATAAATGACTATATTAAGACTAATTACTATGTATGTATTAATTACTCAAAATGTGATCTAAGGGATATGAACAGTGCATTGAACAAAGACACAGGAAAAGAAAATGATTCCAACTTCAGCATCTGTGAAACTTAGTGGAGAAAACGGATCCTCGAACTTATATATAATTGAGAAAGCCTGTAAACAGCTGACCGTAGACCAAGGTGGAATGGAGGAAATAATAGACACAAATGCAAGATGTCTGTGATGCTCACTGGGCTGACGGAAAAAAGCTTTACAAAATATTATGAAGGGAGCCGTGATAGAAGAGAATGAGTTCTACTGGTGAAGAACGTGGTGCTTTTTAGGCTAACGTACAAAATAGCCCAAATGACAGAGACGTGCAAATATAAGAGAAATTGGCTCAGGCTGAGAGGAGTAAAGGTAACAAGCACCAAAGCAGAGCATGGGCTTTATTTTAAGGATGGAAGAGAGGCATTTAACTTCTTAGAAAAGGAGACTGGTGTAATTAAGAGTGAGTTTTGCAAAGATTGAATCACAGAGAAGACAAGTGTGGATCAGGGAGAACAGGGTGTTGTTACAAAAGTCCAGTCAAAGAACATTCTGGGGGTGCCTGGGTGGCTCAGTGGGTTAAGCCTCTACCTTTGGCTCAGATCATGATCTCAGGGTCCTAGGATCAAGCCCTGCATCGGGCTCTCTGCTCAGCGGGGAGCCTACTTCCCTCCACCCCCTGCCCACCACCTGCCTCTCTGCCTACTTGTGATCTCTATCTGTCAAATAAATAAATAACATCTTAAAAAAAATCTGAACTAACCACAGATATTGCACACATAAAGAATTCAACTTATTCAAAGTCGTAGACAAGGAAAAGAGAGATTTTTAAAAATTCCACAAGATGCCAGGCATTATTTAAAATATGTTTATATTATTTTCATTCTAATTGTATGGAAGGTTGATAATGCTATTAACATATAAGGACTTTTAAAGTTTTTTTTAAATATAGATTTTTCAAAAAAGATATTATTTATTTACCTGAGAGAGAGAGAGGAAAAGTGACAAATGGGAGGGAGGGGCAGAGGGAGATGGAGAAGCAGATTCCCCACTGAACAGGAAGCCCTATGTGGGGCTCAATCCCAGGACACTGAGATCACGACCTGAGCTGAAGGCAGAGGCTTAACCTACTGAGCCACCCAGGTGTTCTTTTTTTTTTTTTTTAAGGTTTTAATTATCCATTTGAGACAGAGAAATATATATATATATAGACAGAGAGAGAGAGACCATGAGCAATGGGTGAAGTAGACTCCCCACTGAGCCAGAAGCCCAATGTGGGGCTCCATCTCAGGACCTGGAGATCATGGCCTGAGCTGAAGGTAGATACTTAACCATCTGAGCCACCTAGGCACCCCTATGAACATACAGTTTCAAACGAGAAATAATGAAATCAGTTTGGGATATGCTGCATTTGAGATGCCCGAGAAATAGATAGTTGAGGAGCCAGTTGAGTTTGTATGTAGCTTTGGGGAATGATAAAATATTAAGAGTTATGGATGAAGAGTAACAACAGTGGGGGAAAAATAAGAGGAATGGTCACATCTTAACTTTAAGGTCCAATTTCCTGAACACAGACGATTTAATCAGCTAAGTGTCTGACTCTTGGTATTTTTTTTTTAAAGATTTTATTTATTTATTTAACAGACAGAGGTCACAACTAGGCAGAGAGAGAGAGAATGGAGGAAGCAGGCTCTCCATTGAGCAGAGAGGTGGATGCGGGCCTCGATCCCAGGACTCTGGGATCATAACCTGAGATGAAGTCAGAGGCTTGAACCCACAGAGCCACCCAGGTGTCCCTGACTCTTGATATTGACTCAGGTTATGATCTCAGGATCCTGGGATCCAGCCCTGTGTGGGGCTCCATGCTCAGCAGGGAGTCTGCTTCTTTCCTTCTCTCTTCCCCTCCCCCTGCTCATGCTCTTTCTCTAGACTTGTAAGTTAAAGGGAGAAGAAGATGCAGTTCAGGAACCACCATCAAACAAAAAATAAATTCCTTGTTTATCTTCCCAATTAACCTTTGAATTGTTACTCAACTAACTTTTATAAGTAATATGTGAATGTTATTAGACATATTGGTGCAAACCTAATTGTTTTAATTGAGCCACTCACTCAAGGAAATGTGTTGACTAACCATTCCATGCCACACATTGCCCTTTTGCCACCAAACTTGCAAGCACTAATTTTATCTGATAAATAATAAGGTCAGCTGGAAGATTTACATCAGAAAGCTGGAAAGAAATCAAGTTTGAGGAAATAAAGATGGCATTGCTAATGGGTACATGTTGTTTTCTGCTTACAGAGTCTATATTTCTTGGCTATGAAGACAGGATATAGGAATTGGAGTGAGGGGACCCAGACTTTAGTTCTAGCTTGGCTGTTAACAGGCAGTGTGATTTCATATGAGTCACTTCTTAACTTTAAGCTCCAATTTCCTTATCTACAAATAAAGGAATTTAAAAGTTTTTTGTTTTGTTTTTCCCCAGCTCTTCTAAACTCTGATACTAAATTTAGTTCCCCTGTTTCAGGAGACATATGACCTAATATAGGAGATACTGATATATTGCTAGAAGTCACTTTACATTTGGTTTCTTAACCTTTCTGGTTCTCATTATTATCATTTACAAAATAGAGATATGGATTCCAACTGTATCTACTCACAGGAAGATTGTAAAGATTAAAATATAATAGATTGGAATATGCTAGTTATAAGGAGTATCCTTATCACCAACACATTACTCAAATGCAGAAATATATTTAGATTCTTTTGCTTCCTGATTCTCTCCTTAAAGTCTCTTTTACTAGCTGAGATCCAGATACATGTTATTGACTTATTACTGAGTATTTGGGCTTCTACTTTTTATTAGCAAGACAAGAAAGAAAAGAAAAAGAGAAAAATTGTGCTACTTGCCAGAGGTGTCAAGAAATGATTTGTAGCAGGATAAAGCTAGAAAGATCTTTTTGAATTATCATGGATTTCTGTTCACCACAATGTCTTCCATGTCCTCATAACCACACACACAAAAAAAAAAAA
Source organism: Mustela nivalis (assembly GCF_964662115.1). Taxonomy (NCBI): domain Eukaryota; kingdom Metazoa; phylum Chordata; class Mammalia; order Carnivora; family Mustelidae; genus Mustela; species Mustela nivalis. The sequence goes on along the minus strand of NC_139027.1, from coordinate 70,778,151 downwards.
AAAAAAAAAAAAAAGTGATCAAGAGCTGCCCAGTTAATTTGGATAATTAACTTTTTTGTGTGTGAGTTATACTTCTTAAGCCCTTCTGTGACTTCTGAAGCCACCATTTCTGTCTTGGTAATATCTGTATATCATCTTTCTTATCTATACAGAAGGTGGTTGTGAAAATGGAACAAAATGGTATTTGCAACAGCACATTGTAAACCATACAACACCCACAATGCTTATAACCATTAACCATTAAGCCATGTAGGACATTTCCACTGCATATGTCAATTTTCACAAATAATGGTTTTACTCAAAGTCTTATCTATAAGTTTAAATTAAGTATGTCACTTTAAAATCAGAAGCTATTAGGAGCAGAGTATCCCTCTGTGTAAAACTTTATCCAATTTATCCAATAAAGATTACTTTGAACATTAATGTTGAAATATGATAAGAATATTTTGATGATCAAAGTATAGAGAAGAAAACATGATATCGTGGAGAAGAATAGATAAGATTTTACCAATATGGGAATTGAAACAAGATTTCAAAATCCGAGCTACTTATATTACCCACAAAAAGTTTCATTTTATCAGGAGTAGATCATTTGAACAAGTCTTAAAGGGCAATAAAATCAATTGATACTCTGGACTTAATGTTCACCAAAAATAAATAATGAGGTCCTGGTGTGGTGAGGGAAAAAACAGGAAATTTTGTGAACTGTATAGTAGAGAAGGAAGGAAACCTTGGGGATAAGACAGATAGGTGTTGTTGGCTTTGGGAGAAAGGTTCCTTAAAATAGAGTAAGAATGTATGTGTTACTCAGTAGCCAGATTGTCTGGAGGTAAATAGGGTTAAAGATAAATGGGAAACTTCAAAAACAGAATAGCAACTCTAAAAAATACAAATTTACAAATAATACCTAAAGGTATTTTATACATACGTATATGTACAGACGTGATACCTAAATGGAAAGATATCAAAGATAACTGTAAGTAGGTTCAGAGCTCTCTGATAACTCGCAGTGTAAAACCACACTTCGGAGTCATGGAGGCCCTATTCCTGCCTTCAATGGGCTGAAATGACAGGTGGAAGAATCAGGAAGAGGAGGTGAATACAGCTTCTTCTAAGGTAATGCAGATGTCTTTGTGACATGACTCACGGTCAATAAGAAGAAAAGAACTCTTCTGCATAATTTAGCCTAAAATTAGGTGAACAGGTAAGGTATCTCGTGAGGGTTGTTGGGAGAACAACACATGCAGGGCAATATCTGACTTTGCCTTTTTTAAAAGATTTGTTTATTCATTTTAGAGAGAGAGAGAGAGAAAGCACATGCACCTGCAAGCATGGGTTGGGAGAGGTTAGAAGGAGAGACTCACACCCACATTCCTCACCGAGGTCAAAGCCCAGCACAGGGCTCCATCCCATGACCCATGAGATCATGAACTAAGCCCAGACCAAAAGTCAGCCACCCAACCAACTGAGTCACCCAGGTGCCCCTGTTTTTTTGTTTGTTTTTAACATAGGGACGGATAGAGAAACAGAGAAAAAAAGAATAAAACTGCATTCAGGCTATAAGACCACTCAGATATCTGTAATCCTTTTTTTCCTATTCAGGACCTGAAATATTCCGCTGTGGAAGCCCATTTTGACCATGCCTTAAAACCCATACTAGATACAGTGAAGACTTCCATGTCATGGGAGGAGCAAAAACAAGGAGGTTAAGGGAATTGAAGGGGAAAAATGGTGTAAAGAAGCAAGAGTGAGAATTCTACCTCATGGGAATGCTTTCTACAACCGAGGGGAACCCACACTGGCCCAGGACAAGTGTGTGGAGATCAGATCCTGCAGGATATGTGGCGCATGTAGGCAAGCTAGCAATATCAAAGGCACAACCTCTTCCATCCCACCTCCCAGCGACAAGAAATTCAGATTTATCATTGAGCGCATGAAGTAAAATAATGTCTAAACCTTTTAGAAGTTCATCCTCTCTCTCTCTCTCTCTCTCTCTCTGTGTGTGTGTGTGTTTTCTACAGATAGGAAAGGGACACATGCTACTCCCATCCTTTCCCAGCCAGCGGTAGGCATCTGAGACAACTTCAGAGTGGGCGGGGGACATACAGTGGGTGGTTTGTGAAGAACATATGGACAAAGAAAACAGGTGAATCTGATTTCTGGGACAACCTTTTCCCCACCCATAGAGGAAAATGCCACATGCCCCATGGCCCTTGATTATGTTTGAGGATAGTAATATTTGCATTTTGGATCTAAGTTGCTCTACGTGATATGACAGACACTGAGAGAAATTATCCCACTAGAACTGAGAAAAGGATGGAAGTTTTGAGACTGTTGCAGTTACAGTAGGAAATGATTGCAGGATGGCCAGAAACTAGCCATGGTGGTCCTAAGAAAACCATCCAAGAATCACAGGAAAAATAGAGAGGCTGGTCAGAGAGTAGAATCACAAATATTTTGGAGAATGAGCTGCTCAGCTCAAAACTGATTTTACTGGACAGAACTGAGTGCATTCCATTTTGGTAAAAGTATTAAGTTTCAAAAGCATAAGAAACTGTATCGACGTGCAGATAACCCATCTGTACACCCTAGCATTCCCCATTCTGGGGCACAATAACCGGACTTCCAGGTGCAAACACTTTGCAATTCTGCGCTTTAGGGCTTTCTCTGGACCATAAAACATACTCAGGTTGCAACACCACATAAAGTACTTTGGAGTTATTGCCTCCCTTTTACCCCCTAGAAGTCCTTCAAAAAAAGACTTGACTGGGAATAGACAGATAAACATTCGCATTTCCTAAGCTCTGAGGCAGAACAATTCTAAAGCATGTTCTACACTGTCTCCTAGAATCCCCAAGTAGTAGTGAGCCTTTATTGTCCATCGAAGTGACCTACGAAATAATACAGTTTTAATGGGTTTCTTTCTCATCCTTAAGCTACTTCCCTATTCCTCTTCCAGTGCTCCCAGTTATCACCTCTCTGAAAAACATTCTGATATTGAGAAAGCTTATTGGATAATGGAAGAAAAAGTCCATTATAGTGGATTTCTGGAAATGATAGAAAATCCCAGAGTACTTATTGGAGACTCTTGAGTAGACTCAGCAGACCAGAAATCACACTTATGCCTAAACCTCTTGCAATCAGATTCCAAGAAATAAGGTACTAGTGAGAGAGGTTAGTGAAGAGTAAATGATTTATAGATCCCTTCTTCAAAAGTTTATCTGTCCTTGTCAAGGTCACATATAGTCCAGAGAATTTTAATATAATCATAAAATTATACTGGTTATTTTGATATTTTTAGAAAATAAGAAGTGAGTGTAGAAGAATGGAGAAGACAAGATTTGCCTTGATTTTAAAAGTAATACTCAAAGAATGTTTCAAATTCTATAATGATGAGCTTAAAACAAAATCAGAATTATTTTTAAAAATAGATGCCTTGTGGCCATTTTTCTCAAAAAGTGGTAATAATTAATAAACAGCATTACAAATTAAGCTAATTCCCTTTCTCAATAGATTCACTGACACAGTAGGAGAAAATTATCTGTATCCTGATTGCAAGGCAATTTAGTTTCTCATGATCTTCTCCTAAATAGGAAGAAATTGAGTGAATCTCCACTTAAAGATGATTGGAAAGTTGATATGTATTATTCTAGCCAGGCGATACGTATTATGAGTATCAAACTTGGAAATACTAACATTTTGTACAGGATAATTGTCTGTTGGGGGGAGGCTTTCCAATGCACTGTAAGTTGTTTATGAACATCCCTGGTCTGCCCCCAGTAGATGCCAGTAGCATTCTCCATTGTGCCATGACAACCAAAACTATATCCAGACATTACCCAATGACCCGTGGGGTACAAAATCCATTTTGATTAGTGGGAGGTCTCTTGAGGCATGCCTAATATCTTTCCTAGGGAACATATTTTCACTAAATGTATATAAAATTTGCCAGTGATTTTGTGTAAAAGGACATTGTGAGGGAACAAAGATATAAATTTATCTCAACTGGCTAGTATTCAGACTCAGTGCAATGAATTTCTCATTGATAGTTATAAATTCCTACATTTAAATTCAAATAACAAATTTCATAGGTATAAGTTAAAGGAGGCCTGTCTTGGGAAGAGTCTGATGATTTAAATTAATCATAAATTCAAATAATCCAAAAAAGTATTAAAAGCTTTTTTAAAAAATAATGCAAACTTAAGTGTCATTATTAGAAGAATAAGGTTCAAATCAGGGACGTTGATACAACCACTGTAATTTGAGAAGGTTTAAGAGAAGTACTAAGATTTTGCGAATTTTAGCATCTGGATAAGTTGGGTAATAGCCAAGGGAAACCAGATGTTAAGAACGGAGAAGAAAAAGCCCAGGCAAGGATGGAGGGAAAGTGATAATCTTGGAAAGGCTGTCATGTGGAAGATAGAGTACATTCCATTTTGCACAGAGAAAACTAAAGAACTAGCAAGTGGGAACAATAGGAATCTAGAAATGAGAAACCACAACTACCCCACCATGAGATAGACTACTTTGCAAAATGAGCAACCAGTCCTTTAGTCATGGCTAGGTAATGCTTTGTCTGGGATATTGTAAAAGTGTAAAAATATTAGAACTATTAACTCAAACCTTTAAAATTATCTTAATTCTGAACTTATAATTTTATGTGAAATCTACTCTATTAGTAACTGCCCAGAACATTTCTGTTATACTGTTAAGGAGGTAAAATTTATTTATTTTTTTTATCTTCTAGTAAAGTATCTAATTCTAACTAGGCAAAGCATTTAAATGTATTATATTTTAAAACTCTCGCAAACTACAAATTGTTTCACCACACTTTTCTTTTTTTAAAAGATTTTATTTATTTATTTTGAGAGAGAGTGCGAGAATTGGGGGGGGGACAAAATGAGAGGGAGTCTCAGACAGACTCTACACCCAGCAGGGGGCCCGATGCGGGGCTTGATCCCAGGACCCTGAGATCATGACCAGAGCTGAAATCAAGAGTGGGATGCCTAACCACCTGAGCCACCCAGGTGCCCCTTATTAATAATCTTACTTATCTAAATAAACTTGGTATGATAGAGTGACTGCCCAAGGACTCACAGCTAATGAATTTCAAACCAGACTTCAGGCCCCAAAAATCAGGCCCTAAATTCTGATAACATTACTCTTTTATTTAACCATGAAAACACGTTGTTCTAAACAGTAAATATCAGATCAGAAGTATTCAACAAAACTTATTATTTTTTTATTTATTTACTTACTTCTTTAAAGACTTCTTTTATTTGTTGCTATTTTTACTGGAGAATCAATATTGTGGCTCCACATACTATGTTTTTTTCAGGAAGTTATTTCGCACTCTTAAGCAGGGCTGATCAGTGGCATCTTAGAAACCATTACCATTTCTTTCACAGAACTGATTCAGGTAAGAAACTTTGGATGCTACCATTTGAATACCCATGTACCTCACCCAGAATCGCTGTCTTGTTTGAGGGAACATCACCCAATGATTGTGTAAGAGAACTTACACAAGCACAAGACATACTTATCATAGTTGGTCAAGAATCAGTCTCCTTGATAAAAGAGGAACTATCAAGAAGTGGGGAAAGCATCTTCTTTGTATAAGCCTCATGGAGAACTATTTCCTCCTTTTCAATGAATTTAATTTTGAGGTCAATTAGGTGGGTTTTTCTGTTTGCTTATTTTTTATTTTTTGTTTTTGTAGTCCATTTACCACTTTGGAATATTGATGACCTCCACAAGATGGATGCATTTTATGGACAGAGTCTTCTTTGCTGTGCGTTCGATATGTACAATGTATCTTCAAAATCCTTCATCAAGTATTCCAATCTTTGGAGAAGTTTGTCTTCAAATGAATATCATGTTGTTCCAAATAGTGGATATATGAGATGAACAGAGTGATTTACATATATTAGTACTCAATAAATATTTGAAGGTTGAACTTGTAAAAACAAAGCAAAATTAATTTTTATAAAAGTCAGATAGCTGAACAAGTTACAAAAAAAGATACTGCCTCTGTACATTTAAATGTACATGATACCTCCTGGATGCTTACTTAATCCTCACTGAACCATTTATCTTCAGTATTATTTTTATAACAAAGTTTTGTTTATATCCAAGGTCTGTTTTTTTGGTTTGATTCTTAACATGTTAAGGAATTTTTGTTAGAGGTTATTAACCCCTGGGCTCTGGGGATCTATGTCCCACTGGTCAAGAATCCCTTATCTGTTTACTACTTGTAAATTTTATACTATTTATTTCATCATCTTTAAAAATTCTTACTTGTTTTTTTGAAGATTTTATTTATTTGACAGAGAGAGAGAGAGAGAGATCACAAGTCAGCACGCAGATAGAGAGTGGGAAACAGGCTCTCTGCCTAATGAGGGACTCGGTCCCAGGACCCTGAGATCATGACCTGAGCTGAAGGCAGAGGCCTAACCCACTGAGCCACCCAGGTGCCCCTAAAAATTACCTTTTAAGGTAAGCTACATAACATAATCTTTAACTTAGACATTGAGAAGAGGTAATTGTTTCCCTATTATATTTAAAAGTTATGAGTTAATAAGAAAGAAATAATATGTGTCTAGAACAAGGTAGGTATAAAATGGCCTAAACCCTCATGTTCAAACATTTTACTGTGAAAAAGGAGAAAAAGACCGAACTCATGCTTTCCTATCAGATTACTCTCAGAGGCCAGAGTTTTAAATCCGTTGTCAGCTAACTATGGGACTGAAACTTACAGAAAGTAATTGAAGGATCATCTCATTTCCACAGTGACTTTGCTTTTGCAGGAAAACATAATTAGTGAGAGATGAAAAAGTATATTCCTTTATACACTTGTCTTTTGCATTTTTATTTTTCAAATAGCACAACCTGAACAAACATTTTTGACATGTTTTCTTGAATTCATTATTCTTATGGAAAAATAATAGCTCACAAGGAGCCACCTTTTCTTTGCACTTAGTTGTGCAAGGCACATTAGTTCTTATTATCCTTACTACCCTGGGAGGTTGGTATTATTACCTTTTTCTTTTGAAGAATTTACTTATTTATTTAAAAGAGAGAGAATTAGAGAGAGAGCACAAGAAGGGGGAGGGTCAGAGGGAGAACAGCAGACTCCCTGCTGGGCAGGGAGCCTGATGTGGGACTTGATCGGGACTCCAGGATCATGACCTGAGCCAACGGGCAGTTGCTTAACCAACTGAGCCACCCAGGTGCCCTACCCTTAATTTACTAATGCAAAAAGTGAGAGAAATGAGGTAACTCGTAGCTAGTAAATGATAGTATTGGAGTTTAATCACAGATTTACTTGAATTATTCTGCTTTTTATAGAGAAAATTGTATGTATGAAATCAGCATCTTCATGTTGTTCTTAATTACTTTTTATGAGTTTGCAGTTTCCTGGGCAGCAAGATGAACAGATAAAACAAAAGTACAATTCATGCCTGTATCTTTAAGTCTATGAATGTAGATTTATTTAATGAATGTTAAGCTCCAGAAAAATAGAGGCAGTATTCTTCCCTTGCTTGTCTAAAGGGCAGGTTTTCCTTTCAAACTCAGTCTTCCTTACGGGGCCACTTTGTCCCAAAATGGTGCCGCAAATATATATATATATTTTTAAATCAATAAATCCACAGTTGTATTAAGAAATATTTTATTAACAAAACAGTAAATTCCACTTGCTTAGCATTTCCAATAATGGATAAATTGGCCTTGCAACAGAAAAATCAAAACAAAACCCTTAAATACCCAATCACACAAAGTACTAGAAGGGTAGGGTTATGTGGCCTTCCTTTGATGTCTTGGGGACTGACCACCTCACACATTATTGTAGTATTTGTGTCTGTTTGTTTGTTTGTTTGTTTTTAAAGGCAACACATTACATGGATAAAAAAGAAGCATACTCAATCAGAAAAGTTACAGTCTAGACATGTAATCAAATTTATGCCAGGTAGTGTGAAATCCTGTTGACTGCAAACTATTCATGGAACCCGGATACATTTGGTATGAAGATATTTAGGATCTTATTCATGTCTTTTTTTTCTCTCTAGCTCATGTTCCTCTCTTTTCTTTCTCCATTCACAAAGAAAGAAAGAAGAAAAAAAGAAAAAAATGCTAGATTTTTTGTAGGCCAATAACATTAGAAGTATTTTTACTGACAATATTAGATTGCATCATTGCATGAAATTTTAAAATTTATGCTGGAAAGAAACAATGAAATCAATCCCAAACAACATTCTTCATAGATATACTGCTTAAAAATACCATTATTTATTTTCTATCAGATTTTGGAATCTTTCCAGATGGAAACTCGTTCAAGTTCAGTAGATCATATGGAAAAGCAACTGTTTCTTTTTAAATCTTCAAGATGTAAATTAGTGGTTTCATATTTACCTTCTTATTTCACTGGCTTTCCCTGAGTAAGACTGAATGAGAGGAAAAAAAAAAAAAAAGACATGAATTCTTGAAGCTAGCAACTTAAAAAAAAGAAGAAGAAAATCTGAAATACAAGATATGGATACTAAATTTTAGTTTTAAACCTCTACTTTCTGGGTCATGAAAAGACTTTAAGACTTTTCACACACCACAATTACTTGGCAACCATAGATAGTGGTGATTTGCTATAAATTATACATATTTCTAAGGTGCTGTATGTCTGAAATCCAGGCCACTTCTTGGCTTTTTTCATCATCTAAAGTATCACAAAAGATGTTTTGCATTTTTTTTGCCTTTGCTGATTAAAGCTAATTGTAAAGGTATTCTCTTTTATGAAATCTAATAACATCCATTTAGGAGATTTTAAAGTAATGCGACCAATTTTTACTGAGGCATCACCTTCCAATCTAATAATGCCTTTCCTTTGCATTGCCTGCTCATATTAATAATTTATTGCTATGAACATCATTGATACAATATGCAAAACAAGTGTATAATCTATACTTTTCTATTACTTAATGTGTGTTAAACTAAAACTATATTTAATGGTATATACGTAAAACCAGAGAAGTTAAAATATGGTCAATAATCAACAAATAATGATTTTTTTAGATGGATAGTAATACAGAATCAAAAATTACTGAAAATACTTCCTTAGTTGAGAAAATGTTTACTTTCCAAAGTGTTCATCATGCATATCAGGTTCAGAGACTATATATATATATATATATATATATATGTATACATATATATATATAATATTTTATTGGAAACAAAGTATTTAATTGCAGCAGCCAGGGTTAAGGTGTAGATTAACCAATTTTGCTTCCGTAACCTCCCTTACATAATGGTTCATATTCATGCAGCAATATACCAGTGATATTCTATTTGATAAGAAAAGGTTCCATTTCATTAGGGACTAAAATATTCTCAGGGTTTCTTGAGAACACGATCTCAATGAAGCAAATCACCCCATTTGTCATCAATACCTTGGCACAACTATCTTCCTTCCTTCCTGCTTTTCAATTTGTCAGTAAACATTTGCTGTTACATATATGCTCGGGTTTTCCATCATATCTGATGGATTCCTCTGGATTGGTTGTGTGTGTGTGCGTGTGTGTATGTGTGTGCGTGTGTGTGATCGTAAATGATAAAAGTATGTGGAAATGTGAGTATTGGGGGGAGAAAAGAAGATTATAAATACATATGTATATATTTTACCTTCTAATTCACACCTTCATACAAATACTAAAACTTAATTGCAACAGAATGAAAGCTGTACATGTTAGAAAAAAAAAAGTAGCTGAGTCTTTTTATATACATTCATACATATCTTCCTTAGAATAAACACTACATTGTAATTTTTTTTAAAAAAGTAAGTAACTGTGGCAATTTATAATGGTGGCAAAAAAAAAAAAAAAAAACCTGAAATAATTGTTGCTCTGATGTCGTAAAACTCCCTATACTTAGCAACACTTATAACATTGAATTTACCAAAAATGGCTGAAGAGCAGAGATATATTTTGCATTTTCTATACAACAGGCTATAAAACGTCACTTATCACAGTCCAGAAAGCACACAGAGATGGATTTTATATAAACATATGTAATAACATATTAAGCGTGCATGAAAATTTCCCAATGATTGCATCTATACCCTCTTGGTTTTTTGTTTATTTTGAAATTTTAGTGTGAAATGTGCCTTATATTTCACATTGTTGAAAATAAGGCCTCCAGACTTTTTTCCCTCACAACCAGAAAGGGGCTTTTTGAATGTGTTCCTACACGAGTCTTCAAAAAAGCCAGCACTTTGTTTCAAATGCAAGTTCCAACCACCGCTCCAGTTGCGCCAGGTGGCAAACCCAAAGGTTTGCAGGTTGGGTCATTCAAAATGACACAGTCTTCTCTGGCAATCAGACTAACTGACTTCTCAGGAAAGCGCTAGCACTTTGGCTAAATCCAGGATCATAGGTAGCTTCTTTTTTTTTTTTTTTTTTTTTTTTTTTTTGTGGTGTGTGTTGTGTTTTTGTGTTGTGCCTTGATGTTGTAATACTCCTTTGCTTTATGAATGCGTGCGGTCATCACTGTCTTTTAGGAATGTTCCAGCAACATAAAGACAGGCAGAGTAAATGAAAACACTGTGGATGTTAGGGAATTTATTGGCCCCTGTTTTTTTTTTTTTTTTTTCCTTTCTTTTTTGGAGAAACAAGAGCATGAGATACTTTTTATTTTTTAAAAACAGTCTTTCCTTCCTGATTGCATTCCCTGTCTTCTTTTGTATGTGCTTCATAAAAAGGAAAGTAAATAAGTTTATATTATGTCTCAGATAAAATGAAGACTATTTCTATACAAGGGTCTTTTTAAGATCTTGGGATCAGACGTAATACTCTTTATCCTTGTTTTTCTTATTTTTGTTGGCGCTTTTCGCACTGCTGGGTTGTTTCTCCTTTACGACAGCCCCATTGGACTGTGCTGAGTTACTGATGTAGTTTCGACTCTCGTCCACATGGTATGAGCCTTCATCCCGGTTCCTGTACTTGTACATGGCATAGAGGAGGATGAGGATGCACAGGGCGGCAGCAGCTACTATCCCCACCACCATGCCCGTGGTGCTGCTGGACTCTCGGATCACTTCCGCTGAACCTGGATATGGCTCTCTCCCGCCTGCTCGGGTTGGGTTAGCTGTAGGAAAGAGGGTGAGAAAAACAGCGTGACTACTGAGTTCACTGAACTCCCGAGAGCTATATTAACATTCACCATCTATTTCCATGCCTAATGAAATAACACCTACTGCTTTAGGAAAAGTCTACTGCTGCTAAAGGTAGCAATCCCTATGCCTTGTGGTCACTAAAAACTAGGGACTATGAATCAAAGGACTTGGGGAGAGATTTGTCTCCATCTGTTCTTTATCACAGATCAGTTTTGTTAACAAGATTTTGTAAGTGCAGCCCCAAATAAGCTGCATGTAGATCTTAAGGGTCACGTTGATGTGTCAGGTGAAAAATCATAAAGCCAACATGGTAAATAAAATTATAGTGATACTATCTTATAATATCAGAGAGTATTAATTTAGCAATCAAATTGATGTTCATGCAGAACACTAGGGTTAACTCTAGACTCCGAATTATGATAGGTGAACTTAGTATTACTTTAGAAATCATATCGCTTCCTACACTAATGAATATGGTATTGAACAACAGGATAATCCAGGCATTCTGAAGACTTCTCTCACTCATTTGTAAAAGCATGATTTTAGTCACATCTTTACAAACTAAAAAAAAACTGAATAGTTTTGGAGGTTTATTTATTCATATAAGTATATATGCATCGCTGATCCATTAGCAGTGGTTGGGTGGCCACCAAAACTAAATTTGGGAAGGCGAAGTAGGAAAATTCTTTTTTCTCAGTTTTACAGACTTTCTAAATTGAGTATAAGTCAAAATTCAGTACTTAATAGATAATAATGAATAAAGGACTGGCTAGCCTACTTTTCTTCAACCGGCAAAATTCTCCTTCAAGTCTTTCCCAAGTATAAATAAAGCTCTTCCATGGATATAAGAAATGGATTACAGGGTTCATTAATGTCTTCTCCAGGGCATAGTCAGGCACTGAAAGTGATGAAAGATGAAGAGAAAAAGTCCTGGGATTTAATTGTGAATAGGAGCTGGGGGGCAGGGAGAAACTCTTTTTCTTTACAAAATTAACTTTTTTGGTGGGGATTTTTAAAATAAGAACTGTACAGAGATAAAAATCTATCCTATCTTTGACTCTCAGGTCACTATTTCTCTATGGATTGTGTTTTCTTTCTCTGAATCTCTGTTTTCTCCTTTGTCTTACAGAAAAAAAAAATTACTTTTCAGGTATAGTGAATTAAAAATGCTGTAATTTTCAAAATATTTTTTGCAAATTATACAGAATGAATTAAAGATTGTATACATATCAGACATATAGGTATGTGTATATAAATGGGTATGTGTTTATACAGAAGTTGAACAGTTCAAGACTAAAACTGTTTTTTACTATTATTAAATATCATTTAGTAGCTATTTTTAATATTTCTACAAAAGTTCCTATTAAATATTGGTAGTCATTTACCAGCTATAGCTCTGTACTGCTTTATAATGCCATTTTTCAAACATCACCAAGATTTCTTCTGCATCATGGGGGAGTGTTTTGCTGTCACTTTCCTTTCCTTCCCGGAATAAAGCCTTACACATAGAGCCACTGACAAAGTAACAGTTCTCAGGCTCAAAGCAGCAATACCCTGTGTTCTGGATCTGTAAAATGTATCAGGTGAAACATTTCAATGCAGTGTCACTGCTGAGTTTACAAAAGCCCATGTAATGTTGTTGAATAAAAAGCCTTGTTGTTGCTTCTGAAGGAGACAAAGACTATAAACCACGGCATTTGATTACAGGAAATTAATTTCCTCTTAAAAAGAATAGAACCTACTGCAGGAACTCTGTCCCTCCCTCACTAACCAAAGACAGCGCCTGCTCTTTCAAAGACAGCCATCTTTGCCCAGGTCTGCCAATTAGCTCAGCTGTGAACTTTCACTGAAGGACAACTTGTTACTTGCTCATTTGTGGATCACTCTTTTAACATGGTGTCTTCACACTAAAGGAAGGGTTTTCTTTAAATGGCACTTAAATCTTCTCCCCCATCCTGATGGAATGTCTTTATTTTAAACACATTTTTCATAATGATCTCACTTTGTCAGAGAAGAATGGAGAGAATGGATATAAAACCCTAATCAGATAGTTCATGCTAAGAAGACTTGAGATTTTTAATGAAATGCAGGGTTGAAATGTTCTGTACTAAGAGTATATACGTTCATTTTTTTTTTTCTAGCTAGGAACTGGTATCATAAATGGACTATTTTATCCAATAATTTTAATCTTATTTTTATCTGTGCTAATATTTCTGATATATTTTCACAACAACCATGTAAGTAGCACAGCAACAAATTTATGTTAAAATTAGAATGAGATGCAAGACCAAAGCAAAACCTCAATTTTGCCATACAGGCATTTGATAAACACCTCCTATTTAAGGAAAATACTCGCCTTTTTTTGCAACTCCAGCCAAAATGTTGCATAAGTCACATGAAGGACTAAAAATATCTCTGTAACCCACATGTAAATAAAGATTCTAAGTATCATTTTTTAAAAATAACCGACCAAAAAATGTCAAAATCCAGTGATGAAATACCTTATCCTTTTTTCCCCTGATTCACATTTAAAAATTAATAACTACCACAGGTATTATTATAGGTCTGTTTGCAATATATAGTTGCTTCCATATCTCACTGATTATTTAATGATTTTTTTCTGTTTTTGCTTTACATCTAAAGGTCAGTGACATTTTTCTTAACCTTTGTGCTAAGATCAGAAGTATTTATACACCAAAGACATCTCTCCCAGGTGTGCAATAAAAGGCTAGAGAAATATGGGGTGTCTGGGTGGCTCAGTCGGTTAAGCTTCTGACTCTTGGTTTCAGCTCAGGTCATGATCTCAGGGTCCTGGGATTCTGCCTCACATTGGGCTCCCTGCTCAGCACAAAGACTACTCGTCCTCTCCCCCTCTCTCTATTCCTACAGCTCTCCCCCACTCTCTCTCTCTCAGATAAATAAATAAAATCCTTTTTAAAAAAAAAAAAGGCTAGAGAAATTTAAAGATATTTATAAATTATACATGTGGTTTCACTTATTAATGGTTTATTTTGATGATTGCTGGAAAACTTTTGAGGAAATGTCATATTAATTTAAATGTAGAGAATAGTAGAAATTGCCAAAAAAGTTAAATGCCTTCTTATATAATTTGGTGAAAATTTATATCAAAAAGGAAACAGAGTCATCTCTTAACCCTTTGTAGCAATAAGAAAAAAGGGAATTTGATCAGAGAGATCCATATGCATTTTTTTTTGTTTCATGCACTTGAGAATTTTGCATTCCCTTCACACTCCATAATACACTAAATCAAGACATTTTAAATAAATAGGACAATCTAAATATGTTTTCTCAGCAGTGGTAAAAACCGAACAAATGAACTACAGTTTACTTTCACTCTCTCTACCTTTCCCTGTCCCAGCATGTGATAAGAACACTTTCAAAACAGGTAAGAGAGAGTCAAGGAGGGAGCTGAGAGAATGGAATACATACACATTAGGGGTAAGTCCGTCAATGGTCAAAAGCTTGCAGACTTTGGGGTGAAACTAAGCTAAATGGACCAGAGGTACAGAGAGCCCAGGTCAATGGAAACCTTGAGCAGAGCCAGGGATGAGTAATGAATAAGCCAGAGCACCTAAGGGTCCTTTCTCTTGACTGAAAACAGGCAAGTAAGCATCCAGCTATGGGGGTGATACATGTATTTTGATTCGAGGCTTAGGTTGGAAAACAAAACAAACAAACAAACAAACCAAAAAAAAAAAAAAAAAAAGAGAGAGAGAGAGAAAGAAAAAGAGTAGATGAAATATCCTAAGTGCCCATTTATACCCCATTTCAATGATTCATAAAGTAGGAAAGCATCATGAATGATACACAATTTATATGAACACTAAAACAACAGATGATCTTCCTACTGTGTCATTCATGCCCATCATCATGTAACCCTCAGAGTCCCCTGGAATAAAATAAACTACAAGGTCTGCTACCTGTGGGGGGAGCACATCCACACACCTGAAGGGCAGTATGAATGCTTCTGATACCGCCTAAATGATTCCGAAGATACTGACTGCACCGGCAAGGACAAAGAGCCGTCAAAAGGGTTATAGCCTCTTTCATAGAAGCTACTTTTCAGATAAATGGCTGTGAAAGTATTCCTCGGACCCAGAGATGATAAACAGTGCTATCTTAGAGGACAGATAAGCACTGATTTTTAATTCTCTCTTCATCTCTGTCAAATATTTGGTAAGATCTAACGTCTCTTTCAGAAGCCATCTACATAGTCTGCTTTGGCCCAGATTCATCAAGAATCCTGTACGTCAGCTCTATGTATTTCCTTGTTTTTCACTGTCTGATTAATACTGTGATTATTTAGGCAGGCACAGTCTTTCAAGTACTAGGACCCTAATTAACATAGTTCCACACTATACCCTAACCCAGTTTATTCATATGAGATAATAATTCATTGTGGAAAGTGTTCAGCGCAAAAGACACATCCCCATGCTTTGTCATATAAAAAGAATAAAAATGCATTTGTACTTTCCCCCAAAAATTTAAAAATGAAATATTTAAAATTTTAGCTTATCTGTAACTTTGCTGAGATAGTTATTTTAAACTACCACAACAGGAAGAGAAATTGTCCTGATGTATGTTCTTTCTTTATTTTTGACAGTCTTTGGCACTACATCTGTGAAAGAACATCATATCCCCAAATAAGAACTCATTTAGATCCAGTTAAAAACACATGGAACAAACATGCTTAAGTGACACATGAGGCTATGGCAGAGAACAGAAAAGAGACTTTTTGTAGCAGGTCTCTCTCCTCACCAGTTCCTCTGACCCTCTGCCACCAAACCCTTTGCTCCTCTCTGCTCTCCCTTCTACTTCTTCCCCTCTCTACCTCTTCTGGGTGGCCTTCTCCCAGCTCATGACTTGTCTTTGAAAATGGCCTTCAGAGAGCATAATGGGTCAGCAAGGTGTTCAAACCTACTGCCAAGCTCCTAATTTCAAATCATGATACAAAAGAGTCTTTACTGCAAAAAGAAAAAAACAAAAAACAAAAAACAAAAAAACCCCAAAAAAGCAAAAGGTCTAAATGTGATTGTTTCACTAGAACATATTCTTTGTGTTTCATATTGGAACGGCTTACCTTATCATTTAACCTTCTAAATTTGTTTACAGAATAAAATTATATACTTTATCACAAAAAAATGCTCTTCTGTTACGAATTTTAAAAACTTTGGTTAGGTCGATGGGGATGTGTAGTGTACATTATGTCATTACGCTTTTCACTGGAGCCTGTATTTATCAGTTTGCCACTGTCAGATTGTATCTAGTCGTAACCTTAGTTTAGGCAAATGGGGAATATAAAACCCACATTTACTTAGCAAGATGAATTACAACTGAAGCTGTAAAATAACAATGCATTCTGGAAGGTAAATTTTTGAACATTAGCCAATTTTTCCAGAGGCTTCACTCTGCAATGGAAAGTGTCTGGTATCCTTTGGTTATTCTTTCTGAGACTGGAAAAACAGCAATCAGATATTGTTACGAAAAAATAAAACTGCTCTTGATTTATGTTCTTAAAATACTATCTGAGAAATGATGTTTAAAGCACTAATTCCTGTCACATAAAAGGAAGGTTGGGTGGGCGGTGGGACCTTATATTTCCATTGGTGAGTTCACCAAAGCAATAACCATGCTATCAGATGCTCTTTTTATCACTCAAATTGTCATTTTTATGAAACTATTTTGTATACTTGGATGAGCTGTTCTTTCACTGTAACCTTATTATATTTATGTTGTTTCCAAACTTAGCTTTGTAGGGTAAGATTACAGTTTCCAGGCAATTCTTATTGTTGGTTTTATTTCTTCAATATAGACTGTTTGTGTAGAGGTATGTCATCAACCATGACCCTATCACATCAAGGATGAAGCAAGAATCTCACTATATACTGATGACAATGAAAATTCTGCTTTTGAGTTTAAAGGAAAAAATATAAGAGATTTCCAATTTAAAATGGTATCATAATGATAAAATAATAAAAATTGATTAAAATGATAAAAAATGATAAATGATTAAAAAAACAGAATATGAGCTATATATTTTGGATCAGGAGGGGTATATAAAGGATTATAGAACTCCATAATGCTCAACATATATCATCCTTCCACCTGGAATTGTTAGATATCCTATCTTACAATATCCTTTTGAAAAATTATTGGCAAGATGCATTTATTGAAATTTTTTCTAAAAGTCTTTGACCAGTCTTTCTGGTTTTATCATAAAGTAAAAGTGATCAATTTTAAATTTCTGTCTCCACCCCATGTAGGAAAAAGCTGCCTAAAATGATCTCATTAGGACAGAGCACTGTACTGTGTTTAGTAGATGTAGAAATTATTATAATTCTAGGCTAGTCTTGAAAATGGTTTCAGATTTATGGGGGAAGATTTGATTTTTCCAGTACCCAATTTCATTAATACTGTGAAAAGAAAATTGGAATTGTAGGCTCCTGGGGTGTTTGTAAATTGAGATTAGCACAGTTTTGTCCCTCATCTCCAGAAAAATAAAATTTATTATTTTTTCTGCCTCTGTGCTTCAACACAACCTGGGTCAGAAGAAATAATCATGATGCAATCCCTCAAAAGGATGAACGTTTAAATGCCACAGCTGAAGGAAAGCAGGTAGGCAAAGATTTGTATGCATGTGCTAATTTCAACTCACACTGTAGTTTTTTGAAAGGTGATGAATGCTGGATGTTTCAAATCCCTCCCATTTTCCCTTGCCATCAACTCCACCCAAGATTTGCATATTCAGAAGTTTGCTCATCAAGGTCAGACAAAAGGCTTGAGGGAGGACGTGTCTGACATGTCTTAGCCTTTCTAATAAAACGTTGATTCAGAAAGAACCTGGAAATCAATAAGCCTTTGCTACCTGTGTGGCTGCTTGGCCTAACATTTTCCTCTTTCAAAGACACAAAGGCACCTGTGTGAAGGGATGTACAGAGGACACCCCTGGGGAATTGAGAGATTATCTTCACCAGAGATCTCAGAACTACATGGGAGGGTATGCTAGCCTCAGAAAAACTCATCCTGTGCTTGGAGGACAAGAAGCACCAACTAGGACAAGCTACTACCTCAAATGACAGACATGGGACTAAAAAGGCAAAGGACAATCATACCCTGTATGACTTTGGTCACAGTGAAAACTAATAGAGCAACACACACATTCTCCCTCATCTCTGGGAGAAGCCAGAGGATCATGGCATTTACAGAAGCCTGCTCTTCGATCACCAAATACTTTGTAAACTGTGCTTCTATAGCTTAGTCATCCACAGGCTTCATAAACTTTAACATGGTCATTGTGCCCATTAGGTTTTATCAGAACCCTTGAAAGTGTCAAGGTATTTACTGAAGTATTAGACCTTCAAGGTCTGCCCACAGCTACCTACTCAAACTTGTCTTCACTTTCTCTCAAAGGAATCTGCAGTCATAATTTTATTGCTGTCCCTCGTTTCCACATGTCAATAAAATTCTACCTACAAGCCTGACTCATATGATCTTTCTCATCGTGCCTGGCTCAATACTACTTATTCCTCAAAATTAGCTTAAGGCTCCATCTTTTATGAAGTTTCTTAAGAATATTCACTCCTTCTGTCAACTAAAACATAGCGAACCAGAGTTATGTCCGAAGGACTGTGTTAGGTCCTTGGGGTAGAGTGGATAACCATACACACTTGAAAATGCCATCACGGACCTTGAGTATTCCAAACCAGAATGATATAGTTAAACTTAAAGCAACAGCTGGAGCATGTGTGATGAAAGAAAAGGGTAATACCATGCAGGAGTAGAACAAAGGTTTCTGATTTAGACTGGAGAGTCAGAAAGACTTGACTTGGTAACATGTATGCTGACACATGGAAAAGGTTTGGAGACTAGGCAAGTGAAAAATGGACAAAAGAGTCTTCTAGTCAGGAGGAATAAGGAGTAATGATCTTGTGGAAAGAAAGTTTGTTTTTCAGAAACTTAACAAAAACCAGAATGGCTGTAGCACAGTGAATGTTGGGGGAGGGTGAGAAGAAATTTGAAGGTGGATATAAAACTTAACATACAGATTATAGGCCATACAATGAAGCCAAACATGATGAGATCAGCATATCTGACTTCATAAAAAGGAACATTTTGTTGGGAAAAGGAGCCACTAACCAAGTGAAAATGCAAGTGAAAAGGAGAGGAAAAATATGTGTAGCATATATAACACACTAAGAGTTAATATCTCTAAAATACAAGGAGCGTGTATCAAGTGACATGAAGAAGACCAAACAATCCATATAAGAATGGACAATGGGGCGCCTGGGTGGCTCAGTGGGTTAAGCCGCTGCCTTCGGCTCAGGTCATGATCCCAGGGTCCTGGGATTGAGCCCCACATCGGGCTCTCTGCTCAGCAGGGAAGCCTGCTTCCTCCTCTCTCTCTCTGCCTGCCTCTCTGCCTACTTATAATCTCTATCTGTCAAATAAATAAATAAAAAAAAAAAAAAAAAAGAAGAATGGACAAAAATGCACGCAGGCAAGCAGAGAACAGAAGATCCAAATGCTTGATTTCATTAGAATAGAAGTCAAAATAAAATAAGGGTTTTTTTTTTTTTAACAAAACTAGAGGAATAAAAAAAGTGATAATGTGATAAACATATTTATTTGGGAAATGGGCAATACTGCTGGTGAGAATATGAATTCTTCAATCATTTTTAGGAAGTAATCTAATAATACCTTCTAAAATTTTAAAAAGATTAAATTGCAATGGATGATGGGTACATGTGAGCTCATTAAACAGCCCTCTAACTTATTATATGCTTAAAATTTACAATGATACAAGTTAAAAAATACACAAATATTTTAATCAAACAACCTCAGTTTGGGGAGTATAGTCTACATAATTAAAGATACCAGCATATAAATATATAAATACACAATGTTTGCTATAATGTTATGAGACGAAAAGAAAAAAGTGTAAAAACTTAAGAGTTTGATAACAAGGCTACGGTTGAATAAATTACAGCACACCCATAGTCTAGACTTTTATGAGCATTGAAAACAGGAATTAGAGTCAAATCTGTCAACCTGAAACATGTCCATAATATATTAGTAAAGCAGAAAAGCTAGTTTAATTCATATAGCATACTTCTACTTCTATATGTCAATAAAGAATAACAAACCCTATATTTATATGTTTTTAATAGGAACATGGTGAAAGATACATGAAAGATTCATGTCAATTGTTACCATTGGTTAATATATAAAGATGGGAAAAACAGAGCGGGGGGGGGATAAAACCAAGTAGAAAAGCTAACTAAAATTTTTCAACAAATATTTATTGAGTAACAACAATTTACCATGCACCATATTCGATGTTGATGATATCAAGGTACTTAAGACAACCATGGGTCTATATTAGTGTATTAAAAATATAACAGAAAATATAAGAAAACAAGATGATTTTAAAATTTAAAAAAAATCAGTAACAGAAGACAACACAAAATTTGGTACTAAGAGATAATAATGAGGAGGCTTTAGAAAGGCTCTCAGAGTAGAAGGTATTTGAATTGAGACTTAAAGGAGAAGAATGATCCAGGTTTCTATTTTGAACTCTGGAAAGCCACTGATGGTAAAGAAGGAAAACGGTGAGATAGAATGGCCGGAAGCTGCGAGAACAGAATCAAGAAGACGTATGGGGGGATTTATAGGAAACTTACATTCATTCCCATCTTCCCTCGACCATATAGGACAACGTCCATTTTGGTAGGGAGCCCACACCATTGTGAAAACTTACTTAAATGTTTCATTTCTGTGGGGTTGATTCTTTGCTTCCAGACCGTGTAGTTAGGCCTTTGATAGCTTCCTGTAATTCTATCTGTCTTTTCTACCACTTCCCTCACCTTCTAACATCTAACGAAGACTGCACACACATGCTACAGAATGTATGTTTTCTGACTGATTAGAGGAAGAGATTTTGGGTAAGTCCATTTCAGGAGTAGACTGGGATGAATTTAACCATTAAGGAAATGTGAGAGACCTCTGATTTCAGAGGTAGTAAAAAGGTGGGCAAAACACTGGCAGTGAGATCTTACATATTCCCTCAACACTTCCCTAACTTCCAGCCTCTTCAACATCTTCAGTAAAACGAGGAAATAGGATATTTATCTCATGAAACGAGAAATCACTTCTCCTGTGCTTAGGAAAATTGGGACCAATTTATATCAATGCAAGTATCATATCTGCATTTATTTTCCCTATGCCTCCAAGTAATAAGCCACTTATTTCTAATGACTAAGTCACTAAGTTATTTAAAGTCAACCAACTTAAAAGTCTCCAGTTTGGTTTTCTTATTTACATCATCTGACACCCATAGCACTACAAATAGTTGAGAGCTAATTTGGAGCTCTTTTCTCAAAATAAGCAGAATAGTTGCAGAAGTTTCTCCGGTACTTTTCAAGACTGCTTCTACTGGAAAGGAAGCTGAAAAGAGCCTTATCAGTCAGGACAAACTTCTTATCATTGTTAAGCAAAAGAAAAGCCATCTAGGCAATAATTGAGAAAATCAGCTTCAAAGCCAGGGAACCAGGAGAGACTTGTTTTTCATCAAAATGTATTAAATTCCAGAAAATGCCAGAAGAGCTATATTTTGAAATGTAGATTGTACTCTCCATTCCTGAGTTTTACTCAACTATACTCTTCAATAGCAAAATATCTTCTTTTTCTGGTTGCTCAATGACTAAAACACCTAGGAATACATACACTCAGAAATCACTTTTCTTAGGGTGCCTGGGTGGCTCAATCATTAAGTGTCTGCCTTTGGCTCAGGTCATGATCTCAGGATGCTGGGATCAAGCCCTGCATGGGGCTCCTTGCTCAGCAGGGTGTCTGCTTCTCCCTCTCCTACTCCCCCTGCTTGCGTTCCCTCTCTCCCTGTGACTCTCTCTGTCAAATAAATAAATAAAATCTTTTAAAAAATCAGTTTTCTTAACATGCATTTCACTTTTTAACATATAGAAAGGTCAACAACCAATCTATGAAATTCGAAAGGATTCATTCCAAAGAATCTTCAAGCCTGGAACTAGGTTAGGAAGAACCTGATTTATTGGAAGACAAAAATGGCACCAGGACTGTAAGTCAAGTAGTGAGGAATGTGTGTGCATGTGTGAGTACTGCAGCCCTACTTCCAGTTCTCGGACAGAAGTTGCTGGTCATGTTTTTTTGTTTTTGTTTTGTTCTATTTTTTTACAATTTACATGTTAAGTCAGGGTTTTGAAGAGCTCATGGTGTTATTTTACTTAAGTATATTGTGTTATCAAAGCACACTTCCTAATTTCCCTCCAAATATTGCACAGATTTACCTTTAGTAGATACATTTTCACATGACATAATTGTCAACTGATGCTCAGTGTAGCTACTCTGCCTTCTCACTCCGAGTCCTAAATTCCTTTTCTTATTTTATGGAGTTAACAACTGTTACCTTTGCTGAATTATTAGTATATGGTAGGCTCTGTGCTGCGCTGACACATACATGTTATCTAACTTAAGCCTCGGAACAACTCTGTGATGTAGGTGTTACCACTGTTTGACAGGAAAGGAAACGGAGTCTCGATGAGGTTGTTGTTATTTAGTCTTCACAAATAGCAAAGACAAAATTCAAACTCAAGTATGTCTACAGTTATTATCACTTTATACATTCAGTGTGTCTCCATTTAGGACCACGGTACAATTTGTTATTATTTTCCAGGTCATCCTTTCCTGTAAAACCGAACAGTTGTCCTTTTCTGCATAGCGGTCCGGTTCTACCCCTTCCGACTCCACTCTACTGCACCTGCTGCCATCTCTCTGTCAATTCTGGCAAAAGGAGTTTGTACCGCACAGAATCCTAGGAAAGCAGTGGCGAGGGGTAAGAAGAATATTGGTCACTGGGTTCTGGCCCAGGTACTGCACGTGACTTGCGAAGTTGCTTTTAACAATTTACGATCCCCTGTTAACAGTTTTTCATTACAGACATCATTGTGGTACATTATTTACCTCCCAAGGTCCCCAGGAATATCGGATTGGGTAGAATAATAAATGTGAAAGTGCTCAGAGAAGGATCAAGTATGATATAAAAACAAGGATAGTCTGATGATCCTCCCTGTGTCTTCGACACAACAGGTATGGAATCCACAATATTATGGCACGCCATGGCTAGGTCAGCCATGATGTTGACCACTTAAGACATTATCTTCTCGGGGGTCACTGCAGTTAGGGACTTGCCTAACGTGCACGGAGGGCCTGTGAATTCAAGTGACAGAAAGATCACCTAATTTGCCAGGCATGTGGATTTGGGTCCTTAACTGTCATGCTGCATGTGGAGCTCATTTCCATTTATCTGGGAAACATTCTATCATCACGAACCAGTGCTCCCTGGCGCCTATGGTTGGAGTGCATTAAATTTCTCCCTCTTTCAAAATTTCATTATGGTATCTTATATTTTTAGGTATCATGAATCAATCATCTCCGAGCACTCTTTAGTCATCACTGACAGCAAGGCTTCTTATCATGGAAATAATGACTCTTCTGATGAAGTATTAGGTTTCTTTCTAAAATTGTTAGGTCAATTCTTTGTTCTTCCTTCCTTTCTTGCTCTGGAATCCTGTGGTGTACTTGGAAGGAAATACAGGGTAAGATTTTTAGCCCAGCTGTGTGCTGGGGGCTAGATGCACTGCTCCTCCACCAGGGTCCCTGTACACCGTCTACATACTACATAAGTCCAGGTCATTCTGGGCCCCAGAACAGTATATAATTTTCCTGATTTAACACTGGGCCTACTTACTTTGGGTGATCATCTTTATATTCCTGCCAGAAAACTACTGCTGTCTCAATTTTCTTTTGTTGGAAAAAGATCACATTTTTTTTGGTGAAAGTGTAAGAGCTGAGGTGAAAGATGAGCCAGGTTCTCCACTGAGCTCCTCAGAAGAAAGCATGTCAAGCCTAGAGCTGGGAAATATGAAAGGGAGGCCCTCCAACCCGGGGAGGGTGGGGTTGTAGAGCAAGTAGTGCTGTGGCTGGTTAGGTCACGTCGCCCTGTCTTCCTGGATGTCTTAGGAGGAAGAGCAGGCAGATGACCAGCACAGGCAGGAAGGCTAATCACTCCTCTCAAGAGCTCAGCAGGGCAGAGACTGCAATTTTTTCCTCTAAAAATAAGAATAACAGTTGATATGTGCTCTCTTCCCATCCTTACAACCTAAATTTATCCCAACTGATGCACCACTCTTGTCTTCCTGGTTTCAGAGTGGCTACTGAGAAAAGTTTTGTGCTAATAGAATTCAGAAACACTTTTTAAAACTTTCTAGGTGTTAAAATGCCAATTACTAACATTTCTCCTTCTTGTCAGGGGATATACGTTTATTTCCATTTATAAAATGGTTTACTCCTCAATTAATAAAAGTTAGTTTATATAATCAAAGGTTCTGTGTGGCAGACTGAATGCTAAATGCTCTCCATGCTGTCTCTTTTATCAGCACAACAATGTCATGAGTATTTACCATTAGTCACACCATTTTGCAGGTGCAAAAAGTCAAGTACACAGAGGTTCAGTGCTTTGTTTTTGATTACACAGCAAGTGGCTAAACTCAGACATCCTGACTTGCAAAGTTTGGTCAAGGAAGTGGGAGATTTTAGTGTGCTCCTAGACGTGATACTTTTCTTTCTACTAGTTTTCTTTCTTTGATGGCCTCTGTCTGTATTGGCATCTTCAATACACCCTTTTTTAACCTGAAAAATTAATAAAGTCTTGTCTTTTCTATTTTGTTACCAATGCCAGGATTCTTGGGTTAGGAGTTGACAGTGATGACAGTGATTCAATCAACAAGTCCAATGACAGGAGGAGACCTGCAGACTCAAGTCTAGTGTAGCATTTGCTGCTCCTTGGGGCATATGAACCAACAGAGAAAGCATATGGCTCTTCACGGAGGCAGCATGTCCTGTCATGTGGTATTATTCAGAATATGCTGGGTCACTGATATCATTTGAGGAAAAGTACTTAATACCAAGAAAATTCCACAGGAAACCAATTCTATTACCAATTCTATTCTTGTGATAAAAATCACAAGAAAGCATGATTTCATTCCTCCCGGATTTCCTATTCCCATAAGAGAGGAACTTGCCCTCTATTTTGCTGAACGTATACCCCATTTCTTTCTTCAGGGTTGGTAAGTATTTTTAAAATGAAAACAAAGGCTCTTATGGTATTTTAGCATTTTCTAATAAGGACCTCTAATATGAAAGGTTATTAGTGTTTCAAAGTGGGATACATGTAGATTGATTAAGAATTTATTGTGTACTCATTATTGAATAGATTTTTCTGTTACTCAATATAGGAAGGTTCTGTATTAGCAGTCATGTACTTTTTGCAGACTTTCAAGTATGCTTAATCTAACATAACAAACTCATTCATCTCTTAAGTAATTATTATAAGCAGCCAATCATGTGTTAGTTAAGATGTTGGAATAGAGCCTGCTCTCTCTAACCTCAGTAGGGACTGTGGCTCATTTCTTTACTCAGATCATATCTGTATGCCTTATGAGGGCCTTACCAGAAGACAGAATAAATCATCTACTGGCAAGAAGCCAATCCCAGCAGCAACAGGTCCCCCATTCCTCAGTGGGTTTATTATCATTATTTGTTGTACCCTCAGTATGTGCCAGGCACTCTGCTAATCACTCCGTATGCGTCATATTCTTTCAATCTTGTAACAACTCCATTCTCCCCATTTTACAGACTAGGAAATTGAGTGTCAGAGAGACTAAGTAACTTTCCCAAGACCAGGAAGGGATGCAACTCAAACTAGTTCTTCTGACTCCAAAGGGACAGCCAGAACTAATATTCACTCCCTGTTGCATATCACGATGCTTAAAAATGCTTTTAAGAGCTTTCCTAATGTGTGACAATGATCCATTCTATTTTATTGTTTAAAAAAAAAAAAAGATCCAGTGGTGCCTGTCAGTCAGTTAAGCATCTGCCTTAGGCTCATGTTACGATCCCAGGTCACAGGGATGGAACCCCATAACAGGCTCCATACTCACTGGGGACTCTGCTTCTCCTTCTGCTACCCTCCTCCCTCATTCTCTCTCTCTCTCTCTCTCTCTCTCTAATAAATACATACAATTAAGAAAAAAATTCCAAAATCACAGAAAGGTTAAAATAGTTCACATTGAAAAAAAAATGGTGTTGTGAAAACAAATAAAAATCACCTTTTATTATTTTGTTTCCTACTGGTTTCCTGGTAGGAACCAATTTTGGTGAATGAAATACCTTGAAAGGGGGACTCACTTTCTTTTCTTTTTTTTTTTTTTTAAAGATTTTATTTATTTGTCAGAGAGAGTGAGCGAGAGCGAGCACAGGCAGACAGAGTGGAAGGCAGAGTCAGACGGAGAAGCAGGCTCCCTGCGGAGCAAGGAGCCCCATATGGGACTCGATCCCAGGACGCTGGGATCATGACCTGAGCCCAAGGCAGCTGCTTAACCAACTGAGCCACCCAGGCGTCCCAGGGGGACTCACTTTCATTGACCAAGACCTGAATATCCCGCACAACCTGACCAAACTTCAGACAGGCTTTTTCCTGCCTCTGGGCTCCTGGCCTCCCTTTCTTTTGTGCATTTACTTTAGAAAACTTATAATTTCAATTTTCTTCTCTGCCCCTTTGATATGTAAATATTTTAAAAACCTCTTGCTAGTGTTAGAACCCAGGATTCTTTTTCTCAAGGACCCCAAGAGCTGTCTCTTTGAAATATAACCTTCAAGGGTGATAACTCCCCATCTCCCAATTTCTGTGGGAAGTTAGGAGCCTACCTTGGAGCAGGAGTTGTAACACCACCTCCGGTCATGAAGATATTTGAAGGAAAAGGATTACTTTTCCTTTGGGTGAAGCCATTTAGCAAAACACAGGTGGTCTACGATCCTTGCATGGAAGCTCTTATAAACTCTCCAGTCTTCTTTTTTTCAGTTGAGTTGAGTTTGAGGTGAGCTCTGGTTGAGTTCTGGCCTCCATGTATTACAATAATCTTGAATAAATCTTCCTTGCATGTTTAATTTGCCCCATGTAATTTTTGTTTTGATATTGTTGCTCTCAGAAGAACATGGGAAAAGCGAGTATAAATGATGTCTAATGACTTTCTTCTGTTTTAACCATACAGCATTCAGTTTTATTCTAGTTTTCTGGACAATTAAATTTACATGGGAAAAAAATGATTCCTGCACCACAATGTTATACACTGAATGCCTACTAGCCCATCAGTGCCCCAAATACAGGTGCTTGCCCTGCCCCTTTATGATTAGCTGGGCCCTGACTCTATATGATTGGCTTTCAGTGTAGTCTGGTGCTTAGGAGATACTCTAGATGTTTCCAAAAATGAAGTCCTAATTATTGCTGTTTTTCTGGCTATAGCACAAAATTTCCATTTTAACAGCAATGTATTGGCTATTATGGCTAATTAAACTTGCTTTTGAATAATTACATAATACATACACAAAATTTAAATGTAGCACAAAATTATCTTCTAATCAGGCTTTAAAAATATGATCTAATAAGTGATATATTCCTTTAAATGATTGTGATTACTTATTTAATGAAAAGATGCGCCTTGTTCAGTATACATATCTTTATTCCTAATGTGGTTAATGGGATCACTTCAATAGAAATCCTTTGATCTTTTCTCAAAATAGCGCACTGGAAAGCCACTCAAAATTGCATGGTAATTGCAGCAAATTTAGCCTAATGAACAGTAATACATTTAAAGGACCTTTTGCCATCAAATTTAAATTTCTGCCAGCCATGGAATTATTTAAATGAACATTTAAAAAATTAATCCTATATTTGTGAGATGCCTGAATTCTAGAACAATCTTCTGCATTCCAAGAAATTAAAAGCTCACCTTTTCTAAATTCGAGTGTTCAAGCTCTCTTATCTTATAAAAAGTAACTTAATCTTTCTGTTTCCCTAGCTATGAAAATACTTCATAGTTTTGTAAAATAATGAAATATAATGTTTATGAAGTACTAAGAACAATGGCAAACAGTATAAATCTTCTCTAAAACCGGTTATTAATGTTATCTATCATTATTTGTATAACCTGAGCCCCACTCAATGTGATGTCACTGCTGGGCAATCAACAGGTATTCTCTGAGGGGGCTGTCCTGATTACCTTATCCCCATTAGTTCAGCAAGTGGTTAAGAGATTGGCCACAAAAATGACAAACCTTTTCCTCTGCTTCAATTTTTTTGTTAGTAAGCTTTCCTTTTTCTCATTTAAAAATAGTTTGATCTAAAAGTGGCCCCATATCCTATTAGGTTCCCCTCCACCCCCACCCACAAATAGAAAGAGCACAGGCAAATCATTCTAAGCATTATAAATTTACGAGGAGATTGTCCTTCCTAAGTGGGATCCCAGGAAACAGGAAGCTGGTCCTGTTTCCTGTGTAACAAATGACAATTTAGAGTTACTCATCGGGAAGCTCCCATACCAAAGAGCTTCGTTATCTTCATTTATAATCTCAGCCTTAGGTATAGTCTTAGATGTCATCTCCTCTAATTTCTTCCGGAGTTTGGAGAAAGGGGTCTGTTTAGAAGAGGGCCTCAAAACTAAGGGCACAGGCAGGCTTAAGGACCATTTTGGAACATGAAGTCGTTTGCAGGGCTGCCATTTTGTCAGCTTACTAAGTGAATCAAAAACATAAGATTTCAAAGAACTCTGTTTTACAAAGCCTTCTTTTCATGTGGGGAAAAAGGTCTTGGAAAATATGTATATTCACATAATACAAACTGTAATAACAGCAAACATTCCTATAGCATGTATTACGACCAAGACACTGTTCTACAACATGTTTTCCACATATTAATTCTCTTAATCTAAGAACCGTATCTCTGGGCTGAGAGAAAAGCACAAAAGTTGCAAGTCTTTTTTGAGAAGTGTGAAGAAAAAGTCATCCGCTTGTCCCCTGTCCAGGCTGCTGAAACTGGGCATTTTAGGGCAATGGTGGCCTGTGACCTAGTTACTTCATTCCAAAAGGCAGGGTTCAATTAGACCTCCTAAATTGTATAGCCACACTCTCATATTCTCAAACACTAAATTTATACCAATGTGAAGTTGTTACCCAACGCTAACCATGCAGGCCTGTGTGGCTAGAGTCAAGTTTAATTGAGTTCCATGTGTTCTCACCCAGGGGGTTGCTCCCGATCCAGTTTCAACATGTACACTTCCCATCAGGAGGCCTGAGTGGTTTCATCAGTTGCCCACCAATTTTCGGCCAGGAAAAGTAACAGCATTACGTAAAAGGGAAAAAATAGCTTGAATATTCTTTTTTTATATAACTGAACTGGGAAAATGAAAAGCAACCATTTATGTTCTACTTCATGCCAGGCATTGTAGTTGGTGCCTTTAGTACACATGTTTTAATTCTTGCAACAACACGAGAAATAGGGGAATATTTTAATGTCAAAGATGAAGAACCCAGCAATCATAAAGAATCACTGAAAAAGCGCGTGGCGTAGAATGAAAGATGTTCTTTTGCAGAATGGAACTGAAGGTGTAAATGTTCTATTTTTGTTCCCAGAGCTTAAGACAGCAAAGGGTGGTGAAGTAGGACTTAATATTACTTGATCAATGGTGAAACTGAAAATCCACCAAATATATAGCTTCCCTCCTCATTAAGAGTTTTGAGTGGAACCACATAGTGATTCAAATTTATCAAACACTTGATAAAAAGGTAGGCTTTACTGTTGTTCAAGAAGGTGCCAGATTTTCCCTGTTTCCTTAATAGCACCTTAGGAAGAAACCTAAATGAGCATAACCCATTTTCACAGAAGAAACTATTTTTTCAAGAGAGGGTGGGTCCAGGGTGATTAGAGAACCTTCATATGGAAATATTCAGGGATTCTGAAAGAGTTTAGTGTGAAATACAGGGAAGATTTGGTCAATCTACTTGTAAAAGTAATTATGCATCTTTTTATAAAAATATCTTCTTTTGTTGGGAAGCTTGGGTGGCTCAGCCAGTTAAGCCACTGGCTCTTGGTTTTGGCTCCGGTCATGTTCTCAGGGTCCTGGGGTCGAGCCCTGCATCTGGCTCTGGATTCAACAGGGTGTCTGCTTAAAGATTCTCTCCCTCTGACCTTATCCCCACTCTTTGTCTCTCTCAAGTAAATAATCTTTAAAAAAATCTTCTTTCACTTGTTTAAGGATTAGGAAAAAGGCATAGCAGATATATATATTTCTGAATATTTAATTCAGCATGTAACTTTCCTAAAAAAATCAGGTTCCTAAAATATGACCTGCTAATATCTGAAATGATTTCTATCAAGTTATATCTAACAGTAAAGTCTAATAACAGCAGCAACTGTAGTTTTTTTTTTTTTAATTTATTTGACAGACAGACATCACAAGTAGGCAGAGAGGCAGGCAGAGAGAGAGGTGGAAGCAGTCACCCTGCTGAGCAGAGAGCCCGACATGGGCTTGATCCCAGGACCCTGGGATCATGACCTGAGCTGAGGGCAGAGGCCCAACCCTCTGAGCCACCCAGGCGCCCCACAACTACAGTTTTTGTCCATGTTATTTTATGTTTGTATTCAAGAAGAAAGAAAACCAGAAAAATACATTTAAGAAAACCAGTACGTCGGTACACCAAGAAACAAAGACGTGCAGGAGGGGCATCCTATAATGAAACAATATTCAGATTAGAATGGGATTAAAAAAAACCAACAACACTGCTATTCAAAAAATATTTGGAAAATGGAAAAAAAATCATATATACTAATGATTTCATAAGAAGCTATCACAAATAACCAAGTCTGCCAAAAGAGCATCACTGGATGAATGATAAAGATGGGTATGAAGAAAATCATAGGGAATTGGACAGAAAAAGCTAATGTAGAAAAGAGTTCTCACTTACAAAATATAATGGAGAAAGAGGTGCACTCATGAAATACATCATCAAGACACTACCAAGGAAAGGTAAGATCACAAGAAGAGCCTACAGTGAAAGATGACATTGAAGCAACAGAATTTGAGGTTTTCATCTTAAGAGAATTGATGAACTGAGAGCTATGGAGAGTGGAAAGAAATAGTGAGGGAGAGGATGGGATGTTCCAGTAGACTTGGTGCAAGAGTATGGAAGGAGTTGCCATCACACAGTCAGCAGCTGCTGCTCCCTGTCCACTGGGCAACGGACTCTGATGAGTGGAATAAAATGAAAATTCACTCAGCAAACCCATGCAGGGAGCAAGATGAACAGGTTTCCTGCTTTGCGGAGCGATGCAAGCTGTGCATTAAGGAACAAGTAACAGGCAAACCAGATTCGTTCTGATGGTGATAAGTATGAAGAAAATGGGACAGAAAGAGAATCTAGAGTATGGCTATTAACAAACTGCTTCTCACTTTCCATCATGCTACAACATGAGAAAACAGAGGTCTGGTGAATAAGGAGAGAGGATGACAAAAAACCTCTCCCTTTCTCTCCTCACTTCTTCTCCGCATACCCTCACTATTGTGTTCTTAGGGCCAGTGTCCCCAGCGAAAGGGGGAGACAGTAAGCTGGTCTATAAAGAATGGTTAATAAGACCTGTAAGCAGTGGCTAGAAGAACTGAATCATTTAGCTGTGCCCAGGAGGAAAAAAAAAATTGCACAATTTTAAGTGTAATCAGAGTTCTCAACTGAATTTGCTAGGTACTCAGGGTGAGAATTCTACATACAAAAAGAATGATGACCTATACTCGGTCAGCAAAAGAAAAACTGAGGCCAGAGGAAAACCAATTACAGCAAGTACTGTAATTGGGAAGACTCTATACCACTTTCAGCACTATGTTAATATAGTAAGAAACACTGCAAAAATCAACATTCTCTCAAGAAAATGCTAATTGGGAAAACAAAAGAAAACACAAATATAAACAGACACACACCCGCACACACCCCACCATACAAACATACTAGACTAGAGGATAGACAATCCATGCTAGAGGATTTCAGAGAAAATCATATATAAAAACGAATGTCAATATGGAGTATTACTGGGCCATCAAAAAGGATAAATACCCACCATTTGCATCCACATGGGTAGAATTGGAAGGGTTTATGTTGGGTGAAGTAAGGCAAGCAGAGAAAGACGATTATCATGTGGTTTCACTCATATATGGATCATAAGGAATAGAGTGGAGGACCATAGGGAAAGGGAAAGAAAACTGAATGGGAAGAAATCGGAGAGGGGGACAAACCATGAGAGACTCTGGACATCAGAAACCAAACTGAGGGTTACAGAAGGGAGGTGGGTGGGGGATGAGGGAACTGGGTGATGGATGTCAAGGAGGATATGTGTACCGATGAGAACTGGGTGTTATATGCAACTAATGAACCACTGAACATTATATCAAAAACTAATGGTGATACATTGGCTAGTTGAGCATAATAAAAAATTTAAAAATATTTAAAAAAATGTCATGATTGGACATGTGAAAGTCAGAGAAATTAAAAAAAGAAGAAATTTAGGAAAGGAGAAGGCAAAGAAATGGGGCTGATGTAATAGAGAAAAAAGAAATAACTTTTTTTTTTTTTTTTAAACTAACACAGAAAGAATGAGAATACCAGTGGGAAAAAAGGCAGGAAGTTGGCAAAGGAGCCCAGGATGGTATCATGAAGTGACCCTATCTGTCCAGACAACCAAAAGGGAATTGTTGCAGAGACCAATAAACTGTTGGAACGGAATGGATGATCACCAGTGTTCTCACCACATTCTGGAGGCCAAGAATTTTGATGGGTGAGGTGGAGAGGCCATGACCTGTCTACATCTCCTGATCTTCTCTTGCCGAGGTAGGACTGAGTCCCTGCTCCTTGCTGCCACCTAGTGCTCAGGGTATGTGGCTACAATCGGAGGGACGTGATACCCCGAAGATGCAGGATAGGCATCCTGAGCCATTTTTTAAAATTCAGATATCAGAATAGCAGATTCATTTGAAAGAGATATACTTAAGAAGAAGACCAATTTGTTATTGTATGGTGACATGAACTTCTTCTGGGATTCCTGTGACAGCTACAGGTCATGAGCTAACTGACCAGGGATAGTATAGACTTCGTCTCCCTCGCCTTGTTTACCTAACCAAGAAAATTACTGAATTTGAAGAAATGCCGCTTTACAGAGGAAATGAATGGAAATGACCCCGGTATTAGGTATTATGAATATCTGGAAGCAAACCCGGCCTATGATTCACTCATTTTCAGGGTTAAAAGCCAACAACTTAATGGTAAAGGGGTGCTTTGGAAACATTATTTTTGTGTTAGTCAGTCACACCTATCACAAAGAAGGAGGAGAAATTATGCATCAACTAGAGTTAAAACGCACCAGCTTACACTTTAGGGAGACGCCGCAAGAATCAAATATTTCTCGATTAAATGTATCAAGGATTCTACCTGCTGTTTGTTTGACTACTACCATAATACTCTTTCTTCTGAAATTCAGAAATTTATCACTTAAGATAATTTGCTGGCAGAGTGAGTGGTGGGGACTTTTTATCAGTAGAAAGGTCAAATAATTTTCCACAGTGCACTGCCATTTTTAAGCTTTACAATTTTACTATAGGTGACCCAAGGGAAAGCTCATTATACCATTATACACAAAAATTACACTGTGAGTTAATGGAATGTGAACAGTAAGGCACCAGCCTTGTGTGCTGTCCCCCACTGCTTTTTCTGAAATACCTAATCTTAGTGGGTTTTGTTTTTAAAATTTGTTTTTCAATAAATTGTGGGGGAATTTTTGCACATGAAGAGCAAAACCCCTTGTCTCACAATGAGACATTGTTCAATGGAGTGGGCTTCTAGATAGAAATGCAAGGCTATTCTAAGGACGACAGCATGCAATACAGATTTAGAGTAAAGCAAAAAAAGTAAGAAAAAAAGTCGACTAACCTAACCCACCTGAGCTCGGCTCACAGGGGTCAATGTCCTCGTCGTCGCTGGGACATTCTGCTGACGCCACGAGGATGTCGTCGGTGGTCTGTAAAAGAATCACATCGAGTGGATTAATTTTTTTTGTCTTTTAATTTTTAAATTTTTATTAACATATAATGTATTATTAGCCCCAGGGGTACAGGTCTGTGAATCGCCAGGCTTACACACTTCACAGGTGAGTAGATTAATTTAAAGGGACCTAGCAGATATGCTCATCTTTCTCCCAGTGACAAATGAAACATCATTTGTGTTTTCCTGATAGGCTGAGAAACCAAATTCAGTATTTCCCTTCCCAAGGACACAGAGCCTACATTTTTCGACCTATTTTAGATCTCCCATGGAAGTATTTGCATATTTGTGAAAATCTGATTGCAACTTGTTTTACATAAGCACACAGAAATGGTGACAGCCAACTTGCAGTACCCATTCATCCAACTGCACAGAGAAGCTGCACACGGTAGCATACAGGGGTTTAAAACAACCTGGCATAAGCAGATGATTTGAAATTTATTACAACCCTGGAGTGCTACAAAGTATGCATCAGTAGGCTTTATGCAGTACTTGTGCTTAGCTTCCTAAAAGCAGAATAGCTATAACCTTTTATATTCATGACCAGGTAGAATTTGATGAATCTTTGAGATATAGCTTGTCATTATTAGGGAACACAGATTAAGCAGAGAATATATTTCACTGATGCATTAAAGGGAAGCAAATATAGTCCATTTGAGGAAGTGTGTGTGTGTGTGTATGTGTGTGTGTGTGTGTGTGTGTGTGTGCGTAGCTTTCACACTTGATTCTTAGTTTTGCAGTATTCAGTAGCGGGTATCATTTCACCGTTGTCCTTTTCATTATTAAGGTTTTTTCATTATTACGCTTTTCATTGAAAAGCGCATGAGGGGTTGATATTTTATGGCAAAAAGGATAGAGGTGACAGTTTTCTCTGTGACATTCTAGTTGCTTCATTGCACTTACAGCAAAAAAGATAACCATCACTGTAATAAAAAGCAGAGTGTGTAAATCCTAGCAGTTAGCCACATAATCAACACATTTACAAGCACCAAAGGTTGTCCTTTACTGCCACTTACAAGGAGCAGTAAACTCGGCATAGATATTGCATAGAAATTGTGAAGGTTGGCATCAGATTTGGCTAATGCTAAAGTAACAAAGA
The DNA here is from genome assembly GCF_964662115.1 of Mustela nivalis. Classification (NCBI taxonomy): domain Eukaryota; kingdom Metazoa; phylum Chordata; class Mammalia; order Carnivora; family Mustelidae; genus Mustela; species Mustela nivalis. Next base: position 70,742,863 of record NC_139027.1, on the reverse strand, counting down.
ATTCAATGCATAAGACAAAATATCTCATTAGTTTTGCTAAGGATTAAAGATAATTTTTAGATGACACTCAGAACCACAATACTGATGATGTCCTTATTTAAAAATGGAATTACAGTAATATAGATTCTACATGAAAGAAAAAAAAAAAGGAAAATGGTATGACTCATTTTCCTTAAAGGAGGACTTAGTATAGTCAGAGATTAAAATATAAACAAATAAATGTTAGGAAATTTTTGCCTTTTGAAAAATGAAGACGAAGGATAATATACTTCTGTGACAAAACTCAGCTTAAAATTCTTTCAAGTGCAGGGTCTTTAATTACTGAAAAATAAAGAATTTGTTCAGATGCTACTACATCATCATGTAACTTTAAACAAACACAGGCATTTAAATACCATTTTGAGATGGTTTCATGTTATTTTGCTCTTCATTCTCCTGAGAGACCGCTGGGTGACTGGATTCATTGATTTTGCTGCTATTATTTTAAAAGAGTTAGTTCAAAGTATCAGTTTTCCTGGAATTGTAACTGTTCATGTCAGTGATAACTACCAGCAATTGGTGCTCTGGTCACACAGGTATCTTTCATTAAAGTGAGCTTTAAAAGGCAAAACCCATCCTCCTTTTGGCACCAGCACATTTTACAGGATAACATCCAAACAGACTTGATAATAGCAAGTTACTGGATTATGAGGTCATGCAGGTCAATTTTTCCAATTCACCCCAGAGCAGATTATCTGGTTTTTATATTTTGTTTGTTTGTTTTTTAGAGTCAACTTAAAAGTGGAAAGCTTTTTATTTATTTATTTTTTTTAAAGAGTAGATACTCTTTAAAGTTACTTTCAAGGTTACAAGAGAATTTCTCATTGCCCTTGAGGAATTTTAATTATATTGATGAAATTAGTATAGGCTTGTTGTTCTCTTCTTGACGGGGGGGGGGGGGGGGGGGAGGAGGATGAGAATAAATTTTTTTTTATCCTGTGTTTCTCATCCCAGGAATGATGCTGCTCCCTTTCTCCTCCTTTACCTGGGGCTTGTGGTGGTCATGGTGGGGGCATTTGGTAATGTCTGCAGACATCACAGCTGGGCTGGGGACTCTTGGGGGACTGTCTGCTACTATTAGAATCCAGTGAGATTCCGATTCTAATAGGAAGTTAACAGCAGCTTCCCTTGCAGAGACACAACCTATCCTGTGCATGCAACCGCCCTCGCAGCACAAAGAATTTTATGAATCACAATGTCAGCAGTGCGGAAATTGTAAAAGTCTGCTTTAAAAGTGTAAAACTTGTTCTGAGCCTTATTTTTCTCATCTGAAAAAATGGAGGGATAAAAGTTCCTATTGTTGTAAGGATTAGCCAGAAAAATTACCTAAAATAAGACCACATTGTAAATGCTCATAAAGTTTGTGATATTATCAACATAATTGTTGTTATTTCAATAAATGTAGCACTGATTTAATCTTCTTTTGCACTATATATAAGTAATATAATTTTAGATATTAAACCGGAAGTGGTATATGTGAATTATTCTCAACCTTCCAGATCTCACATTATTAGTATTTATATCAAAATACAGTAGCTATGTTGGTACTTTGTTGAACTAAGCTTCCATCTTTTACTGCTTAGATTTACATTTTGAATAGAAATCAAACATCAAATATAAATAATGAAGGCTGCTTCTTAAAATAAATTCATGGGCTAAAAATGTGGACTCAGTGGATAGTGTTTCATGAAGACTAAATTATTTAAGCCACACAAGCTAACTTTTGTTTTAAAGTTGACCTATTTTCTACATAGGAATAATTCCACAGCAAACAAAAAGTGTGAGAATGTTCTCAGTGTTATCTTTCACAAAACCCAGCACCTAAAATAACAGAAAACATCATAAAATAAATAGTACCTTCTATAGCCCTCCTACAGTAGAAAAAAAAATCACTGTATAAATATGACCTTACTATAAAACTGTATTTTAGTTTTTAATGTACTTTTTCTGTATAATGAATACACATTCTTGTTTTTCATATTTATTCTCCTCAGAAATAGAAAACCAGCAATAGTCTTCTGAATAAAAGATCTTGAATCAATAGATGCCTTGGCAGAAATCATCACTTCATGAAAAATCAGGAAGTGGCTCAAGAGTAGGGAAAAAAATCAAATCTCATTTCGGAGGCTGAATTAACTGAACAATATTCTAGCCAAAGCTGTGTAATTTAAATTTAATTCCCTGTGTTTGGAGCTGCCTCTCTATGACACGCTGTTGAGAGAGTGGTAGAAAGAAACTCAAATATGTCACATTAATCAATTCTATTCTTCGGTATACTTTCCCTGATGTTTATAACCTTTTTTCAGAAAAGAGACAACCTGCTGAAAGAGACAGAATAGTAATCAAGCAAAAGCATTAGCTTTACATAACCGTCCATTTAGATAAATGTCCCTAACTGGGCATTTAACCACTCACAGGTCAACATGCCAGGCTGGTCTTCCCTAATTCAGAAGGGCCCATACACTCACATGGCAAGCATCTATTCTCATTCAAAATGTCTACTCAAAATATCTAGGTTTCCTTACCTTTAGGGGAAAAAAATGATGTGGACAGACTTTAAGAAATAAAGGTACTGAAACCTAATTCATTATGCTCTGTGGGAAAACACCAACATGTTACAGAATACAGAAATATAATCAGGATGGGGGAGAAAGGATGTGTATAGCAAAAAATTACAACAACTTATTTCACTTATGGGACAGCCATGGTTATTAAGAGAGACACCATTTGGTGGGTTAGAAAGTAGAGAAAGTGGTATATTTTTGTTCTTTCTTACTTACAGGCATCCTCCCTCCCCCCCCCACCAACCTTTTATGGTGGAAATTGCTGCACAGTCACTTGCTATCACTTAAAAAAAAAATACAGCACAAATGCGTATCTGTGTGGCAAAGAGGTATGATGAGAGGGTAGATAAACTTCATCTGTAAGGTTATATCTCTACTAAGAACAGCAACCCTATACTTTATTCCTCATGATAATCAGCTTTACTGAAGACTGATACATTCTGATGAGAATGCCCACAAGAAAACTCTATCAGGACAGACTTGCTTTGTTGAGGAAAAGAAGGAACTCCCACTACGCAGAAGGATGTCCACCATGAATTTGATGTCCACAAAGAAATTCATGATTTACTTTAAAATTGTGATTATAACTTTGTTTCTAAAGGGCAAGAGTTTATCTGGCTATACATCCAAATACAAGGTTGAGAATCATTGTCTCAAGCAATGGTGCTCCCTGGTATAGCAGGATTGAGCCTAATCTTTCACTACTGTGATGGATGTTTAAACTGAGTTGATCGAGCTGATGGACAGGGTGAGTATGGAACTAACTGATATGAGACATGTTTTGGTAACTGAGGGACACCTGTTCTTGCTGATACTTTTGTCTGTGTGAAGCTATTCTGGAAGTGAAAGAGCATTCATGTCTGGCTTGCAGGACTGAATCTGATAGTCTCTCCAGAAAAGATTTATTGCTAGGCAGGGTTCCATGGGGGGCAGGGGGGGGAGTCGAGATTCAGAATTAGTGTTACAAATTGCCCAAGCCAAGGTCCAATGCATTGCACTGATAAACCTGTAAGACGAGAAGTTTCTAGGAGTTGGGGGAAGTGACAAATTTTAAGAGGAAAACTGCAGAAAAACAACTCCATTGTAGTGCATATGGACAATTTCCAAACCATGGGTCAGTTTGGCCAAATCGAAGCAATAAAGAAAGTACATCCAATTGGCAGTTTTAATTAATCAACAACCCTATTAAAGGTGCACAATGAGTTTAGAGACTGCATAGATTCTATGGTAGCTTCCACAGAAATCTCAATCAAGCTTTTGGTTCTTATTTGTCAATTATTTCTCTGAGTAGTAGATACCATGTAAAGATGTCAATCCCATGGCTAACTAATCTCATAAAAATAAAAGCAATGAACTATGATCCAATATGTGAAGCGTAGCTCCAGCACATGAATAACAAAAAAACTGAGGATCAATTAGTTACCAACAAATATAAAACACCTCATCTATGCACAGCATTTTCAGGTGGGTACAAGATATGGTCACTACCTAACAAGGTGTAAATTATGTTTTCTGCCCCCAAATAATTTATTGTGCCTGCTCTATTCTAAAGCATGGGGGGAAAAAAATCACTCACTGATACAAATAATAATCAATTCAATTCAAATAGCTTGTTTTTCTTGAAATGCAGCAGTGCTCCCCTATTACTTCATTAAGTATTCACCAACAACATGGTTATGCAGAATGCAGGTGGAGGTGCTATTATTCTGAGCATTAGAGTTAAGTGCATGCTCAAAAAAATACCCGTTTGTACACTCATTTACCCAATTGGAATGTTTGAACATTGGCATTCATGAATATTTAGGGAAAAGCTTAAATATCTCTGAAAACAGCCAGCTTTCACATTTCTTTAACATTTTTTTTTTCCCAGTTGGTGCCTAAGGTTATTACAAAAAGTGACCATAAATCAGCTGTCTGCTTGGGGAAAAGACAGACTTGAAAGCCATGCAATTTTCTTCAAAAATTTTGTCACTATTTAAAATGTGGATTGGATAGAAAAACCATGGAAAAGAGACCATGACATCTCACTCATTTAAACATGCATTTTTATGTGCATTCAATACTGGTCATCCTGACAGGTAAAACTCAAAGGGGAAGATAGGGGTGAGGAAATAATGCCACAAAAAATGAATTTAAAGGAACTATGGAAGAAAGAAAAGAATTGGATTTCTGCTTAGTCAAAAAAGATCATATTTTAGAAAAGTGATGCAAAGTTGCAAACGTGCAAAAGAGAAACCTAGTGTCAGAAAACTTGAAATTAAATTTATATTTTAAAAAAGATAGTATTTCTCTTGTACTTTCTCTTTAAGCTGCTAATGATCTTGATGGCAATATTGCATTTTCATTTTTAGCCAAAGAAATGTAAAAGAGCTGGCCAAAAGACAAAGTTAAAGTCCAGTTTGAATTTTCAGACAGGGATTATAATAATCTGTTCTTCTGGATTCTCATTCATTAGAACATGGGGTATAAGAGCCTCGAAGACTGCTGGAAGTGGAGCGAAGATGCTGAAGGGGAAACCAGAATACGCCTGTTATCAACTCTCTTCTCTCTCTATTCAGTTTGCTTTTGGACAAGGCACTTTCTGAAATGTGTTTGGCCATTTCCAAATTGAATGAACACTGAGAGATGTTTACAATGTAAATCTAGGCTTTTAGCGAAGTCAATATGACTCTCTACTCCAACTATTATGACTGAATGAACTAATTAGTCACACAGGTTGAACTGAAAATCATTATGGGGGTAATGATGCCAAAACAGATTTTTTTTTTATCAGTGTAAAATGCCAATGATTCAACTAACATGTCTCCAAAATTCAAGCTTATGTTGTTGGCATTTAACACATTAAGGGATAGAATCATGTTTTAGCCAAGCAGTCACATATCTTCCTGCATTGCACCAGACCTTAGTGATCATTAGTCTGACCACTTCATTTTACATATCAGGAAACAGAAGCTGCAAAATGAAGTGTTTTTGTTTGAACACAATTATAGTGTCAATTAGTGGCACAACTATGAGACTATACTGACCTCAATAAATTGTGTTTGTCTCTTTATCTTATCCCAGATGACTTCTAACTATCCATTCATCACCCATCCATCCATCCATCCATCCAACCATCATCCATCCATCCAAAACCATTTTGTTCTTTAAAGGATGTGATATGATCTACAAAGATACACGATGAAATACATTTAACATAAGTTAAAAGGTGGCAAAGAAGACTATTAGGTTTCAGATAAGTAACCACTAAAATTATTACAAAGAAAAAACACACACTTATAAGGAGACACAGGCACACAGCTAATTGCACCGTTGATATGGCAGCACACTAAATAGACACTAAAGAGGGAACAAAATGAATGCTAGTGTTTAGTTTTTTAAAATCTGGTTATAAAAAATCAAATATTGATATAATCACAGTTTTTTAAAGTTTTTTTTTAAAGATTTTATTTATTTATTTGACAGAGAGAGAGAGAACAAAAGTAGGCAGAGAGACAGGTGGTGGGGGGCGGGAAGCAGGCTCCCCGCTGAGCAGAGAGCCTGATGTGGGGCTCGATCCCAGAACCCTGAGATAAAGACCTGAGCCAAAGGCAGAGGCCCAACCCACTGAGCCACCCAGGTGCCCCAGTCACAGTTATTTTGAAGTAATACCTGAAGGTTCTTTATTTACTTGTTGTGATCTTTTCTTAGGTGCTTAAAGACTTACACATCATGTCTCTTGTTTCTATACAAAATGTGTAACTAAATTTGGGAGGACAGAAATAAATACAAAATTATTGAAAATTCTCCTGCTTATTCTTTCTCCTTGACTTAGAACACTGCAGGCCAGGGCACCTGGGTGGCTCAGTGGATTAAGCCTCTGCCTTCAGCTCAGGTCATGATCTCAGGGTCCTGGGATCAAGCACTGCATCAGGCTCTCTGCTCAGCAGGGAGCCTGCTTCCCCCTCTCTCACTGCCTGCCTCTCTGCTTACCTGTGATCTCTCTCTCTGTGTCAAATAAATAAAATCTTAAAAAAAAAAAAAAAAAAAAAAGAACACTGCTGGCCATTCTGGCTGCAAAATTACTTCAGTGAGGGGGTATCCAGGGCCGGGGTGGGGGTCAGCTAGTTAAGCATCTGACTCTTGATTTCAGCTCAGATTGTGATCTGATGAACTGAAGAACTGAGCTCCATTCAGACTCTGCACTCAGCTCAGAGTCTGCTTAAGATTCTCTCTCTCCCTCTGCCCTTTAATTCAATGATCTTTTTTCCCCTCTTCTCATTAATACACCAATGAATATACTTCCAACTTCTGAGTTCTCCCTTATTAGCTACTGTTTTCATCACATAAGTGCTAATGAGATCCTTATTTTTCTCTTTCTCATACAGCCATCATTCAAGTTTTGTCAAATTATCTCTCACTACATCCTGGAAATATATAAATGGAAGTGACCATTTATTAATAATATTGGCTGTCTTCCCATATACAATCTAGACAGGCATTTATTGATTAGGGTAGTCTCATTTACACAATGGACCTAGAATTAGAGGTTCAAAATCAAAGATGTGGAAAGAGCCAGAGGAAGCTAGCTACCCATAACAATTCTTTCCTACTGGGCAGTATGAAAACCAATGTCTTCTTGATAGAGCTTTAACCTGGGAACATAGGACAACTTATACTCCACACAATTCTTGGTGTATGGAACAGCAAGAAATAGGGATGTGGTTAGAAATGATGATGATTTAGTTAACAGAAAATTAATCTTTTGATTTTTTTGACCCATGACTTGAATATATGTAAGGTTCTAAACTAGGCTCCCCCAAATAAGCCAATGTCTGAATAGTACTTTAATGTGTGTTTCTGCCAAGCATTGATTGACAGTAAACATTTTCTGGCTCAGATGTTACCATGTTATTTCATTCATACACCGAGAAGATCTAATCTTTTCTGACTGTAGTTAAGCTGGAACTCCAAGCTTCCCTATCTGACTTCTTCATTCCTTGTGGTGCTTACTTTGGTTCCCCAATACATATTTGAAACGGAATACTTTTCAGCCATTTCACTTTAATTTTTAGTGTGATGATCAATAATAGAAAATATAAGTTAGTTCAGAAATTAAGTTACAAATCTGGATTTTAAGCAATATGCATCATCTTGGACTAATATTTGTGTTTTTGACAGTACTTAAGAATATATATGCTATATATGTAAGGATATATTATACATGTCAATACGTATGCTATATATGTATATATAATCGCTTGAATAGATGCATCATAATAACTTCTCTATCTCACAGGGATCTTGTGGAGATCAAATTTGAAATGCTTGAAAGCACTTTTGAAACATCAGAGTTCCCACAATGCAGTGTTTATGTGTTATTATTAAAACTAATAAGGAATTATTTTTGTTCCTCGTATGACACTCTATAAAGAATAATTCTGGGGAGAGCTTAAAGAGGGTAGCCAACTATCCACTTCACTGCCTAACTTTGATTTTCATATCCTGAAATCCTCCTGTCCCCTCAGTTGAATAGGATCTGTTTCTCTCATCCAACTGGCCCCTCACATAGATGTTGCTATTCTTGGGCTGATCCCGCTTTATACAAGGATAGGATTCATTTCAGCCTTGCTTATTTAGTGTAATGTACAAGACAGGTAGTACCAATCCATACCTGGCCCTGTCATTACCTCCTCTCTAGGCCTGATCTCTTGGGGAGTCACCGCAGAGAGGCAGGGACACTGGAGACCTCCTGAGTTCTCCTCCTTACTCACTTTACTGGGACCTAGAAGATGGTGACAAGTTGATTTATTTTATCTCTATGTCCATGGTTTACTTCTCATGTATGCCCTATTACATCTAGAATCTCTAAATGAACAGATGAATAGGAAGAACAGATCACTCAGCAAACACTGTTAATTAAAGGAGCTTGAGAAGGAGAGGGAGGAGGGGAGGGGGAGGGGAGAAGAGATATTCTCTAGGTGTGATCCCAGCTGCATTGTGCTCCCTATTATAGCGATTGTATTGGTAATTATAACATGATACTGTGTATGGCTATGCCCTCTTATGGATTAATAATATACAAATTAAAAAATTTTAAGAGATTTTATTTATTTAAGAGATGGAAACAGAGACAGCAAGAGAGAGCAGGAGCAGGGAGAGAAGAAAAGCAAGCTCCCTGCTCAGCAGGCTCCCTGCTGAGCAGGGAACCCAATGTGGGACTCGATCCCAGGACCCTGAGATCATGACCTGAGCAAAAGGCAGACACTCAACCAAAAGAGCCACCCAGGCACCCCACTACTTAACTTTTAATTAATAATATACTAATTAAATATTTTCTTAGTACATCGGGACAGTGGAGGTATTTGCCTTTCCAAACTATGTTGAAGTATAAAAGTTTGGGAACAGCTCAGGTGTATGTTTTATTTTATTTCACGTACTTCTGTGGGACAGAGTTTATGTCCATGTTTAACACCCCCAGAATATCTATCACAAGAGTGCAAGAGATTTGGTTTGACATGGCTTCACCATTGATTGTGGTGAATCGTTTCACCATGCATATGCATATCAACATATTGTGATAAGCCTTAAATGTACACAATTTTTATCTGTCAATTATATGTCAATAAAGATGAAAAAAGTCATCACACTCTAAGCCTGGCTTATCTTCTTTAAATATCTGCAATTCAAATAAAAGCCTATTATGAAAATAAGTGATTGTGAAAATAAAATTACTAAAGTTGAGGGTGCATGATTCACTTTGATTTCTAAACACAGAAGGAATATTCCACATGACACTTGAATTGGAAGAATCATGTCCAATAGCCTTATTCCTAATGGTCATCCTTTCTAAGCTCACTACACTAAGATGTATGTTTGTCACAACTGCTCCTTTATAACAGCTCATTAAGTCTCAAAATAAGAGTGAGCAAGTATAGATTATTTTCCAGAAGTATGACTCTTAAGAGTGGCAAATGAGAATTGTGGCAAAATCACACTTTTTCAAAGATTTTATCTGTCTCTAACATCTCTAGAAGTGACAATGGAACTTTATAACTGGTTTCCACATTATACTTCATGGCTGGAAATTTATAGTAGAGAAATGGCAAGAAGTGACATTATCTTTAAAGGAAAAGAGAGAATGACTGAAAGTTAGAAAGAAGGAAAAGCTAAAAATGTCTTGCAATAAGTCAGTCTGCCTTTTTTTATGAAGCAGTCCTATCCCTTGAGAAAGCAGTAAGATATAGTCTGCTTTGTAGAAGAAACTGAGAAAAAATAGTTAACTATCATTCCGGGTGCTCTGTACCCCCCAGGCTGCCTCTCCCCCCTGAACTCTACTGTAATAGTCCTGCATTGCAAATATTTCTGTCTGATTGTAAAGAAACTATACCTCAATCATGTTTTCCTTCAATATCTAACTATAAGATGAAAGTTTAATTTTCCTCCTGAAATAAGCTGCATAGAGATAAGGGCTGGCTGAGACCAGCCATCAGATTTGGACCAAGAAATATGTGTGGGACAGAATGCACTCAAAAATTGAGATCTTTTGACTGATTCTTCCATGGGTTCACTCATTCATTCATTCATTTATCCACTTACAATCATTTGTTAAATACCTTTGATGAATAAGGAGTTACATAGAGGGGGAATAGAATAGACAGCCAGATGTGCCCACCTTGAATTGCATAGAGAACTTCAGGTATGGGACGAATAGAGGCTGTCTATGAGCAGAAAGTTGCTCTTTGATCACTGAGCATGGAAGAAGTTGAGGTGCAAGAGCTGGCCAGAGGGGGCTGAAGTCCAAGCCGCTGCTGCTTATTACCTGTGTGAGTTTGGGAAAGTTCCCTAACTTCTCTGGATTTCTTCCTAAGTACAAATGAAGTGAGTTACACTCTTTTACAGGATTATGAAGAGAATTAAGTACTCTAGGGTTAGGGCTACCTGGCTGGCTTAGTTGGTTGGGTATCCAGCTCTTGATTTTGGCTCAGGTCATGATCTCCGTGTCGCGTCAAGCTCCACGCACTGAGTACGGAACCTGCTGGATATTCTCTCTGTCCCTCTGCCCCTCACCCCACTCGTGTATCTCCCCCTCTCCAAATAAATAAAAAAAATAAATAAATAAAATCTTGATAAAATTCTCTAGGGCTCGATAGGTCTGTCTAGCACAGTGACTGGCACTTAGAAGACGTTTGACAATATTATGACATAAATACAGCTGGTTCTTTACAAGTTCTCACCTCACTTTCCCTGCAACACCGGCGGGAAGCGTTGTTCATAGCACTGGACTCCTGAGATCTTTAGACACAGATATTCTCTTCACAGAGCAAGTGTAATTTATGACTTAAATCTAAAGTCCCATGTTGAAACATTCCATAAACAGAGCGCTTCTTAAAACTCCTCAAAAAACATCACATCATCCATACACGGAAAAGCCAAAGAGTTCTCTTCTCCCCAGGTGTGTGATGTAACCTAGAATTTGTCAAACTGTATTTATTTTAGAGTTGGGAGACTCCTTAAGATATCTGTCCCAGGTGCCTTATGGTAAAGAGAGAGAAACTAAGGTGGCATGGTCAGGCGTGCAGGATCAAATCGCTACTGGCTCAGTGTCAGGTGTAGAATGAGATCCTTCCTCCTGGCCCTCCATCCAGTTGGCATTCCCCTCCCGCCACTGCTCCCAGTCTCATGTCTGGGTAAAGGGAAGGTTAAAAAAAAAAAAAAAGCAGCAAGATTAATTTGCTACTTTCACCAATTTTCTCAAACATGATTTGCCTTTTTCAATTCTGCTCTAAGTTTTCCTGAAAATTTTTTAAGACCTTTATGAAATTCGAGGGAATGGAATCCACTGACGTCACCCAGAGCTGCTAGACCAGAGAGCACTTAGCAGATACTGCAAAGCCTGTGACGGACTGCTTGAAGAATAAGCGTGCAGAAGCGATGGGAGAATTCTGCTCATTGTCATCTGCTGAGGACTAGCAGTTCATTAGAGAACCTGCCTTTGTGTGCATTTCATTTGGTGTAACCTTGACAGCACTCTTCCCCACAGGTATTTGAGTGTTTTATTTGGTTATGCTATTGTCTAATGACCTCTTCTTCTTCAACTACTCTTCACACATTACTATTATTATTATTTTGGCCATTAAAAACATTGTGACAAGTAAAGCTCACATGAAAAACGCTTAGACGGCTAAGTGACTAACGAAATCCTCTCCTGGACAGCTCTTCCCTCTCCAGCGTTGCATCCTACAATCAGTTCTGCTCAGCTCTGACACATTTCCTCCAAGTTGCTATCCTACATCTCCCGCCTGGATGTGCCCTTTTCCTTTGCCTGCAATCCCTGCCCCCTCCCTCCATTCTCATTACCGGGATGCCTGCTGATGACGGACCATCAATAAGCTTTCTATTCACACACACACACACACACACACACACACACACGTCACTTATCATCTCGAGAACTTTTGAAATCACGGAAGTGTTACCTTTTAACCAGAGAGTTCAGAAGACAAGCTGTTTTGGTAGTTTGTTATCAAAGCCAGGAACGTGGGAAGCGGCCACGGAGCTGTGATCTCACCTGGTCAAGCAAGTGGCTGTGCCCTGCCCTGCGTCAGAGACCCTCCCACTCCTCTTTCACTTTTTAATCAAGGTGTGCTCTTACTAGGTTTTCTCTTTTGTCTATCAGTGTCAGCCTTCAGAGACACTCTTTTCCTTTTCAAAATCACTTCTTTGATCTGCTTTGAGCTGGAAATCCAGATAACCAAGTTTCTCTATTTTGAGAAATAATAATGGGCTATAAGGAAAAGAGGATTAGAGAAATGCTCTAAAAAGCCCAGGTGCTTTAGAGCCCTCAGTCGAGGCTCATGGCTTCACGTCCACTGACTCGTTCGTTTCCTCAAAATACAAGGTGCCTTCTGAAGGTAGTGCCTTTATTTCTAAGTCACCCGCGCAATAACATTTTTACTATGATGATTCTCAAATAGACTTTTCTTATTTCTTAAAGTCCAAAGATCCTTATTAGAACTACACCCCAAATACCTCAATCTATTTGCCAAGATCTAATCAAATAGAAGCCAAGCCTCACTCAATGTTCTCCTGAGCCTGCTGGGAGAGAGATGAGCGCTAGAACAAGGAAGGTGGCCCTCTCAGTGTCTGTGACCGCCAAGCTACCTGAAAGAATGGAGGGTATGTTTGCTTGTACTCAGGGGTGGAACTGATGCTCCCAAGGTTTCAGCTATATTTGAGTCACTCTGTAGTTTTTTCTTTTTTTTAAAGATTTTATTTATCCATTTGACAGACCGAGATCACAAGGAGGCAGAGAGAGAAAGGGGGAAGAAAGCTCCCTGCGGGGCTTGATCCCAGGACCTGGAGCTCTCGACCTGAGCAGAAGGCACGGGCCCAAGCCACCGAGCCACCCAGGCGCCCCTCACTCTGTATTCTGAGTAGAGAGACGCCATCTGCGGTAGCTCCTTTTCTGGTTTCCTGGAAGCAGCTCCTCACCTGACAAACTGAGGAGTGTTGCTGCTGGTTATGGGACCTTGTAACGCGGCTCCTAGTGATTTAGGTGCATGAGCATTAGAGCCAGAGTTTAAATCTGGAGTTAGCAGAACTTGGATGACTGATTTAACCTCTCATTTGTAAAATGGGAAGGATGCAGTATCCATCTCTGCAGTGTAGTTGTAAGAATTGGGAAAATCATGATCAATGAAGCTCTTGATGCATAGTAAACACTAAATAAATCTTGGCTATTCTTGCCCTCTAACTATATAAAACACACACACATATGTTACCCAGCATGCCAGGGGGCAGCATGTTTTTTGCTAAAGTGGGCAAAACCCCAATATCCTAATAACCACAATAAGCAGACTCTTCCACATTTACCCTTGCCTAGAGTACTGTGAAGTAGTAGGAGGAAAAAAAGCCAAATACTAGAAGGAGAATGTAAATGTACTTTCCCCCTGAATGTTCTATTTTGCTTTTCAACTTTCAAACTCCACTTTATTTCAAAACATACTCCCAACCATTCCAAAGCATTTTCAAGTTGGAAAGCCTTCTTTTTTGTTTCACAATAAGCTAACTGCAGGTGCAAACTCGAAGGAGACAGACCTTGGAAATTTTAAGTACGTTGCCATGGCAATGGTTTGCAAGAATGTGTATGAGTTTCATCTTAGCTCTCAAGCATTCAACTGAGTTCATATGTGGAGGTTCAAATTGCTAGGCACACAATGTTTGCCATTCATTGTGTCTTGAAAGGCTTGGAAATAACTGTCTCTGTTGCTTATAGCAACTAGAAACCACAAAATACTATCTATCTATCTAGCTATGCAAATGTAGAGATCTAGTCATTCATTATCTGCTCTTAGCTGGCCATCCTCACCATTTTGGCTGCTCTAAAGGAAGCTGTATACATAAATACAACAATAAACACTTTCCTCATTGTTGCAAACACAGAGTTGAATTCTCAATATGAATTAACTGTAAAACTTTTCTATTGAATTTTCATATTAATTTTCTAATTCAAAATGAACATATCCTTAAAGAAGCATGATAATTATTTAGGGATGCTCAATTAAAGAAAACTTTCAGTCTAATGAAATGTGGAGGATCTTTTTAAAAGGGTCCTGTCCAAGAAGGCAGGAAAGAAGTCTGTAATTCTAGTCATTAAATCAAATGCTCCCCCGCCCTTGAAAAAGCAATACCACCACCACCACCACCATCACCAAGAAGACATACAAAAGAAGTAATTTTGTCTTGTTTGAATCATCATTACCTCAATAGTTCTTAAATGGTTCAGTTGATGCTTCTAAACTAAATCCTCCACAATAGTTTCATGATTCATTGGCAATAAAAGCAGTGATTACTTGACAAAAGCATCCCCCCCTCCCAAATGGAATCCACAGAACATTAAAAATGCAAAGTTTTAAAGTTATCTCTTTGGTCTAAGAAATAATTCTTAACAAATTCTCTTCAAAATTTAAGGCTCTTTCCATGTAAAATTGTACTCTGCAAATTAAGTCAATATTTTTTAAAAAATTCATTCACTAGCAAAAAAAAAAAAAAAAAGCTGGATTTCTAAGATTGCATATTTTTTAGTATTCCTAGCAAAAGCTTTTGCTGCAAATGATCCATCATGATAAAAAGTGCCCCACATAAAATGAGGCCACCAGGGACCCCACGATCTCCTGTATTTGGTTACCAACAAAACCTTCACAAAAATGTTATTAGCTACCAAAGCATGGCAGTTACAAGTCCACTTTGCTGCTTTAACTTTGACCTGTCCTCCAAAACACACACACACACACACACACACACACACACACACACACTCATTCTAACCTCCACACTCCTGGATTTAACAGCTTGTTGATGTACTTTAAAACTGCAGTGGTCCTCTCCTCACCTCCCCCATTCTAAAAAAGCCTACAGGAATTCTGGAATTAAACAAATGAGAACACAATAATTAGCTATGCATACTGTCAAGTGGATCTAAAAAGAAAAACAACCCAGAAAACACAACAATCAGCAGTTTCAAGCTCTAACAAGAATCTACATTGAGTTCCCATTTATTTTAAACAAAAATAGATTAGGTCTTTTGAAAAATGTTCACTGCAGTTTCCAAGGAAATAGGGCAAATCAGCTAATGGGTCTTTTACATCTCTAATTTCTATGATGCTGATATAGTAGAAAAGTCTTTGATGCTACAATCTTCCCAAATAATTTCTGTTCTACTCTTCTATAATCAGATTCATTCCCAAAGTAAGTAGTATTGAAAATTGTCCCAAAGTGGATACGAAACAGGTAAGTGGACTAAAGCACATGCTCCGACCCTCCCCATTCACAAACCCCCAAAACCTCACCTCAGTAGTTTTATAGCTGGTAACTAAATTAGTATAAGCATTAAGGGCAAAATGGAAAGGGAAACAAATTTCTAAATTATCTGCTGTGTATGTGTGTGAATGGGAGAGAGGGGGCATTCAATTCTTTGGATGTACCAATTATATAACGTGTAGCTAAATCTCTGGGAGTCTTTAGAGATGACAGCTGAGCACCTTCTCCCCCTTGCCAACCATGCTGAATCTAAACTATGAAGCAACATGGATTACCTATAGCCTATACATGCATTGTGTGAAATAACCAGTAATGCTCCCATAGACAGTCAATGCTCCCCTTACCTATTATAAAGACAATATTATAGGATGAGAATATCTGAGTTTTTGAAAATCCAGAATTATGACAAATTGGGTCAATTCAACTACCTTAAAACTTTTTTTTTGCTTCAATTCTCTTCTCTTTAAGTTAGTAGAGCAACAGGGACCTACTTTATAAATTGAGAATGAAAGGTGAGATGTCTGAAAGTGGTCTGGGATAGGACACAGCATTCTGAACCAACCAGGAATTCCATCATTACCTACGCCATGGACCTGAGGCAAATCACTCTCCATGTCAATTAAATAGGTTGGATTTGGTTAGACCCCTCAGATCCCTTTGAAATGTAATAATTGGGCACCTACATAGCTCAGTTGGTTAAGTGTTCGCCTTTGGCTCAGGTCATGATCCAGGGGTCCTGGGATCAAGTACCGCCTTGGGCTCCCTGCTCAACGGGAGGCCTGCTTCTCCCTCCCCCTCTGCCTGCTGCTCCCCCTGCTTGTGTTCTCTCTCTCTCTTGTTTACTCTCTCAAATAAATAAATTAATTAAAAAAATAATAAAATGTAATCATCAGTGGTAACACAGTGGTAATGGTGCAGTTCGTATTTTGATTGTGGTAGTGGGTGCAGGAAGCTATACATGTGATGAAGCTGCACATACACACACAGGCACATGTAATTAGTGAAATCTGAAAAACTCTGTGATCTGTAGCAATATACTATTCTGGTTCTGATATTGGACGACAGTTATGTTAAGATGTTAACATGGGGAGAAGTTGGATAGATGGTGTAGGGGATCTCCCTGTGTTTTCTTTGTAACTATCTGCGAATCTGTCATCATTTCAAAATTAAAATTCTTACATATATGAAAATATATGCACACCTACATAAATACAATAACCTTTGATTTCATGAAAGGCCTTGCAGCCACATACGAAACAAAAACATACAGGGCCTGATGCTTAACCAAAGAAGTGAAATTTATTGGTTCTAAACAATTTACTTTCCAGCTAAATGTGATAGTTTCTATCTAAAACAATTAGTGGTATTATGGTAGCTAAAATATTGACTATTTCACCAGGATTTGAATTGTCAGATGATGGGTCACTGCTAGTAATACCATTTTTGCCTACCTTCCGTCATTTATCTTTGAATATTGAATCCTAAGGATTAAGACACCAAAAAAAAAATCCCAATATTTTCAACCATAACAAATATTATACCCTTAATTTAAAAGAGAAAATTAAAACAAAATACACACACACACATACACACACACACACATACACACACACACACATACACACACCCTAAACAAACCCAGCACAATTAAAAAGGAAGTATCAGGGCTTTACTAAAAATTAAATTTCTAATACTTATATCCTCAGGACTCTGGTTTCTGTCCAGTTAACTACTGCTACAATGAGTAATCTTACTTTCCATTCCTCAAATCTACAGAATTCTATCCCTCTAAGAATTAAATTGTGTTCAATATATTTCCTTCCTTTTCTTTTCTTTCTTTTTTTTTTTTTTATATGTGGGGCTTGAACTCATGACCCTGATGATCAAGAGTCATATGGTTAACCAACTGAGCTACCCAGACACCCCTCAGTATATTTCCTTTCAATGTCACAGAATTCAGTTAGTTCTCCTGACTTCCATGATGTTTAAAAATAATGGCTAATAACTCAGCAAATTTATATCCAGATATTGGTTTCAAAATTTGACTTTTAAGTGACACAAATGGGACAGAAGAAAGCAACAGATGCCAGTAGCATCCTTCTGTTAGAGACAAATTAAAAGAAGAGAGACAAAGCGAACAGGAAATTAAAAAAAAAAAAAAAGAGGAAGAAGAATGAGCAGAAGAAGGAGTAAAGGAGAAAAAAGTTTCCTCCATCTGTTTGAAAAGTGGGAGGGTGTCTCAGTTCATTTTCCAAGTGAGACCAATGGCAGAGGTCTTTCACACTTAGGAAAGTAAGATTAATGCCTCACTCAGTGAGATGTGAAATAGGTCTTGGTTCCAAAATTCTAGAAAGGTGTTTAAGAGGGGGAAATAAAGCATTAGAAAATATGCAAGTAAAAATAAGACAATCTATCAAACCAGCTCTGCCCCAGGATTAACTAACTCAGTGGAGTCTTAAGGCTTTAGCTGTCGGTGGCAGCAAAGACCTCACTCCCCTTACACACCCAACCCTAAGACACAGAACAGAGAAGCGGGCAGTAGAGGAGTTCCCTGCTCTTGAATATTTCTTCACCAAATCATAGAAGATAAAACAAACAGAAGCAATTTCTCAGGGCTTTAACTAAAATGGGCTAAGAATGGTGAGTTATCAGATGAAATCCTGTCAGAACCCAGGCATACTTTTCCAAAAATTAATCCTACCTGCTACAGTAAATTTGAGGTGGTAAGAGGAATTACTCCCAATAAAAGAACAAAATATAAAATAGCTGATTAGCCAAGAAAGACACCAAGCGGGGGCAACTGGTCATGTGTTCCAGAGCTGCTCAAACCAAATCCAAGCCTATACTTCACACTGCCAATAAGGGAAGGAGCTGGCTGAGGAGCGTGGGCTACCACACACTTCCTAACGCCTTGCCCTTCTTCACTCTCCTCGGTGCCACAGTGCTTATTGAGCTTTGCTGGGTCTAGAGTTCGCTTGAAAGTTCAAGTGCTTCAAGTTAACTGTGTTCTGGGAGTCAAATCTGTGCTAAGATTATATTAAGAGCTAAACCTCTACTGTACATATCAACTGGTACTCCAAAATGCTGGTTTCCCAGAATATCCACCAAATTCTGTGTTTAGATGCTGATAACAAATAGAAAAAAAATAAAATAAAAATGCAATCACTGCACCTTCTATACATTAAGAAGTCTTGAAATTATAAATGTCAAAATTCTAATTTTATTTGCCTATGTCTAAAAATATTTCCCTGCTAATTATTTCAAATTACTATAGACATTTTGCAAGCTATATTAGATTTTATATATAAATTGTGAACATCCATAAAAATAATTTGTCCTACCCATCTAATTTTTTGTTCCCAATCTAGACCCACTTTCTTTTTCATGTTTATAGAGAAATGCTTACAAAGTCTTGTGCTCCGAGGATCTCATTTGGCACTTATCAAACTTATTTTTTCATAAATCTTTATCAGCAATGAGAATTTTTCTCAGACCGTGTTGTTGATTGCTTATGTCACCACTTTTCCTTCCACTTCCATTAGGAGCCACAGGGCACCTTACTTCTTAGAGAAGAATGTGAAGCTGATTTGGGGATGAAGGACTTTTAGTTCAGAGTATGCACCACTTTATAAAATATTTATTGATACAAAACCTAAAAATATACATGTAGGTGCAGTGTTCACGTGGCTAATTATTTAGTAGATTCAGCCCATGATTTTATACCACAGGGTTCTTATTAGGAATACCACAAAGGGAATCAGAGTTTCTTGACACATGGTAATAAATATTTTCACTCACAATGAATAATTTAGCTCTTTTGGCATTCATTGTATGAAAAATAGATTTGAAATAATTTCAAGGTCTCTTAGCAAACGTAGAAGTTCTGGCACACAAGAACAGGCAGTATGGGGCTCCTTCCCTTTGTTGTCACAGAATTTTGCTTGCTTTTATGATGCACACACTGCAAAATTTTTCCCCATTTGTCAAGATGATGTTGAAATGAAAAGATATTGTTTCTTCTATAGCATTTCCTATTGTGGGTTTCTGTAATTCCAAATCACTAATTCTCTGCAATTTACCAGCCTTGCCCATAGAATGCTAATGAGCCTCTATGTTCTTGATTGTGGAAATGGAAAAGGAGCTTTCCCTCAAATTAATGCTAGCCAAAACTGGAATTAGTTTCACACTAGTCTCAAAATGAAAATTCCCGTAAGAGAATTACATATATAAAGTCATCTAAAATTTCAGGGGGATGATTCAACAAAATGAAAAGCAGTGCATGTTTTAAGACCACTTGTCTTTGAAAACTTTTCTTCTAAAGGAAATTCACATTTATCCATACTCCAAAATCATAATGTATTAGAGCTACAAAGCCCTCACCTTATAAATGGGGAAGTCAAGTACCAGAAAATTAAGTAGATGGTCTTCATCTCACCAATAGCAGTAAAAATTTCTCCAGTTCGGTCTCTTTACATATGTCCATTAAAAGAAAATGTTTTAAGATTAGATAAGTCCCTCAAATAACTCATTCATGATGAGGTATGTTGAATGAGGCAAACTGAGGGTGGCTGTAAAGGTCTAAAGTTTAGTCTAGGCTGAAAATGGCATAAATTTCCCATGGAAACAAAAAAGAGAATCTTAGACTAACTTCAAAATAAAACCGACATATATAAGGGTGTAAAGAAAAAATAGATATAAACAAAAAGGACTATATTTCTGTTAACTGTCTTTCCTCCTAAAATACTTGAATGAATGTTTCAAAGTAGAAATTCTGGGTGGTTCAGTGAAAAGGATTCTCTTAGGTATTGATGGGATTCAAATGTTGGAATTTTCCAAATATAGTCTGATGACACTCATTGCCAGAAATGTAAAAAAAAAAAAAAAAAAAAAAAAAAATCACTTCTCCAAGAGCATACTGAATGAATGTTAATTTTTTAGCACTGGCAAATAAAAAATGCTTAAATAAAACATTAATATTAGGGTAGGCTGGATGAAGACTGAACTCTGATTGCAGCATTTCTATGTATTTAAATCAGAGCTCTTATTTAAAAACCTAAACATAAAAGATGCATACTAATCTGATCAAATCTTATATATTACATATGAGTTGGCCAAAGTGGTATTTATAAAATAATTCTCTTTAAAAAGATGCAGATACATTCATAAAGGAAAAAAAATAATTGCCACAACCACAACAAAGTAACCTGTAAATCCCACTCCTCTTTGTAATATTTATAGAAACAAAGCATGTATTATCCTCACTTGTATGACATGTCTTTGGAAATGTCCTTACACTGTAATAAGCAAAGCATATACTTTTCTACTGCATCTTATCATTTTAGAACTTTGTCTTTCTTCCTAAAGTACTACAAAGAATTGAGCATCATTTAGGGGAATTGCTAGGTAGAGAGAGAGAGAGAAAGGGAGAGAGAGGGGCTAAAATCAGTATTTACTTTGTTATTGCATCAGGAGCCTTCTGTTTAAAATGATACCATCTGCTCAGTTGAAATTTCATGGGCTATGTGTGAAACCACAAAGTCAAGAATCTAGGAAGCCCTTGTTGCATGGATGCCTTCAAACACTGACCTAAGCTTACCATATCTAGCTTGAGATTTCGAAAAGTAATCAAGAAGTATTCAATTTGAGAGTTTGCACCTATGTATCATTTCAATCAGGACTCATGACTGGTTCATGAAGTTTCCCATAATTATTCACTGTATTTTAAACCACTTACTGAGGAAACAATAGTATTGATAACAATTTCAATAACACAACTAGACTGTTCATGTAATTATCACTATTCAAAACTGTTTCACTCAAGGCTAAGCCCTGGCTTTCTTCCTATACCATCTCCATTCTACTTTCTTTAGAGTGGGTTATCATTCAAAAAGAAAGTAGAATCAAAGAAATGGAAGGAGAATCAGGCAGATTGAAAATTACTGCTGGAGTAATTTACAAACACACTCGATTTATAAACACACTCAAATTACAAACACACATGTAGCCTGACATAGTTATACTTACTCTAAAGTGTCTAATTTACTACTGGAAAAATGACTCAATACTTCAAATCATCCCATCAGTAAAAGAAAACCAATTTCTTACACTATAAAGGAAAATGTTTAGCAGTGAGGGCTGCTTTTAATGAATAAAGAGAATGAAAACCAAATATGTAGGTGATTTTTAAATCAAAAGTATTGTACATATTTTGCATTTACTTTTATTACTCACAAAACCTAAAGACTGGCTTTTAAGAAATCAATATGCTGTCCTGAGAACATGTAGAACAGGAAACAGCCACCTTGAGTGATTTTGAGCAAGCTACTTGAAACTTTGCTTCCTGTTTGAACATCCTTGGTGTCCTACAGCACTTCAGAGGCTGATACTGGTGTGATGGGGTTTGTCGCTCCCTAATGTGATCTGATTTTGTGTTATTTTATTTTGTGACTGTATAACTAGGGTTGCTTAAACAAACACAAGGAACATAGAGCAGAATAACATCCATGCACCTGCTTAACCCATAGTGACCTCTCCTTTCTCCAAACTACCATGAAGTATATGGCAGATGTGTAGCAAATATGTGTTCATCCATGGATACTACAGGGTAAAACAGTTCAGCCTTCAGTACTCTAGTTTTATGTGTTTGTCCTGACTGTTCAACTGGACTTTTAAGGCAAGAGATAATCTTATTTTCCCCTGAGGCATCCATCACTAGGAGTTTGGTACAGATCAATCAACTAATAGATATCTTAACAGATCTTAACTATCAAATGTATGAAAACCACTGAGATAATTGCTTATATAATTGTCAATATTCTGGAAAGAGACAATACACTTCCTAAGAAAACTGCTGACAAATCGCGGGGTAGCTGTTCTTCTTGGAATTTCTAGTTTGTTAGATGTATCTTTTAAATCACTTACTTAGCAGCTAAATATTTAGCAGTGTTTTTATACAGAAACATAGTACATTTAACTCTGAAAATCTTGTAGTCCTACTAGAAAGCCAATGAATAGATGCCCTCAAATCTAGTTGTGCTAATTAAGCAAAGTCATGATATGTAATTGAAAAGAATGATTTTTAAGTCACTGGGAGGGTAAATGGTGTAGAAAGCAGATCTAGTCATGCAAGGTGACCCATTATCCAGACAGTTAACACATGAGTAATTGAGAATTGACACCTAAGGCTATACCCATGCAACTCCAAAATAAGGAGCTTTTAAAAAGAAAACTCCCATGTAATACTGACTTGACAATAAAATAGTAATATTTTGAAGTCACATGATAGTTTGAGTTTTATATATTTATATAATACATACTTTATTATATATACATAGTATTTGCATATGTAATCTATTTTTTGTATATAAAATGAGTATTTTTCAGCATAAGCAAATTTATTTCACTGTACAATTGATTGGGAAGGCATTGTCTTTGAAGCTCTAGCAGTTTTTTCAATCTGAAAAATGTGTAAAGATCAGATAGGTGAAGCATTTTCCCATAGCATTAAGCCCCCACTTTATCTATGAAGTTACCAATATATTTAGGCTGTGAACTTATATGATATTTTTGGTCAAAAGTCTGACATATGCTGAGAATCAAGATTGTGGTATCCTACAAAACTCATTGTGTTCTTAAAAAAAAAAAAGCAGTGGAAACAAAGATGAGAACATACAGATATCTTTGAAAGACTAATTTCTTTTGGTCTCTTATGATAACATTCAAGTCATTCTTACCACTGTATTATAGTTGTGGGAAAAGAATAAGAAAAGTATTTGAATCTTTCTATTATCAAGAAAATAATTATACTGTGGCTTCACAGGCAGAATACACACACACACATATATACATACATATATATATATTCACAATGCAAACATATATATACACACAACATATATATACATACATGCAAATATACCTACAATGGAATATTACTCAGCCATAAAAAAGAAATTATCATTTGTAATAATGTGGACAAATCAAAAGATTATAATGCTAAGTGAAATAAGTTAAAGAAAGACAAATACCATATGAATTCATTCATATGTGGAATTTAAGAAACAAAACAAATGAACAAAGAAAAAAGAGACAAACCAAAAACAGACTCTTAAATATAGAACAAACTGGTGGTGGTCAGAGGGGAGGTAGGCAGTGGAATGAGTGGAATAGGTGAAAGGGATTAGGAGTACACCTATCACGATGAGCACTGAGTAATATTTAGTATTGTTGAATCACTGAATTGTACACCTTAAACTAGTATAACCCTGTATGTTAACTATACTGGAATTTGAAAGACTGAATTAAAATTTTATATACACACATACATATATATGTATACTTCACACAACAATGAAAACAAAAATATGTAACTGATTTTGTAAAACAGTTCTGAGATAGTTACAAATGCTTAATCAAGTGAAATCAGATGAAAGTAAAAATTTGAGGAGGATATGGCAAGGTATAGTCATAATTTATGACCCCCAATAGAAAACATCTCATATCTTTTTTGCTTTTCCCTGGTTATTATGCAGTTTGGACTCATACTGGCTTAATGTGTGAAGGGAAACTAGAGATACCCATGGGTTTATAACTTTCTCTTATAAGGAACAGTGTTAGTGGATATACTCAAAATTGCTTTTCTACTAGATATTACTGTGCATGGCTCCATTCTTTGTGCCAAGGTGATGAGGGAAGGGAGTCTTCAGAAGATTCAAATATCAGTTGTCAAGTAAATGTACATAAGGTGGCAGAAAGTAAAAACAATCTTCCCAGGTCAATATGGTAACGTTTAGTAGAAGTCAAAGAAATTGAAAGCCTAAATATACACAAAAATGTATAAAGCAGAACTTGGTGTCATTATACTTTGATGAGTTTATACATAGCTTATTGTTCAGTAAAACTGAGATCTGGAGCAAATGGCATTTGAATCCACAAATGACAGATAAAACTGCAGAGAAACAAAAAATGGGAAGGAGAGGAAATGGGAAATGAAAGAGAAGACTGAATAATAAAATGTACCACTTGGTCCAAGTGAAATTAAACATCTACTAACACTATTCACCTATGCATTTTGCTAGTTCTCATTAACACTGGAATTAAGAACACTAATTTTGACTGGGAAGAAATTTTGTTTCAAGTGAATTATTTCCCAAATGGGCAGAGTGTAAGCTTAGTTCTCAAAACATTTAAACTTAATAGAGACAAAGGTTGAAAGTCCCTGGCTACATGTTTTCTTCTTCCATTTGGATACTGAAAAGTGTAAGCCAAGAGGGCTTTTCCCTTCAATTAGCACTCCGCCTACTGCAGCCATCATATAGTTAATTGATTGCACTTGTAGTTTATAAATGCACCCAGATGCTGTGGGATGAGCACATTTCGTAAATTAAAGGAGCATATGGAAGGCACACAGACAGTAACATTTCATCATAACTACCCCAAACATCCTTAATATGCAATGCTACATCACTAATTACTATGTAAATATGTAAGTGTTTCCCTGCTTAATGTCTTGGTGAGAAATTTGTTTGGCAGTGGAGTCCAAATGCAGTTTTGACTGGCCATTTAATACCACTTCAGTGCTCTCCTAGTTTCATCCCATTTTGCCTGGAAGGAGAATGTGGCTCTCAGCCTATTAGGCAACCTTGATTGTGCAAAGTCAGTGAAAATATTTATTATTTCTCAATGGGTCATCTTACTTAAGGAACACCTGTCAAACCTCCAAATTATAAAAATCTGTCCAAAGTTCTGTCTGCAGGCACTCTTTCTTCCTGAAAACATTAGATGGAATTTGCCAAGTGAAGAATGTTCTGCTGTTTGTAGACTCTTTCATTAATTTCTAAGAAAAGGGCAAAGAGGAAAATGACTGCATTAAAGTATGAGAAACTGGCTTAATTATTCAACTATGGGGAAATTAGTATCAATGATCTGAGTAAATGATCTTAAATACCTCAAAATGTCAAAGGTGAAGGCTTCATTCTCTGATCTAGGTCATAGTTCTTTGTCAAGCCAAGGTTGAAAAGGTAAGTTACATGTCTCTACATGCAACATGGCAAAATCTCCTTCATAAGTGGAAATTCTCTCCATATACAAGGTCCACCAATGGCATGATTAAGTGAGCTATAGGTGACTCATGGATCAGAAGATGTATATTTAAACTTTTAAAATTTGTATTTTATTGGTAGATTTTGGCAGGGTGATTTTGGTCAAATTCATTTGTACTCAGGACTGGAAACAGTGTCTAAGTTCACCTTAAAATTTTGGAAGAATTATTAAATTTACAGAATTCAAAAGTAAATTGATTTTCATTTTTCCCCCAGTCCTATGGCCATTCTGAGTAAAGACTGTGCCCAGTTCTCTGGGCAGGTGGGTGACAGAAAGCTTGATAGAGGATTCTGAGAGAATAATTTCATTTTAGAATTTGAACTGGGCATTGGTAAAACTTCCAAGCTCCATCATAAAAATCAACAAATACTTAAATAAGCCATGCAAAGTTATTCTAGAAACGAACATCTATTTATAAGCCGGAAGCAAAATAATAGTAGATTAGTCAGCATGGGCTCTTAATATTTTCAGAACTGAAAGCTTAACTTAGGGAAAAAGTTAGCAAACCCCACAGATGCTTGAATCATCTAAGGTCTGGTATATAAGTTTAGTAGTTACTGCCACATTTATATTTATACCAACAACTCAAATAATATAATAGCTTAATTTTAATTTTGTTCCCACTTTTCCTTTACAGGGCAAAGAGAAAAAGATTACAAACAACCCCAAACAGAAAACACACCATTTATAATCTGGTAAAGCAACTTCTCTATTCATGAGATTTCTTCCCTACTCTGTGAAGCAGGGGCTACCTAGTTTGATGGAAAATATTTGTTACAACAGACATGACATTCCATCTCATAATTAAAGGAAGATACAATCAGGAGTTCCCTTGAAAAGAAAGGGCAGGCTTTCTTCACTATCAAGAGGACTCTTCCCCTCCCAGCGCCCCTTTTCTGATGTGCAATCCCTTCTGTTCTCCATCTGCTCTGCCCCCACCTATTGTCTCCACTCACTGCCAAGCATGCCAATCCCATCTGGCCATACTCTTGCTTCTGCTGGCTCTAATTCCCAGGGGCCTAGGAAATACTTGAATGCCAAGGCTCTTCCCCTCTTCACGAGAATAAGGACTTAGCTAGGAGGGTATCAAACAATCCCCCAAAGAATTCACACACACACGAACATGCACATAATCTCTCGCATACACAAACAGCAGTTGTAGAATCCTTTCCTAGGCTAACATTACAAAAACATATGTTTCAAAATTCTTTCACCTCGATGCACTTTTAAAAATTAAAATCTTACTATCTTGGAAGTAGTCAAAATTATATTTCAAAAATATCAACTTTCATTAATCCCAGACATGCATTTTATTCAGAAAGCAGAAGTAATTAGTGTAAGTAAATGTTATTTAAATCTTACCATCGTGAAATATTTCCATTAGTTAATCAGGTTTAATCGTTGACCACTAATACATTTTCTGTTGTACCAAACATACATTTAATTCAGGCATTCCGGCTTTGCAAATTCTCCACAAAAGCCCACTCTGCCGCAAAAGCATGCATGGTCAGAATCTAATCATATTTAGGAAAAATTATCACCAAGTCATTAACAATAATAAGCAGTCTGGCAAGTATTGAAAGCAGCTTTTATTCATGCTTTTACTTGAACCAACTTACTACGTACACATACACACACACACACACACACACACATATATATACATATACATATATATATGCATACACACACACACACACACACACACATACACACACAGTTCTTGGTTGTTTTTGCCACAAGCATGCTAAAAAACCTCTGAAGCTCACAAAAAGCAGCAAACAAAACTAGAAGCAACCATGCTCAGGGTTTAAGGACATCAAAAAATTAAAGCAACCTTTCTACATTTCATACAGAGCGTGCATAAATTTCACATGCAATCTCCAAAAATAAATATTGTAACATAAATCTTAAAATTAGTTTAAGCAAAAGAGTTTATTCTTATTTTCATTATTATTGTTCTTAGGCTTCTGGTATCTTAAACCCTGCATGCTGCAGTTCTAAGCTGTGCTGAGCACCGGCTGTGAGAGAAGAAGCTACCTGCGAGTTTTCACAGTGCCATCTCATATCCATGTCTGTCTGGCTACCCTGCGTGCTTAGAGCTTTTTTCTTAATTCTTAATGGAAATCCTAGGAAATTTAGTCCATCCTCTGAAATCAATACTGGTGACAGGAGAGCTCCCTGACTCAGTGGGAGATCAAGATGATAAATTGCCTGCGCATCAGCCTGGCCTATCAGTGCCCTGCACACAGATGGGCGAGAAAAGACACAGAAAAGGCTCTATCAGTCACGTGTCACCGAGGAGCCAATGGCTGACTCGCTACTGCAGGAAGAGATGCTGCAGTTCCGTCTGCAGTTGACGAGGCTGTTGGTACACAGCCCAGCCCGCGCCCAGCTCAAAAAGTCTAGGCATCGCTGCTGTTGAATTTGCTCCCTGGCTGTGACTGCATTAAAGAAGGGACATCGCTCTAAGTCCGACCCAAATAAAGACCTATTTTCATGCACAGGGAATTCTCTCTCTATTACTTTCTAATCCATTGTGATCACACAACAGAAGGGAAACTTTTTTTTAACACCTCGACCCTTAATCTCTTATGTGCATCCCTTCAGATAATTATTATGTTTTCATCTAATATTAAATTAGAAGCTTATATTGTGCAATTAGCATGCAACCCTACAGAATCGCCGCAAAGCTTTTTAATTGTAATTATAATTTTATTTCCAAGTTAACGAGTGACTTTTTTTTTTGAATGCCAAGTTTATAATGAGTGTTTTTATGGGATGATTTTGTAAAGGCAATTATGCAACAGTAAGAAGTGCATTATTATGCTTTTCTGCCAATTAGAACTCCTCTTTAAAGACAATTTAAATCCCAATAAGTATACCATTTTATCAATCATTAAAAATAAAAAATCAAACAAGCACCAAAGGATATACATCTCATTTCCTAAAGCCTGAACAACAAATGTGTTATACAGTGATGGAAATAGGGACTTATTTTTTGTCTTTCCTTTTATTTATTTAAAAAAAATTTTTTTTTAAATTTATTTGACAGAGATCACAGGTAGACAGAGAGGCAGGCAGAGAGAGAAGAAGGAAAGCAGGCTTCCTGCTGAGCAGAGAGCCCGATGCGGGGCTCGATCCCAGAACCCTGGGATTATGGCCTAAGCCGAAAGCAGAGGCTCTAACCCACTGAGCCACCCAGGCGCCCCTGTCTTTCCTTTTAAATTTGAAATAATTCTTTGAGAAGCAAAGGCTCCACATCTGGAATACCATATGGAATCATATCCCCTAATACATCTGCTTCCATTGATCACTGTATAATAACCAACATGTTGCATAGTTCTTTAAGGTAACTGAGATGTTTGTATCCAGTCTGACAGGTAAGGTTATAAGTGATGAGACTACAGTGTTTTTCAAATGGCAATATGATGGAGATTAAAAAAAAATAAATAAAAGAAGCTCAAAAGAAACAGTGAACAATCTTCAGGAACAACAGAAAGAGTACTAGGGCACCTCTCTTTATCATTTTTATTGCCCAGTTTCAATTATACCCATGCATTTTCAAAGATTAACTTTATTGTAGAGTGACCCAACACTACTTAAACAAACAAACAAACAAAAAATAAACAAGAATAGATACTGATGGATGTGCCCTCATCAGTAAATTGTCAGTGAGCTTTAGAATGCTGAAATTCCAAAGTTCATCTCACCTTGGGAACTATTTGTAAACACATTCTTGAAACACTGACCCTGCCAAGTTTTCTGCAAACTTCTTTCTGCTCTGTTGACTCTCAGGAACTAATAAAGCATTTTTCAAATTTTTAAAATACATATTGTTTTGTGTTCATTCTATTTATTTATTCAATAATAACATAATCCTCAACAATCAAACTTTACTTTTTTAAAGGAAAAAAAATTAAGGTCCAGAACACTTCTCATCAAAAAGAAAGCAATAATAATAAAACATCATCAAACCTACACATTGTAATACTGTAATAGCCAAAAAGTAGAAACTATTTAGTCATCCATAATAAAACTGATCAGATAAATTATGGTACAGTCTTACCACAGAGATACTTTGCAGCTGCAGAATACAATGTGGTAAATTCAAATGTGCTGATTGAAGAGACCTCTAAGATGTAATGCTATTTAAACAGAAAAGGTGCAATTTTTAAATTGTTTGAAGTCTGTATATACACTAAACATACACACATGTTTACATGTGTAAATACACAGTTGCATGTGCAGAGGAAATTTCCAAAAAGACATGAAATATCAGTTAACAGTGGTTATATCTGGGGAGCAAAGCTGAGGTCAAAGGTGGGACTGAGACATGGTTTCATTAGCCCATTTTATATGTGTTTCATTAAGTCTAGGTATTTCCTAATTTAAAATTAACTAATTAATTAATATGATTGTTTAACTTAATGACTGCTAGATACCGGACCAAAAATGTTGAGAACATGTGTTCATTAAGAACACAGGCAGGTGTGGGCAAAAAGGAGCTGCCAGAGACAGGTTTGGCAATGTGAGATGAAGACCTCCACAAACCATATTCATCTTCTACTTCTTTCCTCTCTGAATGCCTACAATAATAAAAACTTACAGGTGTCAAGAGTTTTACAATTTGTAGTGACAATTCACCTAAATTATCTCTGATTCTTAGAGGTAAGAACTGAGAAGTAAACAATTTGGCTAATTAGCAGAGCTTTGGGCAAATTAACCCCTCCAATCCTTAGTTTTCTCAGCAGGATGCAATTAGCAAGAAGTGGCAGAGTCAACCATGAATCTTAATTTAGGACATTGTTTACTGCTGCTTGAAAGGCAAGATAATGTGCATTTTTTTTTTTTAACCAATAATGGTGTAGGCCTAAAGACAAAACAAAAATCACTTTCTTGTGTTTCCTACTTGGCATAAGCGTATTTTATCCAGGAGACAGAACTTGTCTTATAGATTCTACTGTTCACGCTCTTGTGGCTATTGTTCAGAGTCCTAGGATTTTAAGAGATATAAACATTAAAAAAATATTGAATTGGTTAAATTCAGTCAAAGGATAATAATTTGCACTATTAAAGGATTTTTGTGTTTTATACAAAGTTATCCTAAACCAGTGGTTTATGGGGGGTTATTTTGTCCCCAAGGGGACATTTGACAATGCTCAGAAATAGTTCTAGTTCTCACACCTGGGGAGATGCTACTAGCATCTAGTAGGTATGGCCAAGAATACTGTTAAATCATCCTGTAATGCACAGGACAGCCCCTAAGACAAAGACTCACCTGGCGTGAAATGTCGATAGTGAGATGGAGAAACATGTACTAAATACTATGCTCTTCTACCTTACTTATAAAGAGGTTAAAAACAAGAAGTACTCTGTACTATGGGATGTATATTGCAAAGTGGCAAGGAAGAAAGTTTAAGGGGAGAAGAGAGGCAGACTGAGAACCGGTCCCTGGATTCCTTCAAAAGTAAAAAATCTTGGAAAAGAGGAAGAAAAAGCCAATGAGGTAGAGAGGGTAAGAGAAAGACTCCTAGAGCGTTGACCTACAAGCCCATGTAAAAAGCCTACGGTAGCAAAGACATTAGGGTCTTGTTCAAATGCTGCAGACAGGTCAAATGATCCACTTTTCATAGTCTGTTGTCATTGTTGTTTTTTAAAGATTGATTGGTTGATTGATTGATTGAAGAGAGAGAGCATGTGCCCAGGAGTAGGGAGAGGGAGGAGGAGAGAAGCACACCGCTCACTGAGTGGGGAGCCTGAGGTGGGGGGGGGCTGGGTCTCATAACCCTGAGATCAGGACCTGAATCAAAATCAAGAGTCTGATGCATAACCAACTGAGCCACCCAGGCACCCCTCTTAGTTTTGTCTTTAATTTAAATAAAAGATTTGAGAAATTAATCTCACTGAAATTAACAATACAAAAAGACTTGGGGCCCTTATTCCTCCTTATGTTTGGATTTTTACAGATGTGGCCAGAAAAGGTAGTATTTACAGGGACTACAAAAGGGCTATTTGGAGAATATATGAAGGGGAGGGGGCTTTCACGACCCTCATTATACTTCTAAGGCTATTTACAGTTGTAGTTGCTTAAGAGTCCACAAAGGTGTACCTGTAAACAAGCAAGTGAACAAACACTGTTTTGGACCATCCCACATGATAGTGTGCAGAAGAGGCAGACAGCCACTGCATCCCCCTAGAAACCATGTCTGCAGCTAGTCTTTCCATCCATAGACAACATTTCTGGGAACAGTGTTCTCAGGACAGCTTCAGGCGCTTTCCCGCTGTGACTCCTGTCAGGCCAATTTCCATACTTGGTCAAGCCTATGGTATCCAGGGTCAGTGTAACAGAGCTGAGACACACAGCCACCTGGATTACTAGGACACGGGGGAATTTTAGGTCAAATTAATGCTCTTTCTGATGTGAAGAATGTTGCAGGAAAACAGTAAAGAGAGAGGGGAAGGCGGGGAGAAGCTAGAGAGGGAAGGAAGGAGAGACAGAAGGGGGGGAGGGGGAGAGAGATAGAAGGAGGCAAAGACAGAGAGAAGGAGGGGGGAGGGAGAGAAAGAGAGAGAGGAAGGAAAGAGATCAGGAAAAAGCTCCACAGATCTACACATATAATTACATACTGTGTGGTGTGAATGAACACTGCATGTCATAATTCTCTTTAGAAAGATCTTTACAACTCCAAGAAGCTTCATGGCTTGCATAGTTCAACTCCTTCATTTTAGAGATGAAAGATTTCGATACAGAGAAATTAAATAATTTAGCTTGAATTAAGTGACAGTGGAATTCTTCCCAATCTAGTCAATGGGTGAACATGACATTGGCAAGTTTCAAGATACTTTAAAAAATCACCATGATTATCAACCAGAGTAAGACTTAGAGGAAGGGGAAAATGATGTCAAGTAAAAGACAAAGGCTGGCTTCAAAGACTCCTCTTTGCCCCAGTGATACTGGATTAAGGCACTGAAAGCCTTGATTATCTAGGAAAGAGTACCATCGTCCAATGAGCATTTACAGGATATGAAACACAAAAGAAGTTTTGAGTCTCCTTCAGAAAAATATGCATGTCTGCTGAAGACTTTTTTTAATATAAATTCTCTTGTCTGTATTTGCACCACCAGTCATGATGAATGAGAAGCAGGATGCCTGGATGACTTTTAAAAGACATATGTCAGGAAGTACACTCTAGTTGTGAGAGAATATACGTGGGGAGATATTTTGGATCATTTACATTTTTTTAAGAAAAGGGGAAAAATAGAAATGGTAGAAAACCATAGTAGATTATCTTGGTTTAAAATTTTTATTGTCTTTGCTTTTTCTCCCTATAATGGTAGTCCTAGTTTGATGCCATGGAGCATCATTAAATTTCTGTTAATTATTAATTTAATATTTGCAAGTACATATCAAATGTAGGATGTGAATTAATTTCTAAAAAAATCCGTATATTCTAAATCTTATATTTTTTCTGCTACTCTAATCTTATGGGTTTGTTTTTTACATTGATTATTTCTCTAGGTACATATGCTTTTTAAAAAAGTAAAAACACATTCACTTTTCCCAAGATCCATCCATATTTCTGCAAAGCCTACATTCTCAGTCACCTCATCCAACCTGTGTTGCACCTTCACTCATGGACTGATCCTTAAACACTCCTCACTGTTCAATTCTACAAAGATCCCAAAGCCTGGGCAACATTACATACACAGAAGGATTACAGCTCAAGGCAGGTGGTAAACTCACATTCCAATGAGGAACTTCTAAACACCAGGTTGTTATTTAGCAAAGTCATATAAACTTAGGATCCCCCACTCCTAAACCTCTGAATCGGCTTACAGCCCCTATTACTGCCTCCCCTCACCAGGAAAACTCTCTTCTAGTCATGAATCTGAATACAGTTGCATTTGTATTTGCTGCTATGTTACCTTCCTGTTAACCACTGCAAAACTTAAGGTAGCATCCTTTTGCTCGCACTTTAGAAAATCCCCCTGTAAAAATCCAACAGGATTGTTAATCCCCCGAGAAAGTTTTTTTTGATTATTATCTTTTTTGCGTATCATTGGAGGCTTAATTCTTAATAAACATACTTTTCATTGTGAATAAACAGAAAATACTTAATTTGAACCTATTATAGTGACTCTTTTGATGCACAATTTAAAAATAAAGAAATCAGTTAATATTCAAAAAAAAAAAAAGTAAAAACACACAAAAAATGCCTCATATGGTCTTTTTGATAACACTCTACTCTAAAAGTTATTACACCAATACTAAAAATAAAAGAGGGACACCTGAGTGGCTCAGTCAGTTAAGCATCAACCTTCGGCTCAGGTCAAGATCCCAGGGTTCTGGAATTGGGCCTAAGTCAGGCTCCCTGCTTAGCAGAGAGCCTGTTTCTCCTTCTCCCTCTGCCTGCCACTCTGTTTACTGTGCGCTCTCTCTCTCTCTCTGTCAAATAAATAAATAAATAAAATGTTTTTAAAAAATAAAAATAAAAGATTGAGGGGTGCCTGAGTGGTTCAGTGGGTTAAACATCTGATTTGGGCTCACATTAAGCATCTAACTTTGGCTTAGGTCATGATCTTAGGTTCATGGGATCTAGCTGCATCTGGTCTC
Organism: Mustela nivalis; assembly: GCF_964662115.1. Classification (NCBI taxonomy): domain Eukaryota; kingdom Metazoa; phylum Chordata; class Mammalia; order Carnivora; family Mustelidae; genus Mustela; species Mustela nivalis. The sequence goes on along the minus strand of NC_139027.1, from coordinate 70,708,741 downwards.
CTGCATAGCAGGGAGTCTACTTCTCCCTCTCCCTCTACCCCACACCCCACTCGTGTACACTGAGGACACATATACACTCTCTCTGTCAAATAAATAAATAAATACATAAAATCTTTAAAAATTAGAAAAATAAGAGAAATTGAGTCTCAGAGGGATTAAGTAACATTTATACACATGAAGCTAGCAATTGAAAGTCCACTGACTACACAACAAATGTTCTTTCCAAAGCAGAATTACTCCTTAAGCTCCACAGTTGTTCTGTAGGTTTAGTAAGCATTAGAACCAAGAAAGAAATTTGTTAAATATCCAGCTTTCTGGGCCCTTCCCGGGAAAATGGTTCTGTCTCTGAATTAGATGTATTCTGAAATTCAAATTGTAAATAAGCCTCCTACCTCCATAATTTAAGAACCTCAGGGTCATCTTAGAGTTTCAAATTCAGAATTCTTTTCCAAGAAAAGCCAGGTCAACAGGATTTCTAATGAATGGAAAGAGGAAGTTTTGTTGTTATTGTTGTTTTGTTTTGTTTTGTTTTGTTTTGGTAAAGGATGAAATTTAAAAAGTGTTGTAGTAGGGTCTACCAAGAGAGAAACTTGAACAGAAAGCTGCACTGTAGTAGAAAATAAAAAATACAGGTGCTTTAGAGACATTCATTAGGAGACAGTTTCCCAAAATGTAAAATGTAAAAGAATATTTTAGATGACTACATTTTTCAGCAAGAAAGACTGATGTGCCTAGAAGAAATATGCAACTAGTAACATTTTGAAGAACAGGATGATTCTTTTACGGCCACAGACAGATTTGGCTCTTGGCTGTCTCAGTCCCTATCACACTCCTGCAATTAGAAACCATGAATATGCAGAAATCCAGGCAGGCCCCTTTCATATATCCTAAAATCCATTTGGACTGAGAGGGGTTTTCTTAGGATGGTTCTCTAGACCTCTAGAGATAGGTAAATTTTCTTTTATGAGATCAGAATCTGCCAGAAAGCACATCAAAGCTTCCTCAATTGTTTAAGGCAGTAAATCCACCCAGAAAGAAATCCTCAGCCCGTTTCATGCACAACAGTGCTTCAGGAAGATGAAATGAGTGCACACTAGACAGAATTGTCTTCATTCCTTTCCTCCCAGCAGGCTTCTAAGTTGGCCAGTTTGGGGTCAAAGGGTAACAATGCTAAAGCATGCCCTTTTCAGACTAGTCTCTTTAGGATTTATACTGCTAGTCCTTACCTTGATTTTTAAAAATTTCCTGAAATTTTTGGGCTACTATTTATTTTTAAAAATTTTGACAAAAGGATGACTAGTTGTTCAACTTGATCCAAACTCAAGAGCTGAAGAACAAAGCTAATAAGGAACTGATTCTTTCATGATCTATATTTTTAAAGATATATTTATTTGAAAGAGAGGAAGAGAGAGAGAGAGCATGTGTATGCGCACATGAGCAGGGGGAGGAGAGAGAGAGAGAGAGAGAGAGAGAATCCTCAAGCACTCCCCGCTGAGCATGGAGCCTGATGTGGGGCTCAGTCTCACAAGGCTGAGATCACAACCCAAGCCCAAAATCACAACTCAGATGCTCAATCTACTGATTTAGCCAGGTGCCCCTGATTCTTTCAGGATATTGTGAGTAGGAAAATCGCTTTGACCAAACAGACATTAGTGAGCAAATATTTTTGGTGCCTATTGATGAAAGGTGTTAAGCAAAAAAACCATAGTCCATGGTCAAGTCTATTAAGAGTTAGGAAGTAAACAGTTTCAGGAGAATAGGAATTAGTTCTTCTTTAAATGTTTGGTAGAATTCCCCCGGGAAGCCGTCTGGCCCTGGGCTTTTGTTTGTTTGGAGATTTTTAATGACTATTTCAATATCCTTACTGGTTATGGGTCTGTTCAGGCTTTCTATTTCTTCCTGGTTCAGTTGTGGTAGTTTATATGTTTCTAGGAATGCATCCATTTCTTCCAGATTGTCAAATTTATTGGCGTACAGTTGCTCATAGTATGTTCTTATAATAGTTTGTATTTCTTTGGTGTTAGTTGTGATCTCTCCTCTTTAATTCATGATTTTATTTATTTGGGTCCTTTCTCTTTTCTTTTTGATAAGTCGGGCCAGGGGTTTATCAATTTTATTAATTCTTTCAAAGAACCAGCTCCTAGTTTTGTTGATTTGTTCTATTGTTTTTTTGGTTTCTATTTCATTGATTTCTGCTCTGATCTTTAGGATTTCTCTTCTCCTGCTGAGCTTAGGGTTTCTTTCTTGTTCTTTCTCCAGCTCCTTTAGGTGTAGGGTTAGGTTGTGTACCTGAGACCTTTCTTGCTTCTTGAGAAAGGCTTGTACCACTATATATTTTCCTCTCAGGACTGCCTTTGTTGTGTCCCACAGATTTTAAACCGTTGTATTTTCATTATTATTTGTTTCCATGATTTTTTTCAATTCTTCTTTAATTTCTCGGTTGACCCATTCATTCTTTAGAAGGATGCTGTTTAGTCTCCATGTATTTGGGTTCTTTCCAAACTTCCTTTTGTGGTTGAGTTCTAGCTTTAGAGCATTGTGGTCTGAAAATATGCAGGGAATGATCCCAATCTTTTGATACCGGTTGAGTCCTGATTTAGGACCGAGGATGTGATCTATTCTGGAGAATGTTCCATGTGCACCAGAGAAGAATGTGTATTCTGTTGCTTTGGGATGAAATGTTCTGAATATATCTGTGATGTCCATCTGGTCCAGTGTGTCGTTTAAGGCCTTTATTTCCTTGCTGATCTTTTGCTTGGATGATCTGTCCATTTCAGCGAGGGGAGTGTTAAAGTCCCCTACTATTATTGTATTACTGTTTATGTGTTTCTTTGATTTTGTTATTAATTGGTTTATATAGTTGGCTGCTCCCACGTTAGGGGCATAGATATTTAAAATTGTTAAATCTTCTTGTTGGACAGACCCTTTGAGTATGATATAGTGTGCTTCCTCATCTCTTATTATAGTCTTTGGCTTAAAATCTAATAAATCTGATATAAGGATTGCCACTCCTGCTTTCTTCTGATGTCCATTAGCATGGTAAATTCTTTTCCACCCCCTCACTTTAAATCTGGAGGTGTCTTCGGGCTTAAAATGAGTTTCTTGGAAAACTTCCAAACTCATTTTATGAGGCCAGCATCACCTTGATCCCAAAACCAGACAAGGATCCCATCAAAAAAGAGAGCTATAGACCAATATCCTTGATGAACACAGATGTGAAAATACTCAACAAAATACTAGCCAATAGGATTCAACAGTACATTAAAAGGATTATTCACCACGACCAAGTGGGATTTATTCCAGGGCTGCAAGGTTGGTTCAACATCCGCAAATCAGTCAATGTGATACAACACATCAATAAAAGAAAGAACAAGAACCATATGATACGCTCAATAGATGCTGAAAAAGCATTTGACAAAGTACAGCATCCCTTCCTGATCAAAACTCTTCAAAGTGTAGGGATAGAGGGCACATACCTCAATATCATCAAAGCCATCTATGAAAAACCCACCGCAAATATCATTCTCAATGGAGAAAAACTGAAAGCTTTTCCGCTAAGGTCAGGAACACGGCAGGGATGTCCATTATCACCACTGCTATTCAACATAGTACTAGAGGTCCTAGCCTCAGCAATCAGACAACAAAAGGAAATTAAAGGCATCCAAATCGGCAAAGAAGAAGTCGAGAGTTAGTAAGTAAAGAAGGAAGGAAAAAGAGGAAAGGAGGAAGGAAGGAGGGAATGAAAAGAAGCATAGGAAAAAAAAGAATAAAAACTTATAGATGGTTCAAGTGCATTAATAGACTGTGAGAAATTTCTGTTTTTTAGTGAACAAAGCTTACCAGACATTTATCAAATGTAAGTCTCTTTTCTTCCTTTTCCTCCATTCCTTGATAATGGACCACACGATGGTATCTTAAGCAGTAAGAATGACTTAGAAGAGATATCTACACTGAAGTTTACACATGACTTCACAATCCTATATATGTACAGACTAGTCTCTTTAGGATTTATACTGCTAGTCCTTACCTTGATTTTTAAAAATTTCCTGAAATTTTTAAAAACCCTGAAAGAACCCACATTTTTACTTATCAAGAGTGAATATTTTCCATCAACAAAACTGTGAAACTTAAACTGGAAACAAAGCTGATTTGGAATGTACATAACATTATAAGAGAATCAGTGAACAGAGAAATTCTCAACTGGTCACTCATACAAATATAATGTTACATGAGAAAATTCCAGCAAACTGATAAAATTATTTCAGATGGACTCAATACTCTATAATAATGGTTTCCAAATTTAAGATGCTTAAGAATTAGAGTGCTTATAAAAAAATTAAAATGTTAATTTTCTGGACCCACCCTGATCTACTTAATTATAATTTCTAGGGATGAGCATGAAAACCTGCATGCTTATCAAAAACTCCAAATGATTTTGATGCAGGATGTTTTAAACCTTACTCTGAGAAACACCCTCATGTACATCCCCACTCCAACTCCTTCCCGCTGTGACACCAGCTTTGGACATGTGAAATTATCCAGTTAAACTCCTAAAGCACAACGTGCTTCATTTTGAGGGACAACAGGCTGGAAAATGTAGAGAAGGATTAGGAATTATGGGATGGATTGATTCTGAAAAGGTCCCCTAGAAGAGACTGCATTCAACTGGTCTTGAAAGGGGTAGAGTTCATTATTTTAGCAAAGTCATGAGACTGTAAAAGTGCTTTACTTTAAAATTTTTAAAAAATTATTATATAAATGATAACCTCCTTTATCTTTTCAGCTAGAGGACCTAGCAATACTTTTAGAACAAGTGAAATGGTCAATAAACATTAGTTCAATTAGTTAATGGTAGGACCACAACAAAGTCAATTCATTAAAAAAAATTCATTCATAATCCTATGACCACCTTTACAAAACTTTTTGTTCTTAATGGTATTGCTACTGTTGATTTCACTTCATGTTCTTTTCCATTTCTTTCCTGTACACACACATAATTTTAAATATCTACTTTATTGTTTTATAATTTAATACGATGGTATATATATTTTCCACTTTGACTTGGAAAATCATTACTATCACTCTAACAATAATAGTCAAAATAGTATATTATAATTTACAGGACTATTTTGTACTTTTTTGGATAATGGATCCATCTCAATTTTGTATTTCTGCTATTATAAATAACACTTCACTTCCTGTGTATTTTTTTTCATAAGATAATTTCCCGTAAGTGAGATTACTGGTCTAAAGATGTAAGTGTTTTTATAGATCATGAAACAATCTGCCAAAGTACTTTTCAAAAGACTTGTTCCAATTTTCACATTGTCTCCAGCATGCTATGTTCTATTACATTTTCACTGGTGTGAACATGTTGTTTTTTCTATCTAGAGATGCCTTTTTCCCATTTAAAAAAAAAAAAAATTCGGGTAAACTCCTACACATTGTCTTGGACCAAGCTCAAATGCTAGTCTTTCCTGTAGCCTTCCCAAAACCCCTAGGCAGAATTAGTCATTATTCCCACTGTGTTCCCATAGTACTTTGTAATAATATCAATTTTAGCACTTATCTAAGAGTTGTGTTTGTTGTAGTTTGCATATTTCCTTTTCTGCTTCTTAGATGATTAGTAGCTCCATGGTTGAGCTTTTGTCTACTACTTCTTTGGAGCCTTAGCCTCTAGCACAGGCCTGGGCACATATTACACATTCAATAAATGGTTATTATTTGAAGAAACAAATGAATGAATGAATGGTTAAATGTGATGGACAAGCTCAAGTCTCTTCCTGTGTCCCTTTTACCTATTCTATTATGGGCCCACCCAGCCCTAAGAACATTTGTATTATTGTAGTTCTGTTTTGTAATATTTATGTATTTTTTATATTTACCTATTTTGTAGGTCTATGTTTTTATATTTTTACTAATCTACTTTTGGGGCCTTGTTGGCATCATTCTGTGACATGTTGTGAATCAACTCTTTGAATACTTAGGTAATGACTTTTGGGTACACCAGAGTCAGAAAATGTTTCCTTGTAGCTCAAAATGAAGTACTTTTTATGGATGAAATGTTAGGGTTAGAGAACTGGATTAACAACCACCTGTGCAGGCTGTGGCATGCACATGGGCCCACTACAGACAGAATACAAATTTAAAAATAGCCCCTGATAATGAATTACTTAATAACACAGAATCAGTAATTATTCTTATATATCACTTTATGAATTTCATCAAATTTCAACATACGCATTCTCATTTTATCCTTAACAAAAACCTGGTAAGAAATACACACAAAGCAAGTATATCATAACCAAAATTTGACAGATAAGAAATATAATGCATAGAAATGTGACTGGCAAGTGAAAAAAAACCAGAGCCAGTATTCACATATTTTGAACCACATTTTAGCTCTCATTCTAATAAAGTCATTAGATCTTGCTGAATTTTGTTATTTAGCCAAACTGAGAAAATGAGCTTAAGCAGTAAAAACTTGACTGGTGATTTTAAAACAAACTAACAACTTTGCTGGCACCAGAAACATTTTTTCTAAACTGGTGCTTATGAATAATTCATTAGAAAAATAAATAATATCAGAAGACTCTTATTAAAATCAATGGCAGATGGAAGGAGGGGTCTGCTTTCGTTCCTACCTGGTAGTTTCTAGATCTTATGCCCAGGAAAGCAAAATAGTAGATCATTCACTCACTGTCATTCAATCCAACTAAAACGTATCACAGCCTAACTAGATTTAAAAAAATGTGGAGGGAAAAAAGAAGAGTCCATCACCAAGAGTACACACACACACACCCCACTACAGGAACTTACATATGTAACAGAAATGATATTCCATAGTAAACATTCTGAAAGTTCAAGGACAAAGGATGACTCCTAGGTCCATATGTTATATTGAGTTCCATGTGTCTATCCAAGGAACTAAGCGAGGGGATTCAGACTTCATTTCTTATTTTGTGATTTTGTACTTAATCTCCCTATGCTGGAGTGTCCTAGTCTATGAAATAAAGAGACTTAATCACTTTTGCCAATCAAATGCATGTAACATGTCACCCCAGGGAAAGGGGTAAAAACATGGGCAGTGAAATTAGGTCTGATTCCATGTCCTAACTATGGGATTCAGATCAGTCAGTTAGCTCAACCTTCCCAGGGCACAGCTTCTTCATCCATAAACTGAGAGAAATGGCAATACATAGCTTTTGAAGTTTTCCATAAGGTATAATTGAGATAATATAGAATACTTAGGAAAACTGCTACCTATTCGATGGCCAATAAATAGTAGCAATCATCATTAACTATTAAGATGAAGAAGTTGCTGCTAGGCACTGCATGGACTATTTCAATTCTAGGATTCTACATAATTTATTTTTGACATGGCTCACTCAACTATGAAAATAATTAGTGTTCTATATTTAATAAAGGCCACAGGCTTTGGCAAGATAAATGTTGTTTTTAGAATTTTTTTAAAATTATGCAGTTTCAGACAAAGCCTGGGTAAGATGCTACATTTTATTTCACCATGTACTAGACTTTGCCCATTCTAGAAAATGCTAGGCTTTATTGTAATCATCAGTTGTATGTGGACTCCAGTTCGATCAGTCAAAACCAATGAAATCATTAGTGTGCACTGCATTTCATCATTTCCATAAATGCCTTTAACTGCCTTAAAGATCCTCAACTTCATCCCCACTCTGACAAGCATGAAGAACGGAGTACACAGGTGGGACACACGTCCAGGCACATTCCCAGCAGGCTGCTACAGCCTTATACTTTCGAGAATTCACTAAAAAAGGCATTCTGGAATATAAGTGAGTGTGAAGCTACCTCAGACAGTTTGGATTCTACTCCGCCTTTTAAAACAACAACAACAAAATATTCACTCACCTTAGAAGTTAAACCATTATTATTAATACATTATTTAAAACATATCTTACATCTGACTGGGACATACCAATTTTTCACTCTTAAAAATCATTAATGACTCCAAAAAATCTTCTGTTTATATAGATTATATCTATGAATATTTACTCTTACAAATTATAAGTAAATAAATGTTAAATATTAACTCATTATAAAATAACAAAAATAAATCCATTACATGTTAGTAAAAATAACATAAATTTAAAAAATAACTATTGGAATGCCTTGGCGGCATTGTTGGTTAAGTGTCCCACTCTTCATTTCAGCTCAGGTCTTGATCTCTGGGTCATGAAATCAAGCCCCATATTGGGCTCCACACTCACTGAGAGTGAACAAGAAGCTCCACAATCTTGTTCACTCTCAGTAAATAAATGTCTTAAAAAAAATAAAAAATAACTATTTAAAAAAATTTTGAGGAGCATAGCATTGTGTCACACTTTTGTAAATCCTTTAAATGGTGCTTAATAGAAGATACCTGGGAGCAAATATCTTTCTACATTCAATCTGTTACAAAATCACATGTCAATCAATCTCTAATTTTAATTTGATCGTATCCTTGGGAGAAAATGAGAATGAAAATGGCAAATAAAATCTTAGTATTATGAAAGTCATTTTGACTTCACTGAAAAGGTCTTACAGATAGAAGTTCCCTGGACTATATTTTGAGAATCAGTGCTCTAAAGTTTTTTTGTAATATTCATTCACTACATTCATCATTACATTTTAGTATTTAATTTATAGGTATGTGCTCTTCTTGTTTCCCTGCTTGCAAGCTTCCTGATGGAGAAAACAATGTCTCAGATACCATTTACAGCATGGAACCACAGTATAGCATCAACATGTAAAATGTGATTAACTGATTGACTGACTGATGAAACTTATGATGCCGATAGTCCCTTTAATGACCTTAAAATATGTCCTAGAGTAGCATTTGTACATTTTGTCAAATTATGAACCCATTATGTCAACATTCGATTTAAACAGAAGAAGCTAATTTTATCTGAATTTATTCCAGATGCAATGAAGTTGTTTTCCTAGGCAGCACCTATGACTTTAGAAGAGAAATATGACATAAGAAGCCAGAATTCTAGGGAAGCTATTATTACATTTTTTTTCTCCTGTAAAAACTATCCCGGCACGTCATGCAGACAATATTTCAAGGTTTAATAAATTTGTATATTTAGTTGTATTTTCATGATTATAGAACAATTGAAAACTAATGACATGGAAAGAAATGTCAGTTTGTTGATCTGAAGCTAGAGTTTCACACCTCAATGAATGAAAAGAAAAAAACAGCGACAAATGTCATTATTATTTTTATTTGTTCTTCTTGAAAATCAGGTCCTTTGCGAGACACCCACATAGTAACTCAGAGATGAAACAGTTACCCATTTATCCCTGCTGAATTGTTGCAAAGTGGGATGGCTGGCAAAATATATATTAAAGAATGAAACAGTCTTCTTAAATTAAAGGCTTTATTACATAATAAATAATTTCTTTGACTCTTACAAATTCATTCTATTATTTCCAAATATGCGGAAACCCATGGAGAGAGACCTAGCACCTGCCATTGCTTTGGTAATCAGATAATTGTTTAGACTATTCTATAATAAAAGCAGCACATTCTATTAAAAAAATACTTTTCCCTCCTAAAAACTGGGTAAATAAAATAGCTGCTGGATTAGGGAATAAAAATAGGATTCACCCTTCTGAGTTGACTTTCCCTTTGTCCTAAGTCATAAGACAGGAAATATGCTAGTTGTTTTTTGTTTTCAGATGAGTTCTGCATTATTTAAACTCATGGCTGAATGGCAAAACATGAGGCCTTCCTTTGTGCAAGTAGGGTTTGGTGCAATTTAGTGGCTTGGCAAATAGGATTCTCTTAGATATTTTATCCTAAACTAATTTTGCTCTTGACCCACCCACATAGGTAGAAAAAAGAACTCCAAAGCCTGCCTATCCTATCTATTCAACACTTATAATGTGCTGACATGACAGGATACAAGCAAATCTGAGAAGCAAGGGATAAGGGGGAGATTTATGGATGATTAATATCTGAACTTTAAAACATAAATGTCTGAAATTATAACAACTGAAAAATGTTAGTTGATGTAATTATGTGCCACTACAACAGAGTTAACAAAAAACAAACAAACAAAAACCAATTAAACCATATTGCAAATGCTGAAGCTAAATTTAGAACAGACTAATTTAGAGAGTAAAACTATCATCAACTGAAAACTATCCAAAAGAAATGAGGTAGGAATTCCTACTATCTGTTCATAAGCATGTTCAGTGGACAGTCAGAAACACTGTCCAGCAGAATATTGCAATATTGCACCCAGACTCTGATTACTCAGTCCAACTTTAAGTGACTGTAATTGTATACTATTCTGATTTTAAATGCTAAGATTATTTAAATCTTCATAAACTGGGAGGTAGCTCTTAATCACATTGTGAAAATCCAATTTCAATGGCTTGTGTGCCATTAGCTTATAAAAAACAAATGAAACCAGGGCACCTAGGCAGCTTAGTTAAGCATCGGCTCAAGTCATGATCCCAAAGTCCTGGGATTGAGCTCTGGGTCATGATCCCTGTTCAGTGAGGAATCTGCTTCTCTCTCTTTCTTTGCCCTCTGCTCTTCCCCCCACTCATGTTCTCTTTTTTTCTCTCTCTCAAATAAATAAATAATCTTTAAAAAAAAAAAAGGCAAATAAAGACTTGCATTTGTGGTTCAGGTGGCAATCCATTAAATGGAACCTTGGGGCCAAGGATCTGTATGTGAAAATCACCTTGTTTTATTAAACCTCCATATAAAAAAGACCAAATAGGTGTTGGGTCTACAAAATGGCGAACCCACTTGGGATACTGTAGTGAATAAAACAATAAGGCCCTTGCTCCAAAGGAATTCATCTTCTAGATAGAAAATGTCAGAAAACCAAGAGCCAACCAACAAACCACTGTCACTGCCCTCTAGCCAGAGACCACTATGAACATAATGTTAATTGAACAAGTTGGGTTTATTAACTGTTGGAGCAAGGGATAGCATGCACTAAGGGCAACAATGGAGCTTTCAGTAAGGTGGTATTAGAAAAGACTTATTGAAGACTTTGGGTTTCGCTAGGTGATTTGGGGAAGAGTTTAAGAAAGCAGGTCTTTATTGTGGATAGGAGGCTATCAGGAAATGGAGGAAATTTTATGACTGATTGGGCATCTCTATAAATCTTATCTGTAACAAGAACAAATGAGAGTGAGGGTAAAGCTATGATTGGTAGATAAGTAACAGTTATTCATTTTACCAAGAGATGGTTTGATATGTTGTGGGTTTTATATCACTTTTTGAACAAAATAATCATGTGACCATAATCATGGTCTCAGAGTGACTTTGTCTCGTGTTGGTGTTCTCTGAGATTGCTTCTCTCCAATAGGCAAGTAACACAGTCTACCCGTGAGTGCCCAGCCAGCTTCTAATGACACTGATGCTCACTGTAGGGGTTAGACCAGCAACCAGATATCAGGAGAAGCTCTTCTCTACCAACCACCTAACTGGCCAAGCAATACAGAGACAAATTTTTAAAAATCAAAGGATGATTACACAGGGTAAAAGGGAAGACCTTTTTATATTGGGTGTTCATGGAAAGCTTCTTGGACTAGAACAAACAGAAAAAGCTAAAATATGACTACCTGGGGAGAGAGGGTTCATGTTCCATAGAACAACTATGCCAAGGTCCAAAGGTTGGAAGGGATTTGTATAATCTGAGGGACAAAGGAAAGACAGTTTGACCCAAGTATCGCCGGTGAGAAAATGAGAAGGCAGGGGAAAGAGCCAGACGGGAGAGGTAGGGAGCGGAGAGAGCTTATTCTGAGTGTAATGGGAAATCAGGGGAGGTATTAAGAGAAGAATAATTATATAATTTTATTTGCATATTTAAAAGATCAGTTGTATAGTCAATGGAAAAATCGATCCTGGGGTTGCGGAGTAGATGAGAAGCTGAGGTGCAAGTTAAGAGGTTTTGCAGTGTAGACCAGAGGGGACAGTGGCTTGTGTTGGTGATGGTGGAGATGTGTAGAGGGGACTTTTGGGAGTCAGTGTTGTGAGGCTTACTGATGGGTTAATTTGAGAGGTGAGGAGCGGGAAGGAACAGATGAAGGACAATTTTACTCTGTATTGGGTTCTTGATGTCGCTGATAATCTTATTCATTCATGTCATTCTTAAATCCTGATTCAGAGAGGGCACAGGATGTTAAATGAAATAATCTATGTTGTGGCAAATACTGGCACAAGTAACAAGCTTCAGAACTGTCTACATTTATTAACTCGCATTTGAGGTTTGATTCCTAATTCTCTCTATTGATTTGTAGGTAATTCGGGGGTAACAAAGTACAAAATAACCCAGGTCTAGACAGAACAACTCAATCAAGTCAATAATGTCATAAATTAGTACTAAGTATGTCTTCTACCTACTTAGTAAATATATACAGAAGATAGATAGATTTGGAGACATTTAAAAAAAAATAATGGGCAAATTACTTATCACTGCAGATAAAAAATCTCACTGATGCTGAATGTCGTCCCTGAACACCTGTGATAGAGGGTTTAACCTTGCTTTCTTAACTCATGAGAATGGTCCATTTGCTTGTCTGAAAGTGGTCTTAGAAAAACTGGCTGGGAAGGTATTTCAAGTCAAACTTTGAAACTCACAAGGCCATCAGATGGCATCTCTAATTTCTTCCCTTCTACTCAAAGAGCATTCTCTCAGGGACAATGCAGCTGGATAATGAAGCATGGGAAATAAATGCTACTTCTCCAGAATCACATTGGGCTCCTTCCCTTTCTCTCACAAGGGGAGTCCCTGAGTAAGCAGTAAAGAAGGAGAGTATGGGAGCACTTCTTAGAAATGCCTCTGGAGGCTCAGAGCTGGAACCCAGACTTTCTTTCCAGTATGATGGAACACACACTCCAACAGAGAAGCCTGGGCCTCTCTGGCATGCTTTCTCATTGTGGGACCCAACAGTTCAAAATACTATTCTGCGAAGGCAGAATTTGTTAAGGAGTATCAACAGGAGGTTTCTTTGTCTATTGACTTGTCTGATGCAAGAGGACCTATAGAAAGACAAAGGCAGTCTATTGTAGAGGCTTCGTGTGGGAAGGACCTTGTAAGGCACTAGAGGGGTAGCTTCAATCCATAGACAACATCACACCTAGTACAACACCAGATTAGCCAAAATTATTTACTGCATTCAAGCCACTTAGACTACTGAAGGTTAAAGTATACTTAAACTACACAGGTGAGAGCTGCTGGGAAAAATACGAATATTACGATCTAGTCATGGGTACCTCAAGTCACGTAAATCATTCCAGTTAAGGGAACTACTTCGAGGAAACAAAGCCAGAATTCAGTCCTCCTGAGGCCTGGAGGCAAACTCCCAACCATCACCATGACTCCCTCAGCCCGTCATGCTCATTCACAATTATTTGATGATATGAGCAAACCACAAACTACTCTACTTTGTGTAAGGCAAAAGGTGAGAGTGAATTTCTAGAAGTTAATAAACAGGTTAGCAGTTTTCTTTCACTCTGCTCAGAGTACCATGGAAAAAAATCGCTGAAGTGTAAAAAAAACAGGATTCTGTCACACTGCTGTCTCACATCCAAAGTTGTGGGAGAATGAAATATTGACATATTTATGTGTAGTTCTCATAATTTCACCCAACTCAGAAAAATGACTGAAATCCTCCTGGGGAACATGAAAACACCTGGGCAAGGGAGAGAAAATGATCATTCTTTCCAATCTCCTTCGCACCTTTCTTATAGCTAAGGATACACATTTCTTGCAGTGATTGAAGAGGGTGGTAACATCTGTCAAATCTGTAAAATCAAGACATGAAACTCATTTTTAAGGTCTCAGTAGAGGAGAAAAATGAGAGAAAGTTACCTTGTAATTTCTGCCAATTAGATATTCAGGAATAACTAAGTGAAATGCATGCTTAAAAAAAAAAAAAAAAACCTTACTTGACTTTATAAAAATTGAATTTCCACATTTTAATAATATTGTCATCTGTAATTATAGGAGGGTTGAAATTTTATTTCCACTTTTCTCAGTCCTAAGTTGGTCTTTTGAGAGAAAATAAAACCTTAAATGTAATAATGCTAGTACTTTTCATATTATTTTCAACAATCAGTAGACTGGAAAGAAAAGAAAGGAAAGGAAATAACCTGTATTTCACATATGGACAGCACCACGCTGTAGAGTTTCTTATTAAAAAAAAGAGAGAGTCTGAGTGCATGTTCCCTGGGTCTCATGACTCTGCCAAAATGACAGGGTGATTTCTATAAATTCATTAATCCTTTCAAAAAAATATTTACTGACCACCCCTAGGGGGCAATGATCTACATAGGGAGCTGGGAGTGGGGTAGGGGTAAGCATGATGTACAACTATAAATGAGATGTACGATATGCCCTTGAGCACCGCATGGTCTAGAAGGGGAAAAGACTTACTGTTTCCTACCTTGAACTAAAACTATTTGTGTTTGAGTTGTGAAAAGCAAAGATAAATATTGTGAAATTTAGAGAAGGGAGAAATCACTTCTTACAATGAAGAAGCAGGGAAGAATTCTAGAAGTAGATATAACTGGCTTTTTCTAGAAAAACATGGGAACTATTTGGACATGTACAGAAGGTGGAAGGATATTTTCCTGGAAAAGCAAAACATGAGCAAAGACATAAAGAAAGAAAGCATGGTGGACCAAAAGATGGTTCTGTTCACCTGAACTGAGAAGACAGTAACTAGAAGGATGGATTGGTGATTTATAGCATGTGGTAAATTAAACGATGGTCACTTAAAGATGTCCACATCTTAACCCCTGGAATCTGTAACGATGTTACCTACGTGGCATAAAAGGACTTTGCAGATGTAATTAAACTGATGATCTTGAGCTGGGGGAGATTATCCTGGACTATCCAAGCAGGCTCAGTGTAATCACAAGGGTCATTATAAGTGAAAGAGGGAATCAGGATCAGAGGAGATGTGATGAGGAAAGCATAGGTCAGAGTGATGGAAAAAGCGGCCAGTGGCTATGAGCCAAGGAATGTAGGTAACTTCTAGAAACTGCAAAAGGCAAGGTAACAGGTTCTCCCCTAGAGCATTCAGAAGGAATGCAGCCTTGACAACCCACTTTAGACTTCTGACTTCTAAAACTATAAGATAATGCATCTGTCTTGTTTTAAGCTACTACGTTTACAGTAATTTGTTACAGTAGCAATAGGTAAATAATATAAAGTAGAAAACTTTGAATATACTATATTACAGCATCAATAATGGTTTGTCCAACCCTTCTTGATGGTCCCATAAGATTTATTCTTCTTTTATTTTAAGACTTATGTTGCATTTTTATTTTTTAAACTATATTTACCTATCTTCCCTGAGTCACCTAAAGAACAAAAGTACTATTAACAAAATATAGAAAACTCATGAAGAGAAAAATATTTGAGAGCAAGATGTGGAAACCTTTTGTGAACATAGTACATTTGAAATGTCAGTGGGTCAATATAGTGGGTGGACAGTTAGAAATAAAAATTCATGCCTCCTACTAAGAGATAAATCTGCATAATTCTCAGAAGCAATTGCTAAAATTTACTATTATAGCTCAAATAGAATCATCGAAGTGTGGCTATTGACCACTGGGAAAATTTAAGTGATGTGTATTCATAAAAAGGGAATTATTTAGTCAGATATTTTGACAATGGTTGTTGGAAGAAGTGATTTTATAGCATTATTAGATAGAATGTCATCATTTTAACTAGTTTGTGATTATCCATAACCAAAGTATAAGGCAATCTACTATAGAGAAATTCAGGGATAGAGAAAAAGACCTTCTAAAGAAAGCTACTTCACCCATAAGTTCCTTGGTTTCTGAAATATCTTTAACAGGACATTAATCATTCAACTATACAAATATTTATGAGTACTTACTAGGGCAAGGAAGGGAGGATCTTTATTCATTTTGTTACCAAACACAATGTTTGCGAAGCTTACTCTCTCTTTTCAGTATAAACTTGTGTACTTTCTCAAAGCACCATAAAATTAGAGAAAACTGCCCTAAATTACTTCTTTCCCAAGCGTATATAAGGTTTTGTTCTCCCAAAATTGCACATAGGCTATCATTATCTTACAGGCTGTTCCTAGGGTTCATCTCTGCAGACCATAGGGACCCAGAGGACAGTGCATGCCTGGGAGCCTGAGGAAGCTCCAGAATGGGGCTGCAGAGGGAACTCCAGATAGGGAGGGAAAGCAGGGAAAGGAGACTTAATACAAGGATAATGAAAACAAACTGTGCCTATTTCAAGTTGTGGGTTGGCCCAGATTACCACCACTTCAGGGATTTTATAAAATGCTACTGCATGGCTTTTGCAAAAAGATAGCCTGGTCAGCAGAGTGGGATGAACTCTATATACAGAAATGCCATGATGTTTAGCTGGTAAGCAGAAATTTCAGGGGCAAGAGGACACTCTGGTCTCCATTCTTCTGTCCCAAGGTGCAAACCTCCCAGGTCAAGCAAGTAAGTAAAGGCAGGGCAGGATTAAAACCTTTCCTGCCCTAGGCTCTGCAAAGATGATGCTGTGTCCCTTCTAAGCCAGGGCCCAACACAACACCGTGGAACTATATTTACAAGGCATTCCACAAATGATGCCTCTGGAGTTTCATGAAATATTATGTCCTCTACAACCCCTGAAGTTATGCAGTAAGAGCAAACACGTCCACCATGTGGAATTCTTACATAACACACACATTTTTAAAATTATAAGATAGGTACATAGATTCCCTCCAAAATGCGTAATTTCCCATAATATGTACTTGGCTGACTTTTTGTGGCAATATCAAACTTTTTCCAAAAATATTTTTTGGGACCATCCAGTTTTTTATTTTTGTTTTACTTTTTAAAATATTTTACTTATTTATTTGAGAGAGGGAATATAAGCAGGAAGAGAGGCAGAGAAGCAGACTCCTTACTGGGCCAGGAGCCCAACGCAGGGCTTGATCCCTGGACCCTGGGATCATGACTTGATCCAAAGGCAGACGCTTAACCAACAGAGCCACCCAGGCATACCTGAGAACATTCAATTTTTTAACACCCAAAGCACATGTTAATTGAAGCATGCCTCTTCAAGGAACAATTCAAAGGGAAAATGAACTAATTTTTGCTAAAAGCCATTCTGAAACATTATTCACTTTCCTACCCTCTTAATCAAAGGACAATGAATGTAATTTGGCCTTTTTAAAAAAATATATAATGACCTGGGTTTCATTATTACGAGTAATAATTATTCTCTGAGATACAGAGAATCCCTTAGGAATTGTTGAGGTATATTGAACTTCTTTCTTACACTTGAAGTGGCCTGACTTTTTTTTTTTTAATTTTGAGTAAGTTATTTATAAATTGTCTTGGGCCTTTCTTACTGGTATGATATACACTGGTTGCCTTTTCTTATCATTCTCATTGTAGTCAGTCTGCCTGCTTCCATCAGCTCCTATCCAATCATGTGGGATTTTCCCAACGTGTCAAAGCTTAGGGAAATTATCTTGCAGTGGGTTATCAGATCAATGCTTTTCAAACCCTAATGTGCAACAAGTCACTCTGGGGTCTTGTTAAAGTGCAGATTTTGATTCATCAATTTTGGGATAGGTACTAAAATTCTGTGTGTCTAACTGGCTCCCAGGTGATCCCCAGGCTATTGGTCCTTCAAACATACTCTGAGTAGCAAAACATTAGGTAATCACTTCTCCTCCTTCTTCTTCTTCTTCTCCTCCTCCTCCTCCTTCTTCTTCTTTTCTTTTTTTAAAGAATTGTGTCTAAAGGCAAAGTAGTTCTGAGGAAGGGATTAAAGACTACTCTGCCATAAATAAGTTCTAAAAATGTAAACATGGACTTTACATTTGCTCTAGCCCTAATGATTTTCTTTACCATCTCTTGGTCCCACCACAAAAACCATATCCCTCTTCTCTACACTAGCATAGACTTTTAATTTCTGCCTCTCTTATAGAATTTATTTTTTTATAAGTTGTTATTTAGATAAATCAAATACTAAATTAGAAGAAGGCCAAGTCTTATATATCTGTATATTCTTTAGAATTATGCCTTGCCCCAAAACAGTCTTTGAATAAATATACAGATTGAAGAACTAAGGACTATTAGGTTTTTTCATATAATTTCAGATTCTTTATTGTGTGAATGTGTTAAATAAGTAATCAAAAAAATGAAGCAATATTATACCCAAATACACCCATGTTCAGTTCTAGTAAACTGTTAGGAAAATAGAGTTTGTTTTCAGACTTCTTGCCTCTTTGTGCTAAAGATATCCCTTTCTAGTTTCCCTCTCTCTACATACATAACTAATAAAACACATACACACAAATCTGAATATATATCATCTTTATATTCTATAGCTTTAAAAATCCTCTCTGAAGAAAGAGTCTGCAATTGATTTATACTAAAATGTAAATGACTGACTCTAGCTTCAAGTACTATTTCATACCTCCACACTAAGGGGCATTTAAACATTGTAACAGAACACAAACAAAATGGAATAAAGCCATTAAAGAAGGGGCACCTGGGTGGCTCACTGGGTTCAATCCTCTGCCTTCAGCTTGGGTCATGATCCCAGGGTCCTGGGATCAAGCTTCACTTGTGGGGGAGGGTGTCTCTGCTCAGGGAGGGCCTGCTTCCTCCTGCTCTCTGCCTGCCTCTCTGCCTACTTGTGATCTCTGTCTGTCAAATAAAATAAATAAAATCTTTAAAAAAAAAAGCCATTAAAGAAGACTTTGGGGCTCTTAATTATAAAGCAAAAGACAGATTTCAATAAGGGCCTCTGTGTGCCCCCCACATCATGTTATATTATCAGTGAATTTCTCCTAACTGAGTAATTGCTAACCAATGGCTTTCCTACACCTGGACTATAAAGTCTTTTTGTAGTGATAAACTGCTCTTAGCCTGATGGACCAAAGTATACAGAAAGTACCCACTAAAAGTGCAAACTACAGAACCAGTCAAGGCTAAAGGAGGACAAACACAAAAATCAATTTGGCAGTTCATTTGAATCTACATTGCACTTTTTTCCAAGGGCAGAGAGGATTTATCATTTAAGTAGAAAGAGAATAAAACAAAATCCCAATTTCCATTAAACATCTGCATAATGAAAAGAAATGGAAATTGTCTAAATAAAGATGATTCAAGTATCTAAGTCATAGTGTCAGTGAAAGCAGACATCCTGCTAGCTTTTGGGTTAATATGATGCAATATCTATTTTACTAATTTAATCTAGCACATCAGTCTGTTACCCCACACCTTTAATTAAATCAATGTTTACCTCCATGGAATTCTGAATGGAATCAATAACAGACACTCAGAAGGGAAAGATAAGGCATAAAATAAGACAGAAACATAATTTGGAGAGATTTATATGAAGCCTCTTTGTACCAATATATTCTGAAATAATAGGACGTAAGAAAAAAATAACTCTAGATGATATTACACAAAGTCTAGAGGTTTTCTCCTAATCACGGGATATCAGTGTGATGAAACACACACCAAGGGGGTAAGGATCTGCTTTTTCTGGCCCTGCAAACTGTTCCCTGTGAAAATGACTGGAATTCAGCTTAAAAATCTGAGCATAAAACTGGCAAGCAAGACCCTCTGGGGCACCAGATGAGCTCTGACAGAATGTTCTGCAGACAGCTACAAAATGAAGTTCCTACATTTGCTTTCTTGGTCATCCAGGGGTTGCTCAATTGTGAAAGTCAGACAATAGACCCCAGTTTCAGATAGATAAAAATCATAAAATTTTATTTTTTCCCCCAAAACAAAACAAATCCAGTAAGTCAGCACATTCTCCTGAAAAGGAAAGAGAGAAGACCTGGACTAGTTTGGTAATGCCCTATCAGCTGGAGACCGCAGTTGTAATAAGCCTGAGCTTTTGAGTCAGAGGGAACTGGATTTGAGCCCCAACCCAAGAATGCATGTCCAAACTATTTAATCACTTCTAATTTGAGTGTTCTCATCATAAAATGTGGATGGTAATATCTATTTTATAGAGAGGGTATAAGTAAAATGTTATTTATGGATTGTTTAGCAAAATGACCACTCAATAAATAGCATTTATTACCACTTCCATGGGAGGCAACCATATTCAAGCATTAATTTTATGGTCTCTCTTGGCTTGTCTGAAAATTAAAGGGGATGAATTGGATGTATACTAAAGTTGTATAATCACCAGAAGCTTAAATGAATTAAAATAGGTAAAGCACTTAGCCGGTACTGTAACAAAGTAAGCTGTTATCACAGAGACATGTGTAACAAGTTAAAAAGATGGACCCGGCAGTCAGGTCATCTGTACTCATATTCCTATTCTACCTGTGACCAGCTGTGTGCTTTGGATAATAAACAGCTTGAACTTTCTGCTCAGTTTTCTTACCTATAAATTGATGATAACAATAATAATACTTACTGGAAAGGCATGAAAATTAAGTAAGATAATAGATGGAAATAAAATACTAGTACATACAAACTTCTATCTAGGTATGAACATGTAATTTTAAGTATTAACATGTAATTTTCTCTTCTTTTCTAGCACATACATACTGTTACAAGAGACCTCACAGCGATCTCCAACAATTTCTGCCTTGTGATGGCCACAACTTTTTATAATGTCCTCCCCTTAAGTGTAGATAGGATCCATGACTGGCTTCCAGATACTATAAAATGGTGATGGGTCCCACCCTTGATTAAGTTATGTTACAAAGTCTTAGGAGACTGGAGTGGTAGACTTTCCGGTCTGCCTTGAAAAAGCAAGCTGCTACAATGTGAATATGAACTGCTTCTGAAAGGGTCACATGGCGGGGAACTGATGTAGCCTCTAAGGACTGAGGGCCCTGGTCTCCAACCACAAGGAACTGAATTCTGCTGTTCCAGTAGCTGTGTAAGCTTGGAGGAGGATCCTAAGACCCAGAAAGTAATACAGCCAAACTGACACTGTGTTGCAGTCTTGTGAGAGCCTGGGTCTTTGGGACTCCTGACCCACAGAAATGATAAGATAATAAACACGCATTGTTTTAAACCTAGAAATGTGTTATAATTTGTTAACAGCAATAACAAACCAACACACATACTTCCATGTAAAATTCTCAGAGAAGAATGGGAAGGTGGGGTTCAGTGCTCTGGTGTCACTTTTCTGATATTTGTTTGTACTAAGCAACATGGGTCCAGGGTTAGTTGTCAGCTGGACAGACTTGGCCTGGCCAAAGCCATAGTGAAGTTTATCTTTGTAAAATACATTGAGGACAGAAAGATCTACCTCTGATTTATATTCTTCCTCTAGGATATATTGTAGCTTCTGGCCTTTATAAATGGCAAAAGTATCAGAATGTCAGTGATGTTTGTTTTTCTAGCTTCAGATTCAAGTTCAGAATTTTTAGCAAAAAGGTATGAACTAAGAAGCCTTTCTGAGGTTGGGATTGTGAGATTGAGATATGTGATTTTTTTTTTTTTTTAGATTTTTATTTATTTATTTGACAGACAGAGATCAGAGAAGCAGGTTCCCTGCAGAGCAGAAAGCCCGAGGTGGGGTTCAATCCCAGGACTCTAGGATCATGACCTGAGCTGAAGGCAGAGACTTTAACCCACTGAGCCACCCAGGTGCCCCTGTGATTTTTTTTTTTTTTTAATGTAAAAGTTGAGTGTGTTTTGTTGACAGAGCTCACCCTGAATATTACTGGCTTTTTTATTAGTTCCTCCCCTCCTTCCATCATTTGTCCATTCCACTCTGTCTGCCATTCCAGAGAACCAGACTAGCAGTTAACAGATTCATGTATCAGTTGAGGCCTGGCTTACACTTGGTGGTTTCACTACAAGTAATCCAGAAAGTTAGCCCAACTCTGTCCTACTGACCTAAAAGGGATGGGATGGGGAAGAACTGAATAATAAATGAAAATTCATTTCTGGGGGAAGATTTAGAAAAGCAGGACAAATTAAAAGTGGTGATACTACATAATAGCCTGGAAAGAACTCAGACCTGTACCCCTGGGGATAAAAATATATGTTTATAAAAAATAAAAAATTAAAAAAACATAGCCTGGAAAGTACAAAAAATATAGTCAAACATTTTAAGGGCCTCAAGTTCTTTACCATATCAGAAACTATTTCACCTTGCCCATTCCAAAGGATGAATATGCTTATGATTTAGAGTTTGGTTCAAGAGATTGATGGGACTTAAAAACTGGACAGAAAGTTTTCCTCTCTTAGTGTCTTATATAAAAGCAGTGACTTTTTAGGGGTGCCTGGGTAGCTTAGTTGGTTAAGCATCTGACTCTTGGTTTCAGCTCAGGCCATGATCTCATGGGTCTTGAGATTAAGTTCTACATTGGGGTCCACAGTCAGCAGAGAGTCTGCTTGAAGATTCTCTCCCCATCCCCTTTCTCCAACTCACACACACAATCTTTTAGAAAAGGCAGTGGTTCTCTGAATTGTTGGGTGGGGTTCTGAGGCTCAGTGGAAGAGACTACTCTTAATTATCTATCAATATCTGCTACGGGCATAGGAGGGGCTAAGTGACTGGGGTGGCATGCAAGCTATATAGCTCCTGACTGTAATTTCAGTCCAACTGTTTTAATTTATGTATGAGAGCACAAAAGCATGGGGAAGAGAAATCGCTTGTTGAGACTGTATAGCTATCTGCTTTCAACTTTGGAATATAATCACAAAAGGCGATTCATACATTTGTTTATTCCTGTTAAACATCTATATTCATAATGCCAACCACGAATTTATGCAAGTTCAAAAGGACGGTTTATTTCTCAAATTCATGGTGTCTCTATTACATTGTGCCAGTATGAGGAAATGAGTGTCTAATCTTGTCAATGTAATATTTATTCTCAATCCCTGTAATATTGTTTCATCCTGATTTGAAAGTTGATAAAATCTGTTGGCAACCTCCTTGAAGCTGCAAAGTAGTTATCCAAAACAATAATTTGCAAAGTGTTCAATCTAAATGTGCACGGGCCATTCGTGAAAACTGATGTGCTTTTTTGCACTCTTAGGTTTAAAGCAATTTCCCTACAGTCTATTGTAAGTCTATTGTAAACTTTAAAAATTATTTATTACCTTTTTACATCCTTGTTTTTAAATTTACAAACCAAAATACGGCCATTTTTCAAGATCACATCTGAAATAGGTAATATTTCCAATATCCCTTGAGGAGCTATAGTAAGAAATGATGAGCAATTCTATAAGGTATTTCTAGACATAAAATAAGAGTATGTATGTTTATGTTCTTCTAGATAGAATATGAAACCTGGAACAGTTTGCTTTCCTTGACTCACAGGTGTCCCATCTCGTTTTGAAATACTTGTTGATAAAATCTAGAGATTTGGAGAGCTAGAAATGTATAATTTGAAACAATATAATACTTATTGTTCTGAGGTATGAGAAAAGAGCTACAGGCGGCATGAAAGGCATGGTGAACTTAAGGAGGCCAAACAGGGAATTTCCAGAGGAAACTGTTTAGTTGGCAGGGTGGCAGAGATAAGAGACAGAGTTGGACACAGGCAGGGGCTGGGTCAGAGTGGGCCTTGTAGTTCATTTTAAGGAATCCATATAACTTAAACATCTTATGTGGGACAATGACAGGGTCAGAAGGACACTTCAGATAAACCCTTGACCTGAAGGAAGATTTGTGTTTTATGATTCTATGATAATAAAATATTTCTTTTACTCCAAAGCATTTGTCAGTCTCAAAACCTACAAGAACATATGTGCAAAAGTTAAGACATATTTGTAAAAAAGAATATGGAAGATTCTTTGGTATTCTCTGGTGTCATTCTGTACAAAGTATTGTTTTGTTTTGTTTTGTTTCTGTTTCTGTTTTCAGATCTGTTTTTGTTTTCTAGTAGGCAGATTATTTTTTCTGGTTAGAGGATGGAATGTTGTACTTTTGGAGTCTTTTAACCATTCCTAATTTAGGCTATTTGGCATATCAAAACAGTACGGCTTGCAAAAGTTGGATTATAATACCAAATTTTGCCTCATTCATTTAGATTTTTCTCTCTGAAAATTCAGAATTATTCAAAGCCATCTCTTCTTTGCCCTCCCTTCCCACCTCCCATTGCCTCTCAAATCAACAACCTGAAGAACAGATTGGGTTAACACACAGTAGTTTGTAACAGTAATGTAGCTAATTTGACACTATGAATTATAATCCAGGTAGAGAATGTTAGGTGTGTTTTATCGCTCAAACACCATGGCAGATTATTTATACTCATTTCTTATTATGTGAATCTAGTTTAAGTGCAAAAAAAGACAAAGGGAGGAAAAAGCTATTGCTCATCTTCTTGCTAAGTTCTAGAAACCTTTTCTGAATTGTATAGATCCACAGCATGAAGAGCTGATTGTTCAAACATGGCATCATGAGGGGACCACTGTTAAAAATAACAGTGGGCAGTCGGATGCCCTACAGCCAGATGATAATCCACAGTAACCAATGGAATCCCAGATATTTCACAAAAACACTACTTTTTTCATATCTCAGTATTGAATGTTTTTTGTGTATTTATTATGCCTGCTGCACAAAAAAAGACATAGGAATTAACAATCAATAAATCATATTCTTATTAAATGTTAGATAAAATAATCCTCATAACATAACTACCCACCGTGAAAAGATAGTAGGAAACTGGCAGGAAGGAACCGTAATGTTAATACAGCCATATGCTATGGAGAACAAAAAATATGGTATACTGCAGGGAGCAGAAGAGACAGACTTTTCTACATGTGTTAAATCTTGATTCCTACGACTTGAGAGGATGGGAACGTACTTTACCTCCAAAATGGCTCTACACCCTTTTCCCCTTTTACCAATCCAACTCTTATCTTCAGGCCATTAGTAGCACTGCCTAACTCTTCTCCTGTGAGAATCTACTCATGGTGTCCAATGCCTTTGGATTTCATACTTCTGAATCTATCATTCATTCACTCTTCACCAGTATTACCTTTCAAAATCCAGTGCAAATAACTTTACATCACTGCTAAAATCAAAATGAACAGCAACAAGAAGTACACTGTTTGAGAGCTTCCCATTATCCAGGGAATTAAAATCTAACTCCTTCCATGGAGTATCCAATATTTTCAAAGCATCTGTCCTAGATTACTCCCATCCTTATTTTCTACTATTCCCTGAATTCTAATTATCCTGTGTCTGCACCAAATCCTACAGTTCTCTAAAACCCTGTATATGTTCCCAACTATAGACCTTTGTTCCAGCCAAAGCCTCTCCTTGTGATGCTTTCCCCTAATTTGCCACCTGAGGAAAATTTACTGCCCATCCACTGTAGTACTTATTTTTTAAATCACAGTTTGACTTGTTAGTTTTATTGGAATCTATTTTGTATTGAAGAGAGCTTCTCAAAAGTATTACCTACCACTATCTCCTGTGCTATTGAAATAACACAATAAATATATATTGAATGAATATGGAATTATACCTTACTTGTCTTTGTGCCTCACCACTGACTAGCATTGCTCTTACACCTAATGGATTCTCAGTAAGTGCTAATGTACATAGACCTTCCTCTGTCCATTTCACTTTGACATCCATCTTCTCCATTCAGAACCCTCACATTCAATCAGTGGCCAAATCCCGTTGATTCAGCAATGTTCCTCTTGCCTACGCCACATTCCCACTGCCATTACCCTATTTCTAATTTTCATTACTTCTTTCTTGAATTACTGCAATTGTCTCCTTAGTGATCGCTCAGCTTCCAGTCTTTCCCCTCTTACATCATTTTACAACCAGCTGGTGGAGTCATTTCCCCAAAGCACAGCTGTAATAATTCCACTCCCTGGGTTGGAAAATATCAGTGGCTCTCCAGTGCCTGCAGACAGGTCTAGACCCCTTAGCAGGTTGTCTACCATCTGCCCATGATGTCTTTGCAAACTTCTGTTATGTGTTCCCCTTTTACACATCCCACACACCACTCTAATCCCATTCTTTGCCATACCCTGAACCTTAGTACAGATTCTCTCCTCTTGGTTTCTTAGGTTACTCTTTTCTTCATCTCAACCTGTCAACATGCCCATCTCTCCAAAGAAAATGGATACAATGCCCTCTGGCACACTTCGGTTCTTCAAGTACCTAATCTCGGACTTTTTGCTCATACAGCATATTGACTGTATCACCAATAATATGCAAATATAATATACTAATCCCATTTCATTGTTACTTGTGTACAAAACCCTACTGTTGGCTCATAATTCTCTCCAGGGATAAATCATATTTTGTTTACCTTTGTTTCTGAGGTTGGGCTTTATGTAGTGTATATAATAAAGATTTAATAAAAGTTTATTAACTCTGTTAGAAAAGACAAAACTTCCTTACATTCAGAATGGTTAACAATAGAATATGCTGCCTTGAGGACTAAAAATTTTTGAGTAGAGCCTAGATGATCATCTATGAAGAGCACTGAAGAAAATTTTATGCTAGGGAAGGTGGCAGAACTATATGACTTTCACGGTGACTTACAACTTTAAATTTCTGTGCTATCAAGGGATCAAAACTGTGTAATATGCTTTAAATGCAAAATGAAAGTAAAAATCCAAGAAGGGCATCATGAGAACCCCTGATTTAGAGTTGGTTGGTCAGAAACACAAGCGACAACTTGGATTTGCAACTGGCATCTGAAGATGTGGGGGGAGGGGAGGAGAAGCAGTCTCCTGAGCTTTTAAACTGTGGAATTTGACATTAACTCCAGGTAAATAGTGTCAGGAATTGATTTGTAGGACTTCCAGTGGGTGTCTGCAGAGAAATGGGGCGTTGCTTGGATGGAAAGCCTACACATTCCGTGTCATGAGTGAACTGCTGTGCTGAGAGCCTAGTAGAAAGGAGCACAGGAATTCTCCATCTTAACTTCCCAGCAAGTCATTTTGGACTTTGGTATGAAACTTGGATGCTGAACCCAAGAAGCCTATCAAGGACCATCTGATGAGAGATTCACTCATCTGCTTTAAATCTGTATAACCATCAGTGGGAGAGCAACAAAGAGCATTTATGCATGAAGACACTTGATCTATGGATTTCTGAAGTATACAGACATCCCCTAAATAAAAGGATCAATATTTTACATTGCCCTGACCATACATGAGGTTTTCTAAGTGACTTGGAACAGAATGACATATCTGTCAAACAAGAGTCATTGGAGGGGAAAGGAAACTTACTACTTCAGGACTGGGGTTTTCTTTTGGTGCTAATAATGAAAAGAATATGATATTACTTGGACACTTTTACTATCTGAAGCAATCTGGTTGCTCTACATTATAGGAACCATAATTGTCACTAGGGGGTATGTATATGGTTCAGGGAGGGTGTTGCCAATTTTAATAAGAAAGTTTTCAAGCAGATACATGAATTTCTTCATAGTAGATTGATGCCATAAAATATCTCTGGAAGCTAGCAAATCACCATGAGTCAGAAAGCTCAGGATGGTCTCAATTAATGATCCTATAGTTCTCAACTATTTTTTTTCCCCAAAAGATCAATTAATAACTTAGAGTTCAGCTGAAAGTCTTCTTAGAAAATTTTTGCATTTATGACAATAACCAGATATGTTTGGCCATGATCTATCTACCTCACGTGCAGACTTTTATGAGCTCAAGGAAGTCACCATGGCCAGGAGAACTATCATAGTTCTCAATGATCCCTTGCCATGCGTGGAGGTTTGGTAATTCTGACAGAATCTCTGCAATCAGTCACAGAGCACTGGAGGTTCTCACTAAAGACAGGAGATCAATAAGAATCACTAGGATTAGACTCAATGAACATTAAAGATGGAGGGCATCATAGAAATCATTAAACAACGCCCTCCACTGGGCAGGCATAGCAAGAATACAGCTAGTTTGGGACAAAGGTCTTCTGACCCCTGGTCCTCTGCTGTTTACACTGAAACATCTATTTCCCTGCTGAACTACTCTTTTCTCACACAGACCTTAACATCATCACACCAGTTCCAAAAGATGCAAATTTCTGTTAGTACCATAACAGAAAAGTCTTCACATTTTTAACTTAAAATCATTATCAGGCTAGGATCACCCTCAAATCTCCAAATCTCTAATTCAGTCAAGAGCCATGGTACCATGGAAGCACAAAGCATTAAAAAAACAGAAACAAAAATAATAAAAAAGCTTGTTTGAAATGCATTTGCTGGAGGAGAGTACCCCACCTTGATTTTAATGAATCTCAGAGTAGGTACAAGCAGTCCTTCATGGCTTTCATATGAGTTCCCTGCACAGACTCCTTCCTTTAATAGTGCAAAAATGGTTTCAAGAATTTTATGCCTGCATGGAGAAAATTGCTATTGTGCACAATTAGCATATTTACTAAGGTTTGTCATTACTTTTAGTAATTAAAATCGTACAAAGAGAGAGACAGATCCAATTCGAGAAAATTACACAGTATAGTAATACAATCATAATGGTCGCTTGACAATTATTAAAATACACCAAATTCTTCTTTACAGTAAAAGTATTCACCAGAGTAGCTTCTGAATAAGATCATTGCAGTGCTTTCTATTTAAATATGTTTCTCTGCACAGAAAATTACAATTACATTTGCATAAGTACTATAATCAATCTAGAATTATGACTTAAATTTTTATTCTCCAAATCACTGTTCTTTCTAAGACATCAGGAGCTTTGAGGCATAATCTGGGTTTGTGGACCATTATTTTAATTTGTAATGGGATTAAGTATATTTTTTGCACTCTCTACATGAATCAGTTATACCAGGGACAGAGTAGGCAATACAACTATACTGTGAAATTTACTTATTTCTGTTTTGAAAAATAGGCTATAATTTACCAAATCCATTTCGTCCAAAAAACAAACACCTAAGTAAAAGGAATCATTGAAATTCATAAAAGGAGACTACCAAAAGATATTTCAATGAAATGACTTCCACTGGGAAGTCATGCATCATCTCATCATTCAGACACCCTGTACTTACTGAGATTTGTTGAGATGGTCGAGCTAATTTCTGTCCCATCTTAGAAATACTGGTTAGCACAAACCAAAGATTTCTTCTGAATGTTGTTCTTTACACCCGATGAATTCAACAGGCTTCCTTGGGATCTGATATCGCAGCCACATTTATTTTTAAAATCCAAGTCAGATCTGATACAAATGATAAGCAGACCTAATGACATTCATCTACAGCCAGCCTTGTAGAGCCAGGAGGAACTCCCTGCTAGCCTCTTCTCCTGACCAGCCTGCTGATAATGCAAGATCCCACAGGTACCATTTACATGGTTCTTGTCACAGGAGGGCAGAGACTAAGGCACTGTAGCAGGCCAGGATATGAAGTGTTCTATAATCCAGTTTGCCTCTGGTCCTGCTGCATAATGTTTTTGGTTACCAGGCCCACCTTCTCAAGAGAGTGATACCTCCAGGGGCCAGGTCAGCACAAAATAAATTCTCAATAACATAGACAATACATATTTCCCAGGAGGCACAATATGAAGTCACTACAGAAAGAAACCCTAAAGCATTTCTCTAGCACAAGATTTCAAAATCCTTTCCAAGTGGAAAGATATGAAATCTAACTTTTTATTTGGGAAGGCTAGGACCTTTGCTGAAAATGCACCAGGAACTGTTTTACTGACCGATTATTTCAGGCTGGCAGACACACAGAAATAAACATGTTAGATGAGTAACAGCAAGGGACACATAGATACCCAAAGGATTACGTATTGACTTTAGGAGAGAAATTGAAAGAAACTGAGGACAAACATTAGATCAGCATTAGAGTACTATTACTTAACTGTGTATTCAAGTGCTTGTTTATAAGCACAGATAATGCCTACCTAGGAAAAATGGAGCCTAGCAGGTAACTCGAGTTTTATTTACGTAATTTGATAAAAATAAACTCTTGCCTCATTACTTAGAGGCTGGCCAAATTGTCAGTCTCTGGAAAGCATGGAGAACTCTAGGTATAGGCTCATCCTTATTTGGAAAGTGTGTGAATCCAAAATAATGACAGCTTCAAGAGTTCTTTCTTTTAAATAGGGTGAGGACATTGATCCAAAGATAGAGAAACACAGTCAAAGATTCAAGCAAAGAATCATAGCAAGTTGGAGGTGGGTAGACATTATGTATGTTCTAATTTTATTTTTTTTTTCTATTCTAATTTTATATACATGAGAATGGAGGCTCAAAGAAATTAATTTTTAAGCTGTGATGACATAGCTAACCAAGGCATTGATTGATCTAGAACTAAACCGTTTCACATAACATAACAATAAATCTTAAGAAATAAGCCTGGATATTAGGCGTATCTAACAGTCTAAGGTCAATATGGGAAGAAGACGAACAGAAAAATGGTATTTTTCTATTCCTAAAAGCATTTTGGCATTCTATTCTTTCTTCTTCATGGGATTGGCAAAAACTATAACTTAAGTCAATGAATGACCTAGAATATCTCATATTTAAACTATAGTCTTTTTTCATGAAAAAGTCCATCTATTTCCTGACCAGAACAGGGGCATAAATTATTAAAAGAGTAAAAGCAAAGAAGAAACAGGCATGAAATCTTTTTCAAGGCGATGCATGAGATATCATTATTACACTGTAACTTTCTACATTTTTGTGTCCTTTTTAATCTGATATTTTAAGTGGAAAGTATGAATTAGAAACAAATGTCTCTCTATCCTTGTTTAAGACAAAGAAGTTACAATTCACAGAAAATATCAGTCAGGTCACCCATTCTTCACCAATCCTGTTATCATGTACATACAGGTCACAATCAATCTCCACCTTGCATTTTTCTTTAAAAAAGAGGAGGGAGGACTGAATTCTTTGTCAGCAAAACAGTCTATATTCTGAATGTTTTACTTTGAATTCCCCATTGCTCTTGCCATAATAGCATATACAAAGACTCATTCATTTTTTTTTACTAACGAAAGAAATAAAATTCCTACTGAGTACCAGGGCTGTGTCAGGGCTGGCTATACAGGTTTAACAAGAAAGCAAGATAACTGACCTCTTAGAATTTTTAATATAGTGAATGGAAGGCCCATTTCTTTTAGCAATGTCCCCATAATGAAGTCTTTTCCAAAATAGTTTTCATTTGAATCATTCATTTTGTTTTGTATGAATCCATGGAGTGGAATGGGTTGTGTATTTGAAAGTAATACTCTTATGGGGATCTTTAGTGCTTGTGGCTAGTCCTTTCTCGGTGAGCGGGAGAGCACAAAGTGTTGAATCCCTGTTTACTTGGGATCTAGTCTGAAAAAAAGCCTAGCTTTTGCCTATCACCATGATCTGTTCTGCAAGGCCATTCAATATTCCTCTCCTAATGGTCATTCAAGATCAGGATGTAATTACTTCATGTCTAAGAGTTGTTTTCATTAGTTTTCTTTTTTAGCCACTGTAAATAAGGGTTATCACCAGATCCTCAGGAAAGAATAGCCCTATAAATATTTTATAAGGTTTGTTTTTGACTTGGATTTTGTTCATTCTCTTAACACAACTATATATAGAATAACTTGGAATCTATTTCTCATTCCAGTGTGTGGGTGTGGCTTAGGATTCTGTACAAATGATTTTATTGGCTTTGTGAGCTGCCAAGTTAAATAAATACTCCCCTTAAGATGAATCATATCATCCCTTGAATTGGTGGTCTGGTATTCAGTGTCACAATGTTCTGCTTTAATAAGGCTTATTTTGATCTTGATGTGCTAGACCTTAACAACACACACTGAATTTATTGAGGGTCTCTTGGATGGGGGATCTATGGTATCTATTATGTAGTAAAATGATTACCATTGCTTTGCTTTCTTAGAAACTATAGAAACAGGCACCACCGAATGGAACGTTTTTCAAAGTTTCTACTGATACCAAACAACAACAAAAGAAAAGTCCAATGACATCTGAGCATCAATTTTGGCCAATTTTTAAATGTAAGAACAGAATAAATGAAAGATAGTTCTTGGCTCTGGGATAAAGCAAACCTCAGGAAGGAGAAATGACATTATTTATGTATTAGTTTCAATGATGCCCACTAGTGCAGGAGATGAAGAGGGCTATGATGACGGAATGCTAGAACCAGGCAGGTGAATCGGGAAGGACTATGTGCAGATAAGTCCTGAGTAGGAATTTAAAAAAGAGAAGCAGTGTGGATAAAATAGTAGGAGAGTGATCCAGGCATGGCATAAGTAAATACTAGAGTTCTAATACTAGGGACAACAAAAATATTTGTCAAATCCAAACAGCTTAGGTTTGGGAAAAATAAAACAAAACAAAACCTTGAAAACAAGAAATGAAAATGGTGAGATGGGAGTTACAGCAGAATGTAGATGGAGTTAAGCATTGCTGGGGACAATTTGATTTAATAAGAAGGTACAAGTTCTCTATCAAGAGTAACAACTTAAGGATGCTATTTAAGGAAGAATGGTTGGCCGGACAACTAAACTTTATAATGAGTTGTAATAATGGCGAAGCCTTCCTAAGTGCTTACTATGTATTACTGTATACCATTCTAGGGCTTTCATGTAAGTTCCTTCATTTAATCTAGAATTGTTCAATGTTGGTGCAAGTGACATTTTACACTGCCCAATTATTTGTTGCCGAGGACTATCCTGTGATGATCTGATGTGTAGCAGCACCCTTGACCTCTGTCCACTAGATGCCAGTAAACACCCACATTCTGTACCCTGTACCTTCCCACAGAACCACAGGTCATGAAAACCAAAAAAAAAAAAAAAAAAAAAAGTCTCCTGAGGGAAACATCTCCCTAGGTGAGAACTACTGATTTATTCTTAACAACAAGCTATGAGTTAAATTCATTAACTTCTTTTTTCCATTAAGTATCTTTTATAGCTGAGGCACATGGATGTTAAATAACTTGTCCGATGTCCCATCATTAATAAGCAAAAAATAAAGCCTGTTGGTCTCTGTCCTGGGTTCCCAGTAGAGGGCTCCTAAAATCCTTGTAATTTCCTAAGTGATGAAAGCATGAGAATCGTCTTTTGCTCTAATATTTGCCTTTGACCTTGGTTCCTCATACAGGGCTCCTAAATCTTTTGGAATATTCTGGGTAATAGTACTGTCTTTTGTTCTGGGGTGGTGGGCTTCTGCAGGGGGGCTGGTCACTAGGAAAGGCAGTGTCATGGTCAGAAGCTTGGGGCTTTCAGCCTTGTTCCCCATTCTACAGAGAGGAGAGAGGGGCTTAAAATGGAGTTAATGATAAATCATGCCTATGTGATGAAGCCTCCACAAAACTCCCCCAAAGTACAGAGCTCTGAGAGCTTCCAGGATGGTGAACACATCCAAGTACCAGGAGGGTAACACACCCTAACTCTATTGGGACAGAAGCAAAGATGTTAAATAATTTGTCTGATGTCACATGGTTAATAAACAAGCAGTGATGCCTGTCTGTGAACACTAACCGCTTGATTCTAGGGACTAATCCACTATTGTTCATTGCTTCCCCTTAGTCTTTCTCAGGAAGAATCTAGCAAAAAGTCCTGTTAAAAACACAAGAAATAACTCAATGTAGTAGTCCTTACTTTAGCTGAAATATTACGAAAAGACCAGACTTCTTTATTTTAGGTAATGATATCACAGCCGGTGTAGTCAAGACTCCTGTCTCTTGTTTTTCAATTTATCCAGTGGCTGACTTTCTCATTTAATGCTATTTCAATGACGTGTTCTAGATAATAAAGATTTTGTTGTATTTGACCTCAAATTGACATCAGAGGAGCTATTTTCAGTGCCTTTCTCTTCATTTCTTCCAGGCTTTGGCTATGCTGGGGCAACAAAAAGCCCAGCTTTTCCACAACTGTTTTTTTAAAAATGCAATTATTAAAGCATATCTTGCACCTTCCAAGTGTTCCTAGATTGTACAATATGCCTAAGTGTCCTAGCAGGAGGAGACAACCCACTTTCACACTTTCTGATCAGAGCTGTTGCACTTTCCTTTAATGAAGTGTGGAAAGTGGGGAAAGAATGCCAGGAGGGATAGGAGTTCTGCCCTTTCTCAAATGCAGAACTTTTGGGATCATGTAGTGAGAACTCCTCTGAGTTCATCTCACTCTAGGAAACCATGGCGAGAAAAAGGAAGAAGAAGTGGGAATAGCTCAGAAATGATAACATATGGTCAAAGGATTCCCTCCTGCCAGACAGGTAAACAGAGACTCCCACTAAAGAAAAAAGCCCTTGGTTAGGTAGGAGGGTACCTGACCCTGTGTGTGTGGTCTCTGTTTTCCCATTTTAATAATATTCATGGAAGGTTCTTTTTAATGATAAGAGTCCATGCATCAGTAATAATAAATGCAAGATAAGGAAGGATTTCCAGAATTCATTTATTATTTGAGAGCACTAAAAATCATACAGAAGGCACATGTGATAGAGACAAAAAGAGATTCATAAATTAATATGGCCAAAGCACACTCACTGCCCAAAGCATGGTTTTTTGATCCTAGAAAATTTCTGTCGGTAAAAACTCAGACTTCAATTGAAACTCTGCTTCCTCATCTGTAAAATGGAATTACATGGTCTCTCTTACAGGATTTTTTGAGACTTAGACTGAAATATTTACACCTGTATATGACATTATACAGGCAATCAAGACACACATATTGGTGAAATGGATATGTAAAGTTTTGAAGTAAATACACACTTGTGCAATGAAGTTTAGTTCCCTTTCCCTTTCTGGAGTTTTGTTGAGCACAAAAAAAGTAAGGATTATTTTTAATTTTTGATCCATGGTCCAAAGGGAATGTGAAGAGAAAGCAATTCCAAGGACCAACGCAAGCAGGCAGAGAAATCTCAGAAGGTTGAGGCACCAATAAAGGGGAACAAGAAGAAAAGTATGAACCACAGAGAAAGACCATGGGTTTCAGTATTATTCAAAGAAAACTGGAGGTCTTTTCCTGTTACCTTAGGGACCTTTCTTTGAGATCTAGTCAAATAGCCTTGAAGTGTAGGAAGGAAGTCAGGTAGGGTGATAGCAAACGGTGCATTGCCAGTGGTAGAGATGGAGGGGAGTGGAGACATGGGGCTCTACTTGTTTTTGTTTTCCCCTCCAGCTTTGGAGTTGGAGGATGTGTCTCAGCACACAGTTTTAGGCATAATACTGGAAGCTGACATCTGACTGGCATTTTACACAGTATGATCATGTCAACCTTCAGGCCTGCTGCATAATAATCCTTGCCTGCTACATGTGGATCACTTTGAGCCCCTCTGGATGATCAATGTGATAAGAATAAGAAACATCATTATTATTTATGTTTTATCATGTGTCAGCTCTGTGTCCTCTGCCACAACAGATACTTCTTTCGAATGTGCAGTAACAACCCCCAAAAGATGCACTGTCAAAATATTTAAGCAAAATTAACCATAAACTGACCCCTTCTCTCCATGAAAATAGCATGGCAACACTATCAGGGAAAAAAATCAATGTCAAATAATAAAAACTTCAACAAAATAAAACGAAAAAACAATTGGGATGAGCCCAGTGTTTGGAAGAAGCATGAACATGTTTTTATAAGTCCCAACTTGTAAAATGGTAATTTGCCTTCCAACTGAAGTGTAATAGTAAAATGCCCAATCACTGTCACCTGGAATATTCTGAAGAATACCTCAATGAATTTTGCTTTACTTAAGAAGAAGTAAGGTTTGTTGTTGTTGTTGTTATTGTTGTTGTTTTTGGTATAGCTGTTTCCCTGAGGGTATATATTTGAGAAGCAAAGACAAAGAAACTTTTTTTTTTCTCTTTATATTACTTAAACCCAGAACTCTTCTGATGACTCATTAATTCATAAAGACCATGAAGGCTGGAAAGCACGTATTTAAATACACAGCAAACAACAAGTAACAAATGATGGGCTCTAGTTCTTTTGCTGTTAAAATTCTTCTGCAAGGTCAAAGATTTCCTCAAAGCATGGGGTTTATTCTTTAAACCACTGAGTTTCCATTTAGGGGCAGGTCACGTTAATTCTCATGACCTCTTTTCAGAACACTGTCTAAGTAGTATGACTGAGATTCTGTGTCAGGATGCTACAGCATTTTAATACAGGAAGATGTCAATTTAAATGTGATACATAATTTATGCTCTCGAGTTGGGCACACTTTTAAGTTGTAACTTTGATGCTGTCTCTGCAGCAGGAATGCATCAAAGGGCCTCCTGTGGGCTGAAAAAAGTTAATGTACTTCTTTAGATGTTTCCAGTCTGGGAATAAATAAAATAGAAACAATAAAATTACATTTCTTCATTAACATACTGGTCACAATGTCATTCCCATAAGTGCCTCTGGCATATAAGGCTGGACTTTTTCCAGATTATCTTTTATGGGACTGGTTTATTTTTCTTGCCTTGACATTAATGAGCTATGTATTCGGAAAATAGAAGATTTCAATGCCTGTCAAATTACTTTTCAAATTACCAATGCTTGCTTTTTTTGCTGCCCAAAGAGCAAGCAGGGACCTCTGGTAATATGGGGAAAAACTGGAATATTCAGTGGAAGAGGTCATGAAAATAAATGTGAAAGCAGTAATGGACCCATTCCAACTATGACTTCATGATAAAATGCTATGACTTCAGCATTTTATTACTTGTTACATCTTAATCTTTTGTATTACTGCCTTATCTTTTCTTTTCTTCTGAGTTCTTACCTCTTTGCTGGAAAAGAATATAAGAGTATATGTAAAATTTTCTATAGTTGTAAGGTATTTTATCCTAAAATTTAGGAACTGCTGATTTGATATGAAAAGTATGTTTTTACAGATCAAGGCTGTTAGTTATTTAGAGGAACAATTTCTTGCCTGAGCAATCCTGATTTATCATTTCCTAACATATCATGTGCTACCACAACAGACTCAAGTTAACTGTTTCATTAACATTTAATTTCTCATTTATGTGGAATAGGCTGAATGGGTTAAAGCAATATAAGAAGAGGGGTGGGCACAGAAGATAAACACTTTTTTGTTGAGCTCTGTATCCTGAGTCCCAGTGGGATAGAGAAGAAAAAAAAATCAGGGAAAGAATGAGTTGGCAGAGTCAAGGATATTGGAAAAGACCTACTAGGTAAATGTAGATGAAGGAATATGTACAAGGTCAGGCAGCAAGCAAACTGAACTTCTCATTTCCTAATCACTCCCTCTGCTTTGTGAATTCTTCCAAAACATTACCTCATCTGTGCTTTCATCATCCCCAGTGCATAGGGTTTGATTACTCATCCTCTCCCTGTGCACAACTGAGAGATTAACCTTTAATCAGCCTTATTTATCCTTCTAGTTGTCTGTATAGTCCCTCAGTTTAGTACTTACTACTTTGGTTTTCTCATTTTGGATTTAGTCTGGTCTCACTAAGTTTGAAAGCTGTTTGAGGACAGGTGTAAGTCTCTTCTGTGCTTCTCTTGTTTCCTCCCATGAATGCTTAGTTCTTAAAGATAGGTCTTGATTGATTATAACACGGTAGGTTCATGGCATATGGTATATTACTGAAAGCCAACTTTATTATTTTAAGCATATGTGTGTATGTGTGCTAAATATACTACATAATGGGAATCCCCCACTTTACATTCAAAACTCAAGTAGCTGGGGCCTTGAATTACTTGTAATTCTGATTTATAAATGAAAGGAAAACACTGTCTCATGCTTAATAAAAAATGAATGACTGTGTATCCTTCCTTATAAGAAGCATTTAAAGGTACATGTTTATCTTTTTCTTACATAGTTTTATGGTTACCGTCATTCTAATTAAACTGTTTTAACATCATCATGCTAAAGTAATTTCTGCAGTTTTTTTAATCCGAACATTCATAACTGTATATTGTATGTGTATTTGTGACACATTCTTGATAGGAAAACACAAGTGTGTCCAAACATAATTATTTGTAAACACCACACCCACCTGGACATTTCTTTCTAGCAAGACTTACTCTTTTGTAGGTTGATATTCTCAAGAACTAAATGTAATTCATATCTGAGTTAGTGGAGGAAATCTATAGGCAATCATATTATTTACCTGACAATTCCATATAAATTTACAACAACCAGAATGGTGTATTTCACTTCGTGGCAGTAGTTTTAACAGATTTTAAGAGATTCATGATAAGCAGTCATGGATGGGGGGAGAGTAAATAATGCCGACGTAAGCATTCCAATTTTATTTTATAAGATTTTATTTATTTATTTATTTATTTGAGAGCAAGAGGAAGATGGAGAGAGAGAGCAAGAAAGAGAAAGGCTGAGTACAAACTGGGGAAAGGCAGAAGGAGAGAGGATCTGAAGTAGAAGCAGACCCAGCGTGAACCCTGACACAGAGCTTGAGCCCATGACCGTGAGATTACAACCAGAGCTAAAACCGAGTCAGATGCTTAACCAACTGAGCCACCCAGGCATCCCAAGAATACCAATTTTTAAAGAAAAATAAACACCTCTTTTTTATCTATTTATGTTATATATGTATAATTTATAAATTTATAATATATACATATATATAAACTTATAATTTATTTTACACATACAAACACATATACTTAATTACAACAGAAAGGTTATTTAATAGCTACCAAAATTCCTTCCTCCTTCCACTGGAATAACTACGAATAATATTTCTCAATTTTTCCAGAAAAAAAAAAAAAAACTTGCATTTAGCCTGAATGTTTGAAAGCATTTTTCTTATGCTAAGCTACTTAAGTTAGCAATTATAAAATACACTAAATTAAAAATTTCATTTGATTATTAGCTAGGAGATTAAAGTGCACAACACAAAACTTAAGCTTTTTCTTTTTTTTTTTAAGATAGATTTATTTATTTAGTTAGTTAGTTAGTTACTTATTTGACAGACAGAGATCACAAGTAGGCAGAGAGGCAGGCAGAGAGAGAGGGAGGAAGCAGGCTCCCTGCTGAGCAGAGAGCTGGACTTGGGGCTCGATCCCAGGACCCTGAGATCATGACCTGAGCTGAAGGTAGAGACAACCCACTGAGCCACCCAGGCACCCCAAAACTTAAGCTTTTTCTTAAGTATTAATAGATCCTGATGTCAGTGTTTTCCTGGCAGCTCTACCAAGCTTTTGCAAAAAGCTTAACAGCAGTAAGCACTTTAAGAAAGTGCCATCTCCTGACCTCCCACCACCACACAGATAGTGCTAACTCTGAGATAGCTCCTGTGGTTTGTAGCATAGGTTGTTTTTTCTAGCTTAAAGATCAAGTTGTGTAGGAGTGTCTATTCTCTAAGATGTTGATGGAGGATATCTATAAAACTTTACTATGTTGTATGTATAGAAGTTGGGCAAGCTGCATATGGTTGGAATAGCATGACAGAAAGGTACTTTGGTTGGAGATATTCATAGCCACAAGTCACAAAATTGAGTGTAAGCCAAGCCAGGCAGGCAGTAAGCAAATTGGCAATTCTCTTAGATAGGAAAATAATCTTTTCTTTTAATCCTCTATGGAATATATCAAATAGTTACCAAATGCATCCAGTTTAGAAATAATAAAATAAAAAAAAAATTAAAGAAATAAATTGTGAGAGTCTCCAGTGTTGGGCTATATTTCATTAAAGAATAATAATTAAAGGAGCTAATGATGCTAGTTAAAACTAGAAGGACTCTTCAGTGCTGTCTTCTTAGACTTGAGAATTCCTAACTGTGTTAAATAATCAAAACATTTTGAAAGACATTTTAAAATACAGCATGCAGGTCATCTTTAACATATATTTTGGTAAGTCATCTATTCAAGAGTCTTCTATTTTTTTATCACCCTACATTAAAGAAAATTCAAATAACACAGCTATAAAACAAATGTTAATAAAAATGATAAATAATTTTTCTTTATTATTCTAATCCTGGATACTGACTCTTAGAAAATGAAACAAAGTGGCATCTTAGTGCTAATTTTAAAAGTATATTAGTTCTTGCAGTTAATGACTTGCCACATAGAAAGATACTAGATTTTCTCTTATTTATTTATTTATTTATTTATTTATTTTTAAGATTTTATTTATTTAACAGACAGAGATCACAAGATCACAGGCAGAGAGAGAGAGAGAGGAGGAAGCAGGCTCCCCACTAAGCAGAGAGCCCAATGTGGGGCTCGATCCCAGAACCCTGGGATCATGACCTCAGTTGAAGGCAGAGGCCTTAACCGTCTGAGCCACCCAGGCGCCCTAAATTTTCTCTTTTTTTAAAAATGATTTCTTTATGTATTTTAGAGAGAGAGAGTGCATGAGCAGGGGGAAAGGCAGAAAGAATGGGAGAGGGAAAGAATCTCAAGCAGAGTTCCCACTGAGCATGGAGCCCCATGTAGGTCTCAATCTCATGAGCCTGAGACCATAACTTGAGCAGGAATCAAGCGTCAGACACTTAACTAACTGAGCCACACAGGTGCCCCAAGATACTAGATTTTCTAACAGAATTAACTCCCTACCACAAGAATCTTGTCCTCCCCAACGTAATATAAATAAAATATATAAATCATTTAGAAAAACAGAGAATTCCACATAGTGCCAATTCAACATTCTTGGGGAAAAAATTAAGGAATGTGTACAAAATTTCAGAACTGGAATACAAATATGAAATTTAATAGGAGCATTGTCAAACAATTACAGATGAGACAAAAGAATGCACAGTTCCTTTCATAAAACTTTGGAACATAATCAAGACAGTACAACATAATCTTAAACTCTTTATTAAAAAAAGGATGTGTCATATTTAGTTCTGCCCTACATATTCACTTTACTATTTTTCTAAAATCTGTGATGAATAGTTGCTGAAATGTCAAGGAATAAAAACATTAGATTTTTATTCAGTGACTTGTAAATTTTTGGTTGTCAGACTCTCTTACATAATAGGTAGAAATAAAGCTTCTATAGTAACCATATTCTATCCTTAGTTAATGCTGGGTTTCGGTCTTTATCTATATTCCCAATTCTTATTGAAATCAAGTAGTACTACATCATTCTATTGTCTTCCAAGGGACTGTGTGTCTTTTCTCACTGATAACCAGGAAAGAAACAAGGACAGGCTGTGGATAGTAATTTGTAGCAGGTGCTAAGACTTGCTTGATACATGCGCATATGCGTCTCACATTCCATAATATACGAGAACCCATAAGAAGAGCATAAATTGCTGCTGAGACTTTGTCTTGTCCTTTCTTAAAAAGAAACAACATGGCATTATGTGGCTTAGTAAGTCCAGGTGCTACTTCCTTTTTTTTTTTTTTAAAGATTTTATTTATTTATTTGACAGAGATCACAAGTAGGCAGAGAGGCAGGGCAAGAGGGAGAGGGAAGCAGGTTCCCTGTGGAGCAGAGAGCCCGACTCAGGGCTCAATCCCAGGACCCCAAGATCATGCCCTGAGCCAAAGGCAAAGGCTTAACCCACTGAGCCATATAAAAGTCTTTTTACCTTCATCACTTATTTTTTTCAATACTGTTTAAAACATGCTATAAGTTATAAGGAAACATTGATGAGACTGCAGTTGCCTTGGTATTAAATCCAACTCAGAATGAACCCAACAACATTAAAGAGGCTAGTGTCAATTTGTGTGCCTGTGTATGTGTGTCTGTGTGTGTGTGTGTGTGGTCACGTGTGTGTGTGTGTATGAAAATTGGCCATGTTTTCTCCTGTAAATGTGTTTGACTGGTGACCAATGACAGGTCTGCCTAAAAATCTGGAACTGGTTTTTACTTACTTTGAATAAAAGGTTAATATGAGGCTTCATGGATGTTTAACCAGCATCACTCATAAATGAGGGAGGCAAAGGCAGAGCTAATGGGTTAACCTTTTAAAAAGCAACTCAGTAGCATAATTGTTCTACCACCATTCACTTCAAGGCTGAATTTGTTTGTATGGATGATTTCCCTTGGATCTTATCCAAGGAATTGATATATTTAAGTACTAAAATCATCGTGGGATGGTTGGGGTAGACAACATATATTGCAAACCATATAATGAGTTTCAAATACACATTTCAGAAAAGTAGTTGTCCTCTTATATGTAATTTTTAACATTAAAATCTACTTTGTAGATATCATCTGGAAACGGTCAAGACATGTCTAACAGTATCTGACATTCATGCTGAATACTTTATATTGGTTATTTCATCAGCATTCCAGGAATCAGGTGTTCTTATTCTTATTTTACAGATGAGGCTAGGTGTCCACATATACAGTTCTTGTTGAAATCAAGTAGTAATTCATCATTCTGTTGTCTGCCCAGAACTGTGTGTCCTCCCTTCCTCACTGATAGGGAAGAAACAAGGATTCACTGAAGGTAGTGATTTGTAGTAGGAGCTGAGGTTTGCTTGATATATGTACATATGCATGTCAGAGGGGTTTAAATAATGTTTCTTATATTCCTCTACAGATCAGATAAGGAATTGAGACTGTGAAGTCAGGTCTAATCAAGACCTTAGGCCTTGAGTACTCAGCTGTAGTATTTATCAACACAAGACACAGGGCTTTCTTTGTCTTGAGTGTTTTTCTAAAATGTCTTCTATCTAGAAGTATTCTAAGGTTAAATTCAAATATAAATAAAAGTTTCCCTTGGCCTACATCCCACTTCCCCTGAATACCCATTTCTTAATACCTTATACCTGTGAGAAAAATGCAATCTTTGTGCTATCCTATAGGATAACATTCACAGTTTCCTTTAGAATGGGAAAGAAGAATAGGGCTTCTTATCAATTTTAGCTATGGCTAAAGAATTAAACTCTGAGTACAGAGAAGCAGGTTCTAGTCCCATTTCTGCAACTAGCTTTGTCTTCATGGTAAGGTGTTTAATCCTTTATATTATTCAACTATAAAATAAGGATTTGGGACTAGCTAATGAATGAGATTCATGGATTAGTTTTATGACAGTATGATACTCAATAATACTCAGCCTATAAGTTTTCCAACATTGTACTAGGTACTATGAAGAGATCCACAATAACTGAGAAGATATAGGTCAAGCCTTCAAGAGGTTTATAATCTGTTGATTCAGAGGTGGGGAGAGGGGATGAGCAAAAAATATATATAAAATATGTGTTTTTAGACAAAGATGAACTTACAGACCCTACATCTAGAATGTTCCTTTTAACTGGTTCTACAATAGACATGTACCAAGTATATACCACCATAGTCTCATAACTAGTCCTGGGAGATGATTTGTGAACAAAGTGTTTAGTGACACCTTAGCAAACATGAGTAGGTAGAGAAATGAGGTTTTAAGGTAAGAAGGCTGTCCAGTACAGAGACATGGAAGTGGAAACGAGGAGTCAGAAGTGTTGAAATGGATTTGAAGCATATATATTTAGGTAAGTGGAGAAATTAAATGTGCAATGTCATGTGGAATAAAGTTGTTCTAGGCAATGGAATCCATGAGTGTCAGGAAAATGGCTAATGATCATGAGGTTAAGATGGGAAGGGTGAACAAGAAGCAGAGTGTGTGAAAAATAGGAAAATCTGAAAAGGTCAAGTAGGTGGGAAATTTGAACATACTTACAAATCTTTATTTTTAAACATTTTGCTGAAAATAATATTAGCTTCTTAAGCAACTCTAAGTGTCACAGATATGATGTGCCTCATCTGCTTTTTTACACTCACCTTTCAGGTAATAGTTTTCTCATTCTGTGGATACTTAATACAGGTTAAGAAGCTTGGTAAAGGTCACCAGCTAGTAAGTGGGCGAGCCAGGAAGAGAACATAGGTTTGCTCTGTGGCTAATGTCATGTTGACTCAAT
The DNA here is from genome assembly GCF_964662115.1 of Mustela nivalis. NCBI lineage: Eukaryota > Metazoa > Chordata > Mammalia > Carnivora > Mustelidae > Mustela > Mustela nivalis. Next base: position 70,665,054 of record NC_139027.1, on the reverse strand, counting down.
CCCTAACTAATTTTGCAAATATACAAAGAGGGAATTTAATCCTTATGACCCAATTTCAGGCTAGCCTCAACTGTGGACATTCTATAATGACTGCTTATAAAATTCTACTACTAGATGGTTCTCACTGGTTCAGTGGAAGGTATCACTCTATTTTCAGTAGCCAGGCATATGACTTGCAGATATGGCATACTGAGTGCATGGCATAAAACACTTCTTTAGAAAATATATCAGTGAAGAGCAGGAAATACTATCATTTATTAATACAGTAAACTCACCATTCTACCATCCCAAGTCCACCATCTGCCTACAAGAATAGAAAAAGTCCTTTCAGGGAAATACAAATCAAAACCACAATGCGATATCACCTCACACCAGTCAGAATGGCTAAAATAAACAAGTCAGGAAAAGACAGATGCTGGCGAGGATGCGGAGAAAGGGGAACCCTCCTCCACTGTTGGTGGGAATGCAAGCTGGTGGCAGCCACTCTGGAAAACAGCATGGAGGTTCCTCAAAATGTTGAAAATAGAACTGCCCTATGACCCAGCAATTGCACTACTGGGTATTTACCCTAAAGATACAAACGTAGTGATCCAAAGGGGCACGTGCACCTGAATGTTTATAGCAGCAATGTCCACAATAGCCAAACTATGGAAAGAACCTAGATGTCCATCAACAGATGTGGTATATATACACAATGGAATACTATGCAGCCATCAAAAGAAATGAAATCTTGCCATTTGCGACAACATGGATGGAACTAGAGCGTATCATGCTTAGCGAAATAAGTCAGGCAGAGAAAGACAACTATCATATGATCTCCCTGATATGAGGAAGTTGTGATGCAACACGGGGGCTTAAGTGGGTAGGAGAAGAATAAATGAAACAAGATGGGATTGGGAGGGAGACAAACCATAAGTGACTCTTAATCTCAGAAAACAAACTGAGGGTTGCTGGGGGGAGGGGGTTTGGGAGAAGGGGGTGGGATTATGGACATTGGGGAGGGTATGTGCTTTGGTGAGTGCTGTGAAGTGTGTAAACCTGGTGATTCACAGACCTGTACCCCTGGGGATAAAAATATATGTTTATAAAAAATAAAAAATTAAACATACAAAAGAAAAAAAAAACAAAAAGAAAAAGTCCTTTCAACTTGGCCTACAATATCTCTTCCATTTCAAGGCATGTGCCGTCTGAAACACCATAATTTCAGTGTTTATTTTTTTTTTTAAAGATTTTATTTATTTATTTGACAGAGAGAAATCACAAGTAGATGGAGAGGCAGGCAGAGAGAGAGAGGGAAGCAGGCTCCCTGCTGAGCAGAGAGCCCGATGCGGGACTCGATCCCAGGACCCCGAGATCACGACCTGAGCCGAAGGCAGCGGCTTAACCCACTGAGCCACCCAGGCGCCCCAATTTCAGTGTTTAAAACAGACTTTTTCCTTAGCAAATTTGGTTCTAAATGTCCTCTAGTTTTAATGTCAGGAGGTTTACTACAATGGTTTGGAAAGCCTACCTCCTCAAGAAAATGTGTTCTACCTTTCAACACCAAGTAAATATCTCTTCCCTGAATATTGTTCAAAATGGCTATTCCTTTCACATGGTTATGTTTTATTATTCATGTCATCGAATTGGGCAATGTAAGATTTATTTAGGAGGGACATTTCATCAATTACAAAACATAAAAGCATGCTCCTGCCTCTCAAAGGGTTTAGTGACACCTTAAATAAGTCCTGAACTGTTGAGGGAATTACAAAGAACACATTTCTCCTGAAACCCATTAAAATTGCATACTCTGAATAAAAAATTGGATGGCTGAAGTTTAACAAGGGACACACTCCTTCTCCTTATGACTCATTAAATGTGTTATTATTTTAACCTAGGGAAGTGGATTATTTCACTTCCTTTTAAGATTATTGCCCTGGGAATATATTGCCCAGATGATGGAGTATGAAAAGAAAGACAGCTTGAGAACAACTCATAGAAAGTAGGTGATTTTATGACATTGATGTGTTACCCCCTTGCCTTGACATTCCCTGCCTCACTTAAATCTATTTTCTACACAGCATCCAAAGGAACACAAGTTGTGTGTATTCTATTTTCTGATTCCTAAATAAGGAAATTTCTATCTTGTAGCCTTACTCCAGCTACCCTTATTACCTCCCAACACATCTTCCCTATGTGCCCACCTATCAGAATCTTATCCTACATTAAGACCTCACATGACACCCACTCCTCTACCAAGCTTGCTGTGATTGTTCTAGAGGTGAATAAGTTCTCCTTCTATGTTGCATTGCTTTTCTAAGGGCTGAGACTCTGTTTTCAAGATCTTGGTGTTTATGTCCTTATGCTTTGTACATTGTCTTAGAAATAGTATGTACTAAAACCACAGAATGAAAGCAAAAAGGAAGGATATTATGGAGAAGAAAAACCTGTTGGCAAATACAGAAGCTCCTTTGCCTCTCTATCTCTTGGTTCTCATATCTGCTCTTGCCCATGAGCATATAAAATATTCACTAGTTAGTCAAATGGAGTTCCTTCAGAGTAAGATGTTAAAATAATGCTCTTTAAAATTCTTGTAAGATACCCATAGAATGTTTACAGTCCTATAAATATGGAGGGTGATGTGCATACTTCTTTAAAGACAGTTTATTATATGATCTTCCTAGATACCTAACATGGAAACATCAGGTATTTTAAAACAAAAGACCCAGATTCTAACATAATAATGTATTTTTTCATTCTCAGGATTCCAAATGTAATCTGACTGCCCTTCAATAACTTCATGGTTAGACAGACATACCTAATCTTATTCCGTATAGAAAGAAAATGTAGAGCTAAATGTCCTTCTGAATGTTACACAGGTTATCAGTAACCAAGTTAAAACAGGTGAGTCTCACTCCGTGGACATGCTTCAAACATCTTAACAGGCAGCCCCACAGACTGCCACCTGGGCCTTATGACCCTCACACTGCCAAGGCCATGGTAGTATCTGATGGCTCCTGAGCATGCAGTAAATGAGTCATCAAATAAAAGGATATGATGCCAGGCCACTAGGGGGCCACCAGCAATTTCTGACTCTTACTCTTCCTTTCCTCACTCTACAAAGTATGAAAAAATGGAAAGGCTTGGTATATCCTAGATACTTCATTGCCCCCCACTTCTGACAGTGCTGCTATGAGGCAAAGTGGACTTAAAGGAATAGTCTTGGAATCTTCAATTGTGATTAGTAAAACCATAAACACAAAACCCTCATGACCAAGGCAGGGTGCTAAGTTAAAACACAATCAAGATATAGAACCAATCTTCATGGAGTCTGCAGAGCTATTAAATGAGTTAGTTACTATGAAAAGAATTGTGCTTCCCCCAAATTCATATGTTGAAGCCTGTGGTAATTATTTAGTCTTTGTTCCTGGCTCCTGACTTGTGTAACTTCCTTTTTTCTCTAAGAGTATCTTTTGCTTTAGTCTATCATCTTTGACTCTTCATTCCTGAAACAGAGTTCCTAAATCCCTTGGAATTTCCTGGATGATAGAAGTGTCCTTTGTTCCAGTGAAGCAATGCCTGGGTAGGCTCCTGGATAGCCTCGGGATATGGACTAATCACCACCACATAGATCATGATTAGCTGTTGGGAATTTTCAGCACCCCCCGCCCCCATTCATCCTCTGGGAAGGAGAGAATGGTTGAGATTAAGTAAATAATCATTCATGCCTACATAATGAAAGTGGCATAAAAATCTCTGAACTGAGGGGTTTGGAGAGTTTCTGGATTGATGAACACATCCATGTACAAGGAAGGTGGCACACCCCAGCTCTACTAGGACAGAAGATCTTGTACTCAGGATCTCTTCTTCTGGATTTTCATCTGTATCCTTCATCACATCCTGTATCATACAATAAATTGGTAAATATGTTTCCATGAGTTCTATGAGCAATTCTAACAAATTAGTGAACTCAAGGAGGGAGTTGTGGGAATCCCAGTTGACAGCCAATCAGTCAGAAGTATAGGTGACCATCTGAGACGTGGAATTAGTGTCTGAAGCTAGGACATTCCTGTGGGACCGAGCCTTTAACTTGTGGGATCTGATGAGTAACTCCAGGTAGATAGCATCAGAACTGAACTGAATTGTAGAACACCCAAGTGGTGTAGGAGAATTGGGGAGTGTGGGAAAACAAACAAACAAACAAACAAAAAACACAAAAACATTCATCTGGTGGACAGAGTATTGTGAGTAGAATAATGGACTAAGGAGAAAAATTGAGTTTTTCTTTCAGAGCCCTAATCCCCAAAGTGAGTGTATTTAGATATTGAGTCTTTAGAAAGTAATTAAGATCAAATGAGGTCAGAGGCCCCTGGGAGTTCAGTCAGTTAAACGACTCCCTTCAGCTCCAGTCATGGTCCTAGAGTCCTGGGATCGAGCCTCGCATTGGGCTCCCTGCCCAGCAGGAAGCCTGCTTCTCCTTTCCCCATTCCTCCTGCTTGTGTTCCCTCTCTCACAGTGTCCCTCTCTGTCAAATAAATAAATAAAATCTTTAGGAAAAAAAATCAAATGAGGTCATAAGAGTGGGATCTTAATCCAATAAGACTACTGACCTTTTTTTTTTTTTTTTTTTAAGGCTTTGGCCTTTTTTTAGAAAAGATTTTATTTATTCACTTTGACAGACAGAGAGAGCGACCACAAGTAGGCAGAGAGGCAGGCAGAGAGAGAGGAGGAAACAGGTTCCCCACCAAGCAGAGAGCCCGATGGGAAACTCCAGCCCAGGACCCTGAGATCAGGACCCGAGCTGAAGGCAGGGGCTCAACCCACTGAGCCACCCAGGTGCCCCAAAGCACATACCAGGCAGTGGGGGGGAGGTCGCGGATATGAACACACAGTGAGAAGGTGGCCACCTACAAATCAAGCAAAAAGGCTTCAAATGAAACTTACTTTGCCCTCACCTTGATCTTGCACTCCCCAAACTCTAAAACTGTGAGAAGTAAATTCCTGTGGTTTAAGTCACCCTATGGTGTTTGGTTATGGCAGCCTTAGTCAACTAAGACAGCAATAGAGTAAGTACACTGGGCTCTCCATTTAGTTTGCAGAGGTTCAAATATAGGTACCACCATGTATTAGCTGTGTGATTTTGGATTTCTCAGCCTTTGCCTTAAGATGTCACAGGTCTTCTTCTGAATGGGGCTTAATGAATGCCTTCCTTGAATTTTGAAATAGAAAACACATATAAGGTACTTTGCACCATGCCCCACAAATTCTCCAGAAACACGCATGCAGTTTTGTATTTAACAATTCTGGGTAACTGTGTCATGTGAGCAGTAGAAGCAAGAAAGGCTGTATGATTTTGGTGGAGAAAGTGGACACCTTTGGTTGGAAGAGTTAAAGAGCGACAGAGACACTCTTAACATTCCCTTTAGCTGGAGTAAGTTTCTTACTGACTTTACACAGGTTTCTTACTGACTATAGGCCCCAGCTTCCCTTTGCTTAGAGCATTTACTTTAGAAAACATTTAATTATGAATTCTTTCTCTGTTCCTTTTGAAGTGCATATAAATCTCCTTAAAAGCCTCTTGCCAATTTTATCACCTAGGGAATGCCTTTCTCAAGGACTTGGGAGCCATCCCATTGAAATGTAATTATCAGAAGGGATAGCATCCTTGTCTCCTGGTCTTTGTGAGAGGACAGAAGCCCATCTTAGGTGATGGGCCCATCTTGGAGCACTCCTATTCTAGTTATGAAACTATCCCATCATAAAGAATCATAAAGAACCAAGAAGGTTTACTTTCCCTTTGAGTAAGGACAATTAGCAGATAGAAGTAGCCTATGATTCCCCACCTCAGATCTTAAAAACTCTGCAGCTCTTTGTTTTAATGGAGTTGAGTTTAATTTCCCATATGTAATAATCTCAAATAAAGTCTTCCTATCTATTAATCCCTGGCACATTCTTTTTTTGACAGGAAACATTCACAGATAATATACAACTTGAGATATGACATAAAGTATAGCTGAGATGTTGGTTTGGCTGGGTATATAGCTTAGAAAAAAAACTTGCATATATTTTATTAGTTAGTAGTAACTAGTAATGGCACATCTCAATGCTTTACTAAGGTTTATTACTGAGAATTTCTTAAGATTTTATTTACTTATTTGAGAGTGAGAGAGAGCATGAGAGGGAAGAAAGTCAGAGGGAGAAGCAAACTCCCCCATGGAGCTGGGAGCCTGATGCGGGACTCAATCCCGGGACTCCAGGATCATAACCTGAACTGAAGGCAGTTGTAAACCAACTGAGCCACCCCGGCGCCCTCACTAAGAACTTTTAAGTATTTCAAAAGTTATGTAGAGAGCACCAACTAAGTGTCTTGAGCTTTTAATTTTAAAACCCTGCATTAATATAGAAACTCTATGGCACTGAAGTCTTCTATATGTTTCCAAGAAATTGATTACACAGTTAATTCTTTGCATATGGGGTTTTGGGGGTGGGGGGAAGGAAAAAGAAAAAGAGAGAAGAGTTCCTGGCTTATAATTTTAAAATATTACCTACCGTGGAACTGTTTTCTAAAGAACTCTTTGGGATATAACATATGGACCAATGTGTAAAGCCTATCGTTTCTTCTAAGCAAATGTAAAGTTGTATAACTCTAACAACCAAATGACTCTTAGGAAGATATTAACTCTCCTTTCTGAGACTAAAGCACTAAGTTTTGCAAATCTATATAAAGAAACCAACATGCTTGGGTGGAATCTTATGCTCAAATTTAGGTTATGTTCTCTTGATGTATTTGGGAAAAATCTAATAGAATGGGTTACAAATGGAATCCAAAGGGATATCCAAAATGGCTACCTGGATTAACCTGCTTATTACTAGTGAAATGTTTTCCTTTCTTTATTTTTTTTAATAACCCATACATATTTTAATTATATCAGAATTTATCAGTATAAATTAATAGAACTTAATTTCCTTAGCCAGATTTTGAGCTACTTTTTACAGTATAAAGTACAGTCACTTATGCACCCAGAAAATAAAGCATTTAGAAATCTTTTAACTCAATGAGGACAAAAAGAGTGAACAAGTATCATTTTTCCAATTCTTGTGTTGTCAGAGGCTAATCGCTTGCTCCTCCATATACCTAATTGTGTACTTAGAAAATATCAATGCACAAAGGAAAAGCAATGCAATTTGTCTCATCCAAATGCATCATATAAAATGACCAAGTGCTATTAAGTGCTAGAAATGTGTCTCAAAAGACTCTCCATGTCTGCATCATTTTGGGGTTGTTTGGAAGTTCAATCCTTTTAGCGAGAAGTATTGAAAGATAAATCTAGTTCTCAGCCCTTAATTCACCACTTACAGATGAGGCATTCTTATTTGAGAACATGTCTCCTGGTTTTGCCAGTTCCTAAAAAATGTCTCTGGCCTTCCTTAACACGTACTAACTCTAATAAAAGGAAAAACACGATAGCCCCCTACTCAGTTCTAGAAAAAGTGACTATATCATCCTTTGTAACAGAATTTGTTAAAAAGAATTCAATTTGGGGCCTAAAAAAGATAATATCTACCATTCAATTTGAAATTCCTTTTGGAGAATAATAAAAATGATAGATATGCTATTTCACTGTGACTAGTCAGCCATTATTATTAGAAAAAGTATGATTTCCAAATATGCTGAACATCAGATGATATGTGCCAGAGAAGAAAGGCAACTTTGTTCACTTGTAATGAATAATCTCTTGTCCATTCCCTACAACAATTAAGATTTTCTTTGGCTCTTCAGGAGGATGGGAAATTTGACCTGGAACATTCTCTGTTATGATACTCCTAGAATTAATTAGGTGGCAGTAATTAAGATTGATTGGAGACATGAAGACCACGTTCAAATTAAAGAAATAGTGTGATGGTAGGAAGAATGTAAAATAAATTCAATTTTAGAGATTTTATAAGGGAAGTATGGGTAGGTCATTGGGGTTGAATTTGCAGACTTTAGTGACATACACTGAATTTTCCATTTGGGAGCTCAAGTCGACTTCAAGTTCTGAATGTGCTATGGACTGAACTGTGTCCACCCAAAATTCATATGTTAAAACTCTACCTGACCCTATGTGGACTCTTTGGAGATAGGGTCCTTAGGAGATAATTACAGTTCAATATCATAAAGGTAGGGCCCTAATCTAATAGGATTGGTGTTTTTATAAGAAGAAGAAAGATCTCTCTCCCTTCACATACATGCATCTAAGGCCATATGAAGACAGTAAGGCAGCTGTCAACAAGCTGGGAAGAGAGCTCTCACCAGAAACCAAATCAGCCAGCACCTTAATCTTGGACTTTTCAACCACCAGAACCATAAGAAAATAAATATCTGTTTTTTAAGCCATTCAGTCTGTGGTATTTTGTTATAGCAACTAGAGCAGACTAATAGAGAGTAGAAATCTTTTTTTTTTTTTTTAACTGAAATCCTGTCATTATCACTTTTACAGAAAGGCTAAGTTCTTTCCAGATTGACATATTTTTTGCTTTCATGAAAAGGCGTTTGTTTCTACAGTAGTGCTTAATTTCAGTAGACATAATTTAAAGTGACTTCATTAAGTGGGTGATGGGTATTAAGAAGGGCAGTTGTATGATAAGCACTGGGAGTTGTATGCAAGTGATGAATCACTAAATTCTACTCCTGAAACTAATATTACACTATATGTTAGTTAGCTGAACTTAAATTAAAACTTGAAATGAAAAACAAATAAAAAAATAACGTGACTTCAGACTTTTCTACCTCGGTTCCAAGGATCAACTTCAGAAGATCTCTAAAACACTCAAATTGTGTGTAAACTGTTCTGTGTACATATAGTTTCCTGGGGAGATAGTTTGTGTTTTTCTGCATATTAACAAAGGACTGTAGCCCAAGAATTGAATTCAGGGTGGCATAGATTCTGTGTGGAGCTACCCAGAAGGTTCTCTGAAGTCATGTTTGAGGAATTCACAATCAGAAATAAGTGATTCAGTAAAAATGTCATCTAAATTGAATGTTTTTAAAAAATTTTATTTATTTTTTTTCAGGGTTCCAAAATTCATTGTTTATGCACCTCACCCAGTGCTTTGTGGGTATTAAGGAAGGCACATAAATCGAATGTTTTAAATGAAATTTGATGGTAACAAAGCCTGACAGAAAGGCCTTTCCTGTGGTTTTTTTTTTTTTCATGAAGTTATTACCTAACTTTCCTTTTCTAATATTCTTCTCAATAATACTTACCATTATCTAATAGGGAATAAAGTTTGTTTATGCATTTTCTTCATATTTTTCTTTACTCACAGATATTTAAGCACCATGAGGACAAGAGTTTTTAATTCAACATGTCCTCTGCCATATCCATACTGCATAGCAGATGTTTTACAAATGTTTCACAAGTATTTTGCAAGTCCTAACCTAGTACATGAATGAAAGGATGTTAATATTTGGATGTGGTTGCGCTAAATGGGTATTGATATTGGTTATGTGTATTAACTATATCCAACACATTCCCTTTTCTTTCTAAAAATGTATTTTCTCTGTTGATTTATCTGAATATTACTATTCTAAAGTCCACCTGGACAATTTTTATGTAGTCTAATAAATGAGGAGATTTTAGCAGAGGTGAATGGACTACATTAGACTGTAAATCAAAACTAGAATTCATTATTTTAAATTTTAAAAAAAGTTTGGTTCCATTTGTCTTAAATAGAGTTGAAATCATGTGCCCTTCTTATATTTCATTCTTCCATTTCATCACACGAAAATGAGGATATGTGATGCGAAATGAGAACATTTTATTGACTTCACATCTCAGGAAGAAACAAAAACCAATGGAACTCAGTTATTTGTAATAAGAGATGCTATACATCTCTTATGGAAGAGATGTTAAATCGAAAGTTTGGATGATATCCAAAACATATCTCTTCAGTTCTGTGAAATTTTCCTTGGTATCTGCATTTGAATATCAGTGCTTCCGCTGTTCTAGAAGTTCAAACCACTTGAATCAAGATATCACATTGTCTTTGGCAGTTTGGGGTACTATAAGCTGTCCCATATATTGGACAGCTTATGAACAACAGAACGTTATTTCTCACAGTTCTGGAGGCTAGAAGTCCAAGATTAGAGTGCCAGCATGGTTGGGTTCTGGTGAGAAGCCTCTTCCAGGATTCAGACTGCTGACTTCTTTGAGTATCTCACATGGTGGAGAAGAGAAAAAGGAAATGTTCTTTTATGACTTTTTTAAGGACACTGATGATCCCATTCATGGGGAGCTCAACCTCAGTGACCTCATCTAATCCAAATTACCTCTCAAAGGCCCCACTCCCTAACACCATCACTTTGGGGGGTAGGGTTTCAACATCAGCATTTTGGGGAAATGTAAACATTCAGTTTACAACATATATTTTATAATTCTAACTACATGAATTTCTGCTTACCACGTAAAATAGATTTCACTGTCTCTACCCACTTTATGGAAGAGTAGCATTCCATTTTGTTTCTTAAGGTTTTAAATTGAGAAAAAAAATCCAGCTGTTAACATCTGGCAGATGTTTAAGAAGATTTTATAGGAATGTTAAAATGAATTAAAAGCAAAATTCTGGAGATAGAGTATAATCCAAATAATATTATTATTCTCATAGAGGAAAACAATGGCCTTGCTTTAAGTTTGACCTTTTTTGCCTATGGTTTGAATGAGAAAACTTTGTAAAGAAAAAAAAAAAAAAAGGAAAATTATGACAGCTGCAAAGCATACAACAAGAGAAACATAACTTAAAATATAAAATAGAAGAAAACGTGAGGGTACCTGGGTTAATGTGCAAAGGAGACAGAGGAACAGTGACTGTAATAAGTTTAATCAAGTACATAATAGGAGGAGGGCAGGCAAAATGGCAAAGGAGTAGCAGACTAAGATGACATCAGGTGGCAGGAGTTCAGCTAGATAGTTATCAAACCATTCTGAACACCTACATACCCAACAAGAGATCAAAGAGAAGAAGAGTAGCAATTCTAGAAACAGAAACTCGACCACTTTCTGAAAGGTAGGACGTGTGGAGAAGTGAATCCGAAGCAATGGGAAGATAGACTGCTGGGGGAGGGGCTGGCTCCTGGCAAGCAGTGGAAAAATGCAGCACAAAATCAGAACTTTTAGAAGTCTGCTCCACTGAGGGACAACGCTCCAGAGGCTAAGCAGGGGGTGGGGGTGTGGTGGAACCCTCACAGGGACAGTGTGACCCTGCACGTCACAGAAAGACTGGAGGTGTGTGAGTGTGACAGAGGTCCCAGGTATCAGAATGGGGAAGCCAGCTAGAGAGATGGAGCCAACGAGTGAGCTCTCAGCTCAGGGTTACATTAAACCGTGATCCAAGGCACAGTTGGACCACTGCTCTTTGAGCAGGGACCTCACAAGTGGTAGCTCTGGGGAGACTCACCTTTCTCCTCTGAGCAGTGCAGCAGGAATCTGCTGGCTTTGGAGACTCCAAATGGGGCATGCGTCAGAGACAGAAACGCTCAATCATAGGCTGGGTGAACTCACAGTGTGGCCAGAGAACAGAGAGATGGATGTGATTGAGGCCTTTCTCCGAGGGCACACTGATGAGTGGGGCCTGGAGCTCTCAGCTACTCCAGGCCAGAGACTGGGAGGCCGCCATTTTCTTTCCTCTCCTCCAGAGCTCTACGGAAAGCCTTCAGGGGACAAAAGCTCCCTAGAGGGAACCTGAGTAGATTACTTAGCCCGGCCCCTGGCAAGGGTGGTACAATTCTGCCTTAGGCAAAGACATTTGAGAATCACTGCCACAGGCCCCTTCCCCAGAAGATCAGCAAGAACATGCAGCCAAGACCAAGCTCACTGATGGAGGAGAACAGCGGAATTCCAAGGAGGAGAGGGCAAAGCATGGAAATCATGGTTTTCTCCCCATAATCCTTTAGTCTTGCAAAGTTAAATATTTTTTTAAATTTTATCTTTTCTTATTCTATTTTTTAACTTTTCCTCTTTCCTTTTTTAATAGTTTTAACTAGTTTATCTTAACAATACTTTTCTGAAAAAAATCTTTTTAAACCTTCATTATTATAGTCATATTTTATCCTTCATTGTATTTAACCTTATTTTTTGCATACATATAGGTTTATTTTTTTCCTAAAAAATGTTGGGATACAATTTCTTCTAATAGGTCAAAATATACCCAAAATCTAGCACAGGGCTTTGTTCTAGTCTCCAGCCTGAGCACATTCTCTCCACTTTTTTCTTTCTTTCTTATTCCAACCAACTTATTAATTCTGTTTTTAGAATTTTTTGAAAAATTTTCATCTTTATAGTCATATTCCATCCATTCACCATGTTTACCCTTATTTTTGTATATATGTTTTTCTTTCTTTAAAATTTTGGAGGTAGTTTCTTCTAAGAGACCAAAATACACCCAAAATTAAGTGGGTGGCTCTGTGTGTATATATATATATATTTTTTTTTCTTTTTCTTTTTCCTTTTTATTCCCTTTCTTTTACCCCCAATTTAGGGTCTCTTCTGACTTACTTAGTGTACATTTTTCTGGGGTCTTTGTCAACCTTTTAGTATTTTTATTCTCTCATTCATATATTTTTACCTGGATATAATAACAAGGCGAAAAAACTCACCACAAAAAAAAAGAACAAGAGGCAGTACTTAAGGCTAGGGACCTAATGAATAGGACATTGGTAATATATCACATCTAGAGTTCAGAATGATGATTCTCAAGGTGATAGCTGGGCTTGAAAGAGGCATGGAAGATATTAGAGAAACCTGTCTGGAGAAATAAAACCCCTTTCTGGAGAAATAAAAGAACTAAAATCTAACCAAGCTGAAATAAAAAAAGCTACAATTGAGGTGCAATAAAAAAAAATGCAGGCTCTTACAACTAGGATAAATGAGGCAGAAGAGAGAATTAGTGATATAGAAGCCCAAATGATGGAGAATGAAGAAGTTAAGCAAAAGAGAGACAAACAACTACTGGACCATGATGGGAGAATTCTAGAAATAAGTGATACCATAAGATGAAACAATATTAAAATAATTGGGATTCTAGAAGAAGAAGAAAGAGAGGGGGTCAGAGGGTATATTGGAGCAAATTATAGTAGAAAATTTCCCTAATATATCAAAGGGAACAAACATCAAAACCCAGGAGGCACAGAGAACCCCCTGAAAATCAATAAAAATTGGTTTACACCCTGTCATCTCATAGTAAAACTTACAAGTCTTAATGACAAAGTGAAAATCCTGAAAGCAGTTCGGGACAAGAAGTTTGCAACATACAATGGTAAAAATATTAGACTGGCAGCAGACTTATCCACAGAGACCTGGCAGGCCAGAAAGAACTGGCATGATATATTCATAGCATTAAATGAGAAAAATGTGCCTCCAAGAATACTATATCCAGCTAGGGTATCATTAAAAATAGAAGGAGAAATACAATGCTTCCAAAACAAACAAAAATTAAAAGAATTTGCAATCACCAAACCAGTGCTATAGGAAATATTGAAAGGGGTCCTCTAAGCAAAGAGAAAGGCTTAAAATAGGAGACCAGAAAGGAACAGAGACAATATATAATACAGTCACCTTACAGGCAATACAATGGCACTAAATTCACATCTTCCAATGGTTACCATGAAAGTAAATGGGCCAAATGTCCCAATCAAGAGACACATTTTTATCAGAATGGATAAAAAAAAAAACCAAAACGCATCAATATGCTGTCTACAAGAAACACATTTTAGTCCCAAAGACACCTCTAGATTTAAAGTGAGGGGGTGGAAAACAATTTACCATGCTAATGGACATCAAAAGAAAGCTGGGGTGGGAATCCTTACATCAGATCAATTAGATTTTAAGCCAAAGACTATAATAAGAGATAAGGAAGGACACTATATCATACTCAAAGGGTCTTAACAAAAAGATCTAATAATTTTAAATATCTATGCCCCTAACATGGAAGCAGCCAACTATATAAACCAATTAATAACAAAATCAAAGAAACACATCAACAATAATACAATAATAGTAGGGGACCTTAACCCCCCTCACTGAAATGGACAGATCATCCAAGCATAAGATCAACAGGGAAATAAAGGCCTTAAATGACACACTGGACCAGATGGACATCATAGATATATTCAGAACATTCAATCCCAAAGCAACATAAAACACATTCTTCCCTAGTGCACATGGAACATTCTCCAGAACAGATCCCATCCTGGGTCACAAATCTGGTCTCAACCAGTACCAAAAGACTGGGATCATTCTCTGAATATTGCCAGACCACAATGCTCTGAAGCTAGAATTCAATCACAAGAGGAAAGGTGGAAAGAACTCAGACACATGGAGGCTAAAGAGGATCCTATGACAGAATGAATGGGTCAACCAGGAAATTAAAGAAGAACTGAAAAAAATCATGGAAACAAGTGAAAATGAAAACAGAACTGTTCAAAATCTTTGGAATACAGCAAAGGTGGTACTGAAAGGAAAGTATACAGTGATACAAGCCTTTCTCAAGAAACAAGAAAGGTCTCAAGAACACAACCTAAAACTACATCTAAAGAAGCAGGAGAAAAGAGCAGATAAAGCCTAATCCCAGCAAGAGAAGAAAAATAATAAAGATCAGAGCAGAAATCAATGAAATAGAAACCAAAAGAACAGTAGAATAGATCAATGAAACTAGGAGCTGGTTCTTTGAGAGAATTAATAAGATTGATAAACCCCTGACCAGACTTATCAAACAGAATATAGAAAGGACCCAAATTAATAAAATCAGGAATGAAAGAGGAGAGATCACAACAAATACCAAAGAAATACAAACAATTATAAAAATATATTACGAACAACTATATGCCAGCAAATTTTAAAATCTGGAAGAAACAGATGCATTCCTTTTTTTTTTTTAATTTTATTAATTTATTTGACAGAGAGAAAGATCACAAGTAGGCGGAGAGTCAGGCAGAGAGAGAGGAGGAAGCAGGCTCCCGCTGAGCAAAGAGCCCGATGCGGGGCTCGATCCCAGGACACTGAGATCATGACCTGAGCCGAAGGCAGCGGCTTGATCCACTGAGCCACCCAGGCGCCCCGAAACAGATGCATTCCTAGAGAAGTATAAACTATCAAAATTGAACCAGGAAGAAATAGAAAACCTGAACATACCCATAACCAGTAAGGAGATTGAAGCAGTCATCAAAAATCTCCCAACAAACAAGAGCCCAGGGCCAGACGGCTTCCCAGGGGAATTCTACCAAACATTTAAAGAAGAATCAATATCTATTCTCCTGAAACTGTCCCAAAAAATAGAAATGGAAGGAAAACTTCCAAACTCATTTTATGAGGCGAGCATTACCTGGATCCCAAAACCAGACAAAGACTCCATCAAAAGAGAGAATTACAGACCAATATCCTTGATGAACACAGATGCGAAAATTCTCACCAAAATGCTAGCCAATAGGGTCTGACAGTACATTGGAAGGATCATTCACCATGACCAACTGGGATTTATTCCTGGGCTGGAAGGTTGGTTCAACATCTACAAATCGATCAATGTGATACAATACATTAATAAAAGAAAGAACAAGAACCAAATGATACTCTCAATAGATGCTGAAAAACTATTTGACCAAGTACAGCATCCTTTCTTGATCAAAACTCTATGAAGTGTAGGTACAGAGGGTACATGCCTCAATATCATCAAAGCCATCTATGAAAAACCCACAGCCAACATCATTCTCAATGGGGAAAAACTGAGAATCTTTTCTCCTAAGGTCAGGAACACAGCACGGATGTCCACTATCACCACCACTATTCAACATAGTTTTAGAAGTCCTAACCTTAGCAATCAGGCAACAACAACAACAACAACAAATAAAAGGCATCTGAATTGGAAAAGAAGTCAATCTTTCACTCTTTGCAGATGATATGATACTTTAAGTGGAAAACCCAAAATAATCTATTCCAAAACTGCCAGAACTCATACAGGAATTCAGTAAAGTGTCAGGATATAAAATCAATGCACAGAAGTCAGTTGCATTTCTCTACAACAACAACAAGACAGAAAAAAGAGAAATTAAGGGAGTCAATCCTATTTACAATTGCACCCCAAACCATAAGATACCTAAAAATAAACCTAACCAAAGAGGCAAAGAATCTGTGCTCAGAAAATTATAAAGTACTCATGAAAGAAATTGAGGAAGACACAAAGAAATGGAAAAATGTTCCATGCTCATGGATTGGAAGAACAAATATTGTGAAAATGTCTATGCTACCTAAAGCAATCTATACATTTAATGCAATCCCTATCAAAATATCATCAATATTTTTCAAAGAGATGGAACAAATAATCCTAAAATTTATTTGGAACCAGAAAAGACCTTCAATAGCCAGAGGAATGTTGAAAAAGAAAGTCAAAGTTGGTGGCATCACAATTCCAGACTTCAAGCTCAATTACAAAGCTGTCATCACCAAGACAGTATGGTACTGGCACAAAAACAGTCAGACAGATCAATGGAATAGAATAGAGAGCCCAGAAATAGACCCTCAACTCTATGGTCAATAATCTTTGACAAAGCAGAAACAAATGTCGAATGGAAAAAAGTCTCTTCAATAAATGGTGTTAGGAAAACTGGACAGCCACATGCAGAAGAATGAAACTGGACCATTTCCTTACATCACACAAAAAATAGACTCAAAATGGGTGAAAGACCTCAATGTGAGACAGGATTCCATCAAAATCCTTGAGGAGAACACAGGCAGCAAACTCTTTGACCTCAGCTGCAGCAACTTCTTCCTAGAAACATCAAAGGCAAGGGAAGCAAGGGCAAAAATGAACTATTGGGAGTTCATCAAAATCAAAACCTTTTGTACAGCAAAGGAAACAGTCAAGAAAACCAAAAGACAACTGACAAAATGGGAGAAGATATTCACAAATGACATATCAGATAGAGGGCTAGTATCCAAAATCTATAAAGAACTAATCAAACTCAACACCCAAAGAACAAATAATCCAATCAAGAAATGGACAGAGGGGCGCCTGGGTGGCTCAGTGGTTAAAGCCTCTGCCTTTGGCTCAGGTCATGATCCCAGAGTCTTGGGATCGAGCCCCGCATCAGGTTCTCTGCTCAGCAGTGAGCCTGCTTCCTCCTCTCTCTCTGTCTGCCTCTCTGCCTACTTGTGTTCTCTGTCTGTCAAATAAATAAATAAAATCTTAAAAAAAAAAAAAAAGGACAGAAGACATGAACAGACATTCCTGCAAAGAGGACATCCAGATGGCCAACGGACACATGAAAAAGTGCTCCACATCACTTGGCATCAGGGAAATACAAAAAAGCCCCACAATGCGATACCACCTCACATCAGTCAGAATGGCTAAAATTAACAAGTCAGGAAATGACAAATTTTGGAAATGATGTGTAGAAAGGGGAACCCTCCTACACTGTTCGTGGGAATGCAAGCTGGTGCAGTCACTCTGGACAACAGTATGGAGGTTCCTCAAAAAGTTGAAAATAGAGCTACCCTATGACCCAGCAATTGCACTACTGGGTATTTACCCTAAAGGTACAAATGTAGTGATCCGAAGGGGCACATGCACCCAAATGTTTATAGCAGCAATGTCCACAATAGCCAAACTATGGAAAGAGCCTAAATGTTCATCAACAGATGAATGGATAAAGAAGATGTGGTATGTATATACAATGGAATACTATGCAGCCATCAAAAGAAATGAAATCTTGCCATTCACAATGACATGGATGGAATTAGAAGGTATTATGCTTAGTGAAATAAGTCAATCAGAGAAAGACAATTATCATATGATCTCCCTGATATTAGGAAGTCGAGAGGCAATGTGGGGGGCTTGGGGGTAGGAAAAGAATAAATGAAACAAGATGGGATTGGGAGGGAGACAAACCATAAGAGACTCTTAATCTCACAAAACAAACAGGGAGTTGCTGGGGGGAGGTGGGTATGGAGAGGGTGGCTGGGTTATGGACATTGGGGAGGGTATGTGCTATGGTGAGTGCTATGAATTATATAAGTCCGATGATTCAGAGACCTGTACCCCTGGGGAAAATAATACATTATATGTTAATAAATAGAATAAAAAAAAGTAAGTCACACAAAAAAGAACATAAAAGATATAAATATACTGTATCTCAAAATAGATTCATGTACTTTGTAGTAGAGTGATCTTCGAATGATGTGATCTTTAACCGTCAAAGTTGGGTGATGAATACCTTAGGGAAGAAAGGGGAGAAAGCTAACAACAGGATTTAAACAGTATCTGCTGCCAGCTGAACAAATGAACTATTCTGATATTGCATGAGCCCAGGAAGGCATGGATAACACAACCTTTTGTTTAGGAGACTATCTTCAGAGGAGCGTGGGTAGAATGGAAATAAACAGTATTCTAATTATTAACTGAATTCTTCAGATTGTGACAAAGCTGAATACTTATTTGCCTTGACTTTTTAGCTATAAAAAATTAATATGACAGCATTATTTTATTATATGGTAGGCTGGTGCATAAATATAAAAACAGGTCAAACTCTGTAAGTTGTGATCAATTATAAATGGCCACAATTCTTGCAGTTCTGCTCCCTGAATCTGGACTGACCTTGTGCCTTGCTTTATTAATGGCAGTAAAAGCAATATCATGCAAGTTCTGAACCTGGGCCTCAAGAGATTTTGCAGTTGCACTCTCACTCATGGAATTCTATGTCAAGCTGGCCTTCTGGTGGAAGAGACACATGGGGAACTTAGACAAGCTGTTCCAATGAGCCATCTTAGATCAACCAGTCCCTTGTCAGCATGGTGGTTGATCACCAACATACGAACTAAACCAGCTGAGATCACCATTAGAAAAACCATCCAGTCAAGCCCAGTCCAAACTGAAGAACTATACAACTGTGAACTAAGTTTTAGAATAGTTTGTACCACAGCAAAAACTAACTGATACATGAAGTAGGTAGAGATGCTTAAAACAGAAGGTAAGACAAAATCTTAAGTCAGCTTAATTAGATAAAATGAATATTGTTCTCAGAGTAAAGAGGAATAGTTTACTCTGAAATGGTAAAAAAAAAAAAAAAAAAGATGATGATAACAATATAAGGCTAGAATATGGCAGGTATGTTAGGTTTGAATGTAGTGTTACTCTTCTTTGCTTTTTATTATAATAGACTCTGAGTTCCTTTTTACAGAAGCAGGCAACAATCTTGCTTTGATTAACATCAGAATTAAGGTATAAATGTTTTTGAAGTCAAAATTTTAAAAGTTGGAGTGCTGGAATACAGCTAATAAAAATTCTCTTCTTCTTCCAATACTACTCTGTTCCTCACTCTCTGGAACAAATTGAATTGGGATACCAAGACCAAACTACACCCGGCTTTTCATTTTGGCTATTCTTCATTAATGAATAGAGGGTTATGAAGTCAGAAATATAAGCCCATTTCCTTCTAAGATTTCATTAAAGATAAGATATTAGAGAGATTGAAGGCTATTTTGCTAGCTTACCACATCATCTACTTCCAACCATCAGAAATGAAAGACAATAAAATAATGCAAAAGAACTCAGACCTTATCAACCACAGAGTCACTTAGATTTTTTGTGATTGCTCTTTGAGTCTAAATGATTATTGCTAAACTTGGTCAAACTGGGAAGATTAAAAGATTCGTTGAGGTTGTATAAGTACAAAACCATAAATACTCAAACAAGTAGAAAGTGTGTAAGCAGGTTAAGTTGACAGAGGAAAGACTAGGAAGCTCAGAACTCAGAAATGATAAGAATCATATAGTGTTTTCTTCATATTTCCGGATCTGTTAAAAGTTAAAAAAAATGAAATTACTTGTGGGCAGAGGAAGACTTCCCATCTGTCATTTGAATGTGAAAATAAGTCCCTTGAAATGCAAAGAGTGTTCTTTTCTACACAGTGACTAAAGTCAGGACTGAACTATCTAAATTCCTCCAGTCATAGTAGTAATCCTTATGTCTAGTTCAAATTGAGGGAGAAAATAGTTGCTTCCTGTGTCTGTCCTCCATGAGGCCACATAAAAATAAAAGCTAGCAGAACAAAAAATGGGCTGTAAACTCTTAATAATGAAGAGAAAAAGTATGCAATTAGCAAAATCAAGAGATTTCCAAAGAAGTTTCTAGTAGAGTACTAGAAGTATGAAAGTGGAATTCTAGAAGTGAAAAGTAGAACCCTAGAAGTGAATGAAAGAGGCTGAGTAAAATTAGCAGAAAAAGACAGATCACTACATTTGTATCTTTGGGGTAAATATCCATGAGTGTGATTGCTGGGTCATAGGGTATCTGAAGGGGCACATGCACCCAAATGTTTATAGCAGCAATGTCCACAATAGCCAAATTATAGAAAGAACCTAGATGTCCATCAACAGATGAATGGATAAAGAAGATGTATATATATACAATGGAATACTATGCAGCCATCAAAAGAAATGAAATCTTGCCATTCACAATGATATGGATGGAACTATATATATATAATGGAATACTATGCAGCCATCAAAAGAAATGAAATCTTGCCATTCACAATGATATAGATGGAACTAAGACAATTTTCATATGATCTCCCTAATATGAGGAAGTCGAGAGGCAACGTGTGGGGTTTGGGGGTAGGAAAAGAATAAATGAAACAAGATGGGATTGGGAGGGAGACAAACCATAAGAGACTCTTAATCTCAAAAACAAATTGAGGGTTGCCAGGGAGAGGAGGGTATGGAGAGGGTGGCTGGGTTATGGACATTGGGGAAGGTATATGCTATGAAGTGTGTAAACCTGGTGATTCACAGACCTGTACCCCTGGGCCTAATAATACATTATATGATAATAAAAAATTAAAAAGAATTAAATTAAACAAAGAATATGCTGCAGAGATACAGGGGATACAAAGTCAGAGAGAGCCAACACGGAGATGAACTAGAAGGAGACTGACAAAATATATACGTAAATGTCACAGCAGTTGTCATTCTCCTACCCTGTGACATTGTGGAGGCCTTGAAGGTTTCCTGAGATCCTCTGCTCCTGCCATTCATGCCCTCATGGGATTTCCACCCCTTTGGTGTGGGCCAAACTAACAGCAGCCATGATGAAATGTCACTTTCAAGATTAGAGTATAGAACATCTGTGGCTCCCATCCCACATGAGCTCGCTCCCATTCTTGCTTGTTCTCTCCTTCTCTCCAATCCCCTGCCCTGGGGGACATGAGCTGCTAACATTCATGAGGCAGCCCTGTGCCTATATGTGAGAAAACACAGCTTGTACACAGCCACATAATAAACTATTAAATGAATTTCCAAGTGGATTCCTACTCTCCTTCAGTCAAAGGTTCAAATGAGACTGCAGTCTTGGTCAATATTTAGACTCCAGCTTTATGAGAGGCCTTGAGCCAAGGGCACCCAGATAAGCTTCATACAGATTCACCTAAGCTACAGAAACTGTGAGAGAAAAAAAATGCTTATTATTTTAACTTGCTAATTATGAGGATAATTTGTTACACAGGAATAGATTATTTTTATTTATTTATTTATTTGTTTGTTTGTTTGTTTGTTTAGTGGGGAGGGGAGAGGGAGAGAGAGAATCTTAAGCAGCCTCCATGCCTAGTGCAGAGCTTGATGTGGGGCTCCATCTTGCCACCCTGAGATCATGACTTGAGCTAAAATCAAAAGTCAGATGCTTAAGCAATTGAGCTACCCAGGTACCCCAATACAGGAACAGATTCTTAATATAACCACCTAAATTATAGAACAGAGTGGCTTTTTTACCCCAAAGCACAAACCAATAAATGAAAATCCAGACCATTCTCTTGAAAGCCAAAGGAATGGTCTAGGGAAATGTCAAGGTCTTACTGCAGATGTTCTTCATTCTGGCATTAGGATCAATGTCTTCCATCTCCAAAGAAAAGTCTGCCACTTATGCACTCTGCCCAATTAACCTGACTAGGGTTTCCTGTCATATTCTAGAACAACCAGTGCAGACTGATACCCAAGAACAGAAAGCCCAGACAGGAGACCTCAGGGTGGCAGAGAGAGGGGTGAAGAGTTTGATTGAACTCAAAGTATGATTGATTAATTGATTGATCTTTAAATATTTTATGTTTGTCAGAGAGAGAGAGAGAGAACACAAGCAGGGGAAGCAGCAGACAGAGGGAGAAGCAGGCTCCCTGCTAAACAAGGAGACTGATGTGGGACTCAATCGCAGGACTCTGAGATCATGACCTGAGCTGAAGGCAGATACTTAACTGACTTGAGCCACCTAGGCATCGCTGAAAGTATGAGCTTAAAGTGGGTATTTAGGGGGATGATACAGTAAAGACAAGGAAAGCCATGTAAGAAAGAAAAATATTGAGGAACTCCTAGAAAAATGAAACTCTGGAAGACTAGTCCCAACAGGAAACAAACAAAATGCCCCAGTTCACAGCAATTGATAGAATGGAAGGAAATCCATTTGCCCTTGATTCTGGGAAAATCCCCCCTTGAGCAGTCCAGGTAATATGATATTGGACTCACAAGAAAAGGAATGTAATCTTAATGCAGAACTGAGACTGTATCTAATGCTATTGATGTAGTAATGGTAACCTCAATGTTCTTTATTGCTTTTCCACTTCAGCCTCCTCATAGATAAAATATGGGACATTTGGCTGTGGTTGCCAAACAGGACGTTAACATTACATCCCTGGAAATACTGTGAGATGGTGAGATGTGGAAAAGTCGAGGAAGAGGAGAGGAATACAATACCTTCATCATACTTAATGTGGACATTCAAAAGATATTGTCATAAACTAACAGAATGAGATATGGAGATGTACATATAATACTTAAAGTGAAAAAAAAAAAAAAACGCAACTAACCTCTCTATATATAATTCAGTGGAGAAGAAGAAAAGAAAAAGGAAGGGATTAAAGCCAGGAGGTAATCCTCAGTTTTCATACTGGAAATTGTATAAATATTGTATAAAAGGGATAAACAAATGGAAGTAACTTATTTAGAGATGTGAAACTAATTACTGAAAGAATTATGAAAAGATATCATCTCTGGGGAATAAGACTGGAAGTAGAGAGGGGATGGATGTGGGACTGTTGCTCTTTATATGTTCTATCTTCTAAAACACTGATTTGTTTTCTTGTGCTCATATTACGTTAATGAAAATAATTTACCAATTATTCCCTCTTGTTTTGCATACATACCACAAAGCATAAAAGTGAATTTTGCCAGCATCCTGCTATTAGCTTCCAAAATAGTGTAAAAGAGCAGGTTATAATTAATGTTATTAATTGCAATTTCAGGTACCACCCACTTAAATATGTTGTAGTTTCAAGTAACCCACACAGCAGGAATAAATTCCTTTGACATTTCCTAGGCTTTGTCTAGATTTGTCTGTCATCAGGAATTCACTCCACTCCCAAACTTCATTTAAGTCTTTGTGTCCAATTAGTGTTATGCCAGCAGGCTCTAATCTCTTCTTTTACTTATCTAGTTCTTTGTACTTGGTTCTCATTTTAAATTGCCTATGAAAATACCACAGTTTTTAAAAGCTTAAACTTGGCAATGACTATCTTTTCAAAACATTGTACAGATGGTCTTTGACTTTTGATTGTTCAATTTATGATGTTGCAAGTCAACTCTATGATGACTCTATGATGTTGCAAAAGTGATTCACTTTCAGTAGAAACTGTACTTTGAATTGTGGTCTTTTCCTGGGACAGTGATATGTGGTAGGATACTCTCTTGTGACTCTGGGCAGTGGCAAAGAGCCACAGCTCCCAGTCAGGCATGCGATCATGAGGGTCAACAACCCATACATTTTGTACCCATGCGACCATTCTGCTTTACACTTTTAGTACAGTAGTCAATAAACTACATGCAAAATCAATATTTTATTATAAAATAGGCTTTGTGCCAGATGATTCTGACCAACTCTAGGCTAGGTGTTCTGAGCACATTAAGGTAGGCTAGGCAAGCTATCATGTTTGGTGGGCTAGTGTACTTTCTTTTATTTAAAGATATTTGAGAGAGAGAGAGCATGAGAGGGTCAGAGGGAGAAGTAGACTTCCCACTGAGCAGGGAGCCTGATGCGGGACTCGATCCTAGGACTCCCAAGATCATGACCTGAGCCAAAGGCAGATGGTCAACCAACTCCACCCAGATGCCTGGGTTAGGTATATTAAACACATTTTTGATTATAGATATTTTCAACTTGTCAGGACATCCTAACAAAACCATCACAAGCTGCAGAAGATTTATACAATTTCCCCAGCTCCATCTGTTTTCCAGCAATAGTTAACATCTAAGTATCAAGCCTGTGACAAGCTTTCCTTGAAGTATTGTCAAGGGTCTCTGGTGCAAACTGGACCTGTAATGGGTCTCATCTTATCAGACTTCCTTATTGTTCTCCAAATAGTTTCACCTGTTTATTCCTCATCAAAATTGGCTAGAAATATCAAAAGTCAGACAAACTACTTGGAAATGTGAATTCCTGGCTCCTGAAGAGGGTCCAACTATTTGCACAATCCTGAGATGTGAGCAATATGACTGGCTCACCATGGGCAACAGTGAGAAAGGTCAGGTTCTTTCTGAAGAAGCAGGATATTGACCCAGATGTGGAAAAAGCTGCAGCTTTCTTTGTCAACTGTGATGCCTGGAAAGCCAGCAGCTGTTGGCCTGCAAGACTTGATGCAGCGAATGAATTGATCAGCAGCCCCTGCTTTCTGCACCGCTCCCCATGGAATTATATACATGCTTTTCTCCCTTCTCAGATGTTCTCCGTAATTAAATAATTATTCATTATAATTAAAGAGCAGGGATTCAGAACCGTCTCTGACCAGAAATGTTTTTTGGGGAGGAAAATACTTTGTGGCTACTTCATCTAGCTTTTTCTGTTTGTTACTCCCTTTCCTAAAATTAAATGAAATTTTAAAAGCTTAAAAAAAAAAAGGAGGGTGATTTGCTGTGGAGAAATTAAAAACAGTAATAAATCTGATCAAAAGTCAGCCTGCCCTTTGTCATTATGATGTGTCAGCAATTCTAAATTATGTGAGTAACAACTATACCCCCAAAGAGGGATCATCAGCACTGCTCCCACCTATGTAAAACAGAATACTCTAAACAAGATACCCCACTAATATTTGGAAGATGGTTTTACACCTGATACTCTGTGACCTGAAAGACACAATTGTACTGTTTTGTACCCTTCTCCTTTCCACCTGAGGAACAACTACTGGAGCTTCCTTTCTGGACTAATGTGAATGTCAGTAGTACAAACTGAAATAAGAATTGTGCCCCCATCAATCACATCCATGTCTTTCTCTTAAGTAAATACATATAAAATGTTCAGAAACCTTACAACCAGCATGTTAATACCATTTCTTTACTCTGCATATGAAGGAAACTATTTCAATTATTCCCTTCGTATGTGTACCATCTTTCTTCTCTACAAATGCTGATGAATCCAGGGAAACTTGAAACTAGGCAACACAGTATTTGTCTCATGCCTGGAGCAGGCACTCTGTGTGATCATTAATTTCTTTACTCAAAACGTGTTTACTAAGTATCCACTTGACACCAGGCACCTAGTGAGGTGCTAAGTTTGCACAGATTAATAAAACACAGATCCTGAGGTGAAGATACTTGTCCAAAAGATAACTAAAGATTGTAGGCTCTGATAGATAGATTACTTATCTATATATTTATTTGAATGTCTAATAATCTCTCCAAGTGCTAGGAAAACAGGAAATGCATTCTGCTCAGGGTTGTTTGGAAAAGCTTCAAGTGAAATGCAAGGTCGAAAATCATGTACCATCCAGATGAGCAAAGCCCTAGAACTTTACAAATGTAGAGTCAATTTTAATAAGGTCACAGGTATAGTCATACTAAGGAAAAAAGGAGGAAACAGGAATATCACTTTTAGAGGGGGAAACACATACAAAAGACTAAAAAGGTAGGAACTTGGATTTTGTGTTTAGAGAAGTTGAATTTTGTGTTGGTTAACTATTAACATAGCAATGACAAGTTTTAGGTGCTTTCTACGTGTTTTTTTTTTTTTCTTTCCTTCTCTGAATAAAGTTCCCAAACAATATGAAATGGAAAGCCACACTGAAAAGATTGTATAAGACAAAAAGGCAATTGAATAAAACAGGGACAACTTTAGTCACTAATGTAATTAAACCTGTACTGAAACCACAAGAAAAATTCTTACTTTGGACAATAGAAAGCCATCAGTTCATAACAGAACAAGTGGGTCATTTGGCTACTCTGTGATGGCTTATTTTTCCATTATGTTATGATGGGTTTTTATATGCTGACTTTGTCTAGAATTATTACTAATGGCCATTACTGCTATGCTTGGAAAAGTTGGGTTTAGGAATGTCACCACAAATTTTGAAAGAATCTTGATGAGCCCTTTTCATTTCTGAAATATAGGCCAGAACCAGAAAAACTTCCCTTTAATGGAATATAGATATTTTTCTATTTTCTTCTAAGAGAAATTGATACTTATTTTGGATCTATCAGTACAAGTACCTACACTGTTCTGTAGCTATGCACACAAGCTTTTGATATGTATTCAGGTACAGCTGCTGTAGAAATAAACTTAGAGGTGTAGAAAATATGAAAATAAATTTCCCTCAAGTGTTCCACTTACTGCTGAATTTTAAAAGCCGGCCTATATTTAGTGGAGACCTCATAAGAGCCAGTATAATGTGGTAGAGCAGATAGAGACTCCTCATGTGGTTAGCCCACCAGGCTTACAGACTTGATAGTAGAATGTATTTGTCACCTAGATAGCCTTAGCCAAGCTCAGGCCCATTTTTCTTCTTTGAAATTTGGGTCCTCATGTGTGAATATGTAGTGTCTAAAAGAGGGACTAGCACATGGAAGGCAAAAAGGCAGGGGCGGGGGGGGGGGCAAGAAAGAGGAGGGAGGAAAGAAGGAAGAGGAGTGGTGGCACACTGGGGACAAGGACACTAAGCCAGATGCTACACCAAAACCTGGCTTACACAAGTGTAGTTGATATTCCCAAAAAATCGGTCATCAAGATAAACATGATTTTAAAGTTTCTATTACTATTGGCTCATATTTTATTCCAACATTATAATAGACAGTACTAGGGCTTCCTCAATCCAATATTTATTCCATATTAAGATGAAGAGGATTTAGCTTCCCTATGCCTCTTAGGGGGAGTCTCTAGATCCCACGTGACTGGAAAAATCCTGAAACAGGACAAAAAGGGCCAAGCCACAATCTATGGATGACAGCATCTATTTTGGAAAAAGGTTTCCAGAGATTGTGAGACATTCCAGAGCCAGGAGAGTGTCTAGCACACTGCCAACACTTAGGACATGTGAAGTAATATAAGCGTGTCGCTACAATATGCTCGTTATTAAAAAGGGATGAAAATATCTTCCCTCCTTTAAATTTGCTTCTGAGTTTCAATTATGTTGGTGATGGTGCTAATAATAGTTTATGCATCTGTTATGTACAAAAGCTTTGCCATTGTGGAGTTAGGGCACTTTGTATTTTAAGTATGGATTCACTAATAATCTAAATGTCTGAGAAATGGTTCTGGTTATAAAACCCTAAATCACTATGTACGTCACCCTCATCCTTAAGAATATAATACCTTGATAAGTGCATTTTATATGTTAGACATACAAAAGATATTTGCTAACTTGTAATCTTAAGTAAAAGACTTGTGGATTTATAGGGAACATATACCATGGTCAAAACACACACACACACACATAAGCATATGCTTCTGTTTTATTTTGTTTAATTACCATTTAGAATGCTTAGTGGAGAAACCATTGGTTAATATTGGTGTTATCTTCTGTGTATCTCTTCTGTGAAGAGAATGATGATGATGACAACACAGTGAAATCTGTTTAGAAGTGTTGTATCAAGGCAGATAAATTAGCTAAATATTCTCTTGAGGTTCCAGCCTAATGCTGTTAATATATCTTTTACTGTTGAGTAAATTTTCAGTGATGCCAGAAGATAAGAAAACCTAATACTGGTTCTAGAAATTATTGTAGAGTTTTAAATTTAATCTTGGCATTACTTTATTGAACAAAGCTTACTGTTTTATATTTATCATGAAGGAAAAAAACAATCACCATTAACACACATAAACATACATACAGTTGCTCACACACACAATTGACCTGTTTTTTTTTTTTTAATGCTTACATGATTTGCTTTCTCCTTCCCCACAGTGAAAATTATTACTACAAATAAAAGAGGAATAAATTGACAGGTATAATACAAATACTTGTGTATTTGAAAACGAGAAGTTCACATACTATTATGGCCCAAATTATTTACAATACTGATCAAAACTAAAACAAGAAAATAAGGCTATCATCTTGCAACTTTGACATTAACTGTTTCATAAATATATTTTCCTTTGCCCTACAATTGAGACCAGAAGTATTAGATAAGGTGCCAACCTCACCAGAGCTTTCTGAGAAAATATTGAAATTACTGCCACATCTGAAGTTTTAGATACAAAGTCTCATCATCCTATTTCTCCAATGCTAATAAAGATTATATCAAAAGAGATTATATCAAGAATCCCAAACTTAGTTTAGTGTAACTCACAGCTGGAAGTGCTTGATGTTTTTCATATCCAAGTTGAAAAAGGAGTATATCATGAATTTTTAAGCTTCTTAATCAAAACGTGTTATCAAGGACAGCTACAGAAATCATATTTGCAATATGGTACCATACTCTGAATTAGCTCCTGTCTGAGAATAGCTGGGAACCAGGTACAGGGGAATTTCTCGGCTGTCCAGTCAACAATAATTTGAAGTCGCGTTTTTGCGGGTGGTGGTGGGATGTTGAGTAAAATAGTACAGGGTATCAAGATTAGTGGATAGTTTTTCACAGTAGAGTGTCCAGCTTTAATGGCCCTCTCTCATTAACTGCCAATGACAACTCTCCCCATGAATGAAATCCTGCCCTTCCCCATCCCCCACAGACTTTCTAAGGGAATGGTGCTGCCTCCCTGTGGAGAACACCTCACTCAAGAGAGAATTCTGCTCTGTACAGGCCCCACAATAGATGGTTTCATTCAGAAACAACAACTAAGAACAATTTTTTTTTTTTTTTTTTTTTGGCAGGAGCTATTTCTTCAAGGGCAGGGAAAATAGCTTTTCAAGTAAGAAAACAGCTTTACAGCTTTAATTTATACGCTGCACCTACGGAATGCTTTCTACACAAAAGTACCATGTGTGTAATGGTTACATGTGTTAGACACTTTTTTTACTTCTTTACATTCTAGGATGAACCATATGAAACTTCCATTTTTTTGGTAATAAAAAATTGCCAATTGCAGTAATTCTATAGTGCACTGACTCATTTAATCCTCAGTATAAGTTTGTAAAGCCATACTCTCCATTTTATAGATGGGAAACAGGTATTCAGAGGCTAAATAACTTGCCCAGGGTCACACAACTAGCATATGGGGAAAGTAAGGCTGTGATTTAGGTAGCCATTCTGGCTTCCAGACTTGATGCCCTTGACCACTATGTGACACTGCCCCCTAACAGCCAACACTGGTGTTACCTCTTCAGACTCTTCCCACTACGCAGAATCAGACCAAGAGAAACTGCAGAGTATGAAGGAAGAAATAGGAAGGTGAAGAAAGGAAAGGGCTTTCCATGCTGAGTTGCCAGGCGCTCACAATTATGACTCCATCTTTAGCACTCTATCTTGTTCACCCCTGCTCACTCAGTTCCCTGGGGCCACATATTCCAGGACCCCTTGGAAATTGATTTGCATGCCTTACAAATGGTCCCCACCAGGGCCAGAAGGGAGGAAGTCTTGCCTTGACCCTCCGTAAATTTGTTAAAGATAATATGACCTCTCCCCTTCCTGACACACAGGTGGTACTGGAAGATCTAATTAAATGTTAGGTCTCAATTAGATGAACACAAGTCCTTTGAGGTATAGGCAAACCCTGTGATCTCACTACAAGGCCCTTTTTCATGTCCTCACCCTATTCAGTTGGTAGGCTAAAGTCCAGAGTAGTGGAGAATGATTGTGTAACAGGTTCATCCTCCAACGGATCCCTCTGTTAGTAAGTTATCCTGAATACAACTCATGGAAACTGTATGGAGTGGCCTGCTTTGTTTTTCGGTCTCAAAGAGCCTACTCACTTTGGCAGGTACTTGACTGTCTCTCCCCCACCTTCCAAAATAAGGACACAGAGGTGTGAAATGAATGACCTCCAGAGATCACTGTGATGGGTAATCAGAAGGCGAGGTGAGGGAAGGGTGGGGAGGAAGAGTGGCGATAAGCCTTCCAGGAAGACAGCCAGGAGGATGGTTGTGAAGGATGGAGTCTAGTGAACATCCCCAGGAAGCTGCCCTTTATCCTAAATACCTAAACATATTAAAGAAAGTAGTATCATGACTGTATTTCAGTTTTTGAACGAGCAAAGTGTCCCTTGTGTGGAGATCATATGAACAAGGTAAGGACATGAAAGGGCAAGAAGTAATAAGACTCTGCCCATATTTAAGAGCAGGGGACCAGACTACCTCAAAATACTCTGAAGTGGTAATGCCACATGGGGGCTTAAGTGGGTAGGAGAAGAATCAATGAAACAAGATGGGATTGGGAGGGAGACAAACCATAAGTGACTCTTAATCTCACAAAACAAACTGAGGGTTGCTGGGGGGAGGGGTGGGATTATGGACATTGGGGAGGGTATGTGCTTTGGTGAGTGCTGTGAAGTGTGTAAACCTGGTGATTCACAGACCTGTACCCCTGGGGATAAAAATATATGTTTATAAAAAATAAAAAATTAAAAAAAAATACTCTGAACAGAAGCGAGCTGCATAGCCTTGGATAAGTTATGGAGTTTCTCAATTTTCTCACATGTAGAATAATAATAATAATACCAAGCCATACTTTCTGAGTTTTCATTTCTTCCTCTTCTTCTTTTTTTTTTAAAGATTTTATTCATTTATTTGACAAACAGAGATCACAAGTAGGCAGAGAGGCAGGCAGAGAGAGAGAGGAGCAAGCAGGCTCCCCACGGAGCAGAGAGCCCGATGCAGGACTCAATCCCAGGATCCTGGGATCATGACCTGAGCCAAAGGTAGAGACTTTAACTCAGTGAGCCACCTAGGTGCCTTTTTAGCACACTTATATACCCTAGAATTTGATTATACTTCTTTTTTTAAAGATTTTTTAATTTATTATTAGAGAGAGAGCACAAGAGTTCAAGCAGGGGGAGGAGCAGGGGAGGAGGTAGAAGGCAGGGAAAGAATCTCAAGCAGATTCTGAGCCAAGTATGGAGACCCCAACGGATGCTGATACCACCACCCTGAGATCACACAAGAGCTGAAACCAAGAGTGGGGCGCCCAACCCAGGCATCCCTGGTTATACTTCTGATCTGATTAACAAGATGCTTATTAGTCTCATGTTCATAGGACCACACAAGGCAAGTATATATAATTCTCCTGGTTCTGACCTTAAATGGTCCCACCCACAGAATCTTTGGGCCAGAGCTTCTTCCTTTAGACCTGGCCAGGCCCCTAGGTGGGGGGTATCACCTCGTTGTGACTTTGAGTGAAGTGGGGGGTGGCGTTAGAAAGGATTGAAGTTTGCTTCATAGGTGGCTTGAGCCAGACCTCCTCCTGAGTCTGGGGTCCAGTGCACCAAAGTGTTTCTCACCCCAGAACTCCTCTGCCAGCCTATAGAACTCCCAAGATCCCAAGAGTCAGCTCCCTCTGGAAAGACTGCTCTTGGCAGCGGTGCCTGTGGCGTGGTTCGACCATCATCTGAGCTGCCCCAAGGCTCAGCCCAGCCAGCTTATCCTGTCCCTGCTCCTCCCTGAGGGCCTGCACATACTGCCTCCCCATACCTGAAGCTACACTGCATCCTCTGGGTGCTCCAACTGCACTTTTTGTGTCTTCCCGGGAGCCCCACACTGCACCCACTCTAGGCCTTGGCCCCAGCCTCTGGGCAGCCCTCGTTTAAACAAACAAACAAACAAACAAAAAGAAGAAAAGAAAAGAAAAGAAAAGAAAAGAAAAGAAAAGAAAAGAAAAGAAAAGAGAGAAGATAAATCTTGGTGTCACTTTCGTTCTAGTTTCCTACAACAGCACCTGGTTGCCACTAGCATAATCCATACAGGGTATGATCCTGCTGGATCTAAGTTTGAAATTTAATATGCTACTCTTCTGATTGATGCCTCTACCACTAATAATCTACACATGTCTATTCCCAAAGGATGGCCCTTTAATGCCCACCTACTCCCAGTACAAGCATCCCCTCTCTTCTCCCTTTTTCCTGAAAGTGCTATCATCCTGTGTATATTTGTTTTAATGTTTTTGTTCATCTTTAACTAAAGTATAAGCTTTGTACAGAAAAGCCTAATTTTGTTCAGTGCTCTATTTCCAAGTCTGAAGAACACTGGCTGGTATACAGCAAGTGCTCAGCAAACACGTGTTAAGTGAATGGATGGATGAATCGTAGATGGATAGACAGATATATTTGTTTAGAACTACCTATGTCTGAAGACATCTCAAAACCAAGGTTACACCCACCAATAGGACACTTTTTTATCTGGTAAAAGTTCCAGAGCCTAAAGAAAATGCCCCAAGTAGAACAACTTTCTTAACATAAATTCCTTAAAATGTATATATCCTGGTACTTTTGCAAACCAGGAATGAGGGGGAAAAATCCCTAGGCAGCAGTTGCTTACCTACATTTAAAATTACAATGAATTATACTTTTCTTACCCGGCACCATCAGTTTCAGGAAACTACGCCTTTGTATATATTTTTAAATCTACATCCAAGTGTTTTTCTTTTCAATATGCACTAAAATGTGCTGTAAAAAATATACATTCACGTACGTGAATTCAGCAGAATGACTGGACTAGCAAAAATAAAATTAATTATTCATGTCACCAGTATGTTTAAAATGCAGAGTGGTTCTCAGGAACACACATAATTATAAGTAATGCTATTATTTTTTTTATAATGAAGCCACAGCTGAGGTTAATTAATATTTTTAATAAAAAATAAAATTTTGTTTTTGAAGTTACAAAATGTATTTTGTTAGTTTTAAACATTTTTCATGGAAATATGTATGCATTCTGCTTACATTTTTCAAACAAATAGCATTAATTTTTCAGGAGCATCTCTAGTGCTGCCAGGAAACAACAGCAGTGTCCAATATATTCAAATACTCTTTTATTGCTTGAACGCTAATTGGGTTTCTTTACAGAACATTCTATAGGAATTGATGCTATTCAGAGGACACTTCATATGAGAAATTTGCATGTCTCTGACAACCTATCAATGCTTTTAAATGTTCAGCAGTTCCTCTTCGTGAGTGGGTCTGCCATGTCCACTCTGAGAAAAGCCCAACTAGAACCCCAGAATTCCTCCCATATGTTTCACTCACATTAACTGATCCTGTCCTACTCTGTGATTTCTTCCTAGGAGTTGCAAACCATAGTCCCTCCGGTCAAAAAACAGAATCTCTCATAGCCTTACTCTCTCTCCTTTCTCAAGATTTTTGAAAGAAGAGAAAAAGAAGGTGAAAAGGGCTATGGATTCTTAAAAGCAGGTAAGGATACCAAAGGCAGTTACTGCTCTGAATGCAAAGAACAAGGCTTCACTATTTATTACTCTTATGAAGTATGAGTTTTTTTTTTCCACGAAGATGGATTTTATGTATGCTGTAAGAAAAAAGTGCAATAGATAGATCAAAATAGGGACAGTATTAATAATCACATTGGTCCACCAGGGGTGCCAAACTATCAAGCCAACCGAGATGCGTATCTGTACTATGTAAAAGTCAAGGGTGAAATCGAAGCTTTAAAATAATCACCAGAAGACATAGTTAAGAGCATCATCATTAGTATCAGTGAAATTTCAGAGCTGAATGCAATTCAAGAGATTCCTAGTTAACCCACTTAGAGTGGTAGTAAAGCCAAAGTTTAGCCATGGGAATC
This sequence comes from Mustela nivalis, assembly GCF_964662115.1. Classification (NCBI taxonomy): domain Eukaryota; kingdom Metazoa; phylum Chordata; class Mammalia; order Carnivora; family Mustelidae; genus Mustela; species Mustela nivalis. The sequence continues at coordinate 70,631,084 of NC_139027.1, read as the reverse complement.
AACCTATCTAAGTTACACAACAAGGTAAGTGGTTGTGTTCAAAGTGGAAATATGTCTCATGATCTACTGTGTTCCTTGGATTCTCCTATACTTCCTCTAAGTAAAAGACATTTCTATGGATCACTATGGTGCTCTATAGTGTGTATATAGCTTGTAAAACAGTCCCGAAAAAAAGAGCCAAAAGATTAGAACAGAATAAATAATTATAATTTTGATCGTAAAAGGAATAGCACAGCTTTAATTTCCTTTCTTTACAGACTGCAGCCAAAGGGAGTGAATGTTGCCCTTTGCAAGGCTGGCTTACTTTTACTCATTTATGTAAAGCTATATATATTATAAGACATCGCCAGATTATTCAGAAGAGGGAACATTTAGAAGCCAAAAATCTTGCGTGACCCTCCTGCCCCTCATCCCAAATTTCTCTCAGCATTCCGAGAAATTTGACCAGCAATTATTTGCAATTTTCCTTCTGAGAGTTGCCCTAGAGAAAGTTTTCTCTCTCTCTCTTTCTTTCTAAGATCTTAAACACTAGTGTGCATATTAATTTTTCCTCATTTTAAAAGCTTCTCTTTTTTAAGATGAGCAGGTTTTATGGAAACATTTAGGTATTAAATATTCTAAGTAAAACAAATTTTATAAACCTTATATAAGGCACATTAAAAAGTACAATTTTAAAAAGTACCATCAATATTGTTGTACTCACATTTTTAAAAAAGATTTTATTTATTTATTTGACAGAGAGATAGAGAGAGCACAAGTAGGCAGAGCGGTGGGCAGAGGGAAAGGGAGAAGCAGGCTCCCCACTGAGCAGGGAGCCTGATGTGGGGCTTGATCCCAAGACCCTGGGATCATGACCTGAGCTGAAGATAGCCGCTTTACCAACTGAGCCACCCTGGTACCCTGTACTCACATTTTTAAGAGCCATTTACTCAGAAAAGTTGGTAAATGTCCTCATTATTTCATGATATAAACTGTGTCTTTCTAAAGTAAAAATCAGTCTGAAATTTGATCATCATTCAGCAGAAAAACATTTTTTAAAGCATATTTAAGTAGGAAAGTAAACAAGATCCTATGGGATAACACTTTGACAAATACTCTTTCATAAAAATTCTCTGACTCTGTAAAAAATGAAAATGCATTTCTCCCCTGCTATTTACCGTGTATGTAGGATGGCTGAACAAACCTCATCTTATCTATTTGAAATGAATTCATTTTAATTTTGCTTGGCCAAAAATTTGTTTCCATAGTTCTAAAACATGCAACCACCTCAAGGTACATTGCCATTGTAGCTTAAGTGGCTCAGTGTTATCACTGAGGAAAATATACTTTGATTGAGAAAACAGTCCAGCGTGGCTTTTGAAAAATGAAATGACCCCTCTTGGTACACAATTTAGTAAGGCAGTTGATAAAAGCAGGCAGATACGGCCATTACAGAGTGGGTTTAAAGAAGATGTTTTATCCAATCTGCAAAAATGGGTCAAAGGTTACCTTCCTGGAATTAGCATTACAAATCACTCTCTTATAATTTTAACCTTCCAAGAGTTTGACAATTTGAACAAAGAAGTTAAATTCTACGTATATCCATGATCTCTTCACGGTTGAAGGACAGTTTAAAAGTCAAGCAGAGAGTCAATTATCATATGGTTTCACTTACTTGAGGAGCATAAGGAATAACATGGAGGATGTTGGGAGATGGAGAGGAGAAGTGAGTTGGGGGAAATCGGAGGGGGAGACAAACCATGAGAGACTATGAACACTGAGACAAACTGAGGGTTTTGGAGGGGAGGGCGGTGGGAGCTGGGTGAGCCTCGTGGTGGGGATTAAGGAGGGAACGTATTGCATGGAGCACTGGGGTGTGGTGCATAAACAATGAATTTTGGAACACTGAAAAAATAAAATAAAATAAAATCAATTGTAAGGTAAAGAGAATTTGCAATAAATTACTCTGTTACTCAAAAATAAATAATTTGCTTTCTTCTTTAGTAGTGTTTTTCCATTTATGTACAACTTATTTCCTGAAATCACATACATTTCATTATCAAAGATCATTTTAAAACTTACTGGTCCAACCTGAGAACACTGTTGTCACAATGACTATTTGTGACATATTAATCCAAATTATTTAATTGCCATTATTGGTCTGTTAAAAATCTCAAGATTTAAAATATCTATTTTTTAATGAACCTAGTAATCTTTTATTTAAGTCAATACCTCCTCAAATGAACCAAATAATCACTAATTGATTAGCTCATTTACTTCCATAAACCACTGCTCTATTTAAACATGTAATAGCTTATAACAAAAGGGATTCTTTTCATTGGAAATTAATGGGTAGTTAACTATTTTCCTTTTATATTAATACTATAAAATGCATAACTTTTTATTTTTTCTCTTCTAGGTATTGAGCTTGCAAATGCAATAGCAATCTTGCATGTTTTCTCAAAAAACAGAACTTCTTAATATATACCAGTTACTAATTGGTAAAATACATTCTAGGAAAGGTTGATAAGTCTTTCCTTATTTTGGGGTACATCTGGTCTCCCTAGGAACTTAGGCAGCTTTAATCCCATTAGTGATGAAATAAGAATACTAAGAAAAATATCTGATTATATCAAATTTTATTCCTAGGAACATTTCCAACTCTGATTGTCCCACAATGTCCTCTTATGAATTATTACATGTAAAAGAAATCATCTATAAAGTACTTTGTGTTTCATTTTCCTATATCAAACCCATGTTAATAACTTGTTTATTATTAAATAAACTATAAACCAAAGGCCATAATAACAAATCATTAGTGAAATATCAGTAACAATTATCAAATGGAGCTGATGGAGATGTGTAAAACTGTCTAAAATTCTAAAGTCACAAGTCTTCATCCAAGGGACTGAATTTTATTATTAACAATCTGATTAATGAAACAAGATAGAGAAAGTGAACAGAATGATTATACTATATGAACACACATTCCCACTACAATGTATATTCCATAAGGACAAGGGTTTTTGTTCATTGTTGCTAATGAATCCCACCACCTCGGACAATGTATGGCACATGTAGAATGATCAATAAATATATATTAATGAACAACCAGTGAGACAGCTCATTTTACTTTGTGGCCAAAGGCAAATCAAAAATAAAGGAGGGATGGTGGGGGAGAGAGATTGAAAAAGAGAGGAAGGAAAGGGAGAAGGAAGGAAAGAAGGAAGGAAGGAGAGGGAGGAAAGGAAGGAAGTCAGGTACGTAAAATGCAATACTACACTTACGAATTTACACTCTTTAATTTTTTTAATATCTCTCTTCTCCTAAGATATTTTCTCCTATTTTGTTCTTCCCACTCCTTCCTATTGAAAGTAAAAATCAGAATCTTTTTTTTTTTTCTTTCTCTGGTAAACATACGTCAGTAGATAGGGTGCTGATATGAACAGAATTTACCTTCTACTCTCTTGCCAAATTTGACACTTAGGTCTATCTTAAACACTTGAAATAAAATAAATGTAAAAATAATTGTTGACATTCTTGCTTCTTTAGAGTGCCGTTTCCTAGAAGTTAGGATCATGTATTTGGAAAGGCTTTATATGGCAACTACTAGATATACTCATTCACTATTAAAAACAAAACAAAACAATCAATTTAGACCTAGGAGAACACATAATTCTGAAAGACATCACAACAGAATATATACAAAGGCTATAAATGTCATTAGGGATCTAATAGCATTTAATAGTAAGCCTATAGCATTCTAACAGTGTTCTCTGGGGGCAGGTAGTTTTTTTTGTTTTGTTTTGTTTTTTTCTTATTCTTCACTGATGCAATACCAGTGCTTGATAGATAGTAGGAAATCACTAATTATACCTTGACTGAATTATTACACTTCAATCTTGTAAAAGTTTGGTATTTAAAAATTCTGTTTTTCAAAATTTTAGATGTAAGACATAAGCTCATTGACGTGAATTCAAGGTGAGGTCAGTTAACCAAATACAATACAAAAAAAGTCTTCTGATATACTAATAGCACATTTCTCTCATAGACAGTGTGGGGGCCAAGGTATAGTGATTAGTTTCAATTAAAGTTACCAAGGAACAGCTAGTACAAGAACACCATGATGCCCCTTTGCCTTCAGAAAGCAGAAAATAAATCTTCCAGATTAATGGTGTCCTCCTGTACCAGGAGGTAAAGAGACAGCCATATAACCAGACACTGGAAATATAAAGCCAATAAACCTACCTACTAGTAATAATTTATTACTAGTAAAATAAATTTACTAATTTATAAATAAACCTACCTACTAGTAATAATTTATTACTAGTAAAATAAATTTACTAATTTATTATCCCAGCTCAAACCCTATTTAGAACTCCTTACTAATAGAAGCTTCCAAACTTAAGATTTCTTTGCCATGTAAATTTCTTATAGATATATTTGTCTTTGCATAAAAAAGTATAAAAGTTGACTACCTTGGTCATTTCTATGGGTCTCAATTTTATTATTGAGACTGTGTACATGTAATCAAATTTTTTTTCCCTCCTGTTACTTTGCCTCACGTCAATTTCTTTCTTATATCAGCCAGAAGAAACCTGAAGGGTAGAATAAAAATTTCCCCCTCAACAATAGTAAAAGAGTAGACCTATCATTCACTATGGGAACCACACGCTTATCAACTCAAAATTCTGAACACTTCAAAATACAACAGAAATTTGTAAGCAATTTCTCTTCAAATTTGTTTTATTTTATGCTGATGATGTGCTGAGACTGAACAAATAAGGCCTTTCAAATACTTCACTAATTTACTTGTTTACTTAACTTAAAAAGTGAAAACACTGTGTAATTAGTAGGCAGTCCCCTCAGCTTGGGCTAGACCAAGGTTATTAATCAAGCTAGCAGCTAACAAACTGATATAAAGCAGCAAATCTCAAATCAACAGTATATAAACATTTCACATTCAAACTGAGCACATTATACTAAGCAAGACTCAAAGAAAACCAGAGCACCGGAGATCAGAAACAATCCCATTTTAGAAACAATCCCATTTTAGAAAAGACACATATGTAGAAAAGCCCACTTTCATAACCACAGTTCCAAAACAAAGGAATGAAATCCACATACTCACCTGGCTAATGGGTTCTTTCGTAGGAGGCTTTCCTCTTCTGGCTGTGCTAGTAGCTAGGGTTGTGGTGGTCTCCATAATTGATGTGGACATCTCTGACTGCATGGCAGTGGCTGTCGACTCAGTTGTCATTGAGGAAGGCACTTCACCAACAAGTCTCACATTTCCCACTATGGCGATGTTGGCATCATTTTCGGCTGCCATATTCAGAACTTTCAAGCCATTGTAGTAAAGCCCAGAGAGCTGGCCCTGGAAGGGCTGGCCCTGCTCTTTCCCGCCAATTATTATAGTTGCTTGGCTATTGAAGATTGTGAGCTGACGCCCTGTAAAAATAATATTACATACATGCAAAAATGTTGATTGTGAACTCTACATTCTACAAAGGATGATAAAACAGATCTTTCATGGGGTGGATAATGATAGCAATAAACTATAAGAGAGGCATTTGACTCATAATTCATTGCTTATAAATGAGGTGTCCATGAAATGCATAATCATTGGCAAATACTTGTAAATTCTCAACTTATTGTAAATGTAGTGCTTTTGCTAAAAGACCAATCAAAGATACGTATTATAAATCAATTTTTAGTGGATCCCTTCTCTCTTTTACCTCAAGATCTTACACTGTTGGTCTCTTAAATCTAAATTGTTAAATTAAAAAAATGTGAGATATCTAACATTTCAAGTATTTGTCATTCTAAAATTACCATTGACAGAAACTAATCTAGAGCAGCTAAATCTAATTGTAAATTTATGATAAAAATTTCATAGTTCATGTAATGGCCACATGTATCTATATGCTATTCTTTAAGAATGTTTATTTTTTTGAAGGCATAGTCCATTGCTATTTGAATTATTCTATTTTTCCGGCAATCACACTGAAAAGAAATGCATGGTTTACACTGAGCATGTCAGAGACAAAAAAAATCCAAAAATATTTTCTGATTGGCTTTCAGCAAGTCTATTAAAACAAAACAAAATGAAAAAAAAAATAGCTTCAGATGTAAAAAGCGGCTTCAGGAATGATACACAAACCGATGGAGAAATTATGGCACATTTCCATCTAACAGCAATCCTCAGCAACAGTACCAATATCATCAAATTGAGTATCCAGTTTTAGCAGATTGCTCTCTGCTCATAAAAAGCATGCACACAACTTTAAGTTCAGTTTTAATTAGGGCTTGTTCTCAAATGCTCTTAGAAGGTTGCAAACGTTAAAGGGACTTCATTTTGACTGGCAATCCATATTGCCCACTATTTAAGATGCCTAGAGTTTAAACCAAGAGTTTTGTTTTGTTTTGTTTTGTTTTGTTTTTCAGGACCATAATAAAGATATCAGAACTACATATATTTTAGTTAATAATTTAGAGGCTGGAACATGTAATATAATCTATGAATGATTTATCATTTTGGGTTAATGCTTGCTGTGAGTACCTTCATAGATTGAGTTAGTGGATTATATTTAACAGTCCCTTTAACCTTAAGTTAACAGGGTAAGATTATTAAACAGCTGGTACGTCTAAAAATGTATAGAAATTATTATACAAGGTATGCAAATATTACTATCTACATTTTACTGTTTTAAATTTGTTTTTAATTTAGTTTTACGGAAAATTTATTTTTTATGTTTATTAGTGTTACAATGAAGTACTACTTGGTTATGTTCAAATTATTTTTTTATTTGAAGTTTTAATCAATGTTTTTTACCTTTGTCGAGTAGCCATTCATCAACTACTCGACCAAGTCGATATGGAATTCGCTGTCTAGCAATCGCCAGGCGCTCGTTATCATTGTTTCCTTTAAAGTTTAAAGAGACATTTCATTGGTTAAAATCTGTAAGGTCAAAGGTTAAAAGTTAATACTTAAAGCTTGAGCTATACAGTTGCCACATGATTTTTTGAAATTTGGAATTTTAAAAAGTTCTACCTAGAACATTTCATGTTTCAGACTTGTCATTCATTCATTTATTTTATTTTAGCAAACAAAATTATTCCTATGTTAATTGAAAATTAGAAATCTGCATTTGAGCTAGGTTATTAAACTTATGTTATAGACAGACCCGAACAACCAATTTAAACAGCATATAATAGCTTTACCAAAAAATGACCGTTGATCTCAGGGTTTTGTCTTTTTGATGTTTCTTATTAACTAGTTAAACATGTTCAGGTGAAACAGGTTTAAGTTTTCAAAATACATTCAACCTCTTATTCCAGATTAGTAATTTATGAACACCAAACTTCATACCATCTTTGGCACACTGAAGCATCTAAAATCGGCCTAGAATACTTTATGTCCTATTCAGAAAATAGAAATTCTTATTCATCTCATTTAATACATTTATCACAATGTCTGAATAGTTCTTGTATATTCCACACAAATCGGTTTATCAATCACTTGGACATCACAAGGGAATATATCTTGCATCATCCAAATATGTTATTACAGGAAAAGGCTTTGACAAAAGTGACTTTATTTTATTGTCCTTCAGTTTCACTTAAAGCTTACATGTTGAAGTGTATAACACTTGGGAAAAAATTTTATGTATGTTCTTTTACTCTCAAATATCTGCTTTTATTAAACCATTCTAAATAATATGTGACAGTGTAAGGAACAAACACGAGCCACAACGGTGCTTCCTCCTCACACATTGAAACTAAATGGGAGCCTCACTTCTTTGAACAAAACATTATCTGATAGAAACACAGTTTAAACTGACCTTGAGAATAGATAAATGTACACCTGATCTATAAAGCACTTAGGAAGATCCCGGCTGCCATCTCAGTGCTCAGCTGCATATAGAACAAGCAGCTTTTCTCGTCTGTGAAAATTAACTAACAAGGAATTTGAGCTAAGACATTTTGGCAAAAGCTCAGAGAACTCAGAGGAGAAAGAAATACTGGAAGTTACTACTGCTGATAAAAGACTGGAGCATTTTGCTCAGAAACGTAATAGATATAAATTTTTCTCAGAATAATTTATAAATACTTTCTTATACTGTTTGTACTGTACACTGTATTTACCACAATAAACCCACCATTATATTAGTCACATACTTCTAGAGAAATAGAAAAGAACTGTCACTTAGGCCTTAACAATTTGTTCTTTGAATGTGTATTTGACTAATAATGTTTCATGCATTAGTCCTTAATTTAAAATGTAAATATGTTGTATTCCTGAAACTAACATATCGTTGTGTGAAACTAGGGGTCATTTTAATATACTGATAATCTGAATAAAACCCCAAGGATAGGGGCACCTGGGTGGCTCAGTGGGTTAAGCCTCTGCCTTCAGCTCAGGTCATGATCTCAGAGTCCTGGGATTGAGCCCCACATCAGGCTCTCTGCTCAGCCAGGAGTCTGCTTCCCTGCCTCTCTGCCTACTTGCGATCTCTTTATCTCTCTGTCAAATAAATAAAAAATTAAAAAAAAAAATAACCAAAACCCCAAGGATACAAACAGCTTAAATTCTAAGCCCATGTTTGTTTTAAAAGAGTGCACAATTTGTGTTTTCTTCTGTGTGCTTGCATACAAATTATATTTGGAAAAACACATTAGATATGATATTGGTTATCTTAAGGCTGTGAGATGAATGATGAATGTGTGATTTTGGCTTATATTTATGTGATAAACATGTTTATGTGCATAATTTGATAGCCAAACATGAAATAACTTTTCAAAGACACATACCCTTTGCTCTATTAATGTCTTTGTCCAACAACTACTCCTATCAATTCATACTGTTATAACTCTCCTGATGACTTTATAATTTCAGGTGGTTCCATATGCCGTTGTTCACGCTAGAGTGTTTCCATCATCAGAAATGATTATTTCCTCAGATACCACCCAAATTTAGGCTCCAAATCACCTCTTCCCCAGTTGCTACTATAGCATATTAACAGACCACTCTGTGTCATCTCTGCAATCAATTGTACCTATTCTCCACATGTCAGCTGATATCTAATAATGCCATTTGCCTATTATAACCGTTCTCATTGCCTTTAGGACAAAATCTCACGCCCCTGATGAGATTTGTGAGTGGTTCCAAGATCTGGTCCTTTCCTACTTCCTGTTCCTCATCTCATGCCTGCCCCTGCCTTGCTCTCCTCTGTCCAAACTCATGAGACTTCTTTCAATTTTTCTAAGGCTCTCCTTCTTCCTCTGGGCTTTTGCACTTGTAAGTTCCTTTATTTGAAAGGCTCTTCTTCACTCTCACCCCATTTCCATTTTCCCTTAGCCAAACATGACTCATTAATGGAGTCTTCTCAGCAGAAGCATTTTTCCTCCGAAGGTCTTTCTTGCTGTCCCCAAGTCAGATTAGGACACTTGACTACATGTTTCCCTAGCACCTGATACATGTCCTTTGGAATAGGCACTGGCCTTGTAATTGCATACTCAATAAATATTTTCCCTCTGAAGTCTGAAGTTCAATACAGTCAGATACTGTGTGTGCTGTTACTATATTCTCAGTGCTAGCATGATACCTATCAAATAATCTCCTACAAAGTGTCTGTGGATTGAGGTAGTGAAGGAAATCTTGTTTTTATTTCTGATACCTTCCATGGAACAACTGCCTCATCCTACAGCCTAACAACATTCACAAGAAAATGAAAGCAAATACTTATGCCCAGAGAATAGATCCATCCAGCCGAGCCTCCCTTTAACTTCCCAAAGGAAAATCACATAGTTCATTTATAATTTTATCTCTTTAGTGATGGTCACTTAAACATCCATATAGTCAATTCATTACTTGGTAATAATTACGGTTTCGTGCCACAAAATAAATAATCATAGTTAGTATTAGTAGGGGCAGTAGAAAAGACCTAAGTAAGATTGGTGGAGAAAATTGACAGCTTTGTATATTCTTTTTGAATAGCTTTTAAAAAAAGCAAGTAAAAACACATAAAAATATATACACAGATATATACAATTTGCTCTTAAACCTTTGGTACTCACAGAACAATTGATATAATTGATTGACACAATATAAGCCAACAATAGCTCTTAAAGATCCTTGATGAGACTCAGATAAACCAACATATACACCATATTTCCAAAGAATAACAAAGAGGCCACTTAACAACAGGAAAGTATTGAGTAGGCAGCAGAGATAGGTGTAAAAAGATGTGATAATTTTTTTAAAAAGGTAGCCACATGGATGGTACCATACAATCCCATCCCCCATGAATATCAGATGCCTTCTAGTTCAGAGACCCTTTTTTTTTTTTTTTTTTTTTTTAAACAGAGAGAAATCAAAGGACAGACTTTAGTCTTTGTTGCAGTAATAGATGATGGGAAATCAGAGGGCACTCACTTCAGTTCAATATATTTATTTTAGTTTCCAAAGTCTTTGTTCTTCTACTGGAATAAAAAATTAATGACTTCTCTTGTGACAAAATTATATATAAATACACTATCAAGCAAAGACACATCTAATTAGAGGGCTGTAATGATGATGTCTTTTAACAGATGAGTCCCAAATCCCTTCTACTATTGACTATAAAATAGCTCAGATTGTTTATGTTCACTAGGAATAAGCCTACATTTTGCCTCCACCTCATGATTGTCATTAACAAGCTTCATATGAAAAGTCATTATTGAGGTGTATTATTTTAAGAAATTGCTCAAAATGCATTTTATTGCATTACAAATTCATAATGATATGTCATTTACAAAACAACCAGTAATTTGGTATGTTTGTGTTCATTTTTAATCCTTGCAGAGTTTGATATACATCTAAATTTAGCATGTAATATAAAGAACATAAAACAACCAATTTAATTGGGAAAGGTCAAAGATAAATATAATTTCCAATGACCTTTTCTTTCCTTTGGGAAGGACTGGGACCTAATACCAAACATGCTGTGATGTAGAAACACTACATAGTACTTCTAAGCATGGTCAAAGGAAGCAGGCCTATATGGACAGGACAGATTAGAAACAACTGGAATGTGGGGCCTGTGGTAGCACAGTTGGTTAAGCAACTGACTCTTGGTTCTGGCTCAGGTCATGATTTCAGGATCATGGGATTGAGTCCCATGTTGGGCTCTGAGCTCAATGAAGAGTCTGCTAGGGTTTCTCTCTCCCTTTCCCTCTGCCCATCCCTGTGTGTGTGCTCTCTTAGAATACAAAAATAGATGAATCTTAAAACAAAACCAACCAACCAACCAAACAAACAGTTCCTGAATATTCAAATCAAGCCAAAGGTGAATCTTGGGGAGAAGCTATTTTCATTTTCAAGTTTCTTAAACCAGAGGTAAGGATAAAGTAATAATGACCCGCTTATAAAAAACCTATTTATTTTGGAATTATTAAAAGGACAAAGAAGAACTTCAATTTTTAAAAAGCATACAAATCAACTACAGCAATCAACTGAGCATATGTATCAGGTTTATGGTAACAGAACTTCTCATCGAATTGTTAAGACATGCTTTAGTTTCATACTTCCTGTACCTTAATAAAACTAGAATGAGGTTTTCCTTTTATTTTCTTTTTCCTCCAGTTGGTTTTATGTGGGTTAAGTATGTTGGTACCTCCACAGAAAATGTCACCAGTGACATACACATCTCTGTTGAAGTAATTTCCAAGCAACAAAACAGTATGTAAAACCTGTGTTTATTTTCCTTTGAATTGTGAAAGGATTCAGTATTTTTTTAATTAATTAATTATTAACTGTACTATAATTAATACATAACATTAGATTAATTTCAAAATTCAGTATTTTTGACAAAAGACAGGCTTCTTATATCTGGAATAAATTTCTAGGTACAAGTTCTTTTTTTTTTTTTTTTTTTTTTTAAAGATTTTATTTATTTATTTGACAGAGAGAAATCACAAGTAGATGGAGAGGCAGGCAGAGAGAGAGAGAGAGAGGGAAGCAGGCTCCCTGCTGAGCAGAGAGCCCGATGCGGGACTCGATCCCAGGACCCTGAGATCATGACCTGAGCCGAAGGCAGCGGCTTAACCCACTGAGCCACCCAGGCGCCCACTAGGTACAAGTTCTAACTGCAGTGGCCACTTAGGCATAAAGTGATAACTGTAATGGATATTTCAAACAAGGTTCCAGGGCTGAAAAATAAAAAACAAAATCTGGTTATTCATTTAGAGTGCAACTTTCTTTATTTTGACTGAATCCCAGATAGTTTCATTCTCTTACTAACCAATACTGTTTGGTAACACTATAGAATATTAATTTTGTATGAACCAGTAGACCTCAAAGAACAAGAGTAATTTCAAAGAATCAAGGTAAGCAGCAAGAAGTAATAAAACTCAAATCCTTGACTTGTAGTTAAATTTCATGGTGGGACTCAGAGAATAAAAAGAAATAAAATTGTAATCATATTTTTATGACTATTGGTCAGTAGAGAAAAGCTATATGAACTTTGCTAATATATAGTTTTTCTCCTCTCATTTTCATAAATCTTCACTACTGATATGTAATTTCTCCTTGGAAATAAAAGTGTCAGTTTTCTAAATAACAACATAATATATTAGAAGAAAAATAAGGAAAAGCTGTGCTATGAACCCCAAATTTGTCCAAAATAGTATGAAAGTAAAAACAGAGTTTTTACTTCAAGAGTCAAAATCAATAAGGCTGTGAGTACCATTAATGTCATATATATGTCACATATAATGTCATATATATATATATATTTTTTTTTCCCCTAATCTTGCTCCTCTTTCATCAATCATGATTTTGTCATTGGAGTAAATATAGGCCAGGGAAGTAAAATGTTTTGTGCTTAAATGTAAGACAATGATGTGTAGCTTGAAGTTGGGCCCACTATGGTGCATATAGATTGGCAGAAAAATTAGTATCAACTTGGGATTCCCCCCCCCTTTTTTTTAATTGCCGAGAACTGATGGTTGAGTTGATCTGGGAGAAATTTTGGTAAGTGCCTCACTTCTAACGAACTATATATGAGAGACATATTAGAAGACTCAATGAATCTTCAGAAATATGCCTAATTTCCAAGAATATGTTTCTTTGTATTTATTTTAGTGATTTCTGGAAAATGAATTGAATTGTAGATTCCCCCAGTAGCACTTTCCAAAGTCCATCAGTAAATATAACATTTGCTTGTAATGGAAATAACTGTCCTTTAACTAAGGCAAAAATGACAAAGAATTGGATCTCTATAAAAACAGGTGGTAGAGGTTATAGATCTTGTAGTCATGAGGTCACAGGCCTTCCAGAGTATGCCTGATCCATGGCTAATATAAAGCAGTGATAGATTTGGATTGTCACCAAGACTTTTAAGACCTTATGGAATTATAAACACATACTACCAGCTTCTAAAACTGCTTCTTTTCTGACACTCAGCAAACAAACTAGTAAGCCTACAACTAAGTTTCTTGCACTTTGGAAAACCCACTTTTTAAGAAGGAAAGTGGTCTATAGGTAAAGGAATTAAAGAAAATACTACCAGAAAAGGGGGTAATAATGTATTGAGTGGCTTTTGTGCTTTACTGTGCTACTGACTTTTTATATAGGTCATCTCTCATTTAGTCCTCATATTAATCCTGGACCATAAATATCTTTTATTTTATAGATTTAAAAAATGAGTCTCAAATAGATGATATAACTAGGACAGTGTCATACAAAATAGATGGATGAATCATGTGAACCCAGGAATATTTGACTCCTAAGCTACACCCTACAATAGTTATTTTTTTTTAAGAAAAAAGTTTCAAACATCCTGAGATATAAAGCCCCAACATCTTCCCTTTAATCCTTATTGCACTCTCTTATATAATGGAAAATATCATGGTCTTGTTTTTAAAGGTTCTGTTTTGTTAAGTTTGGGGTGAGATTCTCCTCTTGGGCACATAAAATCAGTAATCATTCCAAATCCTTGAGGATTTATCAGGAATCTCTTTTTATCACCTCTATTTTATAGAGTAAGGTAGTGAAGATCTGTTACAGTAGAGATCCCAGTGAGGAATAGCATTTTATTTTCTTCTTTTTACAGTGATGCCCTGCCATGCAAGCCAACTGAAACATAAAATACTCTAGGCATTCCTTATATTAACCTCTTACTGTAAGACAAGTCCAAAACATAATAACCTACCAAGTTCACAGGTCTTTGTGATGCTATCTTCTCCAGACACAAGTTGTTAAAGGACAAAGGGTCCTAGTCATGAGTGAGAAGACTACTGCATTTTGTTGGCTTGTGGGAAGAGGGATGGGACTGCGCAACATGTTAAAGTGAATTCTGCTTGGACCTCACATTCCCTCCCTTTTTTTTTCTTCCTTGCTCATCTTTTATCTCTGCTCTTCCCTTTATACATCTCCAGGGACCCAATGCTTAAATGCCATTCATCAATAACCCAATGCGTACATCCATTCCTAGACATATCTCATGCACCCAAAAGACTGCACCTTCCTTCTCTAGTTCAGTAGTTAAATCCCTTGTTTCTTTAGTATAGCTTAGGTAGACATTAGGAAAGCAATCTAACTCAATGAAGTCAATACATAAGAACCAACAGTGTATTCCAAAAGTACTGTGTTGAGCATACATCAATACATCTTATAGATCCTATTATTAAAGAGCCTACACTTTGTCTGGGGAGTCATGGGGCAAAATGAAGGAAGTTAAGTGGAAGTTCAGGATAATAGATAACTTCTCATAAGTATATAACTAACCACTATATGAATTGTATGTGCCACAGAAGTTCAGAGAGGACAATGGACGACAGAAAAACAGAAGGTATGACAGAACACAAAGGATTTTACCTAGATAACAAACAACCTAAATTTTATTGAAATAGTAGCCAGATAAAAATGTGTTCTACTATGTATATTAATCCCCAAAAGGATTGATTATTAATTATCTTTTTCAATTTTGTGAAGCAGTATACTGATTATTGATTATTCTTTTCAATTTTGTAAAGCAGTATACCTGCAGATATATTTTTTAAGTAAATATATTCTCCAGTAGAATATATTTAGTCTCAAACTAATTGTAAATATAAATATAAATAATTAAAATATTTATGCTATGTGAAGTGAACCATATAATACACACAATGTTAAAACTACTAAATAAAATATGGTGAAAGTTGACAAGAATTTGAGGGCAATATGCAAAAATGAAAATATTTGAGTTAGGATGGAGGGATTATGGATGATCTTTTAAAATTTTGATTGCGTATTTAAACTATGTTTGTAGACACTTCAGTTTTGCTCCCATCTTCTAAAAAAAAAAGTGGAATTTTCTATAAATTAAATGTAGCATCTGAATGCAATGCTATACAAAGAGAGAGTGGAACAACCCAGACACATTTTCAGTCAGCCCACTTAAACATCTGGAGAGAGCACAGACCACTGCAGTAGGGCAATGTCTATTTATGACTAATGCTTCCTATGTTACCCAAGCTCCTTGTGTGAAACAGTAGGCCTTTAGATCCAGTTAAACAATATCTTCCTATGAGACTATTAAGATACTGGGCATGAAAGCCACAGGCTACCTACTGCAGAGTTTAACAGTTCTTTTGGGGAAGAAGTTAGAAGCTTACTGCACACCTAACTGGGTTAAGAAATTTCTCCCTTCATGTCCCCCTGTTATATGAAATTACATTAAGATATCTAGTATACCTTTATACAACAATTTGTAGAAGCCCTTGTTCGTCTATGCTACTTACATTCAAACATTTTAATTTGGATATTGTTTCATCAGGAGAGGTAACCTTGTGATCTTTGGATCTCACTGCCTATGTGGAATGAATAGTGATTTACATGTTCTTCCCTAAGCCTTCCCATGTTGTTGAGTTTCTAATGCAAAGAGACTGAAATATCATATAAAAAACTAGTAACAAGAAATAAAAAGCAACAGGGACAAGCAGATAACAGAATACAGAATGTACTCTGATAAGTTAAAGGTCATACTCTGTTATCACGGATACTGAAGAGCTCTTTTGTACTAGCTGTGTAGCATTTAAGAGAGAAGAATGGTTTAACAGCTACAAAAACAGAGAAGGCCACTGATAGATATCACTCTGTGGTGAGAAAAAGGAAAATGAAATGTAAGAATAGCTCCACACTACCTTAAAAATGGCATTTTGCCATTTTACCAGATAGGAGAATCTTAAGTACCTTCTAAATCATGTCAAAACATTTAAGCTTATCCACCCTAATAAGAGCTTACATGTATATTTAAGCCTCCTTTTCCCAGTCCTTGATTTCTGAGAATCAGAGAGTATTATGTGGTATAGCTCAATTTTCTACTTTCTCACACCAACCCTGACTTTTAATCTGTTCTTCTTAATATTTAGACGGTTCTAAGGAAGAGAAATAAGGAAATGTCTCATGTGTCATCTACTATGGATTAGAAATTATACTGAGACAGTTTCTTAATCTTTGGTAAAGAGAAGTCTGATACTATTGCATCCTAATCTCATTTTAAGGGACCAATCTCTCTCCTTCACTTGTAATCGGAATGCAGGAAGATTTTTTTTTTTCCCCCAATTAGAAAGACGGGGTTTGCCAACTGTATACAAATTGTTTCAGATAACATGTCCTGGAAGTACCAAGGGCAGGCTAGAATGGCCAGTCTTCCTCAATCTTATAAAATGTACAAACTCTTAAATAAAATAACTATTATTTTTGTAGACAGATTAAATACTATAGATATGAACTTAAAACCCTAGAATGATTTACCCCCAATAAAAATGTATTTTATATATCAGCAATGATTTCATTTTTTCTCTTTTTTATAGACATTTATTTGTTTCTTTTTTTATTTATTTCAGAGAGATGGGGAGGACAGAGGGAGAGTCTTAAGCAGACTCTGTGCTGAGTGTGGAACCTGACGGGGGCTCAATCTCACAACCTTGAGATCACAACCTGATCCAAAACCAAGAGTCAGATGCCACAGAGTGTGCCACAGAGGCGCCCCTCTGTGCTTTCTTTCAAGTAAACCCATGTGGTCAGACTCGTTGTGGAAGAAGAATCCTCAATGGCTAAGGATACTGGGCTCTATATCCTGGCTTTCCTCGTGTTTAGCTTTTTAACAGGGACCAGGAACACAACATTTTTGAACTTCAGTTTTCTCATCTGTAAAATAGGTATTTGTAAGAATAATCAACATAATAAAGTATATGTAAATCTCTTAGCAAAAGCACATGGCATAAGGTAGGCTCTAAGTAAATACGAGTGATATATTGTGATTGTGTCATTATTTGTTGTCTGGTCTAATCTACCTAATAGGATGTACATATGTATCTAAGAATATAGAGATTGCAGAAATTGTTTCTCACTCATCTGACATCAGAGAGGTGGTAAGAAAAACAAATAAATTTTCCTTTCTTAAGACAAATAAAGGAACTACGCTTATTTTAAGTGTGTCCTCAACCTCACAGATACTTTGTCAAAAAAAACACTGCATTTTCTCCCAAGCAATGTCAAACCTCTGAGAACCTGTTCTCAGAGGTTTATGCATGGCTACCTGTAAGCCAGTAGGAACACCTGAAGGGAGGTCATTAACTTTAGGAGGCCACACAACAAGAAAAAGCCAAAGTACCTGCCCTAAGAGAAAATGGAATTCAGGAGACCACGATCTATTCTGTGCAGCAGTGTAGTGACAAAGTTACTCCCAGAAAAGGAAAACCTTAGAGATCACTGAGGTCTCCAAATGATATTTTAATCTGTACATTAATGCCTCAAAGAGATGCATTTCAAAAAGAATGCCTCTGACTCCTCTTTTTTTCCCCCTAAGGCTTGTGGTAAAAACAGGCTGTAGAAATTATGAACAGAAGTGGATACTGAGTGGCCGAAAACAAGACAAGCCCCCCGATCTGTAAGATGCGATTAGTGGACTGTGTGGCCTCTTACGTGGTCACCAATGCTAATAACCAAGGATCCTAAGTTAAAGGTAGGGTTGTCAAGAAGACACGCTTCAAGCCCTCTTGTTGACATATGCTGTCTGTGGATTTTTTTTTTAATAGGGGAATTAATTTTAGACCCATTGAAAAACAAGATACGATCAATGTTTTCTAACTCTGCAAATAACTTTAGGAGACTGAAATTTTTGATTTGGCACATTCTTTTTTTTCTTCCTCTTCTTTTTTTTTTTTTTTTTTTTGTTGTTGTTGTTGTTGTCATCTGTGGAGATCTATAATTAAGCCATTACAATTTACTGATAGGTTTTATATTGCAAATTTGTCTTCCTTCTTTCAGCTATACAGACACACACACTTTTTACCAGGCAGACATTCTTCTGGCTTCTCATTCTACCCACCCACTGAAGCATATCACTCCTCTGACAGCCATTTCAAGAGAAGAAAGGCAAGCACAGGTTGGGTTTTAGGAGATTTCGATTTTATAAAAAGTAGTCAAGAGGATGGAGAAGTGCGTTATGATGCTTGGAAAGAGATTTGTCTCCTCTTCATTTTAAGTTCTTTTTACTAAAGCGACAAGAGAGGACAATATCAAGAGGCAATATGACTTTTTTTCCCCAAATCTATAACTTCTCTTTGCAAACCACTTTTGTCCAAAATTTATTCAAGTAAAATCTTTTCTTGAGTTACTCAAACACCTGTGATCTGGGAAACTATACTGTGGGAGACATTCCTGGTTGAGTAAACAGCCTCATAAGAGTTTCCATCCAATCAAGTCTAACAAGATCAGAGTGGAAAATCTGAAGGTGGCCTAAGTGTAGCTTCCAGTCTGGATGGAGATCACCAATTAAGACCCAGATATCCTAAAGAATGCAGCAGATACACCGGAGAAATAGTACACTGCATCTCTCAGAATGAGACTGTGTGTGAAGGTATTCACTGCTATCAGTATTTCCCCTAAACTTAAGCCACCTATGACTTCTAGTAGATCCCTAAATATAGAACAGAAAGGAGAGAAGGATAAAAAACCTACAAGTATGTCTTAACCAAGTTTAAGCTGATACTCCACTAGTAAGGGCAACTGAAATTTATCCCCTTATATGTTGTTCTTGTTGTTGCTGTTCTTCTTCCGTTTTTTTTTTTTTTTTTAAAGCTGTGTCATTTTCAAGGAAAGGGCTAAATTAGTTGGGTCATACAACTCTGGTCTAATTAATACTTCATTTAACATTTTTCCTGAAGTTTTCAAAGTACAACCGGCCTTGTGTTGACTTCATGGGAAATAAACAGTTTATGGACATCTTCCACAAGGACCCTTCTATTACCTGAAAACTGTTATGGGCAGAATTGTACCTCCCATTCCCTGAAATTCATGTGGTGAAGCCTTAACTCAGTACAGCAAAATGCAACTATATTTGGAGAGAGGGCCTTTGAAGAGGTGATACAGTTAAACCAATACCCTGTAATCTAGACACACACAGAAAGACACCAGGGGCAGGTGACCAGAGTGAAAAGACTGTGAAAACACAGAGATGGTGGCCATCTGCAAGCCAAAAAGTGAGGCCACCAGAGAAATCAAGGCTGCCAACACCTCAAGACTTCCAGTCTACAGGACCATGATAGAATCACTTGCTCTTTAAGTCATCAAGACTGTGGTATTTTGCTATGAAGCCCCTAGGAAACTAAAATAGAGATCATTTAAAATTATTTAAAAATATGTATTGTTGGCCTAATCACAGACCTTGGATACCAAGCAGATGTGACAGCTTTTTGCCACAATGGTTAAAAGGTCTGGATATGAATACTCCTGGGTTTACATTTTAACAAAGTGCCAACCTACTGTCAAAATTATACCCATTTTAGGGGTGCTTGGGTGGCCCAGTCAGTTAAGCATATGCCTTTGGCTCGGGTCATGATCCCAGGGTCACGGGATCGAGCCCTGCATTAGGCTCCCTGCTTGGCGGGAAGCCTGATTCTCCCTCTCTCACTCCCCCTTGCTTATGTTCCCTCCCTTGCTGTTTCTCTCTTTGTCAAAAAAATAAAATCTTTTTAAAAAAAATCATACCCCCAACTGAGCCACCCAGGCGTCCCTAATATAGGAATTCAGTAAAGTGTCAGGATATAAAATCAATGCACAGAAATCAGTTGCATTTCTCTACACCAACAGCAAGACAGAAGAAAGAGATATTAAGGAGTCAATCCCATTTACAATTGCATCCAAAACCATAAGATACATAGGAATAAACCTAACCAAAGAGACACAGAATCTATACTAAGAAAACTATAAAGTACTCATGAAAGAAATTGAGGAAGACACAAAGAAATGGAAAAATGTTCCATGCTCCTGGATTGGAAGAATAAATATTGTGAAAATGTCTATGCTACCTAAAGCAATCTACACACTTAATGCAATTCCTATCAAAGTACCATCCATCTTTTGCAAAGAAATGGAACAAATAATGCTAAAATTTATATGGAACCAGAAAAGACCTCGAATAGCCAAAGGGATATTGAAAAAGAAAGCCAACGTTGGTGGCATCACAATTCCGGACTTCAAGCTCTATTACAAAGCTGTCATCATCAAGACAGCATGGTACTGGCACAAAAACAGACACATAGATCAATGGATCAGAATAGAGAGCCCAGAAATAGACCCTCAAATCTATGGTCAACTAATCTTCGACAAAGCAGGAAAGAATGTCCAATGGAAAAAAGACAGCCTCTTCAATAAATGGTGCTGGGAAAATTGGACAGCCACATGCAGAAAAATGAAATTTGACCATTTCCTTACACCACACACAAAAATAGACTCAAAATGGATGAAGGACCTCAATGTGAGAAAGGAATCCATCAAAATCCTTGAGGAGAACACGGGCAGCAACCTCTTCGACCTCTGCCACAGCAACATCTTCCTAGGAACAACGCAAAAGGCAAGGGAAGCAAGGGCAAAAATGAACTATTGGGATTTCATCAAGATCAAAAGCTTTTGCCCAGCAAAGAAAACAGTTAACAAAATCAAAAGACAACTGACAGAATGGGAGAAGATATTTGCAAACGACATATCAGATAAAGGGCTAGTATCCATACTCTATAAAGAACTTATGACACTCAACACCCAAAGAACAAATAATCCAATCAAGAAATGGGCAGAGGACATGAACAGACATTTCTGCAAAGAAGACATCCAGATGGCCAACAGACACATGAAAAAGTGCTCCATATCACTCGGCATCAGGGAAATACAAATCAAAACCACAATGAGATATCACCTCACACCAGTCAGAATGGCTAAAATCAACAAGTCAGGAAATGACAGATGCTGGCGAGGATGTGGAGAAAGGGGAACCCTCCTCCACTGTTGGTGGGAATGCAAGCTGGTGCAACCACTCTGGAAAACAGCATGGAGGTTCCTCAGAATGTTGAAAATAGAACTGCCCTATGACCCAGCAATTGCACTATTGGGTATTTACCCTAAAGATACAAATGTAGTGATCCAAAGGGGCACATGCACCCGAATGTTTATAGCAGCAATGTCCACAATAGCCAAACTATGGAAAGAACCTAGATGTCCATCAACAGATGAATGGATCAAGAAGATGTGGTATATATACACAATGGAATACTATGCAGCCATCAAAAAAAATGAAATCTTGCCATTTGCGACAACATGGATGGAACTAGAGCGTATCATGCTTAGCGAAATAAGTCAAGCAGAGAAAGACAACTATCATATGATCTCCCTGATATGAGGAAGTGGTGATGCAACATGGGGGCTTAAGTGGGTAGGAGAAGAATAAATGAAACAAGATGGGATTGGGAGGGAGACAAACCATAAGTGACTCTTAATCTCACAAAACAAACTGAGGGTTGCTGGGGGGAGGGGGTTTGGGAGAAGGGGGTGGGATTATGGACATTGGGGAGGGTATGTGCTTTGGTGAGTGCTGTGAAGTGTGTAAACCTGGTGATTCACAGACCTGTACCCCTGGGGATAAAAATATATGTTTATAAAAAATAAAAAATTAAAAAAAAATCATACCCATTTTAATTACAAAATTTGATTGAAGAAAGCATTTTTTTCCTTCTCTGGATTAGCTTTTAAATCATAATATTCTGCAACACAACTCTGGTATTCACACAGTTATAGAATGAACTCTACCAGTGTACAATTTGCATTATTTAAGGTATAAGTTAATGATGAAGTTGGTTTCAGCACAAAAAATATCAGCACAATATATACTTACATACATAACTATATTTATAAATAGGTCTAGGTATACACATAGTTCCATTATGTCTATAGTACAACTTTTGCAAAAGGAATTACTTAACATTTCATATCGTTAAATTGAATTTCTTAAACAAACAAACAAAAAAAGAGATCCCATTTTACTTTGTGGTCTCCTGTAGCTTCATTAACACAGATGACTGGAGTACTATTTAAAATATAATGTTATTTTTAAGTTGTTAATTTATTTTAAAAGTTTCCACAAAAGAAACCCCCACACAAAATACCACATAAATAAATTCCGACTTAGGTAATGATTACATAAGGTGAGATTTTTTTTTTTTTTTTACAAAAATATACTGATGTTTTCTTCAATTTAATAACTATTGCGAGATCACAGAAAGTTTATTGTGCCCACTTCCAATTCTCTGAAAACAAATTCTAAGTCCCAAAGGAAAAGCCTATATTATTTACATACATTTCTAATCTTAAATTTGCCTAAGGAATCTTGTTCAACAAACACACAAAAAAAATGATTTTTGTGAGACCATAATTAGTTTGGGGGGGACTTGCTAAATGGCCATGCCAACAAACAATAACTACAAAAATATCAACTTTCATTGTTAACTTGAAGTATTTATCATCTACCCAAAACTAAGTGAGTGTCTTACTCTGTTCTCTTTTTCTTTTGGGGGTGAGAGACTCCACGGAAAATACCCAGGACAGTAGAAGGCCTAGCAAATGGAGGACTGTACCATTTAGTGCCAAAACAAAAAGACCTGAGCTTTATATAAATGTAATAAAGTAAAGGTACCTTATATTTCCCAAGAAATTAAATATACCTTCACCATTTCCACCCATATGACCAAACTTCAATAAACGTTTTGGCCTCAACTTATTGGGGGAAATGTTTGGTAGAAGTAGGTGGAAAAGCTTTGTCTTTGCCCTTGGCGCTTCTCTTCTGATGTTCCTGGAGCCTGCGCCCTGAGAGAGAGGCCAACCTTCGCTCAACACCAGTGTCTCTACCTCCACCTTTCAAGCTATAGTCCAAGAAATACCTGCACTGCTCTGTCACCTCCTACCTTAGCTCTGGACATTCATTCTTGACCCCTCTAGTTTTATACGCTACACTTTATTCAGAGGGGTTACTGAAATGTGTTTTCACCAATAAACTGTAAACTCTAGGAGAGCAGAGATTGTGTATGTTTTGGATCACCACTATATTCCCAGCAGAAACCCAGGCATACTGGAGGTCTTAAATAAGTATTTTTAAAGAATAACTAAACAAATTAACAAACTGCACCTCTTGCGCGCTTATTTCTTCCACTACCCTTTGTATTTTGCCTTACCATACTGAATCTCTTTACTCTGGAATATTTTTTGGGTTGGCTTATTTCACACTCCCAGCTTCTTCTTCATGATTCAGACTTATTGATTCTATCTTCCATTCCCTCCCAATCCTGATTTTTGCAGGTGAAAATAAGTAGCCACATGACTGGACTCTCAATAATAGAGGAAAATAGAAGCAATTCTACAGAGAGATTTATATATGGAGTCAATTTCCTTCATGAAATTTGATACAGTTTGATTCTGCTTTTTGTGGGAATATACAACAGTTCTAGTGGATGAGAAAACTGGGATCAAAAAAGGTCATAGGACCACTAATCTTTTTTAGGAAGTCCTTGGGCATTCTGATTAAAAACCCCACATACAGGCCCTTAGACATCAAGGAGTACACGATTATGTTACGATTCCAATCAAAAAGTACATAAACATGACAAAAAAGAAGGTATATCTTATAATAAGCTGGTATTTAATAGAGTTTATGCCAAAAAAGTTCTATGCAATACATGCTTTTTCTTTAGCTGGCATAGAGAAGTACGGATAGGGTCCCAAAACTGCCTTCAATTACATGCATAACCCTAGGTACTTAATCTGACTGGTCTTGGATTAGTCAAGCAAACAAATACATTAGCAAAAAAGCAAATAAAAATAAAAAATAAATTAAAAAATTCCAGAAGATTTTATGTTGCCATGTTATTTGATGACTAAGAAATTTCACCTCATGACTAAGATAAGGGACTACAACATAGCATACTATCAAGAATAGACAGCTTTTTAAACATTTTACATTGCCACAATAATTTAGGTGAAAGTCGTAGTACAAGTAGATGACATTATTCCTCACCAAAAACATTAAAGTCGCCTTTTAATAGCACCAAGAGAAAAAGCTTCCAGTTTGAAATTTGTGACATCTTGGGTTCCTAAATACAGAAAATATAAGACTATTAAGATTTATGGAAAGAAATAATCAAGTCGGGGCATCTGGGTGGCTCAGTGGGTTAAGCCGCTGCCTTCGGCTCAGGTCATGATCTCAGGGTCCTGGGATCGAGTCCCGCATCGGGCTCTCTGCTCAGCAGGCACCTGCTCCCTCCTCTCTCTCTGCCTGCTTGTGATCTCTCTCTGTCAAATAAATAAATAAAATCTTAAAAAAAAAAAAAAGAAAGAATCAAGTCTATTTGATTTTTATGGGAGTTAGAAAATCCTAAGTTCAAATCTCAGTTATGTACTCAAGGACATGTTATTGAGTTTTAAGTTTATTGAATGCTCAAGGACATGTTATATTCTTTTCAAGTATTAACACATCTGTAAGATGGAGATAGTTTATGAGATTTTTTTTAGATTTTTTTAATTTGTATAAAGTACCTTGAACAGTTTCTGGTACATAATTGGTGTTAAATAAATAATGGCTACTATTGTTTTTATAGAGTACACAGTATTAAAGACCTGTAGAAAAAGAAAAAGAAAAAGACTTTAGCGAGAACCTGGTCCAATGCCCAACTGATGAAAGATGGGTTGGATAACCTTGAAAAATTAGTCCCTCGAGCTCTACAGAGTTAGAAGGCAATTGCAAAGTTACCATAACTCAGTGAAAGTTGAAATAAAATATCCCATAAAAGTATTGTTGTTCAGAATTACTTCCCCTTTAAAGAAAATAAATAAGTAAAGAACATTATCACACATTATGGGCAAATACAATGGACCTTCTTGTTTTGATTTGTTTTGGTTTGGCTATAGAGTGAAATACTCTAATTGTATTTAATCATTACATTTACTTTTTAAAGTTAACAGTTTCTAGATATATTCAATACAAACTCATAGTAAGGATCAAAGTATGAAATTGGAATGATAGATACAGAAAAAACAAATCAAAAGACCAGTAATCTTTGGTTTCCTATTGCAAGGGCAAGAAATTGGTAACATAATACTAGAAAAATATAAATCAGGAAAATCAGATTTTTAAAAAAACTCTCTATATAAAAGCAAAAAAAATTAAAATTTGAAAAATAAAATTTCAAAATGTGAAATATCAGAACTGAAAGAAAGCCAATGAAC
This sequence comes from Mustela nivalis, assembly GCF_964662115.1. Classification (NCBI taxonomy): domain Eukaryota; kingdom Metazoa; phylum Chordata; class Mammalia; order Carnivora; family Mustelidae; genus Mustela; species Mustela nivalis. The sequence goes on along the minus strand of NC_139027.1, from coordinate 70,605,526 downwards.
CCTACTATACATCTTTCTTCACCCATATAAATTCTATTCTTGTATCACCCACGTTAGGAAGCCACTGAAGTACTGAAGGGCATGAAGAGAAATGAGAAAAGCAATTTCAGAAATATAAACATCTTGGCTATATACCAAATGGATTATAATAATGAGGGCTGAAGATGAATATAGATGGTTTTCAGTTGAGAACAAGAGTCCCAAATGTGATAAAGGCCTTACATCACTAAAATAATGCCAGCATGGATAGAACATGATGGAAAAGGGGAAATCCAAAGGAAGAATTAGTGGACTGGCACCTACCATTGGACCCAGTGACTGATCTGATGGGATAAGTAAAAGATTTTGATTGATGGGGGTAATAAGATGAATTATGTTATTAATGACATAAGTTAGGAATTTAAGAGGATAAGGTGGTTTTGGAAGCTACAATTTAGTTAGAGTAAGAATTCAGCTACAATCAGAAATATACATCTTTGTAGAAATGAAACTCCACTGTGGTGAACACTACCTATTCATCCAGATTTTATTAAAATTTAATGGGTACATTCCAATAGCACCAGTTACCTCAGTGCTTATTTTACCTTATCATCACAGACTTCTCTTGAGAGTCCAGGGGAACTAGAACAGGAAATCTGAAGAATGTTCTTAACTCTGAGGTTACCTGGGTGGTTCCTTAGTTAAATGTCTGCCTTCAGCTCAGGTTATGATCCCAGAGCCCTGGGATCATTGGGCTCCCCCTCATCCAGGATCCTGCTTCTCCCCCCATCCCCCGCCTCTCTCTCACTTCTCAATTGTCCCCTCTCTCTTTCTCAAATAAATAAAATCATAAAGAAAAGAAAAGAATGCTCCTAACTCTCTTTCTAACTCTTGATACTCCCAAATAAAACATCCTTTTGTCATGGCATAGATATCCCTTAGAAAGCCACAAACTCTGGAAGAAAGTACTTTTGGTCTCTCCTTCCTTAATTACACACTCAGATTTAATTAGTATAATAGTATAAAGTTACCATGAACACTTCAAGATAGGGAATAAGACCATCTTTTGGTGCTCTTTTGGAATCTTTGACCACTTCTGCTCTTGGGTTCATTTTCTTTCCGGACTAGAATGGACTCATCATCAATACATACCCATTTATCCTTCCAAGGACAGACTTAGACTTTACCTCTTTTGAGGACTAAACACATTTCTTTTCCTCTTTTTCATATCTCTTCCAGATCTCATACTCCTATATTGTGCTATGAAATGCTGCATTTCCCATAAAATTCGTATCTCTCTGAGTTACCTTCCCCCCTCAGTTATTCCTCAAACTCTTGCAGGACAAAAGACTGTTTTTGGCTTTCCTCTGTTCCCCACCACCTCCAGCAAGCACACCATGGAACAACCATGCAGTGAGTTGGAATGAATATTCATTGGTGGATCAAAGGAGTATCCAAGACTTTTGGCCTCCATGGGGGCTTAAGGTAAAATGTGTGAAAAGAAATAGCTGGGTCTAAAACTTGGATTTATTGTTAGCACTTTAAAGAACTTAACCAAGCCTCTGATGCTTTCTTTCCATTCCAGTTGCTTACCTGTTCTCAACGCTTTCTAATTCAGTATAAAAAAATGAATATTTGAGAAAAATATCTTCAGGCAGAAAGTGATAAAAGAAACTTGAACTGAAATTAAACACAATTTAAAATATGTGAAACTTGGTTAAGAGGAAATTAGGCACAAGATTTACAAGTGACTGAGAATATACGGATATTTTAAAATATTTTAGGAGATAAAAAAAGTAATGATTTCAAATGTGCTTAAAATTATTTTTTTTTGAGCTCAACCTGTCATTTTCTAATTAATATCTTCAGCTTTCCCACCTGAATAGGAATAAACCCAGCCACCTAGTATAATGACTAACAAGTTCATTCTATTTTCCCGCCTAGTATATGACTAACAGGTTCATTCTAGTTTCTCCAGTTAAGAGACAAGCAATAGTCTCAGGGCAGCTTATAGGTGAAGTGACAAGTTCACCCAGGATAGGGCTGGCATGTGCCTATTATATAGTAGTAACTATTGCTATTGCTTCTTTTCTCTCTCAGAATTGTGTGTTCAAATGATAATTTTTATGATCTCCTAATTATAGGGTGCCATCATGGAGAATTGAGAAAGGAGATTCCCTTTACAGTTAACACTGAAATAAAAGGTTGGGTAAGCCCAAAGTGCTTGATAGAAAGAAAAAAAAATAGCTCTTTCTTCAGGGGACAATCCTTCAGGGGATTCCAGCTTGTGCTCATTTCCTCTAATGGGATATTAGTGCAGTCCATATAGTCACCCAAGTTGCATAACTATATGCAGTGGCCTGTTTAACAGCCAGCTTGGTCTCTCTAATGCTCACTTAGTAAAATTCAAAGGATTCTCCAATATCCAGTCCAAATTCCAGTACTCTGTAAAGTCTTTTCTGATTACCACATACTACCCCTTTCCTAAATTTACACAAAACACATTTTCTCTCACTCATTTGATGTTAACCCTGTCCTTCCTAGTGATGTCTCTGTATTGTCTTGGCTCAGGATGAGTTTGGTGGGGGGGAAGAAGGGTGTGTGGCAATTATAGCTCTAAAACCCTCTGGAAAGATTTATTTCCACGTGTGTGATCCCAAGTCTGATACCCAAGACAGGAATTTGTTCTCAGACAGAAATACAGACTAAAATGGGAAGGTTAGTACCTACTGCAATTATAGGATTGCAAAACTGGACTGCTATGATTAATGAGAATGGAGGTAACATGTATTGAGTGCTTCCTAATTACCAGGTTTTTACCAGTTATATAACATTTTGAAACTAAAACGTAACTCACTGAACATTCAAACACCCTCTGAGGTAGGTACTATCATTAATGCATTTAGCAGATGAGAAAATCTAAGCACAAAGAGAGTAAAGAATTCAGTGAAAGGTCTTACGGCTATAATGTGTTGTAACTAAGTTTCAAACCCAAGCAGTCTGACTCCTGAACCTTCTTCCTTAAGATCCACACTATCCCACTTCTAACCCTGCGTTAAGTTTGCAGCATATGTGTGAAGTTTGCTCATTTGACATATGGTCTCTATCTCCTATTGCACTTTGGTGTTTAAGAGGGGTATACAAATTGGATTTGGCACTCACTTCTACACCTCAATAAACGATAACCAGAAAACAAAAACAAAAACAAAAGAATGACAAGCAATAGGGGAGGGCATCATTATGAGCATGCTATAAATCTCAAGGGACCCTTAAATAGCCCTCAGAGATGTGAACAAAACGAGTAATACCCATTGGTAGCAGGACCTCAGCACAACAAAGTTTTAGGGAGGTGCAACATGGTGGGAACCAAGAAGATTTTTTTTTTTTTTTTTTCTTAGAAGGAGTAAGAATAAATAGTGTAGGCAATGTTGCATAGCACTTTAGAGTACTGGAGTGAGCTTTGGGATCTGTGAGCTTGGCAAGTAACCTGATCACTCTTTGTTTACCATTTATCAAAAGGAAATAATATTAGTTGACTTAAAAAGATTTTGTGAGTGCTAGTGAGAAAATGTATATAAAAGAATCTACACAGTTCCCTGTACAGAATATGCCTGTCTAGCTTACTCTTGCTGATACTAAATCATACAAAAGGCAGGGATTTAAATCATCTCTGTGCATGTCTGGGATTCTGGGTAAATTGTTACCTCTTTGCCCCAATCCTTGTGCAAGACCAATTTCCTTACTGAGTCAACCCTAGGGATTTATCCTTCTGTTTGGACTGACTTCCATAAAGAAGAGGCCTCATCTGGGTGCCTGGGTGGCTCAGTGGTTAAAGCCTCTGCCTTTGGCTCAGGTAATGATCCCAGGATCCTGGGATCTAGCCCCGCATTGGGCTCTCTGCTCAGCAGGGAGCCTGCTTCCTCCTCTCTCTGCTGCTTCTCTGCCTACTTGTGATCTCTGTCTGTTAAATAAGTAAATAAACCCTTTAAAAAAAAAAAAAAAAAAGAACAGGCCTCATCTATTGATCTCCAGGCCTCGTTTCCTTTCTATGACTGTGACCATCCTGCCCCCCTTTTCAGCAAAGCAAACTTTAGCATTTAAAAAAAAAAAAAAAAAAAGCTTCTTTTTGTTTGTTTCTCTGCTAACTGGAAAAGACACTCCGTTCCAACTCCTCTGCCAAACTGAGCTATAAAAATAACCAATGAGAAAGCTTAAGACTCTACATGGACTTTTAAAATGCTCCAGCAAAGGTGACCCTGGAAAATTATTATGGCATACTATCATGTAGTTGACGCTATCTAGAAAAATGAAGCTTGATGTTCCTCTATTCTGTCCAGTTTTATATCTCATAAATTCAGCTAAAATACTTCATTGGAAATGCATATGGTAATATCTAGACAGACTTATGGTAGGTATATTCTCTTTTGGACTATGAATAGATATTTTAAATATTCAGGCCACCAGTAGAGATAATATGCCCAAGATGAAAAATTACTTCAATAATACTTAACATGAGGGAAGTTAGTCTTAAATTTTCAAGAGAGATAGAAACCTCAGCTGCTTTTTAGTACAGTCAAATTCAAAAGGCTAAAAACAAAACAGACTTTAAAATGTTTAAGATGAAAGTCTTTCTTTAACAAATATTCAACTCATGAGGCTAAATCTGACACAAAATATTCATCATCATAATTTAAATTTTAATATATGGCCTATTTAAAGGCTTCGTACTTCAAAAGACTTTCACATTTATTATGTGATTCTATCTTAATTAAGAACTAATTAAATATTAGATTAGGTTACACCTTTGGATTGTTACAGAAATTGGGTTTATATTTCTTAGGAATAAATGTGCTTTTCTAATAATCAAATAAACATGTCAATGCATAATTTATCACAACAATTACATCTGACTTGCCAGTTCTACAAAGACATGAAGTTTTATTATTTAAAATCTTTTTTTTTTTCTGGAATAAGCTTATATAGAATTGAGTAAAAGGTGTTTTTGGATAGAAAACATTTATAAAATTTTTGCTAAAATGTGTTAATTTACAAAAAGTTAAAAAGATGGTAGTACGAGCTTCAAGTATCTTTCACTCACCTTCCCCCACTGTTACCAACATAACTAACCACTGAACAATTACCAAAACCAAGAAATTGACATTTGTATATACTATTAACTGAAGTACAGACTCTATGAGGTTTTAACAGTTTTAAAATAATGTACTTTTGTTATTTCAGAATCCCGTCCGGATTCCCACGTCACATGGGCCGGAGTGCGGGTGGTAGGAGTACCACTCTCTCTCTGGTTTAGGTTTTTGGCCTTTTTCTTCTTTATTTTTTAAAAGTCTGTGACAGTTGCATTTTTTCCCCCCGACCAACCCCAACCCAGGATCATGTTTTTTCTGGGGAGTCCTGAGAGCCCCTAACCGCCCCACACTCTTCACTTTCCTTCTCACCCGTTCCCCCTCTGTACTTCCCACAGTGTTTCACACTTGATGATGTGTCATTCACGCTCTTAATCCGGTCACCCCTAACTAGGTCTGGTGCGGGGTCTGGGGGAGCGGGAGGAGGGGGGGAAGTGGAGGAAGGATAGAAGGACGCGTTACCTCTTCTGTTACTTTTAAAACAAAGTTGTTTGGTGGCAGCAATCTCTTTGCCCTGTCACTGTTAGAGGCCTAATTTTATATCTATAAATATATTAAAAAGCAAGTCAAACTTGGATGTATCATGTTAAAATTATTGTCAGTTTAAATACCTACATATTCTGACCGCAATAAAGGGACTGAAAAGAGATGTCATGATTAGATAATGTCATGAATTTTTGTTGAGAATACTTTCTCAGAGTATCACCTCAGGAGGTACATGAAGTCAGTATTTCTTATTAATGATGATGGTTAGTTTGACCACTTAGTTAGGGTGCTCTGGTGAGTTTCTCTGTGCAAAGTTTCTATCTTCTCCTTGAAGGAGATACTTTTATATTACATAAATTACTAGTCTCTACTACTTCTAAGCACTAATTTTAGCATCTATTCGTGAATCTTGGCCTCAACAATTACTACCTTGAATTCCAATTATCCACTATGTGATACGAGAAAGATACCTTTGGATACTGATGAAGTTATAAAAGCATTGCCACAAAACTGTAAATCTTATCAAAATCAACCAAACACTTAGAAAAGCTGTAAAGTTTCCTGAAAGGCTAAGATCCTTAAAAATGTAATTTCTCTGACCTTCACTCTTTAGCTATTTCTTTAAACATTTTTCCATCTCACCGCCTAAAAACTAAATTGTGCATTTGTAGTAGCAACTAGTTTTTTGTATGTGACATTAGTAACTCATTATTTGTAAGCATTAAGTAAATTCTTTAACCTGACTATCAATACCTTTGGAGAAAAGTCCCTAAACCCAATTCCTCAGTCAATACTTTGGCTATCCTTACTTAAAATTATGATAATGCCATTGTCTGTGTATTGTCAGTTTTTTAGGAGTGAGATCAATACATGCTTTTATCATAATAAGAATTTAAAGTACTAAAATTGTACATTGGAAAGAATAGAGGAACAAGAAGATAAAGGGAAAATCTGGAAATCACGAAGAAGAGCTGTTATTTATTTATATTATCTATGTTTGTTAGCCTGTGTAGCATAAATGGTGTCAAAGTCCACCAAACCATCAGAGGAATTTTATCTTTCTTTTGTCAGAAAATTAAAAATCCTCATGTAATTGCCTTACAGTAACTGCAAGAACTCCTTGACATTAAAACAAAACAAAAAATCCAAAACCAAAAACAAAAGCTCAGGTCTTTGAGAATCTATAAAAATGAGTGAGAATGAAAATGTATCATTTCTAGCTCCTTGGATACAATGTCTCTGAAGCTAGGCATTTAAGGTAGGTGTATTTAATATATTGCTAAATAAAAATTTCATTATGTTTCATCATTAAGAAAAGCCGCTAAAGTCTCGGAAAAACTGAGCACCATGAATGAAGATAATTAACAGTGGAAAAGTCAGAGTTTTTGTCACTAACTCTAACACAGCTACAGTATTTGAAGTTTCAGATATCTCATTGTATGTAAGCTTTACTTCAGAAAATTGTAGTTAGTAAACAGTTAAATGTATCGACTAGAAGCCAAACATTTATACATTCAGAGGAATATTCACCCATGCACATAAGGATATTTTGCCTAAAAATGATGAGCAAAAGACAATGTTTTTACATAGAAATTGAATGAGGAAACTGGATTTATTCAATAATTATGTAAGTAGCCTACTACATGACAAGACTGGATTATCACGTCTTCTGTTTGACTCTATCAAAAATTGTTTACTCAAAGAATGATTAAAGTCTTCTCTATGATTTATCAATTTCCACAAGAAAGTTATATTTTCACTGCCTTACTTTTTGTAGGAGGGAAACAAAATTCACTCAAACATTTCCCATATATAATACATTTAACCAAGACATGTGACAGATCTATTGAGATACAGTTTTTCTCCCAAATAATCCTTAAAGATCTCTAACACCTGAATCCTCTAATGACTCACTCTTCTTCTGGCTACTGAAATCAACTGTTTCAAATAACATCACTGAGAAATAAATATAGCAAAGTAATAAATACATAAAGTTTGGAAATCATGTTAAAGGTTGAGTGTTGCAGAAATAGTAAAATAGTGATGATTCATTAATGGGTTATTTAATTTGCTAATAATGCTTAAAAATGAGGTTAAAAAAATAACCAGTGCCTACTAATGAGTATTATTGCCCCCAAGGTTTAGTGATAACAAAAGAACTATGATTTCTTTAAGAAGATTATTGTTCTCTATGTTATTATTTTATAGCACTCATAAGATTTGTGTATATATATATATATATATATATATATATATATATATATATATATATTGTGTGTGTGTGTACTGGTCAGCAGAATTAGGAGACTGTGACATGGACCAATATACACAACTATGGTGAATCGTGTAAGTCCTCATATTTAGCTCTGAAGAGTATACCTTGATATGTTGAAGTATATATCTAATGATTTCTCTTGATTTCTGTCTTCCAGGAAGTATAAAGTAAGGTTCACAGAGCTGGCTAACAAGAGTTTCCAAGTATAATTTTCACTTTACCACTAACTAGCACAGTGGTTCTGATTAATTCCACTAGTCTCTCTAAGGTTCCATTTTATTGTCTGAAAAATGAAGGAGCTGGAATAGAAGATATTTGAAGTTCCTTCTCTCCTTCAAATGCTTTGATCATAAATGAGGTAGATTTTTTTCAATTACATCATAGATAGCAAAAATTCTGTTAAAGTTAAATAAAAACACCAAGATCATCAAACCTACCAACACTTAGTACCAACTGGGAATCTTTAAATGATGGAATAGCTCAAAGAGATAGTCAATAATTATAGATGACTTAAACTAAAATTCAATCATTCAATCTAAACTAACTATATAGAATTTAAAGGGACATCATCACTATGACTTTCCTGAGCTCTGCAATGTTTTACTAATTTTTGAAGATGAACATAAAGTCAAGATTTAGAGAGAATACCCATAAGATCTTTGAGCCAAACTGAATGATCAAAAATATTTACACCATCTTTATAGAGTCTTTCCTTGGGCTATTCCTTTCTTTCAATTTTTCCTATTCCTAAATGATCTTCTTTGTTGTATTATCACAGACCACCATTTTCTCCTTTTTAAAAACGCTGTATCAATTAACCTCTTCACTAGTAATTTTGAAGTTGACCCATTTTGACATTAGTCAGTTTTTCTGAATACTTCTTGTCTCCCCAAAAGACTAAACTCTAAGCAAGAACCGCCCTCTGACTTCTCTATGCTTATCATAGGCTTCCATTTCATTGTTACTTGGTGCAGTCCGATGACACACTAAAGCAACAGAATTTTGAAAAATTGCTGGTGAGAGAGACAGACAGAGAGACAGAGAGACAAACAGACAGACTAAAAAGTAAAAATGAGTCTCCTATTCAACTGAAGACCAGATTTTCTCTTGTATTCTTTGTTAATTTTCTGTTTTCAATCACTGTATTTTAGGGCTTCATCTTTTGCTATCCGGACTGTTTAATAACTTTCTAAATATGTTCTGTCTTTACCTTTTCCTGCTAGTCTTATTAAAATAGATGTGTGCCGGAGTGCCTGGGAGGCTCAGTTGGTTAAGTAAGCCTCTGCCTCCAGCTCAGGTCATGATCCCAGAGTCCTGGGATCGAGCCCCCTATCGGGCTCCCTGCTCAGCAGGGAGACCACTTCTCCCTCTCTGCTTGTGCTTGCCCTCTTTCTCTCTGTGAAATGAATAAATAAAATATTTTTAAAAATACTTTTAAAAAATTTCATGCCATTCTCTAAGTAAAAATCTAGCCTTTCAAGACCCTATCAAGTTTTCTAATTTTTTAATAATATTACTAGACCACTTACTCCAAAATGGATTCTTCTTCCTTGGAACCCATTTTCTGTTTTTATCTTTCCCTGCAGTATTTCTTAATCAGAAATTAACAAATAATATATGATAACTCTTTTATTTCCTTACATAGTATTTTTTTCAATCTCCAACATTTTTTAAGTACCTCTGTAACCAGACAATAAGCCTAGAATGTCCCTTTAATGTAGTACATATCCTCTAAACACTTGTTGATTTGATGTGTTAATTTGTCAGGAATAAAATGAATATCCTTGTGTAAAGGATATTTTTTGGTACACTGGTTGACAAATGACAAATGACAAACTGTGATTTACCTGGAGCAATCTTTAGGCAAGTAAAATGATGTTAAGTTCTGTGGCTTAACATTATGAGAAAAGAAAATGTATTTTTGTTGAGAGAGAAATTTGTCTACATAACTACAATTAGAAACAAATCAGAGATTAACGATGCATTATATTCTAGAGCTTTAACTAATAAGCACCAATAAATGGGTTTCTCAACTTTAAATGGCTTGCAAAATATTATTCCTGATCATTGCTCCATGTACGAGAAATAATGGAAACTGGGTCTGTTATTCAGAAAATTCAGTATTTATTCTAAAATATGAATTGTTGAGTTAAAGAAATATTTTGTATATTGAAAAGAACATAAAATCTACCTCTACTAATTAGTTTCCTATGAGAGCCTTCTAGACAATTACTGGTAATACCACTGGTCAGTGTTTGAGGTGCTTTTCATTAAAGGTATAGCGTTGCTACCAGATAAATTGCTTCATATAAAAGCACTTACCACAAAGCCCTATAATGGAAGGTTAAGTGCTATGCTTAATTACTAATTTCAATCCTTATTACCTATATTTTGCAGTGCAGGCAATTTAAAAGGAACCAAATACAGTCTGTTGGTTCCTGCTTTTCTGATTATAGGACTTGGTGGTAAAAGCATTAGCCCAGCTGTTCTTCTAATGAAAAATAACAACAACAACAAAAAACTTTTAAAATAAAAATAGCATGCCACAAACCAATATAAAAGAGATACACTAGACATTTCTATTGACTCATACATAAAATCACTTTGTTCTAAAAACTTTAATCTAGATGACATGTACTTTTATATTTGTATTCTGCCTTCATCTCTTTGTTACAGATAAAGCTCTAAAAGAAAAAGGTATTTGAAATTTTCATGGTTTATTTCCTACCTCAACATCATGCTGAAATGCACACAGAACAGATGATTAATGAAGTGCTTGATAACAACAATGGTGACTCCCCTGAATTCTTTCCCTACTGGTCATTAACTTTTTATATGTATACATTAATAATCCCCACAGGTGCCCTAATATTCTTGAGGACAGATTCTGTGCTTTACTCTTGCTTGTATCCTTCATAATAAGCGCAACTTTACTCACTCTTGATTAATGTTATCTAAAATACTTTTTTATGGAAAAAGTACATAGAATCTTTGACTAAATATACAAGAGGTTACATCTAAAGTAACTACTTCTTAAGGTTTACTCCTTAATTATCATGATATTGCCAGCTTCTGATTTTTAAATGTATTTTATATTGATTCCTATACTGAGCATCTGTTGGTAAATGAGATACTATATGTGTTAAACAAATATTAGTCTAGAAAAATATACAAAATATTTATTGACTAAACTAATTTACTGCACCAATCCCAGCAACTAGTATTCAAATTGGACATTGGCTTGCTGCAAGAAAAGATCATATCTTTTTGAACTATACATCGTACAATAGTATCTAGTACAATTAAAGGTTTGCCAATCAGATACAATATATCGTAGAGGTATAGAAATTCTTTAAAGCATAAAATATTTACCCAAATACACTAATGCATTCGAAATCTAGATTCTGATTATCTATACTTGGGAAATGCATACTATATTTCTCTTTTAGAGACACATTATGGGTATTAATAAAGTCCAAGAATACATATTTTGAACTTAGTTTAACATAGAGTTTCCCAAACTAATTTGAAGGTAGGACTTCCTCTCTCCCCATCTAGGTCACCACTAGCATTCTCTAGAGCAGACTTCTTACAGATAGCGGTATGGAAACTGTGATAAGAATACAAGTTACTAAAATGAAATAATTTTAACAATTTAACTGTGAAACAATTCTGGGCTTCCATACTATAATAGCAACAGGATTTGTCAGGTTTTTGTTCAGTTCTACTATTCACAGACAACACCTGGAGAGACAGGGCCTAGACCTTAACCTACTTCACATCTTTCATGGTGTCCAGTGCAATAACTTTCTCTCAGGAAACAGCTATTGATTAATCTGTTTTTTAGGAAATTCACCAATTTACTTTTCTGTAATTTCACTGGGGCTGTAGTTTTTATGAAAGATACCTTTGTATCAGGATTTCAATAAATTCAATAAAGTATTAGGAGGGGCTATGTGACATTGCATGCATATTTAAATTACTTTCCTTCCAAATCTTGCATTCCTTCATCTTCTTACAGATGGTAAAAGAAGGTGTACTTTCTCATAATTGTACAGTAAAATCGGGATAATCCCCAGGACATCAATTCAGCAAATATTTATTGACTGCCTACTATTTGCCAGTATTATAATGAGCACTGAACATATTATTAATGTGCTTGCTTCTGAATTTTGTTGTAGAGCTGGGTTTTTTTTTATTATTCTTAATTCAGCAAATATTTGCAAAGCTCCAGGTTTACAGAACAGGTCTGAAAGGAGGTTTGAAGATGCAGATATTTTTAAATCAGAAAAGGTCCAGAAGGGCATCACAGACATTTCATTAGACATTTCCTAATCATGAGTCAATACCAAGAAAAATTAATCTTTATTTAATAAAGTTAGTTATTTCTTCAAATTATTTCTGCCAAGAAACTAAAACTTGTAACAGATGCTTGTGCATATTTTGGTAACCATTTTTACTGTACAAATGAAAACTTCCTCCTATAGTCTGTCTTTATACTATATATACTATATATACTTTATATGCTATAAATCTGTTGTATAAATCAGTTGTAAATGCAAAAGGGGCAGAGAGAAATGAGGTTGATGTTTTTAGTAACCTCTTTTGTACTAAAACATAAAGAGGATAATAAATGAAGTAAAATAACCACTATACTTTTAATTTGTATTTTACTTATATTTTACTTAAAAATAAGTAAAATACAAATTAAAAATAACATGTTTTTTTTTAAAAAATTGAGACTATATGCAACTCCAGGTAACATTGGCCTAAGTTTCTCATCTACTGCTTTTGTTTCAATAATGTAGACCTGACAAAGCTGATTATTGTTTCAATAATGTAGACCTGACAAAGCTGATTAACAATAAAAAAGGTGATTTTTATTTTATCAATAATAGCTTGATATTCATGTTATAGACTTGAAATGAGTAATGCTAGTGTCATAGAATCCTTGTGAAACTCCCATATGGTTATATGACAGTGAAAACAAGTTTCAGTTAGTTACATGTTTTTATAACTGGTGATTTATAGTACTACATATTGTTCCTTTACTATTTCTCTGTTTGTTCCATGGCCCTCCTGCAGCTTTCACCCGTTTCAGCTCTGTACCACAGCAAAGGAACCACCTGGTCCTATTTTCTTTCAGAGAAAAGTGTGTAATATTCCTTCCCTGACTTTTAAATTTTAACTTTGTTACTTTTGACAAAGCCTTTCCTTTGTTCAAATGCAAAGATCCAGTAAAAAAGAAGCTTTGACATGTCGTGCCTTTTATGTGTGCATTTTTCTGGTTTTCACTGATGTCCTGAATTTTGCAAACGATACCGTGTGCCTTCAAGTTTTCCTATAAAATGTCATTTGTACACTGTATCAAGAACAGTTTAGGACAGCATTACATTCACATGATTTTAAAGTCCAATAAATACTTGATGGTTTCTCAGAAAACCCACAATTTGGTGAAACGGACGCAAAATACTGCTTTGTTTTCCACTTTGCTTTTCACAAAATGTTCTCCCAGTTCCCATTCACTGGCTTACCTGCAGGGTAACGCTCGATCACTGGCCAGCTGTCCACCTGTAACGTGGCATTGCCACCACTCCTCGTAAAACGGACTACATGGTATTTCCCATCGTTAATGATTGCATTGGACTCCTCAATGGCGATGTCATCTGTCCCAACATTAAATTTAACTCCAATTTTTCCTTGGTGCTGGAAGGGAGGAAGGGACAAAAAGAGTTGTATGAAGTTATACTGATTAGTCAGCATGTAATAAGAATTAACTGCAGGAAAAAAATAAGAATTTCCACTCTTGCCAACTTTTGTTCAACATAGTATTGGAACTCCTAGCCACAGAAAATAGGCAAGAAAAAAGAGCAAAAGTCATCCAAATTACAAGGAAGAAGTAAAACTGTCACTATTTGCAGATGATAAAACATTATATATAGCAACCCCCCCAAAAGTCCATTAAAAATCTGTTAGAATAAACGAGTTTGGTAAAATTGCAGGATACAAAATCAATAGACAAAAAATGTCTTGTTTTTCTTTACACTAATAATGAACTATCAGAAGGGGAAAAATAAAGAAAACAATTCCTTTTACAATTATATCAAAGAGAATAATATGCATGGGTATAAATTTGATCAAGGAGATGAAAGACCTATATACTGAAAACTTTAAGACATTAATGACATGAACTGATGAAAACACAAATAAATGGAAAGAAATTTCATGTTTGTGGATGAGAAGAAATAATATTGTTATGATGTCTATACCACCCAAAGAATTATGCAGATGTAATGCAATCCCTGTTAATTCTAGTGGTATTTTTCAAAGAAATAGAGCAAAGAATTATAAAATTTACATGGAACTGCAAAAGATCCTGAATAGCCAAGCCAGTCCTGAGGAAGTAAAACAAAGCTGGAGACATCATGCACCCTGATTTCAAACTATATTACTTAGCTACAGTAATTAAAACACTATATCATTGGCATTAAAAACAGATACACAGATCAATGAAATAGAATAGAGAGCTCAGAAATAAGCCACACATATATGACCAATTAATTTACAACGAAGGAGCCAAGAATATATAATGGGGAAAGAACAGTCTCTTCAACACACAGCACTGGGAAAACTGGACAGCCATATGTAAAAGGATGAAACTGGACCACTGTCTTACACCATACCCAAAAATTAACTTAAAATGTCCTAAAGACTTGAACATAAGACCTGAAATCATAAAAATCCTAGAAGACAACATAGACAGTATGCTCCATGATACAGGTCTTGGTGATGGTATTTTTAATCTCACAGGAAAAGCCAAAATAAATAAGGAGGACCACAGAAAACTAAAAAAACAAAAAACAAAACAAAACAACCTTCTGCATACCAAAGGAAACCACCAACAAAATGAAAAGGCAGTTTACTGGATGGGAGAAAATAACTGCAAATCATGTATCTGATAAAGGTTGACATTAAAAATATATAAAGAATTCATGCAATCCAATAGCAACAAAGCATTCCAATTTAAAAGTGAGCAAAAATCTAAAATGACATATTTCTAAAGACATACAGATGGCCAACCAATACATAAAAAGATGCCCATCATAATCATTAGGAAAATGCAAATTAAATCCATACTGACATATCACTTCACACCTGTTTGAATGGCTATTATCAAAAGGCAAGAAATAACCAGTGTTGGTGAAGATATGAAGAAAAGAAAATGCTTTGCACTGCTGATGTGAATGTAAGTTGGTACAACCACAATGAAAAACACTATGGAGGTTCTTCAAAAAATTAGAAATAGAACTATTTTCCAGGTATATTTCCAAAGGTATGTACCCAAAGGAAACAAAAACACTAATTTGGAAAAATATATGCACCCCGTGTTCACTGTGGCAATATTTACAATAGCCAAGACATGGAAATAACCTAAGGATCCATAAATGGATGAAAGAATAAAGACATCATGGTATATATAATGGAATATTATTCAGTCATTAAAAATGACACCTTGCCATTTACAACAATATACATAGACCTCAAGGACATTTTGCTAAGTGACATAACAGAGAATGACTAATACTGTTTGATCTCTCTTATACGTGGGATCTAAAACAAGCAAACGAACAAACAACACACCAAGTTTGTAGACACAGAATAGACTGGTGACTACAAGAGGCAGGGGATGAAGGGTGGCAGAGATGGCTGAACTGTTATTTTTTCCAGCTTAGTTCAAATAAATTAAATAAAAAGTAAAAGCAGAGATTCAGAGATAAATATGTGTGTGGGGTGTGTGTGTGTGTGTGTGTGTGTATAAAAATCATGTGTGTGTGAGAGAGAGAGAGAAGCTACTTCCTTCAAGACAGTCACAGTTCCGTTAAGTTAATCTTGGGGTTTTTTTTTTTTTGGTAACTATATATTATTTAGGTCCTCTAATAGGCATTTTTTCTTGTCATGTAGTTACCCCCCACCCATCCTCCTAATCTCTGTTCGAGGAAACCACAGATTTAAACAAAAAATCATATACAGTGTATTGTTTGAGAATATGATTCAGACAACAACTGCTTTTCTCCAATTTTACTTTTGAAAAATTCATTTTTCAAAATGAAAATCTTGCTTTACTAGAAGCAAGATTCTTGACATTTGGGTCAATCTGGAGCATCTATTTCATGGATGATTGATATGCCAACAGAAACACTTTCAAGAGAAGTCCCAGAGGTTGCCACAGAAAAGGTGCCCAGCTGCTTGTGTGGAAGGACATCCTGTCATGTCTTTAACACACCTCCTTCACTCCACTCTTTCCATCTCCCAGTTCAAAAGGCTTGAAATTCTCTCCTTTAATAACTGATAAAATTGCAGTAATAAGTCTGTTTAGAGCCAAATGATAACTACTCATAATAGAGAAAAAACAGTCTCAGGGGTATGGGGCACACAGACAAGCATTTAGCAAGTACAATTTCTTAGTCTTTATTCACAAAAAGAGTCATCAAATGCTGAGAGCCTGAAACTTACTCAATTTCTTTTTAGAGATGATGAAACTATGACACAAGGCAGTACAACGACTTGTTCAAGGACATGTAACTTAATAGACAGGTAGTAGAATTCAGTCCCTCATTTTTGGTTTATATCTAAGCCATGCAGTTATCTAAAATTAAACTTCCTCTCTGAATTATGCAAAGCAGCATTAAAATCATTCTAAGTGCAGTTTGTTACTGTTAACTTTAGAATTCCATACTATAAGGCAGTGAAGAGAAGCATGTGCTTATGTCCTCTGCCTCCGAGAAGCATTCTTAACAGCAGGGCTGTCAGCTCAAACATGTGCTCAGCTGATTTGTAAAGCATGTGGATTTGCCCTTAATCAGTAGCACAGAATACCCACACTGCAAAACCCCCTCCGAGTAGATAACCTCAAACTGTCTTCAGCTTACCTTTCATTAAACCTCAGTTGAGAGAAACATGGGGGAAGAGGGATCTAAAGGACATAAAAATCTTTGTATTCATGTAGAAATTTACAATCAGAATATCAGAAAACCTGAAGATTTGGACCACATCCTCTTAACCTCTCCCTGGATTCTCATCATTGAACTAGGCAGTAAGAGTATGGGATCCACCTACACTCAAGAGTTATTTTAAGAAAATCTTGTACAAAACCGCATCATATAAATGGAAGGATCTGAAGATGTTTTTTGGGACATCGCTCATTGTACCCTTCATATTGACAGGCAAAATATTCCCGTTTTTCTTTTTCTGCTTCTTACTATCTTTATGGGATCTCTTTCTTATATTTAGTGAGTATGGACTTTGTGTGTTTGGATTTGTTTTAGGCTTGCTGGGCAATATGACTTAAGATCACCTTTCCTTTCTGACTTTGGTTCTTAGGAAATGCAAAATCAAAGAGTAGGGCAATTTTAAAAGCTACATAGACTTCAGGTGTACTGTTTTCCCTTGGACTTATTTTTAATGTTTACCATATTTCTCATAATCCCTACTTTAAAATCTATACCATTGTAAGGCATTTTGGTTTTCTGTAGAATGATTCCAGGGATAAACAAACAGCAAGATTCTCACAAAAACTAAAATGTAGAGACATTTTTTAGACATTTTTTCCACACAGGTCTTTTGTGCAAGCAATCATTATTTCCTGATTTTCGCAGAATTCCAATTTGTTCATTTTCAGTAAATTGTTTAAGATGGTATATATTTTTAACACATGTGTGAAATAGCTCCACAGGGGGAAAATTAGGAACCATATTTAAGAGATCTGTTGTTATCTTTATTTAACAAACACCTTATAGTGTTCCGAGGATGTTACAAATATTAACACTGGTATTTCTCATAACAGTACCTCATGAGAGAGGTACTGTTTTATCTCCATTTGACAGATGAGGAAAGTAAAGCACCGAGTGATTAGGTAACTTGGCTAAGGTCACACAGCTAGAAAAAGAAAAATTGTGATTCAGGCCCAAGCAGTCTCACACTAGAGTTTGTGCTCCTAAAGATTATACTAGGTTGAATTTGAGGCATATTGGGTCATCCTATAGCATATCTGGTTAATCTAGCTGTTCTTCGCTACCTGTTTTGTCTTTCCTGCTAGAGTAGGAGCACCACGGAGCCTCATACTGTGCTTTTCAGATTGCACACATGTACCAATCAATATGTGTTTTAAATAATTTTGTAGAAGACAATAGCAACTGATTTGTAGATGTTATAGGATGTTAAAATGGACTTTTTTTTTCTTAACTTCAGCTGCAATCTTGAGATGATAGTAAGTCACAAAACAGATTGCTACTTCTACTCAACAAAATGACGTACAAGACTTGCAAAGGAGAACACTGACAACTGTTTGGGGACCCTGATTTAATTACCTATTTTCAGATCATTAAAGAAGTGAGAAAGGCCAAGAAGAGTTGGATAACTGGAAGAGGATTTTTGGAGACAACTAGGTTGTGATGCGATTTGCATGTACTTCTGAGGTAGGAAGTTACTTTTCCCTTGTCTCAGGTGCAAAGGAAAGCGATTTCAAGGAAACATCTCAGAAAGTTTGATACTTGTCTCCTGGAATGTGGTGGCAGTGGCAGGGGGTACTCAGCAATCCCAGTTGCTCCTTCCTGGGATTGAACTCTTGTCTAAGAAGTAATCAAGGAAGAGAACAATGGCTGGCTGTTGCTCTGATACTAGAGCAAAGACATATTACTGCATCTGTGCATCAGAGTTTATTAGAACAAATGACATGTGAGCACTACCCATGGACCATGGGTTAAAGGGCCAGAACAGAATTGTGTTGTATTGCATCCAATGGTAGGGCTGGGGTGGTGGGGAGGGCAAGTGGTGAAAACAACTCAACAGAAAGAATCTGAAGTTGCAATGGTGGATGGCCAGGGACTGAGGGAGAAACCCAGCTGAAGGAGGTGCATTTACCTACCTCAGGTAACTATAGGTAAAGAAAGTTCAATGATGTGGTTAAAAACACTAATGATCCCACTAAAATATTCCTCAAAAGTGGCCCCCAGAGTCAGTTTTCAGTATAGACTAAATCCAGCTAGATGGCTTCTATCATATTAGCCATGGTCAAGGAGAACACATATCTCCTCTTCCTTTTCCTGCTTCATGTCTGGAGGAGTCAGGAAGGAGGAAGAGAAATGAACATCACTGAAACAAGAGGAGAAACGACCTCTTCCCTCATTCCGTTTATCCAGCATCTCTGAGGCAGCCCAGGCAGGGACAATAAACTGGCTTTAACTGAAGTTGTACTTATTATTACAAAGGAGTGAACTCAAGTTCCTTTCTATGTGTAAGAGTGAATGGGTGACTTTTTTACTATCTAAGAGTGACAAAAGTAGTGTTGAGACTTTCCCTGGACTTCCTGGGGTCAGGAAGAAATATTCCTCAGGACAGCAGATTTAAATTCCTGTTGCGTTGTAGGAATCAGTCCTTTCAACATAACAACTGCATGAAAATATTAGTTACTCTGGAGGTGTCCACTGTTTCAGGGTTCCTTCTATTATAAGCATGTTTCTTATCACAGACAGACTGAAAGAAATTCTTAAAGTTCCCTAATTGTTCTGATAGGAAGGCCACAAGAGTCTCTTATTATCAGAGTTCTCATTATTAATGAGATTCAAGTTCTGTGAATAGAAGCAATAAAATCCTAGAGCTACAAAATGTACAAACTCTGAAAAAAAAATCCCTTTACCTTGTCCCTAACTTTTTCAGCAAAATGAAATGTAAAATGAGAATTTTCTAGAATACGGAAATCCCCAGATTCTGCAGGTATTCATTTCTTGCAACATAAAAACAAAACAAAACAAAACAAAACAAACTATTAAGGAACAATGAGGGTTTGTGATGCTTGGAGAGTTTCTGACTTTTAATCTATGCCCATCCTTTCCTGGATATGTTGATTTGGTCCTTTGACTTCCAAAACCTTTAACATTTCATGAATTTAAACTCCAGCCAGCTAGAACAGAACTGCAATACCACCAAAGTAAGTTCAGACAACAGACTCCACATGAAATCAGACATAATTTACCCTACCCAGGCTACATCAAGCCATTGAGTCCATATTTTCCCTGAAAATAATAAATTAAAAAATGCACATAAAGGGGCACCTGAGTGGCACAGTTAAGCATTCGACTTTCTTCTCTTGGTTTCAGCTCAGGCCATGATCTCATGGTCATGTTATCGAGTTCTGTGTCAGATGTTGCACCCAGCTCAGTCTGCTTAGGACTCTCTCCTTCTACACCTCCCCAGTTACCTGCTGCCATTTACCCTCCCTGGATCATGTTAATCTGTCTAAAATAACAAATAAATCTTTACAAATGCACATAAACCACAAAATATTAACATGAAGTGTTTTTAGAGGGCCAGCATTTCTGATTCCATTCAGAAACTGTGAATATGAGACTCGAGGCAAGATGGCGGAGGAGTAGCAGACTGAAATGAAATCAGATCCCAGGAGTTCAGCTAGATGGGTACTGAACACCTACAAACTCAACAGGAGATAGAAAAGAAGCAAAGCAGCAATTCTAGGAGCAGAAATACGACCACTTTCTGAAAGGTAGTAAGTGTGGAGAAGTGAATCCGAAATGATGGGAAGATAGACCATGGCGGGAGGGGCCGGATCCCAGGAAGCAGTGGAGCAGTGAAGGAAAGAATCCAAAGTTTTAGATTCTGCCCCACTGTGGGACATCACTCCAGAGGCTCAGTTTGGGGGTGGAGCCCTCACGGGGACAGTGTGGTCTCAGGTCCCGCAGGTAACAGAAAGATCGCGGATGTCTGAGTGCGGCAGAGCTCCCAGGGATTGGAGCGGGGAAGCCAGCTACAGAGATGGAGGCAAGGAGTGAGCTTTCAGCTCAGGGTTACCTTAAACTGTGATCCAAGGGACAGTCGGAAAACTGCTCTTTGAGCAGGGACCCCACAGGTTGCTGATCCAGGGAGACTCACCTTTCTCCTCCAAGCAGTGCAGCAGGAATCTGCTGGAATTGGAGACTCCAAATGGGGCTGTGCACCAGAGAAAAACATGCTAGGTCACAGGCTGGGTGAGCTCGGAGTGTCCGGAGAACAGGGAGACCGGAGTGATTGACCACTTTTCTCTGGGGCCGCACTGAGGAGTGGGGCCCCAGCTCTCGGCTACTCCAGAGTGGAGACTGGAAGGCTGCCATTTTCATTCCTGTCCTCCAGAATCTACGGAAAGCGTTCAGGGAACAAAAGCTCCCTAGGACAAACCCGAGCAGATTACTTAGCCTGGTTCCGGGCAAGGGCAGTGCAATTCCGCCTAGGGCAATGACATTTGAGAATCACTGCAACAGGCTCTTCCCCCAGAACATCAGCAAGAACATCCAGCCAAGACCAAGCTCACAGATCAAGGAGAACAGCAGAATTCCAGAGGAGGGGAAAGCAAAGCATGGAATTCTCCCCATGGTCCTTTAGTCTTGCAAAGTTAAATTATATTTGTTTTAATTTTACTTTTTCTTATTCTATTTTTTTTAACTTTTCCACTTTCATTTTTTAACATTTTTTAACCAGTTTATCTTAATAATACTTTCCTGAAAAAAAAAATCTTTTTAAACCTTCATTATTATAGTCATATTTTATCCTTCATTGTTTTTAACCTTATTTTTTGTATACATATTGGGTTATTGTTTTTTCTAAAAAAATTTTGGGATACAATTCCTTCTAATAGATCAAAATATACCCTAAATCTAGCATAGGGCTTTGTTCTAGTCTCCAGCATGAGCACATTCTCTCCACTTTTTTTTTCTTTTTCCAACCAACTTATCTTATCAATTCCTTTTTTAGAATTTTTTTAAAATTTTCATCTTTACAATCATATTCCATCCCTTCATCATGCTTACCCTTATTTTTGTATATATATGTTTTTCTTTCATTAAACTTTTGGGAGGTAGATTCTTCTAAAGACCAAAATATACCCCAAATCAAGTGGGTGGCTCTGTTCTATTCACTATATATATATATACATACATACACACACACACAAATATATATATATGTATGTGTATATATGTATATACATATATATGT
This sequence comes from Mustela nivalis, assembly GCF_964662115.1. Taxonomy (NCBI): domain Eukaryota; kingdom Metazoa; phylum Chordata; class Mammalia; order Carnivora; family Mustelidae; genus Mustela; species Mustela nivalis. Next base: position 70,583,599 of record NC_139027.1, on the reverse strand, counting down.
AAAACTTTTATATAAATATATATATAATTATAATTATGTAATTTTCCCACTTTTTCCCCCTTTCTTCTCCCCCCGATTTGGGGTCTCTTCTGAATTGGTTAGCATACATTTTTCTGGGGTCTTTGCCACCGTTTCAGTATTCTTACTCTCTTGTTCATATATTCCTATCTGGATAAAATGACAAGGCATAAAAACTCACCACAAACAAAAGAATGAGAGGCAGTAGCAACAGCTAGGGATCTAATCAATAGGACATTGGTAATATGTCAGATCTAGAGTTCAGAATGATTCTCAAGCTGATAGCTGGGCTCGAAAGAGGCATGGAAGATATTAGAGAAACCTGTCTGGAGAAATAAAATCCCTTTCTGGAGAAATAAAAAACTAAAATCTAATCAAGTTGAAATTTAAAAAGCTATTAATGAGGTACAATAAAAAATGGAGGCTCTTAGTGCTAGGATAAATGAGGTAGAAGAGAGAAATAGTGATATAGAAGACCAAATGATGGAGAATGAAGAAGCTGAGCAAAAGAGAGACAACTACTGGAACATGAGGGGAGAATTTGAGAGAGAAGTGATACTGTAAGATGAAACAATATTAAAATAATTGGGGTTCTAGAATAAGAAGAAAGAGAGAGGGGGTAGAAGGTATAGTGGAGCAAATTATAGTAGAGAATTTCCCTAATATGGCAAAGGGAACAAGCATCAAAATCCAGGAGGCATAGAGAACACCCCTCAAAATCAATAAAAATTAGATCACACCCCAACATCTCATATTAAAACTTACAAGTCTTAGCGACAAAGAGAAAATCCTGAAAGCAGCCCAGGACAAGAAGCCAATAACATACAATGGTAAAAATATTAGACTAGCAGCAGAATTATCCACAGAGACCTGGCAGGCCAGAAAGAACTGGCATGATATATTCAAAGCATTAAGTGAGAAAAAATATGCATCCACGAATACTATATCCAGCTAGGCTATCATTGAAAACAGAAGGAGAGATACAAAGATTCCAGGACAAACCAAAACTAAAAGAATTTGCAAACACCAAAGCAGCCCTATAGGAAATATTGAAAGGGGTCCTCTAAGCAAAGAGAGAGGCTAAAAGTAGTAGACCAGAAAAAAACAGAGACAATAAACAGTAACAGTCACCTTACAGGCAATACAATGGCACTAAATTCATATCTTCCAATAGTTACCCTGAATGTAAATGGGCTTAATGCCCCAATCAAGAGATACAGGGTATCAGAATGGATAAAAAACCAAAACCCATCAATATGCTGTCTATAAAAAACCTCATTTGATTCCCAAAGACACCTCCAGATTTAAAGTGAGGGGGTGGAGAACCATTTACCATGCTAATGGACATCAAAAGAAAGCTGGGGTGGCAATCTTTACATCAGATCAATTATATTTTAAGCCAAGGACTATAATAAGAGCTGAGGAAGGATACTATATCATACTCAAAGGGTCTTTCCAACAAGGAGATCTAACAGTTTTAAATATCTATGCCCCTAATATGGGAGCAGCCAAGTATATAAACCAATTAATAACAAAATCAAAGAAACACATCGACAGTAATACGATAATAAAGAATTTGTGGTATATGTGTGTGTGTGTGTGTGTGTGTGTGTGTGTGTGTATGTGTGTGTGTATACACACATACAATGGATATTATACAACCATCAAAAATGAAATCTTGGGGAGTCTGGGTTGCTCGGTGGATTAAGCCTCTAAGCCTCTGCCTTCAGCTCAGGTCATGAACTCAGGGTCCTTGGATCGAGCCCTGTATCCGGCTTTCCGCTCAGTGGGGAGCCTCCTTCCCCTTCTCTTTCTGCCTGCTTCTCTGCCTACTTGTGATCTCTCTCTGTCAAATAAATAAATAAAATCTTTTTAAAATGTTTTAAAAATGAAATCTTGCCATTTGTAGTGATGTGGATGGAACTAGAATGTATTATGCTAAGTGAAATAACTGAAACAGAGAAAGACAATTATCCTATGATCTCCCTGATATGAGGGATTTGAGAGGCAGAGTTGGGGGTTTGAGGGGTAGGGAAGGAAAAAAATGAAACAAGGTGGGAGCGGGAGGGAGACAAACCAAAAGAGACTCTTAACCTCACAAAACAAACTGAGGGCTGCCGGGGGGAGGAGGTAGGGAAAGGGTGGTTGGGTTATGGACTTTTGGGAGGGTATGTGATATGGTGAGTGTTGAGAAATGTGTAATTCTGACAATTCACAAACCTGTACCCCTGGGGCAAATAATACATTATATGTTAATAAAATAATAATTTAAAAAATAGAAACTGTAAATATTCTCAAACACACCCCTCCCATATTGACAGAACAGCAAGTCATTTCAATTATATAAATTATAAAGCTTGCTAAACTTTCTTGCCAAAGGATAATTACAAGTTAGAAGAACCCATTTCAAATTCTTATTCTCTGGGATTAAATGTGATTGTGTCTGGCAAATTCTCATGAATATTGTATTAGCAAAACCAGCAGTAATTTCACTGGACATGTACTGATATTTCAGCATTGTATCTTGCTTGAAATAGATAACTGGCTCACATACAATTTCAAAAATCTATTATGAGAATATCAGTAACAAGGCATTTATAATTTAATGAGGTCTTTCCATGGATTCATTAAATAAATAGTGACAAAGGTAATTATTGATTTTTTCACAAAATCTCATTTCTGAATAAGGATTATATTATTAAACCAAGTTAAAAAGAAACATGAAAGGTGACACTGGAAAGGAACTAGAAAGTTCTAACAAGTGGCACCATAGTTTCATGCACCTTTTAGTTCCATCTATAATCACATATTCACTTGAAAAATATTTATTTTAACCAGGAATATGATTTAATGGTATACTTGTTATCTTGGGCATACTTCAAGAAAGAGGTGGCTGTATGTTAAAGATGCTGGTCTATTTCAATCTGTATGCATACAAAATAGGTAAAACAGAATACAGAAATGTACAGATTTATCCTATCTGTGGCATACAGATATGTCCACTGATTTTTTTTTTCTCCTATTCTGGGGATGTTATGTAGAATTGTATGGCTCAAGGGAAACAACCAAAAATGAAAAACAAAAGCTTCCATTAGTTTTATGTGTTTATCATACTTTTAGAGTATCAAAGTACAAACAAGATGAACAAGGGTGCAAGCCAGAATGGCATATGGATCAGCAAGGACACTTGCTTCTGGTCTATAAGCTTCTGTTGTGCAACACGATACAGTCCTATACCCCAGGGACTCACTTTGGGTAAAACCTGACAATGCCTTCAAATATACTGAATGCTTGCGCTCATTTCAGAATATGGAACCAACTCCCAGGGTCCAATTTTACATCGTCAACTGAAATGGGGGTTAGGCTGAATGTTGTATTTTGTTCCTCCAGAGACTGATCCTCACCAGGGAACAGAGCTTTTAGGGCCTGAGGGGGACTCTGGGGCCTAAAGTCACTGTTGCCAGAATAACTAACACCTTAGAGTGTGTCAGACAGCCACCTGTGCTCTCACCTCGAAACAAACAGATGGGTTCGGAGAATTGCTACTTTAACCCAAACACATTTCCAAATGAAGGACTAAGAGGTCTCCCTACCTGATAGAGACTGTGTTTACCAATCTAGATATATTTTTGCTCTAGTTCTCTCAACCTGGCACTGAGCTGGAACTGCACTACCCCCACCCCCTAAATAAAACACACACATCATCATCATCATTTCAAGAATAAGAAGGTACTGCTACCTTGTCTCCCACTTTCCCCACTGAATAATATTTTTTATTCATTTAGCTGATAAAAAAATGGAATATATGACATGCATCTTGCATTGGGCTAGGTGTGCAGACAGTGCAAACATGTAAAGTGCATTCTCTGTCCCACAGGAAGTTTTCAGTCAAATCAAGAAGACAAGTCATACATGCAAATATTCACACCCGGAAACCAGTTGAGGGAGCAGCAAGGAGGAGCAGGGTGCACTGTGAGGAACTGCTCTCAAGTGCCTCAGGGAGCCTCTGAATGTGTCACAGGAGCAAATCAGCATGCAAACAACTGTAATACAGCTAGTGGATACCAAACACACTCACGGACACAGGAGATATCTTGTCGCCTATCTTCCAGGGGGTTGCATCCCAGAGCGCTGGCGTGCAATCCATTGAGCTCTAGATGATTTATCACTTAAAACTCCCAGCCAACCTGAAGACTGAGTGCTACTTTTTTTCCTGTTTACTCAGAGTTTAAAAACAATGTGTCCCAAAATCATAATGCTAAGAAATATCGGTGCTGGGACCGGATCATGACGGAGGGGCTTTCTGAAAAAGAATGACTTCAAAGGTGTCCATGTTCTGGGAAAAGACCTTGAAGCCAAAGCATGCTCAGAGAGCTGAGTCAGGAAGAAGACAGGAGCAGCAAAGTGCATCTTTCTTTTTGGCTAATCACATCTCATAGCACCACACAGCAAGGAATCAGAAGTGGGAGAGATCATCAGTGATGTCCCTTTAGAAAAATCTCAGTTAGGGGTAATACCTTTTAGAAAGCAGTACTTTCAGTTTCCTATCAAATCTCTCTTATGGGTAGTATGCTTTTTCCAATCCATCCCCATTCTACAGAACTGGAAAGTTCCTTTGATTCCATGAAACTATATCCTGGACAGTGATACTATCTTCTTTGAGGCTTATTCTCATCTCTTGGTCCTGAGAGTATCTAATACTCTGTGACAATCCTCTCTCCAGTACTTCTGTAGGGGTTAGTTTTTATGCATCTGTTTTAATGTCTCTACTATATTATAAAGAGCCTGAGGGTAGGAAAAAAAAGACTGACTTACGCCTCACTGTATCCTTCACAGCACTTTGCAGACCACCTGTACATGTGTGATTTTCCAAAACTCTTTCACATACAATTTTCTTTTTTGGAGATGTAATATCACATATCATAAAATACGCCCTTTTAAATTACATGCGTCAGTGATTTTAGTATATCCACAAGGTTGTGCAACCATCACCAGTGTTTAATTTCAGAACATTTTCATCACACTGCCATTTCTTCTTGATGAGATAAGGCACAGAAAGTTGTTAGCACTCTCAATGGCTACTCAGCACCTATGAGCTATATTATCATTATTGCTCCTAGTATTATTATTCTTACATTTGGAAAACAATGTTTTGCTCCCTAGCAGGTTGATGGATATTAACTAAAATAATGTTTGAATTAGATAGCCATTACACTTTAGTTAGGACACACAGTCTCTCACTGATCTTCACACCTGTGAAACAGCATGCCTATTTTATAAATGGGGAAGCTAAAGCTCAAAAAGGCTGAGACTTGACCAAAGTCAGAGCATCCAGGTGGCTTAAGGGAGATTATTCTAAAATCGAATCATACTCACCTGTGGGCTACAATGTCTTGCCATTGTTTGTACTGAGGCAGAGACTGCTTGATTAGGCGATCTCTATGCCTCCTCCCATTTCAATGATACTATAACTATGAAAAGCCTACACGAAAGGCCAAGCACATGGTGTGTGAGTGCGCACATACACACAATTTAGAAAATACTAGGTAGCTTTTTGAAATACACGAAAGATGCTGAAATCTGAATGTGAGTTTTAGTTTTTTTCAAAATACATAAAATAGATGAATAGTATTTTATTATATGTTTATATCTGGAATTCTCTAATTTAAGAAGGGCAGGGTGAGTATACCACTAGGTCAGAGTAACCTGGCATACCTTTGTAAATCACATGTGTTCTTTCCTAAGAAATTATGACTTCTTACTCCAGCAGGGATGGTGGGACTCATCTTTAGGAGCAAGAACTTTTGCCTTGCCAGGTCTGTAGGACTTGATGTGGCTAAGTGAGAAGGGTCAAAGAGTTCTTCTGAGGACAGATAGACAAGGAGTTCTGAGTTCAAAGGACAACACCAAGTGTTTTTAATGCCTCCCTTTTCCCATACTATCTGTCTTTAGAGGAAATTAAATCAAGTATCAAAACAATATAGATGATTAAGTGACTGACTCATATATCTTTGGAAAAGGTAGTAGCTTAATGTGGATATTTGGAGATTGTCTCTATTTTGTTCATTTCACCAGTTGAATCAAAACTAAATTATCCTTTATATTTGGAAAGACCTTCTTGAACCCTTATGAAGTTCTCCATAGTGGCCATGGGTTCAGAGATGTCATCAAGCCTTTCTCATTGTACTTACCTGTGGTTTAAAAAGCACAGCTCTACATGATATCATGCACAATGAAGAATGAAAAAAAAGCTACTGATGCCCTTGGGAATCAAAATCATCTCATTGGCATCATTAATTCTGTATTCCCATCCACTGAAATGGCAACCATCACCAAGTAGAAATATTCATATTTAAATGTGCCCTTATATATAAAGAATGTGTTCTATGATGAAGCATCTCCCCCTAAAGAACAATCTTAAAAGTCCAGAAATCAAACAAAGCAAAAAACAGTCACTGACTGTTGGACTATGCAAGGTTCATAATTTTTCGCTGGTAATGTCTCCAGTTTGAATACTTAGCAGATGGCATCTGACATAGCTTTGAGACAAATTCCTCAGAGCTGTACAAGAAAAGCTAAGATTCACACTGGCTAAAGTTTAGATTCAAAGTGCAATGGGATGATCAGATATAGCTTCTGGGTTTTTTTTTTTTAAGTTTTTGATTTCTTTTATTACTGTTGTTTTAAAACTCTTGGTTGGGTGTTAAATTAGCTTTGCTCACATTTTACAGTCATTCAGAAAACTGTATGCAATAAACATTGTGTTTCAAATACTGATTAAAACCACAACCTTTGTTTCTCTGCTTTTCTCTGGTTCCTTGTCTTTGGGCCATTACACTGCTTATTATTACCTTTGCGAGGAACCAGATAGAAAAAGGACATTCAGCTCTATCAATTCTGCTAGTTGTTGGCATTTCTGTGTAAAAATGTTTTTTTCTATAAAAAAGGCTTGGGATTATTTGTGGATTTCATTTATTTGTTGTATCCCAGGACCATCATTTTTGTGGAGAGCTGACTATATAATTACAGTCGGCTCTAATGTTCCAAATTTCCATAGCACAGAGTACCACATTTTTCAGACAAATAGACAAAACATTTTTGGATGGTGATTTTAGTCCTCTGTATGATAAATGTTACTTCAGTAACTAGGTTTTAAAGTAAAATAAAATTAGCCTTTGTATTTTTTTAAGTATTAAAAAATATCAAGAGATAAACGCAATTATTTTTAATGCTTTAGTTGATGAATGTTTACGAACTATACATGAAATGAAAAGGTCAGTATGGAAGGTATAACATATTTTAAAGTTGTGTTTGGTGAATCGTGACTTGCAACCAGAAAAATAATAACGAGATAATATTTTCAAGTGTATTTGATGGATTGACTTTTTACTAATGCTGTCTTGGTTTTCACAAGCCTCAAGTAGAGCCCTAATTGAAATGCATTCCAAGAGAAAAGCTGACAGTGCTACTTTTTTCCTTTTCTTTCTTACTGACTTCTAGTCCAGGACTACCTGTCTGACATCTTTGGAAAAAGCAAATGTGTGCATATGGGAAGAGAAAAGCATTTGCCAAAGACTATTTTCTATAGAATCAGCAAGGCTCTATTATTTCCAGCGTAGCAAGTAAGAATTTCTGCAGGCTTCAAAAATGAATCTATGTTTATGTGTGTGGTTTTGGCACAACAAAGATTTCAGAAGAGCATATGGAATCTGTAAGAGTGAAGCTCCTGAGGATTATCATCTTTCTTCAAACACTAATATTACCACAAAAATAAAGTATAAAATAAATAAAATAATGTTGAGAAATGTTTACCAAGTGCCTGTAAGTGAAGTGTACTTCTCAAAACAATGTACAAAACAGTGTACTTCTCAAAAACATTTTGCCTAGGGCTCAAAAATTTTTAAATGTATTTGTTGGTTGTGTTTATTTTTTAATTTTTTTCAAATATTTTATTTATTTTTTGGAAGGGAGAGCGGGAGTGAGAGAGAGAAAACATTGGGGCGGGGAGCAGACGCCATGCTGGGTGGGGAACTGAGGCAGGACTCCATCCTGAGACCCCAGGATCATGACCTGAGCCCAAGGCAGACATTTAACTGACTCAGCCACCCAGGTGCCCATGTTGGTTTTTTTTAAATACATTCATTTCCCTTAACTACATGACTTTCTAGCATAAATGATACTCAAATCTTGGAAAAATCTTAACATATGAGTTTTGTCCTCAACAATCTTCCATTCATTCATTCAACAAATACAAACAGACTTCTTACTATGCAGACATTCTGCTAAGTTCTGAAGAAATGGTGGTTAATAAAACCACCACTCCAACAAACAAAACCACTACTGCCAACGTGAAGCCTAACACTTGAATCATCTCTTTCTACATTAAAATTTATATTAGCATATAAAGTGTACTAAGTGTCAAAAAGGAAAAGAGCAGGGTGTTAAGAGAGGCACTGAGTGGTTAAGGAAAGCCTCTTTGAGGAGCTAAAGATGAGAAGAAATCAATAATGTGAGAATAAGAGTTTGTCAGGCAGAGGAGAGTGTGTGCACAGGCCTCAAGGAACAAAAATATGTGGGTATAAAGACAGATGCTTTTATGTACAAATGTAGAAAAAAGTATAAATATATGGGTTCTTCACAGAAACAGATATGTCAATTATATGAATATAGGTAGGTATTATCCAAAAAGTTAATCTAGGAGGTAAAAATGGGTTTTGAAATTACATATAAGAAAACAAAAATCTATCATTTGCACAAATAAAGCAATTGGAAAATAGATAGCTAACCATACTTAAAAGATCTTCCAATCTAACAATGGAAAAATATTGATACAAATGTAGAACTGAACAGTATGCATCTTGACATTTGTCTAGTTGTTTGTTCCTAAGTTTCATTTATCAATGTGCTTTATGAAATACAATATATACAGACTTTTTGAATCCACAGGGACTCACCGCATTTTCCAAAAGTTTTTTCTACAATGTCAAAAATGATTCATCATTCTATGCTTATATTTCAAAGCTAATATAACACATTTAGTTTCTTTGTGCATAGAATGTCTTGTTAACTTATTTCTCTAGAGAGCCCTTTTATCTTAAGATGTAACAAGAGTTCTCTGTGCACTTTCCACCTTACACATACTGTTTGAAACTACTAGATTGGTTTTTTAAGTACCCTCCATAAACTAGTTAAAGAAGGAAGTTTTCAACTTTGACCCTTTTACCTCCCTGTTCACCTAGAAGAGAGAAGGAACAAGGTTCAATATCCATGTCCCTAAAATATACTTCTCCAGGCAATGAACTTCAAACAAGAGGAGGAATTCGCCCAATTCTACTTCCAGAAAATTTTCAAATAAATGAAGTAAAAAATGAGTTTTTCCTATTATTTGGCCAAAATCTTTATTATTATTATTTTTTGAATTTAAAAAAAAAAGATTTTTATTTATTTATTTGACAGAGAGAGATCACAAGTAGGCAGAGAGGCAGGCAGAGAGAGAGGAAGGGAAGCAGGCCCCTTGCTGAGCAGAAAGCCCGATGTGGGACTCGATCCCACACCCCGAGATCATGACCTGAGCTGAAGGCAGTGGCTTAACCTACTGAGCCACCCAGGCACCCTGGCCAAAATCTTTAAAGACAAAAACACACGAAGTACTCAACTATAAATAATTCACAAACATGTTGAACCTGACATGAATGTTCATTGCTGTCTTTTAAATAAATAAATAAAATAATGTTGTTCCCCGAGGTCAGCCCTTCTTACTGTTTACCTATTAGAGCCAGAGGATATTCTGCGAAGACTATGGATTCGGATAACAGGGTGAAGATAGACTGCAAGGTAGATATCTGGAATGAAGTCAAATTATCAGCTCTCTATAAAGGAACAGATGCCATCCCTCCCTTTCCTCCTCACTGCTTTGTCACACTAGCCTTTCATTTCTATGAATGTGTCATGTTCTGCCCATCCTAGGATCTTGGCTGTTCTGTTTCTGTCTGGCTACCTCCTTCCTTGCTTCCCTATCTTCAAATAATGGATCCCCTATGTTTTGGGGGAAAAAGAACCTTGAGGACTTCAGGATGGAGGTAGGCATCAAATCTGCTCAGCGAAAGCACAAGGCTTATCTATGGAAATGCCATTTTTTGGAGCAAAAACTGATTAATGTTCACCCCCTGAAGTACAAAAGACACTTAAAGGTCTGTCCTGACAGTACTTGAAAAGCCAGTGCCATATAGGAAGGCCAAGTCTCGTGTGATTAACGGTACTGTTCAAAGGACTTGCGTTATCTGTGACCAACATTTAATCATTAAATACCACAGCAAGATTGATAAGCTATGATCTCACGTCCAACTTAAACACATACCTTGCCAAACAAGTACACTCCTTCAAAATGAACACAAACAAAAGCAAACAGAGAAGGTAAAAATCCACTGAGAAATTAATCATTAATATCATTGTAAAGGCAAATGGGAACTATAGCTAATTTCTTCACAGTTTTGTAATATCAGTGCCAAGCTTCTCAAATGAGAGTGGATATAGAGGAATGGCTATAGTTGACAGCAGACACATGATGATGGAGGTGGTGATGGTGAGAATAGCTAGCCTGCTTGAATACTTGCTATGTGTCAGGCACTCCTTCTAAGCAGTTGATAGGAGATACTGTATTAAAATACACAATATTATTTCCAGTTATTTGATGAGGAAGCAGAGTCTCAATACATTTAATGACTTAACCCTAAGCACCTGCCTAATAAATGTGAGAGCTGTGTTATTGTGTCAAGCAATGTGGTTCCATATTGTGTAAGCTCAACCATAACAGTGTGCCTCTCAAAAGGAGTCCAACGTGCTAAGGAGAGATTACCATTTAGGTATGGTATCAGTAAGCCTCTTGGGAAGAGAGAGATGTCAACATCCTTCTCTTGTATATACCAAGTAATGTACTGATTATTTTGCAAACCTTCATTCCTTTAATCCCCTCAGTAACTCATATTTGTCAGTCTTACAATCACTATGTTGAGCATGTTTGAAACTCAAAGCAAGTAGGAGAATTCTCTGAAGTCAGAACTAAAATATCATCAAGTTACATCCAACACAGGCCTATCTAGTTTCAAACTCGTGTTTTGCAACCATTTCATGCTATTTGCTTCTGTACTTTCTTCAAGACCCAGTGGAAATAAAGAGACTGCAAGAGGGTATCCTGGGGCCTCTAATCCCTTATCATTTTGTAAGGCTCTGAACACTGCCAAACTTGCCAAGGTAAGAGTGGGTAGAGCACAGCAACTCTTCTTTCATGGGCATTAAATTTGTCCAGTTCAGAATTGCTAGCAAGCTAAATCTTCAGCTGCACGAGGGACGGAGTAGATTTTCTCATACTTCAGTAGCCCGCTGAATATAAATGGAAGCATAATACCTTTTAGGTTTAGTTATAAGTCTGAATGTCACCAGCTGCTCAAAAAATTTACAAAATTTTTTCCCCACTTGTCTGCAGGCCTGTTTTTCTCTAACATTCCCCCCCCCACCCACCCATAGCTAATGGATTTCTTTAAATCATTTTAGTGCTAGTTGTCATTTTGGGAAGATGTGCTTCAAAGTTCCAATCAAATCCAATAGACTATGTCATCACCATAACAAAGCCAGTCATTATGTTTTTTGCTAAACAGAATGTCACTTGGGTGGAAAGGAAATGAGAAAATTAGTTGTAGTTTCCCCTAATGATATACCTAATATTTAAGGAAAAATATTAATAAGTTTCCAGCAGATTAAGTCTTCCAAATGTCACAATCAATAATCAAATAATATAGATCCTGAATTTTATAACCATTTTGCATGTATCAAAAAAAGCTTTGTAGAGTACTGTTATATGAAGCAGTTAAATGGTTTTAGAAGAAATAAACTTTTATTATTTTTATATCACAATAATACAGATAACTTAATAAGTAGTGTTGCTGAACTTTGAAATACAAATTGACCCAAAGGAAGTATTTTTCTATTGTAATTTTCAACTTAGTTAACTTTCCACATCATGATTAGAAATGTTATTAGTATGGGATCCAGAGGGAGACAAACCATAAGGACTCTTAATCTCACAAAACAAACTGAGGGTTGCTGGGAGGTAGCGGGGGATGGAGAGGGTGGCTGGGTTATGGACATTGGGGAGGGTATGTGAAATGTGAGTTCTGTGAAGTCTGTAAGCCTGATGATTCACAGACCTGTACCCCTGGGGCAAGTAATAAATTATATGTTAATAAAAATAATTAATTACAGAAAAAAGAAATGATATTAGTCTTGTTTCTTATTCTATCTCACTTAACCCCTCTCTTTAAAATATAATGACCATGGTTCAAATCCTTTTAACACTCTCCTTCCATGAATATTTAGTTTTCTATTAATAAATCAAAATTCTTCAAATTGTTTAATTTTTATCTTAGTTGTTTGAAACTAGCCTCTTAATCACTGTCATCTTCTCTTTCTCCCTAAGCATATAGGCATGGGTCGAGTTTTCAGTGACAGCACTTTTAATTTAGGCTAATTTTATCCAAGATATTGCCCAAGAGTGTCAGCTCTGTGAGACTACTTCATGCAAGGAAACAAAGTTAATACCCATGCTGCACTAAAACCTGAACAAAAAAATAACTGAAATTCTTTCTCTTCAAGCAAAGAGCATACTTTGATGTCAACAGAAAGAGGGAAGAATATTTCATATTGGCTATGGTAGCATTCAAATTAACAACTAACAAGTAACAGTCTATGATTAAGTCACAAGATTCAACAATTACATTTAATGATAGGTGAGTAAGAGATGTGGGAAGCTTTTAAGCTTGGACAAAAATGCAACAAATAGGGGCGCCTGGGTGGCTCAGTGGTTTAAGCCACTGCCTTTGGCTCAGGTCATGATCTCGGGGTCCTGGGATCGAGTCCCGCATCGGGCTCTCTGCTCAGCGGGGAGCCTGTTTCCTCCTCTCTCTCTCTCTCTCTGCCTTCCTCTCTGCCTACTTGTAATCTCTCTCTGTCAAATAAATAAATAAAATCTAAAAAAAAAAATGCAACAAATACAAACCTAGCACAACTGGTTTGGTGACATTAAGCTTCTGATTAGTCTTCTTAGTAAAAATTAAATTATTCCATATTCCCTTAAAATAATAATATAATTTCCCACTTTGATTAACTCTATCAGGTATCTCAAAATTTGTTCTTACAATTTATTTCAACCAAAAAACTGCTATAAAAAGAAATTATGAAAACATTTCTAGAGAGATTGACAAATTTACCTCCTAAGTTTAAACACCATCAAAACATTTTATTTTTATTTTTGTTTTTAGTGCGGCATTGAGCTTAAATTGTCATTATGTCCAATCTCTGCTACAAGAGCTGAACTGTTTTGTTTTCCTAACAAAAATTACATGGACATTAGTAGAGACCACCAAAATGCACTGGTTATGGAAGACATGCCATTAACATACACAATATATGATTATCAATTCAAAAAGTAGCCAATATTGAAGTTATTCAAATAAATGCACACAAAAAAGAGAAATTCAGTATTAACACCTATAAACATCTTTCAATATCAAGAGGTTTGTCATGATGTCTTACACACTCACACCCAGCTGAGTATTTCACAAGTATTATTGAATTTTTAACCATTCTTAAGCCACATCTTAATTTTAATCCAACTTATTTATTTATTTATTATTTGATTTTTTAAAATAATCCCCCCATTTTCATTCTCTTGCTAGCCAAAATTCCTCTAAGAGTTTTAATAGTGAAATGCTGTCCCTCACTCTATCCAGCTGGAAATTATAAAAGGTACATTTCTGCCATCTCTTTCATCTTTAAAGAGACAGTAGGGGCTTTCTTAAAATTACTATGCTTATTTAACTTCTTACTGGCCTTAGAATTATTCTACCAAAAATACTATTGCATGTTACTTCATAGGACACATTTTTTCAAACCCAATGACTACAACAGAAATACTATGCAAATTGTCAATCCCTTAAAAAATAGAATAACTACAATCCCAGCTATCCACCTAGCTATGTTCATGCACTGTTACAGACCTGAAACTGATGAAGAGGTACAGAAATAACAAATTTTAAAACCAGAAGTAATCAAATATAAAAGTCTCTTGGCCTAGACAATTTATGCCTCAGTTATTAATAATTTCTATAATAATATCAGCAATAAGCTTTAATTGTCAATGAGCACTTCATATGCTCCCAGTTTAATCTTTTTAAATATAGCACTGAACACAGCTCTGGCTAATAATGGTCACAAAATAAATATTTACTGAATATGACTGAATTCTCACATTAACTCTGAGAAGCAAATGTTATTATTACCATCATTTTATAGATAAAGAAACTCTGGCATTAAATGCTTGGTCACATGCCCCAAGTCACTCTGCTAATTAGTTGAAGAATGAAGACTTGAATCCAAATCTTTTATTTTAACTACTACAGTGCTATACTGCCTTTGGTGGAAAAAAAATCACAGAAATAGATAATTCCCAGAGACAGAACCTGCTTTAGAATAAAGATAATTATAGATAACACCCACCTAACTTCATAAAATTAGAACTTCCTCATATAAAGGTGAGTGAAATGTAGCATCCCCCCCAACAAATCCCTGTTCCATAGGCCAATTTATATTATAATCATAGGTTATAAAAATCTAACTGACATAGTCCCTACATGTATTCATTAGCATGTAAATGAATAACCCATTATGACAAAGATGGCTGCTTCATTGTAGCACCATTAACTGAGTCAGTTCCTGTGTGACAATTAATACAATAACAGATTTTAGCTTTACAGTTCTGAGGTAAGGATTATTATGATCATTTTACAGATGAGGATATGTGGCCAAAAATTACACCATAACTAAGTATAAACCTAGGACTCAAGCTAGGCTCTTTCTGACTTCAGATGCCAGTGCATGACTATGTTGGGTGTATATCAATGCCATGATGTTTCAAAAGTAGTCAATCTGTTGACATGTAACATTAGGATAAATGAGGACAAATAATATGAATCATTAAGACAAATTCTATAAAGATATTTGATAAATTTAACATGATTCTTGATTTTTAAAAAAATTCACTGAGTTAAACTAGAAATAGAAGAATATTCCTTGGCACAATAAGAGCAAATCTATCTTAAATTTACTGCCAACATCACAGTTAACACTAAAAGCACTTCCATTTAAGTAAGAAATATATTTTTACATTATCACCATTATGTTTTAGCTTTGTTTTAGGCATGTCAATCAGTATGACAGGAAATGGAAAAATAGTTTTAAATTATTGGAGGAAAAGGAGGAAAACAATCCCATACTGGCTGTTACCAAACCGAAACTACACTGTTGGATACAAAAACAGGCATTTCAAATAGCATAAAGGGCTAATCTTCAAAAAACTCTTCTAAGAATGAGGCAACTAATCACAAATGCATACATCCTCGCAAGGAATAGTAGGAGATGTTCAGCAAAATACTTCAGAATGAAAAAGAGAAACGTGAGTTTCATAAAAATATATGAACATTTTTTGACAAATGATCGTAAATGTTGACTCTGGATGATGGGTTCACTGAAGTTTATTATGTTATTTTCTCTTCTTATGCTAGCAAATTTCCATGATAAGAATAAGAATGAACAATGAATGGTAGCCTGAGCACCAAGGAAGCTGTAACTTTTGTCCCTAACTAAAGTTGAACTAAAGTTGACCTTGAACGACTTACTTGACAACTCTGTTGTCTCCGTCTCCATTTCCTCATTTGGCTAAACATCTCCATTTTCTAAATCATCCTTTTCAGGTGTAAGATTCTATGCTATGCTATGCTATGCTATGCTGGGCTGGGCTATGCTATGCTAAGCTATGCTATGCTATGCTATGCTATGCTATGCTATGTTATGCTATGCTATGCTATGCTATTCCATGCTGTGCTAAGCTATGCTATGCTATGCTATGCTGTGCTATGCTATTCTATGCTATGCTATGCTATGCTATGTTATGCTATGCTATGCTATGCTATTCTATGCTGTGCTGTGCTATGCTATTCTATGCTATGCTATTCTATGCTATGCTATGCTATGGTATGCTATGCTATGTTGTGCTATGCAATGCTGTGCTATTCTGTGCTATGCTATGCTATGCTGTTCTATGCTATGCTATGCTATGCTGTGCTATGCTATGCTATGCTATGCTATGCTATGCCATGCTATGCCATGCTATGCCATGCTATGCCATGCTAAGCTATGCTATGCTATGCTATGCCATGCTAAGCTATGCTAAGCTATGCTATGCTATCCCATACTACCCCATCCCATCCCATCGCATCTCATTCCATTCCACTCCACAGACCCTTCTCAATTTTCACATACCTTAATATATTTTCCCTCATAACAGTTCAATTTGTGAGACCCAATGCTAAGCAATAAAGGAACATTTAGCCAAAAGCAGACAAAAAGAAAAAAAAAACCCTAATCAACAAAAGGGACATTGTTATAACTTCTGAATAACACCCACCTGTTTGCTAAAATTTGTGATTGTTTATTTATCCTATAAAACAAAACAAAACAAGGAAAGAAAATGAAAACAACCAAATCTGGTTTTCACCAGGAGGCTGAGATGTCCTGCCAATAACTGCTGCAATGGACGGGGGTGAAGACCCTACACTCAGCTGGTTCTCCATCAGGATTGCAGCTGCATTCACTTTCTTTGAGGCCAGAGAACTAGACTGAGATAGTAAAAATGTACCCACAGAACAATGTTTCACTTTTATTTTAGGGTGAGTTTATTTTCATTTATTGATGACCATACAGAATGATGCTCCCTGGGTTTCTGTTATATATAACCTATCAAAAATAAAGACAGTCCTGAACACAAAATAAAAATATATTCAGCATGATTATATTGACAATGGTTTTGATTTATATGCAATTACACTTCTGTGATGTTGATATAGTTACCACAATAAACCTATGTTTACTGTGTTAAGGGAAACCTTTGTCAAGCATAAGGGAGGTGGCATGGCCACCTGCAAGTTTCCCATTCTTTGTGTCAAGCTAAGGCAGATGTACAGCTCTTCCTTGAAGTGCAATGGGTTCACACGCCCGATAAACTCACTGTAATGTGAAAATATCCTAAGTTGAAAATGCATTTAAATACCCCTAACCTATGGTACATCAGAGCTTAGCCTAATCTACTTGAAACATGCTGCGAACACTTATATTGTTGTTGGAAAGAATCATCTAGCACAATGCCTGTTTTATAATAGTGTTGATTTTACAGGTAATTTATTGAATGCTGTACTGGAAGGCAGAAACAGAAGGCTTGTACATGGATCAGGTGTTCAGGAGCTGCAGCTCACTGCTACTGCCCAGCATCATGAGAGAGTATGGTACCACATATCACTAGTCCAGGAAAAGGTCACAATTCAAAATGTAAAGAACAGTTTCTACTGAATGTGCACCACTTTTGCATCATCATAAGGTGGAAAAATCGTAATCAGGGACAGCCTATATAATGCAAGAACAAGTAGGGCATAGAGAAAATCAATAATCACTGCCAAAAGAACACCCCTTAGCAATAAAGAATGTTGAGAAAGCAGACCTCTTATTTTGCCTAAATTTCAACATAAAAAAATAACTTCAAGTCTAACTCTCTTTCCAACTTTATATGTGGGGTATGTGTATGTGTATGTGTGTGTGTGCAAAATAATGTCTTGAGCAATAAAAAATTGGGTGGTAACTGAATAGAGATGCTATCAATTCCAGCATCACTTTTTGTCTTGTTTCTCCATTACTGGATAGTAGTGGTTACCAAATATAATTCAACAATGCAACTGAGTGAGTATTTTCCCCCAGGTTTTGATTTAAACTATAAAATGTGTATCGACTCCATCACATTACCAGTCATAAAAATGTTCAGCTGTTCCCCTATTGATAGTTTAAGAGAATGCCTGTAAGCTGAGTTTCCTTTTAAAATATCAGTGCTCTAAAAGATAAAACTGTTAATATCTTCTGCCTTTCATTTCCTTTCCAAAACTTATACCTTTGAATTTTCTCCCATTAGGTATAATGTTTTATTTCCATCATATTTGCCTGGATTATTTAAAACTTTAAGTTGCAAACAGCTATTTTTTTGAAGATTATAAACATAGGAAATTTATAGGATTTCGCTTGGTCCCTTATTTTAGATTGTTCCATGATGCACCGGGAGGCAACTGGCAAAAGAAGTAAGAGGGGCTTTGCCAATGACTCTTGAAATACTCATAAAACAACCAGAATCTTAGCACTGGAAAGTAGTCTTAGACCCAGACTCACCCCCTATTCAGGAAGCTATTCTCTGACAAAGGATACTTAAGTTCTACTTGAAACTTGCCAGTGATGTTACTACTTCTCAAAGCAGCCTATTCATTTTTGAAAATCCTTTTGAACCGAAAGTTACCTCTCTTTAATGTGTCTGCAGTAAGGATCAATACAGTGCAATCTGTATCCTTTTCCCATATGACAACCCTTCACCTTTTTGAAAACTGTTATCCAGTCTACGTTCTTCCATCCTCAGCTCAAGTCTTCCCCTAGAGACTCATTTTCCATTCTTTAACTATCAATCATTAAGAGAAGTTGTTTTTTTTTTTTTAACTGCTCACCCTTCACATGTATAGTTTGTTAATAAACTGAGACTCTCAAGAACCTTGACTTAAATACATAAGATGGATGCTGAACAGTGTACTCTCAACCTTCACTAAGGAATTATTCTTCCATCAGTATTATCTGTTTTTTTGTTTGTTTGTTTGTTTGTTTGTTTGTTTAAATCGCCATGCTCACTAGCTGCAGGTATGAGCATTTTGTAGCCTAAAATTCTCAGACCTGTGCACAGTGATCATTAGCAAGATATCTTCCCTGTATCTATTCTTATGGATTTTAAATTGCAATTACAGGACATTACCACCCCCTCCAGACCTTCCATCTGTGTCTTTTGCTCAACCCTTTTTCTTCATTCAAAATACTCCCAGCTCTGCTGTCTCAAAGCACGAACTCTCTTGTTTATCTTGGGCTCGAACTTCCTCAGATTCATATAAACCTTTGTATTGTATCTTTCTGGTTGGTGGAAAGATGAAATCTAAACAGGAGCCAGACAACTTCACTTTCTCTCTTCCCCTGTCATTACATCCTCTCAGCCAAGCAGATTCCTCCTTGTCCATCATTTTCCAGAAAACCAAAACAAACCCATATTACACAAGACTCTGCTTATTCTAACTTTAGACTTGATGATTCTCTTTCTTTCTCTCTCTCTCTTTCTATCGTATCATTTTTGGCTTTGCAAGCATCTTTTAAAATGCATATTTTAAAATACCCTTTTAAAATATTTTGAGTTGTGAACTCTTGGATAGAGACAGAATCCTGAGAGGCTTCAAGAGCTTTGGCATGGCCTTGACGTGCAGTGTAGAATTCAGCATCAAATGTGCCTGCAGATGTGTCCCAGGCCTTATTTCCTTTAGTAAAACTGGGTATAAATATCAAGTCTGTCCTGGAAATCTAGTAGGGATTACAGGAGCTTCCAAAAAAAAAAAAAGTTAAGTGTTTAAAATGTCTAGGTCAAAGTAAGTTCTCAATAAATGTAAATTATCACTTATATGTTAAGTGATAATTTAAGTGATTATATATTAATTTCTAGATGTAAAGTGATCATCAAAAGAAATCAGGAATTCATAGATTCTTTGGTTTTTTGAAAGTGAGCCAGTCAAGTGCCTATGCCATTTATGTTGTCAGTATCCCTAAGATGCTTCCCCTCTGATCACTCACATCTCCAAATACCCAAATCCTACCACTCTTTGATGCCAAGTCCCAGTGCCACCTTTACCAAAATGTCTTCCTTGTGAGTCCTTCATGAAGCCCTTACTACCCTTGGACCTGATTCCTGTATAATGCAGATCTTGAAGTTACAGTGTTTTTTGCAACACGTCCCTGAAGCCCATTATCTGGCATGGTAATTGAACCACAGTAGGTGCTTAATAAAACCTGTTAGATGGCCAATAATTCCCTTCCCAAGCTAAAATTCATTTCTTGCTCTCCTGATTTGTATATACTTATTACCGTAATTGTCTGTGTATATTACTCTTCTATCTTATTACTTTATAAAACTTTTTGAGTATATCTATGTCAACTTGACCTTTGGCTGATACACAACACCTCAGCATATAGTAGACACTCAAAATATTTTTGAATGCATTAGTGTCTACTTTTCACCATTGCTAGAGTATTATTTGTTCACAGAAGTTTTAAAATCTGTACCCAAGAAGATCACTCATAACTTGCTTCTTTGACATTTGTTCTATAATCCAGGGACCACAATTCTGCCTATACAAGTGATCTATCCATAAGTCTCTCTCTCTGAAAAGCCTCCAGAAAATTAAACCCAATTCTAGGATAATCTTTGTATTATTCCCTTTATCCTTGATACACATTTACAATCTATCTTAATATGCTAAAAAGTGAGGCATGAGGAGGATCATATAATTTGTATTAGACCCCCATCTAATACCACTGGTCTTGGGTGTTTCTATGGAACTCCTTAATTTAGGCTCTCAGTAGACTGAAATGACTTCCACTAGTTAGTAATCATTCAATTGGTCAGTTAATCATTGTTCAGTATTTCTATCATGGAAAGGACTATACAGGTGCATTCAAGAGTACAGAACAAACTCAGGGTCTGTTTCCTATTTTGAGGGTATACATAAGTACTGACATATCAATGCAAGACATACACAAACTGGACTCTATTAGTGGCATAAAAAAGTATATCACCGACAGGGAGAAAATATTTGCAAAAGATATTTCTTTTTTTCCCCCCATATTAAAAAGTAAAAACTTTATTTTCTTGGCCTTTTCTTCTTTTCTGTCCCCGTGGTCAGAATATGAAAGAAAGATAGTTAATAACATGAATTTAAGTACAACCTAGCTCTTTGTGATTAACTTTTACAAAAGATAGTATTTCAACTATAGTCAATTCTTATTATTTATGATAATTATATTTCACAAAGTCACCACAAACACTGGATTAGTGAGCACTGAACCACTGCTTTTAGGAGAAATACAGGGTTAAGTTTGTATTAGCTTCTAGTTATGTTTTTGTGAACCGATCAATATATAACGGTGTTTTATTCACATTGCTATTTAAAGACAACTTATTTAATATACATTGTTGATTCACTGACATTGAACTCTTGGCTAGCAGATGATCATTTTTGCCTGAACAAATCTTGTCTAACACACACATCTTCTTTGTATCCAACCACAAAACCTTCTTGCACTTAGGAACACAAGCCTGTGCTATGCTCAGGTATGATAGGAAACAGCAACATCATCTGCCAAAGTAACAAAAATGTGAAAAACACAGCACTACATAGACCATGAGAAGGACACTTATTTATGGTATAAGCACTAAAAGAGGAAGGCAGAGGGCCACTTCGTTCTACTCTAGCCGGGAGTGGTGGAGACTCAAATGTTTCACTGCTCTGCCCCTGTTGCAAGACATTTCTGATAAACAACTTTTATCCAAAAGATACAGTAAACTCTTAAAACTCATAAGTACAAAAATAAACTATCAGATTAAAAAATAGTCCAAAGACCTGAACATTCACATTGTCAAAGAAGATATACAGATGGCAAATAAGCATATAAGAAGATGCTCCACATCACGTCATGATTGCAAATTAAAACAATGAGATTTGGCTACACCCCTAAAAGAATGGCCAAGATCCAGAAAACTGACAACACCGAGTACTGGAGAGGAGGTGAAGCAACAGGAACTCTCATTCACTGCTGGTGGGAATGCAAAATGGTATAGCCACTTTGGTGGACAGTTTGGCAGTTTAAAACAAAAACAAAAACAAAAAACTAAGCATATTCTTACCATGTGATCCAACAATTGTGTTCCCTGGTATTTAACCAAATAAGCTGAAAACATGTCCACACAGAAGCTGCACACAGAGTTTTACAGCAGCTTTATTCACAATTGTCAAAACTTGAAAGCAACCAAGTTTATTAAACAGATAAATTAAAAAAAAAATAAACAGATAAACTGTAGTGCATCCAGACAATGGGATCTTATTCAGTGCTAAAAAGAAACCATGAAAACATATGGAGAAACCGTAAATGTATATCACTGTGTAAAAGAAGCCAATACAAAAAGGCTGTACACTGTATGATTCCAACTGTATGGCATTCTGGAAGAGTCAAAACTATGGAGACAGTAAAAGGATCAGTGGTTATCAGGAGCTGGGAGTAGAGCAGGAATCAACAGGCAGAGCACAAAGCATTTTTAAGGCAGTGCAAACTGGTTGGTATAATAAGAGTGGATACATGTCATTATACATCTGCCAAAACAAGAGATAATCCTAATGTAAAGTTTGGACTTTTAAGTGATAATGATGTTAAGTGTTAATAATAATGGAGGTTCAATGGCTCAAAGAAATGTACCACTAGAGTTAGAGATGTTCATAAAGGCGGAGGCTATACATGTGTAGGGTTATAAGGTATGGGGAAATCTCTGTACCTTCCATTCAATTTTATTGTGAACCTAAAACTATTCTAAAAAATAAAATCTATTAAAATATGTATGCTATATATATATAAACACTGATTAGGAAAAAAATACAGAAGGAATACAGAAGAAATATATATCTGAGTGCTTAGGAATTCACCCAAGCTGAGATAATACCAATAAGAATCAATATTCCTTGAGCACTAACTCTCATCCTAGCATGGTCAAAGCTGTTTATATGCACTTTCTCATTTAATCCCTGCAACCACCCAACAGGGGAAGTACCATTATTAGCTCCATTTTGCTTATGGCCCAAGATTTATAATGGTCAATAACTTTCTCAAGCTCACACAACTAGTGTGGGCAATAAGCAATATGCAAATCTAGGTCTGTCTGACTGCACAGTCTGGGGTTAATTAACCATTACCTTACAATACCTGTCTTGAAGAAAAAGGAGAAATCAGGTGGACAAATGCAACGAGAAGGGCAAACGAAATGGGAGAAGTCAGATTCACTTCTGGATACCTTGAGATATAGACAGCTTTATGGTTCCCTTTGTTTTTATTTAATATTTATTCAAAACTGCTAGTGTATGTCCAATATAAACAGTAGCAGTAGTCTTCCTGTTACATCAGAATTATATTTATATTCAATATATAGACAGTCTGTCTTAATAAGAAGGCTTAATAAGGAAAAATAATTATTCACAGGGTCAGTCTTGGGGCTAAGCAATTACATTTGCCATCTTTTTAATACTAGTAGTTAGCTTTCTTGCCTAATTGATTTTCGAACCCTTCCAATGTGCCTGAAGACATAGCTTGAAATTCTCCCAAAGCTCAATCTCTCTGTGCTATGGTGACTAGCAATTTTTAATATAAGGCAAACACATTGCAGGCTAAAGAAATAATTGCTTGCACCTTTTGCTGGGGTGCTCTCAAAAGCTGCACAATTTTTGTTGATCATCCACTGGCTTGACAACAGCAATTGAAGTTTTTTGGAAAGATTTATGACATGGTACTGCAGGCTTTAATAAATAACTTTGGGAGGCTGGGAAAACTCCCTTAAGTTAGTTATTATCTGAACCTCATAGGGTAATTAGAAAACCTAAAATGCTAAGTCAGCAGTTAAGCAACACAACAAATTATCAATTAAAACCTTTGTCTATGTCTGGGGATGATCGTGGGGAAAAAAATTGCAAGCAGAAGAAATCATACGATCTGACATTGAAATCAAAGATTAGACCTGGAAAGCATTTCCCAAACTATCTGGAAATTTCAATGGGGTCAGATCACAACTGAAAAAGGACACTCAAAATAAGAATTCTCAAAATAATTCACCAGAATTTCTTGCATATCTAAAAGTTGAGGGCTTGAATATATACAGATGTAGGGCTTAATAAAGCAAGAAAAATCTTTGCCTCTTCTACGTATCTCCTCTTCTGAGGAACAGGCCTGAGTGGCTCAGTAGGTTAAAGCCTCTGCCTTCAGCTCGGGTCATGGTCTCGGGGTCCTGGGATCGAGTCCTGAATCGGGCTCTCTGCTCAGCGGGGAGCCTTCTTCCTCCTCTCCCTCTGCCTGCCTCTCTGCCTACTTGTGATCTCTCTGTCAAGTAACTAAATAAAATCTGAAAAAAAAAAAAAAAAAAGCCTCCCCCTTCACCCCACCTTCTTGACACTGACATTTCCAAATATTTTCAGGCAAATTGAATAACAGTGATTTCAAACATTTTATAGTATTAGTAGTGTTGATGGCCTTTTCTCAAATACAGGACGGTAGCTAATGCTATTGATTAGGGCTACCTTCTCTTTAATATTTGTGACTTTATACTATTCTTTTCCTGTGATGCATCCTACTAAAAAGGACTTACAAATTCCTGTATCTTTTTGATATCTAGTGGGGATGTGGTTTGGGGAGCCCTGGGAGGCAGTGGGATGTCAAGGGAAACTAACCATTTTCATGATTTTCTGAACTGACTCACAAAAACAACAGAAAATCGCCTGTGTGTTTGTGTGTGTCCATATGTATTTAATGTATGTGTGCATGAAAAGCCCTGTAAATATAAGAAGCAGACATTTTCAAAATATTCCTTTGTGCTTATTTTTAATCAGAATCTGTTTGGACACGAAAATAAAAATAAAAACAGATATACCTTGAAACAATGTCATCCCATACCCTGCTGCTTTCACATTGAAAATTGAGGATCATAAAACAAGAAACTCTGGTTAAATTTATACATTATTTTCAGTCAGCAAAATCCCCAAAGTGTTGTACAAAATAACAGCGACTTTTTAATTACAAAATTATTAGGGGTTCCCATGAAAATCTCTGAACCTTGAAGATGAGGAGAATAGAGAGCCAAGAGGAAGATTTTCGAAACCATGCTCCTCAATCCTCAACCATGCTCCTGGATTGAGGAGCATAAATGAATAAGCAAAATAAGCATAAATGAATAAGCAAAATAAAATTTATGTGCAGCATATTTTTGAGTCTGAAAGATAGACGGCAGTATTTAAAAATATGTATTTAATATAGGATGTAATCAGAATAGACAAATACTTAAGCAAAGATGCATTATAGGAGCAAGAGTTAAGTGATTACACATTCTTCCAAAAATTATTTCTTGTTATGTGGCTCAAAAAAAGAACAATGTGTTTTAGATAGTATAAGTAATAGAATAGTGTGCATGTCTCAAACAGCCACCAAGAGTTTCAGTGAGTACTGCTCACCGATTCAGTGAGCCAAATCATAAAGCCTCAGGCTGTCAAGGAAAAAAAATATCTTTTTCACCTATTAATTTCGACAAGAACATGATGAGAATACATAAGATACACTCACCAGAATTCCTGTTGTGAAAAATACTGGAATCGGCCCATGGCCTCCATTGCTAAGAAATAAAATGTAATTACTTTTTTACAGTATTGTCTAAACTCTACAGCATTGGCAGGATCCTTGTTATAAGTATATGCTGCGAAAAAATAAAGAAATTAAAGAAAGACCTACGTGTTTTTTCTTCTATTGTAGGAAACACACATTAGGTCAACCAACTTCCTGGAGAATGACTGTGATTTAGTAAATGAACCTGAAGGTCAAGGTACTTATGGGAAAATGAAAAAGTAAAGCCTTCATGTTATACTTAATAGAGTACGTCTCTGTATGAGAATACTGGGTGGGGGGGAGGCCTATAGGATAAGGATTCTCAATGTGTTTATGAGTTATCTGAAATCTTGTTGAAAAGGAGATCCTGATTCAATAGATCTGGGGTAGGTCTTGAGATTCTAAATTTCTTGTAAGCTCCTCGGTCATGATGAAAACCTGCAGAAAATGCCTTGAGTAATAAGATATAATATATAAGAAGTTGTATATAATATATAAGAAGTTAGATATAATATATAAGAAGTTTTAAAGGAATCTTTAAATAATATGAATGTAAATTATATGCAATTCCCCCTCCACACACACTCCTTTGCTTTAGCTTCCTAAGATATAGGTGGAGCATATTAAGCATATTTTTTTTCTTTTTTTAAATTTTTGAGACAAAAATTGGAGTAGCAATTTGACTATAATACTCTAATTGGTGAATTTCTCAGCTGGAGAAAAACTGCAATAAAAGAGTGTGTCTTCTAAATGATTTTCTCTTTCTCTAGCTTTTAAAAGTTGATGAACAAAAATAGAGTATGGCTATGCATTTGGTTGTGTTTTCATCAAATTCAAAAGCAGACCTCATAACTCTTTTTAGAAACTATAGTAGTGAAGTGCTGAGCTGCTGGTCTCAAGAAATCTGGGGTCCCAATGGACTTAGTGGTTACTGAGTCAGATGTTCATATTTTCCTTCCATTGGTTGTAAAATGGATCATGATGTAATCAAGGACAGATATCAGTCAAATCTTTATTGAAACATAAGTCTGGAATGCATTCTAATTCAGAGTAGGAAGGATTTCTATGCCCATTTAAAGCAGATTAATTTTTGTTTGGGAAAAGACTGCATAGCAAAAGGTACAATACCTGTATGGTATCCTGTCATTTTTAGTTCATTTCAGAGACTTTCTAATAGCTTTAGATTGATATTTGCCGGTAGGCTCAGAACAGACGCTTCATCGCTCTGTGACACAGAGAGATTCTAAATAATCCATATTAGAATCTTATCACATATTCATTTGAAAACTAGAGTATCAGGACTTCATCAAAAAGTGGCCACTACATCATCTTATATCTAGGTTATGCATTGTCAGAATTTCTAAACATTATTTTGAGTGTATATGTGTGTATATATTTTGAAGGCCCAGTGTGTGGAAAAACATTTTTTTACAGAAAAGAATAAAAAAACAAAATTCATGGATTTTTGTCATGAGACACTTTCCCTGCTAAATATATTTCCAAGAGAGACACCTTATGGCTTTCTTTCATGTGGGAAATAGAAGCAAAAGTCACAATTAAGTGTGGTTGTAAATCCTTCTAAAGAGCCCCCAAAGAAATTGCCAGTTTCTCCTTGTCCTTTATCCTGGCTTTCTTTGTCCTGTGTAAAGCCTGTGGCAGAGATTAGGGAAATGCAAAGGCTTACTGTAAACAGAGAAAGGTTGAAAGAGGAGGCTCATTTTTTTTTTTTTAAATATCTATCATTTGAATGTAAAATTCAAAAAGTGTCTCCTCCAGGTTGAATGGCAAATACGGTAAAAGAATGTAATCCTAGCTCAAGAGATTTGTTTCAAAATCCCAATTCAGCTAATAAGGCAAAAGAACTAAAATGCATGGATATATTATAAAGCCTTCTAGCTCACATATCAGTCCTTGCAACTGCCACCTAACAAATATATTTTAGTGCCATTTTTCTATATCTACTTCAGTCATTTTCATATTTCAGTTACTTTTTAACTTTTCCACTAGCATTTGAGAAAAATGATGCAAAATATCCATTCCCATAAGTATTGCAAAAGGTATTTTCTTGAGTTCTTTAGAAACATGTTTTAGGGAGGGAAGAGCAAGATGGCAGAGAAGTAGGAGACCTAAATGTCATCAGGTCCCAGGAGTTCAGCTAGATAGTTATCAAACTATTCTGAAAGCTATAAACTCAACTGGAGAAAGACAAGAAGAGCAGCAATTCTAGGAACAGAAAATCGACCATTTACTGGAAGGTAGGATGTGCAGAAAAGTGAATCTGAGGCAACATTTGGGAAGATAGACTGCAGGGGGTGGGGCCCACTCCTGGAAAGCAGTAGAGCACCAGAGCACAAAATCAGAAATTTTAGAAGTCTGCTCCAAAGAGGGATGTGGCTCCAGAGGCTAAGCAGGGGGGTTGGGGGGTGGGTGGAGACTTCCAGGGATGGTGTGGTCTCAGAACCCATGTGGTCAGAGAAAGACCAGGGGATGCCTGAGTGTTGCAGAACTCCCAGGTACTGGAGCTGGGAAGCCGGCTGCAGACACAGAACCAAGAAGGGGGCTCTCAGTTTGGGATTACCTTAAACCATGATCCAAGGCACAGGCAAGCCACTCTTCTTCAGGCAAGGACCTCACAAGAAGCAGATCTGGAGAGACTCACCTTTGTCCTCCAGGAGGAGCAGTAGAGTAGCATGCTGCAGGAATCAGCTGGGTTTGGATTTTCCAGATGGAGCCGTGTACCAGAGATAGAAATGCCTAGTCACAGGCTGGGTGAGTTCAGAGTGCAGCTGGAACCAAGTAGATGGGAGGGATTGACTCTTTTTCTCTGAGAGCACAATGAGGAGTGGGGCCCTGAACTCCTGGCTCCTACAGGGCCGGAGATTGGGAGGCTACCATTTTCATTCCCATCCTCCAAAACTGTACAGAAAGCATTTGAACAAAACCTCCCAAGAAGGAACCCAAGCCGATTACTGATCCTGGCCCCTGGCAAGGACAGGGCAATTCTGCCTCAGGCAAAGACATTTGAGAATCACAGCAACAGGTCCCACCCCAAGAAGATCAGCAAGAACATCCAGCCAAGACCAAGTCCACTAGTCACTGGGAACTACTGTGGAACTCCAGAGCTAGGGGAAGACAACACATAGAATTCATGGGATTTTTGCTATGATCTTTAGTCTTTTAAAGGTAAATTTTCTTTTTATTTTTTTCTCATTCTTTTTAAAAAATTTACCTCCTTCCTACTTTAATGCTTTTAATTATTTTATCTTATCAATACCTTTTTACAAAATCTTTTTAAATTGTTACAGTTATAGTCATATTTTATCCCTTCATTATATTTAACCTTCTTTTTGGTATTCATATAGGTTTTTTTTTTCTTTAAAAATTTGGGATACAGTTTCTTCTAATAGATCAAAATATACCCTAAATCAAGCACATGGCTTTGTTCTAGTCTCCAGGTGATCACATTCTTTCCTATTTGTTTCCCTTTTGTTTTTTCAACCAACTTCTTTCCATATCATTCACTTTTTAAGAATCTTTTTTAATTTTCAACTTTACAGTCATATTCTATCCCTTCATTGTATTTACCCTTATTTTAGTATATATGTAAATTTTTCTTTCATTCAAATTTTGGTAGTTAGATTCTCCTAACAGACCAAAGCACACATAAAATCAAGTGTGTGTCTCTGATTTATTCACCATATAAAATTTAAAAATTTATATATGTATACCTCCCTCCAGTTTGGGGTCTCTTCTGATTTGGTTACTGTATATCTCTCTGGGGTCATTGCTACCATTTAAGTATTTGTTCTCTCATTCATTTATTCTTATCTATATGACAAGGTGGAAAAAATCACCACAAAAAAATGAACAAGGAGCAGGATGGATGGCTAGGGTCCTAATCAATATGGAAATTAGTAATTTGTCAGAATTAGAGTTCAGAATGACAATTATCAAGGTGCTAGCTGGACTCGAAAAAAGCATGGAAGATTTTAGAGAATCCCTTTCTGGAGAAATTAAATTCCTTTCTGGAGAAATAAAAGAACTAAAATCTATCCAAGTTGAAATAAAAAAAGCTATTAATGAAGTACAATATAAAATGGAGGCTCTTACTGCTAGGAGAAATGACAACTACTATACTGAGGGGAGAATTCAAGAGATAAGTGATACCTTAAGACGAAACAATAGTAGAATAATTGGGATTGCAGAAGAAGAAAAAAAGAGAGAGAGGGGAAGAAGGTATACTGGAGCAAATTATGGCAAAGAATTTCCCTAATTTGGCGAAGGGAACAAGCATCAAAATTCAGGAGGCACAGGGGATCCCTCTCAGAAATCAATAAAAATAGGTCCACACCCCATCATCTAATAGTAAAATGTCTCAATGACAAAGAGAAAATCCTGAAAGCAGGTCAGGACAAGAGTCTATAACATAAAAAACAGCAGAAATATTACACTGGCAGTAGACCTATCAATAGAGACCATGCAGGCCAGAAAGGACTGGCATGATATATTCAGAGTACTAAAAAAGAAAAATATGCAGACAAGAATACTATATCCAGCTAGGTTGTCATTGAAAATAGAAGGAAAGTAAAAAGCCCTATAGGAAATAGTGAAAGGGGTCTCTAAGCAAAGAGAGAGACTAAAAGTAACAGACCAGAAAGGAACAGAAACAATATACACTAAGTCACTGTGCAGCCAATACAAGGGTACTAAATTTGTATCTTTCAATAGTTACCGTGAAAGTAAATAGGCTAAATGCCCCCAATCAAAACCACAGTGTAGTAGAACAGATTAAAAAAAAAACAAGACCCAACAATATGTTTTCTACAAGAAACTAATTTTATTTATTTTTTTAAAAGATTTTATTTATTTATTTGACAGAGAGAGATCACAAGTAGGCAGAGAGAAAGGAAGGGAAGCAGGCCCCCTGCTGAGCAGAGAGCCTGATGCGGGGCTAGATCCCAGGACCCTGAGATCATGACCTGAGCTGAAGGCAGTGGCTTAACCCACTGAGTGAACCAGGCACCCCAAGAAACTCATTTTAGACCCAAAGACACCTGAGGATTTAAAGTGAGAGGGTAGATAATTTAACCAGCCAATGGACATCAAAAGAAAGCTGGGGTGGCAATCCTTACATCAGATAAATTAGATTTTAAGCCAAAGACCATAATAAGAGATGAGAAAGGACACTCTATCATATTAAAAGGTCTGTCTAACAAGAAGATTTAACAATTTTAAATATCTACACCCCTAACATGGGAGCAGCCAATTATATAAACCAACTAATAACAGAATCAAAGAAACATATCAACAATAATACAATAATAGTAGGGGACTTTAAATCCCCCTCCCTGAAATGGACAGATCATCTAAGCAAAAGATCAACAGGGAAATAAAGGCTTTAAATGGCAGCACTGGACCAGATGGACATTACAGATATATTTAGAACATTACATACCCAAACAACAGAATACACATTGTTCTCTAATGCACATGGAACATTCTCCAGAATAGATCACATCTGGGGTCACAAGTCAGGTCTGAACCAGTTCCAAAAGATTGGGATCATTCCCTGCATATTTTCAGACAACAATGCTCTGAAGCTAGAGCTCAATCACAAGAGGAAAAGTTGGAATGAACTCAAATACATGGAGGCTAAAGAGCATCCTACTACAGAATGAATGGGTCAACCAGGAAATTAAAGGAGAATTGAAAAAATTCATGGAAACAAATGATAATGAAAACACAACTGTTCAAAATCTGTGGGACACAGCAAAAGCAGTCCTGAGAGGAAAGTATATAGCAATACAAGCCCTTTTCAAGAAACAAGAAAGGTCTCAAGTACACAACCTAACCCTATACCCAAAGGAACTGGAGAAAGAACAGGAAAGAAAGCCTAATCTGAGCAGGAGAAGGGAAATAATAAAGATCAGAGTAGAAATCAATGAAATAGAAACCAAAGGAACAGTAGAACAGATTGACGAAACCAGGAGCTGGTTCTTTAAAAGAATTAATATGATTGGTAAACCCCTGGCAAGACTTATCCAGAAGAAAATAGAAAAGACCCAAATAAATAAAATCAGGAATGAAAGACGAGAGATCACAACCAACACCAAAGAATATAAATAATTAGAAGAACATATTATGAGCAACTGTACACCAGCAAATTGGACAATCTGGAAGAAATCGATGCATTCCTAGAGATATATAAATCATCAATACTGAACCAGAAGAAATAGAAAACCTGAACAGACCCATAACCAATAAGGAGATTGAAGCAGTCGTCAAAAATCTCCCAACAAACAAGAGCTCAGGAACAGATGGCTTCCCAGGGGAATTTTACCAAACATTTAAAGAAGGACTAATACCTATTCTTCTGAAACTGTTCCAAAAAATAGAAATGGAAGGGAAACTTCCAAACACATTTTATGAGGCTAGCATTACCTAGATCCCAAAACCAGAAAAAAACTCCATCAAAAAGGAGAATTACAGACCCATATCTTTGATGAACATGGATGCAAAAATTCTCACCAAAATGCTAGCCAATAGGATCCAACAGTACATTAAAAGGATTATTCACGACCAAATGGGATTTATTCCTGGGCTGTGAGGTTGGTTCAATATCTGCAAATCAATCAATGTGATACAATACATTAATAAAAGAAAAAACAAGAACCATGTGATACTTTCAATAGATGTTAAAAAAGCATTTGACAAAGTACAGCATCCTTTCTTGATCAAAACTCCACAAAGTGTAGGGATAGAGGATACATACCTCAATATCATCAAAGCCATCTATGAAAAACACACAGCCAGTATCATTCTCAATGGGGAAAACTGAGAGATTTACCCCTAAGGTCAGGAACACAGCACGGATATCTACTATCACCACTGCTACTCAACATATTACTAGAAGTCTTAGCCTCAGCAATCAGATGACAAAAAGAAATAAAAGGCATCCAAATCAGCAAAGAAGTCAATCTCTCACTCTTTGCAGATGATATGAGACTTTATGTGGAAACCCAAAAGACTCTACTCCAAAACTGCTACAACTCATGCAAGAATTCAGTAATGTGTCAAGATATAAAATCAATGCACAGAAATCCATTGTATATCTATACACAAACAAGACAGAAAAAAGAGAAATTAAGGAGTCGACCCCATTTACAACTGCACCCAAAACCACAAGATACCTAGGAATAAACCTAACCAAAGAGGCGAAGAATCTGTACAGAAAACAATAACATACTCATGAAAGAAATTGAGGAAGATACAAAGAAATGGAAAAATGTTCCACACTCATGAATTGGAAGAACAAATATTGTGAAAATGCTTATGCTAACTAAAGCAATCTAACATGTAATGCAATCCTATGAAAATGCTATCTGTTTTTTTCAACAAAATGGAACAAATAATCCTAAAACTTATATGGAACCAGAAAATACCCCAAATAGACAGAGGAATGCTGAAAAAGAAAACCAAAGTTGGTGGCATCACAATTCCAGACTTCAAGCTCTATTACAAAGCTGTCATCACCAAGAACATATGGTTCTGGCACAAAAACAGACACAGATCAGTGGGACAGAATAGGGAGCCCAGAAATGGACTCTCATCTTTAGGGTCAACTAATCTTCAACAAAGCAAAAAAGAATGTCCAATGGAAAAAAGACAGTCTCTTCAACTAATGGTGTTGGAAAAACTGGACAGCCACATGCAGAAGAATGAAACTGGACCATTTCCTTACACCACACACAAAAGTAGACTCAAAACGGATGAAAGACCTCAAGGTGAGACAGGAATCTATCAAACTCCTTGAGCAGAACACAGGCAGCAACCTCTTTCACCTCAGCAGCAACTTTTTCCTAGAAATATCACCAAAAGCAAGGGAAGCAAGGGCAAAATGAACCACTGGGACTTCATCAAGATCAAAACCTTTTGCACAGCAAAGGAAATAGTCAACAAAACCAAAAGACAACTGACAGAATGGGAGAAGATATTTGTAAATGACATATGAGTTAAAGGGCTATTCAAAATCTATAAAGAGCTTAGCAAACTCAACACCCAAAGAAAAAATAATTCAATCAAGAAATGGACAGAAGATATGAACAGACATTTCTGCAAAGAAGACATCCAGATAGCCAACAGACACATGAAAAAGTGCTCTACATCACTTGGCATCAGGGAAATTTAAGTCAAAACCACAATGGGATACCACCTCAGGCCAGTCAGAACTGCTAAAATTAACAAGTCAGGAAATGACAGGTGTTGGTGAGGACGTGGAGAAAGGGGAACCCTCCTGCACTGTTGGTGGGAATGCAAGCTGGTGCAGCCACTCTGGAAAACAGTATGGAGGTTCCTCAAAAAGTTGAAAATAGAGCTACCCCATGACCCAGCAATCACACTACTGGGTATTTACCCTAAACATATAAATGTAGTGACCCGAAGGGGCATGTGTACCCAAATGTTTATAGCAGCAATGTCCACAATAGTCAAACTATGGAAAGATCCTAGATGTCCATCAACAGATGAATGGATTAAGAAGACGGAATAATGCAGCCATCAACCTCCCCCCCCCAGAATGTTGCCATTTTAATGGTGTGGATGGAGCTAGAGGGTATTGTACAAGGTTAGATAAGTCAATCAGAGAAAGACAATTATCATATGATCTCTCTGATATAAGGAATTTGAGAGACAAGGTGGGGGGGGTCATGGGGGGTAGGGAGGGAAAAGATGAAACAAGATGGTATCGGGAGGCAGACAAACCATAAGAGACTCTTAATCTCACGAAAAATATTGAGGGTTGCTGGGAGCTGCGGGGGTAGGAATAGGGTGGCTGGGTGATGGATATTGAGGAGGGTATAAGCTATGGTGAGTGCTGTGAAATGTGTAAGCCTGATGATTCACAGACCTGTACCCCTGGGGCAAATAATACATTATGTTTTAATAAAAATAAAAATTTTATTAATTTTTAACATTTTAATAATTTTTATTAATATATTAATTAATATTTATAATAATCAAATAAAATTTTAAAAAGAGACATGTTTTCAGTTCAATGAAAGAAAGACCTCTTATATTTTTAACATGTGTACTCAATTAGTTCTCTGGAATCCATCAAATGTTCTGCTTGGAGAAACTGTAAAAAGATTCCTGTTCTATCGTTGATCAAGAAGGCAGCAATAAAGTATAAAAGGAAAGACAATCTAATATTATGTTTGAAATTACTCTGACTTTCTCTGTTTCTCACTTAAAAGTAACCTCAGTGCATCTTGACTTGTAGAGTGCTTTCAAATAAAACATATATGAGGTACAAGAAAATATCAATAAAATGTCAAATAAGTATACATTAGTATTTTATATTTTTATAAAATATGTTTAAGACTCTGGAAAATGTTCAAGGACTCAAATGCACATGCATGTACTTGAAGCATACATGCATACATACATGTTATGGCTAAAGGTAGAACCTATGTGTAGGAAACAGTTATTAGCAAATTATTATCCACATACTGTTTATAGTTTATTTTTAGGGATAAACCTATTAACTTAAATTTATTCTTACAGGATGCCTTAGTGGCTCAGTTAGTTAAGCATCTGACTCTTGATTTCAGCACAGGCCATGTTATCAGGGTGTTGAGATAGAGCCTTGGAACAGGCTCTGTGCTCAGTAGGGAATCCACTTGAGATTCTTCCCCTCTGCCCTTCCCCTCCCAAAATAAGTAAATAAATCTTTAAAAAATTCATCCTCGAGGCACCTGGGTGGTTCAGTCAGTGAGGCACCTGGGTGGCTCAGTCAGTTAAGTGTCTGCCTTCAGCTCAGGTCATGTTCTCTGGGTACTGGGGGCTCCAAGTTTAGCAGTTTAGCAGGGAGTTTTCTTCTCCCTCTGTCTCTGCCGCTCCTCCTGCTTGTGCTTGCTCTCACTCATTCTCTCTTTTTCTCTCAAATAAATTTTTAAAAAGCTTAAAAAAAACTTAGAAAAAATTCATCCTTACAATTTTTTTTTGTTATTTTTTAAAATAGGTCTTTGTTATGTAATAAAGATACTTGCTATCCACAATGTGAAATGGCTGTGTGAACATCTATTCTCACTGTCTTCACATGTTATTTAAACATGAATGTGTATTTCATCAGGTCATTGAATTTATTGATTTGATAATAATATGTAGTCTCTATTTTCCTCAAATATTGTCCCCTGTTTGGAATTTATTTGAACACAGATTCAGTGGTTATGAAAAACTGGTTCTTTCTTGTATTTTTAAACAAGACTTTCACTTATTCTGTCTTCCCTAATGCCACAAAACCTTTATTTCCATTAGTTGTAAGGGAATTTGGGATAAGCCACTGATCATTTCATAAGATCCACTAAGTGCAGAATTAATGAATTGCTGATATTTGAACTTGAGTGTGGTAATAACAGGAGTTAATATTTATTAAGCACAGCATGACAGACACTGTTTTAAGCATTCTACTGATCTCATTTAATCCTCACAATAACTAAATAGTGTAATAATCCCCATTTTATAAACGATGAAACTATGTTACAAAGAACTGAGCCAACATCATACAGCCACCAGCAGTAGAACTTGAATTTAAACCTTCTTGGTTTTGTTTCAAAATATCTTAAACACTACACTTGTGGCTCAGAATAAAAGCTTCTTATCAAAGAGAGTGTATATAAGGTGCAAACCTGAGGGATACAGACTGATTATTTTGATTAGGAAGAAAGAAAACATGTTAGTGCTTTAATACTAAGGGTTAGTGAGATTGAATCATTGATGTACTTACAGTAAATCTAAAGTAAACCACACAGGAGAACTTTCCTAAAGGTTAATACTTTCCAAAGGTTAATAAAACTATAGGTTACTTATAGTGCAATATGAAATAACATTTCATATGAAATGGAACAGTGCATATTAGACAAAGTCCATGAAGGCAATTTTCTTTAGAGAATCTCCTCAAACATCTTTGGGAGAAAATGGTACCATCACTGAATTTTTGAAAGACGTCTCCTTGGTAATAACATATGCTGAACACACCTGACCACAGCCCTTCCAGTCTAGATAGCTAGGATGCAGCAGAGCAGACACACTGGCTGTTTACATATCCCTTCAAAAAAAAAAAAAAAAAATCCATTTGTTTACCAAACTCTATTCACACTTGTTGAGAAGTTTCTTTTTTCACTTATCTGAATGTGACAATGAATCAAAGTGCCTTCTCTTCTGTTGCCAGATGTGATCATGGAGAGGCTGAGATGCTCACCAGAGGCTGAAGGAGGATGTCTTTTCAGTGCTTTTGGAGAGGAAATGCTATTTTTTCCGAGTAAAAAATGCCTCCTTGAGGAGTTGTATTAATGAGGTCTGTATCAATGTTTGACACTTAAGTACGTTAATTATCTCAAGCGGACTGGCCAAAAGCTCTTTTCCCAGTGTCCTAGAGAACCCACGTGAAGTGCAATCTCTTCCCCACTTGGAATTTTTATAAAACAAGGGGCTTTGTTCTTCCTCTCTGGCTACTGTGAAGGCATTTTAACCTCATCTGACATGACCAACTCAAGGGGGAGAGGTGTGTGCTGAAAGAGCAAGCAGTAGATGGCTCATTCTGGGTGTGTTCCACAATACTGGTTAGGGCAGAGATGCACTTTCAGTCACCAGAGATGGCATCCATGAGCCTGTGTTCTTGAGAAATCAGGTATTTCTTACAGAATTTGGAAAACAAAACAGTAACAATAAAAGGCAAAACTTCTGGCCTCCTATTGCTTTTATTCTAGAATAGGGAAAAAAGTAACTTAGATAAATACATGAAATATACACTATGTGACCTGGTAAGAAAATAAAACAAGAAAGGAGAAGAGGAAGTATAAGTGGGTAGCACTGAAAAACAGAGCGGCAAGAGAACACCATACTAGAACACCTTATGAAGATCACAGGTAACAGGTGAAGAACCTTGTAAACCTCTGGGCAAAGGAAAGATCTCATAAAAAGGCTCAGAGGCGGAAGCAAATTCGGAATGCTGGAAGAGACAGAGTGGCTGGAATAAAGTAATTGGGAAGCAAAGAAGTGTTCATGAGTATGTGAAGTGGGGGATAAAATCATATAGGAACTTACAGGTCCGTGAAAGAATTTTGGATTTTACTCTGGGTGATATGGGAAATGGTGTGGGGGGATTTTAAGTGGATGACTGATAAAATGTGACTTAAACTTTAGAAAGATCATTAGATCTTTCTAGATGATCTTTCAAAGATGATTAGGAAGATCATTCTCAGCTTCTTTGGGAATAAACTGCAACTAAGGAAACTTAGTAGGCTACTGAAATAGTCAGAGGTAGGTAAATTTATGTTATATTTTAATTATAATCAAATCCTATTAGGATAGAGCCAACAAGATTTGCTGTTAGATTAGATGTTGGATAAAAGAACTCAAGAGGACCTCCATGTTTTTTTGGAAAAAACAATAGTAAGCATGGGATGCCATAGTTTGAGATAGATAATA
Organism: Mustela nivalis; assembly: GCF_964662115.1. Taxonomy (NCBI): domain Eukaryota; kingdom Metazoa; phylum Chordata; class Mammalia; order Carnivora; family Mustelidae; genus Mustela; species Mustela nivalis. The sequence goes on along the minus strand of NC_139027.1, from coordinate 70,545,685 downwards.
TTGTAGAAGGAGTATGTTTTGAGAGGAATATCAGATTAATTTTGGACAACTAAAGTTTGTACCAGATTGGGTAGTAAATTGGGGATACAAGTGCAGATCTAGATAAAATCTGAAAGTATCACATACAGATATTTAAATCACGAGTAAGTATAAATAAAAAGACAAGAGACTCAGCTTGAAGACTCAGGTCTAGGGTTCTTTAATAATTAAAGATCAGGAGGAGCTAATGAAGAAGCAATGAGAGAAGAGTGTGTGGTTCGAAAAACCAAGTGAAAAAGTGTTTTACAGAGGAGGGAATATTCAGTCATGTAAAATGCTGCTGGTAGAACGTGAAGGTAGACTGAAGTTGGCAATGATGGCCATACTTGACTTTAATAAAAATACTGGATATAATATATCCCAAACTAAATTCTACACTCCTGGTGGTCACCAAGTGTCTCAAATAGGCAACTGAAACTTAGAGTTGAATCTCAAAGTTATTTTATGCTTACACTGTCTGAGCTCTGAACACCATTTTTCATGGAATTTATGATATTTCAATATAGATTATAGGTACTCTCTCAAGAAAACTACTTCTTCTCATTGTTAACACATGGAATCAGACGAAAATAATAGGACCATAAATCTTTAAGACCAAAAGTGACCTCAGAATTCATCCACTGATCAATCTATTACTTTAACGGATGGAAAGTCAGGCTGACACAGGGTAAATGATTTACCCAACAGAGCAACAGAATCCACCATGCCTAAATCTCAATTCATTGCTCTTCCCCTTTACTACAGTATCCATGCCTATTAATTTGGATCAATTTAACAAATTAGATCACAGGCTCTTTTAAGGCAGGCATTCTTTCTTATATGCATAGTGCCTACTAGCCCACAAAGAGTATATTTCAAAACTGTATTGTTTTTGACGTCCTCTGACACTAGTCCCTGCCAACTATCCATCAGATTTTTCTCCCTATAGTTCTGCCTTTTCTAGAATGTCTTATAATGGAAATAATACGTATTATTATTTATAATGATTTTGTGAGTAAATATACACCAAATTTAACTTAATATATTTGAAATAGATCTTTCCCCTCCCACTAAACAATTTTGATCTTAAGACACTCTTCAAAGACCTTTTCATAATCTCTCACTGTGACCTTAGCATCTAGAAATTCTTCAGCTCCTTTGAATTTAGTCAACCATCAACTCATGACTCATCATACATTTATTAATCAAACATTTACTGTCTTTAGCAATATTCAGAACAACTTGCTGTTGTTATTTGTGCATATATATATAGGTTAATATAAACATTCCCATTTTGGAACTGCCTATACTTCTTTATATTCTTTTGAATACTCAGCGCCGTACTAGCGCCTGTAATTGTCCTATAATCAATGTTTGATTTATTGAAAATGTGGCAGCAACATTAACCATCAAATCACAGTGTTGATTCTCAGCAGTCCTACATTTCAGTAGTAGCATTTGAATGTGAAATTAGCACACTTGAATAAAATCCACATTATCTTCTTTTTTCATTTAAAGTCTCTTAGTAGCACAGACTTGTATTTCCAGAGTTTTCTCTCCCATGTGCCTTTAAGCATATAAGATTAGATGCTGGCCTTGCACCAGAAAGAAGGGCTGACAGGATATGAAATCCTGGGGATAACAGGGATCTAGCTATTTCTCTTTCAAGACATTTTTTCAGACTGAGCCAGAAACTGAAAAGACAGATGAAACTGGGACAACCCAGTGACAAGAAGGAGAGGAAAAATCATGTCTTCTTCCATAAAAAACATATTAACTAAGATTCTGGCTTTAATATTAATATTTTTGGTTATAGTTAAGCTTTAAAGTTAATGAAATTCTCATTTATATGCTGATCTAGGGACATGAATACCAAGTTACAGATGGGATGAAAATTAGCAATAAAGAAATTAGAGAAAAGAAAATGGAAAAATGCCCACAGAATTTAATACAGACACATATAAGCCCACACTCATGCCAGGGTAATATTAGAGAACCTGGACACTTTTTGGAAATGAGATTTTTGAAGAAGTTCAATCTGTTCATTTGTGTGTGTGTATGTGTGTGTGCGCGCGCTTTTCTGTTGTATAAACTAAGATTTTTTAAACAAGGGGTAGTTTTTTTTTATTTTGGAGAATTATGAGTGATTTTTGAGTGGCTTATTTACTATATTAGGAAATATGTTAGTTTATTCTAGAGACCACAGAAAGTACAGAGCAAAAGAACAAATAGCAAAGGAAGGAAAATTGCAATGTTTAGAATCAAAACATATTTGATCCATTTTGGTCCCCAGACTGACTCTTAAAAGGCTGCCACTGGGCAGGATTGTAAACATAGACAAAAACATGAACACATTAAACATTACTATAAAAATGGCATGTTAAGCATGCAGCATATATAAGAATATTGCTCTTTCCCTGCAGACATTTGGTCGACCTTGACTAAATGTCAAGAAAAACACCTTTCCTGTCTTTTTTTCCAGACTGTAATTCACCTTCCTTCATAGGTAAGCATTGCTCCATCACTTCCAGTATAAGCTCTGGTTAAGTGGTAGCTACTGGTGCCATTCTGCAGATAAAAGAAAAATTGTAATATGCTAAATGTGGGAGATTGTGCCATGGCTGAAACAACTGATAGAGTTATATTTTCTATAGATTTCCAGAAATGCAATTTTAGAAAAGCCAAGACAGAATGAAAACCAAAATAGGAGGTGAATAATTCCCAGTCTTTGGAGTCAGTGTATTTTATTACTGTATGTTCATTCTCGGGCTACACTGGAAAATACTTGAAGCAAATGGAGATCAGTTTTCTTTTCTCTTTTCCTTTTCTTTTCTTTGAGAGTGCATCTCATTAACATTAATAGAAACTATGCCCAGAAAAAGCCATTAACATTGATGGAAACTATGTATAGAAAAAGCCCTAGATTAGTTTTTGGTCTTTTAAGGAGCTTATGCATTGCTGCCCATCCCAAAAAAGACAGGATGGAAAACTACTAATCACATTTTGCCTCATCTCTTTAAATTAGATATTTCATTAAATTATATTTAATAAATCCTGAGTTGGAAACAGCACAAGGATACTCAAGCTGCAATAATATTTACTCTCTCAATAAGCCAAGAGCTTTCACCAGCCATGTATCTTACTGAGAGTCACTGGGCAAGTTATATGACCATGATTCTCATGAGCATCCTCTTTGTGCTAGCAATTAGGCTGTCTGCCAGGAGTTGAAATGATTAGCAGTAAATATAAATTTAATAGCTCTACTTTGCAGTTCCCTAGTCACTCTTGGTTCCTCCATCCACTGGGAGGATAATGGGAATCAGAGCCTATCAACGAACATACGACAATAACTGAATCTGAACCAAGACATGGGGGACTCTTAAAAGGCAAGGTAAAGTAAAAAACACACACATACTGCACACGCACACATATTTTATTTAATACTCACTTCACCTTTGTACAACACACTGCTCGAATTAAAAACAAGACAAAGAAAAAGAACATAACTCAAAGCATTATTAAATCATAAATGACTTAAAAATTTTCAAAATTCTGCACCTGCCTGTTCTGGTGTGGAATTTTTTGTCACTTAAAATAAGACGGTGAAAAATATTTTGATTTTGAATAAAATCTGCCTAGCTATGTGAGTTACTCAGAGTTGGGCTTTCTGAGATTTGCCAGTATCTCCTCAGCTACTTTCCTATCATCATCAAGGTTCCATGGAAAACTGGCAATATGTTACCGTTTTAATATGTCTTCTTTCCGAGATAACTTACTATACTCCTTCTCACTTATCTGTCAGTATGAGAGATACAAGAACTGGAAGAGAGTAGGGACCAGGAAATCTTATGACTCTGCTGAATGAAATACAAAAGCTTTAATGCTACTTTGTTTTTGAACCTTCAGAAATAGCGTCTAAGTCTTAAATCAAAGTAAAATAAAATAACCTCTCACAGTTTCTTTAAGTATAATAAAGATCAGATAAGATATGAAGTAAAAGAAAAAGGGCTGGCAGAAAAAAAGAGGAGTCTTAAGTCTGGCTTGATAGCAAAGGGCTTTTAAACACTTGCCAAGAAGCACCAACCAATGTTGACCCTCATAAAAGGAACTTCCCTTCATTAACTCCCCTGTTAACGTTCATCCTTCATTCTTATCCTTTCATCATGTATTTCTCCTGTCATCACTATTCCACGTGTAAAATGGCTGAAAGACTAGTTACCTTGGTAAGAGAAAAAAAAAAATGAAGACATGGAACCTTGATCAAATATTTTACAAGGTGCCAGGTTAAGCAGAGATATCTTTGAGAATTAGTATGTTTGTCTTGTTTGACACTGCCTGGCACATGAAGCTAAGGTTAAGAAAACATATCTGATCAGATGAGAGCTTGGTGGTACCAGGATAGGTCACAGAGAGGTGGATAAAGAAAAAGTCAAAGGTAATGAGTCGTAATGACATATTTCATCCCCTGGGTCCAGTTTTTCTTGAGTCCTCGCTAATGCAACTGCTGTGATGTTTTAGCAAAGTTGAGTTAAATTTCCTCTGTTTTGCATTAAAAAGAATCCTAAATAACACAATACCATCAGGAAGCATGTGAGCAGAAGCTTGACCATCTCACTGCCTTCGGGCAATGGAAGGCAGGGTTTAAACAACAAATATTAATACAGATAAAGTTCCAAGGAGATGTGGATGATTTGCCTCTTAGGAAAATGAAATAGATGCTATGAAGTGAAATTACTCTCATTTCGCTTCCTGCATGCATTTCTCATGCTCAAAAAGAGTACCAGGGGCAACATGAATTTAAATCCAAATACGCTGGGGAGTCTGGGTGGCTCAGTCAGTTAAGTGCCTTTAGCTCAGGTCATGTCCCAAGACCCTGGGATGGAGCCCTCTGGGTAGTTTGCTATTCCTTCTCCCTCTGCCCCTGCCTGTGTTTTCTCTCTCTGCCTTCCTCTCAAATAAATAAAATCTTGAAAAAAAAACCCCAAAACTAAAATAAATCCAAATGCTCCTAATAAGCACATAGTTTAAAAACGAATGCTATTATCATGAAGAGTAAACCAAACTGAAGCAAATAAATCCTCGAGGGAGTAAATCTCAAAGAAAATCCCATGTTTTTAATGATGTCTTAGATGATGGCAGAGAAAGCCAGTCAAAGAAGGGAAATTATTTTATTTGAATACCTTAGTTTTATAATATTTATTTGAATAATAAGCATGTTTTCTTGAAGTCCTACTTAGGCAAAACTAGAGGGAAGGAAAGTCAGCTTTCTTTGTTCAAAGCTCTTATCACCTCTGCTTAAGCTGAAAAATTGGAGACTATTCTGACTACTTCACTTGTATTCTTTTACTAAAATTCCACACAATTTGGTGAAGCAAAGATGATAATGTTTATGGCCCTGACATTCCGATTCCTACTGGAATAAAACTGACAAGGTAGTTTTTCCCACAAAGAAAAAAAGAGTTGTAGAAAATTAAAGTCAAATTTATAGAGGAAGTTTGTATTAAATTGTCAGATATTCAAAAAGGGTGGAGAGCTAACAAATTAAAGGAAAATTTTATTTTGCTTGTACTATTTGCTAAGTTTCGTGAACTATGCTCAACGCATCATGATATAAAAACAAAATTAATAATTCTAAAGTACAGAGACATGGAATGAAATATGAAAACCAAGTTGACAGATTAATCAGTTTGGTTAAAAAAATAAAAGCTAGGGGCATCTGGAGGGCTCAGTCTTTACAGCATGCGACTCTTGATCTCAGGGCTGTGAGTTCAAGCCCATGTTGTGTGTAGAGGTTACTTAAAAATAAAATCTTTAAAAATAAATTCAAAGATAAAAAACAGTCTTTGTGGGCTTGCCATGCAAAAACAAGAGAAGGCCTATTTTGGGCCACTTTAGGATTATATACCATATTTACCCAGGTATTTAACTATCCATGCCATGAATGGTTCAAATAAATATTCATTTTACTGCTAGGGAGAAAGTCTACATACTAAATTTTAATGTTTCTGCTTGAATTGACTCTCAAACAATTATGGTGAAAAGTTAAATGAAATCAAATATAATTTATAGTTCCCATACAGAGTTAATACTGTAAACAACAAATGCCGATACTATGGTAAGTGTGCAGGTTGCCTCATTTATTCTTTCATACCAACTCTATAATAAGTTATTATTCCCACTGTAGAGATAAGGAAAGTAAGATTTAGAAATGTGAATGAAGTCTTCCCAAGATCACGCACAATTCTGCCCACTCTTTCTACTGATGTCCTCCCAGTCTTGCTCTAAAATGCCCAGAAGCGAGGATTTATTTCTATTTTTCCATTCGGAAGATCTCTTTAATGGCACACTCACCCCTGTCTATGAAGAGAGCCCACAACATTCCTCAGTTCCTTTACCCCACTCACAAAAGGCGCTCTTGTGGAGACGGCAAAAGACAAATGGCGTGAGGTGGAGCTTTCAGCAGAAGGACCAAAAGTGGAAAAAAACAATGCGTAAGAACAGGACTCATCGTCCCTACAACTTTCTCAGAGCTTGAAAGACTGATCCAGCTCCTCAAGCAGGAGAAAGACAAAAGATCTGGGTTAAAACCCTGACTAGAAATTAAAGAAGGTCGCCTCTACTTAAGTACTCCCCAGTATGCTGCAAGGAATGTTGTTTCTAACACATTTTATATGCTGTCTCAGTGGAAAAGAAAAATATGGAAAAGCAAAGCAACAAAAACAAAACACTTTGGAATTGGACAAGTTTAAGGAGTTCTAGGTTGAATCCATTTCAGTTTTCTTTATTATATTCATTATGAACCACTTATATGGCCAATCAGCATGTGAACTCCAAAAGGGCACTGAGTCCAGAGACCATCGGCTGAGGTCTTCGGGATGCCCTGAACGGGACATCCCTGCACCAGTCATCCTCCCCGTTGAGTCTTGAAAGGAGTGGCTGCAGCTACAGGCAGTTGGTTGAGTATTCAGGGATTTGGGATCCTGGCCAATTCTTCTCCAGAAATGAAGACTAACAGTGTTTGATACCAAAATGATCAAAAACAGTTTTGCATAAACATTGCCCAATTCATTTAACTTAAATATGTCTTTATCGACCCCATATTAAGAGAAGCTTATGCCTTCCTGCAACCATGTTCAGGCATCATTTGGGCATCTCTGAAACCCATTTTAAATTTGCAGGGTTCTTTAATTAATTAGATATAAATATTCAATGGAGTAAAATTAGATAAGATCTGTAAAAATGTGTTTCTCTGTTTGTGTTGAAAAGCTGTAAGCATGTTCTCTGTACATCTTTAAGAGAGTGCATTTATGCGGTTCTTTTCTGACCTCATTAATCATTAACACTTTTGTCCTGGAGCATCCCGAGAGGCTAGTGTTTCAAGGACTATCCCTTTGACTCTCACTGACAAATAAACCTTACTGTCTGAGTTTATAATTGTGGATAATGAAATAGCGCTTTCTTTGGTAACTGTGTGTCATCAAGATAGAACCAAACTCAATCATGCAGTGGCTAACCCAGCCCAATGTCGCACTAGTCACGACTTCCCAGTTCAGGGCTGAGTGTCATGAAGATGGGATTGACCCTTCTCGAGGACAGGGACCTTGTCTTGTACATCTCTGTGATCCCTAAAGTGCTCTGCACAGAATTGACACTAAGTTCAATAAATGTTTCTTCAATAAAGGAAGAAAGGCTCTGTTGCCACTTACAGTGCAGGGCAGTTTTCATCTTCAAAGCCCTTTATTCACATTAATTCAGCTATTTACATTTTGCTGATGGGTAAAGGCTGGAGAGGCTAAATGGGCTGTTAAAGGCCAGAGAGAGTAAACCCCTGCCTGTCAGGAATTAGAAATTTGCAATTACTGATTTCTAGTCATATGCCTGAGGCTTTATTCAGGGGGAAAAAAGACAAATATCTAACAAAGCCCTGGTAGGTTTTGGTTAGTTGACTGTTAGGGCAAGTCAATAGTATTTAAAGAAATAAACACACTAGATGGTCCCAACAGCTCGATCGAACAGATATGAACAAAAGAGTTCTATCTGTTGTGGTTTTGAGTGTGTGCACACGCATCATCCGTTCTGATACACACAGTGATGCAGAATGACCTCTTCCCATCTGCACTTCTAAAACGACTTCTAGGTGCCATGTGCTGTTTACACAGGAATTGAAATACATTGGACCTGAAGCTTATTTTGCTCTTGGAAAAGCATACTAATTGTATAGATCCAAAGGCAACAGGAGCATCATCATTTCAAAAGAGACATTAAGGCACCAGAAAAATCCATGTAACTGAACTTCAAATTGAAGTACACATGGAGACGGTCAGGTGTGTGTAGTGATACCACTTCATGTGTTTCATTATGAGCTAGTTCGCATTCCCAACTCTTATCTCTTCAAAATATCTTATTCTGCTGTGACCTGAAGGAAGAAAAAAAATGAAGACTTCTCGATCGTATACTGCTTCAGTTCTCAGCTATATTTTCCTATATTCCTTGAAGACCTTGACTTTATCAGGGGAGCTTCCAAAAGTAAAAAAGAAAGAAAGAAAAGAAGTGATGAAAGGTCTAATGTCTATGGATTGTGTGAGAGAATATGGAGTGCAGTCCAGTGAGACAGAGAGAAATTCAGGAAAATGCTCCATGTAAATTCTAAACCTCTGGCTTTGTGGGCTCTCCTTCTCCCTAGCCTGCTGAGATCTACGAAATTAAGCCTTAAAAGATGTCTCCTTTTAACTCTCCAAGGAACACTTGATAGGATTAAAAAAAAGAGAGAGAAAGCATATTTCTACCTCATCGATGACTTTTATTATGTGCATAACACTGTACTTGGCTTGGAAGGTGATATATTTCAAGATATCAGGAGAGGGGAGGGGAAAGTACAAGGCAGGTAGTGAGGATATTGCTAGACATACCAAGAATATAAAGACTGATCTAAAACCAATGCCCAGTAGCCAGATAACAGGTGCAAACACCAAAGAATGCTGCTTTGTGAAGTTGGAGATAACAAGTTCTCATGTAGCTTGCTTAAAACTAGACTGCCAAATAAAAGGTATGAAGTGCTTGAAGACATAGGGGAAGTGGCTGAGGCAAGCTGCTAGAACAGGGAAGGGTGGAGGTCCACTGGAACCCTTTGTTCCTGGGTTATTTAAGGTCTGGGAATGCACCTCAATACAATTTACAATATGGAGGTCACTGACAAGTGTGTAATGGAGATTACAGAGAAGATCAAATGAGAAGTTAATGCATGAATGTTTGTTATATGAGAACAACCACTGAAAACTCTCCAGGGTAAATGATTGTGTCAATAACTTGGGGGGACTAGACATAGCACACCAACACCACACCTGTAGTCTTCACCAGCCTGCACGGTGTTATATGGACTCTTCTCCAGGTACACAAGGATCAACTGAAATCCTAATAATTTAAATTCTGATCTAGAGTGGCAATTCAAGAAAAAAGTTAGTAAGTCAGTTGGTGTCCTCAAAAAAAAGTCAAATTAAACCCATAGACAAAGGAAAAGGAAAACCTCTGTTTGTGGCTGGTAAAGAAAGACTTTCTCAAGGGGAAGGCCTTATAACCACATAAATGCTCCAGAAATCATAGATTTATATAACAGGAAGGGTCTTAGTTATCACTGGAACTAGCATTTACTGTTTACATATAAGGTAACGGAAGCCTTGAGGAATTATTTTCCCGAATCAAACATCTCACTGGCAAAGCTAAGACTTGACAACACTTCTTTGCTTGTGTCTTAAACTCCCCTTTTATTTGGAAATCTTCTGTGAAGCAGAACACCTAATAAGAGCTAATTAGGAACGGGTGCAGCTGAGACTGTCTTTCGCCTGGTTACTTGAAAGTAACTTAAACACACAGTCTGATTCAGGGAAACCTACTCTGGTACATCTTGGGAAAGTGAGCCTCTAGATATGGAAACCTCACACTCTCAAGGCAAAGAATTTCAAGGTAGCCCAAGATTAAGTCAACTGGTCAAAAGAATATACTAGGGCAAGTCACTTGTGTGGTCTGAAGTTAACTGTTTTTATTTTCCTTGGGATTTATTTATTTGAGAGAGAGAGAGAGATGAGGAGCACACACGAGCACGGGGGAGCGGCAGAAGGAAAGGGAGACAAAGCGGATTTTCCTCTGAGTGCTCATTCTTAGGACCCTGAGATCATGACTTGAGTTGAAATCAAGAGCTGGGCACTTAACTGACTGAGCTGCCCAGATGTCCTGGTCTAAAGTTAATTTAGAACTATGAATTTTTTTTGAAAAGCAACCAAAAGTGTTTCGAGATATAGTTGCCAATACTAATCTAATGTAATCGGAAAAATTAGAATAATAACACAGGAGATCTTTCCTTACCACATGTCTAGCAGAGATTCACGGTCATCATTAAACAGATTATGCGGAAGTGATTCAATAAAGACTTCAGGTTGTAAAAATCTGAATGAAATTTCTTATAAAGTCAGTGGCTTGTCATGGAATTGGTTCCACAGCATGAGACACAAACCACTAACAAAACTCTATTAGGAAAACCCTCAGGGATCTGGGTGTCTCAGTTAGTTAAATGTCTGCCTTTGGCTCAGGTCATGATCCCACGGTCCTGGGATCAAGGCCAGCATAGGGCTCCTTGCTCCGTGGGGAGCCTGTTTCTCCCTCTCCCTACCCAGCCCCTCTCACTCTCTCTCTATAACAGAATCTTCAAAAATATTTTTTAAAAAACCCAAAATGAAACAAAAAACAATAAAACTCATCATACTTCAAGTAATTATTGATAAAATATAGACCAAGAGTTGATCACCAATCTGGGGACCAAAAAAGGATTGCACGAGGCAGATTCCCAGGTCTAACTACAAAGTGAGAGACTAACACAACCCTCAGAAGGTGCTGCTTTTCCACTATCCTCTTTCTCTCACCACACACACATTTTCCTCTTAAATCTCCTAGATGCAAACATTACTGAGTGAAGTCTACTTTACTTCTTTTATACCCAAAAACTCAGTCTTGGGTTGCCCATTTTGTGATATCATCCTTGAGAAAAGACTAATGCACTAGAAAATCCTGACATAACACAGCTGATGTACACCTGACAGGTAATAGCTTAAAACAGGAGAAGAGATGGATGTCTAATCTATTCCTAAAAATCTGAGCAGACAGCACTTCACCTCTCTGCTACTCCTCCCCCAACCCCCAACAGTTCCTGCTAGCTCATTGGACTGTCTTTGACAAGAAAGCAAACCTATCACATACCAGAATATAATGGGGGCTTCTCTTTCCACTCCCAAAGCTGTCTTAAGGAATTGCAAGGCAACTTGCTTACTGTTGATTTAAGATTAGGCTGAATTCTTGGTAATGAACAAAGGCATCGATTCATATGTTGAACAAATATTTATCAAGGGTACTCTACTTAACACTGGGTAACATGGTAAATTTAAAAAGAAACAGCTAGTAAGAAAGAAACAGCTAGCAAGAAACATTTTTCTACAAGTCATTATAAGAGATTTAAGCAGCTGTAATAAGGTGGATGGAGATACACATGTTTTAGAGGGACATCGTTTCCAAACACTGCAGCAGAGAAACATGTATTGATTTTGTTTCTTACAAACTATAGAGCATAAACAAGCTGCCTACTGATGTCTGATCAAAGTGAAGGCTATGATTATCTTGGTTGTAGTGTTTTAAACTCTCATGTAGAAGAGGATATTTATGGATTGACTAATCGGTTTGCGATCAAGTAATACTACTGAGGGGGAAAAGTACTCTTACAAGAAAATTGAGACATAATACGGATAACACAAAGCCTACATTTAATCTTGGCCAATTCCATTGTCTTATATTTTGTGTAGATGTCAAACATATCAGTGAGAAGAAAATGGTTCACAAATGCAACCTGGGGAGTTGACCTACTTTTCCTACTTGCCCAGTCTTCAAAACAATAGATCTTTATTCTCTTTTCATCTCTAAAATATTGTCCAATTTTCTTTAACAATATCTCCCTGCTAGGAAGAGTAAAAGGAAGAAATAGTTAGAAAGTTCATCTTCTAATTAAGTTCTCCCTTCATAAAATCATTTACTTAATTATGAAAGTTGTTATGCAGCTCTATAAAAACAGCACATTTCTCCTCGAAGAAATGAAAGAAATAGTAGGACTGAATTGCACAGATAGAAGAAATAAAATTTCCTGAGAAGACTAAATTATTCAGACCAAGGTGGGTAAAGATCCCAAGTCAGGAAACAAGATTCAAAATAGAGTGATCTAAATTCAAATTTCCTTTAGTTTTGTCAAGAGGTCTGACTTACAGATAGAACATAATGGGTTTTTATGACATATCTTCTTACTTCATTTAATATTGTTGAACTATTTCTGTTTATAATATTACAACTCGTAATATCTTAGAAAGACTCTGATTATTTATCGATTGGCAAGGCACCATACCCTAACAGATATTTGATGCCTATCCTCCCTAGAAAGGGTGTGAAGGAACCCTCGGTGTACTACAATGCTCATAGCATTTTGCTGAAGCTTTAAGGCAAAGGGAAAGAAATGCCTTTGTCCTAAGCAAGCATGACAGCCATGAAATCCTATGTCCAAACTGAATATCAAACTGATAGTATTTTTACTGTCCAAAATGCATTATCTGGAAGATTGAATAAATAAAAAATAATAATTTGTTTGTTATGGTCCCAGCAAATAAAAGGGGAAATCAAATAGAATAAATAGAGAGCTACCCATTTGTACACATTCGGGAAGGGATAAATGACCTCACTGTAAGTCTGAAGAAAAATGGAGAATAACCCTCTAAAACTAGAGAAAGAATCAATCTCTTAACTTTAGTTATTGAAATTGCAAATATCATGACATTTCTAATTTATGCTAAACAAAGACCTATCTATACCAAAGAATCTAACAGAAAATACTTCTAACACTGTCACTTCAAGATTTTGCTTGGGTAAGTTTGAAAGGTAAGAGATCAACTGACTAAATTTTCTTCACTTAGGCCAGAATGTGTTCCTCAAACTCAACTAACTCTAGGCTCGTGCAGACCAGGGATTTCTATGATGCTTCCCACGCATGTATTTTCAGTGGCTGACTGGTGAGCATTTGTGGAAATGTTCATTCTCAGCACAGAGCTACAACCACCTCTGGAGATTAAGGCCATAAATGACAACCAGTCTCTCCAGAAAGTTTACTGATAGATAGATCAAGTCATTGATCTATAGACTGTCATGAAATTCCAAACAAACCTTTCTTGATTTAGTCAGAACCTTGTTCTACTTAACTGTAACCACATTTCCCAACTGTGCCTATCAATCAAAATTAAAAAGAAGAAATGTAATAACTTTAATTTCTTTCTAAATCCGGAGCCAGGACAAAACTTCCAAGTCATTATTAACTAGTACTCTACCAAAAATACAGCTCTCAATTAGTCAATTCAGCTCTTCTTAATTATTCCTTGTGTCAAAAAATAGCCTGCCTGCCACTCAGAAAGTCACTAGCTGGAGAAGAAAGTAAATTTGATTTTGATCGGGAGTAGAAGAGATGGTAGGCGGTTTACGAAAAAATGTTTGAAAAGCTACCTTTTAAAAAGAAAAAATAAAAATTCTATTTTGTTGTCTTTTCTGTTTAGAGATTTTGGGGTTTTTTTGTTTGCTTTTTCCTAAAACAAACTAATTTTCCTCTGAGGGAGAAAGAGGCATTTTACCTTTTCATGTTACTTTTACTTACTTGATTTGACTTGTAAAATTCTAAACAAACTAAATCATCTTTTTCCAACTTAAAAAGCTGCCATTAAAAAAAATACTGATGTAGTCTTGGAAAAAAAAACATTAATCATTTTACTGCAAATAAATTTAGTTGGAATCTTTAAACAATTTTTTTAAGTACAGGGGTTTTGGAGATAGCCTCCACTTAAGGGATCTCTCAATTTTGTTGAGTTGCAGTGGATGGCTGGGTAGGAATACAACTCAATTACTCTGGTTTCCTATATTTAAAAATTCTCTCTATAGTGTAAACAATGCAAACTGAAAAAAAGAGAAATTCTCTACCTCTTTCCCAGGAGACTTTGATGGTAGGAAAAGAAATTCAATGAGCCATTTGTAACACAATACTAATTCCCCAAAGTTGTTTGTGGTTAGAAAGATGAACGAAGAATTTAGGCAAATTTTGTAATAGAATTAGAATGCGAATTACCACCTCTCACTGCCTTCTGTTAGCTATCTAAAGGTGAAATCCCCTTCTTTTATTCCCTTCCTCACACTTTCTACTTACCCTTCTTTATAGATTTGCTTTAACTTCGAATAGAATATAATTGTTGGCCATAATGTGACAATAAGGCTGGCGATTCCTCAGACTGTTTTATAAAGTGTGCTGAAACATTTAACAATGGTCTTCTTGTGGGCTGCACTGCCCTCTGATTATTAGCCTTGAAGGTATCTTATTTTCTTGTTCCATTCTTCTCTACACTCAAAAGGTCCCTGAAGAACAACCTTCTGAAGGATAGGAACAATGGTCCCATTAGTTTGTCATAAAACCAACGTGATTCATGTGTTTAATAACATAGAATGTGACCATAAAAGTCTGACTTCTCAATTGGGATGGTTCTTGGAAATGTGGGCCAAAGAAATCAGGTAAGAGTTGAGAAGTGAAGATAAAAGGTAAAGAGTCCATTTTGTAAATGTTTAACATTCTCAAAATCACAGGAAGAGAAAGAAAGTTATTACAAAGGCCATCATGTAAACCTGAACTAATGTTATTCCTTTATAGGAGAATGACAGTCATATCATTAATCCAAAATATTCATAAGCTTCCCACAAGGAGGTTAAGTAGAAAATTCAATAGTTACTTTTTACTACATAAAGTTAAGGTAAAGGTCTGACATACAACTGAAATGTCCTATTCTTTTCAGTATCCAAGTAGACGAATTCTGAGCTTGCCAATGATGTCATGCATTTTAAAAGAAACAATACCACCAGTAATAACCTGGTGGATTTCATTAAACCTCACTTACATTTGTTTTGGCACAAAGAGCAAGTGACAATGGTTGTGGAATTACAGATAAAACTGAAAAAAATTTCAAATTTTTCACCCTTATTTAACCAGATAGACTATTTTATCTATACTTAGCAAACATATTTTAAGACCCTCTTCCAAATAAGAGAAACAAGTCATCATGGAAAAAGTATAGTATTTTCCAAGTTTAACTTTTTTTTTTTTTTTCATGATAAATCATGGGAGCAGTAACTCAAAGTGCTAACATATATGAGCATATTTAGTTTGAACAAAATTAGATTTAAAAAATAAGACTGAGGGACGCCTGGGTGGCTCAGTTGGTTAAGCAGCTGCCTTCGGCTCAGGTCATGGTCCCAGCGTCCTGGATTCGAGTCCTACATTGGGCTCCTTGCTCCAAAGGGAGCCTGCTTCTCCCTCTGATTCTGCCTTCCACTCTGTCTGCGTATGCTTGCTCTCGCTCGCTCTCTCTCTGACAAATAAATAAATAAAATCTTTAAAAAATAAATAAATAAATAAATAAGTGAAGTTTTCACTTCTTGTGATAAATGTGATACAAACAACATACCCATCACTATCATCTGTGATGTTTTTTTAAAAATGTAGATTTCCCTAGACCTGCGGATTCAGTAAGCTCAGCACATGGTCAAGGACTCTTCATTTTTCAGAAACTGACCATGTCACTCTTCTTACATCTAAAATCTGATAACCACTGTAGTACCAAGTTCAGAATGTTACTAGATATTCTTGAACATCTTAAAGGAATTCTGAGACAGACATTTAGGACAGCAGTCACAAACTCAAGTGCCTAGAGAAGCCAGACAGCATTTTAAAATAAGGATAGGGAGAAATGGAGCTCTTCTTGACAAAACTGAGTCTTTTCAGTCAGTCTAAAGGCAATGGCAGTTGCTCATTTCCACTTGATTACTCTCCCAAAAGAATACAGATCACTTTGGCAGATACTCAGATTTTTTTCTTTATTCTTTTCTCCTTTTTTTTTTTTTTTTTTTAACATAGTGGAGCTCCTGATGTTTATGTGAAACATTCTAATTTTTAAATGTTGACAACCGATTAAAAATATTTTAAATGTTCAATCAGCCATTATGTAGGCAAGTAAAACATGTATGGACAGGTTCCAACTCAAGGACAATCAATTTGCAACATCTGATCTTGGCAAGCTGTCTGAAGAATATTAATGGCATACTCTGCTCTACCACAAATATAATTTTACCTTTACCTATTTTGTGTGTGTGTATGTATGTGTGTGTGTGTATATATATATACACACACACACAGATACATCTATAAAATCAAAGCTAGGTATAGATATTTTGAAAGAGACAAACATACAGAAATGGACCTATCTATAAATAAATTACAGTCTAAACAACAAGTAAGATTTATACTTGGTGGCAATGGCTAAATCCATCAAGAGTTTCCAAGAAGAGGCTGGTCAGCATGGGTATGAAGATTATAAAGGGCTTCCTAGAAGGGGTAGTATTTAAATTGGACCATGAAAGGTGATTAAGTTTTGCTTTTTTTTTTTTTTTTTAAAGACTTTAAATAACTTTAAGACTGTAAAGCTCCTTTCTGTTAAAAATTTCATCAGGCCAGTTAATATATACATAATACAGAGTGCCATAGCCATTTTAAAAAACTTGGGGGGTGGGGGATGGAAAGAATGGGAGAAGGGCAGTGGGAAGTACAAGCATCCAGTTATGAAATGAATGTCATGGGAATAAAAGGTACAGCCTAGGGAATATAGTCAATGGTATTGCAATCGTGTTGTATGGTGACATATGATAGCTACACTTGCGAGCTTAGTATATACAGATGTTGAATTACTATGTTCTACAACTGAAACTAATCTAACATTGTGAGTCAGCTATACTCAAGTAAAAAAAAATAATAAATCTATAAAAAAATCAAGAAGATGAGAATGAAGATAAAGTAAAACCCAGAAATTGAGGAATGAAGGAAGGGGAAATGGGTAAGAAGGAGGGAGGAGGGAAGGAATCCACCATGGGAAGAAGTAAGATGAGAATTATTTATAAATATGTAAAGGGGCATGCAGCAAAGAAAAGTTGACCAATTAATCCCATTAATGGGTACAGTTCAGAAAGTTCTGTGCTTAAGAACAGTGGGGAGAATTTAGGTTAAAAAATATGAAAGAATTTTATAGCTACAAGGACACTCAGGCAATAGATCATGCTACCAAGGGAATTTAGAGACACTCTTGGATGAAAGACACTAATTTATTTGGGTAGATGTAAGGATAATTAAAATCAACCCAGATACCAAACTAGAGAGAGACTATATAACTTTTTAAAATTGCTTTATTACTACCTATGGACAGAGAGAGTAGCAAATGCATAAATGTTCTAAAATACAAATAAATCGCCCTTTAAAAAGTTTCCACTCATCATACTACTTCCTTGCAAAAATAACGTTATTTTTATTTTTAAAAAAGATTTTATTTATTCATTTGAGAGAAAGAGAGAGAGAAAGAACACATGCAGGGGAAGAGGCAGAGGGAGAGGGAGAAGCAGACTCCCGCTGAGCTGAAATGAGGAGCTCGAACCCAGGACCTAGACATCACAGCCTTAGCCAAAGGCAGACACTTAACCTTCTGAGCCACGGAGGCACCCCCACAAAACAACTTTAAATAGCTTTACAAAATCCATCCAAACTTGTAAGTCAAGTATTCCACATTCACAGTCTGACTCTATTCTAGTGTTTCAGTCATTTTTCCTACCCCTTCTGGACAAGACCACCCACTCTCCTTAGGCTAATCTATTTCCTGTTTTCTAAGGCTTGCAAGCCTATTGCCAGGCTTGGGCCCCCATCCACTCAAACGTCAGTAACTTAAATGCTTCTCTTCATCAGTCTCAATTCTTTCATCTTTCAAAGCCAAGTTCCTCCTGAAACCCTGAATTGAAAGATAGTACCAGCAATCATGGTCCCTCTCTTTCATATGGAACATTCCATGTGACCTCTCTTGCATTGTTTAATTTTTTAATTTTTATTTATTTATTTATTTTTTTATGTAGGCTCCACATCCAGTACAGGACTTGAACTCACAACCCTGAGATCAAGAGCTGAGATCAAGAGTCCGACTCTGTACTGACTGAGCCACCCAGGCGCCCTGCATTGTTTTATTTTATTATCACTTAATGACTGAGTTATCGAGTCTTGGCTTGTCATCTAGACTGCAAGGTCTTTGTTGATGATGGTCAGTGCTTACACTTCAGCATACACAGTGTTTTGCCCCATGCGCATGCTTAGTGATTTGTTAAATGGATTTATGGATTACCCCTCAAATAATTTCAAAGCTTAATAGTATCTACGCTAATTCTAACAAGATTTCCCAAGAATCCTACAAGAAATATTTTATCATCCTCCAAAATTGTTGGCTATATTTTTTCTCTTCTTCCATTTCATAGATGAAATTAGGATGGATTTTCAAAGCAAAACACTACCCTCTGAAAGCTACTAACATAATCTTGGTTCCTTCAGTGAGAAGGAAAGTATTCCCTATCACTCCAACTTCAAAGCAATTACTGCAGAATTATCTTTCAAATTATAGCCACATGAATTTTGGAGACTGATGAAAAAGCTCAGCCCAGGAGGCAGGTTTGGGATCCACAAAATATTCCTCAGTCTCTGCTCTTTTAAAGAGCACAATGGCATTTCAGACAATAAATTTTAGACAATAGCAATGAGGGCATGACAGATAACCAGTAAGCTTTCTCCATATTTGTTGGTTGCTTTTCTGCCTTTACTTTCAAGCCCTACCTGGGCCTTGACACTCAGCTGTATCTACATCTTTGGTCCTTTATTTCATACATTGGTATATTCCTAGCCCCCGTTGATTCAGCTGTTAACATTCTTCCTTACTTATTAATTTATTCTCTCTGTTTCCACAACCACACCAACAATTAGTTTCTCTCAACCATTAGATGGTGAATTATACACATCCTGGCACTTTACCCCTAAACACTGGTGCATATGTTTCATAACAGAGATACTCTCTTACATCATCACAACAGTTACCAAATTAATACATTATTTGATCTAATTTACCATCTCTGTCTCCATTTTGTCAAATGATCCAAGAACATCTTTCATACCATTTTTCCCCCTCCAGGACAAGATACAGTCTAGCAGAGCCACAATTTTTTTTAAAGTCCTGAACTCTGTTTTCTTGTTTTAGCCTTTCTACTGTCACTACTGCAGTCAAAAGGCCTTTCTGTGGGCTGCGTCTCTTCTCTCTCTTATCTGCTATTTCCTCTAACACATCTTGGACTCAGAAAAAAGAATACTTCAGAGCTATGAATGGGATATGATTAAATATCTAATATATGAGTGATTAAAGACCTTTTATATGATGAGAGGGCAGGTAATTTTTGGATATGTATTTGATAGCTCAAGGAAAATTCTCTTTACCTCCTGGTAGGTGAGGTCTTACTTTATATGTTCATAACAGAATTCTGTCAATGAGCTAGGGATCAGAATTAGCCTGATGGACTAAATTTATCACTTTCCCAGAATTGGTGAACACCTTTTAGAAAGTTGGGGGAATAATAAAATAGCGTCATTTAAAAAAAAAAAAAAAACACAGTTGTGAGGGTAACCTGGGTGGCTCCTTGGTTAAGTGTCTGGCTTTTGGTTTTGGCTCTGGTCATGGTCTCATGGGTCATGAGATTGAGAGTTTGAGCACTGCCTTGGGCTCCACACTCAGCAGGGAGTCTGCTTGAAGATTCTCTTCCTCTACCCCCACCCTACTCACGCTCGCTCTCTCTCAAATAAATAATTTTAAAAATTATGAGATTGATGATCAATAAGAATTAAGTACAGCAATCTCTTTATGTGTACATAAGGGGAGAGAGGGAAGAAGATTACACTTGCAGCTATGATCATTACAATTCATCCAAAAAGTAATAACCTCAAAGTAACTATGCATTTCCAAGTAGATATTATGAGTTCCTAAGACAACTTAGAAAAAAAAATACATAACATTTGTATTGAGAAGATGTCCCAGACATACTAAGACTACTATGGTAAAGTGCATCTCCATGTTATGTCAATGTCCTTAAGGTAAAAAATTTCCAACCAGGTTTTTGTTTTTGTTTTTGTTTTATATTCACCTAATGCTTGGGCAGTCCATTGTAAAATGAGCTTTTCAGTGACTACTGAGTAGGTTCAACAGTACAATAGGATCAAATAAGGAAGCCCATGCAAGGACAATATGGACAGTTTCAAGTGCCCAGAATACAAATAACCAAAACTTGCATTAGTTGATTTTTTCCTAACTTCTATTATTTTAAAAAATAAAATTTTCATAAAGTTGAACAGACATATAAGCCAATATATTTATATGTTAAGTTTACATTTGGTCTCCTCTCCTAAAGCTTAGCATCTATGTAATAGTCATCAGGTACAGAATGGAATTATAGGTCCTACAGTACCCTAAATCAACAACAACAACAAAAATGTTGGCTAAGATAATAAATACAAAATAGAATGATATAGTGTTATATAGTAACTTCCAACAGTACAAATATTTTTAGTGTTCCTCCTGATCCTAAATTAAATAACACAGCACCATTCCTAAGCACTTTGTTTAAATTAGATTCCATTGCACCATAATCTCTTGGTGAAATTTCATACTGGCAAATACCAAATGGAGTATGCCCTTGAAGTGAAATAGGTCCTAGATTATTACAACACGAAATGTGTTCTAGAACCCATTAACAGAGGAGAAAAAAATTCCCCTGGGCAACTAAAGTAGATAAGTTATCTGCTAATATAAGTTTATCCTGTATGGTTTTTTAATGGTATTTCTCAGAATTCTGTGTGGCCAAGCACATCACTACCCTCCACAGGTGGGATTTCATTTCCCAGAGCTCATTTGATCACAGAACACTCGGAGAGTAGATTACACTTACCAAAGCTAGTGTGTTGTAGGTGACAGGGAGAGAAAGCTTATCTACCATAAAAGTGGGTCATTTCCCTTCCCCAAATCATTAAATATACTAATAACACCTGGAGCCAAATCCTTTACAATGCCATTACTAACACCATTAATAGAATTGTAGGCAGGAACCACAAGGGATACACCAAGGAGATAATAGAAAAGGTATGCACCAAGATGAGATTCATTAAATTTGTAAAAGTCTTACTATGTTAGCATTGCCCCACATTATGATAACTTTTCAATTATTATATGAAAACTCCATTTAACCTAAATCTGAAGACAAAAAGGAATGCTTACAATTAAAAAATAAATTCCCTCATTCAGATAGCAGTTAAAATTCATGTTAGAAAGATAACCAGCCAGCAAAATATGCAGAGCTTGCTAGATGGGATTAAGCTCTTACTATGGAATAATCATCAGATATGATGATTATTAGCTACATGTATAGCTATTATTATTACTTATATCTAATACATAAGATATTGATGACATAAATAATTGTGATTATTATGATTATTATACAATTGAAGTTACGCATTGTTATATGATTATACGTTGAGTTTGATAGTTTCTACCAACAGAATCAGCCTTATAGAAGCTTCCTATCTTTTGGTAAAACTTCACTGACTATACTGCAAACTGTTTCCCGTACATTCTTGTGAAATTTAATTTTTTGTTCATTTCACTTTTGGGGGGTCAGTCTTAAAATGCAAATACCTCAAAGAGAAAGAAGCACAATGTCTCAAACTCTCACTAGAGTAAAAAAAAAAAGAAAAGAAAAGAAAAAATAGAGATTGAATGAGATTCTTTTTTCTTGAATCAAGCCCTATTTATTGATCAAGGAAAGAACTGAAGATTATTGAAACATATTTTTCACCTGCATAATTTTGAATCATGCCACCTCTAGTGAATTCCCTCCACTATCTAGGTGATGGAAATCTGGCTTTATTTTTATGTAAACATTTGAGAAATGGAGGTAACCTTAGATTTTAATTTTTTTTAATAAGCTTCAAGTAACAAAAGATGTAATTTTCTAGTAAACAAAATATATCAGCTTTCCATTGGAATGGGTGGAAGGAGTAGATACTGTGTTCCTAAAGAATAAAAGTATTTAAGTCATTCAAGGAAGAGAATTAGATTCAGAAAATAAAATCAAAGATGAGAAAAATGTCTTAGTGTTTACTAAAGAAACTTTGAAATCCAGGACTAGATCTGGTCCCTTTGAAAATACAACAATATCCTTTTAAAAATATCTTCCTTTCTGACAACTTTTAATTTAATATTACAAGTCAGAGATCTGGTTTAAATTGGAGGTACTTTCAATTTGCCAGAGGTTCAGCTTTCAACTGGTGTAATGGTGTTATGTCACTTAAAAAAAAGAGATGCATTGCAGAGAGCAGAGATACCCAGCAGGACAAAGTATATGGAAAAAAAAAAAAAATCAGTTTATACAATCAAGTGAATACAGTTAATATTTTCTTATAAAATTAAAAGCAGCATGAATTGTATTTGTTGAGTTATGTACAGTATGCTAAATATTTTAAGAGAGTAAGTTACCCATTCCATTATAGTTTTCTAAATGATTACTTTGCTGCCACCAGAGTTGCTGTGAAAATAAATGAGAAGAAATCTGTCAATGAACAATGAGAATTTCAATTAAAACATAAAATGTGAGTAGATGAATGCCCACACCTATGGGAGAGAATTATTATTTCTTTTCTGATTGGTATTATAATAAAGCTTCTGAGTCCTCATTCTGTATTATATATTGTTTTCATCATTAATTATTTTTCTCATATATACTTCACTTTATCCTATTTCTTTGCATCATGAATCCCTTATAACAAACTCCTTGTCAACCCTTATACTCGTCACACTTTCTTTCCTTGACCCTTCTTCCCTCCACTGAAACTTCATCCACTACTCCATATAAGTCTTTCATTTTTCTGCCAATAACCTTATCTTGAAAATCTTTCTCAAAAAAAGTCATAATCTCAAAAAATGATTTAATTTTCTCAGAGTTGCTGAAATGTCCAGACATTTTAACATTAAACACAGAATGCTTTCGTCTAAAGTTACATTTTAAAATTATTTAGCACATCAAATTTAAACAAAGTAATTTCATTTGATTCTGTCTAGGGATATTTGGTATAGTGCTATATCATTAATTTAAACAAAACAAATCAGTGTTAAAAGGCAAATTTATCTCTGCTCTCTGTTGGAAAAAGTTTGTGGGTATAAAAACTAGAAAACACTAAAAACAAAACAAAACAAAACAGGGGTGCATGGGTGGCTCAGTGGGTTAAAGCCTCTGCCTTCAGCTCAGGTTATGATCCCAGGGTCTTGGAATCGAGTCCCGCATCAGGCTCTCTGCTCAGCAGGGAGCCTGCTTCCTCCTCTCTCTCTGTCTGCCTCTCTTGTGATCTCTGTCTGTCAAATAAATAAATAAAATCTTTAAAAAACAAAACAAAACAAAAAAACCATGAGGCATTCTAAACTCAAGCCACCAATGTAGAAAGACTACAGCAAACTTTAATTCAGTTTGTTAAGAGAGGTGGCAGCACTCCCAGAGCTGAAACTAGATTTATGCAATCAGTCCATGAATCCCTCAAAAGAATCATATGGCCTCCCATCACTCTACAGAGAAATCTCAAATGGCATGCTGATATCCTCCTTTGGTGAGTTATTTCACCCTTCAGGACTATTCTTAATGTCATGCACATAGCACAGAACTAGACTCATTTAAGTAAGGAGTGAATGACTACATTAGTGAATCAAAGAATGTGAAAAAGGAATCTAATTTTGCTTGCGTATAAACCTAAATATTAAGAAGGACAGGATCTCAAGCAACAGTAGGTGATTACACCTGGCTTTTATTTCTCTTGTTTGCATTTAGGATTAAAAAAAAAAGGTTTAAATAAAAAAAGGTTTTATACTTAGACTAAAAACCAACACACACAAGCCAAGTTCCCTTTGGACAACCCTGTTTGTTGATGCAGTTTCCAAAACCTTCTACCACCTGAAATTCTTATCTCTGTGCTTTTCACCCATTGAAATTTGATAGCCCCATACTAAGTATGTCTTCTGGGCAACCTTTTCCCAACCTTTGAATTTATCCTTCTTTTGAATGTATTTAGCATTTATACTCTCCACCACTCAGTCATTTTCACTTATACCACTTTATGTTGTGAACTTTTAAAATATGTTTAGGTCTTACATAAAGATGTCCTAGGAAAATTTTTGTTAGTTTTTTTTTCTCATTCTGTTTGCCCTGTGACATTCAGCACAGATGCTATTTGGTGGGTACTCTATAAATACTCACTAGATGTTTCAGAGGAATGATAAAGACCCCTCTCACATCTGGAGTCTTTGGAAGGTCAAAGTTTCAGCAAGCACTGCAGTTATTCAAATTTCTATCTATCAAAAATGCAATAATTGCACACAGCTAGGAGGAAACCAGTGTGATGATACTCTCTTTCAAGTAAGTGTCTTAGAAGATTCCCAGGAAAAGCTGACTGAAAACACCCAGAGAACAAGGCACATGCCTTCTTTTTATCTATATCCTCCACAGCACCCACCCATATGGCTTTGCAAACAATATTACAAACAAAATTATTTTAAAAATTATATATTAAACAAATAAAAGGTTAAACCCTGAAAAAAAAAAAGGATAAATCAGATCCCATAATGAATAGTTGTCCTCCTCTAGCCGCACTTCCACCAGATACGAAGCTAGCAGAGTACAAGCAGCCAGATAACTTTTTTTTAAGATTTCTCAATCACTGAAAATCCAGAGAACTGTTTCAAAGTAAGCTATTTTTGCACCCTCTATAGGTAGGGTCTACTTATGACCACTTCATCCTTCCTGTAAAAGAGCTAAAAGGGCAACCTAGTAACAGACGTTGTTACCTGGAGAACAGGTGACTCTCTGAGCTGTTAGTAAAATTAATACTTCTCAATGACTTGGCTGTAATACAAAGTTACAACTGGCAAAAATAAAACTGTAACCGACATTATCAACACCATTCTAGTCAAACAAAATTCAGAATTTATCCACTATACTGGCCATTCTCACTCTCATTAACTTCCCATACAACTACACTTGTTCTCTAATCCACTTGTAAAATTAGGGAAAAGCCATTTAACTGGTCTCGACTTTATCATAGTTCCAACAAATTTCTACCATTAAATTAAAACAACAACAACAACAACAACAACAACAAACATGAACTACAGGATTTCTTGTTTCAGCAAAAGCAAATACAAAATAGTTTAACTGGAGATCCCATGGTGTCTTTTAAAGCACCGAAAGGCTTCAGACTTCATTACTGAAGCCTGTTAGGCTGATGGATGCACGCTGCTTGCCTTCTGTGAAAGAAATCCTTGCTTGCAGTCTGGATGTGAAATGGATCTGGGGAAGAACTGGGACATTTGGGAGTCAAAACTATCGCCAACAGTGTAGAGCTCTGTAGGCTCTTTCATCCCATAAATTGGGAGGATAGCGCTTGTTGACGTTGAGATGCCTCTATTCTTACATTCATTTTGGTAATATATTTACAAAAGCAGATGCATGTTTAAAGAACAAAAGTAACATGGGTAAGAATCTGACACCTGTGAGTATTAAGCTAACATTAAAAAAAAAAAAAGTTGTAAAAGTAATTTGGGACCTAGACATTTACAGAGACGGTCTGGATAATAATACCATGGGCTCCAGAGGCAGAAAGTTCCACCATTTATTGACTACATGACCCAGTAAGTTACTTAACCTCTGTGTGTGTCAGTTTCTTCATTAATAAGTGCAAAGCTAATCGGATCGATTTAAGGAGTAAGTTCTTTATTCAAATAGAGCACTTGCTACATTGCTCAATAAATGTTAGCTTTAATTAGTACTATTAAACAAATACACGAAGGACAAGAAAATAAAGTCCAATTTCTCCAATAGATAAATTGCTCACATCATCATTTTCATTACCATGTGGTTGAGTTTAGTAGTTTTTATTTTCCTGCACACATGTCCAGTACTAGACATGGACCTACATATCCAGAGGGCCATTTGCCTTCTGGAAAGGTTCCAAGCATTGGCATATTCCTCTCTTTCTCTTTGGCCATTACATAGTTTAAAGTTGCAATCTGAAAGTGTCCCTGATATTCATGCTCAAGGGATAGAAAGACAGTTTAAGTATTTTCTCAGTAGCAAATGCTGTCATCTGGTATGAGGAAATACCTGCCATTTTAAAGCCTGCCCTGTAACTATCTGAGGATGCACCTGAGTCCTGAAGAATATCATAGATTCTAGGTTCAGAGAGAGCACTGACCCAGAAGAAGTATATACTGACAATATCAACTTTTTTCTTGGTATGGGTATGCCAAAGAAGGGTTAAATATGCAGTGTGTATAACCACCTCTAGGTGGAAATCCTGTTTTCTACATTCATACTAAGCATATGTTTTCCCTGGGAGCACAATTTTAAGTATTGAAAATAAAGGATTTTTCTTGAAGCAATGTACAGCTCTTGCCTGAAATAACAGATCAGGAAAGTGGTACCATTGGCAGAATTCATTCCCCTACTCCTGGCCTCTCAAAGACATTGTCTACATCTCTTTGATAGAACTTACTCTTGCACTCTAGCTCTCTCCTTGCCCTACAAGCTTTTCTAGTAAACAACAAGCTATTGTGGCATCTTTTAAAAACCTTTATATATATAGCCTTTAGCTCAGTGCAAGGGATGTAGTAAACATTCTAACATGTTGTGTGGATTGAATTCTATACATTTACCTTTGGTGACTAATAAGCTTGCATAAAAAATCAGTAGTCTTGCCTCAAGAGAAGATTTAGCCCCCTGGACCCAGTCCTTCTACCTTGTTACTTACAAGGATTCTCAGTCTATTGGCCACGCCCTTTGACTCACCACCTTCACACTGTAACATGTTTATCGGTAAAAATATTGACATGAAATGGAAGTAGAATTTCCAGTTCAACACATCCACAGGGTCTAAATTGGGCCTAAAAATATAGTCTTTTCTATCTCTTAGTATTTTTTGTCTTCTTATGAATTTTTCTGCTACTCCTGGAGAACACTGATAGATAATTCTCTAAGTAGATTTAATTACCTTTAAAGAAAGCATTCTGATCACTTTGAGGAGATCTGAGCTTCACTCAAACTACAGTTCAGTGAGCTGACCTTGAGCTAATCACTGTGTATCACATCATTTATCAAAGAGGCAAGCAGAGCAACGGTGGGTTCTGTTGCACGGTCTCAAGCATAAGCTCTATTATTTAATTCCTATTAAGGAGGTTTAAACTGCACTTGCAATAGACACTGCACTTTATAAAGACAAATGCGGCCCACACTCTTGCAAAAAATAGCCCATATTCTTGCCATTCTGTCTACATATAGACATCATCAGAAATAGGGAAGGACTTAACTAAAAACATGTTAAAATTTCTATCCTCACTATTTAATTCTACTCATTTTCTATATGAAATAAAGCTCACTAGTTTGTGCAAAGCTCTGACTTATTAATAATTCCATATTGTGCTAGTGTCAGTATTTTCCTGAGGAAGCAATAACTCATTATAGCTAAATGTATCTACATGGATCTCTATGTCCTTTTGTACATCTTTATCTTTTCTGAAGTGCAGAGGGATAGAAGGTATTATAGAGTAAAAAGAATCATTCAGATATTATGTGTTAGAGACCTATTTTTGTTTATTTCAGCACTACTTCTATTTTTCTGGGATTATTAACACTGCCCCTCATTTCCACTGGGTCCTATTCCTCCCCATTCTCCACATATCTAGAACCTATATGCATTGTCACATGCTAATGCTACCCTGCCTCCTTGGTCAAAGTTGGCAGATCCAGAAAAGGGCTCAAAAATGAACCAATCATAGTCCTGTTGCTCTGTAAACATAATGGACTGGTCCAGGGGTGGAAATCTCACCTAGCTTTTCAATCCAGAATCAAGCATCTATTCCCACACCCATCCAGAAATACACAGGCTTCACATATTGCCCCCCCAAAAAACTTAGAGGCAAATTTTCCACAGAAGCTAAAAATTAAGGCAATAAAATGTGGGAGCTATCTAAAACCAGTTTTCTACCACAAGGAAAAATGCACTCTGGCGTGAGACAGAATGAAGCTGACAAACCCGGGAGAAGCAGAGAGGAAACCAGATTGATTCCTGACAGTGTCTGAATCCCTGGGGCTGGACAGAAACATTCTTCCTCCCTCAGCTTGATTATTCAAGGCTTCCTCCCATTCTGGGAGCCAGTAAATCTCCCTCTTTGTTTGAATGGTTCAGGCTGCCTTTGTGACAGTTACAACCAAAATAATTCTAACTCATATTCACTTAGTGCACACTAAAATGCACAGTCAAAAAGACAGCAACATTTCAAATCCTTCTAAAAAAAAAAAAAAATCAATGAAAATGACAGAGGTGTATTGTGGGAACAAGTAACTAAATGCTATGTAATCCTATTTTTGGTAGTAAACAAGATATTCAGGGAAAATGCCTCAAGCATTCCCAGTTCTCTAGAGAAGCATGGGCAGTGTTCAATGAGCAATTATTTTGGAATGCACTCATCTACTGTTTTGTTTGAGGACTTCATAAATACAGCTCCTTCACCCAAAATTATAGGACCTGCTACCTACAGACTACTAGAAAAGGAAGGAAAGAAGGATTAATTTAAATTTTTTTTTAATTTTATTTATTTATTTGTCAGAGAGCGATAGAGATCCAAAGAGAGAAGAGAGCACAAGCAGGGAGAGTGGCAGGCTGAGGGAGAGGCAGGCTCCCTGCTAAGCAGAATGCCTGACTTGGGGCTCAACTCCAGGACCCTGAGATCATGACCTGAGTCGGAGGCAGAGGCTTCATTGACTGAGCCACCCAGGCATCCCAAGAAGGATTAATTTCAATATTTTAATTAAAATGTTGACAAAATGTTGACACATATACATGTTAGTATTAAAAGCGTTACTCTCATACACTGCTTTTAGGAGTACAAAATGACATGGTAGAAAGTGATGAGATCCTTTTGTCAAACAATGAACAATACCTATTCTAAAACATTAAGACTTAACATTCCCTTGATCCTGGTTCTTTTTTTTTCCCTCCTCTTGCAATTTATCCTTTTTTTTTTTTTAATATTTTATTTATTTATTTGACAGAGATCACAAGTAGGCAGAGAGGCAGGCAGAGAGAGAGGAGGAAGCAGGCTCCTTGCTGAGCAGAGAGCCCAATGGCGGGGTTCAATCCCAGGACCCTGGGATCATGACCTGAGCCGAAGGCAGAGGCTTAACCCACTGAGCCACCCAGGCACCCCTGGAATTTATCTTAATGAAAAAAATAATGCATATATAAAATATTTTATATAAAAAGATATCAACCAGCTTTTTGCCTTACAACTGAAAACCTGAAATCTTTTTGTCTATAGATAGGGGAAGGATTAAATAAGCATGGCATATTTATATATTGGAAGTATATGCAACTATCAAAAATGATGAGAAACATTTTCAAAGTACACTGAGTGAAAAATCATGATATGAATGATACAAGACAGTAATATAACACATTTCCATTGTCTTAAAGAAAAATCTTTAAATAAATACATATGAAAATAAACATCTGGAACTATAGACATCAATAGTCTAGTATCTATCACTTTCTGGATAGTGGGATTATGGGTGATTTTTACTTTTGTTCTTTGTGTTTAGGTTCTATAAAATTCCTACAATAAATACGTATTACTTTGGAATAAAAAAATTAATAGATGTTATTTTTAAAGTTTAAGTTTTAAAAAAGAGAAGTCATATGATGTAATTAAATTAGTTGTGGAATTACCTTGGAAACACCAAATAAAGGGATCTTTCACTAGGAAGTCACTCCAAGGGCTGTATCTTTCTAGAAGTCCTTGTTAAACAAACAAGTTGGCAGGTAATTTAGTATATAAGAAATGGCAAAGGCTCTGTTCCAGAATGCCTAAGTTTTAACTCAGGTTTTGCCATTTGATGGTTGAATGACTTTGGGCAATCATTGATCTTGACTTCTCTAATTTTTTTCACTTGCAAAAAAAGAAGACCAATGTCTTTTTCCCTTCTATACCCGTGTGCTACTGCAATGTTCAAATTTATGCATAAATGTGGATACAATTTATAACTATAGAGCATTAATATAAGATAAAAACAGCAATTTAAAAATATGGATGAAATCTGAAAACCAAATAAATTGCAAAACCCAGTCCACCAAAAAAGGAAAATCAATAAAATGTAATGTTACATTTTTTAACCCTTCTCTAGTTCCTTCCTTGAAATGTATGTGTAAGCCTACATAAGATAAATATGAAGCCCACCTCTTTCCTAAAACATCCCTGTTGAGTCATTTGGAATCCATGAAGGCATATAGAACTGCTACTAGTTTGAACTTTTGAACTTCCAGTCACACATAGACCATGTGCAGTTCACAGACCATAAAAACTGCTACAAGCAAAAATCTTTTGGGTTTTCTCTCAAGTACCACACATGTGCTAAGACCAATAGTAATAACTAATACTTTCAACGAATGCCTGTTATGTTCCAAAGGCTGTGCTAAGTACTCTGTGTGTGTTATCTCTTGTAAACCTCATG
Organism: Mustela nivalis; assembly: GCF_964662115.1. Lineage (NCBI taxonomy): Eukaryota > Metazoa > Chordata > Mammalia > Carnivora > Mustelidae > Mustela > Mustela nivalis. Next base: position 70,515,061 of record NC_139027.1, on the reverse strand, counting down.
ACAAGGTTATCAGCAGTTATTATTAAGTAGCCAAGTCAAGGACACAGCAGTCCAGAGACAGGGCAGGGATTAAAACCTATGTGTTCAACCACAAAAGGCCTTTTGTCACGTGATACAAATAGATATTGGGGTGGATAAGATAAAGATTCTGATTCTAAGAATACTAATAATTAGTAGTAAAAGACATGCATGCATTCTTAAATAAAATCAACTTGAGATCATTTCCAAAAGGATTTCCCTCCAAGAAGGGTTGGCATTATATCTGTGTCTTGAAACTAATCTTTTTAACTTATTCAGGCAGAGAAAATGGTGTATACAAAGATATAACATAAAACAGAGGTAAAAAAAAAAAAAACCATAAAACAGAGGTAAGTATAGGCTTTCACAGTATTTACATGTTATACAACATATGCTATATATATGCTATATGTGATACTTAGTATTACAGGTAATATGCTCCTTGATGGCAGTTCAGTGGTATAGAATAACTTTTACAAAATAAAAACTCAGAAATAGTTATTGATCAAATGCTCAGGGCTGTATTTTCAAGAATATTTGAATCAAGGTGTATACAACAATGGATTTGGGCATGGGGAGGGAGAAGCTGGGAAGACAATGGTGGAATGGTACAAGAGTGTAGTCCAGTTGCAGATATGAAAGGCAGTAAGGATGGAAAGGAAAGAATGGATATTGGCATTGGAGAAGACAATACAAAGAAAATCAGCCAGGCTTGTTAAGTTTGTGGCAGGGGAAAAAAAAAAAAGCCCTCAAAGATTTTTTCTACAGTGTCACCCTGAATTTCTGGGGAAAACACTATTGTCAACAAGTAAAGTGAAGAGAGGAAGTTGTCTTGTAGGAAGATCTTCCAGACTTGTTACAGGTGAGGTGTTTTTCTGAGAGGATCTTTCCATGATTGAGTTAGAGGTGGAAATACAAAGTTAGCAGTAATCTGCAGACAGTGGATGGATGAAGTCTTGCTAGTGGCAGGTGAGATAATCAAGAAGGAGAATTATAGGAAATGAAATAAAGCTGCTGGATTAAGTGTGGATGGGTGGAGAAAAAGTCAAAATAGGGGAAATGAAAGGGTCACAGAATCTGTTCCTGTTCTGCTATACCTTACTCATCATTTCTGAAAAGTTACGGAGCATCTATGATCTCTGGTACGTTTGTCTTTCTACACTCCTATGCACCTTCTTCAGAGCCTAGTAGGATGTGAAATGTAGTACAGAGTGCACAGCAAACTGTTCTCCAACTTTAATCCATTTAAGTGTAACACACTTCCTAGTCAAGCCCTTCATCACTGTTTGCTGACATTCACAGACAGTGCATTCTCTTACATGCATTTACTTTATGAAACACCAGCAGAAATTAAATTATGTTGGAACAGGGTGTTGTCTAGCACAGTTGGAACATAAAGAAAGGTTTCTCAACATTATTATCCCAGTGTTAATGTACTGATCCTGATTTTTCATACAAAGCAAATGGTTTACTTTGAAGTGCCCAACTGATGAAAATAATTAAAAACTGAAGTTTTGGGGGAAAACAAAACAAAACAAAGCAAAACAAAACAAAGACCTTCTCTTCAGAAACCACAAAGCCATGATAGCATTTATGGTATCACTGGTGGAATATCATTTGTTTTCCTTAAGATAGAAAAGGTTAACAATTCCTTCTCTACTACGTATTTGTTACCTTATTTATTAAAGGACTCAGTTTTCTGGCACTTGTAAAGAAAAAACTGATTCTATAAAATATTATTATGAGTCCACAGCAATAGGGACGATTTTCTCATCAGGTTGAAACGAAAACTGTGTAAGATGGGGAAAGCCAAAGAACTCCTACCATTCATCACAGGCAAGGTAACTGCCTTCCTCGAAGTTCACTCAAGCAGAAAATGAACAGCTGCCAATGTTGATCAGAGAGATAGTAAACGCTGCTTCTAGGAATGAAAGTCTCTGTTTCATTTCTTTCTTTCTTTTTTTTTTTTTTGTTTTGTTTTAACTTAAAACAATAAGCTATATACTTCTGCTGAAAAAGCAAGAGTGCCAGACTTGATAAGATCACAGTCATGGAACTGATCAGTTACTTCTTGATGTGTTTACTGAATTTCACAACGGTATCACCAACAGATGCTCAAAAGTAGCCTTAAAACCAACAAAGACAAACATTCTGTTTTCAATCTTTGGTGAATTATTTTGAAGTTTCAAAGCATATTGTTCAGAATGGAATCTCCCCAAAATAGCAAGTTCTAGATCTTGACTGCTTAGAGGATTATAAACCCAAACAACTTGCCATTCTATCACTGGAAAATTTCAAAGTATTTTTTTGCCCCTCTACAACCCAAACTCCTCTCAAAACAGAGATCTATCTACTTCAAAAGATCAACACTTGTGTATGTCTCTTAGTAATTACTGCGTGCCATAAAAAAAGGGAAAAAAAAGTTTGGGGCGCCTGGGTGGCTCAGTCCTTAAGCATCTGCCTTCAGCTCAGGTCATGATCCCAGGGTCCTGGGATGGAGCCCCACCTGGAGCCCAGCATCGGGCTCCCTGCTCCACGGGGGACCTGCTTCTCTCTCTCTCCCTCCCTCTGCTGTGCTCCCTCTCTGGCTGCGTTTCTCTGCCAAATAAATAAATGAAATATTTTTTAAAAAGTTAATCCTAAAATAATTTGTTATTAAGACTCAAACTGCTACAATGAAGTGAAATAGATAAAATTTCTCAAGTGAAATAGATAAAATGTATGCTTAATAATAAGTGGCCTCCAAGCAATTTATAGCTGAACAAACTATTCGAGGATGTAGCCCCATCCTTCACTGGGGTCCTCTGCCTGCAAGAAATAGACTAAGAAGGGGGAGAGGTAAAGCAGGCAAAAAAACAGGGAAATCATTTTAGGAGGGAAAAAATAGGAAGTTCATTGTAATAAAATAATGAGAAGTTTTACTCTGTGACCGGTTATTGTTACCTGAGATAGTTCCAAAATTATTCTGAGTAACATGACTGTGCTGTGAAAAAAAAAAATCTTTAATATCTAAGATTTGGACTCATTGTTTTAATAGACAAATATTCTAAATGTTCATAAAGATAAAAAAGAACATTGTTTTCATGAACGTTATAATCTGGTTGGTGAGGTAATATGCAGCATTTGTAACTTGATTGTGGAAATTCTGTTTCAAACCCAGCAATAAATAACCTATGGGTTTGGCTTCAGCTTAAGCCAAACCTTTGTGGCGTTTTGATATCATGAAGCAATAAGGATGAAAGGGTACAAAATTGAGTGTGATCAAGAGGTTATGCTTTTTTGTACATGAGATTAGATACAGCTGCTAGTATTGATGAGACAATACCTAAAGGGGAAAAAAGCCTTTTTGATATAAAATGTCAGAACAGCAATTTGTTACAGGAAAATTTACAAGAAAATGTGGGCAAGTAAATAGACCCCAAATAAGTCCTAAAGAACTGTTCAAAAAGACTCAAGTGGACAAAAGTACTTCTGAGAGTGTTCCCACTGATGCTGGTCAAACACTACCCAAAGAACCCTAGCTCAGATTTATGTTCTTTTTAGGTGGTGTTTACTTGTTGCCGTAAGTCAGAAGCTTCTGAGAAGACAAGAATTCTACAGGGTCCACTATACTTCATAATATTAAATACAACAGTGTAAGACTATTTTCTGGGCTTTTAAAAATTATAATCATATATACTATTTTTTAGAAAAGGTTTTCATTGAATAGTGCTCCACTATAACATGAAAAAATGACTTAATGTTGGATTATGGATGGCAGATCTTTTGATATCTATAATTTTAGACACTAGGCTATTGGTCAGAAATGTAATCCCTATTGTAATGGCATTTCTGGTGGACAATGAGATTTGACATGTCTCATTTCCACTTTCACACTTATTCTAGAAACGTCATCTGTCACCATCTATCAACACTGCCAGGACTGCCTGTAGTATTTCAGTGGTACTCCACAGCTAATGTCATCACCACCCACGACCCATCTGCATAACACAGATTTAACTGCACAAAGAATAACTGCATCTATTACCTTACTTCATCTTCACAATGGTCCTATACATTGGGTAGAGCAAGGATTATGAGCTAAATTCTACTAATGGGGAAACTAAGGTAATCATAATGAATTAGTGGCAAAATCTGCACTAGAATTCAATTAGATTTCATTTGTCTTATTTAAATTGATATACCTATTCAACTCATTTGACTCCAAACTAATGCATGCTTCTACAAGGAGCAGCCTGGTATTACTAGGGACTCCCTCTGATGGACTTATTTAAGCCACAGGTTTAAAGTGTTGAGAATATCCAACTACAGTACCACATACACCAGTAGAGGAGATGCTTTCTTACTCTTCTTTCTTAAGATGATTCCTTAAGGGGCACCTGGGTGGCTCAGTGGGTTAAAGCAACTGCCTTTGGCTTAGATCATGATTCCAGGGTCCTGGGATCGAGCCCCAGATTGGGCTCTCTGCTCAGTGGGGAGCCTGCTCCCCACCTCACTGTTTCTGCCTGCCTCTCTGCCTACTTGTGATCTCTGTCAAATAAATTAAAAAAAAAAGGGGGTGGCTCAGTGGGTTAAGCCGCTGCCTTCGGCTCAGGTCATGATCTCAGGGTCCTGGGATCGAGTCCCGCATCGGGCTCTCTGCTCTGCAGGGGCCTGCTTCCCTCTCTCTCTCTCTGCCTGCCTCTCCATCTACTTGTGATTTCTCTCTGTCAAATAAATAAATAAAATCTTAAAAAAAAAAAAAAGATTCTTAAGAGCAAAGGCAGGATGAAGGGAGTGTTAACAAGAAAATTACTTTTTCTTCTGGATCTAGACCAGTTCTTTCTGCTTGAAACCTACTTGAATGGTCCACAAAGTGTTATAGCATCTGGAGTATCTGGGGTTTTATTTATCTGCCTTGACTGTCAGCAATGTATTCTAGAATATTCACTATAGTGTCTATTTATCTTCCCACTAGACAGTGGGTTCCTCAAAGGAGGAATCTTGCTTAGCCCTACCCTCATTTTTAGTGTCAGGCACATAAAAGTTGCACAGTAAAATTTATTGATTGAAGGAAGGAAGAAATGAATTGCTTTAGCACTTCCTTAGGCAAATCATTCTGTTGATTTAGTCTATGATACAGAAGAATTTAGGAGGAAGAAAAAAATGGCTGAAGCTAGCCTGATAAACAACTGTTTCTAAAAAAATGAGTAAAAGATTGACTTACTACTGTCTGGTGATTTAAAAATCACCAGTTGTTAGCCTATATTAAAGAAATCAACTTTTTCATACAACTTAGTAGCAAATTGGGTAGCTTGACCAAAGTTTCACCCAAACTAGTCTTTATCCATCCAAACTGATTTTTGTGTTTTGATTTCATGAAACTGGTTTATCACTCAGGGCAATAAACTACGTAAGAACTAGGCAGTGTTTTATATGGTGTTAAGGAGAAAACGTTATTACTGGTACTTGTATCAAATAAAATTGCTTTCTTTGGCAAGCTAACTCAAACCAGGAAAATGAATTTGTTAAGGCTCTTCATAAACCTTATATAAAGTTCGCAATCTCCTAAATGTAAAACTCTGCTTATGAACATTGTCAGGGTAAAATTTCATCTTAAAACAGAGTGATTGCTTCTATTTCCTGTGATGTTTACACAGCAACTTCTGCAGAATTACTTTAAGAAAGAAATAGAAATGAAAATCAATATCAACATTGCACTATGAAATAACCTTTGTGGTAGGAAAGGAACCAGAAGATTAAGATAAGACCATAAAAGTATGAAATAATGAAAAGGGCACAAATCTCAACCCCATAAGAAAACCTGAAGATGATTTCATATGTATATTTCACATACACACAAGAGAACATAGACATTTTGCTATTTCATCAAATCATATACAAGTGATAATACCATTCTGCTTAACCTCATAGTATCTTCAGGCCTTAATCAGATATTATATAGAAAAAATGTAATTTATAGCAGAACTACAAATTTCCCATTTTCTACATAAATTCACTTTTAAATGTTGTCCTTATTTTAAGTATTTTTAAATTAAAGGCACACACACACACACACACACACTCTTTCCTTTATTTAAAAATGCCTGTCTGCTAATTACACAAGTAAGTAACCATAGCTGCATTAATGGTTTGTAGGCGATAACCTTCTTCATTATCTGTGGCTTTTTAAATTTTTCTTACCAAAAGCTCTGGAGCTATAAATGTAAGACTGAAATTTAAAACTTCTGTCAACTTCTATCTTAAATATCAATCTGAGTTTAAAATTAGACATTTTAATTTCAAATACTGAGCAACAAAAATGACTTCAACCATATAAATATAACCACACAGCAGGAAGTATCCCAGGTAATTCAGAAGTTTACATACTTTTCATATGCTTTTGTTTAGCCTAAGAGGTCTTCAAAATACCACGGTTGAAGGCAATTTACTTTAAGAGTCATCTGGTATTAAAACAAAGAGGCAACCCATGGGATGGGAGAAGATATTCACAAATGACACTACAGACAAAGGGTTGCTATCCAAGATCTATGAAGAACTCCTCAAACTCAACACACACAAAACAGATGATCATGTCAAAAAATGGGCAGAAAACATGAACAGATACTTCTCCAAAAAAGACATACAAATGGCTAACAGGTACATGAAAAATGTTCATCATCATTAGCCATCAGGCAGATTCAAATAAAAACCACATTGAGATATCACCTTATACTAGTTAGAATGGACAAAATTAACAAGAAGGTAAACAACAAGTGTTGGAAAAGATGTGGAGAAAGGGGAACCCTCTTACACTGTTGGTGGGAATACAAGCTGGTGCAGCGACTTTGGAAAACAGTGTGGAGACTCCTTAAGAAATTAAAAATAGAGCGACCCTATGACCCTGCAATAGCACTACTGGATATTAACCCCAAAGATACAGATGTGGTGAAAAGAAGGGCCATCTGTACCCCAATGTTCATAGCAGCAATGGTCACTTTCGCCAGACTTTGGAAAGAATCAAGATGCCTTTCAACGTATGAATGGATAAAGAAGATATGGTCCATATATATAATAGAGTTTATGCCTCCATCAGAAAGGATGAATATCCAACTTTTGTATCATCATGGACAGGATGGAAGAGATTATGCTGAGTGAAATAAGTCAAGCAGAGAGACTCAATTATCATATAGTTTCGTTTATTTGTGGATCATAAGGAATAACACAGAGAACATGGGGAGATGGAGAGGAGAAGTGAGTTGGGGGAAATTGGAGGTGGAGACACACCAACCACCTGAATGATTCTGGAAAAGGGTATTTCCCTGGAGCATCTAGGTAAGAGCACCGCCCACTTGACAGTTTGAGTCCAGCCCTGAGAGGCCTGGAGTAGAGAATGCATGTAAGCCTGCTTGGACTTCTAACCTACAGAACTGTGAGATAATAAAGGGGTGCCATTTTACATCCGTAAATTTGTGATAATCCACTGTGCAGCAAAAGAAAACACACACAGATTTTGATACCAGAAGCGGGGTGCTAGTCTACCAAAGACCTATGATAGGGGAGTGGCCTTAGAATCATGCCAAAAGAAAAGTCAGAGAGATACACAATGTGAGGAGAATTTGGCATGCTGTTGCTGGCTTGAGGATGGAAGACACCATGGGTTAGGTTGGCAGAGCTTCCCCCTAAAAACTGAGAGTGACCCCTCAGATGAAACCAAGGGGGAACCTGGGCCTTAGATTACAGCCACAAAGGAACTAAATTACATCAACAAGGATTTTGGAAGGAGTTTCATCCCCAGAATCTCCAGGTAAGAACCCAGTCCAACAAACATCTGAATTTTAGCCTTGTGACACAATAAGCAGATAAAGAAATCAAGCCCACCCATACCCTTTACCCACAGAAATGTGACCTAATAAATGGCTGCTGTTTAAGCTACAACTTTGTGGTAGTGGTTTATGCAGCAGCCACAGGGGGTGGGGGTGGGGACGGATACTATAATCTACTTCTTGAATGAATACTATTTAGTAAATAAAAGCCACTTATTGAATATTCATGAAGCAACTGATAAATAAAGTCAGGAAACATTTCATGTGAGGTCTGGGTTGAAAATTCTCCCCAAGAATTTTGAAACCTGAATTGTTAGGATCTGAACAACAACAACAAAAAACTATTGTACGTTAACTGCAACTGGGATCAATTGACAGACACATACAAGCACCCTAGGTGATGCTGAAAACATATGTTGGAGGCAGTAGAGTGAATTCTGTAAAAGCTACAGTCAAACAGGATGGAGGCTCAGAACCAAAATGATTTGGTCATTAACTGCCATAGTTTACTTATGGGCTGGTAACAGACAGATTACCTACAATGAAGTACTAGTTAATGGCATTTAATGGTATATGGTAAAGTCCCAGGCCACTTAAAAGAAGGGGTAGATTACTAGTTGGCAATAACTTTATGGGGAAGGCATCTTGCCTTTAGTCATTGGTACTCACTCAGTCTTGATACTGAGTACTAATGAGTAAGGTAAAAGAATGCTGATGATGGGGGCATCTGGGTGGTTCAGTTGGTTAAATATTTGACTCTGGATTTTGGCTCAGGTCATGATCTCAGGATCCTAAGTTCGAGCTCCGCATTGGGCTCCACACCCAATGTGGAGTGTGCTTAAGATTCTCTTTGCCTCTGCCTCTGTCTCTCCCTCTACTAACTCTCTCACTCTCTCCCTCTCAAAAAAAAAAAAAAAAAAAAAAAAAGGTTGATGATGAACTAAAACAAAACTGCAGAGATGATCAAATCTGCTTCTCTGCTTCTCTCCCTGTGCATTATAACACCTCACATTTCCCTGCCAAAAAGAGCATCCCTCTTATTTTAGGAGATCTCTAGGAAATAAGATCAAAGAACTCTCTCCAAGGAACTTAATTATCCTTCCTTGAAGGAAGTCCTTTCTTTGAACATGAAGGAGAAATGGAAAGGTCATTTCATCTTGTTCTACTTCCATTGATGACTGTTAATTTTACAACACATGTTTTGATATTAGAATATTTTAAAAATACAGCTACTGCACAGACAGCTGGTACTACTGGCAACCAGTACAAGATTAAGACCAATAGGAATTGAAAATACCTTTTCTTAGGAAGGAATGAGGACAAAAATGATCTTCTGAATATCACTTTGATCCCTAATTCATAAAGAGAAGAGAATGTATTGTCAAAGAACTAATTTATAAATCCTTGGATTTATAAACCTATCTATAAATTTCCAGAATAATGGTTCTCAAGCTTGACTGCATATTGGGATTAACTAGGAATCTTAAATAAATTCTGATGCCTGGATTTCACTTCCTTTGAAGATCTGAGTTAACTGGTCTGGAGGGCAATTTGGCCATTGTGATTTTATGAGTTCCCTCATGTAATTCTAATATATGGTCAGGTCAGTCACATCTATTTATTGATTGGTCTTGGTACATGTGCCTCTGTGCCATGGCCCAGGATTATAAACCTGAGCCACTCATAGGGAAAGTCAACTATCAGCACAGTTTATTTTCTCCACTAAAGAGGACTGGATCCTAGAGATCTCTCAAATATGAAAATCTATGCATATTTGCTCTGAAATAAACATGCCACAGAACACTGCTTTTATACCAATACTCTCATTTTTCCAAAGGTTTTTTCAGTTCTTCTGACTGCACTGGGGCAATATCTTGTTTGAGTGCAAATTATATCTTCCTTGTAAAAAGAAGGGTGTGTCTCTGCCTTGGGACCATGTACAAAATGGTCTAGTGATGGAAGGCAGTGGACTACAGATGCTCATGATGAGTTGAAAGGGACAAGGCAAACATTAAAATCATGCATCACAAATCTTGGAACCTGGAAAATTAATAATTATAGCTTTAAAACCAACCTCAATTGGCACAGTGGCAAATTTAGCAATCATTTATCTACCTTCTACACTACTTGTGGGGAATTAAAGCCCCCAAACCAGGAACACACCCAACTAAAAGTAGCTTTACACTTTCTCTTGGCTAAAATTTCGGGAGAAAAATAATTTGGCCTTTTAAAAAATCAGGTTCATTTAAGGTCATGGTGATGTTCAGAGAACAGTGGAAATTTGAGTAAGGAGAGTTATTAGAAAGGACATTTACTGGGGAGGGAATAGAATTAATGGATCTTTGATTTTTTTCCATCTTATATTTTCTTTTGTGTTCACCCTATACACATAGTGATGATGAATCAATTGGAACATTTTCATGGTTGCCAGAATCCTCTGACCCTGAGGCCTAAATAAGATTGTTTGATGGCAGGTTTATTGATATAGAAGAGAAGCTGGAAGGCCAGGGGCCAAAATTCCATTTTACAAAATGGTTCTGGATTAGGTAGTCGACAAGCCCAGGACTTATGTAAATGCAGTCCCGTAAGAAAACCAGCAGGTGCTTCTTCAGTAACTGGATTCATCCAAGACTCTTGCCATGAATTCTAAGGCAGCTGATGGTGATTTTCTCCTCTTTTCATCACCTCTTTATCCCAATGGTGACTGCCTGTTAAAAAGAACATTATGTCCCTTCCTTTCCACTCCAACACAAACAGTTCATGACTCTAAGGCATTAAACAAAAGTATTGTTTGCCAGAGGCATCCTCAAATGGAATATGAATTTTCACATAGAGAATGTTCATTAGAGGCAGAAGCAAATGTAACACCATAATACTAGTTTCCATTTGTTGACCAAGTATTTTAAATTGTGCTCCTAAAGTGTATTAACTCATTCAATTAGCCATTTTGTGGGGTTGATGCTATCATTATTTTCATTTTATAAATTAGGAATCTGAGACACAGGACTTGAGGAATTTGCTGAATGCCACACAGATAGCAGAAGACTCAGAATTCAAGAGCCTAGGGAATTTGGCTCCAAGGAGCCCACTCTCTTAATCCGTGCACTATACTGTAGTTATTGTGGAAAGGGGTCCATGAGATCAGGAAATGGATACATGGATCCTTCTGAGAAAGGGGATTTAAGGAGATTTCTTGGGAAAGTTCATTATCTGAGCTAAGCAAAAAATGTTAAATAGAAATCACATTGGTGACATGGATGGGAAAGGGGAATAGAATTTATGGCAGAGGAGTCAGCTCAAGTAAAATCAAAGTGTTAAAAATAAAGCCCTTCACACTGTGTGTGTTGGGCAGCTGGGTATGGCTGGAATGTCTGAGAGGTAAAATCTAATCTAAGGAGATGGTGTTGGACAGGAAAAGAGGAAATGGGTCATGACTATCTTAGTATCAGACCAAATATTTGGGACTTTATCCTAAAATAAATCTAAAATATTTTGAACCATGACTCATTGGAATACACTTTACATGGTAAACTAGTACATTTGTGTATATATATATATGTGATAGGTAGGTAGATACATAGATAGACAGATGGTAGACAGATAAAGTTTCAAGAACAAAATAACTAACCGTACTCTATACTCGTGTTTTCCATTCTAATTTATATCTACTCTAATCTACTTTGTTTGCTTATTTGTTTAGTAAACTCATAGGACACTCTAAATACATTTTTAGTTTTCACTAATGGGTGTCAACCCACACTTTGAAAAACATTGGTACAGGTGTTATAAATATATGAAAATAAATGGTGATCAGCAAAAGATTTGATCATGGGAGAAAGAGATTATAATCTGTCACTCAACTGGGTCACGTTGGCAGCATTCATTAGCTTGAGAATGATTCTGAAGAACAGACTGGGAACAAGAAGATAAGTTGCCAAGCTCAGGCAAAAAAGGACAGGAAATGCACAATCAAGTCTAGTTAGATGCCAGAAAGAATAAATTCAGTAACTTAGAATGATCTGCTAAAGGGATGATTCCATATTAGAAAAATGATAAAAATAATAGTCATGGCACTTTCATTCTTGGATACCTTTAAAAATACAGTGAAAAGCCAGTTACCTTGGTAAGGTTACTGACATATTTGCCCGAGGGACAGGAAATAAATAAGTGATGTCCCCTGCCAACTTTAAATTTATCTTTCTGGTCACTGACTGTCTAAAAACCCACTTTGCTTGTCTGAGAAGAAAACATTAAATGTGCATGGGATTGTTCTAAAGAGGACGTACAGAAATTGATGAAACAGATGAAGAGCCATGGCTTTCTCTACTCAATCTGCTCACACAAATGGCTATGCAACTACCAAAAGAGAACTCAGTACCTCTTTCTCAGTAATAGAAGGTGAAAACTGCTCCCATAGTCTCTTGAAATAATTTTTCTTGAGCTTACTATAGACAAAACAATCATGTCTTCTGAAATACTTTAAACTTTCTAAGGATAACTGTTATGAAAATCATTATTTTCATGCTACTATTTCCCTAATTCTAAAATATTCAAGTATATTAGGACTCTTATATTCTCTTAGACTGTATATTTTTAGCACTGTTTTTAATTGGAAAAATATAAGCAAAAACAAAGGAAGTTGCATATAAACAAGTGACTGAGCCTAACAAAGTCTCAGAGAGGTTCTTGAAGGACTCTGCAGCCCGATTTTCTTCTTGGAATCTGGGGCTGGGCAAAAGTCCTAAAGACAATGGGTGGAAAAATGGAGATGAACCAAGTTCTAGAACTAGGTATTTACCCCTATTCCTTATCTGGGCTAATCCACTCTAAAAAATAACAACAACAACAACAAAACAAATGAAAAAAACTAAAGTAGAACCATAGCCACTAAAATTGGCAATTCTGGACTGGGTTATCCCTTGATATCTGGCTTTCAGGAAACCCACCTTCTCTATAACTCATTCATTTTAGCATTGATCTCAAAGGAATTACCTTCAGTATGTATAAATAAACACATATAGAATCCACATTTCCCTGTTACTCTACAGTCATTTCCTTGTCAATAGAGTTTGATATTCTAGTCCATGAGAGAACTCATCAAAACAAACTCTTGGGAATGTGCATGTGCTACCTGGATCATCACTACCCTAGGAATATTGATTCTGAATTCAGAATTAAGTAGCCTGACTCCTAAGAAAACATCTCAAACCCATTTCAGGCAAGATGGAGCATAAACAAATACGTGCAATGGGAAAGTCACTAGAAACTTTTGCTAAATCTGATAATGGGAAGATTTTGTTCAGTTGACTGTCATTGCTCATAGTTCAAAATATACTAGGACTTCTCCATGGTAATGCATCACTGGAATGAAAAAAGTCTAAGGCTTTCAGTCAATCAGCAGAGTAATGGGGACACTAATGATATCTAAGATTCCTACCTAGGTTTTGCAGACTGAATACAGTAGCCAAAATAACCTTAGAAGAAACCAGTGACCTTCATGCCCCAAAGAGTCAATTTAAAATCCTGAACCGATGACATAATGAGTATTTTCTGTGATAATTATTTGGCATGCAAATTATTTTAAAGTCATTAGGAGGTAGCATATACCTACATGCATAATGAGTCCATTTTTATGTTAGCATACCTCCAAAGGGCTTCCCTGCTGTGTGTTTTATACCACTACTGCTTTATGTTTTATGTGTTTGCATTAATGTTTTAATTTTCATATACACATCCTTAGGCCATTTTATGAAGGGCATGACTTTTGAAATTCGGTCGATATATTAAACTAATGTAAAATAAGGTCATCTAGCAAGCAGTCCTAAATCAATTCTCTGTGTTCCCTCTGTACACTCAAACCTTCCAATACGGTTTATTTATTATGGGCAATGCAGAAGTAAGATCTGGGCTCTAAACTCTGACCATCTGTCAGATTAACGTGCTTATGCACTGAGTGTCTTTCTTCAGATGATGGATCCTACCACAAGTCTTCCCTAAAAGAATATATCAATCCTCTTCCCCACAAGAATAAACAAGAACCACAATTGATGTACATCAACAATGAATATATAAGCTAGGGCTTGCCCTAAATTGGCCATTATGATTAGAATACACTACTTCATTGCCTCAGAAAACCTGTCCAATATTATACAAGTAGAAGGAACCCAACAAGGTGTTAGAAAAGAAAAAAGAAATACCAAAAATAGGTAATGCAGTAATTCAGGATAAAGGTTCTAGAACCAGAGAGTCTCTATCAGACACAATTCAATCATTAACTGTGATAAAAGTCTGGTCTAGTTATTTTACTTACTGGAGCCTCAGATGCCTCAATTCAAAGTAAGGACAATGATGATAAGAGTACTTATCACAAAATTTACTGTAAAAGATAAAACATCCACGTAAAGCATCTTATTCAACATATTTATTACAACTGCTGCTACTACTACTACAGAGATGACTTCAGAGTTGCTATTAAAAACCAAGTAAGGATGTGGGTGGCATGCTGTATTTTAAATCCTGATTCAACCAGCCATGATACTAGTCACATACATACGACATTCGTATCAGATTGTCACCACATAGCTCAGTGTGTCAGAACAAGAATCTGGCTTTAAATTGATAAAGATATTATTATCTCCTTTACAGTATTCTTGGGAGGATTACGTTAATATACATTAAGCTGTTAGGGAAAAAATGGTATTTATTTATTTATTTATTTATTTGAGGGGGAGAGAGAGAAAAAAAAAAGAGAGAGAACATAAGCAGGAGGGGAGGGAGAGGAAGAGGAAAAAGCAGACTCGCTGCTGAGCACGGAACCTATGTCAGGACTCAATCTCGGGACCCTGGGATCATGACCTGAGCTGAAGGGAGACACTTAACTGACTGAGCCACTGAGGGGCCTAACTTCTGGTATTTTCAAGCACATGATAAATATCCACTGTGATGATTATATAATGTAGTTCAGAACAGAAAATGGCTGAATATTTAAAAATGCAGAAGAGCAACAGAACTAGCCTCGTAGCCATTAAAACAATAATCATTTAAAAATATCATAATAAGCATGAAAAGAATAGTGCTATTTTATCAGCTCACATAGAGCATGCTGTTGATTGCCACTATCAACATGGATTTCTCAACAAGCTTGTGATGTAGGTAGGCTACGGTTATTATCCTCATGTTATACTTCATGAAATTGCAGCTCAGAGAGCATGATTTGCAAAGCCGCATAACAGCGAATGGTAAAGCCTGGGGTTTAACATCTAGGTGTGGGCCTCCTGCACCAGGGTCCTTTCTATCACAGTGCTTCCTGATGGTCAAAGAACAAAATCCAAAGCAAGGCCTTTCAACATTCATCCTGACACTGAGGACAAATGTGGTCCCACAGTTCAGGAGCCGAGTGCTTCCTGATAATTCTAGAGATATTCTAGGCAATAATCATTAAATCTGTATAAACCATAGCATCATTACCAGAGAGATGCATTTTAAAACTAGCCAGTTTTTGAGATTGTGCTCATGTAAAGAGGACCTGATTTTCCTTTGTTTTTGACACTTCATATTTTCTTTGTCTCTCAAGCCTGTTAATCATTATTTGCAGCTGGGTAGGGCATTTCATGAATAGATTACTCTTCAAAGTATGCATTTGAACTCTAATTTTTCAGCCTTTCCCATGAAAAAGGACGTTTTCATTTCGCTTTTGATTTTTATTTTCTCCTGTGGCTTAGATAATTCAGGATATTCCTAATTACACACTATAGTAAGGGACAGTTAGTATACCTCTAGTGCTCTTGGCTTTGCAAATAACAGGTAGAATCTGTTTAACAGTGGGAGACCATCACCCTGTGGCAATTTTCCTCTACCCTTCTGCTAAAATTCACTGCCATAAGAAGGACGCATTATGCAAATATCCAAGCATTAAGACTTTGCCACTTTAAGTTCTGTCATTATAAATGAAAGAATATATATGGATATACACTCATGCCAAATATGTATATGCAAAAACATGTCTTCATTTATAATAAAAATATGGCTTAGTTTTATATATTTGAAAACCAGACCAGGTAGCATCAATTCCAAATTTACACAGCATGAAGGAGAGAGGGGGAGGGGAAAAAAAAAAGACAACAAAGTCAGTAAACACACAAATCTTTCCATTGACAAGGTGACCTTTCTCAGCTTCCCTTTATTATACCCCTTCACTTTTTCTTCCCAAATTATGGCTTTCAGACAATTCTGTACATTTGTTCCTTTTTTTCCTCCTAAAGAGAGGTCATTCCTCATGTCTTGTTGGAAAGAAAGAGCTCATGAAAGCTCTCAGGCAGGGGAGCAGTCAAAATGCATGTACTGAACCTCTAGCTCACGAAGCACTGTTCTAGGTGCTTGGAACTGAGTCTCTCCTATTGTTCAATGGGGAGCATCACTACTGCTATAAATGCTATGGACTGAATTGTCCCTCCCCCCAAATTCATGGGGGAAGAATCTCCACAGGGATGGCATGTGGAAATGGGGCCTTTGCGAGATAATTGGGCTTTGAAAATATCATGAGTGTAGGGCTCTCCTGATGGGATCAGTGTCCTTTCTGGAGAGCATTCGCATGTTCTCTTTCCCTCTCTCTTCCTGCCAATTGAGGAATGAATGAGAAGGCAGTCTGTCTGTAAGCTAGGAACAGTACTCTCACCAGAAACCAGCTGGGCTAACCCTTTGATCTTGGACTTCTAGCCTCAAGAACCATCCAAGAACTTGAGAAAGTAACAGTTAAGTCATCTCTTCTATGATACTTTGTTATGGCAGCCTAGCCTGGCTAAGGCATCACCTACCTCCTTAGGCCATGAATAAAGAATAGAGTCTTCTCCCATCTCACAAATTGCTAAAAAGCAAACAAACAAAACAAACTTTGATATCTCTTCTTAGACCAAATGCATTTTGCTGTCATATATGTTTCAGGTCTGATTCAAATTTTCTAGATCAAATACTTCTTTGGTTTAGAAAAATTAAAAAAAAAAATTTTTTTAACAAGTAAACACCTATTCAACAATTTAGAAAGTTTTGTTTGATGAGGGTTTCTCAATCTATTTACATTTCAGTCCAGATTATACTTTGTTATAAAGGTTGTTGGATGAGAATTTTAGGTTATGAGGCATAACTGGCTTCTATGCTTTAAATGTCAGTAGCATCTCCTGCCCTACCCAATTGTGGCAACCAACACTATTTCCAGACACTGCCAAGTATCTTCTGGGGGAAAAATCATCTCTGATCAAACACCTCTGTCTAGATCCAAATCTCACTGAACACATATAATTATGTTATACAGGTATCCTGTAAGGATGTCATATAAGGAACTATAATGACTTTAAGATCTGTATAAGACCTATAATGACCTTAACATCTATATAAATCTCCCTCTCATCTTCCCCACCCCCTTTCTTCTCTTTATCTTTATCTTTCTCCCTCCTTCTGCCCCCTGACACACCAGCACTGAATTGTAAAAAGAGAGGAAGTAAATAAGGTAGTGTGGAGTGGAGAAAGAGAATACAGGCCTCAGAAGAGAAAGACTTCAGTGATCTGAGTTCTAGGCCTACCTTCAAATTTAGAGAAGTGTCATAATCTCTGAAACCTCCGTTTTTTCATAGAAGACACATACAGTCTCTTCAATGTAAATAATCTCTGATTTTCAGTGTATTTCAGATGAGAGGAGTAGAAGGAACATTTGGAGTTTAATGTTCTATGAAAAATTACATGAGCTAAGTTACATTGGAATACCAACTACATGAACTGCAATTCTGAAAACAACTTGGCCAGATAGCCAGAGTATCTTTGGTAATGCCAGCAACAGATTGGTTGGATGGCTCTGCATGAGAAAATCTCTTTAACACAGCCTGCTCAGTCTGGCTTATCCAATGTTCTGCTTGGGATAACTTTAAATTTGGGTAGGCTCAGAATTTTTCCTTGGTATCTCACAAGCTGTAAGAAGGGCAGTCCATGGTAAATGCCACCTTCATTCAAAGTCAATTGTTACAAATGATTTAATGTTACTTTTTTTCTATAATACTGTATATAATTTGAGGCATGTTGCCCACAAAAAGTTACACAAGATTTGGAAGAACATGCTACTCTTTCCTTTGGGGACTAGTAATAACAAAAGGTATCAAAGGGAATGAATTAGAAGTTTACTGTGGAGTTTGGATTATAAATGTTCCACTACAACAGTAAACACTTCACTGGTTTACTGGCTAGAAGTGGAACAAAAGGAAAGAAAGCCATCTGTAGATATCCATAGAGCTAAAACATTTCACCATATCCCCGCTATAGCAGATAGGCAATGAAGTATACTTATTATAAGACTTAGTCAAGATTTACATTGGAGGTCTCCAATGAAGAAGCATATTGGCTTGTAGCTGCAGAAGATACAGGTAACCTCAGCAGTTGGAATCAGTTGGAATGAGGGATCCAAGAAGGATGCCATGGATGAGAATGTCCTCTTTATAATGAGAAACAAGGAAGAAAATACTAGAACACTTTACGTTCATAATGATGATGCAGAGAATAGTGAAGACAGTATTCTCAGGCGTCTCAGTTCAAAGGAATAAGCCTCATTGTTAGCCTAGCCAGAAAAGTCATTCAGGACACTAACTAAATGGAGAACACTGGCTTTAGGAATTAATAGGAAACATCATACTTCAATAATATCAAGCCACTCTCTTCACAAAAGGATAGAACTCTCCTGCATTTTAGCACCCCTCCCAGGGAGAAGGCAGTAAATAGGAGTAGGTCGGTAAACAACCTTACCCTGTCTATTCACATCAGAATATTAGCTACAGAGAAACAAGATAAATAAATTCTGGGACTACCTGAAGTGATTTGTTGATCAACTGTGTACATAATTACTGCTTTTGTTTCATTAATTTTAATTACCTGTTTTTCTTTTGTTCTTACACCCTAAGGTGAGTTTTTCATCAAAAATGGGTATGATTTTATGAATATTATATGCAAACAAATTAGACCTACTGAACTTGGGAGATCATTTCTCTTCCTTCCCTCCTCTGAGGTTAGCTGCTGTTTTCAGAAAGTGATACGGATTCTATGGTAACATGCACAAAGGTATTAATCAGGAGAAAAGGAGTTTTCATGAATTCAGTAAACCTCATTATAGAGTACCTCATTATAACACACTATGAATCTGTGACCCCAATAATATCAGTGCCCAAATGATAATAAATAAGGTACATGTTTAAACGGTTACCCCCTTTACGCACCCCATATTGGAGCACTCTTGACAGCTTCTCACAAGAGCCCTTGTGGGAAAAAAAATAAGGTGAAGAATGAAAATAAACTACAGCAGCTGCTATGGGCTGCTTCAGCTACTGGCAGGCATCGGGCGGATGCAGGCGGCCCACTGCTCCTCTTCCTTCCACTGCCTACAGATTATCGGTTCACTTTTGCATACCTAGACTCTACCATGAGGTACTGCATCCTATTATTTGTTTTCCTATTTTTTTTTTCAAGCAATAATTATCAGTGTTTAGTTTTAATGATAACAGCCAATTCTGACGAGGGGCTTGAAGCAGATCTGCCGCATCTTGCTGGAGTTCCTATAAATGTGTATAGCCCCCTTTTAAAGGCATTGTACATATTGATAATTGTTGAGACAGTGATTGTAGTTATAAGGAGGAATCTGTCCTACTGTAATTATCTTAAACATAAAAATGTTTTCTGCTCAAAGATGTTTAAAACTGTAGTATTTATGATACTTTTGTTTTTATGTAAACTCATTAGTGGCTTTACTTAATAATTGTGTATTTTCCTAACTTTCCTCAAGGAATATTTATAATTAAAATGATTTACTTTTTTTCCCCCAAGTGTCACTTCAATTCCATACAGAGCCATATTAGTTCCAGGGGTAAAATCTGGTGATTCATCACTTACATACATCACCCTGTGCTCATTATAACAAGTGCCTCCATTAATACCCATCTCTTAATTAAACATCCCTCTGCTCACCTCCGGTAGCCCTCAGTTTGTCCCCTATAGTTAAGAATCTGTTTCTTGGTTTGCCTCTCTTTTATAAAAAAAAATAACTTATTTTTAAAGATTTTATTTATTTATTTGACAGAAATCACAAGTAGATGGAGAGGCAGGCAGAGAGAGAGAGAGGGAAGCAGGCTCCCTGCTGACCTATTCAAATAACTGAGTAGCTTAAAAAGATTTCTTTCTACCTGTACATGACATACATGAATGAGACTATCTACTAAAGGACAGAAAGAGAAGACATAGGTATCTTTAAACCATGGAACTATTTAATGGTTATTAGAAGGGTTTTTTTTTCTTTATACTTTGAATGGCAATTGACTGACAGGTCAAATATTGAAGGCTAGGCTTTATCAGGGAGATCTGAATCAAAACTACATTGAGATACCACCTTACACCAGTTAGAATGGACAAAATTAACAAGACAGGAAACAACACATGTTGGAGAGGATGTGGAGAAAGGGGAACCCTCTTACACTGTTGGTGGGAATGTAAGTTGGTGCAGGCACTTTGGAAAACAGCGTGGAGATTCCTTCAGAAATTAAAAATAGAGCTTCCCTATGACCCTACAATTGCACTACTGGTTATATACCCCAAAGATACAGATGTAGTGAAAAGAAGGGCCATCTGTACCCCAATGTTCATAGCAGTGATGGTCACAGTTGCCAAACTGTGGAAAGAACCAAGATGCCCTTCAACAGATGAATGGGTAAAGAAGATATGGTCCATATATACAATGGAATATTATGCCTCCATCAAAAAGGATGAATACCCAGCTTTTGTATCAACATGGACAGGACTGGAAGAGATTATGCTGAGTAAAATAAGTCAAGTAGAGAGAGTCAAGTATCATATGGTTTCAATTACTTGTAGAGCATAAGGAATAATACGGAGGACTTTAGGGGAAGAAAAGGAAAAGTGAATTGGAAATTGGAGGGGAAGAGGAAGCCCAAGAGACTGTGGACTCTTAGAAACAACTTGAGGGTTTTGGAAGAGAGGAGAGGGGAATGGGTTAGCCTGGTGGTGGGTATTAAGGAGGACATGTATTGCATGGAGCACTGTGTGTGGTACATAAATAATGAATCTTGGAACACTGAAAAAAATTTTTTTAAATGGTAATAAAAATCATTAAAAAAAAAAAGAAAAGAAAGACTAAGCTTTAAGTTCCTCTGGGGGAGGGGGAAGGCCTGATTTATCTTTTTGTCTCTTACACATAGCCTGGAATACAACACGTATACAATAAATTCTTGAGATGATCTGAAAATGGTCTTTTCATTGGTTCAGAACCATGGGTAGAAGATCAGTTCTTTGAAACAGAAGGTGCCTTATCTATAGAGGTAAGGGATTTGGTTCTGGATCCTCATTCCACTTCGTACTGGACTCATTACTTGGGCAAATCAGTTATCTTCTCTGGGCCTGATTTTCCTCATTGGAGAAAGAACTTTTCCAATGGCGGAAAGCTAGATCAGAGAAATTCTGGTCATTCATAGTCAAGGCTAAACTCTATCTTCTCACACTGATACACAAATATTTATTTTCTGGCATTGTTCTGTTGATAAGTTTTATTCTTTTGCTTATGTGAAGAAGGACAATAAATAGGAAAAACTGCCCAGTAGGGTATCAAAAATCTATTTTCCTATTGTCCTCAGTCTACACTATCAGTAATGACCACACCAGAAATTTGATCACTCTATCAGATTATGCTGAAAGTGAGAATTGTTGTGAGAACTTTCTTTACAACCACTGGAAAGGTGAGGGACGGGTTTGATTTGGTAACCTTAGTCACAGATAGTGGTAAAAAGCTCTTCAAAGCACAGCCTTAGGAGTGTATTATTAATTTTCTATATTCAAAAAGGCAGGTTTTTCACACCTTTTTGAGAGCTGCAAGGGGGGAAAAAAACAAAAAGAAAATATGTCTTCTCATTCCTTATTACTTTGAAATATCCTCCATGGATTATTACTTTGTGAAAATTAATCCCCACCCCAATCCCTTTTTTTTCCTATTAGATTTTATTAAAACCAAATAGCTGTTCTCTAACGGAAAAGAGCCACCCTCAGAGTTTGGCACAGGCCCTAGAACATGATAGACTCTCAATAAATGTTGTGTTCTTCTTCTCTCATCCAATCTTTCCTACTTCTATCAGCTAAGTTTTGTTTTATAAGAATTTTTCCTTGATCTTCTAGATGAAAAATGTATCATTTAGTAGAACATGAGTTTAAGATGCTAGATTAATGTCTGTGGTGTTGATAGAGATGATGGCTCTCCTATTTGCCACTTCTAATACTCTGGTCCCATCTTCCTTCTTGTATTTCATCTCTCAAACTCCTTGCTCTCTGTGTTGGATTTTTTTCTCATGTTTTACTCCCTATTTGCTAAAACCGTAAATCTGTATTTGTCCCGATGAATTTGCCCTTATATTAGTATGCACTGCTCTGGATTTTGTTTCTCCCCTTCTGAGTAGTTCCCAACATCCTGAAGCCTGCTCATCCTTTCTTCTGACCAAGTGTTACCATCTAACTTTCACTACGGAAATGCACAACCATGAATATTATCACAGGGAGATGTGATATGCTGAAGATTTTTATCACTATCGAATATAACTAGTGGGTATAGAAAGAAAGCTCTCCCAAATAAAAATGACAATAATCTATATTTCATAGTTACTAGGAGTAGATTGGCTTTAGGAATAAATCCCAGGAATACTACTATCACATTATTCACTGTTGAATAAAATTCACCAACACAAGTATATTAATTGGGGACCCTGAAAAAGCATTAGATGATGTAACATCTAAATGATCTCATTATAAGGCTGTTACAAGGGTGCCTGGGTGGCTCAGTGGGTTAAGCCTCTGCCTTTGGCTCAGGTCATGATCTCAGGGTCCTGAGATCGAGCCCTGTATCACATCAGGCTCTCTGCTCAGTGGGGCGCCTGCTTCCCCCTACTTGTGATCTCTGTCTGTCAAATAAATAAAATCTTTAAAATATATATAAGGCAGTACAGGAAGGGGTATTAAAGTACGGTGTGAACAATGTATACATATCATAGAGAGAATGATTCTGAGTCAAAATCTATGATTAAGTGTAAGCATTAAGGACCAACATGTGCTGTGACTTATGTTTCAACCAATTTTAGAAAATATTTATAAGGAAAGATTTCCCGAAATGTGATTTAGTTGTGAGTAGGGAGGAAAAGACAGGGGCTGAAGTTATCATCTACCTTCTCTGTTAGTACAACAAAGAAAATTTGTCAGAAGCATTTGCTCCTTAAATGAAACAAGAGAATAAAAATTGGCAACTGAAGCTTGGAAGTTAGTTTCAAAGGTTTGTGATACAATAGAGTTCATATTGAGCAGCTGTTGTGTCATTACTATAGCTATAGTAAGAATGAGCACAACCTGAGCTCTTCTCCTGCCCAAAAGATGGCTGTTTGTCATTGTTACAGGTTTTGGGGGATGTTATTGTTTTTTGAATAACCAACCTCTACTTTACATTTTTTTTAATATTTTGTTTTGTTTTGTTTTGTTTTACTATATTTATTCAACAGAAAGAGAGAGCGTGCCCACAACTAGGCAGAGCAACAGGCAAAGGAAGAGGGAGAAGCAGGCTTTCCATTGAGCAGGGAGCCCGATGTAGGGCTCGATCCTAGGACCCTGGGATCATGATCTGAACCAAAGGCAGACACTTAACTGACTGAGCCATCTAGGCACCCTCCAACCTCTACTTTAAAAAGACAATGCCTGTATTTATTGATTAAAAAGTTCACTTGGGAAAAAAAAAGATTGAAACTTCTTCCCTGCATCTTGAAAAATTAACATATGTATCAATTAATAATGTAGTCAATATATTAAATATGAAAAATGTGGGATTTAGTTGTTGTTCCAATATTTTTAGGCAGTGTTTTTCAATCCTGGGTAATTTGAACCCCATGGGGATATCTGGCAATATCTAGAGACATTTTTGTTTGTCACAACTAGAGGATGTTACTGGCATCCAGTGGATAGAGATCTGAGATGCTGCTAAACACATTACAACAAAGAATTATTTGGCCAAACATGTTAGTGCCAAGGCTAAGAATTGTTCCGTAGGAATTGATCTCATGGGCTCAGACTAAAGGTGAGTTTGCGTTTAGAGACTTCCCAGACCCTGGTTGCCATCTGGAGTGTTCTGGCAGGGTGATGGAGGTGGATACTGGCTGCACTTTAAGTGGGTGCTATTTGAACAACAGAGTCTTAACTCTTTAGCTTAAAATTATAGCAAGTACATTTGCAGTGATGTAATTAAGTTTGTGTCAGCACTTATACTGAATATATTTCCATGTACATTTTATAACTGGGTCATAAAAATTTGTCTTTAACTAAAATTGGACAAGAAGTTTCTTTGGATAATAATGATCTTCTAAATGGACATTAGCTAACAGTCCACAAAGACTCCTTCATTCATTATCAAACAAATGTTAAAGACTTGAATATAGCTTTATCCTAAAATTCACCCCATCATATTCTCAAATTAAAGGTATTTCCAAAAGTATGTTTATCTAATTAATATATTTACTCATCTCTCAAATAATAGAAACATAATAGAAACGTCCACTTTTGGGCCAGGAGTAAGGACCATATATCTTTATTTTCATAAGTGTCTACTCTCTAACAATTTCAGAAAAAATACCTTATATCTAATATTAATTACTTAAAAATACCTTCTCTCATATAAAAGCTTTTCCAAAAAACTATTTATTTACCCTATTAAAGAAAAAGAACAGAAAATAAGGCAGGGGCAAATGCGAGCGTGCAAATGTATTGGGCCTTTTAGCAAAAACAAATATTATTCCAACAAAATTGATCTTTGGAAAATGATCTCACTAAGAAATTTAAGGAAGACACACTCCACTATCAACATGGTTATTTTCATTTAAAACAGTAAACATTTCAAAATCCAAGATCTTAAAAACTCTCTCCTTCCATTTAGATACCCAAAGGACTCAGTCTTTCTCTCTCTGTCTCTCTCTCGACATTTAAGAAACACTTAAATGGCACTTAGAATATGCCTAATATTTTTCTTAAATTTTTGCAAGTATTAATTCATTTAATTCTAACAACTCTATGATGTATTACCTATATTTTATAAGCAGTGGAACTAAGAAATGCAGAGATGAAGTAATTAGCCAGGGTATCACAGCTATTAAGTGCAAAGACAGAGCTTGTACAAAGCAGGCTGGTCCCAGAGACCTTCTTTTTGGTCCTTTGTAGGTAAGCTCTCCTCTTTATCACATGATATTGTACCTCATACTTACCAAGGTCTGCCTAAGGAGTGTGGCCTTAGAGGAGAAAGAACATGTGTGAAAGATTTCAGGTCAAGTCAAAGAAAAAGCTGAGCGAATCTAAGAGAGGGGAAGGTGGCCTTATCAGCAGGTCCATCTATGGAGTTGTTTTGCCCAGAAATCTCTTAGAAATAGAAGTCCAAAAATACTCAGATCTGAATTAAAAGCATCTGGCCTCCTACTTTCTGCTTATGGCATACATTTTGTACCACTAAGAACTTACTTCTTTTCCAGAAGGAGAGGCAGTATAGAATGGTATTTAAGAGCATAGACTTTGAAGCTGTATTTCTTGGAATCAGTTCCTACATTTAAACTGCTATTACTATATTTCTATTGAATTTCTTGAATGTTGAGGAGAGACAGGTTAAGTTTCCTTCTTTCTGGGAACACTGTCAGATCACATGTCCCTATCTCTCTCTATGTAAGTGGGGCGTGCTGCTAGTCCTCACCAATAATCTAAGAGTGGAAATGAGGTGTGACATCTCCAGCCCAAGATTCATAGAGCAAGTAAGTGTACCTTGTATGTTCTCTCTTTCCTGCCTTGTCTAACAGCGGGATGCAGAAGATCTCAACACAGTGAAGAACTGTAAGATGTTAAGAAATGGAAGAGCCCGAACATGAAAGAAACTCAGGTCCTTTAGTTACTTCATGGAGTAAAGCTTCCACCTTGACATTGAACCATGGTTGATTATGGTGGGAGCTAGAAACAGATCTTTATTTTATTAAGCCACTGAAATTTTGAGTTGTTTCTGAAAACAGCTGGCTTTTTTAATGCTAATATGAATATATACCATCATGGAATCAAAATGGTCATTTTTTTAAAACTCCAAATACTTTGGTTTATGACAGTTTTACTCATCTGTGTTCCTTTTCAGAAGAGCTTTGATGAATTCTCATTGTTTATAAATCTTTTTCCACTGTTAAACCATGCCCTATCATCCAAACACTTAAACATTTCTATATAGTTTTCAAATTTCAAATGTTAAAATTCCTTACTGAACACACAAATATTTACAGCAGTTAAACGTTGATTTGTAAACCTGTGAAATACCTGTAACACTGATGTAAACACCCATAATCTATGTAAAATATATTAAAACTATCTGCCATAAAACCCATTCAATTGAATCACCTGAAATGAACGAAATAAATAATATGGCTCAGATGGCCATAATTCTCATTAAAAAATTATTTTAATCCCTATCATCCTTTCCTATAAATATTATCCTGCTCACAATATCAAGAAAATCTTTACTTTGCTACACTCTCACCAAATTAGTGAATAAATCTAAGTCCTGAGTGTTCATGCCAACATTTCAAGAAGGGTTCCCTTCTGCTTATAAACTGCCAAAGACCTATTATTTGAAATGATAAGGATCTCTTAAAAAGTACTTGGAAGAAATCTTATGTTCGGGATTTCAAAAATGAATTCATTGTGTTCTTTTAGAAGTTACGTCTTTAGGGTCCCCTGTTTGTGCTGGTTCAGTCCCAAAAAGGACAGGAACAATTTGTGTATTACTCAGAACTGACAGATGAGTAGATTCTCCTATAACCTTTTCATCTCCAAATGTCTCAAACAGTTTAAAAACTAAAGGATTATTGGTTGATTGGGCCACACTCCTTGTAATCTTGACAGTGAGAAGCTCGGGCAAATTTCCCTTGCAGTCCTTCATGCATACTTTGCTCAAAAGCTAAAAGAACACAGAGTATTTCTGGACTGTCATTTAGCTGCCCACATTTGTAGGTATATAAGAGTTATATATTTTATTGAGAAGATATAAGAAAATCTCTTAATCTTTGTTTTCAATGGTCTATTAAGAAACACAATCTGGAAAATTACAAAACTGTTCAACTAAAATGTTTTAGATAATTGCCTGTTTCAAACATGTCTTTAAAATGGGTTGTTCTGCAACTGTTTGTCTACTAATTTCCCAGGTGTTTTGATGAATGTTCTGTGTACTAAGACAGATCAGATGTGGCCCTTGAGTTTAAATGAATTATGCAAAATAATAAACAAAAAAGAAAGAGATTATTTCCAGAGGTAAGTAAGGCTTACATAGATTAAAGCATAAATTCATAGGTAACAAAATTTAAAAAAAAAAATCTTTGGTTGAATCTGTGTTTTAAAATGTGGCAACCAAGGTAATAAACATCACATCCCAGATCCAGAGACCATAAACACTACATATCCTGGGAAATAGCTGTTAGCTAAAATCCTTGACCATATGCCCCCAAACTCACATTGGATAAAAAGAAAGAGACTAAAGTCTTGGTATCCCAAGTTCAAAATGTAGGTATACTCTAATTAGTACCTAAAATAAATTTGCCAACTTCTCCACCAATAAGTCACTTTTTTATTACAAGGTTTAGTGGAGAAAGGATTTCAAGAATACTAAAAAACTAATAGCACGTGCAAATACATTCTTTTTTTTTTTTAAGATTTTTATTTATTTATTTATTTGACAGACAGCGATCACAAGTAGGCAGAGAAGCAGGCAGAGAGAGAGGAGGAAGCAGGCTCCCTGCTGAGCAAAGAGCCCCATGCAGGGCTCGATCCCAGGACCCTGGGATCATGACCGGAGCCAAAGGCAGAGGCTTTAACCCACTGAGCCACCCAGGTGCCACGAAATACATTCTTCTTAAGAAATAATGGTGAAGTAAAATTAACATGAAAGTGTTTTTTAGCTAGCGTAATTTCATATTATGTATATAGATACAGCTCAAAAAATAAGTAAAGCTTGGTAATAAATGATCAAATGTAAAGTCTTCTAGAAAGAGCCATCCCAAAACTTTTAAGAGGATTAAAACTTAGCATAGTTGGAAGGGGATATAGACTTAACAGAGTATTAGAACAGCATAGAATCTTAAACCAACTCTAATGTTTATTTTATATGTTTTATATATGAAAGAACTGAACTCAAAGAAAAAGTTACAGAATTAGTTTGTCAGTAGATTCTGGAACAAGAACTTGGTTGAGTCTCATCTGGAGTTCCTTCACACTATACAGTATGAACATAGAGGATGTTTAGATAATGTATTCTAACTGACCTTTCTAAGTTTTCCAAAACAAACAAACAAACAAACAACCCAGCACATAATAATCAGTAATAGATTATGGGGCACCTCAGTGGCTCAGTTGGTTAAGCACCTGTCCCTTGATTTCAGCTCAGGTCATGATCTCTGGGTCGTGAGATCAAGCCCTGCATTGGACTCTGTGCTCAGTGGAGAGTTGGCTTAAGATTCTCTCACCCTTAAGAAAAAAAAAAAAAAAAGATTCTCTCCCCCTGCCCCTCCCCTTCCTCCATCTCCTTGTTCCTCTTTCTAAAAAATAAATAAATAAATAAAAAGACAAGAAAAGAAAGAAAGAAAGAAGGAAACAGTAATAGATTAGTAGAAAAAGTTTATAAAAATCAGAACAGAGTTCTAATCTTAAGTCATTGATTAACATTGGAGCTTTTAATTTCAGAGTACTAATTTTTATAATGGAGAGAATAAATGCCCATTTTGTCCAACTCATAGGACCACAGAGTCCACAAAGAGATCATGGAAATGGTGAATATTGTAAGCTACTATGTCTAATTATTACAACAAATTTTGCAAGTAAGTTTTATTTATCTTTAAAAGAGAGTAAGGGGGTGCCTGGGTGGCTGAGTCAGTTTAGCTCTTTGGCTCAGGTCAGGATCCCAGGGTCCTGGGATACAGCCCTGCAGTGGGCTCCCTGCTCAGGAGGAAGTCTGCTTCTCCAACTCTGCCCCCTTCCCACTTGTGCACATACCCTCTCTCTTAAATAAATTAATCTTTAAAAAATAATAGAGTAAGAATCTATTTAGTGTAATAAAAGCTGTTTTTTTTAAAAGCAGATACACCATCATAACACATAAATGAATTAAGGATGCTGCGTAAATATTTTACGTTATATACTTTTCTCAAGGATATATAAAACCTGATTCATGGATATGTTCTAATTTCAAAGATAATTTTGTCTGAAATATATATGGCTATTTTTAATCTCAAGTGTATAGATAATTATCATAAAAAATCATTTGAGGGGTCCCTGGGTGGCTCAGTGGGTTAAGCCTCTGCCTTTGGCTCAGATCATGATCTCAGGGTCCTGGGATCCAGTCCCACGTAGGGCTCTCTGCTCAGCAGGGAGCCTGCTTCCCCCTCTCTCTCTGCCTGCCTCTCTGCCTACTTGTGATCGCTGTCTGTCAAATAAATAAATAAAATTTTTTAACAAAAATCATCTGAAATTGAACTAAGTATTAGCTAAGGCACTCTGGGTAGCAGTGTGCTGCTCTAAACAACATCATTTTCCATTTATTTAGTCTCTTTCCATCTACTCCAAACTCAAACATTAAACTCTTCTAATAGTTTTTAAGTTGTAAAACATTTATTTCCTTTGATTTTTCTCTTCAAATACACATTCACAAGAAATTGAAGAAAGGTACCAGGAGAACCTATGCTCCTTTCACACACTATTTTTTAATGACGATATCCTGTAGAACTATAGCTCAATATCAAAATGAGGGAACGGACATCGGTACAATCCACAGGGCTTATGCCAATTTCTTCAGTTTTACATGCACTCGTGTGTGTGTGTATGTATTGTATATGTAGCTACAGGTAACTACCACATCAGAATTTGGACTACTCCAAATATGGATCCTTCTGCAGCCACACCATAGCCAACGTAAACTTCTCTCCCCAAATCCAGCCCTAACACCTGGCAAGTCACTAATCTCTTCTTCGTCTCTACAATTTTGTCACTCTAAGAATGGAATATAAATAGAATCATACAGTACATAATCTCTGAGATGGACTTTTTTCACTCAGTATAGTTCCCCTGAGACCCATCTAAGTTGTTGTGTGTCTCAAGTCTGTCCCTTTTTATTGCTGCACATTACTCCAAGGTATAGATGTACCACTGTGTATTAACTTTTTAGACAAGGTGATTGTTTCTTTTCCCCAATATACATCACTGTAAGAATCAAAACACTGGCCAGTAAAATCTAAAATACAAAGAACCAATTCTTCATTTACTGTATAAATACAGATGTTTAGAAAGAGAGAACATGCTTCAATAATGTTGGAAGAAAATAACATTCTAAAATCAGATTTTAACTAAAATAGAACTTGGTTTCTAAGACCTAAAAATGTAATACATCCTATTTAACAGTTCAATTTGTAACCGCAAAAATTGTGTCTATATCCCAGAGAGAGTTCTTAGTATTTTACTCTTAATTTCAGTACTTTAATTTGATTCATTTATTTATCAGACTAGGTTAAATTATTCAATGTAATTAAGAAATCTGCTATAGAAAATAGTTAACTCTGTCATGGTTGATTATAGTATCATTGTCTTTAAAGCATGAAATGTATTGTTTAAAAGACATAATGCAACTTTGTCATGATTATAATATTTGTCTTTCAGATATATCCTGAAGATAATTTGATTAAGCAAATTAGTTAATATACATCCAGTAAAATATTATATAGCAATTTGGAATGTGGTAATAGTATGCAATAATATGGAGATATATTCCTGAGCTCTTAGTAACTGACATAGAAGGTAACAAAATATTTTATATAATATAATCTTATTTTTGTAAAACAATGCATATACATGTATAGATTGGAAGATTATATATTTACTATGTAGTAAAAATACAAATTTTTAAGGGGACGTTATGAGCTACTGTCTGGAATATTACTCTTGAAGTGCTCTAAAAAAGACTTAAACCCAGTTTGACTTATAAGATAACTATTCTGCTTTCAGAACAGTATTTTCCTGGGGCACCTGGGTGGCTCAGAGGGTTAAGCCTCTGCCTTCGGCTCAGGTCATGACCTCAGGGTCCTGGGATCAGTCCTGGGATCGAGCCCCATATCGGGCTCTCTGCTCAGCAGAAAGCCTGCTTCCCTCTCTCTCTCTGCCTGCCTCTCTGCCTACTTGTGATCTCTCTCTGTGTCAAATAAATAAATAAAATCTTTAATAAAAAAAATTTAAAAAAAAAAGAATGGTATTTTCCTCTGGATACAGGGTCAGTGTTCTTGTACAATAATAGTATTTTCTTTCTCCTTTCTTTCTTCTTTTTAGATGGGGGCCAGGGGAGGGACGGGGAGAGACTCTCAAGCAGGCTCCACACCCAGCATAGAGCCTGACGCGGGGCTTGATCTCACATTCCTGAGATCATGACCTGAGCTGAAATCAAGAGTCAGATGCTTCACCAACGGAGCCACACAGGCACCCCTTATTTTCTTTTTCTTATTCATTTATGTGTAATTTAATTAGCTACCATGTTTGATTTATCCATCTTCATAAAAATAATTCAATTGTTCCAGGTCCTTCACATCTTCATCATCAAAAGCAGTGGCGGTTGCATAACACTGACAAAACACATTGCTTCAAACCAAAACTACAGAAATGAAAGTCTTTAACAACTTAGTTTCCCTAAATATATCAAACACAGCCTTTTGTAAACTAGAGGTTATGCACACTCCAGTACTGCCTCACTTACAGCTTAAGATTTCATCTTCCTTTCTTTTTAAACAAAACAACCACGAAATTGTTCAGCCAGTTACCATTCTTTCCTCTTCCTGTTTTGTAATGATGATAGTGATATTCATAAATGTATCTCAAGGACATATTCTTTTCTAATTTGGGAAAATAAAAAAGGTTGGACAGTTTTAAAGTGGCTGTATGAGAAAACAAATGTGGATCCTATACTGTGGATAATAATACCACTATAGCGGGGTGCCTGGGTGGCTCAGTGGGTTAAGCCTCTGCCTTCAGCTCAGGTCATGGTCTCAGGGTCCTGGTATCGAGCCCCACGTCAGGCTCTCGGCTCAGTGGGGAGCCTGCTTCCTCTTCTCTCTCTGCCTGCCTCTCTGCCTACTTGTGATCTCTGTCAAATAAATAAACAACATTTAAAAATAATAATAATAATAGTAATAATAATACCACTATAGCTACTAACATTTGTAACAGCTAATACTTATGTAGTGATTATTATCTGTTTTGTACTTTAACTCCTTGAAACTTAACAGTAATCCTGTGAGTTAAGAGACTTGCTCACCATTTTAACTGGCCTTGAAATCAGCATATGGGCCATTAGTCTGGCTCCCATTAAGCAGTGGTAGAGTGGACATTACCAAAACTTATCAGGATGTGAGTTAATTTGGGACTAATCATCATCTGAATTTTGCGTCCCCAAGGTTTCCCATTTTGAAACTTGCCTCCTACATGAATCATCCACAGATTATCTTCAGAGCCACAATAATTCACAAGTTTTATAGCAGCTAATGGAAGACTTTAGCTACCTTGTATGAATATTCTCTTGAAGCTTTAGGAATCACTTCCCCATTAGAGGCTGCATATCACATACAAACTCAGGAACACGAATCCATAATTTCTAGCTATCCTTATGGCAATGTGATCTACAAAATTTCCTTAATTTTATTAGGAGTTCAGAAATTTACTTCAGCTTCTTTACTCTCCAATCTTCAGCTTTAACATTGAGCGCCACAATTTATATTACCATTCATGGACTAGCATCCTAAAGATGTGGCATTTCTCTTCAAAAGAGAATGTTTAAATTTCACTTTTTTTTTTTTTAGAAGTCAAAATACTTGAATTTGAATCTCATCTCTATTCTATGACATTGTATGTGTTACTTAACCTCTCTGAGTCTTAGTGTACTCAATTTGGAAAATGTATGGGATTTTTCATGACAGTGGGTTTTTCTAAGATATTTAGACAGGAACTCAAGATGAATTTGCAGTTCATTTAAAGATGGCAAAAAAAAAAATAAGAATAAAGGTGACTATATGAAGGGAGACCCATGGACTAGCCCAATTTAGAGGAATTTGTTTGAGTGATCTGCCATTTTTCTTTCTGTTCATTAAAGGACAACGGTTCATTTTAAATGTTTTTTTTTTTTAATTTATTTATTTGACAGGCAGAAATTACAAGTAGGCTGAGAGGCAGGCAGAGAGAAAGGAGGAAGCAGGCTCCCTGCTGAGCAGAGAGCCAGATGCGGGGCTCCATCCCAGGACCCTGGGATCATGACCTGAGTCAAAGGCAGAGGCTTTAACCCACTGAACCACCCAGGTGCCCTTCATTTTAAATGTTTTTAAACTTCCTGAAAACAACTTTAAAATGACAGAGTGAAGGCTCTAAAACTTCACTCTGTGATCAATGTGAGACCATCTTTGAGGAGAACAAAAGTGTCATCAAATTCATATTGGCTCTGCAGATGAAGGATTTACACAGAGCAACGGGATAATCTGTAAAAGGTTTTGTTTTGTTTTGCTTTGTTTTCACCTGGACAGCTAAAACCTCAAATATAACCTGGACTGAAGTTCAGTCCATGCATAATTAAAATCATTCTTATTCTGTAGCCTATAAATATGCAGAGGATGAAAGATGAGAACCAAACATATTCCCCTGGAGAAGCTACTAGGTCTCAGCCAAACCTCATCAGAGATCACTTCAAAGATCAATTCTTCATGTCCATAGAATCAAGTTTAAATGATGTAATCCAGCTGCTCCCTGTTTCTCCGCTGCATTATGCATAATCTTTGACAGCTCATCACACAACAAACTGCAGTGTTTCAACAGCAATTTTGCGTTTTGTGCTAAACTTCTACGACCATTCACATTTTAGAGTCTAATGGCCTATTATTCTGCATATTTGTAATACCACTTCTTAAATTTCCTATCATTCCTAGTGTTCTGTTAGGATAGTAAGGAGAAAAGGGCTCTTTAAAATATTTACAAGTCTGTACATCACGGGAAAAAGGTAATCTTACAAACACAGCCTTTTGCACTGGCAGTACTTCTGATTCTTACCCCTTCTTCCTTCCATAATTTCCATAATTGCTTCTTATCTTGTATAGGGCTGAGCAACTGGCAGTTTAAGTACGCCTGAATATTTTAGAGGAAAGACATAAATATTTCCTGATAATGGAATTGTATAGAGATCCAACTTTTTCTTACTGTTAGGACAACTAATAGTATTACTGATTTAAAATATAATATTAACATACCTTCTGTTCTGATTCTAGAGCCAGGAGAAAGGAAAATCAAGACAGGATATAGCATGGGTGATTCCATGTGCCATTAATTTCTTCAATGCCATTTCTTACTAATCTGTGTTTTTGATAGAATAACTCCCCAAAGTCACTAACGTGTTCTAACTTTTGTGGCTGAGAAGTGTCTTTGTTCTCTAATGCTAAAACAGTCTTACTCACAATTTCAGAGAAGTTCCCTAACACCATCAAACATGGCATGGCAAAGAATTGATGTTTATATCTTGTCAACTTTTAGTTTAGAATGTTACCTAGTGTGCTAGTCACATTTTGTGACTCTAGATTAAAATAATTTCCCATGGTTTCTCCCTACTATATATCATCCTCACAAAATCAAGACTATATTTAATAATGTACAATCAGTACAGAAGTGAGAAAACGTATATAGAATTCAGTACTATATAATGTATGTAAACATTTCATATACAGAAAATGTATCTATATTCTTCCAACTAAGACAATTTTGTGTGATATTGTTCTTTATGATCCTATTTCTCTACTTTAAAATGCTTCATCAAATGTTAGCATGACATACACAGAATTTTCCTAGTAGAGTTTCTCTCAGAAAATTGTGTCACATTTGATGACTATAATTTCAAATGAAAAAAAAAAATCTGTAAGGTCAAATAGCCAATGATGGTTTTCTGAGGAGTGTAACAGTATAAAAATCTTGTCACTTATTTTGTCATCTAGGAAAGGGTTGCTGAAAACTTAGTGGATACTTGTCCGGGAACCTGAAGTTCTGTCTTGGGGACTCCTTCTTACCTGCCTGTTAACTCATTTGCTGATCATGGACACTGAATCAAGGTGTGGACACAGTTACCTCACCCGAAAAGAAAAAGTTGGATTAGACACTCTACAGGGAAGCTTCCAGCTCAAAGAGCTGATAAATCAGAGTTATCTTTTAATTCATTTAGGATAGGGTGATGTCTTTGAGGTCTATATTAAGTAGACTAAAGCAATGCAAATTTCCCCCTCTCACTTGATTACTATTTTTATGATGTTTTGCTTTAAATAAAGAGTTACTTTCTCATCAATCTCCATATCTCACATTTTCCTCTTTGATGACTTCCTTCTAAAGACGCTACCAGGGATAAGAAGTATCCTAAATCTCTCTTGTAAGCTTCCCCCTACCCCTTGCATATTTTCTTTCATATAGCAGAGATATGATTGGAGCTATTTCTCTATTCCAGACACAATTCTCCTCTGGGATTTTCATCAATAAATAAAGAGACATGCTGCTATCACAGCTGCTCTACACCTACCCAACCCCTCATTAGCTTGTGGACTACAACCTAAGAAAATGAAGGTATTTTAAATGCCTTATTCAAAGTCTAGTCACAAAACTGCACTTTGCATTTCAGCATTCAAAGTTAAAGGATATAAAACTCAGTTTGACTTAAAAAAAAAACTGTAACAAAGGAAACTACAGATTCATAGATCCTTTGTTATTTACATCCATTTTGTGACAAATAATGAAAAACATGCAAAGCTAATCTTTCTGTACATATTTGCCAACTTTTCAATAGACAAAGAAATCATTATCAATGATTAAGCCAAACTTCTTGCCTTCTCATGGTCTTCACCCAACTGCACTAGAAGTTTCAAGAGAATACCTTCTTTCTCATTCTGTGGTAAATTCCCTATCCTCCCCACACCACTATTTGGCTGTATCCACATGGATATGATTTGAAAAAACCCCAAGCCCTCAGATCATCCTCGGGGTACTCTGATCACCAAGTAGTTATTTAAAATACTATAACTTCAGGTTTCCTGAGATTTTTAAAAAGACTCAAGAGAACAAAGAGCCTAGGAGCTGGCACATACATTCATATGAAGCTTTACATTGTTGGGAAAAGAAAGGACCATCAGGATCATTTAAAAGTCCACACTTTGGGGGCACCTGGGTGGCTCAGTGGGTTAAGCCTCTGCCTTTGGCTCAGGTCATGATCTCAGAGTCCTGAGACAGAGTCCTGCATCAGGCTCTCTGCTCAGCAGGGAGCCTGCTTCTCTCTCTCTCTCTCTCTCTTTCTCTCTTTGCCTACTTGTGATCTCTCCCTGTCAAATAAATAAATAAGATCTTTTAAAAAAAAGAAAAGTCCATACTTTCTATAGCATGAGACCTTGGGGCAAAGTGACTTGTCCAAGGTCATGCAGCTGGTTGGGGGCAAATACAGGAGAGGATGAGTACTCTAATGTTTTATTCCAGCACCATCCCTATTGTACCACACAACTCCCAAAGCCTCCTGTATTTTCCCAACATCAGTTATTCCTTGTAATCCTTCCCAGCCTCTTAGATATCCACAGCCTAATTGAAGAAATACAGTTCCTTGGAAGCAATTATGTTTTCCAAAGGCAACTCAATGATTTTTTAAAATACATATATACACATAATTTTTTATCCCTTGTAGTTTGCTGCCCAGCTTTGGGTAAAACCATCACTCTAGACAAGGGAAGACACCAAAAATGTAGCCCTTTATTAATGGCTTAACCACCATTAAGGTACAATTATTAAACACACACACATACACACACACACACTCTAGATTATCCCATATATTTAGAGGACAGCTTGATTTCACATGAGTTGGAAGAAATAAAACACAATTCAGAAATATGTTTGGAGAGACTGAAACCAAAGTCCATTTCACATATCCATCACTTATTCCAGATTTCATTACAATAACTCCAGTCTAAGGATTTCTGCAAAGACTTTTTAAAACAAGTATTTTAGAAATCATATTTTGAAGCCAGGCTTGCTTCAAATTAGTCACCTTCTCCCAGAGAAACGCATTTTTTGGAAACCAAAATGAAAAAGTAACTTGCATGTGAAAATGTTAAAGGCTTATGGTTTACGCAAAGAAAGCAAATATAAGAAGGAAATACATGTGTGCCTAAGTGAGAGATCTCTCTCTCTCTCTCTTACAAATACTCTCCCTCTGACATTAACAAGTGACTAATGAGTATATTAGTATCTTTATTTAATTTTTGTGGTATAAGCCAAACTGTTAATGCTATTTTAATGAAGGATTTGCCCATGAATTCTTTCCAAGAGTGGCAGGAGATCATACATTCACTTCTTCATAATTTATGACATCACTTTGAGGTATAAGAACAAGTACATTAACTAAGCAAATAATACAAGATGATCCACTTCTCTTTTCCTAAAAAAGAGACATATTTCTCCCTGAGAGACGGCATTAAGTGCAGTTTATTCTCTTTGTATGGACAATCTCATAAATAAAACTGGAAAATTCATCCCAGAAAATCAGTCATTAAAATACTGTAATTTTATTACTGTTTCTAGACAAATTTTTCTAACATCCCTGCAGTCTTCTATTACGAATCACAATGTCTGCAATAAGAAAGTAGATGAGGGAAGGACCCATTCAGAGACATTACTGTGTTGCTGGACTCAGCTAATAATCCCTTTATTTTTCACTTTTATTACTCTATAGTTTATGAATGACAATCTACTCATTGCCTATTGTTATAAATATTTTGATTTAGCAGTGGGACTATCCATCAATAAACAATGCCTACTGGAAGCTTTCTGTAATACTTAACAGCCCATGAATGGATATCATATCATTTGCTGCCTACTAGATATATTTCTTGGGAATCTATGATGAACTCTGAATCTTAGCTATAACTGCTTATAAACATTGCGTTGTTCCTGCTCTTTTAACTGTTTCATCTACTGTCTGAAGTCATAACGAATCTGCCTCATTAATTTTTCTATTATGAACTATAGCCTGAGCTATTCATATTTTTTCAGACAGATGAGTCTTGACCTAAAACATGGGAGAGAAAACTGGAATTGCAAATCTGAAATTTTCTAACAATAACAAGAAGTAACCAATGTTTTGGCAAGAACTGTGACAAGCCTGCTGATAGCAACACACAATTTACTGAGCGTAAATGGAGAAAGCTGAGCAGGCTCTCATCGGTATAACCCCTCTAAAAATCTCATAGCTTTTTTTCTCCCTCTTGCCAACATTAATGTCAAAAGCATCCAATATATCAAAGGTTTTGTAGCAATCTGCAACACTATCATTTGGTTTCCTCTGGACTATTTCTACAAGAAGTAAATATAACCCAGATACAATGAATGAAATAGAATCTTGGTATACTGAGCTATGGTTTTCAGAAGTAAGAACAACTTTAGAAAACAAAAGTTTGAATCATTTCTAAGAACTTTCTGGAGACCCACGAAACTTGCATTAGGTTAGCAGTGTCTTGCCCTCCTTCTCTTTTCTTTCTCTTTTCATCCTTGCTTTTTTTTTTTCTCTTTTTTTCAGTCCACACTATATAAGAATATGTCACCTTAAAAGTGACGATGCAGTAATTACCTTTGAATCATCCTCTCCCTTTCTGCCCTGGTCTTCTCCTTTTGCTAGGTCTTCATTGGTTTTATTTCTATTGCTAATGCTCACTCACTCATTTCTGAGACCAATATTATAATGTGCTTTGAAGTGTTGTTTTTAAGATGTATAATGTTGCATAGAATCAGTAAACAAATAGTTATTTACTTTCTACTCCATCCCAGGTACAGTTCATATGCTGTGAAGAGAGATACGAATTATGCTCATTGCTATGCAGTAGGTTAGACCCTAAGGGGGAGCACAAATACAATAATCACAAGGTAAGTCAGTGATTCTCATGAGGCCTGGCCTACATGGCAGAATCACCCATGGGGGGCTAAAAATTGTTGATTCTCTTTTGATACATTAAACTAGAATCTAATGTGGTTAATGATGTCTACAAAACAAATGACAGAGACAATAACACTATGAGGACTCAGGAGAGGATGTTCTAAATGAGTTCTTACATGTAAGCAGCACATCAAATATCTTTAAAGGGCAAGGGTCCAGTGAAGCTTTAGAAACCCATGTAACTCTAGAGACAATGATGCATTCACAGGGTTTTAAAATTATTCATTGAGTGCCTTTGTCTCACAATTTGCATCACCTGAATTTACAGAAGATACTCCATGTCTCATTGAACTAGATTCGTTAAGAAAGGAGAATGTATTAACTATTGATGTGTAATAAATTACCACAAAACTAAGTTGCTTGAAACTATAATAAACATGTATTATCCACACTGTGTCTGTGTGCCTGTAATTCAGGACAGCTAATTGAGCAGTTCTAGTTCAGTCTCATCGAGACTGCACTGAAGAGTCTCACTGTGGCTATAACTGGCTAAAAATTTTGAAGAGAACTGAAGACCTACTCCAAGATGGTGGATAGTGCTCATCACAGGTCTGGAACCACACGTTCTGAGGCCATTGCAATTGCAGTTCTCCTCTTTGCTATACCTATATTTAAATTTTTTTTCCCATAAGTTGGGTTTCTTCCCACCCATGATTTCTAAGACCAACAAGTCTACTTTCACTCAATAAATAGTTACAGAACACTTCCCATGTGCAAGGCACTGTGCCTCCTATTTTTCAGTCTCAAACACATCACGAATTAAAGGGCAAAAGAGATGTTTTCCTACACAGGTACTATAATATGGGTGTGCTATGAGAGACACTACACATAAAGTAATCAAAAGCTTATGGTAAGTGAAAGGAAATGGAGATCAATTACAAAGGTATGACATAAGAAGAATTTAAAAAAATAAGTTAGTATTGAACTTGTACACTGATGATAAATTTGAGTTTTGAGAGACAAGAAGAAGAAATACAAGTTATTTAATTGGAGTTTCTCTTCTCAGACCATTGGTGCCTTTGTTTTTCTCTCTCACATGTTA
Organism: Mustela nivalis; assembly: GCF_964662115.1. Taxonomy (NCBI): domain Eukaryota; kingdom Metazoa; phylum Chordata; class Mammalia; order Carnivora; family Mustelidae; genus Mustela; species Mustela nivalis. The sequence goes on along the minus strand of NC_139027.1, from coordinate 70,475,052 downwards.
ATAAGATAAAAAACAGATTTTAAGTAGAAGCTGACATATGAATATAAAAATTTTTTTTTAAAGTGGTCCAAGAACAATGGTGATAGGTGGATATGAGGAAAGATGAGAGGAGACAGCCAAATAACTTCAACGTAGATCATAAAAATAGATACAATGTCTTTGGTAGCAATTGAACACGGTAAGGGAGGTGTCACAAAGTCACAGGATGTGAAAAAGCATGAATTTTAAGTGGAAACAAACATTGTGTTTTGTTTGTTTGTTTGTTCAACATCATGGAACACTCAATAATCTGGGAGAGGACTGGAAAGAGTGAACAGAATAAAGTCATGGAGATTAAAAATGGCTGGATGTCAATGGAAGAAGGAATTGAAGGTCCAGAAAGGGCAGCCCAGGAAATAAAAAGGAGGATTTTCTGAAGCCTGAAAGGGTACGATGGACACCAAAACTGAGAAGAGCCTGAAGAGCCACAGTTGCAATGCAGGTAAAGAGCTAAAAAAATCCATTGTCGGGCTTCTGATAACTGACTTAAAGTCATAATTGAGTTCTTAGGGTCAACGTCAGCATGCTTTCATTGAAGTCAAAGATAAATAGCTATTTTTCTCAAGTTTTACAAAGGTAACAACAGCAAGTTAAATTGGCCTAACTTTTCCCTCACGACTTAGTATAGAAAACACAAACTCTGAAAAACCTACAATCAAACCAGCTCTACAGCTTTTGACATGGGTCTTCCCATTTTTCAATGTGTCTTCTGTTATTTCTGAGCTTTATTTTTTTACCAAGTTCTGTGTTTGAAGGGTTCAGACATTTCTAGACCAGCCAATATTGCCTCTTCCTAGTGTAAAGTATAATAAAGAAATTCCAGTTTTAACTGGTAATTCTAAATTTTGGAATACTCTAGACAGTAGGTTAATTCTTGCCTTGCTCTTTAGAAACTCTCTATTGGTATACAGGTGTAATCACACATGCGAGTTTACCCGAGACAGCATGGAGATTCCATGTCTTATGCAAAAGTGAGAGGGAAGTGCTGTGGAAGTCCATGTTCTTAGGATGAAAAGATTAATGCTCTGCATGTTATCTCTGTGGAAGACAGGAGCAGATATATGTCCTAGTATTTGTGTTATAGTGTGTGCATTATACTTTCAAAATGGCTTTTCAAATAAATACCTCAAAAATCAAGACTTGTCCCCCCTCTTGTTCATTGTCGTCATCGTCCTCCCCCCCCCCATTCTGTCTCCTTCGCCTTTCCCTCCTCTTTGTCTTCTCCTTTTCCTTAGAACTGAAAGCTTATTAACAGCCTCATCTTGAAATTAGGCTTGCTTAATCCTAGCAATTGATTGGATCAGTTTTCCTGTAGAGAAATAACTTCTTAATTTCATACTGCTTAGGAAATAATACTATAAGGGCCTATTTAGCCAGAGCGGCTCCACCTCAGTTGAACAGTCATTTTGTTGTTGACGCAGTAAAACTTAAACTGACCCTGCCCCCTGCCCACCCCGCCCCACCCACCTCAGGGAACTTACTTAAAAGAAAGTCTGGGAAACCAATAAAATATGGTCCGACCAGTCCCTGATAACAGAGCCCAAATACAAGAGTGGGTCAGGTCAGGTGGAGATAACAGAGCCCAAATGCAGGGATGAGTCAGGTCAGGTGGAGGTATCCAATGAGTGGAGTACACATATTGTCTCCCTTGCTACCAAGGAGTGTGAGCCCCGCCTTTTGGGCGCCAGTTCTGACCAAGGAAATAGACTAGTTCAAATAGCTACTATGGGGTGAATTGAAATTCAATTGGCCACCTGTGTGTGACCTAGCATGACTGTGCAGTTTTCTCTGTGTGTTGCAATCTCATTGGCCACCTGTGCATGGCCAGGCTCAACCACATGGCCTTTGCTCTATAAAAGTTAGTCTGTGAGGCTGGGGGTGGTCACCCTCCCTGTAAGAGGCGGCCCCAACCGGTCAGTTTGATTCTGGATGCTTGGCGCGAAATAAAGCTTTGCTTGACCTTCACTTTGTATCAGTCTCACTCCTTTGATTACGGACCTAACAATACAATCTGAACTTGAGAAGGAAAACATAAAGACAATACTATGTGAAATGATTCACAAAATATGTGTTTCACAAATTTTCAAGTTTCTAGTTATAGGTTATGTAGATTCCAACCCATAGACTACTAAAATGAACCTAAAACTTCATAGAGAAAATCCATCATGGGACAGCAACTCCCAAAAGTCAGCCTTTAGCTTCATGTTGATAACGACTACAACAACATAAAATGCTGGTATTACAAAGTTAATTTTTAAAAGCAGCATTTAAAATTGTAGAGATGGTACAACTAAATCATCTATATTTAAAAGTATGAAGGGAAATAAAGAGGTGAGTTTCAAGTGATGGTACTGTCCATGACTTTCTCCTTTTAACTTGTTTTCAGATTTTCTTTAATTAAAAAAAAAAAACACCGCAAAGTTAAAATGAAAATATAAGAAATATATGTGCGGGTGTATGTGTAAGACATATCTGAAATGGGGTAAAAGATACAAAAGACTGCCTCTGATTTAAGTGCAGATACTGGCTCTGTTAGTCCTTCAAACATTCCAAGTTGGATATTTCCATGAGTTTAGACAAATTAGACCACTGACTAATATGCAGCTCCCTGGATGCAGTGAGAATATCAACCTTTAAAAGGTGCCTTAAAAATGCAAAGTGTTACATGAATTGATATTTTAGTTGTGTGCGTGTGTATAAACCTTTCTGGGTAAGGCTTGCCATTTGGTTGAGTACTTATTTTTGGCCACTCAATGTGTATATGGATGTGTGTAATTTCATGTATGTGAATAAATCCTGGCATTTGGATTATTTTTGGCCAAAGAGTAGGTGTGAAATTATACACACATGGTGGCCAAAAATAGCCAAATGGCAAGCCAATTACATAAATGTAGTCTAGCACACCAAAAAATAAAAATCTGGATTAGTTGTCATAAAATCAGAGTTTTAATCTTGGTTATTATTACAACTACTATTACTTCTAGCATATTGCTACTACAACCACTAATCTCTATTGCACGCTTACTATGCATGTAAAGTTCATAAAGTTTTATGTGAACCAATCCATTTCAACCTAATGATAATCTTATGTGTGAGGTATTCTTATCAATACCATAGAAAGATGAGGAAAATGACATTTGGAAAAGGTTAAGTACCCCAGCCAAGTCACACACATGCCAGTGACAGAGTGGAGTTGAGAATCCAGATACAGCAAACTAAAAAAGAAACAGACAAGGTAATTGCATGGAAACTCTGCCCATTAATACATCACATAACCTTGAGCGTCAAAGTCATGACCTTTGTAGCAGTCACAAAGCAACTGTTGTAACTTTGTGTATTAGTTTTATTATTTGCAAAATACAGATGATCATATGTGCTCTAGAACATAATGGAAACTATGTAAAAACTGGATGTGCTATAATATATAAAGGATTAGTATTAAAATATCTTCTCCTTTCCTCTAAACGCAACAGATAATTTGCTCTTATATCAACCTTAAGGATAGAAATTATTGAGCTCTCTGCTCGGCGGGGAGCCTGCTTCCTCCTCTCTCTGTGCCTGCCTCTGCCTACTTGTCATCTCTCTCTGTCAAATAAATAAATAAAATCTTAAAAAAAAAAAGCTACACAAAAACACTGGGACTGATATTTTTAAAGTATTTTTTAAGTGTGAATATATACTATAATTACGCTGTAATCCATTTCAATTATTTCAGTTCTTTCCCCAAAAAGGACCCCCCAAAAAACAACATACAGAAGTTATACTGTAAAATTATATACATGTGTTGGTGTGTGTGTATAAAAGGTAACTACTGTCCACATAAAAATTTGTACATAAATGTTCATAACAGCATTATTCATAATAGCTGAAAAATGGAAACAAATCACACGTCCATCAATTTATGAATGGATAAACAAAATGTGACTTATCCAAGGAATATTATTCAGTGTTGGAAAGGACTGAAGCACTGATACGTATTACAACATGCATAAACCTTGTAAACATTATGCTAAATGAAAGAAGTCCATCATAAAAGACAACATATTTAATTGTATTCATTGGAAATATCCAAACAAAAGACCAGGGACAGAAAGCACTGACTGCTTAGGAACTGGGAGCAGGAGGGAGAAAAGGTTTCTTCTGGGGGTCGAAAATATTTTAAGTGTAATTATGGTGATGGCTGCACAATTCTTTCGATAGACTAAAGTACCCTGAATTGTACTCTTTGAGTGGGTGAACTATATGATATGTGAATTATATCTCAATAAAGTTTTTTAAAAACAAAGAAAAATTAACCATCACCATTAAATGGAATTTCTACAAAACTTCCTTATTTGCATAATTTTCCACAGCAAAATTTATATGTATAAATTCATATAAACATAGATATGACATAATAAATAACATAGTTAGAAGGAGAAATGCACACAAAATGCACACTTTAAAAAAAAAAAAACTAGGCCTTTGAAAACCAGTTTAAGGACAGATCCTTGTAGTAAGAACTCCTCACTAGGTGGCTAGGCCAATTTAAAATTATACACTTCATGGCATTCTCACTATTTCCCATGCGAGAATATGTCAGAAGATAATAAGATCTCAGAGGACGTTTTTTTCTTCCTAGTCAGCTGAAATTGTTCTGACTTAATTTCAATCCATTTTTCCTTATTATATTTCTTTAGACAGCCTAATTCCTCTTCCTTCTCAGCAGCCATGTCCTCTACCTAAACCTGAACACCAGGATACTACATTCTCTGCAGTAATCACTCCTCAACACAGCAAGTGTAAAATGACCTAGATCTGCCAATAAGCCTAGACATTATGGGCTCTTAGACTAGGAATCTGAAATGATATCTGTAAGGTTTTATTGGTTTAGCCCTGAATTGGTTTTCAAGTAATGTCTAAAACCTTGTCACATTTAAAAATGTTAACAACATCAATTTATGTATATTATCTATAAAATACATAGTATATATTTAAATTATATATGCATATTTAATATATAATGTTTTATATATTATGAATCCAAGGAACCAGATGTGTATGTATATATATGTATACGTACACACACACACACAGACACACACACAGATACACACACATATATACATCTAGTGAACCTGGGTGCTGCCCGTTTTAAGGCCATTTGGAAATACTGAAATCTATATCCCAAGTAAATATTAGGTTAAAAATAGCTGCTCTCCTAGCACTTTTTCCAGAGAAAATACATAGTTAAAATAAATTAAAAAAAATAATTGTAGATGCTGAAATTCATCATGAATTTACTGGTAGAAAGTAAACAAGATTCATCAATGTAGTATGCTAAATTTCAGGAGCAGTAAGATTGTGTTCACTAAAACTGATCTGCTTGACATAAAAATAAAATGGTCTTTTCTGGTTAGAAAAGATATATGAATCTATTAAGAGTCTAAGTAGGAAAGTACCATTAAATTGCTCTTGAAATACTTTTCATATTTCCCCACCTTGTCACAAGATAAACTTTAAAAAATAGTCTCTAGCTTGTCTTTTGAATAATCCTGCATGCACATTGAGAAAAAAATCTGATATCTTCTGATAGATGTTATGCCCTGTTCTAGTAGCTTAATTTATAGCCTCCTCCTTAGTCTTCTTAACGGAGTTTGTTACCAATGGGGAAACAGAGGGTTGCAGATGTTAGGTAACTCACTTCCGGTGCCATAGCTGGTATATGACGGACCTTCATTGGTTTCACAGGTGACATATTTTCCTTCAAGCATACCAGTGTTCTCCACAAAAGCATCAGACTGTTCAAGTATCTCAACTCAAGGAACAAATACGAATGTTTTAAATTCTTTCCGCAACTGTTCCAATCTACACTACACGGAATCGGCTTTTTTATTAGTAAATCTTCCTTAATGGTATCTTGGCCTAAGTTTAAAAAAAAAAAAAAAAAAAAAAAAAAAAAGCTTTCAGCCACTCCAAGGCTGCTCACGTAGCACCAGTTAGAACCTTGGGTGTTGCTGCGCAGTGCAGCGGAGAAACAACTCCAGGTTGGGATCTCACCTATAGACCTCCTTCTCCTTTTGTTTTAGGGCCAGCTTCTCAGTCATTGGATGAGAAGGAAGGGGAGAGAAGGGTTACCCTTTCCTTCCAGGACCCAGACAGCAGCAGTACTCCTCAGTTAGGTGCAGCCTACCAGCCTGCAGGGGCTGGCAGAAGATCCCCCCTGTCTGGTACCCAGATGCCATCCTTCCTCCAGTGGAGGACTTGATTCCCACTCACAGCTTCTCAGCCAGTGACACCTGCTACTGGAGGCACAGACCCACTTGAGTGCCTAGACCTCGGGTGCCCGCGCAGCGGTCTCCCGACCAGTGACTTTCTGAGCTCTCGGACAAGCGGCTGAGACACAAGCACAGCCTCACTGCACTGAGCGCGCAGGTGTCTCCTGCCAACGCTGTCAAGCCCATTACTGATGAAGCCGACATTAAAACCAGGAGATACAGTCCCAGTCCCTTTGTCCAATACTCATGTGCAATCTTTAGGACTCCTAGTAAGGTGTCCCTTTCTCGGGTTAAAAGCTTCTCTCCAAACACATTACATTCACTAGAAAGCCCTTTGTTCCAGCTTTTTCCTTATTTCAGTTGAGCATGGAGATGGTGGAGAAAGGTCCTAGCTCTTCTCCATAAGCCTCGAGAAGCTATGGTCACCTCACCTCCCCACAGTTCTGTAACTTAGAATGCGGAGGTCACCAAATACCCATGGTTCTCATCTCTGAGCCTGAGATACACTGAAGAACAATAAGAAATAGCTCATTACACATTTGGTTGCATTTGACTGCTATACAAATCTTTCTAATTTTAATCGATTTTTCTTTTTAAATCTTTTAAATCAAGCCATGATATCTCTTAAAATGTGCTAATGTTCGTAAGTTGACCTGTTTGATGTTAACATTTGGGTCTTTTTAACTATCTACTTTTATAAGCTATAAAAGGTGATTAGGTTTCTCATTTAATACAAAGACTAAATATATGTAATTTCTTTTTCAAATATGCAGCAAATGTGACATTTTACTTTATTGCACACCTCTTATTTCTTTATTTCAAATTGTTCTGGTCCAGGCTTGAAGTGAGAAAGGAATGATGAGCCATGCCCACACTCCAAGGGGACCAAGATTACAAGACTGTGAAGTACTCTAAACAGAAAAAGAACATACAATCTAAGTATCTCTGTGGCCTGCACCACTGGAGTACCTCAGCTCTCTGATAAAGCTATGATTTTAGCAAAAAATAGAGCAAAGTTAGTGTTTCATTTAGCCCAGGTTGAGAGAGGGAGTTAAAGTGAATGTTTGTGGCCCCTCAGAACACTGAGGATTTGATATACTAACAGACTCCAAAGAGTCTAATTCAAAGTCTAAAAACCATAAAAAACCATAAGGATTACCATTTATCCAGTATGTAGGATGCATCAAGCATTATGCTAGGCCTTTCATAGGTCTTACTTCAATTTATTTTTATTTATTTGGTCTAACCCTGAGAGCCTTCACTCCATAAATGAGAACACTGAGGTTTAGAAGACTGTAAAAGAAGAAACTCTTAAACCCATTATCCAAATTTATTCACTGACATAATTACATTCACTAAAAGTTCTGTCTATCTATCACTCTGGGATCTGCAAGCACTACCCAGCACTGACGGGCACCAAGACCGGCTTTCAGGAATAGTCTGGCACAAGATTATACTATGAACACAAACTCTACCAAGGAATCAGGACAGAAGACATATTTTTGTGCCTGGTGCTTGCTTATTCCTGATTCAGCTCTCAGGAGGGAAAAATTAAAGAAGAAGAAAAGAATCTTACATATAGAAGTTCCCCCAGAGGTCCTGTTTATTTCCAAACCCCCAAAAAACACATTCTACCCCCAAGATCCCTGTGACTCATTTCGTGGGCTAGAAAATGAAGGTGCTGTGTCAAAGTGGAATGTCAGCAACACCTAATGTGAAGATCTAGGGGTCCTAAATTTCAGGGATTCTACTTCCCACAGAAGTGTGGCAGAACAGAAAAAAAGTCCATTTCTCCTCTGGTCTTCAGAGCAAGGCCTCCCTATTGAGGTTTTCTGATAAAGTTCCAGTCCTCTCTGTCAGCCAAATTCTGACTTAGAACATAGAGGGGCCAAGACCCCAGTGAAACTGCTGCTCCAGGCAGCGAACAGCCATCAGGAGACAGGGACAGATTTGAAACCAGGGCTGGGTCTGCCTACCAGCCAGCATCTGTCTGTCAGGACCAAGGCTTAGGTACTTAAAGCAAACTATCACTTTCTTTTGGAATTTCTATTTACTTTGGTTGGAACCCAATGCCTACATTCTTAATTACTGAAATATGCATATTAATCAATAAAAACATGGAAGACATTTGACTGGTATTTGATTTATTGTCATTGACCAAATAATAGATGTGATTTTGTATTTTCAAGTTGTTTGGTCTAATAAAAAAAAAAAATGAGTAAGATTAGAACTGCCATAACATTTAGTTGTACTTTAAGCTTCTGCAAAAATTTATTTTACAACAGCTGTATAGAATTATTAATGATGTGCACACTATATTATAGCTTATTAATGTTCTATGTATTAATAATTATAATACTGCAGTAATGATGCTATTAATGTTATCTTTCAACTCTCAACTATCATTTCTCCAATCCAAATGGAAAATTAGAATTGCTTCTGTAAATATTATCGCTTGCAGACAAATAATAAAAATTTGAAGAAAATCAAGTCAAAATTGGCCAATCCACCCTGGGCAATGAGATCCACCACAGGTTCATGCATCACTTTTGCCAAAAGAGATGGACTTGTTGTTCTCTCATTTCATTTGTCTTTTTAATTAAGACTTGAATATTATGAATTTATTACAGAAGTTGCTCTCTCTCCCTTATACCATGCTTGGTTTATTTAAAATATGTTGTCATGAACTTCAACTTCCTAACTAGAAAAATCTAATTTCAATCACCTGGCATTTTGGAGATGAGAAGATTGGTGGTGTATTATTTTAAAATTTAAATCTGATTAATATTTAATTGTATTCATATTCACAGGTGTTAATTAGAAATGTTTTCTATGAGTCATAGCTATTACTGGAAAACCAGGAATAATTCTGCAATTAGCATAAAATGCACTGTAATTATGAATAATCACATAGTGATTACTGAGTGGACCTTGTAAAAGCAATAAACTTATTGATCCATGTACTAATTTATATCTAGAATGCATATGTTCATTACGGTGACACTTTTGAGACAATAAAAAATAACTTACTCCTTTAGCAACCAAGTAGGAACATGTATTTCCCAGGTATTTTAACTATGAATACAATTCTTCTTTGCTAAATATATATTTAAAACAGTAGCAAGAAACAGATTATTTACTAGCTATGAAATTATGTAAAGCACAATCAAAAACACAATTTTATTTCCAATCATATATTACTATCTGTCTATTTTAAGATGTCATTCAAATAGAAATATTTAGCTTTTAAAAAATAAACACTTTAGTCATGGGGGAGCTTGTGGTTCTGTCTCATAAAATAAGCACTTCACATAAATACATACTATTTAAGTGGTTTAATCAAATTTAAGTGATAGTTATTGTCAGAAGTTCCTAAACAACAAAATTAACATAATAATAAATAAGTGCTATTAAAAAGATAAATGTGAATAATTATCATATCCATTTCTCTAAGTGGCTTATGATAATAACATTTGGATGTATCAAAATGTTTTGAAAATAATTAAAAGTGGCCACTAGATTCAAGCAAAACTTTATTTTGGAAGAAAACTGATTGAGGAAGGTACTTCTTAGACCTTATGTAAGAAAAGCCAGTATCTCAATTAATCATAAGAACCACTTAAAATTTTTTCCCCAAATGTATAGAAGGATTCAATGAATAAAAACCACATATATTTGTATGTTGTATTTATATAAAATTTTGATTTCTTGTTCAGAGTATTTGTCTCCTAAACTTGATAGTATATGTGGCAATCATAATGCAAACTAACATTTAATGATCTTGTATTTAAAATGAAAATATTTATAGCACTGTAAAGATGATTAAGGCTCTGTAGACTGACTGGTAATCTGAATTACAGAATCTGTAATTTCCTATGTTAGAAAATAATAAAAAAATAACGTGATTATGATTTCTAGTGTAATAGTAGAAGAAATATGACAGCTGTATAATCACAAATATCTGTTTTCCTATGTATTGAAACCTATAAAGCCTTTTATATTTGTAAGCTCTAATTAAGCCTACTATTATGCAATAAATACACAAGGATATGACAGCATAATGATAATTAAGGTCTCGAAATATTAGTGTAATATATTTTTCTGTAGGCAAATTTCTGAAGTACCAATTTACACATAATATTTATCATTCTCAGTCCTTATAACCAAATATCTCTTAGTCTGTCAGATTTACTTCAATGTATACTAATTTTACTTTATCAAGAAAAATAAAAAGGAAAAAAGATAATTTCTTTCATTCATTTAATACAATACATCACAATTTCAGGCAATTTCAGGAATACGCTACAATAGCATTGCTTATAAATCTTACATTTCCTTTTGCTCATTCATGGAAACAAATCAATATGAAGGCCTGATACATCTTAAGGAATATACTAAAAGTTTTGCTTATTAGCAAACTGAATATACTCCATGTACACTACTAAAGTTTCCTGTCCCTTAAACCATCCCCTCAGGATCTAATTTATAAGCTTGGGATTCACTGAGAAGTGAGCATATTTTCCCAGAACTAAGAAGTGTAACTCAAAAAAAAGTTTGTGAGTAATCTATATTTTTTAAAGTTTTGACTCAAACTACTAACCTCATTATAAACACAGAAACCCTCAGAAGAAAAGTAAAAAGTCAACAAGAAGAGTAGTTTCATAGCAGTGATCAAAATATATGTTGAATTTGCAAAATAAATGAGTTGGCCTAGAAAAGATCTTATCAAGTTTTATCCCAAAGATAATTTCACCCATTACCTTACTATACCACTTTAACTAAACAGCTAATTTTGAAGGCCTGAATGGAACCTTACAATACAATTCCTGCGAAGAGACAAAATTTAGAGATTCTTAATAAATAACTGTTAATTAAATAAATGGCAGATTTTGTCATGCAGAGGTAAGTCTCTATTATCAAAATTGGAAAAAACAAATTGAGGGTGGTGTGGGATGTCTGGAATTCCTTTAAGTGGGGGAAGGAAGTAAGAACAAAAGATTCTTCGGAAACAGAATTATATACTACTTAGTTAATCTGGAAAAGAAGTAGGGGGGCAGAATGACATGGCTTTGTAGACATCATGCTGCCCTTTCAAGCTTTCACAATTTGCTTGCATGATATATATCTACAAGGGCAAATAAAAATCAAATGTGAATTGCTATCTCTAGGAGTGTCACTTAGGGACCCGCTGCAAGTCTTTATGATAATAAAGTGCTCCTCAAACCTAAGAATTTCCAGACTGTAAGAAAGTGCCTATAGAGTCCAATTTAAGAAATACTTTAGTTGTAATGAAAACACTACCTTTGAAATGTTTTCCTAAGAGATATTTTGTTGTCATAATGGTTACTAGAAACCAATATCAATACAATGGCAGAGAAGAGATGATTGCTGCCATTTTGACATTAGGGTAGTGTTGCACACACTCGAGGACCCAAGGAACCTAGTTTGAGAAACAGTGGCCAAGTGTACTAGGTAGAACCAAGGGCACCTTGCTTCTGGACCCAGTCAGTAACAGAGAAGTCTTTAACACTGTGGTGAGGAAAAGTTTTAACTTTCTGTATCTCAGTATCTGCGAAATTACTGGTTGGACGATTGTATCTTTATTCAGTGGAAATTATATATATATATATATATATTTTTTTTTTTTTTTCCAGGCACTTTCTTAGGTGCTGAGGCTACAGAAGAAGTTAACAAGACAAAAGCTTCTTCCTTGTGGAGCTTGCGCTTTATTAACACTGTTGAGTGACCTTTACATCTTGTTAAATGAATGAATGGAAAGAATGAAAGTGATAGGCCTTGAAGATTATAAGGACAAGAAAGAAGAATTATGCTGAATATTTTGCAATATTTTGCAGGGTTTGCAAAACATGGCAAATCTCTTTCTCTGTAATTTTAGGTTTGTGTGTTATCTATAGCCTTTCAATTTCTGCTATAATCAACTTACCTATTCAATATAATAAAATAAAAAGAAAATGTAATAGGATTGGGATCTTTATTCAGCTGGCTAATGTTTTAATCCGCTCAGACTCCTCACAAAGGTGACTTGTAATATTCACTACTTCTTCAGTACTTACTACCCAATTCTATCTCTAAACCACTGTGACTGTTAGATATTTCTCCAGGTCAATCAATAATAATACCTTTTTGAGCTATTATCTACTGGTTCAAGTTCTCTCCTTTGAGTCTCCTAACCAAGAATCCTAATTCCTTCTTGTTCTTTGATGATCCTGCAATTTAATTTTTCTTTGAGATTCCTCATTATCTTCCTGTTCTCCTCTGAAGACACTCCTTTTAGAGAGCATGATAAAAAGAGCAGTACACAAAACACCGGCAGAGTGATCAGTATAGATGAGAGGAATTCATTGCATCCATCTTTCTCTAAACTAATGCATCCTGAAATTGATTAGTTCTACTTGGTAGCATCCTAACACTAGTGACCTATATTAACTTTAGGCTGATCATTAAGGTGTATAAGTTTATGTGCTTGCTGTTTATTTTGTGTTTTACTTATAGAGGTCTTCATTTTTATAGTTGTAATCTGATATTCTTGAATATGACACTTCATTCTAACTTGAGATACTCACAGATTAGCTATGAAGTCAATCCTCATCTCATCTATAAATTGAATAGAAGTATCTTCTCTATTTTCATTCAGGGTTCTGGATAATTTTCATCAGGCCATGACAAGGACAGGCCCTTTAGATGGAACTAAAACTTTCTCTCTATGAATGCAAGGATTCTAAAGCATAGCCATTTATTGTACCTAAATGAGACAATCTTGAGCACATGTATCTTTATCTTTTGAATGACTTACATAAGAGATCCATCAGTAAATGCCTAAGATTAAATTCTTCAGCTCTTCCTAACCTAACCTGCAACTTTATCTAGCATACTTTCAGTATTTAAGGAGTAGATTATCAAATAATTTGGATAATTTTTTCCTAGAAAAAAATGACTAATATAAGCTTCAGCAACAACATTAATAAGAATTTCTGTAGGCTTAAAAAAAACTGTTGGTTACAAAATGATATTATAAAATAATCTGAACCCAATCTTTATCCCAGACACTTCCCAATTTTAAATATAGAAGCTTAACTCCTCTAATTTTTCAGAATTTCTACTATTTCTCTAGGAGTGCCTTGGTGGCTCAGTTAAGAGTCTGCCTTCACCTCAAGTCATGATTCTGGGGTCCTGGTATTGAGCTCCGAGTTGGACTCCTTTTTCAGTGGGGACTCTGTTTCTGCCTCTCTGACCCTTCCTTCCCCAACGTGTGCGCTCTCTGTCTCTCTCTCCATTCGCTCATGCTCTCTCTCTTAAAAAAGTGAAAATAAAATCTTTGAGACTATCTCTCTAGATTTCAAGTAAAAGTTATAACCTACATTTCATTGTCACATAGTCTGATTATAAAAGATAATGAGAACACTTTCCTATGTGAGTTTTGGAACCATATAGCTTTACATAATGCTATCAATGTTCCAAAGTACATTCACAGCCTCTGTTTCATTTGATCTTCAGGATAATTCTGTGAGGTAGGTAGGAAAGTATTATTGATTTTATAAAGCATACCTGATTTTATAAACTGATGCAAGGTGAAATGAAATGTGCAGCACAGCCAGGACTCAGCTCACATTAATATAACCAGGTCACTGGTTTGCAGCCAGAGATTTACCTAAATTCTACACATCACAGAAATGAGATAGGTGGCTAAAACCCTCACAAAATTCATCTCAGGTAATACTTCATGTATGTAATTATTTTCTATATTCTCCCCAAGTGTTAAAATGATTTTTCTGATGAGTACTTCCTTGATTGTTTTTCTTACAATGGCACTGTCCGTCTACATTTCCCTTCCAACCCTATCCTACTCCCATTTCCCTATCTGATTAAATATGCTGCCCTCCTTCTAGTCTTGTGTTAAAGGAAAGGGGTTATAATAAGGGTTTCTGAAAGCAAAGAATTTTAAGCCCTTATTATGCCTGTAGAGTAAATTTTAAAATAAGGACTAGTTATAAATAAAGATCATGTGTTACAGGTCAATGTGCTTCTTCAAAATCAACAAATGAGTCAAATTCATATTAACATAATCTCTATCAAGTATGAATATTACAGTTCTCTAGGCCTAAGATGGTCTCAACCAGAATATTTGAGGGAAACATTTCATTTACAAATTAAAGAATGGTAGAAAAGTATTTGAATTGAAATCAGAACACCTGAATTCTGATCATTGCTCTTCCTCTTACTGTTCATGTCATTTAAGTTCTCTAGGCTTTAGTTTCCTTATTCGTAAGATATACCCAATAAAAACTGCTTTCTATGGGGCTCCTGGGTGGCTCAGTGGGTTAAGCCTCTGCCTTCGGCTCAGGTCATGATCCCAAGGTCCTGGGATCGAGCCCCACAACGGGCTCTCTGCCCAGCAGGGAGCCTGCTTCCTCTTCTCTCTCTGCCTGCCTCTGTGTCTACTTGTGATCTCTGTCTGTCAAATAAATAAATAAAATCTTTAAAAAAATAAAAATAAAAATCTATAAAGAACTTAGCAAACTCAATACCCAAAGAACAAATAATCCAATAAAAACTGCTTTCTAGGGGCACCTGGGTGGCTCAGTGGGTTAAGCCTCTGCCTTCGGCTCAGGTCATGATCTCAGGGTCCTGGGATCGAGCCTCGAATCAGGCTCTCTGCTCAGCAGGGAGCCTGCTTCCTCCTCTCTCTCTGCCTGCCTCTCTGCCTACTTGTGATCTCTGTCTGTCAAATAAATGAATAAAATCTTTAAAAAAAAAAACTGCTTTCTATACCATCGGGAGTTATTTTAAAGATTATGTGTAAAATGCTTTGAACATAAAACAATATGTAAAATATGACATCATATTAATAATAGTAGAAAAGCAAGACGATATGAATTAAGGAATTATCACATAGTCAGACTTTTGTTTAGTAGGCAATTATTTTTGCCTATTCTTAAGTTCAACAGCATGTGTTCTGTAGTTTGTCCAACCAGAAGGCCTTATGCAAAGTGAAGTATCCAAAGAAAATTTTATCAAGCACATAACTGCCATGTTCTTCTGATTCCCTAATCAACACTCAGATGGTTTAGGTGCCAAGATCAAGTATGAGCAATCTTTTTTTGGAAATAATAGTTGTAAAAATAGGACAGTTAAAAGTAGTTACAATATCAACTATATTAGATGCAAAATGGTCCAAACTTGTCATTTGAATAATTAAATCATATTACGTAACTCTTCAGGGAATAAAACATCCATCAATAAATTATCAGACATAAAAGTTAATTTCACAAATGAGTGTGGCTAAACCTCAGATTAAATTGGTTAAATATGGGGGGCCTGGGTGGCTCAGTGGGTTAAGCCGCTGCCTTCGGCTCAGGTTATGATGTCAGGGTCCTGGGATCGAGTCCCGCATTGGGCTCTCTGCTCAGCAGGGAGCCTGCTTCCCTCTCTCTCTCTGCCTGCCTCTCCATCTACTTGTGATTTCTCTCTGTCAAATAAATACATAAAATCTTAAAAAAAAAATTGGTTAAATATTTACAGGAACCTAAATCTGCTTTTAAGTACAAAAAAGTATAGGGAGCGGAGGAATGAGAAGATGATGTCAGAAAAGTTATTCTTTTATACTTTAAAGCTAAAAGAGTTAATAAAGTATGCTGATATTTTTACTGTTTTGATGTTTTTGAACATTATAATATTGAATACATTGTATTCAAACTGCACACTCTACTTCAAAGGAGCAACATATAATGGGGAAACTGGTCTAACTCAACAATTTTGATTTTGAAGTTACATGAATAAATTGCCCTTATAGATTTCAACCCATATATCCTAACTATTTGCCAACTAGAATTTTAAGGCAGAATTATTCCCTTTGAATCACTTTAAAAAATTTAAAAAAAAAGATTTATCCATTTATTTGAGAGAGAGAGAGGAAGAGAGCATGGGTCAGGGGTAAAGGGAAAGAGAGAATCTTAAGCAGACCCTCTACTGAGTGTAGAGCTCCACACAGGGTCTGATCCTATGACCCCGAGATCACAACTGAGCTGAAACCAACTCAGTTGTACACAACCAACTGAGCAACCCAGGTACCCCTTTTTTAATCCCTTTTCATCTTTATGATACCAAACCAAGAGATTCTGCAAGATCTACATTTTTTTTAAAAAAATGTAAATGTGCAGAGATTGGGATATGCGAAAAGACATGTTCTCATTTTTAGCTTTCTGTTTTCAAGCCATTAAAAAAAAAAAATCGGAGTGTTTTACTGAGCTCAGGAAGCCACAGCCTCTGGGGACTACAGAACTGCCACACTAATTTTCTGCATATGTTGTAGAACAGAAAGTTCAACTCAGGTTTTAATGATCAACGGCACCACGGTAACATAATTTCAAAGAAAGGATTTCAAATTTGTGGGTAATTCCAAATATGCATCTGCTATCCTCTATGCAGAGAATTCAATTCCAGAGTAATCATAAGGTCTAAATTACACAGGGTATATTGTGAAATATTATTATTATTTTTAGGAAGTAAAGAAATATCTATGACAAAACCTATTTTATGTGTTGGCAGCCTCCAAAAAATGTGGCTAAAAATAACTTCCTTATAATGTCCTGAAGGGTCAAAAGCAATGACCTTGTCATGTTCCTGGCAATCCTATCTCACCTGGGTGAGATACTAGTGAAGATTAATATGGAAATTAGAATAGGATCAAAAGTGTTATTGGAGCAAAACCAATAGAGCATAAGCAGTGACTCCTAATACTGTTAATATTCTCCCATTTTTTTCCTCCCAATCCTTGATTACGAAAATCACAATAAATATATTTTTAGAATAATTTTTGCTAATGTTAAGAATAGCAAAGACTTTAAAAGGCAGTGGATTTATTCTCAATCACATCTTTAAAAGTCATCTTTAAACAGTATGTTTAATGTGCGTGTCAGAATTACAGTAAAATATTAAGCATGATTCAACACCACAGCTATGGGTGTACCTGTGTCCACAGAATTAATTGAGCAGCCAAGTAACTGGAAAAAACAAAGCATGGAAAAATCCCTAAAATCAGAGGACCATCATTTACCTGGCTGGATCTATAGTCCCTTACTTTATTATTTTTTAAGATTTATTTATTTATGGGGGGAAGAGAGGGAGCATGAACAGGGGGAAGGGCAGAGGGAGAAGCAGACTTCCTGCTGAGCAGGAAGCCTCCTCATACAGGACTCGATTTCAGGACCCTGGGATCATGACCTAAGTCAAAGGAAGACACTTAACCCACTGAGCCACCCAGGCACCCCTGCAATTATTTTAAACCTCTTTGTCGAAGTATCTAATTATATAAAAACCTCCCATAAATAGGGGCTTAACTCTCAATATGGATCATCTTTCAGAAATGCCTAAAGAGAAGGACAGAACCAATTATAACCGGGGACGCAAAAAACAAGTCCCAGGATAGTAAAAAAATACAGAGTTCTGTAGATCTGTGTAACATGTCTGTCACCAGAATGGCCAGGTGAAGGTCATCTTTACAACCTTCACAACCCAGAGTGCTATCCTGAAAACAAATGAACAGTAAAGCTTCAGGATGCTACTTTCAGTCTCCTCATAATATGACACCATTTAAACACTTGTTAAAATCTTGATGCTTTTCTTCTTCCAGTCCAAATAATTGTTATTGAAAAGCCAGATAAGATGCTTTCCATTTAAGTATTCTTTCAGAAAACATTTTTTAATGCCTACTCTGGGCTATATTCAAGTGCACACAATTAATAAAACACTATCCCAAATCTACCCTTAGCTTATAGTATTGGTGTCCCCTGTCCTGCTTACTTTTGTGTATTTGGCAAACTCCTTACCCACACATGCCCACACTACCTCCCCTGCAAAGGTACTCCTAAGGTAACAAAGCAAAATTCACAATTCTTTTCTTTATGCTACTAATTTAAGTTCCTGCACTTCCATTATTGTCTTTATTACCTCACTTAAAAGTTCCTTCTTTAAATATCTGTCTTCACTACTTTTCAGTTTTACAGAAGCATGTGAAAACTCTTACCCAAATTTACTTCCTAAGAAACTAACAAGGTTTTGTGAGTTAAGGTTCTCAACAAATGATTCATGAAAGAATGAAAAACTCCCTACCTGCATTGGGGATTGAATGTCTATTAGCTGTAAACACCCTTCTGGAGAGATCATTCTGCTTCTGGTACCCCACTCCCTTAGACTGGAATAGTATCCCACCACAGTACTCTAAAGATTTGATTGTGTTCTTAAGGTTCAGTATCCTCTTTATTTCCCTCAGATCACAAAGTCTTTCAGTACGCTCCATATTCAACTACCATTATAGTCTCCTCAACATGCATGATTTTGGATGGAAAGACTTTAGTGTATTTTGGAGTCCAAGACAGAATCTAAACCTTCAGCAAACCATAGGAGTATCATCTGTTTGCTTTCTAAAAATTAGGAGATCTTTAGTCTTTAACAAGGGGTTAGAAAACAAGTGAACATCTAAGTGAAGTATCTTTCCAGATCTTCAAATTTATCAAGGATCTGAAAAACCTCAACTTTTTGGACCTAGTGATATTTTGGTTGATCTTAATTTAAAAGCACAGGGATTTCTGTTTTATATATGCAAAACAAAGTAGACAAGTATGCCCTTTCCAAAAACATTTAATTTTGTTCCATATTTTAAAATAGATTTAGGAAGAGACATACCAATAGCCTTTACATTTTTTATTCTCCACTGAATAAATCCTATGAATTTGGGTGTTGGCTTCACTGTGATGTTCACCAAGTATACAAAACTCCAGTATTGTAGGCTTAATTCCTCTGAGTGAATAGTTATCATGTTTCAAAGATTCATTTGCATTTTAAATGGGGGTGATATGCTCTCCTTATACTCAAATGGGCTTAGAGCCATCTCTCCATCAGGCATAGCAGAAGACAAAGAGCTACATCTAGCTGTCTTTCCGTCTAACTAACTTTAGAATTCCTCAAAGATGATAATTTGTTTTGTGACTAACTACATCTGTATGTTATCCACATAGTTTTCACTATTTTAAATATCATCTTTCTATGTACCATTTTGGGAGGGAGAATAACATTCTGGTTGGTATATGAGACTCTGGGTTTGGAAATAAGAACTCTTAGTCAGAACATGAGAATTTTACCAAAAGTTTGTCAACAAGCCTAGGAACTAAAAAGGCCCTGTGAGCTTAGGTTTACAGTAACTCCTTATTTTCAAAAACCAAATCAAGTGCAAGATACATGGTTATTGAAATATCTATACCCTTAACATAAAATGGAAAAACAAGGCTATATCAAGAGTATGCAAACCTCTCATCCTATTGTTCCTCTTTATAGACATTCCAGCTCTTCAGTCCTATTGGCCAGAAAACAGAAGTTGAAGTGACCACTTATTTAGTAGTATTTTCTTACAGGCAGGCTTACATGAATTATGTGAATTATGAGTCACAGTAACAGAAAGCATAATCAGCCCAACTCCCTGAGGTTTACCATTACAACTGAGAAAAGTCCGAGTAGGGGAAAAACACTTCACCACTCCTGCGATGGAAAGAAATTAATTTGCCCAGTTGTGCAAACCTAGAGGGTTAGCTGAACTCATTGAATTAGTGTGGATTGTTGAGGCAAAGATAGATTGTGCATAATAACCATGGAGCCAGGAAAAGACTAACACTGTGAGCAGTTAAACAGATTCTAGGTGATGATTATGCAGACTCTGCTAAAGTAGATGGTCGATAAAGATGCAGAAATGCAACTGCTTTGTCTCTTTCCGATAATTGATAATTGCACTGGGACATTCCATAAGATTGGAACCAAGCCTTTTCACATTTTAGATTCCAGGACAGTGTAATTCCTTCACCACACAAAGCACACCAAAAATCCTTGAAGTTCAATAAAATGTATCCAATTTCAACAATTTTATGGTTTTCAATATAGCTGCACAGGATCTTTGGTAAAATCTGTTTCAAATTGTCCATTATCAATACCTCATCTTTCTGTGGATCTCAAAATACATTAGCTAGACATTCATCTTATTTTAGCCTTAGAATGTATATCATTTTTGTTTGTTTGTTTGTTTGTTTGTTTTCCCAGACACAGGCAATTAAAGGATTGGAAAATAGCTCATGGAAAGCTCCAAAGAATTGATCCTTTGAGAGCTAATCTTGCAACACCAAACAATCCCGATTTCCCATGGGCATCTCTGCTGACAAGAGTTATTGTTAGTTAAGTAAAGCAACTAGAAGATGTATACGCAAACCATCACCATCAAATAACCTGCTTACTACCTAACTAATATTTACTGAGAGGCTGATGCTGGAATTTTCTTTACTCATATGATGCTTCCACATGACACACTGCAGAGTTTCCTTGAAGATGGTACTCTATCCATTTTGTATTGAATACATGTAACTCACTGATATACAGTTCTCTGTGTTGTGTCTCTTACCCAGTCTTGCCCAGTTATTTTATTTTATAATCTCATGGGCTTTGTATCTTGAAGCCAAAACAACCTGTTGGAAATAAGCAGCAGAGAACAGAATCTCTCTTATCTGCTTGCTGCCTAACAAATCAAAACACACTGAAATCTGGGATTATTAGAGAAGGTTTGGGATAAAGAAATAAAATAAAAACCGACTTGTCAAATGGGACTCCCTGCTGCTCAGTACCATGTGTTGCCATAGCAAGATGCATCTGTTCGGCTATTAAATATGTTAGTGAACATGATATAGACAGCCGTGGCATTATCAAATATTCTCAGTGCCTATTAAACTCCATAGTTACACATTTTAATTTTACCTTTCACTAGTAAAATTCAAGGTAAGAGCATGTACAAACAATTTAAAAAGTTCAAAGCAAAACTATCATTTGGGTTGTATGTCGCATATTTAAATTATATTCATGTATTACTAATAAAAAAATTGGCAAGCGAACTAAAATAGTCTCGAATTCTAAATGTGGTTCTATCAGCTGCGATTTAGCTCATAATGGATGCAATACGACTCAAGTAAATAATCACGTGTGGAATTTGAAAAACTTAAATAGCTCCATCTTTTTTTCCCCTTCTGAACATTTACTTCTTTCAGTTTAATCTTAGCCATTATCAAATGGCACACAACATATGAGCTGGTCCGTTGATGCCATCCTCTTTCTGAGCTCCAGAACGTTCTCTTGTAAATGAACTATCAAGAGCTAAGACATCTATGCCTTACTAAATGCTTAATAAAAGAACATATCCATTGTTACTCTGTTTTATTAAGAGTAACCACAATAATGTTAACAATATTTATACATTTAAAAGCCTGTCACGTTCCACTGCTGTGGCACAAGTCCTGGGGACTGCATGATCAAAATAAGAAGTGACGAGAGGCGAAATAAAGAATTATGGAATGTGTGGAAGGTGAAGAACACAGAGGCGGACTGAAAGGAGTACTGCCTTCCACTGGGACCTTAACCTCTTACCTGCCTGGCTCTTCAGGAAACTGTGTTAGCACTGGGTTCCTAAAAAGAGCTACATGATTCATGAAGTTGTTATCCAGCTCCCTTAGCCCACTGCTGTTCTGTGAATTTGTCATGATATGAGAAAAATTGTGACCAAAGCTAAAGGGGGGGTTGGTATCACCTCTAAACCAATGGAATCATTAAAATGTAAACACATTCAAATCAAAGAGGCCAGAAAGGAAAATTGTTCCATGGAGCTCAGTTTCTTAAGAAATGATTGAAGGCACTTTGTACTTATATTAAAATGCCCCATTTGTGACATACTTATACACTTTTCAGTGGGAGTATATAACAATACGGTGTTCTTAGAGGACACTCCTGCACTAAATAGAGTTGTTCTGCTTGTAGAAATTTATCTTCATAAAAAAATTACACATATGAAATAATCTTTCTTACAAAAATAAGGAAACTTTTATCTTTTGTAATATTAAGAATTCTGAAACAATTAAACAAAATATCCCTCACTAGGGAATTGTTCAATATATTGTAGGGTATGCATGCAATAGGATATTATGAAGTATATATGAGAGTATATACTCTAAAATGGAAAGATGTCCAAAATATGCTGAAATAGAATAATCAAGCTGAAAAATAATATGTATCGTACAGAAATATTCTCTCTTTTTAAAGAATGTTCAGGTGTGTCAGCATGTATACAACTCTTTACATATATAGCATACATAAAAGAAAAGAAATATATATGGATATGCATAAAATTAAAGATTAGAATTTCAGACACTACATTTTAAAAATTAGTACATTACAGGCAGTTTTTGTCTTTTATTTTCATTGTATTTAAATTTTTCAAAAAAGTACTTTATGATCTAAGAAGATAAAATTTATTAAAAATGTGGGTTGTTTTCTGGAAAATAAATACAGACATAGGACAACAAATAAAATTCAACTCTTTCTGAACAACCTGTTATAAAATATTATTGGCCTTGCGGACCCAATTCTATGCATCACTAATCTATTGAATCCAGTTTATGTCTAGACAGAAGAATCAAAAAAAAAAAAGCAGTAAATAAAAAATAGACAGTTAAATAACAGAACTACAGTCTGTTGAGGAGAAAGTTCACTGAAAGCTAGTTAATTGTGAAGTCAATGGTTAGATTATGGTCCTCCCATAATAATGAACTATATGTACATTTCAGTTTGAAATACCAAAAAACATCCCCAGCCACTTCATTTATCCAAGATTCTGCAATAAAATGATTGTCTAGCCACTGGTCTGGAATTAGGCATTGGGAGGGGGGCAGGGGCTAGAATTTACAACCCTTTTCCAAATATGAAATTTCTCTGCAATGCCTGTCCTTTAAAGAACAAATGAACTGAGTTCTGAAACCTACACGGCAGGTTCCCTGACCCCACTTCACATATAACTGCTGAAATTTCAGCCCCATTTCTCTGTGGATACTCTGTGAAAACATAGCCTCCAAAGCCTGGCCCTTACTGCTAATTAACAGTAATGAACAGGATGGCATACTTTTCCTTTGAAGACTTCTGTCAGGAAGTTGTCCAATCAGCAAGAAATACAAGGAATAGATATGTTCCCTATCTTCCCCTTTCACTTACATGCTGAGATACACAGAGACTCTACTCAAAAAAGAAAAAAAAAAAAAAAAAAAGTAGGTCAAGCTGTCTAGGCTTTAGGCATTAGCCTTTAGAACCTGGGGAAAGGCTCGAAGCTGCTGCGGCAGCCGGCTTCCAAAGTATTGCAGGTTATTTTTAAATTCATCTCCAGAGAAGGCCAATAGTCTTATGGCAGTATTAGCATAGCCCAGCATTTAGGCAAGACTCAAAAAATAGCAATAACACCTATTAATTCCACCCATTAAAAGAGTTTTAATACCACGTATCATGTGTTCTGTCATGGCATGCTACTGTTACTCATTGAATTCTTGTTGAAGGACACAAAAGTTAGACCTTGTGCGCATGCTTAAGGAATCACACAATGTGATGCATAGTGAAGACTCATTGCCTTAGGATCTGTAAATTGGCCTGAAGGATCATTTGAAAAAGTACCTGGGCTAGCCTGAAGTTTTCCTTTGCACAAAAGAATAAGGGGGCTTTGAAGTCAGAACTGGCTATGTGATTTGGGTCAATTATTTAAAAATTGCAGTTTGCTCATCTGTAAAATTGAGATAATAATTCATACCTCAATAGGTTAGTGTAAATATTAAATGAAAAAATTTTTATGCAAAGTGTTTAGTGTTTGCTCCATTGTAAGCACTCAATACATGCTAAATAGTATTGTTTAGTTGTTGTTTTTTTTACTAAGCAAATGAATAAGGTAAGCATGATTTTGGAGGGAAATTTTAGCCCTACTTGAGATAATTAACAGTACCTTTAAGAATTTTTTAATATATATTAAAATCATTTGTAAAAGCTCTTTAAACAAATAATCAACTTCACCTCAATCATTTAAGCACATGTCAGAGGTTAGCACAGCAGGAGATTTAAAAAAAAAAAAAAAAAAAAGACGGTCAGATTGCCAGAGTAGCAGAGATTGATTACCCTTCAACACCATTTAATCAACTACAGTTGATTACCACTGAAGCCTGGCTTGTTTGCTTCCTTTCTCTCTGTCTCTTTTTCTTCTCTCTCTTTTTTTTTTTCCCCTCTCTTTCTCTCCAGTTGGATTCATCTCATCTCATCAAGTCAGAATGCAGGGAAATGTATCATAGATGCTTTTATATAAATACCCAAAATAATAAAGACAGCAGATAAAAGGCATGTCTAGACTAAATCTCAGAGAAGCGACCACTTGTTTGGAATATTTGAACCTGAAAGTGGTGCTGGTTAACAGTCTAAGACAAAAGACGTTCTTCCTTCCCTCAGAGAATACCATGTGGATAATGAGACCATTTGTGATAGGCTCCAGCACGCGGGCCTCTGCCGTGAGTGTGTAAGCCTCCATAGGTTGTAAATGGGGAGTCCCAGGACAGTGTCATATGCTTTCACCATGATCCTTTGGGAGTCTACTTCATACTATGCTCCAAGGAGAGCGCTCCTCTTGTGAGTTCCTGCACTACAGTGGAAAACTACCAGCCTGGGGTGGCGGGGGTTGGGGGGAGGGCACAAGCCAAAAAGAAGGGCTCTACTAACTCACACATACACATTGCTTCATCAATAAATATTATTAACATGTATTGATAAGCACTGTGCTAGTGTCTGAAAACACAGAGATATAAAGATCTACCATATACAGTCAGTGACCTTGAAGAGTTCACCATTTAATGAGCTGGGAGGACACAGAAGGAAAGACCTGTGAGCTGGTCAGTAACACAACAGCTTTAAAAACAAAGGGCTTCATTTATTCTTCTCCTACCCACTTAAGCCCCCATGTTGCAATAAATGAAACAAGATGGGATTGGGAGGGAGACAAACCATAAGTGACTCTTATTCTCACAAAACAAACTGAGGGTTGCTGGGGGGAGGGGGTTTGGGAGAAGGGGGTGGGATTATGGACATTGGGGAGGGTATGTGCTTTGGTGAGTGCTGTGAAGTGTGTAAACCTGGTGATTCACAGACCTGTACCCCTGGGGATAAAAATATATGTTTATAAAAAATAAAAAATTAATAAAAAATTAAAAAAAAAAAAAAAGGGCTATGGTAGTACCAAGAAGGACATGATTAGTTTTACCCTAGGGACCAAGGAAAGCTTCACAAAGAAATGCAACACATGATCCAGACAAATAAAATATGCACCAGACTGAGAAGGAGAGGTGGGCAGGTAAGAGTGGGAGGAAGTAGGTATATTTCCGAGGGAGAAAGAAGCAAGCGTGAACCAAAGCTCTCTGGAAGTCCATGTTTGCTGACTGCCGGTACAGATACTTTTTTGAAAATAGAAATTTTTTTGAAAATTCTCTGCCTTTAAAAATAGGTATGCCTCCAATTCACAAGTCAGACTAATTACAAATGCTGGCTAGCTAATTACAAAATGGGTAAAACAATTAGTCAACCGGATAGCTGTCTATGTATTTATTTAACTAGAAGATGGTTTATGTAGCTGCTCTCTGGAATGCTCAGTAATTCATATGGATGATGTGTGGTATGCTAAGAGCTAAGGCTGTCTCACCTTATAAAACTGGATTCAGCAGAGTCATCAGGTGTAACCTGAAGAGAGACTGCCTCCTATGCTCCTTGTCCCCCACACACAAGGCCCAGAGGTTAAGCACAGGGACTCAGGAGTCAGACTGTCTTGAGTTCAGATTTTGACTTTACTCAACAGATGTGTGACCTGTGCCTCCATTCCTTGTTCACCTCATGAAGATACCATTTTTTTCCTCACAGGGTTTTTCTAAGTATTGGATGGGATAGCATATGTAAACTTATATTACTTATGAGATTATTAATTGCTTTTCTCAAAAGCACCTTAAAGAGTGATTCACAGAGTTTAAAAAACCTTAATTGCACCTTTATAGCATGAAGGTTTGAAATATCAGCCTATGTCTCTATTCTTTTTTTTTTTTTTTTTTTTAATTTATTTGACAGAGATCACAAGTAGGCAGGGGCGGGGGGTGGGGAAGCAGGCTCCCCGCTGAGCAAAGAGCCCGATGCGGGGCTTGATCCCAGGACTCCGGGATCATGACCTGAGCCAAAGGCAGAGGCCTCAACCCCCCCGAGCCACCCAGGCACCCCCTATGTCTCTATTCTGTGGCTAATGCATCACGAGAACAAAATTTATTTATTAAGCTCGAAGCTACGTAAGGACAAAGCCAGGACTCCCTTTACTCTGTATTTCCAGTCCCTAGAAAGCCGTTTGTGGGGAAAAATAAAATAGTAAGATTTGTTAAAGGCATGAATTAAAGAAAGAATATGTGTGAGTTGCAGTGGAAGTAGCTGTGTCAGGAACCAGAAAATGAGCCCAGAGTATAACTACTCAAGGCCAGCTGAGGAGTTTGTCTTTTGAGCTACTTGTACTATAGGCCAGTAGTTCTCCCAACAGAATCAGTTAAGGCGTGGTTCACCAGACACTTGCCTCAAGATACCAATCTATATAGATGCAACAAATATATTGGAAATATGCTAGTAATTAGCTCACATTTGCATCTGTAACTCACCCCAAAGAAGTTAAATAGAAACTGATCTCTCCTGAAGGAGAGGACGCCCTTGACTGCAGCAGCACTGACCTATTGCCCTAGAACATTTTCAGAATGCATATATGCAGTTTAAGTTGGCAGAACTTGCAGAACCAAAAGATTATTTCAACTTTTTTTTTTTTTTCTCATTTGCTAAATTCTAGGCTTACGCTGGGCTCTCGGAATATAAATGTGCACAAAAGAGATCAAAGTCCCTGCTCTCTTGATGCTTACTGCTGCTCAGCATCTCACTGTTCAACATGAATGAAGAACGGGCCATTGGAACTTAATCATTTTACTCTGAATCCAAAATTTTATACGGGTCACAAAATTGCCCACACAAACAGGGGAGAGTACAAAGACTACCAAAAAATAGTAAAAAGTATTTTGTCAATTCGTTTCCCAGACAATTGACTACGCTTTGTCCAGGAGAAGTAAAATACCAAGTGTCTGTATACACAATTTTGGTAAACAGAAACAACACTTTCTAGTGGAAAAAAAGGAGGGAGAGAATGCCTGGGGAGCCCAGTAGGTTAAGTGTCTGCCTTCCACTCAGGTCATGATCCCAGGGTCATCAGGCTCCCTGCCCAGTAGTGGGTCTGCTTCTCCCCGTCCCTCTGCCTCTCTCCCCATTCATGTTCTCTTTAAAATAAACAAATAAAATTTTTAAAAGGGCGGGGGAAAGGAAAAAAAAGCAAGGAGTATCAGGCAAGGTACCCAGCACTCTAGCCACAACTGCACCCCTTCTCTCCCCACTCTGCTACACTGTCTCAACTCCTTCCCTGCTGATGAGACTGGTTAGGGCTGGGCATGGAGTCCTTGTTCAGTCTATCAGTTTGAAACCTCCAAAATATTATGAGAAACATTTCTGGAATTTCAGATTAGGTTGGAAGAGTAATCATGGAGGAGATGTCAGATTTAATCTGTAATTTTTAGATGAGCCTGTGGTTGAAAGATGGCGACTTCAGTTTTTAATGTGATAAGTTTTAGGTGTCCATGAGACATCCCGCTGGAAATGCTGAGGATAGTACTCAGAGGGCAAGTCGGAACTGAAGATGTATATTTAGAAGTGAGCAGTCTACATTACCTAGTTAATATTCAGAGCAGAATTTTAAGAATATTAAGATGGACTTATTTTCATAGACCAAAAAGGCCTAAGAGTCCATTAAATTCCAATCTTTCACCAAAGAGCTTTTCTGGTCTGCCAATCTCGTATGTCTACTCTTTATTGAGCAGAAAGTTTCAGGAGGAAGTATTTTTCTTGATAGTAAGAGCCCACCATTCAAGCGTCTTCGTGGAAGCATAGTTAAGAGCAGGATGTTCTTCCAGGGCTGGTTTGTCTGCAGAAAGTTAAACAACTAGTCCCCCTGGTATCCAGAAGGGTACAGCCCACCTCTGTCTTGACCTAAGACTCCTGGGGTCTAGCATACTACCTCCCAAAACTCCTAAAGGCAACACAAATTGGATTTCACAGCTCTGAAAGTATTTGTTTTCATCAAAATATCTTTCTCAAGCTCAGTGAACATTATCTCCAGTTCTTTCCTCCTGATTTGAAATGTAGATTATTGGGGCGCCTGGGTGGCTCAGTGGGATAAAGCCTCTGCCTTCTGCTCAGGTCATGATCCCAGGGTCCTGGGATCAAGCCCTGCATCCAGCTCTCTGCTCAGCAGGGAGCCTGCTTCCTCCTCTCTCTGCCTGCCTCTCTGCCTACTGGTGATCTCTGTCAAATAAATAAATAAAATCTTTTAAAAAAATAAAATGTAGATTATTTATGCCTACTATTAACTTGAGTGTCCCCTAGTATATTCATCTAGGTCTTTTCCTTCCTTTGTTGAAATGAGCTGCCTGTGTCTACAGTGGCCCAACATCAGCTTTAATAGGATTCCATTGCCATAGTGTCACTTTCATCTTATTTCCTGATCTGTGGCAGACATGTTTGCTATGCTGTTTGCATTTTTAAACTATTAAGTCTCTTGCATTTTGCTTATGGCTTTCAGTGTGTGTGTGTGTGTGCACGTGTGTGTGCGTGTGTGCGCGATAAAAGGAGTTTTCCCAATCAGTGTACAAATGACTTCTAATTCAGTATACATTCCCAAAACTGGTTCTCAACCCTCAAGCAATGTCTTCATTACTCTTTTTCCATCAATTTATATTGTGTTTAGACTTCTGCAAAGCCAGAATCCTTAATAACCTGTTTTTATATGCTTTCAGTGCTGTTTATCATTTTTTCCTCAGACATGTGGGCTCTGTCTGGATCATAAGAATAAACATATCAAATATGTTCTGAGCATGGGAGAGCTTCACCAGGTCTTCTCCTGGGAATCTCTTAATAACTATCTCAACTTCTCCTGAATTCCTAAGCTCGTATAAGATTCCAAATGCTTTCTGTTTTAAGCTACTAAATTGTGGGTAAATTTATTCCACAGAAATAGATAACTAATACAGTATAAACCGCATCAAAGGTGATCAATATTGATGTGCTGAATGAACCAAAAGAGATGTTATTTGACAGTAGGCTTTTGAAAAATAGCTACAGAAGAAATGGAAGTACTATCAGTAGTTACAAAGGACTCTTATTCTGGCAGCTTGGCTTAAGAAAAGATTTGCTAAAGCAACTTATCAGGGTCTAACAGAGAATGGATTTGAAACTATTCATTAAAATAGCTTGAGGTCCACCACAAAGTAATGGTCAAGAATAGTCATCGTTCATTGGAGCAGAAACTCTGCATAAGATTTTCTCTACCCAGGTAATGCCCCAGGCATTCTTTCAACAACTCTTCCAAGGAGATTCTAGAGCCCTAGACTTTTTTCTGCTAGCTCACAAGGCTACAAAATGCTAGGGACAACCCTGAAAACACCCAACATTTGAACAGAGAAGCTGATGACTGAGCAGAATCCAGGCAGTGAGATAGAAATGAGAAGAAACTATCTGGACAGAATTAGATACAGGGAAATGACAAGAAGGTCATTTTTAAAAAATGGGTAAAAGGGGCACTTGGATAGCTCAGTCAGTTAAATGTCTGGATTTCAGCTCAGGTCATGATCTCAGGGTCCTGGAATTGAGTCCTGTGTCAGGCTCTGCATTGAGTATGGAGCCTGCTTAAGATTCTCTCTCTCCCTCTCTTTCCCCTCACACACATTCTCTCTCTTGAAAACAATAAATAAAATTTAAAATTTTTTAAAAATTAAAAAAATGGATTAATAAATTTTATTGGCATAGAATAAGTATAGAACTATTGACAAATGGGCCTGAAAATGAAAATTAAGATCAGAATGTGGAGGACATTAAATATTAGTCATAGATTGTGATTTTACCTATCTATAGTTGGGAGATGTTGATGTGTTTAGTAGAGAAATCAGTGCATAAAAGAAACATTTTAGCCAATTAACTTGATATAAGTATATAAAATGGCCCAGAAAGTATTCAAAATAGAGACAGGAAGATATGTCTGACTGAGAAGAGCATGGACTGAGGAGGTGTATGTGGAGATAGTTGCTCTGGTTCTCTCTTACTAAATCTCACTGCAATGGAATTTCAAAGGAGGAAATAATTCTAGAAATCTAAAAATCAAATTCAGAGAGATACTGATGTACCAAAGGTAACAACAGTAAATCAGAAAATTAGAAACTGAATTAACTTCCAAGGGGAAAGGATGAGAGAAGTAGTCTGTATGATGTACCTGACCACACCTGTGCCCAAAATAGAGACTGTTTTAAGATATCTGGATGGCACTTAAGCTAACAGAATTATGAACATCACTTCCCCATTTTCCCCAAAGACAACCTGCATCCTTCATACCTTAGAAGCTTGAACAAGAATTTTACAACACAGAGTAAAATGACATCATTTTAGTCTTTCTTCCAAAATCCTAGCCAGAAAGGTCATGTGTTCACTAATTCATGTAAGAACCAGGAAAACAAAACCAAATGAAACATCTACTGATATGATTAACAGGGTCAAATTTAAATGTGATAGGGCAAAGTGAAACTCTCAAAATATGTGAATCTGTTGGTTAGAAAGAAAATTTCAGATGGAACATAATTTAAATTCAAGAAACTCCTGTGATGGAATAATTGGATTTTATCTTATTGATAGAGGTATGCACTCATGTATAATTATTGACTTTAAAGAGATGCTTTTAAATTTAGTTTCAATAAAGCAGTATTATAAAGTATAAAATATATTAAATAATATATACTTATTAGAAAAAATTTATTAAAATAATATAAAATGTAGAGATGCAGGGAAAGATGAGAAAGTGTTGACTTGTCACTGATATTGATAAGTTATTTTAGGACAAGTAATGTATTATGCTCCTAGTCTATACTGAAACCACTGATCAAAAGGTGTATTTCTAAATCAAAATCAATTAAGAGCTTGGTTTCAAAAATAAGGCTTCCTACCAGGAAAGTACAAAGAAGAAACACTTAAGGCAAATATGTACAACAATTCACTAATCAAATTTGTAATGCTCTTTCATGCTCCCAAGATGAAAGAATTTCAAAGAACACTCTTTACTCATCCTCTCCACCATCCTCCACACATTTCCTCTGGTCAGAACCACTGCACACGTTAATATTCATGGCAGTGAGTGAGCACATTTGCACTGGCTTTCTTCTGTAAGTCAAAGAGGGGTTAAGTAATCTCTAATTAATGTTGCCAGACTGATATATCCGAGACGCTTTCTCTAGAGTAGTAACACTGGTTAACATTGCTATATATATCTTATAAATTGATTTTTAAAATAAATTAGATATTTTTGCTTATTACTTCTAAGAATGTTTTTACTCAATATTGATTAAATACTCTTCAACATGACTACCTTAAATGTGTATAAGACCCTACAGCTTATAAGTCACTTCTTTATATTCTTTATCTTAAAAACCTATCATCTATTTATATTCTCATAAATACACAGATAAGACAGTTAAAATTGCAAGAGGAAAAAATGGAGATGAACTCAGATAGTCATTCTGGAACAAAATCTGTCTACTATAAATAATCTAAGCTACCTCATGATCAGGATCCCACCTGGCTCATTCATTTATTCATCCAACAAATATTTATTGAAGTAATTATTAAGTTGTGAGCTCATTTATTTTTGTATCCATAGAGCCTAACATAGGCCTAGGCCTTGTTAGTTGCTCAGAAAACCTTTCTGGATAGGCTTCAAGCATGTACAGAAATGAAAGTTGAAAAGCTACACTTCTATATTATGTTTCTTATTAATCATCATTATTATCAAATTATGTTCTCTGCCATTAGACAGTTAATCTCAATTGGAAATAATGCACAGATAGGAAATGACTAGAGAACAATTCATGATAAAGTTGAGTTACAATAAATGAGATAATTACTAAGGTGAGATAATCATTCATATAGCAAAAATTCCCACCACACACTTCCTTTAAACCATCAGCTACCATAGTCAATTACTTGAAGATTCAGAAAACAACATCAACAAAATTATGTAACTTTTCAACAATACACTGTTAACTGCGTACCAAGTGCTACATTTTTTTTGGTTACATTCAAGTCTTAAAAGACTTTCTCAGATATATAGAAACTAAACTACATGAGTGACTTCAACTGCACATTAACTAATAAAAAACTGACTCCCTATACGTGGCCTAAGTCCTCATATTTTCAATACATAATTCATTAATTCATTTATTACTACAGAAAATATGGAGTACTTGTATTCTAGGCTCTATGCTAATTAATTGCTCCCCATTTCATGTGTTCATCTTGCCTTCATCCCTCCTAAAACCTTATAAATTTCAATAACAACACCATATGACTTTGAGGTTAACAGTAGTAGCATTAATATTAATATAATTTTAAAAATCTATAAAAACTAGGCCACCTGAATCAAAAACCATTTTATTCCAAGATCCTATAGTTTTAAAGGTACAATTAATCAAAATTTAGATATGATTGTGTTTTCAAGTAAAAATCAAACATAATCATTCTGATAAAAAGGGATGATGTCAAATATTCACATCTTCATCAAAATTATGTGCCAGTCATATTTTAAAACTTAACTCACTGGAATGGCATGGTAGATTTCAGCAAGACCAGAGCACCTTTCAAGGAGTACTACCAATTTATTGGTTAATTTACTAATTAAGGGCAAAATCACAGTTCTTAAAGATTAGTACAGAGTTTAAATTTGGCTGAACTTGAGGGTTTACAGAAGTTTTCCTAGCAGTTCAATGGATAATAATAACTAACTTCACAGATAAATCATATCATGCATGGTATTAATCAGGCTAATTTTTAAATCAGGTACATTCATAAACCAAAATCAAACAACACTAATAAACAAACTATAAATCTTGTTTTCCTTTCTAATATCCATTCTTGAAAGAAGCAGAAGAAATGACTTCAGGGAAATTGGGATCAACTGAAAGGTACCTAAATAATTTGATAAAACAGGGTCTGAATATTTTCAAATCTAAGTATTATTATTTAGAATACTTCTTTCACCTGCTGTTAACAACGTCGGTCCCAAGACACTTCATTCTCCTTCTCTTTTCTTCCTCCTTCCCTTCTTTTATCCTCCCAGTCCCCTTATCTCTCCCACTCCCTCTCTGCCTCCCCTCACCTTGCATTTTTAAATTTCTAACTCTTCTTTCTCTTTCTCTTCCCAGTACCCAACATTATAAGAGTTAGAGGTAAGTTTCAATAATATAAAATACAAAACAAAACAATGCTGGCCTTGTCTTAATTTTGTTTGTATGTTGAAACATGAAAAGAAATGACTTGTCTCCATATAAGCAACTTGTTGAGTCATTTATGGCTGACCACCACTTATAAGCAATGAGAGAAAAGGGAAGGAGACACGTTTTCATTGGCCAGATTTGAATTAAGACAGATACTAGTAACGGAGACAGGAGGTGTTGGGATGACCAACAAGGATAAGGTTTAGTAAGCCTAGGGAACCAATATACATTTTCCATTTCCCAATGAAGTACTGGCTCTCAGACCAAGCAAAAGTCTGAGGAGAGCAAATCCAAGAGGGAGAATATATTGAGACAAACACTCAACCTAAAGTGAGTAGGTGGTCAAACCAAGAAGATTCATAAAGAAAGATGCCCTTATAGGACAATTATCAGAAATTCATGATAAGTAAAGGAGCTATGGAAGGGACTGGGCTGTTAAGGACACCTAGAAAGTCAATCCATTACATATGGAGACACTCTTAAAAGCCCATATTCAATCAAAATTGGAAAAGAAAATACCCATTCTTGTAGACTAAAACCCTCTGACCATAAAATAAACAACACTGGTTGTTTATGATTTGAGAGAGATCAGTGTAGAACCTTTTCTCAGGGTAAATATGTAATTGGTAATGGATCAATAAGTAATTTCTTTCAGGAGGAAAAGCTCTTGTTTTCTTTTTTATTCATTTTTTTGAAGTAGCAAGGCTCTTAAATCAGAATGGAGTAAATACATTTAGAAAGTTGAAATTACTCTAAACAGCAAGATTCCTTGCTGTACTAGTTAAGCTTATCTCAACTGATCATTTATTTATGATGCCATAAAAATCCAGATGCTTTCAATTTTGATTGTTAGGTATTTGCTGAAAGGCAGTTGAAATTACTTTCCCAGGGTTCCCATTTGACAACTGCATTTTGAATTGAAAATTTACGATGGTTCGATAACGGTTGTGCTGAGGTGGTTTTGTTTTTTTTTGTTTTTTCTTCCTTTTCTTCTAGAGTTAGCAATGAATTCTGCTCTTGTGGTCAGTGTAAACCCTTACTCAGCTAATGGAAATCTTAGAAGTCTAATAGAAAGCTAAGATTAAGAAAATAAATGAATAAAATTTTGAGAATTAAGACACATTAGAAGTCCGTGATCATGTATTGTGGTGTTTGATAGTTTTCCTAACCATTTTAGATGAATGCCTGAAGGCCAGTTTCTAAGAGAAAAGAACATGCTGACCTAATCAAATTGTCTTCTGAAGCATGGTGCTGGAAAAGAGAGAACTTATAGGGATAGACAAAAGCAAAATAAAACAAATTTACATAATCACGAGATAAAAGATATACTATATCTTTTGGATAAAAAGGGAAATGGAGAGACTTAAATATTTTTGAAACCTTCTAGAAATTACAGGTATTCAATTAAGAACTATGATGACAAGAGCCCATTAGAGTTTGTGAATATGTGACATTCTCCTATGGTTACTTTTATATATCAGGAAAATATTAATATTGCTTAACAAGGCAAGGCTGCATGTACTTCTGCACAAATATCGCTATAAAACAAAATGAAGAATTATAACTATACAGATTAGTAACTCTTTGAATGCAGATATATAAGGCAGAGTCTCCAAGCTATAGTCAGTTATGGCAACTTTAAAAGGTTTTTTAAAAAGTCTTTTTTTCCTTTGCACCTTTCCTTTTTTTTTTTTTTTTTGTTTTTGTTTTTAATTTGCCATCTATGATATGCTGACAAAAATTTTATAATAGGCTTAGAGCTTGGGTAAAAAGGAATCATCCAGGATATAAATGCTAAAACTCCATTTTATTTTCATCATACTTATATATCAAAATGAGTATAAGATGGCATAGAAACAATCTTTTCACCATTTTCTTTTCTACCCCTAATTACCCTTGAAGTTCCCTTTTCTCCCATCCATTGCATGTTAACTTTAGATAATTATTTTCTCAAGTGAGGAAAGGAATAAGGACGCTGGGTTTGGATCTTTTGATGTTACCAATATTACAACCTCATGATTCCAGTCAGTTGGAACAGTATCAACTAGACAATAACTCAGCTTTTTAATTTGGCATTTGCCTAAAGTCACTGAAAACATACCAAAGTCAATCTTTGTGAATAGAGAGTTGAGAGGAATTCACACTTAACAACAAAAAATATATTTTCTAATGTAAAGAACATTTTTAGCAGAAGCAGTTGGACTAAGGTCTTATTACTTCTTAAGTGTATTTCTATTTTCTGTACCAAAGTGCTGGTTGCTGGGGAGGAGAAATTTCCAAAAGGCAGAATTATAAGGTATTTATAATAATAATAATAAAACTAACAGTAAAAAATAAAAGCTGAATTTTATTTTTAAAGTACTTACTATATGCAGCTCTAAGTAGTCACCCAGGCCAGAAGAACTGTCCACTCGCACCAATACAGCTTCTTTTTGAACAGTGCTAAACCCTATGGCCAGTCTGTCTGCTCGTGTACTTGGCCGGTCATTAGGAGGCCACTTATATGTGATTTGTCCACCACCTTTGCTAAAGATATACGTCGTCCCAGCTGGAAAACAAAAAAACCAAAACCAATTAGTCTAAATACATCAGGTACACAACGTCCCTGTATTTGTTACGTTGACATATCAACAAATGATTAAATTTATACTATGGCAAAAATGAAAAACAAACATGAAACTATGGCAAAAACAGAGAACAAATCACAGTTTCAACCCATGCTCAAGAAAAAGAACAGAGGGTTTTTACAAGAAATATCAAAGCAGCGCTTTTAATATTCTCATTAAACCTACCAGCAGGTGTTTCAGAACAAATGGGGGATTACTACTTTTTCATTGAGATGGACACGCATGGAACCAAATGGGGTTTTATTTCTCCCCGCCAGTTTTTTAGAAATAGTTTGGTAGGAAACACTGACTTTGGCTGCTTCCAAAAGGAGCAGAAACATCTATCAACTTGCTTTGGAAACAAGAGTTGCACATGCATGTGACAGGGTCATACAGCACAGTGAAGCAAGTCACAACTACACTACCAACCAACTTTAATGGGGAAAGGGTCTATTCACATATGACAGATGATAACTAACGGATAAAGAGTTGTTATGTCAGGAAAATACAGATAATAGATCTCATCAACCAAAGTGAGATCTTATTTAACAAGCAATATCTTAGCTGTCAAGCTATCTAGGGTCACAAAAAGACCCACTTTTTTCTTCAAAACTGAATGCTAGTCTTACAGTACTAAGAATACCAGACTTATTTGGTGAGTGTTCAAATTTTACTTTATGATGTTTATGTCAGCAAATTATCCATCTTACTTTAAAAATAATTTTCTTTCAAACAAGTTTACTAAGCATCCAATGCATTTAAGTCCTATCTCATTGCACCACAACAAAAATCTATCTCACTGAATACAATAAAATGGAATGTTTAAGTCGGAATATTGGAAGAGACAAGTGAAGATATATATGTTTATATAGGGAGAGAAAGAGAGGAGAAAGATCTTTTCCACACTAAAAGGGACCACAGTATATTTGCAAAGTTATCCCAGGAGTGGATGTCGTTAGGATATAATTTATAAAGGGTAATTTAGCCTTTCAATAATAAAGGATGCCAATACATATTATTATGTTCTAACTATGTGCCAAACATGGTAAGGAAAGTGGTAAGAGTAAATATTAAAATTTAGGCCACAAAACATCTTGGGTTTATAGAAAAATAGCTCTACCAAGAGTAAGGCTTATATGTAAAAGGTGTGTGTATGGCAGGGATGTTTAAAGACTTCTACACATTATATTTCTACCATTACCAAGTTTACCAATTGAATGAAGTGGACTTGATGTCATATTTTAGTATATTTAATTAAATAGCTGATAATACTTTGTTTTTTCTTTTTGTATTTTGGAGCCAACTGCCCTTTGCTTTCTGTCTGAAACATTTCCACAGGCCTTTCAGAAACTCCCAAGACCTCTGCAATATGCCTCCTGCCTGACTGGTTCAGAAGACCTTGGTACCAGGACAGCAGAAACATGTCAGGATAATAATAATGTAAACGTGATAAAATAGAATCTTGTTAGAATGCAACAGTAGAGAGTGTGTGGATTCTCTATTAATTTTTTTTGGATACTGATGCATAAAGGAGTTTATCTCTCTCATGTGAAAATACTTAAGTTGTACTTCAAAGGCATCAGTCAATATGCAAGTAAAGAACATTCAGAATATAGAGATTTGTGTATCAGAAATACAGGATCCTCCAGGACCATTATGTTCTACATCATCAGAAGCTTGTTACTCAGCATATTAATCAGCAAGAACCATTTGATAAATATTTTTCAGCTGGGTCATTTTCTCCAGATGATTAACTATTAAATGTTTCACTAAAACCTATATTGATAAAAATCGGACAAGAACATATAAAAGTGAGATTTTCTTTAACAGGAGACTGTGGTGGTGACCTCTGAGTGTAGATACTTGATTACTTTTATTTTGCACCATTTAATTAACTTTGTTCTCTAGTGCCTATGCAGTTCCTATGAATTAAGACAAATATTCAAAACTTGAGATGCACTTATGGTTTGTCTCCCTCCCAATCCCATCTTGTTTCTTTTATTCTTCTCCTACCCACTTAAGCCTCCATGTTGCATCACCACTTCCTCATATCAGGGAGATCATATGATAGTTGTCTTTCTCTGCTTGACTTATTTCGCTAAGCATGATTTGCTCTAGTTCCATCCATGTTGTCGCAAATGGCAAGATTTCATTTCTTTTGATGGCTGCATAGTATTCCATTATGGACATTGGGGAGGGTATGTGCTTTGGTGAGTGCTGTGAAGTGTGTAAACCTGGTGATTCACAGACCTGTACCCCTGGGGATAAAAATATATGTTTATAAAAAATAAAAAATTTAAAAAAAAAACAAAAACTTGAGATGCTGCATAATAATGTAAAACATCTTGAAGAAATCAGATTTTTCCAGAATCACCAGAAGAAGGTAGTGGTGTAAAGCAAAATATCTTATTTACATAGTAGTTCTTGATATTAAAAAAATCACTTTCCCAACAATTTTTCATTGCTTTTCTACTTCTGTATAGAAAGTAGGGGAAGCAATAGTCCCATGTTACATTTAAGGAAATTTAAAGATCGATTTGTTATCTAAAGTTGCAACCTTAGTTAAGTGGCCAAGCTGGTGGGAAACCTAGTATCCAGACTCCTACTCCTGAACATTTTTTTTTATTATTACAGAAATGTTTCTGTTATCATAACAAGAAAGTCAAGAAAAAGTTAATTGGATGTGTCAGTCTGAATTTATCAAGGCCAACTGTTATCATATTCTAATGTCTCATATCCATAAAGTGACATTTGCACCTCATGATCATATACTGTCCTTTCATTTCACAATGCTTTTAAAAAAAGAAAAATAACATGTAAATGTGAAATGACATAACATTTAATATATGTAGATTCACATTTAGTTTAGGGTGTACTTCCCAAAACTTATGGAACTATGAAAGTTTCTGGCTGCTCAGTTGCAGAATGTGAGGATAACAATTTAAAGGTTTTTATTTTCAGTAAGGTAAATGTCACAATACAGACATCATTACTCAAGATTTGATTTCATCTCATATTTCAGTAAGTGCTAAGACTTGGCAACTAGCATACTATTAACTACTCTGTCTTCCTTAAAATGACCTTCCAGTTCTTTAAGTTTTACAAAAACAAAGCAAAAACAATTGTACTACTTCATGCCAAGCAATGCAATTATTTGTAGCATCCTTTTTCTCCAGATATATCTGGAAAGCAATTTCTCTTGCCTCTTCTTCTATATGCACAAAAGTGGATTATACTGTTCTCATCAGCATAATTTCATAATAAGTAATAAAATTAGATGTCCAGTTCCTCCCCTGCCCCTCTCTCCCTACCTCTATAAGCATCTTGGCTTTCTTTAAAGAAAAAAAAAATCATATCAAACTCTACAAAATTCCCAAAGTTCTTAAATCCCCTTTCTATCAAGACAGAAAATTACAGTGTATTCTATTCTAGTAACCTTATATGACAGTACCCCCACAATGAAATACGGTGGGTCAAATGACTGAAGTTTTAAATCTACTTCATTTAGCATGGACATGCATCTGAAAAAAATGAGGATATGAACACTACCTACCTCACAGAGTTTTTGCCAAAATTAAATGAGATATCATACAGTAAGTAACACTTTAGTCTAATTCCTGGAATATGGTAAGTGCCCAGTAAATTTTACAGAGAAGAGTTGGTGCGTGTGGTGGAAATGTGTGTGTGTGTGTGTGTGTGAATGAATAGATTAAAAATACAAAATAACAACAAAATTATAAAATAAACACTGCAACATTTTTGTCTTATTTTAATATAAGTTTGGAAAACTTTGAGTCATTTCAAAGTTGTGTGAATACCAAATATTTTGAAGAAATGACTTTCCTCCATCCCAGTTCTTATTAAACTTTTCAGTATTTCATTCCTTGGATTAGCAATTTTTCCACATAAACCCATTATATTATTATTTACATCACTAGTAGTTGACAACAAGAAGGATATTAAATTGCATCACATGGTAGCCTTCATGAGAAAAAGAATATGAGTTCATCATCATAAAATACCTAGCATGGTAAGATTTATAGCATGATGCAAAAAAAATTCACTCTGACTATTAAATAAAGGAGTAAGTCTAAACAAAATGATCGGCCATCTAGCTTTCTTATTTTATTTTCATAGAAACATGTTTTACTGTATGTGAATTCAATGTGCAGCAACAGTATATATCAGTCACCGTACCAAGTGTTTTAGGGACATAGAAAAGCACACAAAGAAATGTGTCACCTTTATTATTTATGCATGGTTCTATATGACAATCACTGACACATCAGTGCCATGACTACTAATGGATTTATTGCAAATTAACCTCAACATCCATCACATCACATCACTGAATGTATGGATGACTCAAACGTAAAGTGGTTTTCAGCAATCTCCACATTTAAGTCGTGCAGAAAATCTATATTAATGCAAATTCATTAACAGGACTAGCTTCATCAGATGCAAGTTTATCTGTGTCAACATACTTTACACTGCAATAAATGTCTGTAAAAACTATACATGGGCTCTCATTTCTAATGTCTGAACTGCCTGTGATGTTATAACAAGAAATATTTTTAGCTTTTATTTAATATCTATTTACATTAAGGTCTCTCTCCCCTCCTTGGCTTATTGCCAACCATCTCTTCCCTAAATGTGCCCACTACAGCCTCATTTGTTTCTGCAAAAGTTGTTCCCCCAAGTGGACTGAACCTTCCTGAAAAACAAAAACAATTGGAATGCATTATGGGTTGCTCTGCATCCTTGCTCTCTGAACAAGAATAACTTCTAAATAGATTACTTTCTAAGTCATAAGTATGTGAAAAAAAGGTTTCTTTCTGAAAGCCCATAATTCTGCAAATATCACTGTGTAGCCAACATGAAACATCCAGGCCATTATAATTTTATTAAGTATAACAGGAATATAACACTTTTTTCCCATTAAAGTTTGCCAGGTAGTCAGATGGCTTTAAAATAAAACAATTATAAGAGGAGCTTTTATAACCTTGAGAACAGGTTATTGTTAAATTTAAATTTTCTGAACAATTTCTACCTATAGAGGCATTCTTTTGAGTAAAATTCATAGAAAGCAAAAACAATGAGAAGGTTAATTTCTATGACAAAAAGAGAAAACAAAAGTTTTCAACCACAGTAAAATTTCTAAAGTGGTGAAACTTAAAAAAATAATAAATCTTAATAAACTCACATGTACACAAAATCAACAACTTATTGCAGTTTAAGTTTCTGTAAATTCTTTGCAAGATCACAAAGAATTATTTTGTGAAATTGAGCACTAATTGTTTCACAATAGGAACATTAACAAAGGTGGGCATTATAACTAGGAGAGATGAATGGAATAAGTAAGTAATATGTAGTAAGAGTTCCTCCCCATAATAGGTAATGAATGCTAAACTGAAAAGTAGTAACAACAATAAGTGACTCTGAGAAGTAAGAGACAGCCCTCAATGCTACTATTCATCTAAGGATGAACAAATAATAGGGAAAGAAAATGAAAATAAAGAGTATATATCATACTTTGAGCCTCTTTATGGAAGACACAGACTTGGTAGAATTGACAAATGCACTACAACTGGCTAAAGAGAAAGAAAATGACTTTTTTTTTTTAACCTATGTCTTTAAGAAAGAAGATAAGTCCTTAATAAAAGAAACACAGCAAGAAACATGAACTATCACTGAAATGGCTTCCATACTGGCCCTGCAGTCTGCATCAGACCAGAACGGAGAAACCCAAGAAGAGTTTAATTCCCAAACAACAAAAGCCTTTTCAAAGCAAATCATAGCAACATCCAAGATAGAACAACAGGAGGCTTCTCTCATACTGCAAATCACACGTTCCATCAGAATCCTAGACTCTTAAGAATTAAGGTAATTTTTTGAGTTTTTTTTTAAGACAGTTTGCTGACTATTATTTAAATTTAATGCAAACTGAGAAAGATGGGAAAAGTCAAAATTATGAGCATCTGTTTTGTTTGTTTGTTTGGTTTTTGTCCGGTGAAATTTCCCAGAGTGACACAATACAGGGTCACTGCACACCTATCACTCTATTAAACACCAACCATGAATTCAGTTCGGGCTCTTGCATAGAGATTCTTGCACCCTATACAAATCAGAGATACTGCTAGACTCTCAGGGTCTCCAAGGTCTCACTAGGTATTAACAATTAATGTCTCCCAAACTTTCCCCAGGAGCAAAGAAGGCTGAATCACTGAGATTCTACAGTCGACTTAGAAGATGTGCAAGCATCTCTTGAAATCCTCTCCACTAAGTTGGCCTCTACGATATTTGGCTCTGGTTCAGCCAAGATACCATTTTATAATAAAAAGTGGCATGTGCTTATTCAACAAGAAACTTTAATCAAAATATAACTATCTAGAAGATGGAATAGCAAAAAGCTATCACGATTCCTATAAGGTCGGGAATTACTACTCTCCAAGATAATTTCAACAGTAATTATGCACTTCAATAAGAAAGTAAGGAAATTTTCCTTTTCCCTACTGGCCCCAAACTTTTCTCTTAATAAAAATCTTTTTCTAATAAATATTCCATATTTTTCTATAGTCTATATTTTCTGTAATAAAAATTCTATATTCTGTGATCTTGGGAAGAACAACAGATTTAAAAATGCATCAGACATATTTCTTATTTTGATATTTGACATTTTCATATTTTGACATTTATGGAAAGAGTATGCTACATGAAAAAATGTATTCATTTTTTTTAAAAACAAGTGGGTTCCTCTTTAATAACTGAAGTAATTCTTTAGCATATAAGTGGATTCATGGCTGACCTACTCTGTCCATATCTTAGACATTTATTCAGGAATACCACAAATAATACACAGATTATGCATTGCACAATCAAAAAGACAGCATTCATATAAGAGATATGAATGGTATTCACTGGTCTTGTGTGAAGTTTTGACTCCGTATCTCAATCACTGAAGCCAAGTGTCATCATCTGGCTAAGTTATTCTATTTTTCTGTCTTATAAGGAAATTAATCGAAACAAGAAAAATTCTTAAACTGACTTACCCACTGGTTGTGTGATAATTGCCAATTACGTCAATGAAGCTAAGAATATAAAACTTAAAACACACAGCTCTTTTCTCCAAACAGGTAGGACCATTAAAGTTAAATAGCAGGGCAGGATAGTTTATGAGAGATATCAGATAAATGGTATTCACCCACGTCACCTAGTTTGTCTTTGTTTTTTTTTTTTAAGATATTATTTATTTATTTGACAGAGAGAGATCACAAGTAGGCAGAGAGGCAGGCAGACAGAGAGAGAGAGGAGGAAGCAGGCTCCCTGCTGAGCAGAGAGCCCGATGCGGGACTCAATCCCAGGACCCCGAGATCATGACCAGAGCTGAAGGCAGCGGCTTAACCCACTGAGCCACCC
This sequence comes from Mustela nivalis, assembly GCF_964662115.1. Classification (NCBI taxonomy): domain Eukaryota; kingdom Metazoa; phylum Chordata; class Mammalia; order Carnivora; family Mustelidae; genus Mustela; species Mustela nivalis. The sequence continues at coordinate 70,431,414 of NC_139027.1, read as the reverse complement.
AGGCGCCCCCCCTAGTTTGGATTTTTAAGAAATCTTTGAAAAGGTGACAATATTAAAGGTACTGATTAATGTTAACTTTTTTTTAAAAAGAGCATAAAATGATAATAGATCAAAGACATAGAAGTAGTTGAATATTTTGAGATAATTTTCAAGCCAGTAAATACTGTTTTTGAAAATCTATGCAATAAGTAATACTTCACTTAGTGATTCCTTTGCAATATGCTTTCTTTAAAAAGCTATTTGTTATTTCCCTCTTTAAACATATCACTTAGAAAATATTCCCTCTAGGAACAGTTGAGTTCAATAGTTTGAGTGGCTCAACCTTATTCCAAGATCAAATTTTAAGTCCTGGAAACGTAAAAGGCTCTTGGGATCTAAGTTCTCTTGTTGAAAAGAAAAACAAGTAAGTGGTATTCTTTCTGCCAATCAGATTAGGAAAAAACTTCATAAAGATAGGAAAGTGATCTAAAGTTAAAAATAAAACCAAGCGAAGGAATCCCACAACCAATAACCTAAGAACATCAAATGCTTATGTCTTGCCTTCTGAAACTAGACTCGCTCCAGCAGTGAGTGAGCTTTATTAAAAAGTCTCTTACAAGTAATTCAGTAATCAATTTGCATTAGAGCTATAGACAACAGGGATGGGAGAGAAGAAACCACACCTTCTGGTACTTAAATAAAAATCTTATTTTAAAGAACATACAATAAGCTCTGTGAGTCCCTAATAAATTCTTAAAATTATTAGCTAGTCCATAAAAATTGTACTTGACTAATAATGATGTCCTTAAATTTACTTTTTTTAAGTTAATAGTTAAAATGGCCTTCATCAAGTTTTCAGAGTCAAGAATTTATTAGAACTATGGTGTTAAAAATTAATAAGTTGTAAAAGTGATATAAGCATAGACTTAATGCTGAAATGTTCTCAGAGATAATTAAGCAAACCTTCCCATTTCAAATGACAAAATGGAGGCCCAGAGAATGCAAGTAGTTTCTCATGTCATGCAGATAGTGGGGGTCTGTAACCAACCCTATTCCTAGTGCTTTTTCCGTGATACAGTGAAGACGTGAGATCAAATGACTGCTTCTTATTTAGAAAAATAAGCTAAAAATTTCACAAATCAAGGTCTCACTTCAATCATCTCTAGAATCTTTTTAATGATGCTTTCCTGGACTGGTTTGGAGGGACTCAAAGTTTCTGTAATGACACTTAGCAGAAATGGCTCACTCACATTCTGACATTTTCAGAGTCTAGCCTGAATATTTTAAAGATGTGAGATCTGTGCAAAGCTTTATTGTAAGATTCCTGCCTCCAAAGCTATCCTTGCCGTCGGCATACTCTAAGGCTCCCAAATTACTGAACACAGATGTAGAAAATAAACTTTCATTATTAATGCAATAATCACTTCTATTCTATACCAGAAAGGCCATATAACTTTTTGACAGTGACACCATTTCTTGCCCTTAGCAGTGGAATTAAATCCTGAACACAAAAGTTCCCATGGTTACTTTGAACTATTTGCATCACACATTTAATATAGGGGCCACCAGGGGAGCCTGGGTGACTCAGTCAGTTAAATGTCAGCTTTCAGCTCAGATCATGATCCCTGAGTCCTGCATTGGGCTCCTTACTCAGTGCAGACCCTGCTTCTCCCTCTACCCACCAACCCCTGCTTGTGCTCTCTCTCTGACAAATAAATAAAATAAAATCTTAAAAAAGAAAAAATATGCAAGAAACAAATTAAGGTATATTCTACAGAATAACTGGCGGCATTCTTCAAAAGAGTCAAGGTTAGGAAAACACAGAGAAATGCTAAGGAGCTGTTCCAAATTCAAAGGAACGGACGAGACATGACAAGATGCAATGTGAGACCTTTGTTTCAATCTTGGACTACAGAAAAGGACATTGGCAGGATAAGATAATGTTTGAAGAAGGTGTGTAGGCTAGTATATTGTATCAATGTTAACTTCCTGGTTTTATTCATTGTATTATGTATACAAGATGTTAACTTTGAGAGCTGGTTGAAAGGATAAGGAGAATACTTTTTAAAGAAAATTTCCTAACATTTTAGTAAATTTAAAAGTATTTAAAGGGCACCTGGGTGGCTCATTCAGTTAGGCATCTGCCTTCAGCTCAGGTCATAATCTGGGACTGAGCCCCACTTCAGGCTCCCTACTCAGCAGGGAGTCTGCTTTTCCCTCTCTCTGCCCCTCCCCCTGCTCCTTCTCACTCTATAATAAATAAATAAAATGTTTTTTAAAAAATCTAAACATATTTTTAAAAAATCTAAATGTATTTCAAAATAACTTTTAATGTATTGATCATGAACAGCAATTAAGACTCAAATAAGATTGGAGGCCATGGGAATCTACATAACAAAGGTAGCTTATAAAATCCCTAGCTCTTGAAATTGACAAAGTGCATAAAAGAAACCTCACTTAAAATGGAGTCTGGAGGCCAGAAGGGGGAGCTTTCATGCCCTGCCTTTCTCAATTCTAGATCCCAGCATGAAGAAGTCTATACTTTACTACCCCAGAAGAAGTTAGAAAGATTTTCTCTGGGCTCAGCAAGTCAGCCAGTAAAAAGTCACTACACTCTGGGGACTCCCAGTTAACTCCATGGACTCTGTTTTTAACAGCCTCTCCCAACTCTTCCTTTACCTCAATAAAAGAACATTCCTCTCCTTTGTTCTCTAGACCTGAATGTATGACCTCAGTTGTAATTCTCTGCTCTTCTTAAATGAACCCATTTGCTAGTAAAATATCATAAACTTAATGAGAGCTCACAGTAGTGTGAGCTAATTCCTTGTGTAAGTTTGGAATCTAAGAGGGACACTAGTGCCATGGGGAAGCAAAAAGAAATGGTACTAATGCTAAGAAAGGATTTTCTAATATATTATTGATATTTTCATGTGTAGGAATTAGTATAGTTGACCCTTGAACAATGTGGGGGTTGGGGACACAGACCTGTGATGGAAAATCCAAGTAAAATATTGATTCCCCCAAAACTTATATAGTCTACTCTTGGCAGAAGACTTACTGATAACATAATCAATTAAAACATACTTTATATGTATATGCATATGCAATTAATGCATACTTTATACGTCACATATATTATATACTGTATTCTTACAGTAAAATATGCTAAAGAAAAGAAAATGTTATTAAGAAAATCATAAGAAAGAGATAATACATTTGCAGTACTATATTGTATCCAAAAGAAGTTGGCATATAAGTGGACCCATTCAGTGCAAACTCATGTTATTTAAGGGTCAATTGTACATACTGTGGTTGTTATGAAAGAAATGAGTCCAAAGACAGGGAATGGGGCCATTAGGGAGGAAAGATTCGTATCTCTTGTAACATAACAAGGAAAAAAAAGTCCTGTGTGAATTTAATTTAGAGTTTGCTTGAAAGACTGAAAGCCAAATGGTTTAATGAGATGGTAGGAAAAGATTAATTCAAAATAAGGAGTTGGAATTTTTCACAAAACAAAACACAATGCTGAGACAATAGTAGAAGAAAAGTGATGGAGAACAAGAATACAATGACAATATAACAGCATAATCTAAGAAAAAAAAATCCATACACTCAATAAAGTTATTTAAGTATTTGCTATGTACAAAGCATGATGCTAGACCTGGGGATAATACAGAAGTATATGTCAAAGCTCCAGAATCCAATTTTTCTACAACTATCACTACTCATTCAATCAGAAGTCAAGTTTTTACTTTCTCTTTTATATTCCCATTCTGAGAGCCACTGTTCATATTACAACACCTTTAATCTTAAATGTAATACTCATCCTTATTGATATGATACCATCCTGCCTCTCCTTAATTTAAATCTACCTTACAAACTGTAAGTTCATTTTTTGAAATAGCATATGTAATCACTCCTCTATTCAAAGATCTCCACCATGTACCAAATTAAGTACAAAATCCTGTTGTAACTTAAACATCCTCCATATAACCAACCCTCTTTTCAGGCAAACTGAAGAGTTCACTTGGTCTCCCAAAATATTCCTGAATTCTCTTTAGGGAAGACAGAATTTAACATAGTTCTGGAAAAATAAGAGAAAAAATATTATTGTGGACAGGATTGTCATGAGATAAGTCACAGAGGCAAAAAATGGATTCCAGAAATAAGTCCTAGATCCACTTGTATTAATGGGATGTTACTTTTTTTTTTTTTTTTAAAGAGACTGATACATTTTTAAGCACCACTATTTCCTATCTCTTTGCATCCTGAATTAAGTCTCTAGATAAATAGAGAGTACAAATCACATAGTTGAAATTAGGACTATTCAAGCTCAGTATTAAGAGATTAGATCAGTTCCAGTATCTCAGTATATTCATAATTCTATCAAAAGCAAATTTCCTTACAAAGATTCACATAACTTCACAAATGTAAGAAAAAAAAAACATGATACTACTGTCATGAAATAGAAACTTTATTTAATAAGAAACTTTATTTAATGAAATTTGCTATTTATCACAAGTCTTTGCCTTCTATCTTCATCAGAAATAAAGCCATTTCTCATTTGTTTTTAAGTCTAGATTTATGCTTAGTAGAAAAGGTAACAGTAGGGCGCCTGGGTGGCTCAGTGGGTTAAGCCACTGCCTTCGGCTCAGGTCATGATCTCGGGGTCCTGGGATCGAGTCCCGCATCGGGCTCTCTGCTCAGCGGGGAGCCTGCTTCCCTCTCTCTCTCTCTGCCTGCCTCTCCATCTACTTGTGATTTCTCTCTGTCAAGTAAATAAATAAAATCTTAAAAAATAAAAAGAAAAGGTAACAGTAACGGTAACCAAAATTAAAATAAAGTACGTATAACTGATTTGTTTATTCTTTATTTTAGACTCTCTGAAACACCATACGAAAACAATAAGAACAAAATTCAGCCAATTTGGAGATGTATCAATCCACATATTTTCATAATAAAAATTATAAGCAGCAAAAAATTGGGACACTAGACCACTTTTTTGACAAACAGCTGTGGGTATTTATAATATAAAATTCAAAGAGGAAAGTTTTTTAACCCTTGAAGTTAGTTAGCCAATGAAATTCAACAAAGGAAATGAATTTTGAAAGTGATAAAAAAAAAAAATGTTCTCTATAGAGATCTATTTCACCACCCATGTGAAGATATAAAACTATGTGTGAGAGTTTTTTTGAAGTTGAAATGATTGAAACATTAGAGGGTGGATTAAAGTGCCAAATCAGCCCTGGGGCAGGGAAATGTCAAACCTTTCTTCTTTTGTATTTTGTTCATAAATTTCTATCCTCCTAGACTAAAATTACAAGGTGGTTCCAAACTGAACCTCAGATGCTTGAATGCTCAGGTTCCCAGTCTCAAAAGACCCTCAAGTTTGAAAAGTAAGTCTTTGAGTTCTAGCATCTTCAAATAGCATCTCTGAAAATGATTGAGAAAGACCTATAGGACAAAGAGAGAAGAGTACCACTAAGGGTGAAGTAGGCTTCAAACCTAGAAACACCCAGATCTAGGATCATCCTTTAAAGTTTAATTCATTTTAAATTGGTTATTGTATTCAAATGAAGTCTGCATGCCATCTGTCTTTGAAGTCATTTAAATTAAGTTTTATGACTCTTGAGGGAAAAAGAGGCCATTTCTAACTCAGTATAGTCTGCTTACTACTATCAATCACTAATTAGAATTAATTATTAAGAAAGTGATTCCCTTTTTCCTTGAATATTCTAAATCATTTATCAAAGGATGACATGCCTTTTTGTTTCTTCTTCAGTACATTGAATTCATAGTCATATGACTTTTGGGTAGACACTATTGAAGTGATGGTTTTAGTCAGATGTGTGACAATAATGGCATCTAAAAGCTACATTTAACCAAGCGAGCAGTATTTTTGGAACAGCAGGCAGTATAAAAGTGCTTTGTGAATATTAACATATTCTAGCAAATTAGTTTGCACTCATTATCATAAGCAATTACTTACTGTTTAGATGCAGCCCGTATTAAATTGGCAAGCAATTTGCAAGAATTAAAACATAACATGGAGGGGTTTCTGGAAATTCAACAATATACTGAGACAAATGATACTACTAGGTTCACAGACCATGTACCAAACATGGTTACCCATTAAACATATTTAGCATTAAAATAGTAGTTGACTACATGGGCTTTTAATGTAAGATAATTTTGTAACCATTGTTCAGACACTATCAGTAGAATTATACCTATGAGACACTAGAAGTCATTAAAAAAAAAAAAAAAAGACCTCAGGAAGAAGCAGGAAGTCTTTGTTTTCTGAGAATGAACTGCTTGTCACTTTGACTAAATTTGGGGACTTCATTAACCCAGCACCGTCTTTTTTTTTTTTTTAAGATTTTATTTATTTATTTGACAGAGAGAGATCACAAGTAGGCAGAGAGGCAGGCAGAGATAGAGAGAAGGAAGCAGGCTCCCTGCTGAGCAGACAGCTGGATGTGAGACTCCATCCCAGGACCCTGAGAACATGAACTGAGCTGAAGGCAGTGGCTTAATCCACTGGTCCACCCAGGCACCCAAACCAGTATAGTCTTGAGCTATCTGGTATTATTCAAGTTGTTCCTTTTATTTTTATTATTTATTTTTAATTTTTTAAAGATTTTATTTATTTGACAGAGAGAGAGAGAGCACAAGTAGAAGGGAACTGCAAGGAGAGAAAGAGAAGCAGGCTCCCCACTGAGCAGGGAGCCCAATGCGGGGCTCGATCCCAGAACCCTTGGATCATGACCTGAGCCGAGAGCAGATGCTTAACTGACTGAACCACTCAGGGCCCCCCATCCACCCACCCAACTTGTCCCTTCTAAAAAGTTTCCATTGTCATGGTTATTCCCTCCATTTATCTCAATGGTGGAGACTACTGATGTTTACCACTATGCATACTGTCTTCTCTAATAATAGAACTCGAAACTGGGCATACAGCTAGATTGAATGTAAGCTGGCCATACAGCTGTGCAGCTAGAGCCTGCATTTCCCATTCTCCCTTGCAGCCTGCCAGGGCCAAGTGACTCAGTTCTGGCCAAAAATGTACTTGCACTTTCCTGCCCATGTCCCTCTTTCTTCTTGCTGAGTGACCTTAAGACCTAGAAATGGAAGCCACAGGTTGAGAATTGTACCCTTCCAGCCAAGGCCCCCTGAAGTGTAACTACGATGCAAGAAAAAGAATTTACATTTTATTCATATCTAAGTATTTTAAGATCTCATTTTTACAGCAAATGGTGTTTATATAGCCTTTAAAACAATATGACAAAACATTCCCATCTATTTTTTTTATGCTTATACCAGTCAAGTAAATTTGATAGGGAAACTATAATTATCTCTATTTTACAAATTTGAAAGAAATTGGTGCTCACAGAGGTAAAATGATTGGTCTATGGTCACAAAGTAATGTGAAACTTCTTATCAAAACCTTCCCCACAGAAGGCTAGTTAATCTACTACTTTTTATAGTCAATCAGTGTTACTCTGACAGATCCTATAGTGAGGGTGCCACATATTTTCATGGATCTACCCAATCCCCAAACTCTTCCTTACAAGAACAAAGTGGCACATCTGCAAAACGTGGTGAAGGAGGCTGTCCACGACCCTGAAAAAAGTGAAATTAATTGACCCACAGTGACCCCTCAGTTTGAATATAGAGCATTTACCTTAGAAACCTTGTCATTGTACATTCTTTCTCTGCCCCTTTAAGATATAAATATTCTCCCAGCTTGTTGACAGTTTTACAACTCCGGAATGTCTTTCTCCAATGCCTGGGAACCATCTCTTTGAAATGTAACCATCAAGAAAGGTAAAACCCCTCTCAGTCTGTGCTGAAGTACAGAAGCCATGGTGTATCAGCACCAACTAGCAAGCACCATGGACCTAATTCCACTGAGCAACCCACAGTGTGGTCTCCAATATGTACCCATTAGCTCACCCCAGACTTTAAAAAGGTCTTTTGACTTTTGCTTCAGTACAGTGGAGTCCTAGCTTTTCCCCTATTAAAAAAGTTTGGAATAAAGTCTTCCTTACTAAATAGATAGATAGATAGATAGACAGACAGACAGAGAAATAGATAGATCTTCTTTACCTGCTTAACTTGTTTGGTGCAATCTTTCTTTGAGTTTCATCACTCATTTATTTTTATTATATTATTCTGCCACCTAAGCCAACCAGTCTCAGAAAGAGCAATAGTAATCCAATCAAAATTAAAAAAAGAAAGAAAGAAAGAAAGAAAGAAAGAAAGAAAGAAAGAAAGAAAAATGTTCCCTCATTTGAATTTTACTTCCTCATTCTCAGAGGAAAATCCACACTTCTTCATACAACATAAAAACAGTATTATCGGGGAAGCTTAGTAATAAGAAATTTTACTGGAGGTATTTTCATATACTAATCAAAATGCTAAATAACATTTTATAGCAACATTCTGAGTAACATTCACATAGTGTGAATTATTAGAGATACTTCATAGCAAGGCAATGAGCACTCAATCTCCATTTTCTGAGAATGGTTACCACAAAAAAACAAATACCTAATCATCAACACAGAGTAAATTCTACCTATTTCATTTTGTATCAGTTTTATTTTGTTTGTCACTAATATTCTATCCTGAGGATAATAATTAGTTGTAATGGTTCCTTGTACAGACCTCAGAGCCTAGAACACTACTAGGTGCTTACTTCATAGATCTCTAACAACATTTATGTGGTGAACAAAATAAAATACGTTCATGTCACAAACTATTTTGAGGATATCTTTTATTTTCATTTGATGTTTTGGAATCAAATATCTTTGTACTATATGTATAATAAAAAACTTGTTAATGAGAAGTTGGAAAACAAAGAAAAGGTTACTGTGTTAAAAACCTATGTCAGCAACTTTTCCCAGTGTCTTGGAAAGAACCATAATTTACAAATACCATGAAAAGTCCTATAAATTGAGAGTACTGAGAAAAAAGTTTAAAAGTATATATATATATATATATATAGAGAGAGAGAGAGAGAGAGAGAGAAAGAGAGAGAGAGGAGAGAGCGCCTCTACATATATCAACTGATAATTTTCCCTATTTAACTATTAACTTTGGAATAAAAGAAAGACTCTTGATTTTCTGTTGATATACATATATGTTATTTTGGAGTAAGATTTATATATATTCATGTAATCATATGTGTATACTTCTGCACTCTTCTTTCAACTTTAAAGAACATATACTTAAAATTCGTATAAATAAAAACTCTGTACATATTATACATCTAATCTCAGGAAAGAAAATAAAATGTCATGTTCACTGATCACAGAAGGTGAGCTGTCCTCAACATTACACTGGGGACAGATAAGTCAAAATAACAAAGCAGAACAAATAAAATACCAAAGAATAACTCTTTCCCTGAAGAATGGACTAAAATAAGTCTCTTTTTCACACTACTCAAATTCAGATTTTTTTTTTAACTAAAATAATCAAGCTCTAAATCCAAGAAAAATTCTCAAGCTGGTATTTTATTTATTCTCATGCAAATAACCATCTAAAATAATTATAAAGGGGCATTTTAAAGGATAGAAAAGTAACACTTTTTCTCCACAAGATGTTACAGTTTTTCAAGCAGTGTGAAGATTCTCATATCAAGAAATGTTCAAGCATTTCTTAATTCTGCCATTTTAATATTTGTAACCAACAGTTATTTCCATATTCATTTACCATGCCCTTATCTGTTTGGCAAATACCATTTCTCTTCCACGTACTATGTGACACATTTTGAGGAGTAGATTCCCAAAATAGCACAACCAATTTCCCTTTCAATCCTGTTAACAATATGAAACCATACAGCCCACACTGTCTGTACCTATGAGTAAGATTTATGGAACAGATTCAGAATCGGAAACGGCCACTTCCACAATAACTTCATAGGGCATTCGCCAATAAGCTAATCAAATGTTTCTGTGCTAGTGACGAGGTGATAGCATGCCAGAGTAACTATGTAAGAAAACATACAGAACAGCAACATCTTTTCTAAAAGCAGCCTGGACACACCCTAGAGAAATCAGTTAACCATGCTTTTTACTATCATCAGACCAAACTCTTCCCAGATAATCTTCAGCATGTCAAAGACTCGTGCTAGGGATAGAGAATATACAAAGCAAAAAGGGATCTATGTGGAACATTTCTACTGGGGGGAATGACACGATCAGTTTTGAATCTTAGCAAGATTACCAAGGCTTCTATGTGGAAAATGGGATGGATGGGGGGAAAGGTGAGACAAGGAGGCCCAGCAGGTTATTTCACAAAATAATGAACTATAATTACCTATGAAAAGAAGTAGACAGTTGTGCAAACATAAAAATGGTGACAGGAGAGTTTTTGATGATCAGTCAGATATGGAGAGGGGAAGAGGAAGAAATCATAGGTCACTCCTAGGTTTCTGACCCAGAAAGGAGATAGACACCGTGCCATTCATTCAATGAAACAGGAAGTGTCAGAGAAGGAATAGGATGAGTAAGAAATAGGAGTTTGATATGTTTGAATATAGTCATCTTCCATGTGAGAATATTATATCATCATTATAGTCCTATAATATTTAGCACACTGAAGTGTACATGGAAGATATTTTTCAGTATGCCGCTAATGGGTCAGACACAAAAATTTGAAAGGATGTTCTAATGGAAATTATTGTGTATACTTTTTCTGCAAGATGCAGGTATCTTGTATCTCTGTAACACCTTTAAAATATTCTCTAGATGTCATATTTAGCTTTTAATAAGACCTTTCTATGAAACCCATCTGATTTGTCATGTGAACACTTGCAGTGTTGCTTTTCTTCCAATAATTTTAAGAAACTGTCTTATGGAAGAGGTTTAACTACATAATATTCTCCTAGCATATCTGAGGTTTGATTGCTATTTGGTTCTCTGCATGTAATTGCTTGGTTAACTTATTGTACCTAGTTGATCTGCTTCCTCTGCTCATCAGAATTTTATTAACTACTTCCTGCACGCAGAGCACTTTAGTAAGTTAGGATACACTGGTTTATCAGTTATGCTACATAGGTAGGGATAGGGTTAAATGTCACAATACTGGCTGAACTTAAGTTCAAATCCCAGCAACTATAGATGAAGGTGAGTTATCTGCATGTTTTGTATCTTTGAAAAGTAGAAAGAGAGAAGCAGCTACGGACCTATAACTATAGAAAAATATACTTATACTCTATTAACTCCACTGACCCTCAATATAAATTACTTTAAGGCTTTCCCTAAAGATAAGTCTAAATAGTCTGTATTGTAACCAAAACTAATTTACTAGACTCTCTCCCTCCTAGCACATAGCAAGCGTGGTTACCAGTGGTCATATGATGCCTTTAGGCAAATTAGAAAAAAGCACATCTACATCTAAACCCTTTACTTCCAACTATTTGAAAATGGTGATAGTATACTGATTTTGCAGAATAAGCCATTTGCTCGCTATTGCCTAGAAATTATCACACTGCATATGCAACTCCATGGGGTAACAATGTGAACAGGAGCATCTTCAAAAGTCTACATCTTGCACAAGAATGCACAGCATCCCTTTAGTGACATGTAGGAAACGTCAGGGTTTGGTTCAAGAGGGAGGGAGATTCAGCTCATCTGGAATCCTATTGTTCTGTGGAACACAGCCGTGTTCCTCAGGGGAAAGAAATGTGAGAGGCATAGAAAAGAACCATAATTCCTATTCATCCACTTCCTTTCATGCATTGCAAACACCAGTGGCAAAAGAAGTTGAACCTTTTTCTTGGAAAGAAGCAGTTATGCATAATTGAAAGAAGATCAGTCACAGACCTAACTTATGGAAATAGAATTCCAGAAAAGACAGACAACATGAGAGCAGTGCTAATCCAAGGGGCATAAGGAACTAAACCACAGCAGCTAAAGCCATACATTTGAAGCACAGATTTCAGGCAGACAAAACAGTGACAGGCAAAAACGAGACGCCCGGGAGCCTCGGGAGAGCAGTCTCTTCCTCTATTCCTCTATGGCTGCTCTAAAGTACAGATTCAATTTTGAGGCAGGTTAAATTGGGGGTCCAAGTGGGAATATGTGGTTAATGAATTTTGTACAATCTTCCTTCTTTTCAATAAAAAAAAAAAAACCCTCAAAAAGATTTGATGGGCTTTACTGAATCATTTCAACTTCCCCCCACCCAGATTAATTTCAGGCCATGGCAGAGACAACCAGACTGCTAATTAAACTATTAACTCTTTCTTCTAATTTGCAAAGCTTTGAGCATTCAGATTCCAAAAGCTACCCCCACTCTGAAGCTCTGAAAGACACAGACTTTCCTCAGACACCCAGGGGAGTTACACATACATTACTCTAGGCCAAATTTGGCCCTGCAAATGAAGCCATATGCACTAACTCAAATTTTTAATAATATTCCCAGACTTTGCTTAACAAATTTATGCAACAAGAAAAGCCTCCAAGGTAAGCCCAAAGAGGTTCATTTTTTTCCTGGAGTTAAATTGAAAGGTGGCAAAAATGAAAGTTCCTCTAGGACACTTTTGAAAGCAGCAAGTAGCCAATGGAATATGAAGTTGACATAGAATAAAGTGGTGTCGAAAATGGAGGAAATTTATTGAAATCCAGAAAATACACACACACACACTTCTGGAACAGTAATGCTCCTTTAGTTAAATATCTAAAAATCTAAAAAGGATGTAGGTGTTCAATTTTATTTTATTTCTTTTTTAAGATTTTTTTTATTTTAGTGGGGGGAGAGGCAAAGGGAGAGAGTCCCCAAGGAGGCTCCCCACTGATCTTACAACCCATGAGATCATGACCTGAGCAGAAACCAAGAGTTGGACTCTTAACCGACTGAGTCACCCAGGAGCCTCTGGGTGTTCAATTTTAAAACAAATAACAATGCAGCGGATTCAGTCTCAAAAGAGATTTTGTTAATTTTGCAAAGACATTTTAGCGACCTAAAAATATATAAAAACACATTATCTTTATATCTATCTATCCTTTACCTCTCTCATCACAGCAATGTCTGTGCTCGGAATTCATTAGTAAATTCAACCTGTTCTGTGTTAAAAATGAGTGAAAACAAGATTGCAGATGAACACAGTTAAAAAGCCATCATGTAATGTGGGAGCATTCAACCATGAATGATGAAAGTATGCATCTACTCCTTACTTGTTACTCTGTAACTTTGCCAAAGTTATTTAAACTGTTCAATAATCTTCATCTTCATCTTCTGAAAATAAGGGGGTTGTTCCAGGTAATTTCCATTGTCAACACTATTATCTGAGTTTAAAATAGCACCTCACTAAAGCAGGCACTAACCGTGAACCTAATGTCAGCCTACACAGTGATGTTCCATGATCATGAGTGAAGAAGGAAAACATGTTTACCAAGAAGGCACTGTAGCACATAACAGCGAAAGATTTCTCTGAGTGGAGAATTTCTCTCTTATTTGACTTTAAACAGTAATTGCATAGAATATTTGTTATTTTGTGATCATGAAGTGATAAACTAGAGGATACACTATTTCATACTAATTCTTTTTATGTTTATGGAAAACTGAGGCACAGATACAAAGAAAAAATAAACAGTATTAGCTGAACACTGTTAGCAGTTAACATTTTTATTTCCTGCAATTGTATACCCCGCTAGACTGGCCTAGCAACTCCATCCAAAATCAATACAATACAAAATCTACAGAAATGACAACGTAAAAAGAGCCCATGATTTATTAAAACCTAGTTATGTAATTACTAAGGTCTTCTTGGTCTAATATCTATAATTACTGCAGTTGCTACTAAAAAGGTTGGGTTAAATGTTATTAAGCGGAAACCGCCCGGGCTGATTTGTTTTGTGAATACATGTTAAGATAATTCCTACTTACAAGAACAGAATCATTCCAAGCTGGAATGATTATGAGCCTTGGTAGTTCCATTGTCACAAATATGACTCAGATCCAGAAAGGGATTCATTATCCTATTTCACCAGTCAATTTACATTGTGAAAATACAAGGGAAAGTGAAAGCATATTCTCTACAACTATAGCAGCACTTGCATCATTTTTCCCCATCTTTCTAGTTGAGAAAGACCAGGCATCAGCTCAGTAGTCCAGAACTTAGTAATTCTTAACCTTAGGCAGTCCCGTCCATGTTCACCAAGAATGTAGTCATTTGTTTGCGTTCATGTGTCTGGGGGTTTTGGCAAAAGATAAAAAGTACTTTATAGATACCCAGTTTTATCATCACAGCACTGACTCCCTGGTGGATTAATAGTACCATTTGAAATGTCATTAAACTTTTCACACCAGAGGGTAGAAAACCTTGTTTTCTTCTGAGTTACATGACAGTACCCTACACACTGGCTGGATTTCATCTACTGCGTTGCCTTTGTTTGTTTGTTTGTCTGTTTGTTTTTCAGGCACCTACTGAAGGCTACCTGGCAAGGTGATGGTCATTTTTACCTTGGGAAAAAAAGAAATATAAAAGATGACCTGTCTTAGGTCATAAGATTAATATGTAAAAAAAAACCTTGGGAATATCTTCAGTGATTTATTTCTCAGGTTTCAAGTCTGCCCTTCACACAAGTGTCCTATATTAAAGCAATAAAATATAATGCATTTATTGTAACATGGCACCCTTTGTGCTCTCAACAAATGCTGAAAAAATGAATCTAGGGCAATTTCCACTACTGACCTCTCCAAGGACTCCAAATGAAACAAATCATTATGTATAGGTAACTGTTAGTTCTTCAAACACATATAGACAATTCTGAGAGAAAACATTCATAGGTTACGTGGGTTTAATTGCTAGGCCAGTCTAGCGGGGTATACAATTGCAGGAAATAAAAATGTTAACTACTAACAGTGTTCAGCTAATACTGTTTATTTTTTTCTTTGTATCTGTGCCTCAGTTTTCCATAAACATAAAAAGAATTAGTATGTGAAATAGTGTATTCTCTAGTTTATCACTTCATGATCACAAAATAACAAATATTCTATGCAATTACTGTTTAAAGTCAAATAAAAAAGAAAATCTCCACTCAGAGATTTAATTCATAGGTTAATGGGTTTAATTACAGTTTGTGATTAAGTATTATTTCTCTATTGCAGAAATTGTGAAAAGCACAGAAATGAAGGATAAAGGGACTTAAAACTGGTGAGGAAAATTGTCAGTGATTTGGGTATTGAGAAAGAATGAAAAATAAATAATAGGTATTTTCTATTATTATAGAAATAGTAGATATTTTCTATTTATTTTCTAAATAAAGAGAGCAATAAAGAGAATAGTAAGAACAATAATATTGGACTAAGAAGTGAGAGCATGCTTCCTTTCAGAGGTCTCCAGGTTGACTGCCCCACCAGACTTAACACCATAAACAATGCAGCTGCTTTAGGGTTTGGGCTACATCCTCAAACATTAACTTAACTTTGTATCTCTCTGTTGATTGGATATTTGGCTCAGGACCAGCACAGACCTGAATTGGTTTAAAGGTTGCTCTCTTGGTTTAGAGACCATTTAGCAAGTGACATCGTGTGAAATCAATGGCCTGTTACTCCTTTCATCTTTCTCAAGTTCAATATCATAAGAGTCCTTAAGATTTAATGAACCTAGTCTGGTGAGTGAAGCTTTCAATCTGCTTTATTTCTTCTAATGCATTAAAATGACTTGTATGGGAAATGAGTACAACCTTATGCAGTGGGACAACTCTAACAACTAACAGATTTATGAATTAACGATAACATAACAGTGAGGTATATGTTTAAACCACTTTTTCTTTTTCTTTTTCTTTTTTTAATTTTATTTGTTTATTTGACAGAGATCACAAGTAGGCAGACAGGCAGGCAGAGAAAGTGAGAGGGAAGCAGGCTCCCTGCCGAGCAGAGAGCTCGATGTGGAACTCGATCCCAGGACCCTGAGATCATGACCTGAGCTGAAGGCAGCGACTTAAACCACTGAGCCACCCTGGAGCCCCTAAACCACTTTTTCAACAAGATTTATATTTATATCTTTTCTTTAAAGAAAAGAGATGAAAAGAAAATCCCTAGTGACTTAAAAAAAAAAAAAAAGCCGTAATTGAATGTGTGTACATATACACACACAAACAGAATAGATAACACTCAGAATAGTCACTAAGATTCTAGAAATCCATTAACATTTCATATCCAAGGAAACTAGCCACGCCCTTCTAAAAAAGAAAGCATTTTCAAAGCAAAATTCAAAACCGGATAATGACAAAGCAATCATTCTGAAGGAAGGTAAATTACAGTCAGACAGGTGGAGAAACAAATAGAAAATAGGCATTCCCATCACCAGTAAGAGGTAATGAATGGGGGAAAAAAAAAGAAAAGAAAAGAAAGGAAAAAAAAGAAACATAAATAATAATAAATCAACGCAAGCAGGTCAATGAGAAGGACATTGTCATGTACTCTAACAAAAGGATAATTTCCCTTAGTACAGTGTAATGGAGAAACTCCCCCAGAATATTAGAGCATAGTTATATTTCAGTTTTCTTGAGACATTTTGAATACTCTGAGCAAATATCTGGATGAGCATTAAGGATGCATTTCAATGAAAAGCTACCTTTAAAGGTTCCTGTTTTTTTGGAGACAAGAAGTCTTCATATCAAGACCACATATCTATTTTCTTTAGAATAATACCATCACCAGGAAAAGTCTATCCAACTGTTTATGAAATTAAGTCTGTGATGCCAGATCTTCTCAAGAAAACAAGAAAAAGAAGAATTATGGTAATTGATGAGATTTACTAACCAATGCATTTATTGTATTTATAAATATTTTTAGAGAAAACTAAATTTTCGGACTGATGCAATCCCAAAAATTGCTTGAAAAGAGAATTATATTATTATATTAATCCATATCTATAAAACAGTGGAACTCTGAACACAGTTTTTTCTTTTTTCAAATACCTTCTATAATAATGGGCTTAATACTATCATATAAAGAAGGATAGGTGCCTCTTCATTCTTAGGGCATTTATTCTAGGGAAAGGCCAGCTCATCAATTCTAGGTCCTCATGTATTAGAGGTATAATTGCTATTTGGTAGAAAAGATCTGGATAAGGTAAACAACTAATGAAGAACACAATATTCTCTGATCTGATTTTGAATTCCTAGAAACAAGCAACTTCGCGCTAACTCTACATACTGTGTCTCAAGAATCAGAAAACACCAGATATTTTCTACATGACAATTAAACCACTCTCTATATTATTGGAACAACGTCAGGAGAAACTAGTGTAAAGGCTTACCATAAAGAGGAGACTCAGTGACTACAGTGCCAATCTCTTCAGACAAAATCATTTAATATGATTAAATCACAATACTCTAAAGTCATAAATAGGTCTATTGTATTACAACATGAGCCCTAATTCCTAGACAAAATGCACAAGGCTTTCTGTTTCTGGTTCACTGTGGGAAACTCCTTCCTAGAGCAATATGCAAAGAAAAAAACAAAGAAACCAAAAATAACCAAAAGTACTCTTCTATATAGTATAGAAGCACCTATTACTTTATTTTTTAAGTAGACTCTGGAGTCCAATACAGGCCTTGAACTAATGACCCCAAGATCGAAATGAAAAATCAGGCACATAACCAACTGAGCCACCCAGGTGCCCCTATAGGTATCTATTATTCTAAAGGGAAGGACCACTGCCAGACTTAAAACAGCCAGAAAATATTCAAAGGTGATTTCACAAACTGCATCCGAATATCAAGGTGCTATAGAAATCTCCTAATAAAATGTGGGGTAACATATAAACAAAGGTGATAGTAAGACACAAGGCCACAGAAGGTCATTTCTCCATCACAATATGCCCTCCTCACTACAGTCATTAACACTTAAAAACAACAAACAAATGAACAAGTATTATTTCTTGGGGCCATGAAAGCTAACATTCTGCTTTAGAAATACTTTCTTTGCCTTAGATTGCTTATTCTTACTTTCTTCAAATGCACAAGAGAGGCAAGTCAAAGCTAGAAAAAATAGTCACATAAAGATAGAGTTTGGAGGACCAATTTGTAACTCATTGATTGCATGCATTTTCCAAATACCCTCCTGGAATGGACAGTGCTAGTTCTGTATAATTAAATGTGAGTAGAAATAAACCCCTACAGTTATCACAAAATTAAGCAGGCAGGGAACAAGAAGCAAGGTTAGGGTTTTGAGACTAAGATCACTCAAAATAAATTTTTTTAAAAAGCTTTTTTTCTGGAATAATCAAGGTGGTGTTTGGTTTGGAGTGGGCTTCAGATAGGGTAGGGAGAGATAAGTAAGAAGCAAGTCAGTTGTGAGTAATAATGACCAGGGTGACCACTCACTCTGTCTTTCCCATATTTTCATCTTTCCTCATTACTGCTTTAACTAATAGGCCTTGCCATGTCATCACTAAGTTCATTGTGACAGAGGATGAATGGTTTCCAGTTGATAGACACAAAAGTCTTGTTTGATATTTAAGAAAGAAACTCTATTCACCTATGTCAAAATTACTTGGATAAAGGAGTTGAGAGAACATTACTTATTCTTTCTTACTTTAGAAAACTTATGGAACACTCAGTTTAATCTCTACATACAGATAGCACAGCCACCTAGGGAATTAATTATTTGCTTTGTGCACACCTTGTGATCATGTCCCTTAAAAGAATTCCCAAAACAATCCTTTGTACAGGTCTGCTGCTATTCTGTTTTTCAGAGCCTAATGTGCTCTGTAAGGTTGTCAGACAAAAAGAAAAAAAAAAATCAGTTGTTTCTTTGTTTAGACAGAGAGGCAAATGAAAAAAAACAGGAAAGGTACAGGAAAGAACAGTTTAAGTATAAGTAATTCCTGTCTCTGACCTTGTATCTGTCTCTGGCCAATGACAAACCAACTAAATGATATCCATATTTTTCTCAGAAATACTATATTAAATATATTAGTGTATCCTTGAAAAATAATATAAAGCTTGAAAATAATGTTTGCAGTATACATATTTCCTCAAACGATAAAGGAAACATTTATTACAATAATGCCTTAATTTTCAAATGGACCATTTACATCCTGGATGGTCTCAAACTGAAAATAAAAAGCAGTAAGGGGATGCCATGGGGTCTCAGTCAGTTAAGCATCCCACTCTTGATTTCAGCTCAGGTCATGATCTCAAGGTCATGAGATTGAGTCTGGCATTGGGCTCTGTGCTCAGTAGGGAGTCTGCTTTTCTCCCTCTCTCTATGCCCCTCCCACTACTCTCTTGCTGTCTCAAATAAATCAATAAATCTTAAAAAAAAAAAGCAATAAGAATATCGACACTTTAACTTCTCTGGAAGAATGAAGCGAAGGTCCTTATGTTCTTTGGGAAGGCACCTGTTAGATTATTTTCCTATCTGAACTGCCACAGCATTGATTCAATCTGGTAATTAATTAACAACAACTAATCCAGAAATATTTATCTAATGCCCCAAACATCTGAGATATTGCAGGGAACAGAAGAAAAGCTTATATACTGAATATAGAATGGCCATATCGTGGATAAGCCAATTTAAGACTAACAGTCCTATAAATAATATTTACACTTAAGACCCCTTTATGACTCTCAAAATCTGTCTGGCACTGTCATTTCATTTTAATAGACATTAAATAATGTCAATTCTAAAAAGACAGAGATCCAGAGGCGGATAAGACAGAAAACTAAAGAGAGGGCTGGTGTGAAGGATGAGTTGGGTGTGAGTAGAAAAAAGAGGGAAGAGAACAATTACGACTGAAAACTAAATTGGTCTTCCTTTTTTCCTTTTTAAGATTTTATTTATTTATTTGAAAGAGTGCCAGGGGGCAGGGAGAGAAGAGGGGGAAGCAGGGCCCCCACGGAGCAGAGAGCCCGATGAGGGGCTCAATCCCAGGACCCCAGGATCACTGATCTGAGCCAAAGGCAGGTGCTTCACTGACTCAGCCTCCCAGGTGCCTTGGGTGTCTTCATTTTCACAAGCATAAACCTCACTAATTTCGTATGGACATTTCTTATTATCCCCCTTAGCCTTAGGACTCCACCTACCAGCAACCTGACGAGCATTTACTGAATTAAGCAGTGGGGAGGATTTGTCCTTCTGTATCTATCTTCATCATTAACATGACACTTTACAAAACAGCTGGGGAGTTCAGGGTATAGCCCATGGCTATGGAATATAATTATGCTCGCAGACTCGGGGAGTCAATCCCTTCACTTAAGGTTCATTAGCTTGAGTTCCAAAGATCCCAGGAGGGGATGCCTTCCTCCTCTGAATCCCCATAGCACACATCACCCAGACGCTGTCTGCGTGCAACTTCAGCCCATCAAGTGAAATACTGTCTGTTAGCTCTTTGGCTTCCAGTTGGATCCTGTTATCTTTGTTCTACCTCTCAATTAAACCCCAAAGCTCCTTGCAGGTAGGAACTATGCCATTCAGATTCTTTATCTAGGCCACATAGCTCCTAGCAAAATACTTGGCATAGTGTAGGTGCATAATCAGTGTTTGCTTTGTGCCTCCAAGTTGCAAATGCTGCTGCATATTTGTGTGAAGGAAATGATGGCACGTGCCTGGAGTTTAAATGGTGACACTGGAACAGTGGAAGAACACCAAGCGCGCTGTGTAACTTTCTATGCTTTCTGACTATCTGATGAAAGTTGCTCCATGTGGTAATTGTGATTTGGAAAAGTGAGAAGGCCATCTAGTCTGGGCTCCTTGCTTTATACATGAAACAGGTTGAGAGACGGGAAGGACCTGGCTCAAGATCACAATCAGCATAGCACCAGAAGGAAAGAAACTAACATTTGTTGTGGGCTTATTATGGAGTAGGCAGTTTTACTGCAATGCATGAAGAGACCACCAGATGTGGGTCACATGACCTTGGGGTACTTCTGCTGACAAGGCAACTTGTCAGTCTATAAGAGTCATCACAGGTGTGGAAGACTGCCCGCTCTTTTGTTTTCCTTTTGCTGTAAGATTTATTCTAGATATCTAGCAAAATATTTGTATTTTTCACTATGGAAAGGAAAACAGTGCTGGGTAGCATGAACTGCTTTAGATACTTAATAATGAAGTATTTGACATGAACAAGGAAAAAAAGAGACGAAAGGAAAAAAACAGGCTTTTAAATATAGAGAACAAACTGGTGTTTGCCCAAGTGGGTGGGTGGGAGGATGGCCTCAACAGGCAAAGGGGATTAAGAGTACAGTTACTGTGATGCGCACTGCGTGATGTATAGAACTGCTGAGTCACTATGTTGTACACCTCAAACTAATGTAACAGTGTATGCTAATTATACCCAAATAAAACAGATACAACATTTGTAAATGGCGTGTTTGATTTTGCTGTTTACCACAGACACTCCAAAAAAAAACTGTTTATCTGAAATGCAGAAAGGGGGGCAACTGGGTGGCTCAGTCTTTTAAGGTCTGCCTTTGACTAGGGTCATCATCCCGGGGTCTTGGGATTGAACCCCTCCTCGGGCTCCCTGCTCAGTGGGGAGCCTGCTTCTCCTCCCTCTGCCCCTCCCCAACCCTGTGGTCTCACTCTCCCTCTTACTCTCTTTCTCTCATACACTATATATATATATATATATATATATATATATATATATATATATATATATTTTTTTTTTTTTTTTTAACTAAAACAAAATGCAGAAAAGAATGAAATTCTTTTCTTTCCTTCTACCTTCTTACCTTCCCCTCTAGCTCTTGATTTCTTCTCTGGACTTAGAAGTTACTGAATATTCACACTCTGTCCTCCATACTTGTCTCTTCTCTTCGCCTTCATCTGTCCTTCTCAATTTCTTTCAATTGACTTGTATTCTACTTAAAAGACTTATTTTTACCAGATTCCCTCCCACCTCAAGCTCCTTTTCTCATCTTTGCCTCACTTGCTTCCCCTCAGAAACTTTCGGTCTATTTTTCTTGTCAGCACAATCCAGAATACAATGCTTGACTGAGATTAAGACATGGCTTGTACTTCTCTCTCCCTGTGTCTAGCAATATGGATGTGCAAATCAGTTCAGTTTCCTTTTTGGTTTTATCTCTTGATAAAGTGAAATATTATTGTTTTCACTTAGTTTCCTCCAAGCATATTTACTGCTATTTTCAAAAAGAGAGATATGAAATATGGTAATATCCAGCTGCCGATAGTGGAAAAAAAAATCACAATTAAATTGAAATAAGGATGACAAAGGACCATGTATTTTTTCTTTAAAGCAAATTCTATTTGGCTGACTTCAGCATCAAAACACAACAGGTATTTTATCAGGGATGAAAAGAACATAGTCGGGATTCTAGCCCTAAGAGGTTAAGTGCCACTGGATTTAAGCCTTAGGAAGGCCTTTAGATTTATTACCTTACACATTTTGTAAAGTTCTGGCATAAATGCCCGCTCTTGCCCACCATTCATCTGATTCGGTTGCTGGTTCCAAGGAGTTAGACCATTTTCAACCCAGAGTGTTTTAGTAAATGAAAGCAACACTGAGATCCTTGAGCCTTTTCAGGAGGCAGGGGGTGCGTTCTCCTGAGGTCAATGTTCTTAGCACCAGCCTGCCAGGAGCTGCCAAAAGATGTCTAGCCCTTATGTTTGAGTTTTACTTATTTTCAAATTCCCTATTAAAATATGTATTAAACCATAAAAATGTCCACTCACATTGAATATAAAAACAGATATAAAATAGTATGTGCTCTCTCTTCCAAATTTTTATTTAAACATGATTTTATTTAAACATGATTATATTATATATATTAGAATATATATGATATTATATATATGAATATATATGATTCTATTATATATATAATATATATATTATATATTTTCATTTTCATTTTCATTTTTAAAACACTAAAAAGATATCTACCCAAATTAAAAACAATAATTATAATTGGACATTGGAATTTGGGGTGATTCTAATTTTTTTTAACTTTACTGTATTTCCTATATATTCATAAATATATAAATTTATATTAACTTATACTGTGGAAAAATCAAATATATATATATATATATATATATATATGGTTTTTCTTTAAAGAAAGATGCCTTGTCTACACCAGCCAAAGACCTACTGTCTGTCAACCAATTCTTAAATTTCCTAATGAGATCTGAATTAGGGAACTTTTAAAACTGCAAATTTGAATTAATGTAAGTGTCTTAAAAAATAACTCTTAGCATATGGGAACCAGAAATTCTGTCAAAGCAGATTTTAACATTGAGCCTTAAGCAGTGGGAAAGGTCTAACTTGGGGATGAGTAAAACACAAAACACATTAGTCCATTAAATCTCTATTGACTTTCTTTTTTTTTTTCTCCCCACAAATTGTTTACAGAGACAGATTTCAAATCTTTGGATATACAAGAGGCAAAATCTTAAAAAAAAAAAAAATCCAAACTGCATGATGATTAAGAATCTCCCATGTCTTACTGAAGGTTCATAGACCATCCCCCACTTACACTTACACTGATGGGGTTCAACACACCCTACTCCAAAGTTTCACGCTGCGGCATAGCAAATATCTTAAACTGAAGGAGTCTGAGAAAAGACGCAGGAAGGTCACCCAGGAAGGTCCTCTCCTCTTTGCCCTTCTTCCCTGAAATGGGTCATAAAAAGACCCAGTGAAAGTTCCCCTCCCTGTATCGGGGGGAAGGAAGATTATTTAATCACCAGAGGTAATTTAAAGACCTCAATATTCCATCTGTAGAGAGGAAAAACCCAGTTCTTCCCTAATGTGGGTCTTCATCCCTGTAAGTTTTCTTCTTTACAATTCACATAAAACATTGTGTTTCTGGTCACCAAACATGAGGAGGATTTTCCCCACACCAAGCTGTTCTCTGCAGCAGCAGCTGCGTGTCCTATAATGTAATTCAATTCTGACATTATATAGCCAAACAAAACATCAGTCCCTCAAGACTGCCCCATCCCTCCCATGTCAAATGCTAGTCGCAAGCTCAGCTTGTCATCTGTGCTTCTGACCAACTGGTTATAAAATGAGATGTTCCTTCGACCTCCTCCTCAGGTTCTATTAATTTGCTAGAGGGTCTCACAGAACTCAGGAAAATACTTTGCTTGATAGTCTATTAACATAGTATGGATGAACATCCAGATGGAAGAGATACACAGGGCAAGGTACATGGGAAGAGTCCAGAGTTTCCATGCCCTCTCTAGGCAGACTACTCACCAGGACCTCCACATTTTCACCAACCTAGAAGTTTTTGGAACCTGAACTCTTGGGTTTTTATGGAGGCTTCCTCCCACAGACATCATTGATCATGAACTCCATTTGCAGTCCTTCTCCTTTCTCAGGAGAACAAGGGAGGAGAAGATAGAAAATTCTGTTTCTAATCATGATTTATGAATTATGATTAGAAATCATCACTTATTTCTTGTGACCAGCCCTCCTCCGGGAGTCATCCAGGAGCCCATCCAGAAATGTCTCATTAGAACAAAAAACATACCTATCACCTAGGAAATTACAAGGGTTTTAGGAGTTTGATGTCAGGAATTGAATGTTCCAATGTTTTTATCATTTATGAAATTACAAGCATTTTAGGACCTATGTGCTAGGAACCAAGGGCAGAGACCAATATATATTTGCTATTATCTCTTACCACAGAAGGGGATTTGGGGCTTAGAAATTTTATTTGCCTGTCTACATGGGACTCTAAGCAAGATTCAGTGAAAGAAAAATTAATAATTGTTTTCATTCCTCTCTTTCATCCTAACATTCTAGTGGCCACTCAAAAAGGACTATTTTTTAAATGGTGCAGTATAACGAAGGAATATTTAAGGGGGGTTATTTCCATAAAATTCTATTCTCTTTCTTCAGTCTTACTTTACGTGGTGCTTTCTCTCTAAACCATCAAGGTGTTAAAATATATTAGGACAAGTTGAAACCAAATGAGAACAAGTGATACATTTTAACAAGTTTTTTTAGGTCATGGTCTTGCAAACACCACTCAAACTATATTTTGCTGTCACATGGAGAAATTTCAACATATTTATAGGCCAGTAGAGATAGCTATTCACAGGCGTTACATTTATTTTAATTTATTAGAATTATTTAAATGACAATTTGGCATTGCAAAAAAATAAAAATAAAAACCTGGATGTTCTAGTGAAAGATGGTAGAATGATCATACTTTCCCCCCATTTTAAATTCCCAACCAATTGTTTTTTTTTTAAAGAAAAGAAGAATGGGGCCGGGGAGATCTCAATAAAAGTAGGAACCTATGAAGATATGCTTCCATTTGCCCTGAAAATTAGACCTAGTTAAAGGACAAAGCTACTAGGCCCGAGGCAGCTCCATGGGTAATGGGCAGTGCAGTCTGAACTCCTCAGAGTTAAGTCACATAACCCCAGGCACCAAAGTTGTCAGAGGAGGAAAGCTGGTTATCAGGAAAAACCGCAGAGGAATTACTGAACTGGGGAGGCCTGTCAGAATCAGGAAACACACAGGTTCATCCTTTTGCATAAAACGATTACAAGTTCAACAATGTGAGAGTGAAAAGTAGATAATAAAATCTTTCTCTCTGGTCAGCTGACGTGAAGTAAATAATATCACTGCAGGTAAGCCCTGTGACATCAGCAGTTCACTGTGAACCTGCTGAACAACCACTCCTGGGAGGAGAGACAGCCACAGGGACAGGTGTGCTGATAAAGACAGGTAATGAGACAAGAGATGAGAAGGAAGCTGACTGCCTCCTCAGTCCTGCCTCCCTGAGATTCCCCCAAAACTTGGCCCTAGAAACAACATTACCCAGTGAAAAACTAGAGATAGAAAAAGGCAGTACCTCATTATGACCAAAAAAAAAAAGGGAAATGAAGAATAAACACCAGGAAAAAAAAATCCTGCACAATTTAGTTAAAAACTATGGACACTCAATCTCCATGAACTCAAAAGAAAATATGGATTCTCTGAAACAGGAGCTAAAAGAAAAGATGAAAGAAATAAAAATAGGCTAGAAGAGAGCAGGGAAGAAAAAGAAGAGCAAATAAAACTATGACAGAAACCAAATCTTCTTTAGCAGTTAACTCTTCCATTTAGAATGAGGAAATCAATGGAACCTAAAGGTGATATTCCTCAAATAAAGGGAATGGCCATGGTTTCTGCAAAAGTTACTAGACAAAATAAGCACTGATTCTTTAAACACCAAGAATATCATCACTCCACTTGTTCTGTGCCTTTAGAGGTCTTAAATAATTGAAAGTGAAGCTACTGGGCAACACGGTGATCTTTTACGATGAACTACCAAATTTAGATGTCAGAGTGATGGCTGGAGAAAAATCCAGCTCTGTGGGAGTGAACTAAGTCAAAATTTAAGAGCAGGCTTTGATGTAACAGACTTCCTCTTCGTATGTTAACTCAGCATAGAAGTGTAATGTGTGTCACAGAATTGATGCCAAATTGCTAAGAAGCTTTTGTATGTTTTGTATGACAAGGTACTGACCATGGTTTCTACAAAATAGGCTGAGAGAAAAAAAAAAAAAATTCTTTAAACACCAAAAAGATCATCACTCCATTTGTTCTGTTCCTTTAGAATTCTTAAATAATTGGAAGTGAAACTACTGGACAACAATGTTTTCTTTTACGATGAACTAACAAATTTAGATGTCAGACTGACAGGTGAAGAAAATTGCCTGAATGGAAAATAAATGAACAGCCACAAAGTAAACTAAGTCTACTTGCCTAAGCCTTGTGTTATTAACTAGAAGGATGATTACTGCAGCAAGAAGCTATAGCTTATAAAAATTCTATGAAAATCAATAAAGATTTATAGACCGTAACTTCAACAAAGATTTGATTTGTCAAATATTCGCCTAACTTGCTTTATTTAGCGCATGCACTGGATTTCTAAAAATACCAAAGACAAATATTCATATTGACCATCCAAATGCAGTATTTTTTAAAATTGTCATCAATATCCAAAATTTCAGACTGAAGATATTACTGTGTATGGCTGGCGGTCTCTAAGAATAGGATTCAGAACATTAATGTCTCTGCCTTGACCTTTATGCAAAGGGTTGGTTTCCTCACCTGAATTTTCTCTTTCCTTTATATGTTAACACTTTATTATGCTAATTAATTATTTATTCACTGAGTCCCATCTAACTGATTTATATGTCTAATTGTTACCCCATCCTGGTGAAAATCACTCCTTAAGTTTAGGTAAACTATGGAGTCCTTGTTTTTTTCTTTTTAAAAACTGCTTTAAACTTAAAAGAAAACTGGATAATCTTAACCTCCTGGATTTGGGATAGCTAGTTATCATAGGAATGTATTAAATATTACAAATGAATTTGCTGTGCAACTAGTTTTGTCAAAGGCCATGTTTGTTTAATGTGCCCCCCACACCGCAGAATGAACCACTCAAATCTCTTTATTTCGTGATGACACTGATGATCCTATTAGAGCTGAGTACTACCTTGCAAAAAACCAAAAAGCTGTAATTTTACTGGCCAGCTTTGGAAGCCTAAATGGCAAAATGGAAATATTTAAAGTAAAACAACCCATGTACTCAAGCAGCGCTTGCTCAACAAAGAAAGGGGAAGACACTCAAAAACAGCACAAAGAAAAAAATTCCCCGATGCCTCTACTGACTTTAAGGAGAGGGTATATGTCAGCAGCTCAATTTTTATAGCCCGGTAAGACAATCCTTCATCTTATGAAAAACACAGAGCTGGTTTTTTTAAGTACATAAATAAGTAAATAAATCAGCCTAACACTTGTATTCAGAATATACATGTAACCAAGGAATCGTGTGAAAACGAAGACTGCTATTAGGAGTTCTGACTTGCCCCCAACTGGAAAAAGATCTGGAGTGGAAGACTCTGTTTTGCTGCTTTCTGGCTTTCTGAACAGCATAGGAAGCTCATATTGTTTGGCCAATAAGTGCCCAAAAAGGCTCTGAGGTTTTTTGTTTTTGTTTTTGTTTTCCTTTTTTAAGTGAGGAGCTTATAAAAATGCAGTGTTCAGACTTACACACTAAGCTCAAAAGAGAAGTTAACAAATATACTTTATCTTGGAAAGATATCCTCATGATGGACCAGAGCTGGGCTGCATTGTAGCACACCCACCAAAACACAAAGTGCCTTTGTCACAGTGTTGTGTTTCCTGCTTACACAACTCCAAAATATAGATTTCTGGGTGGAGGTTCCAGGCGATGTTTCCATCTTTGTTTTTCTTTACATTTTTGATGCAACCCTCAATTTGATCCGTATCTTTCTGTACAAACTACCTTTATTAGAAATATTTATTTAACACAGTGTTAGGGAAAATGAAAATGAAATCATCATGAGCTGGGTGGGCAGTTAAAATATTCGCATTTTGGGGGGCGGCCTCTAAACAACAGAAATTTATTTCTCAGGCACTGGTTATTCTGTGGAATCTGTCACATGGCTCAAAATATCAAATAGTATTATTTGCATCCTACACAGCAACCACGGATAGTGCCTCCTATAACAAAACTGTCTTAACAGGCCATTTATAATTGGAGAGAAACCACTTAAATTGGTACCAAAGGATCAGAGGGGGTGACTACATTTTGTGCATAAAAGCTCTCTATAGGGCTTTGTATTTACATTTAATAGAGAGCAGCCTACTAAAGTATGATGGCATTTATTTACCATGTCAGAAAAAATTCTACAAAAGCGTCAAAACTGAGAGATGACAATGCAACCCTACGGAGCAAAAGGCCACTTTGTGTTCAACAGTACAGCATAGAGTGGCATTCAATAAGCGTGCTGGGGAGTATGACCAGACTAAGATAAGCGGTATCACCAAGACTTCCTGGAATAATTCTAGGAAAAACTTATTTAAAAACAAAAGAATTTAATGATAGCTCATCAGGCTGACTGATCATTAAAAGAATCTAGAAGTAGTATTTTAGTTACAAAGTATACTCTTGAAATAATAATTCCTAAAATTAAGAATGTCACGCTTATCCAATTATGCCACAAGCCATTTATTCACCCTTCTTACCAAGTTCAAGTTTCTCTGCCCTGATTTTTCGCTTCAAGATTTAAAAGAATATGTGTTCAAAGAAATGGCCTGACATCTGTCACGTCATTTGTCAGTGGCTATCAGCTAACATGTTCCTATTCCCTGGGAACCGCTCTTCGAATCATTGGCCTGTCCAAAATAGAAATAATGGTGATGGTATAACTGCTTGTACCTTATCCACCAAATGACCCATCTGCCATCAAATGACACAGCCATCTATAAAAATAGCTGAAGATATTGGGCATCATCAGATTTATAATAATATGGATGTTAACATTTTATGTTTAATGAGAAAATGGATCCAAACTAAATAATAACAGTTTAAAAGCTAGGAAATATATCCATACGATGTGCATCTTAATAATGAGCACTCAACATAACATGCCTGCAAAATTTTTTGACTGTGGTAGAGAAATATTCAAAACTAGAACTATTCAAAGAAATAGGCAAGTATTCAAGATATTAGATACTCTTATTATTAATAATAAAAATGTACTCCTGGTTCTTGCCCTAAGGAAGGAAGTGAAAGGTCACCTTCTACAAATCAAGAGCATTTGATCTCCTTTTCCACTCAATGTTAAACTCTTTTTGCTGTGTGCCCCAGGACCATAATGGCTATGAAGAATTATTGTTGGTTGGGTAAGTTATTAAAAGACCGTGATTCATTAATTACAAGAATCACATATGAAACAATTCTGATGAAGCTTTTTAAGTAAATCAAACTGAAAATGTGTTCTGCTATTTTATAAAAAATAGTCACAATGCCTTAAATAGTAATTGTTCATAGAGTACTTTGAAAGATAAAATATTTGCTTTATAGTCAGTATTATTGACAATGTAGCAAGTAGCTTCTTTAAATTAGTAAAGATAATAGAATATTAAGTGATTTGTAAATTACAAGAGAAAACAGAAAAGTTAAAGTGAGCATAGGCTGAAAACCTTATCTCAAGAGATTAATTTTAAAATATCTTAAAATGGCAGTTACACTAAGCCACTTACTTTTAACTTTAAATGTTAATTTATCTTGGAAATTTAATTCAAGTTTCCTCCTGGTTAAAAATAAAATCATTCTACAGAAAAGCTAAGCTTACAAAGCAGATATATTAGAAGCCAATTATTCAAATTACAAATGTATTATTACTTTAAAAAATGATTCTTAATACAATTGCTTTAAATCAATAAGTTTTCAAGTTGTAAATCTCCTGAGATCTTCTGACACTGCCACTTATCAAAAGCATATTAATCATATGGCCATGTGGCATGAATCATGATGAACCTTAGCCTTTGGGAGTCCAACAGGCTGGAGTTGAAAGCACAGCTCTGCTCTGCTTGGCCATGTAATCTCAAGCTGTATTTAACATGGTGGAACCTCAGTCTCCTTGTCTATAAAATGGGAATAATAACTATCTCTCCTGAAGATTATGAGGATAACCTATGACAATTATGGTATATGGTTAATAAGTGGTGACTGCTTTGTTAATAATAAATCACAGACAATACCATAATTTAAACTCTTCAAGGCACATCAATTAGTAGTTTGGGATCCCTAACTCGTTATTCTTCTAAATCAAAAGAGGACATAAGATGCTCTTCAGAGCCTTTCCTCAGAAAAGACTATTGATCAGGAAGAGGTTTTTCCGTGTGTTTGGTTGTTATTTTTCTTTTTGTTTGTTTATTTTTGTTTTTAAGTACTGGAGAGTTAGAATACATTTGAACAATAAGTCTGAGTTAAAACTATGTATTTGAGGGCCATGTGAAAGAGGGGCCAAGTAAATTGCATCTTTCTTATTTTAATTAAAAATCTAAATTGTAGGGGCCCTTGGGTGGCTCAGTCAGTTGAGCACAGGACTCTTGGTTTCACCTCAGGTCATGATCTCCAGGGTCCTGAAGTTGAGTTCCTCCTTCAAGTTCTAAGCTGAGGGGAAAGCGGGGACTGGAAGTCTGCTTGACTTTTTCTCTCCTTCCCTTTGCCCCTCCCCCAACTTGTGTGCTCACATGCACTCTCTCTCTCTCTATAAAATAAATAAATCATTTTTTAAAAATCCAAATTGATAAAACAACATCAAAATCTTGTTTCTGTTTCTTATGCCAGGAACATGTATCTGCTACAGAGACCCTTGGTGAGTGAAAATGACAGTCTGTTTAACTTTAAACTCTATATTCTTATAATTAAAGCAAAGTTATTTTTTTTAATGGGGCTATGAAGGATTAAATGAAAGAAAACAAAGGAGAGTATCTAATGAATTGATAAGTATCATATAAATATTGGTCCCTGCCTTAAGGAAGGAAGTGAAGAGGTCCTCTTCTATAGACCAAGATCTTAAAGGTAAACGGTTTCCAATTAACCTAGGAATTTATATATGTAAGAACCAAAAAAGTGAGACCTACTCATCGTGATGAGCACTGAGTCATGTATACAACTGTTGAATCACTATCTTGCACACATGAAATTAAATAACATTGTAAATTAACTGTACTGGAATTAAAAAAATAATTTTTTAAAAAATTAAAAAATAAAATAAAGCACCTCCCCAAGAAAACATAAAGAACAAAAATTTCTTCTTAAAAACATTTGTTTTAATTAAATTAAAAATAATAAAAGTGATCCGATTGTCTCTAATTCATTATGTGGTACACTCCTTTAGAACCTGGACTTGCACCGTGGTCTACAACTTTCGGTGTTCAAATCATAAAGCAAAAGTAGTTTCTGTCAGCAGAATAAAACCCAAATTATTTCTCAAACATCACTAAAATAAACATATCAATTAAGCAAGAGTTTTAAATTCTGTTTGGCCTAAACAAAAATATGCATCAATATTGAGAAATCGATTCCCCTTTTATCATAAAAGTATTTACCTAAAGCAAAGTTCCATTTCATACCTGAGGTATGAAGCATTGATACATTTAATCAAAATGTTTTTGAGGTATTATTTTTTTTAGTTTTATGATCTTCCCCGTCTGTGTTTTATACCCACATTTTTGGAACATTAAGTAAGAAGCAGTAGCAAAAGATGTAAGACAGGAAAAGCCTATGCCATAAAGAGCTGTTATACCACACAAAAGATTCTGAAATTTGGGACTTAGGTGATGGGAATCCACTAAATAGTTTTAAGCCAAGGAGAGAAATAGCTATATCTAATTTTAGGCAGGTCACTCAGGTGGCAATGCACGGTAGTTTTTAGGTCATTCATCACATATGATTCAAAGTTTGGACTAAATGGTATAATTTGGGCCATACTGTTTACTTTCTATTTTTATATTGTTATCTCCTTTCATAAGGTGAAGCCAGATGAGTTCTTTAAAAATATGAATTAATTCTAAGAAAAATCCAAGTTTAACAATTCTTCCACTGTTTGCTGACTAATTGGAGTGATAAAATTAATTCTGAGTAGGTGAGACCAACAGAGAGATACATGTTTTAGGTGTCATTAATTTATCTATTAATAACATTATCAACCCTAATCTCAGTTTGAAGACAAAGAGTAACCAAATCAACAGCTTATTTGGCTTAATTTAAGCAGGAAAGACATCTTTCACCACAGATTCTTGTTTAAACTCTGAGTCGTGGATAATTTATCTCTAACAGAATAATATAAAACTAACCTATCACTTTTTTTTTTTTTTTTTGAGAACTATAAGCCATGTGAAGCAACAGGCAAACAGTGTGGGCCTTCCTCACTGTTGCTCCAACAGCCTCCTGGGCTGCCTAGCACACAGGAAAGGTGGAATGAATAAAAATCAGAAAGAATTGTCAAATGAGATAATGAATGTGAAATCCAACCACAGACTGTGAAGTAGGATACAAGGGTTAGTTATTGCTGTTGTTTTTGTTTTGTCTATTCTATAAACAATCTCTAATTTCTCTTAAATACCCAATTTTTAGGATACTCTAAAAAGAAAATGTTTTTCTTCAACAAAATAAAAGCAACTATCCCTCAAGATCCATTTAAGTATTTTGATGGAAATGCTTAGGGAATGAACAAGGGTCTCCAAACTTTAGCCTGTTGATAATCTCAAACATCTTTCTTGTTAAAAACACAAAACGCACTTGCCAAAATCAATCAATAGCTTCCTTTTCTAGTACAGAATTTAAGACTTTAATTTGTACAAGGAAGCTGAATTTAACATTGGATGTCCTTTGTGAAGCCTGAAGAATGCACCATCTTTACTTAATAATTTGCCACTTACTCCTTAAATGAAAGGATACCTGGTGTCCTATATATGTGTGATTATTTTTCTCTCGTTTCTCCCCTTTCTACTACACATAACTGCTATAAATTTGAGTCTAGAACTAGAGCTTATGATTTAATGTATGCTCTCCTTTGTAATAGTTTCTGTCTAAATACCTCAACAGACATCACCAGTGGCCCCAATAAACCATGCCTGTCTTCTTACTTAGTCTCATCAGAAGGCTTATTGTCTCCAAGGTTGGATTTGGACTAGTCTAGGCAAATGCCTTAATCTCTCCCTCCTTCCACTCCTCTTGTTTTACTTCTGATCAGAATAAGTTTTTTAAGACAAATGCTCTCCACCCTTTCCTCCCCACACCAAAAAAAAAAAAAAAAAAACCATAAGGGATGCACTACAAGTGGTATTTTGAGCTGCTCTGATGCTGAAGTTTCACTGCATATGCAAAACTGAGAGAGTGTTTTCCCTTGGAAATCACAGTGATCATTTGATATAAGACTGATGCAGCAACCTTTGAGAATTTACAGCTATTGATGAAGGATAATAACATTTCAGTTTCTTAAGAGTTCTTTCTTCCAATGCCTCAAGGCCTATGCCTATGCTGTACCATTAGCTTGGACTTTCTTACCCGAGTTTTCTTCCCTCTTTGCCTAATGAGCTCCTACTCGCCCAGCATATCACAGTTTAAAGGACACTTCTCTATGGAAGCTTTGCTGCACCCCCTCCCCGCAATGAGATCAGAATCTCCTATCACGTAAGTTTATATCATCCTAAGTTCTTCATCTTGGACACCGAAGATGTTTTTTTTTTTTTTAAAGATTTTATTTATTTATTTGACAGAGAGAGATCACAAGTAGGCAAAGAGGCAGGCAGAGAGAGAGGAGGAAGCAGGCTCCCAGAGAGCCTGATGCGGGGCTCGATCCCAGGACCCTGAGATCATGACCTGACCCAAAGGCAGTGGCTTAACCCACTGAGCCACCCAGGCGCCTCCCCTAAGATGGTTTTTAAGCTGCTATGTATTTTGAATTTTTTTTTTTTTTAATAATGACTGTCTCCCACAATGGGTAAACGCCCATAAGATCCAAGACTATCGTTTGTTCTCCATCATATCCCCAGCACCTAGGAGAGAGCCCACCACAGAGTACACTATAGTCAGTCATTGCTTTCTCTCCACTCATTTCTTAGCCACAAACAGAATTCTAGCTCCTGCAGCACCTAACACACCTCCTTCCACTCAACATAGGAAAACCTGCAGGATGAGGCAAGAGATTGTTGATTAATATAATATTTGGTACTTTAAAACCAAGTGAAAGATATTTTTTTTTAAAGATTTTACTTATTTATTTGTCAGAGAGAGAAAGAGAGAGCGAGCACAGGCAGACAGAGTGGCAGGCAGAGACAGAGAGAGAAGCAGGCTCAAGGAGCCAGATGTGGGACTCCATCCCAGGACGCTGGGATCATGACCTGAGCGGAAGGCAGACGCTTAACCAACTGAGCCACCCAGGCTTCCCCCAAGTGAAAGATATTTTTATTTTTAAAAACACAGAAGGTAATAATTTAGAAGTTTCAATATGCAAAAAAAATCTTCAGAAATAATTTCATGAATTTCACTTTATGAAATATTTCTATCAATTTGGTGTTCATTTTACTCACATCCACTCACATCCATTTTACTCAGACTTATATATTTTTAAGTCTTTCCCTTACCGGAAGACCATATAAAAAGAATTCCAAAAATAATCACATAGCTCACCTTTCAGTAAACAAAAGCAACTGAAGATCTGAAGATCTTGAAAAAACAGCAATGCAGGATAAAATGAAAAACTCTGAACTTGCAACTGTTATGAAAAGTAACATGGAAAATTTTAACCAAAAGCTACCTAAGCAATGGTCTATCTCCAGTAAAAAACAAAACAAAACAAAAAAAAACTAACCAGTGATCTAGTAATGGAAGGAATCAACCAGTCAATATAGAATACCCTAATGTATAAATGTGCCATAAATACTATCCAAAGAGGTAGAAGATGAACTGGTAAACCACAAGCACCAGCCATACAATCAAACTGAAGAACACAAAGCCAAAAAAAACTAGAAAAATATTCTTACATCCTATTGTTATCTCTGTGAATACATTACAAATTCCTGAGGAAATGTGACTGCTGTATAATTGAAAAGATACTTCAAAGAGTTCCTATAAATATATATGAATTCACATTATCTTAGAAGAAGTATTAAGATAAAATTAGAGTCTGAAATTCAGTGTTCTCCTGATAATTGGGAAATTATTTTTAGCCCCTAAGAAATAGCGTGGCATTTTGTCATAATCTCACTGCTGTTGCTGCTTCTGCTTCTACCTCTTCTTAACATCATCATCATCATCATTGTACATTAATTTACATTGATTTTGGCATTTAAGTGCAAAGGATTGAGGAACAGAACTCCCTATGTTTTAATGAAGTTACTTTTCAATTTATAATGTTCTAAAAATCATGATCACCAATATGTATAGGCTTATCAACTACTTTGCCTTATCATTTCATTGAGATAGAACCTCACTACTTTTTAAAGAACAATTATATAAAACCAAATAAAAATAATGCAGGTTACTGGATTATTTGGTACCCACATATTTTGTACACTTGTGTCCCACATTTAATATCATTCCTACACTTTCCTGAATTAAAAATTAATCAGATAACGTCTTTCTTTAATTTCTACATTCTTCCCCCAACATGATAGTGAATGTATATTTAATCTTTCACTATGGTTTTTAATGTCTTCAGTATCAGTCAAGTATGGAAGATATTACGGGGGAAGGGAACTAACAACAGGTAATTGTTATTGCTGTCTTCCAGAAGGGTGTTTACATAATTTTTATTTTAGATGTTAACCAGTACTTGAAGGAATGTTTTCTTCTTGACACTGCTCAGAGCTCACATCGTCTGAATATTATTAATAATATTAATATTATTAATATTATTAAGACTTATTTGCCTAAGATAGGATCTGCAACAGAGGGAAGATGACTAACTATAGCATGTCTCAAGATAAGTTTGCTTTCTACTCTCTGACTGTAGGGTGCAGTCTTCTTGGGGGCACAGATGGATTATAATGAAATGGTCTAATCTCTGTTTCCAAATGTTACCATTCTTATAGTCTACCACATGGTAGATAAAACTACATTTTAAACAAATGAAAACAAGAGCTAGCTGCTGATTAGAAGATTCATTTTCCCATAAGTTACAGCTTGTTTTATTCATTTAAGAAGCAGTATTAAAGTATTATTTCATATGTATTACATCTTTTCCTTTGATGATCCACAAGTATTTCTAGACTATTATTTCCTGATACATTGATCTGTAAAGGATGTTATAAAAGAATGGGCACTAAGGTGTTCTCTTGGAGTAAGGACCCTGAACTGGTTGAGGGTGGGGTGCAGACACAACAAAGAGGGAGGTGGTACCTGAAATAAAAGTATGTATGTAAAGGTACATAACTTAAATATGTGTTTGAAGATTTACTTAATGTCCGGTCCAAACAAAAATTTAAAGAAATCTTTGTCTTGGATGTTTAAACAGTACGTAATTATGTTGCATCATATCAATAAACTTTTCATCAAACGCTTCCTGAATACTTACTTCTTAGGAGGTGTATTTAATAATGGGACTAAAGCAGTGGCTGTCAAGTGGGGGACAATTGTGCTCCCAGGGAACATCTGACAATGTCCGAAAACAGTTTTGGTTGTCACAGCTGGGAGAGAAGTGCTACCGGCATCTAGAGGACAGAGGCTAGGGACGCTGCTGAACATCGTACAATGCACAAATCAGAATTGCCTAGCCCCAAATACCAATACTGATGAGGTAAGAAATTCCACAATAAACACATAAGGATGATTCAGAGTGGCATCGAACTGGAAAAAGAATATCTTTTAGGGAGGTGTCTGTACCAACCCCAGTGAGAAGAAACAGATTCCTAAACTGAAATGGTCGAGGTTAGAATGAAGATAGTCCGCTGGAGAAATTTTAAGCCAAGACCACAGACAAGAGTCAGTGATGGAGTATTTTTGAGAGAAGTAAGGAAAGTGAGAATGCCTTGATTTCTGACTTTGGTGACTTAGGGGTGACTGTCAATACTGTGAGGAAAGGGATGTAGGAGGTGACATGGAACTAAACAGAAAGTTAATTTGATTTTGGAAATGTTGAGCCAAAAGAGATTGAGTACATTTAAACAGAGCCAATTGCTAAGAAGATATGAAGGAATAATAATGGAACAACTCAGCAGAGCTCTAAAGCTGAAGTTAAAAAGCCAGGGACTGATCACCAAATAAGTTGAAGCTTTGCACATTATTATTATTAAAAAGGTAACTGGGGGAAAAAAGAAAAAGAAAAAGAGAGATAATTGTCAGATGTCTTTCTCACAATGCAAGCAAGATGTCTAAAGCTGGGTAGCTTCATTTCCCCTATGATGGTGAGTTCTCCCCTAGGACAAATATGCAATTTGTTGTAGTAATGTGTTGCTCTCCCTCCTCCGATATTATTCTCCACAGAAATCTTCACTTACTCACTCCTGTCCTTTTATATTAGTGTGTGATATAAAGCAAGACTGAAAGAAGAGACATCTTGTTAGAAACCAGAAGCTGTTTTGATGTATTTGCCAAAACTCTATATTATTTGGCTTCTTTCCTGCTTCATAAAAAGTAGTGCCATTTCACTATATTTCTAAATGTAATTTAATATTAGCTATGAATTTTCAGGGCAGGGTTAGTTAATCAAGGTCTTAAATTAAACTGAAATGCATATTACAAATATATGCATTATAAACACATTTATATAACTTATAAATAGCCATGTATATAAATTACTTATCTATAAAACATATAGCATCTCACTGATATTGATTTCAAATACAATCAAGACACTTGAATTGAGTGCATAGGAAGGAAATATGATATCTGTACATTCCATAATCAGTTAACATTTGGCAAATTCATTAATTTTTTACAAGAAAAAAGACAATATTCAGAATTCTAAACCACAAATGGTAATGTTTCCTGAGTCAACCCAGTTATTGTTGTACTTCTATGCTGAGAAACAATTAGAAATTAATTTTTAAATGAAATTGGAAGATGGTTTTAGAAGATAATAAAGGAATATAATTAAGTATAATAGTGAGAAAACAGTTTTCAGATTTGTTCTGAAGAAAAAACACCAGATATTGTTCATAATGCACACATGCGTAGAAAAGTACAAACTCTCAAAGTTCACATTTAGAACC
This sequence comes from Mustela nivalis, assembly GCF_964662115.1. NCBI lineage: Eukaryota > Metazoa > Chordata > Mammalia > Carnivora > Mustelidae > Mustela > Mustela nivalis. The sequence continues at coordinate 70,392,965 of NC_139027.1, read as the reverse complement.
AAGAAAGGAAAAATCAACCAGAGAAACTGGTTGATGCAAGATAATTAATGACAAATAAGCAGCACTTCTTTCTTCCTCCCAAAAAAGTTTGGATGACAATTATTTCAGGTACCCAATACTTTATCCAAAATTGAAGAAAACCTCTTTACAAACTGCCAAATACAATTTATTCGATCGGGTCAGCTTTGCATGAGTTGTTCAGTAGGTAACGAGCAAGAAAATAAAGATTTTGAAGGGTCACACCTGCCTCCAAATACCCTCTTTTAAAAGTCTGGGTGGTACTTTGATATAACTGATAGGCATAATATCAGGCCGGTGCTTGACTGCAATCATTAAAATTGTCCTATGTGAACCTTTGTTCTGATTGATAACAGAGAAAACAAGGTCTGCAGGAAGATAATGCTAGTTGCCTGGGTTGTCAAACCAGTGGGCAAGGGGATCTCAGGGAAGGAGGCAAAGACGGTGTCCATAGTGAAAATCTGTGTCCACAGAAATGCAACTGATTTCCTAAGCATTTAATAACTTGGCCCTGACATCAGAAGCAGAGAATTCTAAAAACTCGCTGGGTAGCATCAGTACCCTTGTAGTGAGTGTGTATAATCCTAGGTGACTTCCTAAAAGAATAACACCCATTTGGACCCTCTGATAAGATTTTTCACATGAGTTTCATGACTTTATAGCCATTTCCAGCAAATGTGTCATGTTGTGAAGTGAAATGAGAGCAAAATAATTAATCTACAATACTTCAGAGAGTGATGAAACAGTCTAAGTTAGCAGCCAATTATCTGTACAGAAAACGTACACTGTGTCTAATCCTCATATTCCTTGAAATGCACACTTCCATGATGCTTACTTAAATAACAGTAACAGCACGTGTATTTACAGCTTCTGGAAAGAGTGACAACAGAAACATTTTATAGATTTCTCTTATAACGTTTTGTATTCTAAAACAGAAACTTAGATAGCAAAATATTACTTTATGTGTTCATATGCTCATTAAATAAGGATTCACCATATGCTGAGAACTGAGGACAGGTTGGATAACATGCACACTGTAAAGCAGAGGAGAAGGAAGGAGGCAGCCTAGTGGGTCCTGATAACCTACTGCTTTGGATTGCTTTGGAGTCAAAAGTGCTAGTTTGGAGCAACACAGAAATACATTTAGTTTTTAAAGAAATAAACAACACTAGCAAAATCAGATCTCCTCTGGACAAAGAGAGGGGCCAAGAAATGCACGCCGTGGTTTAGAAGGCGCTTTGCCTTACGCAGTTGACAATCTGACTGACTAATGGGCACTTCCTTTAAATGAGGCTGGCACAGGAACACTATCCAGGGCTGTGTTTTATCCCCAGGCCCATTTGCCTGCAGCTGAGGTACTATTAACAGTCGAATGTGGCTGTAATGCAGCCACGTGACACCAGAATATTTCTATTTCTAGAAAGATAGCAGAGAGTAGCCCTCCAGTGTAATCATGCCAGTGTACACTTACTGTAGGAGGAAAAGGGATTTTTCATTTTGCTCCAGGAGCTGAACCGCCAACGTTGAAGGGGAAAAAAATAATAATAAGCCTCTGAATTAAAGGGTAAAAAATCTGATGTTAGGAAACACTGGCTCATGTGCTTTCCTACTCCCAAGAACTAAGCAGTTTCAACAAATAATTCTGTTTTGTTTTGCTTTGCTTTCCCAGACGCATGTATCCATTAAAGCATTTCTTTCCTTCAAGTCCCAAAATGAAATACGAGGAACTACTTTAAAATAAGGAAGGGTTTTAGCTTAAATTGCTTGCTTGGGCACCCATTCTATGTGAGGCAACAAAGGGCATTTGGCCAGACTCGGAGAAATCATTAAACAGGCCATACTTTGCCAAGGAGAGAAAACAAGTTGGCTAGATATTCAACACGGCCTTTTAACCCATAAACCTACCTCTAGAAAAGCATTTATCCCTGGAAGTCAGGAATCCCCCAGAAAGGACATCCCCCTCTGAGTCACACAGGAATGTCCCTGGTACCTGCTCAAAGTGATTTAACCATACAGGAGGCCTGCTGGATTTTCAAGAGATGAGTATCCTGCTCTCTCAGACATATTGTTTCGGAATTTCCTCCTTGAGAGCAAAGTCTGTAAATAAATCCCAACTGACTTTTATTTGAAAAGAGCAAGTGTAGTTGGTGTATCCAGGAACTTAAGTGACTGGAGAAATAAATTCTAGCACCCCGTTCCATCTAAACAAAGGGGCCTCTGAAAGACTCATATTTGGGGGCCTGCAGAACCTTGATAAGCATTTTCACGGCAGCCATAGAAGGTTCTAACACAAAGCATAGCTGCTCCATTGCCAGCTTATTAAACCTTAATGGGACTCTTGAAATGGTTTATACCAGAGCTGCAGGTAACTCCCCCCAAAGCACGGCTCCTGGAAACTGCCCCAACTCTGCGGCCACCCTGCAGGTTACCATCCTCCCATGTAGGAAGTTTCCAAAGGCTAGTATCCTCATTCAAGTCAAAGGTCAGCAAACTAAGGTTATGGATAAACCATCTCTTATTTTTGCATTGCTGGTGAGCAAAGAAGGATTTTGACACTTTTAAATCATTGAAAGGAAAGAAAAAATATGTGAGATGTGAAAGCTATGTAATATTGACATTTCAGTGTCCATAAATAAATGTACATTAGAACACATGCCTGCTCATTTTAATATCGTCTAAAGTGGCTTTTGCATCCAAGTATCCAAAAGCAGAATGGAGCAGTTGTGGGACCTATGGCCCATAAGCCTAAAACATTTACTATCTGGGCCCTTTAAAGAAAAAAAAAAATTGCTGCTCCCTAACTTAAAACATCATCAGTCACTTTCAATCTTTAACAATTTCTGAAATATATTAATAAAAGGCAGGTTCCATGTCAGTCTCTGCAGCCCTGGGTCAGAATTATCACTGCCTCACAGTCAGGCCTGATGTCCCCACTTGAGAAAAGCAATCAAGAGTTCTGGGTGGGCTTACCAAGGATTAAGGCCACAAAAATTATGGCTTTAGAAAGTTCAAGACTGACTTAGATAATGTGTAGCTAAAAAGTAATATGACAGGCGCACCTGGGTGGCTCAGTCAGTGAGGTGTCTGCCTTTGGCTCAGGTCATGATCTTGGGGTTCTGGGATTGAGCCCTATGTTGGGCTCCCTGCTCAGTGGGGAGTCTGCTTCTCCCTCTGCCCCTCCCCCTGCTCATGTGCACATGTGCCCCCTCTCAAATAAATAAATAAATAAACCTTTTTTTTTTTTTAAAGATTTTATTTATTTATTTGACAGAGAGAAATCACAAGTAGATGGAGAGGCAGGCAGAGAGAGAGAGAGAGGGAAGCAGGCTCCCTGCTGAGCAGAGAGCCCGATGCGGGACTCGATCTCAGGACCCCGAGATCATGACCTGAGCCGAAGGCAGCGGCTTAACCCACTGAGCCACCCAGGTGCCCCACCTTTTTTTTTTTTTTTTAATAAATATTTTATTTATTTGAGAGAGAGAGAGAGAGTGAGAGAGAGCATGAGAGGGGAGAAGTCAGAGGGAGAAGCAGACCCCCGCCCATGGAGCTGGGAGCCTGATGTGGGACTTGCTCCCCGAACTCTGGGATCATGACCCGAGCAGAAGGCAGTCACTTAACCAACTGTGCCACCCAGGCACCCATAAATAAATAAAATCTTAAAAAAAAAAAAAAAAGTAATATGACAGATTTTTTCCCCAGGAAACATACCAGAACTTATAGATCAAAACAAATCAAAACAAATATTGTTCTCTTCAAAGAGGACAAAGTGTCAAATTGGTCACAAGGAAGCCACCAGTGCACAAACATATTTAGAGTGTGCCTCTGACACGGCCTGCAGAACCTCTCCTTTGATTGCTTCTTACATAGTCGTGGTGATGCCAAATTTTGATCCATTAAACTTGGCTTTGATTCATATTTTTTATCTTAAGTCATTTAGAACCACAGGCAGTTAATAAAAGAGAAAAGCACATTGCCTGGACTAGAAGGGGACAGACACCTCAATAAATATTTGTAGAGGGAACTGAGATGCTCAATACAAAGCAAGGCTACTGCCACTTACAGGAATAAAAACCAGCTGAAGACAACGCAAAGAGCCACTGTCTCTCTCCTAAGTGTACATACCCTACGTCTTTCTGTTTCTACACTCATTTGGGTCTCAAATAGTTCTGGATTTCTCTGCCTCTGAAAGACTTACTCCTTTCTCTACCCAATTCCTCTCATCCCCAAGCCTGACTCACAGTCCCACATCGAAGTTGTCTCAGCTCCTGCTCATGACTCCAGACTTCGGAGTCTTACCTCTTCTGCATCTCTCTGAGAGATTATATATATATAAAGTATTGCTGCTTCTCCTGATTTTTTTCTCCTTCCTATCCCCAGTGTCTACCCAGTCTCAGGGTGGCTCCCTGTGGAGACGTGAGTGGGACCGCCTCACGCTGGCAGGGCTGCTGGGTGGGGCAGCCTGATGTGCAAGAGAAGATGCCATTCTCCAGTCTGACTTCATTTGTTGCCCTTTAAAAAAAAAAAAAAAAGGCATCCAGGAGGGATGGGATATCTGATCCTGTGGGGGAGGGGAGGCACAAGGGAGGGATGGTGGTGGGAGGGTGTCAGGAAAGAACTGTGCTTGAGCTAAGTCATTCTAAGTCAGCTAAGAATGAGGCATTCCCAGCCATGTTGGGGCAGGCTGATCTCTGGTTTGATAAGTAACATAAATCAAGATCTTCTTACCAAAAGAGTACTGATCAGTGGAAAGAGGAACCTGGTATGGTAAATCCATTCCATTTTCGGAAGAGTCCCTTTAATACACAAGTTCTTCTGGGAAGATTTAGATCTCATGTCTTCCCACGTAAAACTTTATCCTTAGGAAATAATGAAGGAGAGGACAGCAAAACTCGAAAAAAAGAGGAAGGAGGAATGGTTTCTTGGAAATTATTGTTTGGTAGAGCCCCGGCTATGGACATGTAAGAATTTAGATGTGACAAAATATATTAACTACTAGAAGTACTTGCCTGTCCGGTATATGACTAGAAAGGGTATCTGCATTCTGTTTCTGTTTCTCATGCCCTGATTGTCTATCTTCCTACCCTTTGCTATGTACAAGAGGATGTGGTGTCAATTAACATTAGGTCTGAATCTCGTAATTTCTGCTAGACTTTGGATCAACATTATAAAACACACCATTAACACAGATGACCATCTCCTAAATTTGCACTTAGATTAAAAGGAGCAAGAGAGCTTGTATAGGTCAATAAAGATCCACCCCCACTCCTATGAAAGAGATTCAGGGCAAATACGTTTAAAATGGAAGCTCATTAGTTAATATTATCATATTTTCTATATCTCCTCCATCTGATAATAAACAGAAAATCATAAAATAATGAGAAATAGTACATAGTTGTTCAATACTACAACTGTGGGGAAAAAAAGTGTTCACTAATGCAATTAAATTAAATAGAAAGAATATAAAGAATAAAATAAATTTGAACTTGAGCTCTGATACTATTGAATTCCATCTTGTCTTACAAAATGTCTTTGACAAATGCAGGTTCTGAATTTTGTTTTATTCTGTCATTGCTTAATTTACCAAATTCCAGACAGTCTTTTGGGAGATTTGCAGACTGACTTGCTTCAAAAGGCAATCTGACAGAAATAACTGGAAATTTCAATGAGGATGAAGATTACTCTGTAAAGAGTGAGCAAGTCAGTAGCCATAAGGGAATTTCTCACAAAACCACAATGCAGACCGCTTCAGAAATAACTGAACAAATATTAAAATTTTATTGCACTGAAAGACAACTGGAAGAGAAGACATACCCCCACTTACTTGTAAAAAGCTTCACTAGTTTATCCAAGTAATTTCCCTGGAATTCACCCTAAATTTAATCGAATAGAGCAACACCTTTAAATATGTCTTAATTGCCAGCATATGCAAAACACAGAATTACTGCTTTATAAAGGCCATCACTCCAGAAGCTGTAATAGATGATTTTTCTCAGTGGGCAGCATTTCTAGGCAGACCCTGTTATTTATACTCATTGTGACTATATGAAGATGAATGGGATGCTTAGGTTTCATGCCTAGTCGATAGAAAATCATTTTATATACATTATAGATTGATTAGATTTAATTATGGAACTACCATAGTCATAAAGGATTCCAGGCCTTTGTCACCCATCCATCCAACTTTGCTACACAAAGGAAACGTGGGAGAGTACATGAGGGAAGGAAGTGCTTCAGAAATGACTGACTTTATGCAACTACCACAGAAGTTATGCTTGAGGTCTTTGATGTTGAAAGACCAGGGAAAATACATGAGGAGCCAGTTTGGTTATGAGTACACATAAGAACCAATGTTTATCGATTACATGTAAGTTCCTCTCTTAATTCACAGAGCTATCCAGTAAAATATATTTCATTGTCTCTATTTGACAGGCAAGAGAACTAAAGTTCAGCTAAATTATGCATAATTTGCACAAAGTCAATGTGACTTCAAGTTCAAATGTAGGTTTGTCTTATTTCGAAGTTTACATTTTCTTTCCATTCTACCATGACATCTCACAGTAGGAGCCTCACGTGTCAAGCACCAAGAGAAACCTGGTGGTAATTTAATTGAGATCAGAGTAGGTCCTGGGATAGCTAAATATACTGTAACAGAATAAAACTACAAAGTGAAATGATTATAATGGTGATATAAACTGTTGACCTAGGCACAGAAGAGAAGGGTAATTTTTCCTGCAGTGTTGAGGAAAACCTCTCCAAAAGATACCAATTTCAACTGGGTCTTGAAGGATGATGAGGAGTTCGATCTAATCTAATGACAAAATGCGCAATGTGGGCAAAGGATTCCAGGAAACAAAAACCAGGCACTTGACTTACTCAGAGAATCAAATATTCCAATATGGCTCAGAGGTAGTTTTTTCCTTACTCTCCCCCTTTCTTGATTAGCACATCTCAATTCTTAACTTTTTCTAATAAGCCTAATTTTATACCAATGTTAGAATTAATAGAAAAAGGTGATCTTGAAATGACAACTGATCTGGTGATCAAGTTGCCATAGGACTGAAGTGGTAAAGAACTAAAACAAAGATTATGACAAGTTTTCTCTTTGATGCCTTTCTTCAAGGTCCCAATGTCTTTACCACAGAAAAATAATGTTGTTGTTTCTTTAGGGCCAAGGTTTTTCAAGGAGGAAATAATAAAAAAAAAAAAAATTAACACAAATGGAATAGAAATAGTTAAATATCTAGACACTTATTTATACTCTTTTCATGACTTTCATATTCTAAGCAACACTATCTTACAGGAAATTGTGCCTCAGTTTGATACATTACGTTTTCCTTGAACATTTGTTGGGAAATCCCAAGGACATCTTCAGTCAGAAAACCTAAAAATTATATGGAAACCCAGGCTAGTAATCAAGATTCCTGTTAGCCTTTTGCAGTGCCTCTCCAAATTTATGAAGTTCTTTATAGACCAACTTGCTAAATCACCAACTTAAAATATCCACAGAACCTGAAAAAATATTTCACCTGCCACTTCTTCTCCCCAAGAGAGAAATTCTCCTCTCAATAAGCAAGTACCTTTCTATTGAATAGTTTCTCAGACCTAGCTTCTAGAATTTCTGCTGAGTATACCACTTCAATAATTTCTTACGTCATCTATTTACAATCCCTTATTCTACACATGACATTTTGGAAATGAATGTAGGTTAGTTGTCTGTGGATGTATTTCCTGCCTCCTGTAAGATCCTTAAAACTGATTTTTATTATTAAGGGGTGTCTCTGCTGCTAAACCAAGTCATTCAAACTTTCCTTCTGAGATGAACATTTATTTCAGATAACACATGCTCTCCGTGGATAGCCTGCCCACTTTTCAAATGTAATGATCCTGTCTTCTGTAGATATGAAATTTTCAAAAGATATTGGTATAATGGGGGAGAAAATGCCATCCTCTCATTATGTTCAAAATTGATCTGAACCTGAGCTAGCACTTTGGGTAACAGGGTTCCATACTCATGTAGACCCTTTCAGGATATGGCTTATTTATGGATATTAATAGATAAACACATACACATTTATATATATGAAATATTTCATAATTGTATCCTCTCTTCCTTTGCAATAAATTTTCAAAGTAGGAAAGATGTAATATACAGGAAGGTTGAATTTCTACAGCGGCTAGAAATCTGTTGTGTGCTATATACTCTATATATTGGCTCTGTTGATGATGCTGTGAGAGTACATATATTCCATATTTGCATCCAGTCCTCTCCAGCAGATTTATATAGTTCTCATCTACTGAATGAAGTAATGCTAAAGATGGTTTAATATCCTGGTCATTGCCCAATGTTAAAAACAAGCAACAAAAACACTGACTTCTAAATTTATTATTTGAAAAAAATCTTCACTTATCCTGAGGAATTGGTATTTTTCCCCCCCTTGGATAATAGTTTAGTAAGATTGCATGTGTTTCTTCCACTCCTTAGTTTCCACTTAATAGCTCATTATTCTATTATAATTTCAAAAGTAAATCATATTCAGTACATAGTATGAATAATAAGCTCTCATTTTGAAAAAAAAATGAGTTTCTTATTATTTCAAATTGTTCCCTATTTTTAAAAAGATGAAAGAAAAAATGTGGTTAACCTGTACAGCCATATAAAGCAATAAAAAATAGTCTAACTAACTTGCTGATCTACTTTGCTCCAGTCCTTTTGAAATGGCTATGTTTTAAATAAAACCTATTTCCTTAGGCTAATAAACAATCTATAATCCATTAAGCCTTTATGAACAAATCTAAGGCTTCTGAAATTAATGCTTAGGGAAGAAAAAGTCAAGTAATGGATTTCAAAGAAATATGAAGGTAATTAAAGAAGACCAAGGATCAAACTCCCATCACCATAATGATTCCTAGAACAGAGCCTTCCAAACGGCCATTTAGGAAGTTTATATATAACCTAACCCAGAATATGAAATGAGATAGCAAGGAAAAAGTCAAGAAACAACATTATTTTAGAAAGGAGTTGGGATAGAGCCAGGAAGAAAGAAAGAAAGAAAGAAAGAAAGAAAGAAAGAAAGAAAGAAAGAAAGAAAGAAAGAAAGAAAGAAAGAAAGAAAGAGATGGATAGATGCATGGATGAGGAGGGAGAAAGAAATAAAGGGACAGAGGGAGAAAGAAAGGAAAGTAGGTAGGAAGGAAGGAAGGGAAAGAGAGAGAAAGAGAAAGAGAAAGGGAAGGAAGGAAAGGGAAGAAAGGAAGGAAATCAGAGTAGCTATTCTCTGAAAGAGTAAATAGCTTTAATGGATATTTGTAAACTAAAGAGAAATCAGGAAAGTTAATAATATTACCAGAGGAACTGTGGGTTTTAAAGTTTAAAAGCATCATTTAAGCCTGAAAGTTGGGTTAAATAAATGGGTTAGACCCCTGATCCTAGTGATGCCAGAAGTATCTTAGTTACAAGTAATAATTTGAGTTGTATTTATGTTCATATGTCTAAAAAATGCAAAGGTCCTTTTCTCCCATGTATTTGAGTGCAATACAGAAAATCAACAACACAATCCACCTGCTCTGGGTAGGAAAGCCACAGATAAATGCACATGGAGTGAGCAGAGATTGAGAATTGCCATAATCAACTTTGACCTATGTTCCCACTACACAGGTAACACAACTTTGAGCTAGGCATATGGCCATGCAATATATGGAAAGAATTCTCCGGTCAGTCCTGAAGCTACGTGGCAATGTGGCCAAGTTCTCGCCAATAAGAAACAAGCAAAACTGATGGCAATTCCAAGTCATGCCCTTGGAAGGGAACTGGCCTTCTTCTTCCCTTCCAATGAGAATATCTGCCTTGGACCAAACACATGAAGATAATCCCTTATGGTTATTAGAATTGAAAGACAAAATTCTGACAATTCTGCAGAGAAAAGCCACCTCATTCAGATTTTACTGCTCGGAGTTCATATTTTATGGCTCAAACTCTTACATGAGAGGCAAATAAATTTTTATTCTGTTTAAGACATTTTCAATTTATATCCCTCACCTGCAACAGAACCTATACCATAATAATAAGCACACTGTAGCACTTACCATGTGCCAGACAGTTTTTTGGGTGGTTTTAATATACTAACTCATTAAATAATATACTAATGTGAAAAAGGTAACCTATTATTTTTTAAAAAGACTTTATTTATTTGACAGAGAGAGACATAGCAAGAGAAGGAACACAAGCAGGGGGACTGGGAGAGGGAGAAACAGGTTTCCCACTGAACTGGGAGCCTGATGCAGGGCTAGATCCCAGGACCCCGGGATTATGACCTGAGCCAATAGCAGGTGCTTTATGACTGAGCCATCCAGACACCCCAAAAGTAACCTATTATTAAAGGTAGTTACAGTTGCAGAATTCAAGCACAGAGGTCAAGTAAGTGGTAAATCCAGGGTATGAATCCAGGCAGTTTGGCTTTAGAGTATATATGCTTCGTCTCGTGATTTAGCATAATGCTATACACTTACCAAATATTAAATATATGTTTAATTAATTAAAAGGTAATCCATTTGCTTAACACTGTTTAGCTATATTTAGAAATCTCAACGTGGGTGGCTTTGTTAATACAGTTGCTGGTTTTCTTCCTCTACAAGAAGAAAATGATTATTTTATATGCAGCAGTATCCTATAGGACACTCTGCACCCAGCAGCCTTCTATGTAGGCAGTCTGTAGCAACTCTGGAATTACGCTAGCATATCGGCTACTGCCACGTAAGGACCTCATCTAGCAATATTGGATGTCTTCCTTCCATCCTCGCCTATCAAGTGCCAAGGACAAAGTGACTGGTGATAGTGGAAGACTTATAAACATGAATGAGACATCCATTCCCTAAGGAATTCAAAATCCAAACTCCTTGAAGTATAAGATCTTACCAAAGATCCCTTTTGTGGGTTTTTTTTTTCCATTAATACAATAGGACTTTTGAGTATGACAAGTCTCAGAAAACTATGTTTTCAGTGGAATAGAGAAAAGGGAATACTAACAACTACAATGAGATTTTTTTTTCTTTTTAATTTTTCTTTGTCCTCCAAAATACTATCTGGAATTTATGTGACAGAGAACAGACCCCATCTCCTTGAGATTTTCTTCCCCTTCTATTCCCATGTATCAAGAAATGAATCCATAAAGATTTTTTTTTTTTTTGCAGAGATTCAGGTTTTCAGTGTTTCAATAATGAAGAGGCACTTTGTTTTAGATAAATTTAATTAAAGTTTCAGAAATGAACTAAGAGCCATAGGGCTTTCTGTATTCTTGAAACAAAGAAGAATTTAACCAATTAATACATAAGGGGAACAAATGATTATTTGTGGATTCAAGGCACAATTTTGTCAGTCATCTTTATTGACAAGTTATAGATTATAAAATCCGCCATGCTAGAAGTCAAGAATGTCTTGGTTGACAATTAATTACTAAGACCAATTCTATTAAGGTGAATTTGATCCTTCATTTTCCAATTTGGAAAATGCATTGCAGTTTTGATTTGTGTACCAGTATCAAATTTGAACTTTATATAAAATGTGGTATGTTGTAATAAACATTCTCCAAAATTAAAGGTATACTTGGTTTCTACACATGAGCACCAGCAAATGGCTGAATATCTCTCTCTTTATGCCAGCTTGAAAGAGAACACTCTTTATTGAAGCTTACTCTCCTTAAGATGTTTAGAAGTATTCCTACTTTGCATTTTTAATTGCATTTGAAAGGGAGTAGGGAGAAAAAACAGTTCAGAATATTTGTTGCCAATCTGAGAAATAAATTTGTATTTGCTTATTTGCTACAGTCTGCCAGATCATATCTATCCATCCATCTATCCATTGATACAATACATATTCATTTCTTAATATAGTTAGAGTTTTACTGTCTAGAGTCCAAAGGAAAGCTTATGGACTCAGCTTGTCTGGAACACCTGTAGGTCAAAATTCTGGAAGTGCCTTACCATAAATTGTTCTTCCTTGGATCTCACTGGAGTAAGGGCAAGAGTAATAATCAGTCCACGTTTTTCCCTCTAAGCACTATCACCCCAAAACAGACCAATTGTTCACAGCCATCTGCAACATTCATCAGCAGTCTTTATGTTCACTCCACACTTCAATTTTCACAAAGCCATCCATGAATTGCATACATACATTAAAGTATAAAATTTTTGGAAGGAAGACTGTTACTTAGAATGATGAGTTTCTGGAAAAAAAGTTTGCCTATTAGTTTTCTCAATACCAACAGAGCTTGGCTGGTACTGAATTGAAAAAAGAATTGAAATTCACGAACGTTTTATTAATTGCATTTCTAAGGGCCACAGTTCTCTTCTTCAGCTTTCTATTCTTTATACCCAACTTAAGTCATTATCATGCATTAATCATGATTGTCTATCGTATTTATGAACTTCCATAAGTTATCCAGCCCCAAACACTTCTGCATAACTACTCTCTATAAACCTCTCAGGTATACTTTAGTATAAGTAATGAAAGTTTTCAATAAACGGACTATGCCATAAAAATTGGCATTATTGTGACTAAGCCAAAGTTTATTGTAAGACACCTTACCTTGTTTATTATTGTTGATCTCAAAAACCAGAGGTCTGCTCACCGCTAGATTCTTTTTCATATATTTCAGATAAAAAATAATTCTATTTATATTTCAACACTTATTATCCTATGAAATATATCAAGCATATCTAGCATAAACATTAAATGATTCCCTTTAAGTCCTCCCTAGATGTCTTGCATTATAAACAAATTCAAGAATTATAATACAAGAATTCTTTGTCTACATAGCTACAGAAAAAATACCATTTTATAGATTGTAACGGTAATGTAAACATACATAATTTATCCCAATTAGCTGAAAGTCTTGACACACAAGATTGCAGCCATAGATCTATTAAGATGCAACAGAAATATGACATATTGAGAAGGCTGGTTACCTTTATCATGATTATGGAAACTGAAAAATGTGTTCTCCTGTTATCTATTCTGGACAGAATGCTTTTTCTGACCTGGTACACTGAAATAAATTGTCAACCAAACCCTAGAGAGACAAATCCAAAATGTACCCAGAACTCCATACATTAACTGAATTTTTGATAGAATACAATAGGGATCAAGTACAATGTGGCCTATTAAATAAGTTAAAAAGGCTGAAAGGGTTGAAAATTTTCTAGGCTCTCTGGAGATATGAACTAGCTTTGATTAAGTAGTTGAAAATACTCCAAACATCAAGGAAAGCACAGGTAGTAGTAGCAATGAACTAACACTCTCTCTCTCTCTCTCTCTCTCTCTCTCTCTCTATATATATATATATATATTATATACTCGCTATTCAATGAGTCACAAGTCCCCAGGAGCCAACTAAAGCCATTTTCAGCATTGGTGTTCAGAGACTTCTTTCCTCTTTGGAGTTGGGTAAGATAAAAACAAAAATCCCCTCCTTTGTACTTAAACGCCACAGGAAAGCAATTTTACAGAACTACAGAAGCAGATCTTATTAACTAAAGTCTATTTTTTTGTACCTCTCCAAATTGCCCTCCCTTTATTATCAAAGTGTTCTAAAGAATGGGTTCTAAGATACCTTTATGAAATGTGAAGTACTTATCAGTGTTAAATGAACACTAAATACATATTCAATCTTCATTAATATATAAGTACTTCTTGACCCAACTGTATTTAAAATTTAACTCAGTAAAATTAAACTGTATCCACATCATCACCAGACAAAACAAGACTGTTTAAAATATGATTTTGGAGACCAAAAGATTCATTCCTTTGAAAAGATGAAATAAGTGCTACCAACTTTTATTTAAATAATATTTTTTCTGTACAGTTTAACCAAGAAACTAAATTAAGGTATACATGATTAACAAATCTTTAAAAACCCAATGTAAACAGGCTTATGACATACCTAGGGTCCTAAAAATCAAACAGCGACTAAATTTTGTAATCTTATTTTTAATCAGTTCATGTAATTCCAGTGATGATCTAATACTTAGATTTAAAATTAAACAATATAGGGGCAACTGGGTGGCTCAGTTGGTTAAGCATCTGCTTTCTGCTCAGGTCATGATCCCAGGGTCCCAGAATCAAGCCCTGCATCAGACTCTTTGCTCAGCAGGGAGCCTGCTTCTACCACTCCCTCTCCCTCTACCTGCTAGTCCACCTGCTTGTGCTCTCTCTCTCTCTGTCAAATTAATAAATAAAATTCTTTTAAAAAATAAATAAAAATTTTAAAAATTAAACAACATAATAAACACATACCAGAGATAAGAAAAAAATTGTTATGTTCAGGATTCAAGTCACAATCTCAGGTCAATAGATTCATAATGTTTTAAATCTTAAATCATTGACAATGAATATTTGATAATCCATACCCCCAAATCTCCATTGCTACCAAATTAGTTCCTATCAAATGACAAGTGGCTATGCTAATAAGCATGGGCCACAAATTTATGAAAAAGTCTATTTGTGGCTTGCTTCTCAATATTATTACCCAAGTGCATGCTTTGCAAAATCCAAACTGCTTTGTTTCAGGAAACACATGACAGTTTCCCCCAGATTGGAATCCCCAATGTTCTTGTCCTTGGGAGCTGTGAAGAAGAGAGAAACTGTCTACCCAATTTCCTGTCCCTTTTTGCAAGAATGGGCTTTTAGAAATAACCCTTTCCTTTGTCCACGGTCAGATGGACCCTACCTTGATTCTTCTTGGGTAAATTGGTCCCTCCCTGTTGCCTTATGGTTGTGTTCTTTAAAATGAGACAAGAAAAAGCACTGGCCATCTAACACTTGGCGATTATTCAAATCATTGGTACTTTAAAAATCAAACTGAATATCAAAGGAGAAGAAGCCTCTAGTCTTCTGTCTTACAAGATAATCAAATTAATCACTGAATAACTAGATTAATCTTTTGGGATTTTAAAGTACTGAAAGTGGGACACCCTACAAAAATTACTTGCTATAAAATAAGAGTCAAACATCACTGAATTCATTGTCTGCTCCTTAAGTCATTATGCTTTTGGGCTTTTACTAATAAAATAGATGACGTCTAACTTATTACAGGAATACTCGCCTTGGTTAATTCAGAACAGTAGCACTAGTGACTGCTAAGAAAGAAACTATCTCTTTAAAAGCCAGCCTGAAGCTGTGCTCAGGTGTGCACACTGAGCCTTTTGTCTTTAGGCTTGGCAAACACCAGCTCAAAAATAATTTTGTCATTCAGAAGAGAAGATATTTTATGGATAAAAGATTATGAATTTCACAGCTGACTTGAGATCTACTCAAGCCAACAACATTGGTTTCTACTTTGCAAGTAGGATTTGTTCTCTCAGTGCAGATTTCTCAGTAAGTACTTTTCCCTTTCAAAGGCCAAGTCAGATTTCAAAGCAACATTTACATTTTTTTAATACAAATCAAGCCACTGATTACATTAGCTCAGATTCAAAACCGATGCACTCTTTGTGTCTGTCTCCTCCTCCTACATTTCTGTTAAAATGGAAAGAGTTTTGGTTTCCAACTTTTAATATTGACATTTTTTTTGGTGTAATCAAAATGCAGAACATTGACTTAGATGCAGAACAAAACTGAAGAAGGGATTAAGGACCACAGTGGCTTTTTGCTGTTATAAGCATCTATATGTTATGTGCATATGGTATGTCTTTTTAACAACTAGGTCTATCTCTTTTTGAATAACACATAATACTGATACCATGTACTAGACAACATACCCATGAAAACAACTGAGGTACTGTGTAACGTACTGTTTACTTTCTTCCTTTTATTTGGTTTCTGCTTTTATCATTATATGTTTTGAAAGCTTCAGGATATGTCAGATTAGGCAAAGATCAAGAAGAAGATTAACTTTTTGTCTGGGGGAGTCCTGTAATTGTGAACACCTCTAAAGCCTAAAAGGCAATTTAATTAGTGCTAAGTGGGGAGAGTCTATTGAACAACAGGCTCTAATTGGCATTACTCCTGGTCATCTGAGTAGAACATAGAAAGGTTGCAAATGAAATGGCAATAGATTTAATTGCTCATTCTGAATATTCATAACAGTCCAAGACCTTGCCTCAAACCAAGTTTAGACAATTTCTAAACAATTTCATTTTTCATTATAATTGGTGATCAGGCCCAGCATACTGAAACCACGTCTATGTAAAAACACCACCAAATGACTATTTCCATTATTCCTGTTTACTCTCAAGAGCTTTCGTGATGAGTTTATTTAAACCATGATCCACTGAAATCACTAATGACTCTCCAACCTTCCCCTTTTTCTTTCTCTGGATTTATACATGTATTTCTAGAAACTGTGCATGTACCTTAAGAAATAATAATAATATAAAAAAATAAAAATAAAGGGGGCATGATAAGCTCCAGGTAATCAGTGATGAAACTTTGCTTCAGAAATTATCTCAAATGGAATTATGTCATTTGTGGAGTCTTGTGCACACAGTATCTAAGTTGGCATTCAGATTTAGGGAGAGGCAGTATACACAGTGCTAAGGAACACAGAAGACATAAGTCAGACAGATTTTAGTTAATGACCTGAGCCACCAGTGTGGCCTTGGGCAAGTTTTAAAATTTCTTCTGGCTTCATAATCCTCACCTGTGAAATGGAGCTAGTTTGCTAATCTCTTACAGCTTTGGTAAGGATTCCATAAGATATGTTTGTAAAGCACTTAATGAAGTGTTGGACGTGTAAGAGCTGCTCTAAATGTTAGTGATAATTTTAGGACTTAATATCAAAGGATCTCTCTTTAAAGACAATCACTGAATGAAAAGAGAAGTATTTTCTCAATACTTTAATTGCCTAGAGTTGGACATTCAATCCAGGGTCCTTTCCCACCTACACATTTCTTTTTTTTTTCTTTTTTTTAAGATTTTATTTATTTATTTGACAGACAGAGATCACAAGTAGGGAGAGAGGCAAGCCGAGAGAGAGGGAAGCAGGCTCCCTGCTGAGCAGAGAGCCCGATGTGGGACTTGATCCCAGGACCCTGAGATCATGAGCTGAGCCGAAGGCAGCGGCTTAATCCACTGAGCCACCCAGGCGCCCCACCACCTACACATTTCTTATTTGATTTTTTTTTTTTTTAAGAAGAAGGTTAAGTATAATTTGTCTACATTAACCTTAGCTATTACTTAGAACTCAATTTAGAACATTTGTAAAACAAGATATTCTTACAAGTCCAAACTGGAAAATCCTCAAACATCGATGTCTTTGAAATTGTACTGTACATACTGCTTTTTATTGGGCCACACAGTTTCATCTCTAAAGTTATGGGAAATCAGGAGTTTCAGCTTCCAGCATCACCTCTGTCACAAATTGTGAGGACCCCGCTCCCCTTCATCTATAATATGAGAGTTTGCATCTTAGGTCCCTTTGGTGTGTCCAGAAGTTGTTTTAGAATGTAACCCCAATGTAATTTATGAAGAAAAAAAAATCTCTCATCTTCTATGTGGTAAATCCCCAACTGTGACAGATTCATTTTCACATATACAAAATGCTGGCTCAGCTCCTCTGGCAGACCCCCATGGTGGACACTCTAGTTACACACAAAATCAGGTCAAACTGCTAGCCAGGAAATGTGAAGAAGGGACACGCTCCCAGCCTGCATTGTCTAGTCTAATTTTCCTGTTCCCTTAGATGCCATTATTGGAGCCTTGCCAGATGCCTCTCTGGAAACAGTTATTAATTGCACTTGTTCAAATTAGCCCTTCCTCCAAAGTCCTTTCCAAGATCACACACTTTAAAGTGCTGTCCTGAGATCTTAGGGAGATAACTTAAAAACTACCCAATCTTTCCCCTTCCAAACAGGTTTCTGCAGATAGACTCATGGGCAAAATAAACCTCATGACATTTCTGGTTCTTAGAATGGATTTGGGGGGGGGGGTGCAGGCACGGTTCAGGGCCTGAGGGATGCATCTAAAGTAAATAAAGCTTGTCATGTTGTCAGTTCTGGATGATAAATATGCACTAATAGAAGGAAAAATCCAAAACCACTTGCCTTTGCAATACAGCATTTTGTGAGCTTTAGCACAATACTAAACATATAGCAGTAACTTAGTAATATTCATGCTTGCTGAATGATAATTTGGCAAAGGGATCTTTACTTAAGCTAACAATTACCTTACATTACAGTCCCTTTTAAATTTGCTCCCTCTGTCACTAGGATTTGGATGTGTTTGTCCTGTAGAATATAACCTTGTCTGCAGCTTCTCTAGGGCGGGGGAGGGGAGGAGGGCATTGGGGAAAGAGAAAAAAGATTTGAAGCCTGTGTGTACACTTCTGAGCTGTCTTTGGCCCCCATTCATGCAAAGTTCCTAACCTTCAAGATTGGTTACAGTTACAAATAGATTCAGGACTGAGATCTGTAAGTGCATTTTATTCCTTGGTTCAGTAGGATAAAGAATCAACAGGCTTAAATTCTGATCAGCTAGCTATGTACTAGGACAAGATATTTAACCGCTCTGTTTCCACATCTATAAAAAGGAGAAAATGTTAGTATTCAGCTAGTAGCTACTGTGTGGCTTAAATGAGATGACATATAAGCTCAGAGGTATCACAAGGCTTGAATTAACATATATAACATACGGAGAAGAGTAGCAAAAAGATAGTAGGTGTTCAATGAAAAGTTGCAGTTATTACAATTTTTATTATTATTGTTACACAGGAGAAATCTTCATATTAAAATGGGCTGTTTTTTGAAAGTCACCTTGAAGCACAGAACTTCATATTCATGAAAATAATACTGCTTTACCAAATATCAGCTCCTACATACCATAACCTCTTTGGCTACAGTTCCTTTTGATATGTTCTTTTCACAGAGCAGTGACAAGTCATCTTTTATTTAGTGCAGCCTGGGATAAAGGGAAGATTTACTAAATAAACTGCTCTCATTTCGTTCCCACATCCATGACCCTGTGTTTTAGGCAGAAGCAACTAATGGAAGTAGAAACATAGAAGAGAGGAATATAGGAGAGAGAAAAATAATCTCTCCCTTAGTTTTATTTATAAATATTTATCAGATTTAACTATAATGATAATGACACATTTTTCTTATCCTTATAAACTATGCATAACATGTCCTCTGATGTATCAGGAAATAAATGAAAAGCCCGTATCTAGTCATCATGCTCTTAAATTCGATGGAGAAATGTATTTTTCACTCTCACTGAAGCCTTTTGCTTCAAACGGAAGAAGACATTCTGGTTTGTCTTTAGATTATTACTACTGAATGTTCCAAAAATAGCTTAAGATTTAAACCTTAACTTCCAGTCTTAGATATAGCTCTGGGTATGAATGTTTACTTTAGCAAAACATGAAACTAAGTCTTACTCAGTTGCTTTCAAGTATTAAAATCTTGAAAGAAAGTATCAACCAAATAAAATGAATAAGCAAATTGATTTACTTATCCTACGGGATTAGGATTCAACCTCTTTTAACTTCGATCAAGCAAGTTAAAAGCTGTTGTTGTTGTTTTTTTCTTGTTAGTATTTTGGTTATTTTGGGAGGAGTGTTATTACATGGTTTGTTGTTGTTGCTTTGTTTCTCATAAGATCTAGTTTCTTTCTCTTCAAAGTGTGGTCGCAGGACCACTGGCATGAATGTCAACTGGGAGCTTGGAGAAATGCAGAATCTCAGGCTGCAATCCAAATCTACAGAAAAAAATCCTGTATTTTAACAAGATGTCCTTGTTAAAAGTCTGAGGGCAAACAAATCAGCCAATGTCATTGGTGAGGGTTATTTTTTTCCTGTTTTCACCCACAATCTAGCTAACTCAAACTAGGAACTAATGGTTGCTTTTCTGCAACTGCTTACCCACGTGGGGAATGATGGATAAGGTGCTATCTACCTTCCAAGCCATCCGAGTCATGGCTCATCAAGTCTCTTCCATGATATTTTTCTTACCAGCTATTATAGTTATTTTCAAGATCTCCATATCTCTGTAGGTAGTATAAAAACTCCTTGTATGCAGAAAACTGCCTAATTCTTTCAGCTTTAAGCAGAATAATTATTTAATAAATATTTATTACTTAATCAAAACGCTAGATTAGATTTCAAGGTCAGCCCACAAGTATTTACTCAACACTACATAAAGCTACAATAGAGTTCTGATGCTTCAGGCTCCATCCTGGGGTCTAAGGAGCAGAGGGGAAATGCAATGCATGAGGAAGAAGAGTATTTTACTCCTGACAGTGCTGGAACAGACCAAGGCTAGCTTCAAGCCCAGAAATCAGCTTGTGGATTATTTTGACCAAGACTGATTATTGCCCCCCTTCTTTCTGTTTCTTGGATAACGTTACTGGCCATTTAAAATGGTTCCCCATACAAGAGGGAGCGAACATTTCTATGTTGACATATTCATAGAAAACTAAAATTACAACATTGTAAAGGGAAAAAAAAAAAACCCTGCCTCTCAATATATTTCATTCAGAACCAGGCTTTGAAAGAAGCAATGATCCTTTGTGCCCAAGGCTGCTCAATTTTAGCACTGCATCTTGTACTCTCTGAAACGATATTTTGTTTCTATTTGGACCCCAGGCTGCTAAATAGAGTCTTCCTCAGGCAAATGTACAAGAATACAGCATATTTGTCCTCAAATGTCTCTCCTTAAAGAATGATCTATCAATTTGAATATTAATTGTCATTACATCAAAAATTATGTCTGTAACAAATATAACTTGTGTAATACTTTTGGAATTATAAGAGAACATAATCAAATTTAATTTATAAATTACATATGGATGTCATGGTGCTGTTTTTTAACATATATATTTGTATAGTATTTTTATGCATAGCTATGTGTTTATATAATTGATATAAAGTAAGAGAGAGGAGAAAGGAGAATTTGTAAAGAAGATACTAACAGATGAGAGAGAAGAATCATTACATCTTACTTTATAAGGCAGTATTTATAATTATCATTTGATGGAATGATGGGTAATACCTTTTACATTATTAAGTTTCTTAATATTTTTCACATTAAAAAGGTAGAAGAAACGAAATGCACTATCCTCTAATTTGTACAACATAAATTCTGTTTTTTCCTAGATAGTGGCAAAGGCTGTATAAACTATTAAGACCTTTAGATAAATATGTACACCAAAAATAAACATAAAAAATATTTTCTATTTTATGGGAGAAATAAGCTTAGAAGAGTAATGCCATCTACTCCTCTAGTAAATAGGACATTATATAAAACATGCTTACAAAAGGATCATGATTATCAAAGGTTATTTCATCTATTCTTGAAAACAAAACTCATTGCAAAGATCACTTAATCAAATCACAATGGAGTGTACCACAACACTCAATTTAACAAATTATCTCAAACACAAAACAAAACAAAACAAAACAAAAATGGCCATCAAAGAAGATCAAATGCTCCCAGATATCAACTTACCAAAAGGTAATTTGGGAGAGTTTCTGTTCACAGACTAAGAATGTGAATCTGAATATTTATAGAGATGCATGTGGCAGATAAGACCTATTTATGGTACATAAGTTGTCGTGTCCAAAGAGCTCTTAAACCCCCTTCAAGAGCAAGAATGAAAAGCCTTACACTGACCATCTTAATCTGGAAGGATCATGCCAGCCCACAGGTACTCCTCCCCTCACAA
Organism: Mustela nivalis; assembly: GCF_964662115.1. Lineage (NCBI taxonomy): Eukaryota > Metazoa > Chordata > Mammalia > Carnivora > Mustelidae > Mustela > Mustela nivalis. The sequence goes on along the minus strand of NC_139027.1, from coordinate 70,371,298 downwards.
CCACACAGAAGGTAGCTAGAATTCATGATATCATTCACAGTGTTGCTTGTGAAGAATTAGAAGTTTAAGATAAAAAAGACATGATAGCTTTAAAAAAATGAATGAATAAAGGGAAAATTTTTCTTAGGGCACACAAGTTACTTTTGAACTTCCAAAATATTTTTTCATTATAAAAAGAACTGTCAAATGAATTACAATTAGAAATTTGGAATGCAAAAATATCCAATTGCTTACATGATATGAATTGCACAGCTTCTTCAATTTACTGAAATAAAGAGTAGTTGCCAAAGGAACATTTGCCTCTATGTTTTGAAATGTAATAACATGTATCTCCAATGTTATAGATTCCCCGAACCCTGAAGCAGTGAAGAACTGTGTTCATATCTGAGCCACAAGATACAAATGGCAACTGTTTTGGAAAAGGAGAGTTATACCATAATAATCAAAAGGAAATGCAGAAAAATCTATAAATAACCACCAAACAGACTCATACTGAAAAGACTGACAATGCCAAGTATAGACAAGATACTATAGGAATGCAAATTTGTAAAGCCACTGTGGGAAATAGATTGACATCATCCACTAACACTCCAGAAATACATACTCTATGGCCCAGCATTCCCCCTTTTCAGTCCGTTTTTTACCAAATAGAAATGTGTGCAAATATGCAAAAAGTAAAATGGACAAGAATGTTCAGAGCAGTCATATTTGCAATAGCCTCAAAATAGAGAAAACACAATGTCCATCAATAAGAAATTAAATATAGCTTTACATATTTAGAAATCAAAATGTTACACAATAATTTAAAAAATGAACTACAGTTATACACAAGAATATGTATGAATCTCACAAACACCAAACTGCATAAAAGAGGAAAAGCAAACTACATGCTGAATGATTCATTTACGTAAATTGTAAATACACAAAAAATTAAAGCCTAGGGAGCAAAGTGAAAAGAGCAGGTACCTTTGGAGATAAGGAGCTAGGAAATGATTGGTCAGGGGTATAAAGGCAGGTTCTGGGGTAAAGACTTGACCCACATGTGTAGTATTTACACAACTGTTTATTTTCTAATGATTCACTTAGCCACACATTTATGTTTGGTCCACTTTTCCATATGTTTGGATATATTTCACATAATAAAAAAATAGAAAGAATAAAATACGTAAGATGAAATAGTAACCAAAATTATAGTTTGTGTAAATACACTGAGGCATAACACATTTTAGTGATTAAAATGGCTCACATGGGGTTGTTACCAAGTAAATTTGTGGGTGTACTTTTCAGAGAACAATTCACACTGTCCTGTGAAAATCATCAACTCAAGGAACTCAACACTTATCTTTATTACTGTGGCATGATGGTCTTTAAATACTGTTCAACCACTGTTTTTTGTGTCTTGAATTACAATAAATGATAAATACATATTTAAAAAGTGGAGGACACATGCATTCTTTAGAAAATAAAACTCCTTTCACTATTATTTGAATTCCAGGGCAGGGAGACTGCTTGGAATATTTAACTTGGCCTTCCACGTACAATGGGGGGAAAACAAAAACAAAAACAAAACAAAACAAAACAAACAAATAAACAAAAAACCCTCAGGAGCATCCTAAATATATAAACACAAATATAAATAATAATAAATACTTTGGCACTTGGAACAGGGGAACTGTATTAAGGAATCAAGTAATAACTGCTTAATTTTGAGAGGCTAGTGTGGTAATTGAAGAACAGGAGTGAGCAGAAGGGAAGGAAAAAAGAACAGGATATAGTTAGTTATCATCTTGGGTTTAATTAATAGATGCTGATGCAATAATTCTTTATTAGTATTACTAATCACTACATAAGTTCACTACTATCTGAGTTTGACCTAATTCATTCATTTTCTTTAAGCATCTTTTTCAAGTAGGCTCCACACCCAGTGTGTGGCTTAACCTCATGACCCTGAGATCAAGAGTCACAAGCTCTACTGACTGAGCCACCCAGATGCCCAACCCAATTCATTCATTAATGCAATTTCATTTCCTTGGCAATTTTTCTCTTGGGCAAGATTGCTAGTAAATTCATCCCTTGTCAGTCCAATCAAACCTCATTCCTCCCTCATTGTACACAGAGGAATGTGGATAGTCACAGATTCAGAATTTTGATTTTTTACCTTGAGGAAAGGGTTGTGTTATTAGAGGTTGAACAAATTATGCAGGGTTGGAGTGCAGTCATAGTATACACGGGGAAAAAAAGGAAAAGAAGATGGTGTAGACACAGCCAATGTGGGCAAGAGAGTGGTAGGTCTGTAAGATGACTGTTCTTTGTTTTTGGTTTTGGAAAATGTTGCAGTTTTTTTAAAAAGGTCACAGAGTTGTGATCTAAATTCTCAATCTAGCTATTTTTGATAGTACTTTTGACAGTGATCTTACATTTTCAGTGCACTTCCCCCCACCCTCCCCGGACAGTTCCGGTTATTTTATTCAGCCTGTAACCACATTTCCCACCATTGGCTCCAGACCTCTACATATGCTAAAACTGAGGTGTGTTTTGGGAATCAGAGATCTCTTCTGAATTTCCTCAGAAGATAATTCATATCCCTGCCCTCCTGAGTCCTGTCACCTCCTCTCATCCAGTCACTAGAAAATGACTATATCAGATTCATTTCTAGGATGAGCCAAAATAAATCTATAGCCATTTCAGCAACCGTGTTCACCACCAACTAAAAACCAAAAAACAAACAAAACAATGGCAAAAATAAACCACCCTGGATTAAAGGGTTTTCAGTTTTGGCAAAGGCAGAGCCTCTCAGACTTCAGTGTGCATAAACACTTGGGAAATTTGTTAGAGCACGCCACGGCTCCCTTGAGAATCACTGACTGCAACAGACTGGGTGTTTGTGCCCTTCTCCTCTCCCCAAATTTGTATGTAAAAAGTCCTAATCCCGGGGCACCTGGGTGGCTCAGTGGGTTAAGCCGCTGCCTTTGGCTCAGGTCATGATCTCAGGGTCCTGGGATTGAGTCCTGCATCGGGCTCTCTGCTCAGCAGGGAGCCTGCTTCCCCCTCTCTCTGCCTGTCTCTCTGCCTACTTGTGATCTCTCTCTGTCAAATAAATAAAATAAAATCTTTTAAAAAAAAATCCTAATCCCATGATGGCATTGATGGTATTAGGTAGGGCCTTTGGGAGATAATTAGGTCGTGAGAGTGGGGACCTCATGGATGGGATTGGTGCTTGTATGAAAGGAACCCTGGAGAGCTCTCTTGCTCTCTTTCCTTCATATGAGGACACAATGAAAATCTAGCAGTCTCTAAACCAGTCTCTAACCCAGACACGAAATTTGCTGGTAACTTGATCTTGGACTTTCCAGCCTCCAGAAATGTGAGAAATAAACTTTTGTTTTTTAAGCCACCCAGGCTATGGGATTTTTATTCAACCTGAACTAAGACACTGCCACAGGCAGAAAATATTAAAACACTGACAGCAGAGAACACTGGTCACATATATAGAAAGATAAACAAAAATCTGAGGTAATATTATATAAGGTAAATGCATGTTACAAATAATAAGTTGAGGAGCAAGTGAGATTTCTACTGGATGAAAGGGGTAGAGAATTTTTTTCTCACAAAGGGAGCTTGACCTGAGCTATAAAAATGTAGTATAAATTCTAGTATATCAAAAATTATTACATTAGTTTTATTAATCAAGGCCATAATGGTGAATAACTATATTGTTTTTTCTGCCCTTCCTTAAGCTCACTCCTACCTCTCAATTCCTACCCTAACCTCTCATTATTATACTATTATGACTTGATTCCTCAATGCTACCAGTATTCCTGGGACAAGTGTTTATTTATACATTTAGGATGCTTATGAGATTTTTGGCAATCAGGATCCACAAAAATAAGAGGAAGGCCAAGCCAAAAGTCCCTTTCAAGCAATCTTCCTGCCCTATAAGATGTGGGTCCTGAGGTCATCTGCTGGATAAACTGCTCTGTGGGGGATAGCACACTTTAGTGCCTTTGGGCATGTGATGATGTGTTCACTGTGAAAAGAGGAAATCCAGGCAGGCATCAAAATGCACAGCAGCAATTGTATACTTAAGCAGACAGAAGGCTCACAGGGATATATGCCACTACTTAGTTGAGGTCATTAACAGCATCTTAGTCCAGGAGTAGCCAGGCCAAGTAAACTAATATACAAGTGATTGGCATCAGACTCTCCCTTTTGTGGAAGAAATCAAGGGTGCTAGGATATTTAATGTCTTCAGGGAAGAGAAAGAGTTTAGAAAGGGTAGATGAAGATATTGAAGAGAAATGTCTCACACTTTTATACTTTTATCTGTTCACACTCTATTCACACTCTACTTTGCAGATAGAATCAGAGCACACGGACGTTGGCAGCTACCATGTGAAGCTCTATTCTAAATGTCTCATGCATGAGCATATAAGCACAGTATATGGCAAATTTTTTACTCTGATAGATATGTAGTTTAATCAATGGAACTACTGACAAAAACAATTTACAGACAATTGTTTGCATATGCATTCTTGAGTATTGGTGAACTCTGAAGAGAAAAAAAATATGCATTTTCATACCAAGATGAAAGTTTGAAAATAGCTACATGGTGGCTGTAGTAAAGTCTTTTTCTAAAGACCTCAAACTTTGATGGGAGAAGCCAGTATTCCTCTCACCTGAATACTAAGCAATGCTAAGAAAAGCTAGTTTCTGCAGACACCTTTCTTGCTTCAAAAAGGTAAGATTCACTTTCATCTGTTTCCCATATGGGGTCTGTATAATTTTGTTTGGCGGGGGGAGGGGAAAGGGTTTTTCCACTTTAAAAGTGGAAAAAAACAAAACAAAAACGCTGAAAAGCTTCTAGAAAATGCATCACCCTACCGTTCCTCTTCCTCCTCAGCTCAAATTAGAAGCAACTCACCAGCACTACAATATTCAGTTTCTTTCTTCTAAATGAATCAAGTTTCTTTTTCTCATTATTCATCACCCATAAAGCCAGAAGAAGTCTAATCCTTCAGAGGAAAAAAAAATCATGCCATACGATTATACCTGCATTAAAATCAATGATGTTCTAAATCTATTTTTTTAAATGCCATTGTGTTCAGATAGAGTGGTTTTGTAGTGCTGAAGTACAAATGAAAACACAGGATAGTTCTGCTATAACTATATGAGAGTTGAAATAAAAGGTTCTGAGGACTGTATATTCTCCACAAGGATCATAAAAAACTAATGCAAAGCATCAGAGGAAACAAATCAGCATTTACAATAATGCCTGAGCCTAGGGAGGCTTGAAGCAATCCCAGAATCCCTCCGAGCCTCATTTTTCTCACATTTAAAATGAGGGTGCTGGACTAGGTGATCTCAAAGTCTTTTCCAACCTAAAAGGCCATAATTTTTTTAAAAAAGATTTTACTTATTTATTTGACAGGGAGGGAGAGACAGAGAAAGAGAGAGAGAGAGAGAGAGTGTCAGTTTTTACACAAGTAGGGGGAAGCAGCAGAGGGAGAAGCAAGCTCCCCACTTAGCAGGGAACCCTATGCAGGGCTGATACCAGGGCCCTGGGATCATGACCGGAGCTGAAGGCAGATGCTTAACAGACTAAGCCACCCAGGCACCCCTAAAATGCCATGATTTTACCACCTTTGGAAACATTTTAAAATTCTGATTAAAAAATAATATATGCTGTGGGGAGAGGAAATATAAGTAATATATTTATAATTGCACCACTCACAGATAATCACTTTGGTGTATAATTCTGTAGGTAATGCTCTGATTCCATAAAAATACATGCACACGTGCACACACACACACAACCACAAAGCCATACCAACTGCAATACAACACAGTGGGATCTCCTTTCTGCTTTATCTCTCTAAAGAATACATGAGCGCTTTTCCTGTTTTAGCATTTAAGTGCTTAACAATTGAGGTTCTGGCAACTCAAACTGCACAGGCAGCAGCTCCATTTTTCTCAGAATCAAGTGAAACTGAACAGGCAATTAAAAGTTACTGAACTGCAAGGTAAAATTACTTCAGTGCTCTGCTGCTGGGTGACTAAAGAGGGGAGACAATGGAAATCATATTTAGAATTAAGATAGAACGACAGAACGTAGCAGTCTGCTCTGGTAAAATGGAATCTATAAACATTAGACATAATCAGCAGCACTTCAATCATGCTCTTTGCTCACAGTTAGAGGGAAGATTACACAAAACAAATGCGCAATTCTCAAATCTGTGGCATTGTGGGTTAACAGAAGGCATTTCCCTCCCAGCCCACATAGTGATCCAAATTCTCTCCTTTACAGCCAGTGCCCAGCTTACAAATGGGCTATATGCCAAGAGTCCATTATAAGTCAGTTGTACCAAGCTCTGTATCAATCTTTCCATAGAATTAATGTTACAAAAGGCACTTTAAATAAATAAATAAATAAATAGTGCTTAGGTTTCCACACTAGCTTACAAAAGCCAGTTTATTAAAATATCCATTATTAAAGGACCGTGGCAAGACTACTATGGAAACTAACCACTGTGGTAATGCTTCTTTGGAACTTATCTTCAGAGCTCAATCTCAGAAGTACAAGAGTAGAGTTCTTCTTCTGAAATTACTGGTAGTTTCCATTCCTAGAGATAAATGGTAGGGTGAAAGGACAAAGTTGAAAAGACTTCAAGAGCTCAATTAGGAAGATCAGAAGACAGAGATCAAGGGAAAATAGTAACATTGCAATGTGGGAAGCAGCAGATGATATGAGGTGGAGGAACTGGTATTATGATTTGGAAAGCATACAGAAAAATATAATAATCAGAATATGGAAGAACAGGGCCTTTCTTTAGGGTCTCCTGAACACCATGATCTTAAGCTCTTCTTATTTTCATTAGAAGGTGGAGAGCTACATAATCAAGGGTGAAAACAGTTTTCCCTACCTAGTAGAGTGTTTGGGGAAGAGGATTTGGTAACATGGAGTGAAGAGAGAAAATGCAGGAGAAATCTGGGAAAGTAGTAAGATGTTTCATTTCCAACTGGAACCTTATGTCTATTTCTTGCCCCTCCACTAAAAACCATCCTCAGAAACTTGGAATTTGGTAATATATAGGAAGTCAAGAAGGTGCAATGGGATTTAAAATGAGAATCTCAAGGATTTAATAGGGCAGCTCAAGCATCAAACAACAATGAAAATGAATTTAATAGGGCAGCTCAAGCATCAAACAACAATGAAAATGAATGATGCGGTCGATAGATAGGCAAGGGGAGATCTTGCCACATTTAAATGGTATAGCCATTTGCCCCAAAATTAACATATTAAATTGAATTAAACATTCTGTCAAGATGCTCTGTGGGTAACATTTTCCCTAATCTAGAGAATAAACACATATAATTTTATAATTCATGTCACATGATAAAATATGAAACCCAATCTAATTGTTATCATTTCATGAGCAAAGGTAAGAGCAAATATCCTTAAGACAATAAGGTAGTAAGTAATATCAATATGTAACAAACACATATTCTCATAGAGATTTAATAAAACATAACAACAAATGCCAACATATCAATTGGGAAGGCTAGAGTAAACTAAAGTGAGTTATTAGAGTCCCACATTCATAGGAATAATTGCAAATAACTTATTCCTGAAATATTATCAAACCTCAATTAATCAATTTCCCCCCAAAATCAATAGGAACTACCACAAAAATAGCAATAACAAAAAATAAAAATGAGGACTTTTTTAAATAGTACAATGGACTTCCATTTCCTGGCACTACAGTTAACCAAATGTTCAGAGAAACTGTTCCATTTAAAAATGGGAGATACTGATATGAGGAAGTGGTGATGCAACATGGGGGCTTAAGTGGGTACAAGAAGAATAAATGAAAGAAGATGGGATTGGGAGGGAGACAAACCATAAGTGACTCTTAATCTCACAAAACAAACTGAGGGTTGCTGGGGGGAGGAGGTTTGGGAGAAGGGGGTGGGATTATGGACATTGGGGAGGGTATGTGCTTTGGTGAGTGCTGTGAAGTGTGTAAACCTGGTGATTCACAGACCTGTACCCCTGGAGATAAAAATATATGTTTATAAAAAATAAAAAATTATAAAAAAAATGGGAGATAAACTATGAAAGTAGGTTAAGAGGCACAGAGGAGATAGGTAGTGAAAAGATCCAACATACATGTAGTCAGTGATCTAGAAGGAGAAAAGAAAGAGACTGGGAGAGAGGCTGGTAATTCCACATAATTGATGAATGATGAAATTCTTTATGTCAGGAAGCTGGGTGGATTCAAAGTTAAAGAGAGAGAGAGAGAAAGAGAGAAAAGAAACCTAATGCTTACCTAAAGAGACACATGGTAGTAAAAGAATAGAAACCACAAAAAGAATGAAGATTTTAAAAACAGAAGGAATAAGCGTAGTCAGAAATAAAAGATAATTAGTTTTACAATGGATTCTCAACACTTAAAATGGAAGCCAGAGTATAACGGGGTTAACATTTTCAAAGTATGAGACAATAGCTGTTCTGCCACAACAGCTATACCCAGTAAATTATTCTTTCAGAATGAGATTAAATTAAAGACATTCTTAAAGAATTAAAAAACAGAAGTCACTACCAAAAGATCCTCACTAGAGTAACTTCTAAAGAATGAACTGGAAGGAAGGATGGAATGAAGGAAGGAAAGTAGGTAGGTGGGAGAGAGGGAGGATAGGAGGGAGGAGTGAGAGAAGGAGGAAGGGAGGGGGGAAGGAAGGAAGAAGAAAGAGAGATGACCCCAGAGAAAGAGCTAAAAGGAAAAAAGAAGGATGACCCCAGAAGAAAGAGCTAAAAGGAAAAAAAAAAAGGAAAGAAAACAGTAAACTTCTCACTAAATCTAAAAAATACTGTATAAAAATGTAAACTGTATCTAATCTATAGGGCTAATAAAACTAAAATCAAAGTCACCAATTGCATATCATTCCAAGGAGATAATGATGGAAATTAAAGCATTCAAAGGTCCTTTAGAGGGGAGGAAGCAAGACCGGCGGAGGAGTAGAAGAGTGAAATAGCATTAGGTCCCAGGAGTTCAGCTAGATAGGTATCAAACCATTCTGAACACCTACAAACTCAACCGGAGATAGAAGAGAAGAAGAGCAGCAATTCTAGTAACAGAAAATCGACCACTTTGGGGAAGGTAGAATGTGCGGAGAAGTGAATCTGAAGTGACTGGAAGATAAACTGTGGGGGGAGGGGCCGGCTCCAGGCAAGTGGTGGAGCAGCAGAGCAGAAAATCGGAACTTTTAGAAGTCGTCTCCACTGAGGCACATTGTTCCAAAGTCTAAGCGGGGGTGGGGGGGTTGGGGGGATGAAAGGGGTGGAGCCCTTGAGGGAAGAGTGTACTCTCAGGACTTGCAGGGTCACAGAAAGAACGGGGGTGTCTGAGTGTAGCAGAGCTGGCAGGTATCAGAGCAGGGAAGCTGGCTACAGAGATGGAGCCAAGGTGAGGGCTCTCAGCTCAGGGTTACCTTAAACATGATCCAAGGCACAGTCAGACCACTGCTCTTTGAGCAGGGACCCCAGAAGTAACAGATCCGGAGTGACCCCCTCCTTCCTCCTCTGGGAGGAACAGCACAGGGGTGTGAGGCAGGAATCTGCTGGGTTTGGAGACTCCAAATGGGGCCGTGCACCTGAGATAGATACAGTGGATCACAAGACGAGTGAGCACAGAGTGCAGCTGCAGAGCAGGGAGCTAGGAGGGATTGACTGCTTTTCTCTGAGGGTGCACAGAGGAGTGGGGCCCTGAGCTCTCAGAAAGGGAGGCCACCATTTTCATTCCCGTTCTGCAAAGCTGTATGGAAAGCATTCAAGGAACAAAAGTTCCCAAGACCGAAACCATGCAGATTACTTAGCCTTGCCCCTGGCAAAGGTGGTGCAATTCCACCTTGGGCAAAGACATCTGAGAATCACAGCAACAGGCCCCTCCCCCAGAAGATCAGCAAAAACATCCAGCCAAGGCCAAGTTCACTGACTGATGAGAATTGGGAAACTCCAGAACCAGGGAAATACAACACATAGAATTCATTGCTTTTTTCCCATGATTCTTTAGTATTTCAAGTTAAATTTCTTAAATTTTATTTTCTTGATCTATTTTTTAAAATTTTCCACTTTCCTATTTTAACCTTTTATAACTATTTTATTTTATCAATATGTTTTTTAAAATCTTTTAAAATTTTCATTGTTATAGTAATATTTTATCCCTTCATTGTATTTAACTTTGTTTTTTTCTATAAATACAGGTTTCTTTTCCTTAAAATTTTGGGATATAATTTCTTCTAATAGATAAAAATATGCCCTAAATCTAGCTCCAGCCTGATCACATTCTCTCCTCTTTTTTTTTCCTTTGTCCAACCAATGTATCAATTCCTTATTTAGAATCTTATTTTAATTGTCATCTTTACAGTCATAGTCCATCTCTTCATTGTGTTTACACTTATTTTTGTATAAGTTTTTGTTTCTTTAAAAATATTGGGAGGTAAATTCTTCTAAGAGACCAAAATAAACCCAAAATCAAGTGGGTGGCTCTGTTCTATTCACCAGTCTAGTATATATACACATATAATATATATGCTCTAATACATATATACATTTCCCCCCTTACTTCTCACCCCAGTTTCAGATCTCTTCTGATTTGGTTAGCATATATTTTTCTGGGGTCTTTGCCACCCTTTTAGTATTTTACTCTGTCATTCATATATTCATATCTGGATAAAATAACAAGGCTGAATAACTCAGCACACACACAGAAAAGAACAAGAGGCAGTGCAGACAGTGAGGGACTTAATCAATATGGACATTGGTAATATGTCAGAACTAGAGTTCAGTATTAAAATTATCAAGGTGGGCTCCATAGCTCAGGGGTTAGAGCACTGGTCTTGTAAAATTATCAAGGTGATAGGTGGGCTCCAAAAAAGCATGGATAATATTAGAGAATCCCTTTCTGGAGAAATAAAAGAACTAATATCTAACTAAGTTGAGAAAAAAAAAGGGGGGGGGAATTAATGAGGTGCAATAAAAAATGGATGCTCTTACTGCTAGGATAAATAAGGCAGTAAAGAGAATTAGTGATATAGAAGACCAAATGACAGCGAATAAAGAAGCTGAGTAATGGAGAGACAAACAAGTACTGGACCATGAGGGGAGAATTTGAGAGATAAGTGATACCATAAGATGAAACAATATTACAATATTTGGGATCCCAGAAGAAGAGGAAAGAGAGAGGGGGGCAGAAGATATATTGAAGCAAATTATAGTACAGAATTTCCCTAATGTGGCAAAAAGAACAAGCATCAAAATCCAGGAGGCACAGAGAATGACCCTCAAAATTGATAAAAATAGGTCCACATCCCGTCATCTAACAGTAAAACTTAGAAGTCTTAGTGACAAAAAGAAAATCTTGAAAGCAGCTCTGGACAAAAGGTCTATAAGGTCTACAATGGTAGGAATATTAGGTTGGCATCACACTTATCCACAGAGACCTGGCAGGCCAGAAAAAACTTGCATGATATATTCAGAACACTAAATGAGAAAAATATACAGCCAAGAATACTATATCCACCTAGGCTGTCACTGAAATAAGAAGGAAAGACAAAAAGCTTCCAGGACAAATAAAAATTAAAAGAGTTTGCAAACACCAAACCAGCCCCACAGGAAATATTGAAAGGGACCCTCTAAGCAAAGTGAGAGCCTAAAACTAATAGACCAGAAAGGAACAGAGACAATATACAGTAACAGTCACCTTACAGGCAATACAATGGTACTAAATTCATATCTTTCAATAGTTATCCTGAACATAAATGGACTAAATGCCCCAATCAAAAGACATAAAGTATCAGAATGGATTAAAAAAAAAAAGACCCATCAATATGCTGTCTATAAGAAACTCATTTTAGACCCAAAGACACCAAAGTAAGATTTAAAGTGAGGGGGTGGAAAACAATTTACCATGCTAATGGACATCAAAAGAAAGCTAGGGTGCCAATCCTTATATTAGATAAATTAGATTTTAAGCCAAAGACTATAATAAGAGAAGAGAAAGGACATTATAGCATACTTAAAGGGTCTGTCCAACAAGAAGATCTAACAATTTTAAATATCTATGCCCCTAACATGGAACCAGCCAACTATATAAACCAATTAATAACAAAATCAATGAAACACATCAACAATAATACAATAATAGTAGGGGACTTTAACACCCCCCGCTTACTGAAATGGACAGATCATCTCACCAAAAGATCAACAAGAAAATAAAGGCTTTAAATGACGCACTGGACCAGATGGACATCACAGATATATTTAGAACATTCTATCCCAAAGCAACAGAATACACATTCTTCTCTTGTTCACATGGAACATTCTCCAGAATAGACCCCATACTGGGTCACAAATCAGGTCTCAACTGGTACCAAAAGTTGGGATCATTCCCTGCATATTTTCAGACCACAACGCTCTGAAGCTAGAACTCAATCACAAGAGGAAAGTTGGAAAAAGCTCAAATACATGGAGGGTAAAGAGAATTCTACTAAAGAATGAATGGGTCAACCAGGAAATTAAAGAAAATTAAAAAAAAAAAACATGGAAACAAGTGAAAATGAAACCACAACTGTTCAAAATTTTTGGAACACAGCAAAGGCAGTCCTGAGAGGAAATTATATAGCGATACAAGCCTTTCTCAAGAAACAAGAAAGGTCTCAAGTACACAACCTAACCCTATGCCTAAAGGAGCTGGAGAAAAAAATAGCAGATAAAGCCTAACCCCAGCAGGAGAAGAGAAATAATAAAGATCAAAGCAGAAATCAATGAAATAGAAACAACAACAACAACAACAACAAAAAACCCAGTAGAACAAATCAACAAAACTAGGAGCTGGTTCTTTGAAAGAATAAGATTGATAAACCCCTGGCCGACTTATCAAACAGAAAATAGAAAGTACCCAAATTAATAAAATGAACGGAAGAGGAGAGATCACAACCAACACCAAAGAAATATAAACAATTATAAGAACATGTTATGAGCAACTATACGCCAGCAAATTTGACAATCTGGAAGAAATGGATGCATTCCTAGAGAAGTATAAACTACCACAACCGAACCAGGAAGAAATAGAAAACCTGAACAGACCCATAACCAGTAAGGAGATTGAAGCAGCCATCAAAAAAAATCTCCCAACAAACAAGAGCCCAGGGCCAGACAGCTTCCCAGGGGAATTCTACCAAACGTTTAAAGAAAAAGAATTGATACCTATTCTCCTGAAACTGTTCCAAAAAAACAGAAATGGAGGGAAAACTTCTGAACTCATTTTATAAGGCCAGCAATACCTTGATCCCAAAACCAGACAAAGACTCCATCAAAAAGGAGAAGTACAGACCAATATCCTTGATAAACATGGATGCAAAAATTCTCACCAAAATACTATCCAAAAGAATCCAACAGTGCATTAAAAGGATCATTCACCATGTCCAAGTGAGTTTTACTCCTGGGCTGCAAGGTTGGTTCAACATCCATAAATCAACCAATGTGATACAATACATTACTAAAAGAAAGAAGAAGAACCATATGATACTCTCAATAGATGCTGAAAAAGCATTTGACAAATTAAAGCATACTTTCTTGATCAAAACTCTTCAAAGTGTAGGGATAGAGGGTACATACCTCAATAACATCAAAGCTGCCTATGAAAAACCCAGAGTGAATATCATTCTCAAAGGGGGAAAACTGAGAGCTTCTCCCCTAAGGTCAGGAACATGGCAGTGATGTCCACTATCACTACTGCTATTCAACATAGTTTTAGAAGTCCTACCCTCAGCAAACAGACAACAAAAAGAAATAAAACCATTTCAGATTGGCAAGAAGTCAAACTCTCCCTCTTGGCAGATGATATGGTACTTTATGTGGAAAACCCCAAAGACTCCACTCCAAAACTGCTAGAACTCATACAGGAATTCAGTAAAATGCCAGGATATAAAATCAATGCACAGAAATCAGGTGCATTTCTATACACCAAGAGTAAGACAGAAGTAAGAGAAATTAAGGAGTTGATCCCATTTACAATTGCACCCCAAACCATAAGACACCTAGGAATAAACCTAACCAAAGAGGCAAAAAACCTGTACTCAGAAAACTAGAAAGTACTCATGAAAAAAATTGAGGAAGACACAAATGGAAAAATGTTCCATGTTCATGGATCAGAAGAACAAATATTGTGAAAACGTCTATGCTACCTAAAGAAATCTACATATTTGATGCAATCCCTGTCAAAACACAATCAGTTTTCTCCAAAAAAATGGAACAAATAATCCTAAAACTTATATGAAACCAGAAATAAACCCCAAATAGAGGAATGTTGATAAAGAAAGCCAAAGGTGGTGGCATCACAATTCCAGACTTCAAGCTTTATTACAAAGCTGTAATCATCAAGACAATATGGTACAGGCACAAAAACAGACACATAGATCAATGGAACAGAACAGACAGCCCAAAAGTCAACCCTCAACTCTAGGGTCAACTCATCTTCAACAAAGCAAGAAAGAATGTCCAATGGAAAAAAGACAGTCTCTTCACCAAATGGTATTGGGAAAACTAGACAGCCACATGCAGAAAAATGAAACTGGACCATTTCCTTACACCACACACAAAAATAAACTCAAAATGGATGAAAGACCTCAATGGGAGACAGGACTTAATCAAAATCCTTGAGGAGAACACAGGCAGCAACCTCTTCGACATCAGCTGCGGCAACTTCTTCCTAGAAACATCGTCAAAGGCAAGGAAAGCAAGGGCAAAAATGAACTACTCAGACTTCATCAAGATCAAAGGCTTTTGCACAGTAAAAGATACAGTCAACAAAACCAAAAGACAACTGACAGAATGGGAGGAGAGATTTGCAAATGACCTATCAGATAAAGGGCTAGTATCCAAAATCTATAAAGAACTTATCAAACTCAATACCGGAAGAACAAATAATCCAATCAAGAAATGGGCAGAGTACATGAACAGACATTTTTACAAAGAAGACATCCAAATGGCCAACAAGCACATGAAAAAGTGCTCAAAATCACTTGGTATCAGGAAAATACAAATCCAAACCATAGTGAGATACTACCTCACGCCAGTCAGAATGGCTAAAATTAACAAGTCAGGAAACAACAGGTGTTGGTGAGGATGCGGAGAAGGGGGAACCCTCCTACATTGTTAGTGGGAATGCAAGCTGGTGCAGCCACTCTAGAAAACAGCCTGGAGGTTCCTCAAAATGTTGAAAATAGAGCTACCATACAATCCAGCAATCGTACTACTGGATATTTACCCTAAACATACAAACATAGTGATCTGAAGGGGCACATGTATCTGAATGTTTATAGCAGCAATGTTCACAATAACCAAACTATGGAAAGAGCCTAGATGTCCGTCAACAGATGAATGGATAAAGAAGATGTGATATATATACACACACAATAGAATGCTATGCAGCCATCAAAAGAAATGAAATCTTGCTATTTGCAATGACGTGGATGAAACTAGAGGGTATTAGGCTAAGTGAAATAAATCAATCAGAGAAAGACAATTATCATATGATCTCTGTGATATGAAGAATTTGAGAGGCAGGGGGAAGAGTTATAGGGGGTATGGAAGGAAAGAATGAAAGAAGATGGAATCAGGAGGAAGACAAACCATAAGAGACTCTCAATCTCGTGAAACAAACAGAGTTGCTGGGGGGTGGGGTGGTAGGGACAGGGTTGCTGGGTTATGGACATTAGGGAGGGTATGTGATATGGTGAGTGCTATGAAATGTGTAAGCCTGATAATTCACGGACCTGTACCCCTGAGGCAAATAATACATTATATGCTAATAAAAATAATTTTTTTAAAAAGGTCCTTTTATTGTCTGAGAAGATATTAGTTAATTCTATACATTGTCACCTTAAGTATGTACATTTAATATGTAATGACTTCAAGGTAGAAAATGATTTCTTAAAGAAACCATCAAAATACAAACTATAAAGGGAAATATTGATTATCCTTACTAAAATAACTCCTTTTCACCCCAAAAATCCATAAAAAGAGTGAAAATTCAATAAATCAATATAGGCAAGGCATTCTACTGGAGGAAAAAGGGACCAAAAGTGTGAACAGATATTTCATAAAAGAGTTAACTCAAATAGCCAAAAAAAACATGTGAAAGAAGGAACAACTTCCTTACCAATCAGGAGAATTCAAATTAAATCACAGTGGGATACTACTGCACACTCACAGGACTGGCAATAGTTAAGAAGTATAATGAGTACACATAGCAATGGGTGTCCCTATACCCCAATGGAGAGAAGGGAATGGTAAGCAATTTCACTAGTAAAATTAGTATGTGCAGCCCGTATCCATTATATGTACTCAAACAATCCCAACTCCATGTGCATGTCTCAGAGAAATTCCTGGGCATGACTCGGAGTCACACACAAAGTTCAAGGAACACTGTTTGTGAGAACAAAAAGTCCAAACCACCCAAATATCCATAGGTGGTAGCATGCTTTATTCATTTATTAGAATAAAGCACAGTATATTAGAATAAAGCACAATACTGTGCTTTATTCTTTTATTAGAATGACATGAAGTGGTAAGAACAAATGAGTTAAATTTTATAATAAAACTCTAACAAATAAATTTCAAAGACAAAAATGTTAAGCAGTATAAGAATAATTATTCCATTTATACAAAATTTTAAAACCAGGCAAAACTAATGTACCCTTTAGTGCACATACACATACATGGATTTAAATTATTTTGCAAAGTAAGGAAATCATCAATACAAAATTCAAGATGTAGCTATCTTCACAGGGGCAAAGAAGACACAGAAGTATTTCAGATATTGCTAATACTTTGTTTCTAATGCCATGTGCCCAGCACAGAGACTTTTATAATTACACTTTAGTTTACAATTTGTTATATAACTTTTATATGTAAAATAATTCCAAAATGAAAAAGTACATTTGATATTATTAAGTGTAATTTAATCACTGTAATTAACAATTTCAAATTCAGAAGATCAGCTTTTCTTGTAATGTTTCAAATTTGGAGTTTTTATCAAAAATCACATTTTTAAAGAAACATGGCAAAACTACAGGCTAAATTGGGGGCATTCTCTGAGTCATACATTTTCATAGCATCAGTGGAATAATGATTCTAGTCATACCAACTGAGGGTTGAAAATGTCTGTTTGTTTAATTATTTTAGTTTGTGGTTCAGTTTTATAGCATTTCCTCATCATTAATTATATATTGCAGTTGCATTATGCAAAATGAAAACAAATAAAATTAGAAATACTATGCTTCATAAAGTGCAGCACAACATTACAGTGGCTTGTTCCACAATCATTTTTGAGTGTCTAATATTATTCAGTGACTGCATTGACATATCCTGAACTCAAACTCTTTTTTTCTTTTTCTTCAAAATGTCCAAATGTCCTGTTACTGTATAAAAAGGTCCTTTGACTGACCAAAAATAATTTGTTTTCCTCTAAAAGGAAGACTGTCTGCTTTGTTATTTATCCTTTTTTCCATTCCAACTACTTTTATCACACTTAGTGAACTAATTTATAAGAAAATGTCTTGAACAATAATACCAATCTACAAAAAGAAGTTGTGCAATTCACCCCACCATCCAGTTGCTCATAAACACTTATGGAAGCACTTCCTTGAAGGAAATTGTATTGGGGCTGAGTGGAGAGAAGGGAACAGCATCTTAGAGATGCAAGAAGACCCCCAAGCATGGAAGCTTGGATGCAGAAAGGAGGCTCTCAGCCACAGTCTACTGAAATCCCTTGGGTCCACCACTAACTTTCCTTTTTACTCCCTTCCACTGTCCCCTAAGCACTGACTTCACTACACAGTCACCTCTGCATTCTCGTCTCCTTCAGTTCTCAGAGGAGTGGCAATCTTCCCTGTGAGAGGTATAACAGTCATTTTGGCAAGACCAGCTCCTCTCCCACCCAGAGTGCAAAGCACTATAACAAGAGGATAATCAAAACCTACCATTTTTCTGGAAAGATCAGATTTCTGCACAACAGCCCTCCCCTCAACCTCATCTCAGGAAGATGTTCCTATAATCAGGACCATTCCAAACGAATGGATGATTTAAACATCTGAAAGCAAAAAGTCTCCACAGCATTCCCCAGTTCAAGTGACTACCGATTCTAATCAGAAAGGTCTTGAATTATGACATTTGAAACAATTTACTCTTATTTAGTCGGATCAAAAAAAAAAAATCAATGATTCCAGTAAGTATTCATGGAGTCTCATATCTGTCTTATTTGTAGCATGTGACCAGCACTAGGTCAGTCTGAAAGGCTTCATTTGGTAAAGGAAGAGAAAAGAAACACAGCACACTAGAATGTCACACTTGAGAAGATCTACACATGTAGAGAATTAGGCAGAATATGGAAACAGTATAATAAAGTGCCAAATCATTTGGCAGTGACAGTTAGTGGCAAAGAAGTTCAGATGAGAGGCAACTCAGTGTGATCAAGAGTATGTTTCAAGGGAAGACAGTCAAGAGGAAATAAGAACAAAGCTAAGATTTAGGGAAAGAATGAATGGACAGGAATTAAAAAGTCTGAGGAGGAAGGAGGGTATTTCCAGCTGTAGACATAGGAGATGGAATTAAGCTCAAGAATGTGAAGATAAACAGGGCCTATTGCTATGAGATGTGAAGGGAGTTTAATGGCTGATGCCATCAGCTGCTCCGATGAGAATATGAAGAGAAGGACCACAAAACACCCAGAAATCTGGCTGCTTCATCACTGAACTAATGCAATGTGCGAAGAATGCCATCTGATTCAAAGAGCAATGATTTGTACTCTTCTATCCTCTGATAATTTGCTGGCAGCACACACCTTCTGTCATGCCCAATTACTGCAGCCCTGAAGTTGTGTAGGAAAATCTGTGGTGGCAAATTAAGTCCTTGCCATCCTGAAAGAATTCAGGCATTCAGGATTGATTATTAACAACTAGAAAGCCAGGGAGGCAAGGAGAAAATCATCACCCTCTAAAGCCAAAGCCCCAAAGCCAGCAACCATGTAAACATTAACATTAGGCAGTCTCTCTGGAACAAAAGCATTCTTTGGCCTCTAGCCACATACACATTCGGAGTGACAGCATCGTATGTAGGCAAACCAGAACACAAAGAAAATGTGTAGTTGCGATGCATGTCTCCACACCAAAGAAACACATAGAGCAGGACACCCGAAAGGACACTGTCACTGGTCCAAAGCATGTTGGGTTCCTGACTTTGGTATTCCAAAATCTAAAAAAAAACACAGAACTAACGGGAATTATGTTACTGAATTCAGCATATCCCATTAAGACAATTGGTGGACTGAGATTTGTTCCCTGAGAGAACAAACTGAAGTTCCTATCTAGGAAGATTCGTATTTTCCACCCTGTGCCCTAGAGGCACATTCTTTACCTTAGCACTGTAAATGGTTTAGACAGTGCAAATATCTGCAGAAAAAGGGAGACTAAATGACAAAATGAACACTCTTTTGTTTTTTAAGTAATAGGACTTTTCAAGAAATAGGAAGGATTGAATATTGGCTGCCTTTTAAAAGCTTGCTTTTAGAACAGGCATGGTGCTACTTGTTTGATTTTATTTTAAACTGGGGAAAAATCACAGAAATTAGCACTAATTAAACTTACCTTTCAGCATCTGTAGTACTGCATTTCATTCTATACTATATTTCATTCTAGTACTATATTTCATTCTATAACAAAATAATAAAATAATAAAGTAACTAAAAGTAATATCTATGAAAAAACTTACATGTCAGATGTTATATCAAATGATTTTTTTAAAGATTTAATTAATTTATTTATTTGCAGGCAGAGATCACAAGTAGGAGAGAAGCAGGCTCTCTGCTCAGCAGAGAGCCCAATGCGGGGCTCGATCCCAGGACCCTGGGATCATGACCTGAGCCAAAGGCAGAGGCTTTAACCCACTGAGCCACCCAGGCACCCCTCCAATGATTATTTTAAAGATTTTATTTATTTATGTGGCATAGAGAGCACACATGTGTGTGCACACAGCAGAGGGAGAGAATCTCAAGCGGAGTCCACACTGAGCACGGAGCCCAGCGTAGCACCGCATCCCACAACCCTGAGATCATGACCTGAGCTAAAATCAGTGAAATACTTAACCAACTGAGCCACCTGAATATTATCTCATTTAAATGTATATCTAATGTACTATGTAATAATTATTATCTACGTTATACAGATGAGGATCATGTAAGTTCTCACTAATGCTCAGCCTTAGCAAAGTGACCCAACCAAGAACACAGAGCTAAAAAATAATGAAGTCAACAAAGAGTCAGGTCTAAGTCATGTATTAAATTATATGCTGTATTTGTTCCTCAGCATATTTATTAATTAATTGATGTGCTCTTCAAAGCAGAAATGGGTATAATACAAAAGTTGAGCTATAACTTCTTGCCCAGACATTACATCAAGAAGGATTACCCGGAGACAAGGACTAACCTGAAGGTTACCCCCAAGAACCATCAGGGCTACAACACTTTTACCACCTCAGCTTTGTAACTGAATAGAAACAGCCTCAAAACAAACATTTAAAAAGAAAAAAAATTTCCAAATACCTTAAATAGTGGTATGCTAGGACAGGATATGGACAGAGGAGTAGGATTTTATAAATGGTTCATCAAGAACCATTCTGCTCATATTGGGGCACCTGGGTGTCTCAGAGGGTTAAAGCCTCTGCCTTCGGCTCTGGTCATGGTCTCAGAGCCCTGGGATCGAGCACTGCATTGGGCTCTCTGCTCAGCTGGGAGCCTGCTTCCCCCCGCCTGCCTCTCTGCCTACTGGTGATTTCTGTCTGTCAAATTAAAAAAAAACAAAAAACAAAAAACAAAAAAACTTTAAAGAACCATTCTGCTCATATATATTAAGATTTTAATGGTAAAGTATTTTAATGTACCTGATCATGAGACAATACCTTCTGTAGTATGCATACACATTTTAAATAAGGAATTGACAACAGTGATTTCTGAAACAAGGAATTTTTCAGATAACTCTTTTAGAATTATGCTACTTTGTAACTATGCAAAGCTCTCTAATCTATCATTAGATTTGACAACTAATAAGGATGAGTAGAGACAGAATATGAATTTAAATATAGACTCATTCCTTCCCTTCACCAAAGATTTACTTACAATGCTATTTTATTTTTCCCGTTAGTTATATTTCAAGTCATTCATCCTAAATTACAGTAAATACTAATTCTTGAAAAGATGAATTCTAAAACTGCAATTTAAAAATTAACCTTATAGAGTTAAATTTTAAAGGATTCCCTTAGCCCTGAGGACAGTCCATTGCTCGATATCAATGTTTTGTCTGCGAGCAATTCCGTATTAATCAGCCGACTAACATTTTAAAGCATATTCTGCAATGATGATTTCTCTCCCAACTATAAATTCATTTTGGTATTACTAACTGTGATTCTGAAAAGTTGAAATGATTTAGCTATATGATAAGCTATACTGGAATTTAGTAAAATGCAAGCATAAACAACTACTGAACGAGAGTTACTGAAATGCCATATCCTCCATCGAACTTTATCAGAAACCTTCTTCCACCCAATTAACAAATCCCTGTAGAGTCGCTGTACCCTCTATAGTTGTCCAATGCTTGCTATTGTTAAGTACTACATTGTAACAGTAGTTTTCATACTTTATCATGCAGCAGAATCTCCTGGAATGCTGCTTAAACTATAAACAGCTGAGACCCACCTTCAGAGTTTTGGATTTATTAGGTATAAGGGGTGCACAAAAATTTGCATCTCAGGTGATGCCGTTGCTGCTGGTCTAGGGACCACCCTTTGAGAACCGGGATTTTTAGTGTTTGAATTTTGAAGTCTGCCTCCCACTGTGAGTAGAGCCACTAGTCATACAACTGACACCTATACTAGGCATTCCATATGTATTTCTAAGTAAAACAATGCAAATAGACCCTTTCAATGTTTAAAGGAGAATCAAACGGAAGATGGGAAGCTGAACAATTTGGTTTCAGTAAATGAATGGATGGATCATTTACAAAGCATTTTCTTCATAGCCTCAAATTTTATTTACACCACTGGGTAGTCAATATTCTGACCTTATGAATGGTTAGGTAGAAAGTATCATAGTTTAAAGAAAAACACAAAGTGTTTGAAATCAATATTTAAAAAAAATTTTTTTTATTTGAGAGACAGAAAGAGCAGAGCAGGGGGAGGCATAGAAGGAGAGGGATAAGCAGAATCCATGCTGAGTGTGGAGTCTGATATGGGGCTCAATCCTGGCCCCAAGATCATGACCTAAACCAAAATCAAGAGTCAGATGCTTAACTGATGGAGACACCCCAGGCATCCCTGAAATCATTATTTGATCTAGCTCTAAGTCTGTTTCCAAAATATACCTATACATACTTGTTCATTAAACAGTGATTTCATAAACATACACCTTAAGCAAGTCAATGAACTGGAAAACATGCAAAAAATCTATTTGAAAAAAAAAAAAAACACTTTGTTTTAATAAAAAGGGATCCAACAGATAGTATCATACAATTCCATGTATGGTGAATACCAATTACCTAAAACAAAAGAGATGTTTTAGAAACTCAAAGTGATTCAGGGTAGATTATGATGTGGATATCAGATAAGAAGTTCCGGAAAGAGCTGGAAAATCATGGAATGATAGAAGGCTGTAGACAAGGAAGGGAAGGTTCTGAATGTAAGATCTGGAAATTTTTTTAACTATTTGAACTTAACTTTGGTAGGAGGGGAAAGACAGCAATATTTTAGGGAGACTCAACATCAAGGAATATAGGATTGAGAAGATGAAGACAAGAGTTAGGAAGATTGGTGAGAAAACTTTTGAAATGGTCTCCACAAGAGGTACTGGGATCTAGCTGGGTGGGGGCAGTAGGAGTGGAATACTAAGAAAGCAAAATCAGCAAACAGGCAAGTGATTGGGTATCGAGCCAGAGGGAAGGAGATACTGATTTAAAGATGTTCAACCATGGTGACCAAAATAATGGGGACACCATTTAAGAGCTGGGGAGAGTAAGAGAATAAAGTCAATTTACTTAAAGTTAATGAACCTTAAAGCTTCAGGGTCACTCACCTGTAGGGACTTCTTTCAGGGCCCGAGGTGGGGAAGCCATAGCAGTATGTTCACACAGCCCTGTAGTTTTGCAAAATTTGTAAGTTAATTTCTATCTCAACTGCTCAAGCTTCTTTTTCCACTCCAACTTTTCCTTGGTCACACTCCTATTCACA
This sequence comes from Mustela nivalis, assembly GCF_964662115.1. Classification (NCBI taxonomy): domain Eukaryota; kingdom Metazoa; phylum Chordata; class Mammalia; order Carnivora; family Mustelidae; genus Mustela; species Mustela nivalis. The sequence continues at coordinate 70,347,966 of NC_139027.1, read as the reverse complement.
TGAGGTGGTGCTGGAGAGGCTGTGGTCATTTTTATTTAACATTGAGCATTCTTTTCCTTAATTGAAACTCACTGAATTATGTTAGCTTTAGGCCCCACTAAAGAACTCTACCCTAGTTTTTCTAGGAAAAGTTTCTAGTTGTGGGAAAGATGTGCTCACTTTTATTCTTGGACTTTGATGTACTGCCCAGAAATTGAGGTGGAAAAAGTCCAACATGGGTTTAAACATCCAACAGAACAGTTGAGAGTGGAGAAATAAAAGAGAATGGCTAATGAAATCACAAAAAAAGAGAAGGTGGATAGAGGGAAGATAACCTGAAACAGAATCTCTGCACCTGGGTAACAGAGAGAAGAAGGAACTGGGAGAGAGGGGGAAGATGGGATAATCAGAATAGAAAGAAAATGATGTACTTCAGTGAAACAGATGGAGGGAAGAATAAATCATAACAAAGCAAGGACAAAGACTCGTACCCTGTGCTGATAAAACCAGAAAGGATAGTGCTTATATGAAGCTATGGAACCTGTAGCTTTTAAAGGACAGGTCCTATAGACTGATGATCACTAGAAGGGTGGATGCAAATAGATGGGAAAGAAAAATACAATGCCTTTCACCAGGTCTCAAGAGGAGATAAAAAAGAACAATCTTACTAGCTTCACTAAAGGGACGTTGAACTAAAATGTGTTCCTGTTTTAGGAACAAGAACATTATATATCCATTCAGTTTTCATGAGAAAGTATATTAACACAATTCTCATTTTGAGGGAACCCAAAACATGAGGAAACTTTTCCAATGTCACACACCAAGCAGGACCAGCAATCAAACACTGGACTTGCCTAAATCTAAGTCCATGGCCTGAGTCCCACAGCACATCTCAACTGTGATGTATCTGTCTGCCCTCAATATTATTAGTAGTGTTATTCAAATAGTTATTTAGAATTTACAATCAGAAGAAGCTTGATTCTAATTTTAGGGATATTTTTGAGACCTCACTTCAATTCAGAGATAAATGCTACATACCAAGGAGCATTAGAAAAGTACACTATCATGGGAGAAGATATTTGCAAGTGACATATTCAACAAAGGCCTAGTATCCCAAATAAATAAACAACTTACACATCTCAACACCCAAACCCCAAATAATCCAATTTAAAAATGGGCAGAAGACATTAACAGACATTTCTCCAAAGAAGACATCCAGATGTCTAACAGACATATGAAATGATGTTCATCATCACTGATAATCAGGAAATGCAAATCAAAATCACTATGAGATATCACCTCACACTTTTCAGAAAGGCTAAAAAAAAAAAAAAAAAGAGATAGCAGGTGTTGGAGAGGATGCAGAAAAACAGGAACCCTCATGCATTGTTGGAAGGAATGCAAAGTGGTGCACCCACTGTGGAAAACAGTACAGAGCCTCCTCAAAAAGTTAAAAATAGAACTACCTTATGACCCACTAATTACACTACTGACTATTTACCCAAAGAATATAAGAACATTAATTCAAAGGGATATGCTCACCCCTAGGTTTATAGCAGCATTACTCACAATAGCCAAATTATAGAAGCAGCTCAAGTGTCCATCAATACATGAATAGATGAAGAAGATGTGGTATATATACACAATGGAATAGTATTTGGCCATAAGAATGAATGAAATCTTGTCATTTGCAATGACATGGATGGAGCTAGAGAGTTTAATGCTAAGCCAAATAAGTCAGAGGAAGACAAATAGTATATGATTTCACTCATATGTGGAATTTAGGAAACAAACAAAAACGAGCAAAAAGGAAAAAAAGAGAGAGAGAGAAATCAAGAAACAGACTCTTAACTATAAAGAGCAAATTGATGGTTACCAAAGGGGAGGAAGGTTGGGATGGGTGAAATAGGTGATGGGGACGAAGGAGTACACTTGTGATGAGCACTAGATGATATATAGAAGTGTTGAATCACTATACCGTACACCCTAAACTAACACAACACTGTATGTTAACAGTGAAATTTAAAATAAATTTTTTAAAAAGCATATTGTCATTTCATTGATATTTTATGTGTTTGTTAGCTTTTTTAAAAAAAATATTTTGTTTATTGGAGATAGAGTAAAGAGAGGGTGTGAGAGAGAGAGAGAGAACATGAGCTGGGGGACAGGAAGAGAGGGAGAAGCAGGCTCCCCACCGAGCAGGGAACCCGAAACGGGGCTGGATTCCCAGGACCCTGGGATCATAACCTGATCTGAAGGTAGATGCTTAACAGGCTGAGCCACCCGGGGTCCCTGTGCTTTATTTTTAAATTAGTCTAATAAAATTTGTAAACATATTTAAAAAAACAAGAATTCAATATATTACTTTTTCTTCATCACAGTTTTCTAGTCTGTTGATTCCAATAAATAAGAATGATTAGCATTTCAAAAGAAAATAAGCAAAAACCTGGAAGCAATATATTTAGCAGAGATTTCTAAATATGATCTGTATTCTGAATATATTTTCAAAAAGAAGAGCGAACTAAGCATTTTGCTCTTCTCATTGTATTCATGTTTATCAGTTTTCATCATGTTTATCAGTTTTCATTTTTATTTCAAGCACTAACTTTTCATATTTTTAAAAATATGTATGTTCACAGTCCAATATTAATATTTAACATATTAATTAATGTATTATGAATATTGTGCTGAAAGATGTATTGAGTTAATGTGAGCAATTATTAACAAGAAATTTCAACTAAAACTATAAAACAATTTTAGCAGCAATTGCCTTAAATGATGAATTTTTCTTCAATTTAAAAATAATTTTCTTCCTCAGATGTTTACTCAGATTATTATATTGTACTTGCTGTATCTAAAGACAGCAAGAACCTTAGCACATATAAAATTAGAAAGTACTTCTTTATAAGTATTTTAACTTCTTAAAATAACAGTTTGCTACTAAGTCAAACTGCAAGCTGGCAGCTGCAATCTCAAGCATATAACGAAAGAAAAAGAAAATACCAAAGGAAGACAGGTGGTTATGAAAGAGGACCTGAGACTTTACTATAACTGAAGTTTTCACACGTAACTTTATCTTCAAACACTATTTAGCATTGCTTACATATAGTTGTTTCTGTGTCCATTAAGTTTTTAGTGTTAGAATTATGTAGAATTGATACTATCATAGAAAATGCTTTAAAACATACATTCTATAATTCTTGGACTTCCCTTTGATAAGGAACTTCTGTGTGTAAACATTTATACTGCTTGTCACTCTGTTTGGTTCAGTCAGAATAGCCAGAATGCAATTTTACCTAAGAGCATGACTAAAATTTAAAAAGCTGACAGTATTAAATATAACAAGGATGTGGAATAACTGGAACTCTCATATGCTGTTGGTGAGACTACAATAAAATCATCTAGCCACCTTAGGAAACTGTGGGACACTGTCTAAAAAGTTAAATCAATGCCTACACCATGTCCCAGGCTTCCTAGTTCCAGTATAGCCCCAAAAGAAATGAATGACTATCCACAACTGATTTAAGAATGCACATAATCATAGTAATCCCAAACTGGAAATAAACCATAATGTCCATTCACATGAAAATCAGTAAGTACATCTGGTATATCCATACACTGGAATACCACTCAGAAATAGGACAGAACTAACAATACATATAACAACATAGATAAATTTCAAAAATATTATGCTTAGATTAAAATACTAAACAGAAATGAAATTATTCTTTATGATTCCATTTATATGAAGTTCAGGACACGAAAAATCATCAATGATGACAGAAGTCAGAATAGCAGGTGGGAAGGGTAGGTAAGTTCTCCACTGACAGTTACCATCAACAATCACAAAAATGTTCTGTGTCTTGATCCAGATGGTTATTATGAGGGGGCCATAAATGGTAAAACTTCTTCCACTGAACTGTGCACTTTAAATTTGTACATTTTATCATACTTAAATTGTACTTCCAATTCTTTTAACAATTTTATGTATTTGTCAGTGAGAGAAAGAGAGCATAAGCAGGGACAGCTGCAGACAAAGGAAGAAGCAGGCTCCCCACTTAATAAAGAGCCTGATGTAGGACTCATCCCAGGACCCTGGGATCATGACAGGAGCTAAAGGCAGATGCTTAACCAAATGAGCCACCATACATTGGTGGCTCTATACTTCCAATTTTTTAAAGGGAAAGTCCATAACAAAAAGGGGAAGAAAGGATCTTCAGTATGCTAGATCAGCATGCTATCTTCAGTATGCTAGACCAAAGTTAGTACAAATATGTTCATATTTTCCTCTTAGGGTCCTTGCTCCAAAATAAGTGAAGCAGTCAACAAAATTTATACAAAAGAGAGCCTCGTGAAGAGGAGGCCATGCTACAGCACACGTAAACAGCTCAATACCATGGCTAACAACAGAAGAGAGGAAGTACTTAACATTTAGAGGCCTCATTCCCTTTCTCTAGGCTGAGGTATTTTTAAGAACTGGAAACTCTGCAATCATTTTCTACTAATTCTGTTACCCTCGTGGCACTCCTAAATTCCAAGACCTCACTGCACTGTTGTTATTAGCTTCCTACACTGCACTCATAACCCAGAACTGCTTGCTTCGTCAACCTTCTAACACACCTTGTCCTTTTTCATTTCTATCACAGTTATCTGACTAAATGCTGGTTCAATATCTCCTGCCTATGGAAATACAAAAACATAAGTGACCCGCAGAGTCACATCTATGGGATGGAGGGTGGAGTGAAGACTAAAAAAGTAATTAAAATAGAGAAAAACTGGGAAATCCTAGGAAAATACTAAGGTGGTTCTATATATTAATAACACTGTAAACAAAATGAAAAGGCGAGCGATTAACTGTGGAAAAAATGTTAGCCATGTATACAATAAAAGCAGTAAGGGTTAACAACATTCATACAACATCTTTACAAATCAACTCTAATGGAAGGAATACACCCCTAGACGGGCTGGAAACCGTGGTGAAAAGGCAATTTGAAGCAAAATGGGCAAATCCACATACGAAGATGTTCAAACCCAGTAAAAGCCGAAAGAGTGTAAAATAAGTAAAACAATGAATTATCTTTTTTTTTTTTTTGGCCTGCAAACTGACAAAGACAGAAATGGTGATGATAACCTGGGACAGCTGGTGTGCCAGGAAATGCATACATAGCACAGGAGATAATGTAAACCAATACCCTGGATAAGTGGGGGTGGAGTTCACTTTGGTAATAAGTGCCAAAAACCTAAAAATAACTGGACTTCCTAACTTAGAATTTCTACTTTCTGTGCAAAAAGCTATCTGTATTTAAGTATCACTTATGACAGCAGTGTTTATCAAATTTTCTTAAATAGAAATAATTCCACGTCAAAATTAAATGGAAATAATTCCACATCAAAAGTATTCCACACATTCGGTCCGGGTGGATTACCAGGTGGTCGCTAAAAAGTTATTGTTTAGAAGGAAATTAATATCAAAGAAAGGTGTTTAACATATATTTTCAATTTAAAAAAGGGATGCAGAATGGTATGTATAGTAAGATCTTATTTTTTTTAATGTTTAAAACTATAAAGACAAACTATTAGAAACACCAAAATTTTAATAGTGCTTAGGACTATGGATGTTGTTTTTTTTTCCTTCAAACTTCTGTTTTCTAAATCTTATACAGTAATAACAAATATTACTTAAAATGTCAGTTATCTCCAAATGTCTTAAGAGTTTGACAGAAAAAATGTAAAGATACATGAAGGCTCTCCTTTTCCTTTCGTTAACAAAGGCAGAATATTAAAATAAGGCCATGTCCTCATGCTTCAACCTTGCATCCCCAGGATATTCACATTAGAAAATGCTTCCTCCCAATACCTTTTCCCCACCTCCCCCAACCCCAACACTATTTTCTCTCCACTTAAAAAATATCTCTGTAGTAATACAAATTAAGCAAGGAAACATTTAAAACTGGCAGCTTAATGGTGCACATAGGAGTTATGGTTGCTCTCAGTTCAAGTAAATTTTAATGAACAAGGTAGCTTAAAACCTAAAAGATACTCTGGAATTTATAAGTGGAAAACTTGTTCAGTTTCTCAGAGCTTGTTTATTACCCTGGGAGCCCCTTGGTTTAAAACTGTTCACAAAGAACAGCATGGATATGGTTAGAGCCCTCGAATCTTGGGTAACTCATGAATAAAGCTAAGAGGAAAGGAGTACTGAGCTGGGGAAGAAACCCAGAACTGAATATTTAACCTTCCTGGGTCTCAGAGTCCTCATTTGTAAAGTTAGTGATGGAAACTAGTCAATCTTTAAATTCCCTATTCCTACCCCAAGTTCCTGATTCCAGATATATATATATTTGTCATCTGCATAAAGCCAAAAAGAATGAAGAACTATAACCCAATAATAACGTCATTTTAGAAAAGTATACATGATTTAGGAAGAAGATCATGAAAGAGTAAGTTCTAAATAGATTTAACATTTAAAAAAAAATCACAAACATTAAAGGGGATGAAACTCGGAGAAAACTGTACAAAATCTAAAACATTATAAATAGGGTATGATGACACGCATGCCAAAATAACACCTGCATCTAAGCTTTCATGGTCAGGACACTTGGTAGCTCAGTTAAACATCTGACTCTTGATTTCAACTCCAGTTGTGATCTCAGGGCTGTGAGATCAAGCCCTATGTTGGGCTCCATCTCCCTCTCTTTCAAGGAAAAAAAATAAAAAATAAAAAGTTTTATAGTCAAAAGAAAAAGCCCTAACCATTAAAAGACTTTTTTACTTGGGGAAAAAAAGAAGAAAGGACATCTTAGCTTGCATTATAAACTAAAAAGAAAAAAAAATCCTTTCTAAAGACATTGGGAATATAAAACCAAAGAATGCATAAATAGAAGGGCAAAAGAGGAATGCAGACTAAAGATTTTTAATTCCTGTGTGCGTGTATCCACTCACATACATAAGCAGATGACCCTCAAAATTATAACTATGGAGCAAAGAGAGTTGGCTGAATGAAGGCAAACCCCATTCCATCAAAAAAACAGCTAGGAACTTTCAAAGGGAATCTGCTTCTTGTCTACTTTCTGTACGAATGCTTATTATGTATAACAATCCTTCCTAGGAAAAAGACAAAAGAATTTGTTTGTATCCTTGTTAATACTCTCGGGAGCAACTGATCACTAATGTGATATCAGGTTTGAAATAGTTTCCCACACCACTCTCCTTGCATCCAAGTGACATCCTTGTGTTCTCTGGTTAAAAAGTAATCACTTTCTAATTGCTCATTAGACAATATGTGTTGGAGGCTTGCAGAGAGCTAGGTAAAGGCCAGCAGTTTGAAGATACTACTTGATTAACAGTGTGAAGTCATTCCTCAAAGAGTTGTCCAAGAACCACTTATATTATTATCTCTCAAAGCAGATATTTAGAAATGTAAATTCTTGAGTCCCACCCCAAATTTGCTGAAGCGAATTTCTAGGGGTATAGCCCAGACATCTGTAGTTTCAATAAGTTCCCTAGGTCATTCTGATACAGTTTAAATGTTAAGAATCACTGGTTTACATCAGCTTAAAGGTATTATGATTTTCTAAGTGACTGGGTTGCATATATTATTAAAATGTTTTTATTCTCCCTAAATATAATTTACATAGCACTTTACAAACATTATGCCATTTATTCTTCACCTAACATGGTTCAGTAAAGACAGGTACTGTCACTTTAATCCCATTTTACAAAGGTCATCTAGCCAGCAACTAGTAGACTCCAAATTTCATGCTTTTTAACATACAACAAATTTGGGTTTTTTTTTTTTTTTTTGAAGATTATTTATTTATTTATTTGAGAGAGAGAGAGAGAGAGAATGAAAGCATGACAGGGGACAGGCCAGAGAGTGAAACAGACTCCCCGCTGAGCAGGGAGCCCAATGAGGGACTCAATCCCCCGACTACAAGATCATGACCTGAGCCAAAGGCAGTTGCCCAACCAACTGAGCCACCCAGGAGCCCTACATACAACAAATTTTAATGCACGCTATCAAGACACTACAGAATGAATCACTATCGATGGAATCACAGGCAAAGGGAGGAAATATTTAGATGTTTCAGGCTATTTAAATACCTCAAATATCATATACTGTTGACCGTAACTAGCTTTTAAGTCAGTTCCAAGTAACAGTAAGAGCACGTTATTGCTTCTATATAAAGAGGCTTTCTAGGAATCATGCTATAAACATTTCTGTATCTTTGAGTATTTATTACTGTACATCATTATCAGGTGGTACAGGTACAACAGATACCGTACTCCCTGTCCTCAAAAATCTGATCTAGGGGAATTAGAGTGCTGCTTTGAAAATGTAGGCAGTGTTTCTACAAACACATACCTTGAATGTATCTCAGCATAATCTCTAAACTAAGGTATCATGTGGAAACATTTACTTTCACCTGGCTGGAGAGATCTCTGCTTCAGGGGAATGCTGACCATCTTGCCAGCTGGGTATCATTCTTCAAACTATTATAAGCAAAATACATTCTGAAAGTGATACTCTCTTTGTAAATTTCTTTGCCATCATTGTGAAGAATCAAATGCTTTAATTATTAAGTCTTGAGAGAATATCTCAATTTTCTAAGTGCTCTTAAATAATTCCAACAAGTATTGGGATATTTTAACTATCTGTGGCTTCTTACTGTTCATCTTAAAAAATAATAATAAAGCATTAATTAAATGAAGATACATTCATTCAGCTAGAGTGCTTTCCCAGAGTTATGTATACTTTTTTGAGTTAGTTCAACAATGATAAAGAGAAAATAAGTTCATTCTCCAAGCTAGAATCCTCATTTCTTTTCCCAAAGATAAACTTTAATAAGAAACAAGAAAATTAAACCACCACACTAATAAAATATATTAAAAGCCAATCTTTAATCTTGACCATTTCACTGCAGGGACCAAGGAAAGGTGATCTTAACATGCCACTTTTGCATATTGTTTATTTTAAATAAAATTTCCTCAGATCCTCTCCTGAGGAAAGGAGAAAGCAGAAAATAAGTCTCCCTTGTGAAAGGCACCCTCTTGGGCAGGTGGTAAAGAGATGCCTTTGTTACCATAGATAGGAAATTACGGGCAAGAAAGGCTTTTATATATAACCCTTGTTATTTTTTTACCAATTTACTACCCCAGACCAAATTCCACTTAGAATTCTTTACTGACAAAAGCTCCCAAAGTTAAGTTTTCTTTTTCCTGTCAGTTCTTCACAGATTTACTGTCCCTTCACCTAGAAAGTATAAAAACTGCCTGACTTGGTCATTTCTTTATTCATTACTTGGCCCCAATTTCATTACCAGGCCTTCGTGCACACATGATAAAAGTTTGGTCTTCTTCTACTGCTAATCTGTTTCATGTAAACTTAATTCTTAGTCCAGCTGGAAGACCTTGAAAGGTAGAGGAAACATCTTTCCTTCCCTTCATCATCAGATAAATTCCTTGTTTACATGTTATTTTCTCCAAATGGCCTAGATTCCTCCTTTCTTCTTCTACTAGCTGAGGAGATCTGTAAGACTTGGGTCTTTCAGTGGTTCCCTCCCAGAAGCCCTGCTGAATCATGAGGCATACTCACCTCCTTGGGATTTTGAAGACAGGACACGGAGACCCTATGCTCACCCATGCGTATAACAGAAGCAGCACTGGACTTTCGGAACCAGCATACTGTGTTTAAGTCCCAGCTCTGTCATTTATAAACATGTGATCAAGTCAGCCCACTGAAAGTTACCACACCAGAGTGTTTCCCCACCTGCAAAGTGGGGTAAAACCTACCCAGTGAGATTTACAGGCTTATTGTAGGTATCATGTAAGAAAAACACAATTTGAACAATTAAAAGCTCTACACATGTGAAAAGAGAAATGCAATGAAACATCTCAACCACTCACAGGATATGGGACAGGTTCCTATAGAGATTTGAAGAGAAGGTAGGTCTATGCCTATCTAGTCCACTGGATGGTATAAATGGGGCTTAGGTCCAGAAAGCAGTGGTAAAGTGAAAAGAGATGTGCCTCACATCTCCTGCCTGCTGCTTTAGGACTTGGAAGGCCTCCCAGAGGTATCTGAAAGAACAGGAGGCAAACATGTTAAATTTTAAGGCCTAGGCAGGAGAATGGATTTTATGGTCTCTTTCAGGCCCTGTGTCCTTTGGTACTCAGTAAAACAACGTCCCACCCCAAGCAGCAGACACTTGATAAGCGCTGTTGATGGATGGTCTCTGTAGTCTTGGCACTTGTTACAACACTGATCTGCCAGCACAATGTGTGGAAACCCCCACATTTTGGTAATATGGTAATAACCTATATATCTGCATATTGTGAATGAGGTGCCTGAATGAAAGAAATGATTAAAAAAAAAAAAATCCGAAGGTCAGTTCCCTACATATCCCTCCTCTAGCATCTTCTCTTTGCAGATGCAGGACATTGAACAGTGAGGATAGCAGGGCTTCTTAAAGGCAAGGGAAGGATGGAGCACTGCCCGCTCTTGGGGGGCTTTTTGTCTCTGTGTGTGTCTCTCCATGATTCAGGAATGTGCTCCTCTCTAGCGGCTTCAAGCCAGCGTCTCGTAAGCTCAGCGCTGTGTTTTAGAGTTAAACTCGGAAGAGTCAGGTCTCTATAGAAATGGGTGTCTCTGCTGAAGATTCTATCTCTGATGTCTACACACCTACATCGCCATAGTGCAGACTGCCAAGGCACGTTCACAAGAACCCTGTTTCGTGAACGGCAGGCGCTCCTTCAGAAGAGTGTCCAGATTCTCCAAAATATTACACTGTGGAATGCATGAAGGCACAAAGTGACTTACTCATGTGTCTTAAGCCCCAGAAGTGCCAGGCAATGCTTTCTTCTTTCTCCAAGAACACTCTTCATTATCTATTATCCATAAAGCACCTTCATTTAGGGGAATAATCAATCTACCTGATTTCATAGATTAAACTTGTTGGTGGCACTCACATACCACAATAAGAAAACCTTGAAGGAGGGGCAATAAAGACAATAACTTTAATCTTAACAACTGCTCATCTTAAACACATCTTGCCGGGACTGAAATACTCTGTTGATATTATCTCAAAGCGTATCTTCACGCTTGGCTGTGTGGAAGTAATGGGTCACTCCGTGAAGTGATTCTATCTCAAAGTCTGCATTGTCCCAGGTTATCACATGCCTGAAATAAATGTGCTTCCAACTATCAGGAAATTTTGCCTACGACACACTCCCTAAGATAGCCTCTTTTTAGAAAGTATTAAAAAAATCAAGCCTGGATATTAAGTTCCTGTTAAAACATTCATTTATTTTAGGAAATTGGCTAGCTATCTTTCAAAAATAGGTGATTAAATTACAGTTGCTGGGCATTTCCATTTGATTTATTATTCTCAAATGCTTATGCTCTGTTTAAATGCTAGACTCTTGGCATTTGGCTACAGCAAGCAAAGTGGCCACAGTTAAAGAAGTGACATAGCAGTTCTGGGCCAGGAAATACTGTTTCTCTTACCGAAACCTCTTTCAGCTGTAATATAGCCAGGTAAAGTTGGCTTTGTGTTTGCTGACATTTTCAGAGGCTGATTAGGCAAAAACACATAGAATCATTTTCCTAAGTTTCTCCTCATCCTTGCTCTCTCCTCCCCTACCTTATCTTAAGGAGTCCTAGTCCCACAGAGAGATGCATCAAGAGCCTTTGGGGTTCAACCCTGGTACAGCTTTCCTGGTTTAACACCCAAAGGAAAAGAGGGCATAAAAACTGTTGGTTTTATGCATAATATTCTCCGGTTAATATCTCTGCCATCTTTTTTTGGATGAATCAAATGTCAGGAAAGAATCTCAATCTCAGCCCCTAGTCTTTTTTTTTTTTTTTTTAAGATTTTTATTTATTTATTTGACAGAGATCACAAGTAGGCAGAGAGGCAGGCAGAGAGAGAGAGGGAAGCAGGCTCCCTGCTGAGCAGAGAGCCCGATGGGGGACTTGATCCCAGGACCCTGAGATCGTGATCTGAGCCGAAGACAGTGGCTTAACCCACTGAGCCACCCAGGCGCCCCTCGGCCCCTAGTCTTTATATAAGTAATCCACCACGTCCATTTGGTACGATGAGAAGACAATCTATTTTAAGACTCTGAGGACAGTCATGTTTATAACTAACTTCAACCCTTTCTAGATTTTTCCTTAATGGAGTCCAGAACCAAGAAGACCCACTGTTGGAGAAAGGTTAATCTATTAGATGAAGAGCAGCCACAATTTATCAGGTGCTGTGCCAGATAATTACATAAAGTCGTCTTCACAACAACCCTACAGAGTAGAGATTACAGACTCTACTTTACTCTTGAGGAGTAAAATTTTACTCTTGAGGCTCAGAAAGGTTTAGAAATTTGCCCAAAGTCCATTAGTTAGTGGATGCAAGCAGACCTAAAAGAGTAATCCTTTATCTCGCTACAGAATTCCCAGAATTTCTGTGGTGTTAATATAAACAAACAAAAAATCTTTAAGAAGGATGCCTGGGTGGCTCAGTGGGTTAAAGCCTCTGCCCTCGGCTCAGGTCATGATCTCAGGGCCCTGGGATCAAGCCCCACATCAGGCTCTCTGCTCAGCGGGGAACCTGCTTCCCTTCCTCTCTCTCTCTGCCTGCCTCTCTGCCTACTTGTGATCTCTGTCAAATAAATAAAATTTTTAAAGAATTTTTTTAAAAAGATGCTTTGAAAAGAAGATATTTTTAAAAAATCTTTTAAGAAAAATGTAGCTAAGAGAATCAAACTTCAAAGCATTTACCACCTTTTCTGAATGATGCCCCAACTTATAGTCTAATTAGAAATAAGTAGAAGGAATGCTTAAATTTTTTATGTAGTCATATAATACTATGCATATATAGCCAACACAATTTGATTTTTAAAATATTTAAGGCTTCATATTCAAGAAACCATAATTAAAATCAGGATAAATACTCAAAGTAGTTCATTAATTGTCAGTCTTCTCTCTATACCCTGCTTTTAAAACCATACAATTTTATTTAACCATTTATAGAACGATTCTTTTCATCTCATCAGACTATAATCACATAATCAGATAAAATGCAACTTGTTCATTTTTAATTGTAAATCATGGCTGCACTCACAAATTAGTCTATTATCACAGCAGATCTATCAATTTGGTGGGGAATGTATTTGCCAACTAGAATGAAAGAAGTTAATAAACATTAATAAGCATCTTAAATCAATCACTCCCTTACTCTTGATGTGGTGGTGGATACTGAGATTAATAAGTCAGTCAAAACAAATAAAGTGTTGAAGAAGGGAGGCACAAGGAAGCCTCCTGATGCCCTGTGTAATTAAAAAACACGTCGCTTAAAAACAAATTGGAAGATAAGGATGAGGCTCTCAAACTCCAGTGAATGACTTATTGGAAATTAAACAAAGTAAATCCGGATAGTCACCCTTGGTCTGTCCCCTAAGTACTACTGGTGATAAGAGCTGGAGGAGAAAACAAAATGCTCAGTCAGGATGCATTACATTTGTCAGTAGCAAAATGTAGGGGTTAAGGGCACGGGCTTCCGAGTGAGCCTGCTTGGGTTTGAATCCAGGGCCCAGAACTTTAGTTTGTATAACCTTGTCCTTTCTTAACCTTCGTGTCCCTCACTACCTTTCTGTGTAGAAATGGGAGATTGATAAAACCTACCACATGGAGTGCTAAGAATTAACTGAGCTGATATTTCGTTGAGGGATTAGAACAGCACCTGAGGTATAACAAGCACTAAGTGTTCAGTCAATAAATAAATGATGTAATTGGCCATTTAATACCACTTTTATAGCCCTAGTTCTTTCCCTGCACAGCCTTTTTATGGGGATGGAATTAGAAATAGTGAAATACCTCAACAGTATTTAAGTCACTTCCTTACTGTAGGCAAGAGCTGAGTTAATTCCCTTTATAAAGATAATTAAAATTTTTATTTTATTAAAAAGTAAAAACAAAGTTTTATATTTAAAAGTAAGATTACTGAGCCAAACGTTTTATTGCTGGCAAGGACAACCAGACTATTGTCACATATTTCAATCATCACAAAGTCACCCAGACAACAAATACCTTGTGCATATACAAAAACATAGGCTTTTATATAATGGTGCTTATCAGAAATCCATCAGCAGTGTTCTACTTTTGATTATGGTATAAGTTGTCCACTGCAGAACCAAAACTTCTATTATCACATTTAGGTTAAGTCCCAAGGAGAAAAATAAATGGGGAAACCAAATACATTATTTGCATATATAATAGCATGTCCAACTAATCACTGTGCTGACAGACATATATTTATTGTTCATCTTATTCCAGCATATGTTACCACTCTGACAGCAGCCATGGAAAATGACTGATATAGCATATTGCAATTTCGGAAAAGTTAAAGGTACACTTCAAGAAAGTGAAGTCTAGAGTGTTGAGGAAAGTTTCATTACTGCAACTTTGGAAAGGAGTATGTAGAAAATGATCAACTTTCAATGAGTATGTTAGGAATAACTAGTCCTACATGGCAAGACTCTTGGAAGTCAATGTGAAATTTCTATAATAAACCTTGTAGGCAAAAGTTCCGAGGTATTTAAACTTGTCATGCTCCAGTAGCATTTCTCTATGCCAAATTGAAACATACCTGTTAATGAAAAGGTAATGACATACAGTGGCATAGACACAAACTAGAGCATTTATCAGATTAACAGAAGCAAGATGTTAGGGCGCCTGGGTGGCTCAGTGGGTTAAGCCACTGCTTTCAGCTCAGGTCATGATCTCAGGGTCCTGGGATTGAGTCCCGCATCAGGCTCTCTGCTCAGCAGGGAGCCTGCTTCCCTCTCTCTCTCTCTCTGCCTGCCTCTCCATCTACTTGTGATTTCTCTCTGTCAAATAAATAAATAAAATCTTAAAAAAAAAGAAGCAAGATGTTAAAAAATTGGAAAGGGTAATTCACCAGGAAAACTACACACATCTTTAAACATCATGCTGCATACCCAAATAAAAGTGCTAACTAGATACTCTTGGAATACTAGGACACTGAACTTGAATATTTGCCCTGAATGCATTTTTTTTTTAGAACAGAAACACAATCACTCAGAGTGATGTGCTTCATGCTCTATCCACCCTTTAGATAATTCAATCTTTTTTTTTTTAAGATTTTATTTATTTATTTGACAAAGATCACAAGTAGGCAGAGAGGCAGGCAGAGAGAGAAGGAAGCAGGCTCCCCGAGGAGCAGAGAGTCCGATGCGGGGCTCGATCCCAGGACCCTGGGATCATGACCTGAGCCGAAGGCAGAGGCTTTAACCCACTGAGCCACCCAGGCGCCCCTAGACTATTCAATCTTAAAGTAAAATTAGACATTTCAGAATCCAAAATCATCTCGGTTTTAAGAAGCATCAAAAATACCACTTTTGTTTAGCAGCCCTGAATCCTGTAGTCATCTAGAAAAATATGTCATGATGACCAGATGGTAACTAATAGCCAAGACAGGCTGAACCACATAAATAATTACATGCACCAATGTTAGTCCAGTGGCAACTCATATAATCAAAACAACTGTGCAGAACTGATGTCCAAGTCAGTAAATGTCACTGACTTGTATTTTACCACACATTAAAAATCACTTCTTTACCATTTTCTTACATGTTTTTTTTCTAGTTGATAATTTTCAGAGGTATTTCATAATACTTTTTCTCACCAATATAGTTATATGAAAAAAAAAAAAAACATGTACAGGAACACATAAAAAAAAGTCCATAATATGGGTCACATTATATAATACACTTAAACTTGAGATCCCATAACTAAAATAAGTCTAATACTTTTACTTCCTCTCTCTCTTTCTCTCCCTCCCTTTCTCTCTCTCTCTCTCTCTCACACACACACACACACACAAACGCACACACGACTCCCAGATTCATATAAGCTTCATGTAAAACTTAGTATGTACATAACCACATATCTTAGAAGTACACGGTAGAAATACTTTTCTACACTACCTCAGTTCCAGTCCACAAATCCCACAGATATCAAGTTCACAAAAGCGACAGAGTGGTTTCTTCTTATCTACCTGCATACTTAGTGATTAACATAAAATTTGCTTAGGGATCACCATCTTTCAGTCATAAAGTATTTTACTATCATTGTCATTATTTGATTAATAATGTTATTTATCCCTGAGTATAATGTTTAAAGTTGAATTTCAAAATGCCCCTCATTTCTTAATCCATACCCATCTTACTACCTTCAGCTAAGTATCAAAATGTAATATTAACTAAAAATTCTTCCATTAGAATGGAGATACAAGTTTCACATACATACTCACTTATGATTATTAATAACTGTATTAGTTAACTACGTTTTCTTGACCAATTTTCTTCTTAATAAAGAAACTTTTTTTTTTTTCTTGAGAAGTAAATTGGAAAATGACAACACTGGCACAAAATTCAGGTCTTCTAAATTTAAATGCAGTATTAAAAAAAAAAAAAGAAGACCAACCTTGCCTCTTATCATATTGTAGTGGAAAAGCAAAAGTACTGTGGATGCTTATTAATTAAGTGACCCTGGCAGAATCATCGCCTCTCTAAATCTGTTTCCCTGTCAGCAAAATTGTGATCATAAGCCCTGCCAGGGTTATAATGATGATTAAATGAGACAATTTACATAAGGACTCTGTGGAAATATATGCTTAAAATATAGCTGTTTTTACTAAGTTTCTGTCTGAAACTTGAGGGAATTCATTGTTATATGATCAACACAGAAAAAAAACCTTGTATTTTGTGAAGGAAAGGAATATTTAAAAGGCTGTTACCAATTTCTCTACAGGGAGATATTCTATACCCCAAACAGACCCAAAAGAACTGGGCAAAAAGACCAAGTAAAGGAAGGATGTACGTTTCTAAGAGATAGTCCTTAGGACCTCAGCTGAGTGGCAAGTCCTAGACAAGTACCCTGAGCCTGCCTCCCTGCCCCGCCATGGTTTCTGTGCACCTAAGTAAGCCACCTCTAAGTAATGAGGGGACAACTGGAAGGCTGAAGGGACCTAAATACAATCTTTACAAAAAATATCTCCAGTTACAGTATGTTTAGAATCAATAAGCCTTTGGCAAAAAACAACAGGAGTATGAAAATTTTAAGAGATTCTTTTTATCAAAGGGAACTTAGAACTCAAAGTTGGAAACAATCTTAGTCCAATTTAAAAATCATGTTTATGAATGACAAAACAATATAAAAGCCATGCTCAACATTTTCATTAAGGTCACAGCAGGTCAGAAAACCAATTGCACCTTTCATTTAGAAGAGACTCAGGATGTAGTGTAAAATGGGACAGGGACAGCTGTCTCTAAAGATGAACAACTGGCTGAATCAGACCTAGAAGTCTAGTCTCCCAATTTCAAGTCTGTTTTTCCACTTCATGTGTCTTCTCTCTGATATCTCCTCTAATTTTTTAAAGTTTTATTCTATCATGGTAAGAACACTTAACAGGAGATCCACCGGCTTAAAAAAATTTCAAGTGTGCAATTCAGTATTATTATCTAAGCATAAGGCTATAAAGCAGATACATAGAACCTACTCATTTTATACATTTGAAACTTTACTCCTGCTGATTAGAAACTCCCCACTTCCTCTTGTCCCCAGCTCCTGGCAACCACCATTTCCTTCCCTCATTCTGTCAGCTTGACTGTTCTAGATACCTCATATAAGGGGAGCATTTGGAGGCACCTGGGTGGCTCAGAGGGTTAAGGCTCAGCTCAGGTCATGGTCTCTATGCCTGCTGCTCTGCCTACTTGTGATCTCTCTCTGTGTGTCAAATAAATAAATAAAATCTTTTAAAAAAAAGAAAAAAGTTGGGGGTGGGGAGCATTTGTCTTTCTGTGACTGGCTTATTTCACTCAGCATAATGTCCTCAAGGTTCACCCATGATATATACTGCAGAAGTATGGTCTTCTTTTTAAGACTGAATAATATTCCATTATCTGCATCTACTACATTTTCTTCAAACCCATAATGAGATATCACCTTATATCTTTTAGGATGGCTATTATCAAAAAGACAACAAACTTTGACGGGATGTAGGAAAACTGGAATGCTTGCATACTCTTGGTAAGAATGCAAAGTGGTGCAGCCATTGTTGAAAAACAGAATGGAATTTCTTTAAGAGAAGAACACACATACACACACACATGCACAAAACAAAGCAACAACAACCAAAAAACTACTATACGATCCAGTAATTCCACTTGGTATTTATCCAAAAGATCTAAAATCAGGATTCTAAAGAGATATTCACATTCTCATGTCGATTGGAGCACTCTTCATAATAGCCAAGATGTGTAAACTAACTGTCTACTTTTTTAAACAAACGTGTATTTGGGGCCTATTATAGTCTGGGCATTCATCAAATCATTTATTCTTCACTGAGCTATAACTCATATTTTCATTTTATGGATTGAAAAAACAATCTTAGTGAGGACAAGTAGTTTAGTAAATTTATAGAATGCTAGTCAGTGGCAGTGGCCAAATTTTCAGAGATAGGTGTCTGTGAATTTACTTTTCCAGATCAACCTGCCTCAATAGTTTTTATAGTAGTTTGAATTTAAGTCAAGAAGCCCCTGTCTTAAACACATTTGTAAAACCAGACTTAACATCTATTTGAAAAATAAGAGACTTTATGTTTTGGTAGAAGAAATATATGCAACTCAGTGAAAAGCAATTGTGCAAGGAGCTCTTTCCAGAACATTAATATTAAAGGACAATATAATGTAATATAGATAAAATCCACTATGTTGATGTTTTTATCAGATCATTTCATATTGAGTCCCAGATGACTGCTACACATACAAATTTGTTTTTTGCATTTATGCTCAGAAGCTACTTGTTTTTACAGAACAAGTTCTGTTTCTCTGCTTAAGGATTAACTCTTTCTAACAACAGCTTGGATTTTTTAAAACTAAATTGCAAACTTTCTGATGGTCCTGCCTTGGGTACCCTGTTCCTCCTCTCTTACCTCTATTCTCATTATCCCAATTATTATCTGGCCTTCATAATACCTGATGCACCGACACAGAAATATACATATACTATGTATTTCTGAAGGAACGGATAGACAATCTAAAAAATAAATATATTAAGATTGGGAGCGACCAAAAATTACCCAAGAGTCTTGGATTACTAGGACCATGATTGATTCAAAGCTTCTTCTAGAAATATTAGCTGACTATCTTATCTAAAATAGCATTGCAGTGATGCACATTTTTGTCCAAGAAGCTAATGTAAGAAAGGAGTGTGGGGTAGAAAATGTCTATTTTGGCTGAATATTCATAGTCCAAAAAACTGTTTTGGGTCAAACCTATGAGTTAATTACCAGAAAATCTAAATTTTTCTTGAACACTAAGTGTATTGCAAGAGGTTTTGCTCTCTTTGTTAGACAAAGGAGCAAAAGGATCACTAAATCATACAGCAACTTATGTCTCAGAAAAAAAAGATAAACGAAACCCTCCTCAGCAGAATCAATGAAGTGAGCATTGGGACATCAGTGAGGTGGCCATACTCTATCTTAAAGTATTCACTATTGTTAATACATGCAGGAAGCAAAAGGCTAGACTTTGGTCCCTGTGATAATTTCTTCTCCAAGATCTCAACCATTAAAGCACAAGGTGGACCCTTTCAGCTGCTCCCGGCTTTGGAACATGAAGCCTTGATTCTAACTTCTCTCTTTGATCAGAGATTCGACTTCATTTTTCTGTGCTCCTGTGGTATCTCTCAGTACCCTTACAAGGAAAATGTTATTCAAACTCCCTCCAAAATGGACAGCTCCTCTTAGAAGTTAGTGTATGTACAGAAGTGCCTTAGAATGAGAACCATTATACATTCAAGATATAATTATTATTCTTATATAACAGCATTGGGCTACTTCAATTACAAACCACACTTTTAAAATCTGTTAACATTCCCTTCTGGGAAAGCCCTTTTGCCCTTTAATATTATAAGCTAATCATGACAGTATAATTTCCGGAGCTCATATTTGTGGGAGGAGAATGGCTAGCCCTGGTGTGCTCAGTTGTATGATGGCTTTCTCTTTCTTTTATCTCCTGAAATTACTGAGAGGCTCAAAGCTAATTTCTGAAAGTATGCAGAGGCTCCTAGGAAAGCCAGGAGAAGAGATGGGAACCTAAGCACTGCGCTGACATCATTCTATGCTTGGCACATATAGCCCATCGCTAAAGAAATACTAACTGAACACACTGGTTTATTCTGAACTCTCGCTGGCTTTAAGTAGCATTCTTAATTATGAGAAGGCTTGCTTTTTATCATTTGCAGTCATTCCATTCTCTGGTTTTTTAAATGAAAATATAATTTTTATGGCAGTGTTCTCATCACTTATATTTTTAAGAACAAGCCAAAAAAAAAATGGATTCTGCGGTGATCTGAAAACCTGCTTCTCATATGCATTTTTAAAAAAATCCTCATCATAATCTCTGCAACTGGGTCAGCTTGCATAAAGATGCTCAGGGTAGCCAGGAGCGATTTCAGCACCCTGCAATCCTTGTAAGTGACACCTCATAATAGTGCAAATGAAGCATGGCAAGATGAGAAAATGAAGAAGAATGAACCTGGATAGTCAACGTAGCAGTTTTCAAAACATAGAGGATAGACTCAATTTTACTCCCTAAAATACACCACACATGATTTTTCTTTTACATGTTCAAGCATATACACACTTTCCCTATTATGAGAAAAAAAAATGTTTTAGGATTCCAAGAAATTCTAAAACAAAAAACCAGGCTGGCTGATTTGTTCATCAACATATGTACGTTTTCAGTAGCCTGGGGAATTTTGAACTCAACCTCATTTACACCTGCCTTGATTGTCGGCTAGGAATCTATGGCACTGTCACTCCCCTCTGCTCTTCCCCTTCACCCTCCTTGTTAGGCTCAAAGATGATTTCCTTGTGGGCCCTTAGCCTAAGGAGCTGAATGGTCAGGCAGTTTATTGATCCAACAAATTCCACATCACCTCTTTCTTCCTAGGTTTCTTCTAAACCACCATCCTGCCTGCCCCGCTCTCAGCCCCTCTGCATTCCCACCGTACACCTTTCCATCCCCCACCCGGAGAAGATTATTTCATCCATAATATTTCTTGATTGTTCTCTCTAGCCAGGGTTAATTCCCTCTTTTCAAGGAAGGACAGGGATGAAGTATGAAAAATTCACAGCAGCTTTTCTTTGGCAGAGGCTGGCTACTGACAGGGAAGTTTGTTACTCGGATTTAAAAAAAAAAAAAAAAAATCAGAAATCTTCCTCCCGAAGTACGGGTAAGGAGGGTGGGTAAAGTTTCAAAAACAAGTATGTCCGTACAATACAACCTTCGAAGGAAAGAGAAAGTTCTCTGACCCAAAAGAATAATATCAACCACTGTTCACATACGATTTTCTCCACTATCTCCTATCCTTTCCTTTTTATCAATGATAGATGTGCCTAGTTTTTCATTCACATACGGAGACAATCCCTGTATTCTGGAGGGAAAGAAATGTTTGTAAAGACCAGCAGACGGCGCCTGACTGGGGCAGGAGCTGCAGTGGGAAGGGGAAAAGGAGTGCCAGTTCTGCGGCAGGGCCCCTTCGTGATCTCCTCTCTCGGTTTCCCCAGGGCGCTCCCTGTTCAGCTGCCTCAGCCCTCGGGAGAGACAGAGCCACGGAAAGGGAGAAGTTAAATGCATATGAGATGATTAGCCAAGCACTTCCCACCGGTACAATTAGGCGCCCCACCCCCTCGCATACCCCCATCTGGCTCACCTCACCCACCCACGCTGTCTGCCCCTCCTGCACCCTGACTTGCCTTCTTCCCACGGGACTCTCGCAATTTTGAACAAAGGCAGGGCAGTGGGTGAGAACAGCACCCAGGGAAAAGGAGCAACAAGGTCCTGGAATACTGTGAGAAAGTGGTGAGAGCAGCAGAAACTCCTCATGCTTTCAAATGGATCTAGCCTCTCTGTTATTTAGAGCTAAGAAGCCCAGGTGTGCGGCATCACTCCTCTCCAGCCTGGCCACTCTGAACTAGAGAAAATTCTTGAGAGGGACCTGAGGGAAAGAAGGGAAGGGATTCCTAGGACCCACGGTGAGGTGTGTCTCTAAGCCACTCCTAAGATGAGGTGTCAAGAGGATTTGT
Source organism: Mustela nivalis (assembly GCF_964662115.1). Classification (NCBI taxonomy): domain Eukaryota; kingdom Metazoa; phylum Chordata; class Mammalia; order Carnivora; family Mustelidae; genus Mustela; species Mustela nivalis. The sequence goes on along the minus strand of NC_139027.1, from coordinate 70,325,821 downwards.
TCTCACTTCACTTAGGTTAATCTATAGCTCCTCCTATCTAACCAGAATTGTCCCTAGGTAGGAAGCCTGTCCCTGAGGAAGGGGTATAAGCAGCAGCTGCTCTGGGGAGAAGATTTACCTAAGGAGAAGGGCAAAGGACATAAAGCTGAACCAAGTCTGAAAGAGGAAGGGGCCCCTTAGGGAAAGGGGGGGGGGCGGTTGTTAAGTCTCCACAACTTTCTTGCCCTGCCTTTTCAAGTAGCAGACTCAGCACTGGGAGAGAAGAAACAATGGTACTGGGAAAGACTCACCAAAACAGTTTGAGGTTTTATTTATTGGCAGTTCAGGGAATCTGCAATAGGCATTTATCTGAAGATGAGAGGAACCTGGCCTTACATTGTTGGCCACTCTGGAGAAGAAACCTACCAACCACTCTGCTCTTTACAAAGGAAACGGGTCAGGAGAATAGTTTTTCTGGACTCCCAACTTCTCCTCCAGGCAGACCTCCTGGCTTAGTCCAGCCAGCGCTCACCCACCTGCCCTCTTTGGGAAGCACTAAACTCTTCAGTAATTAGGAAGCAGGACCTCCCTAATCCCAAAAGCCTTCAGACAGGAACCATGGGATTTGGGATTGGGTAGCCAACCCTCTCTCTGCTCTGTTTAAAAAATAACTCAGTCCAATCACCAAGAAAGAGAAGTGTATTTGTGTGGGGGGTAGAGTAAAGGCACTGGTGTTCAAAGGTCCTCTCCAAGCCCGGTGGGCGGCTGCCCAGCACCGGAGAGGGTGCCAGGGCGACTCTCCTACCTTCTCCAATTAAGGCAAGAGGCGGGGGCAAAAGCAATTGGCAGCCTGCTGAGCGAGTCCTGGGACCAGCCGCTTCACTGCCACTGCGGTCTGGGCACACTTTGAAGGAATGTGCAAGCTGGAACCTCTCCCTCCCCCAGGCCTGGGAAAACGGGCATAAGGTGGGGCAGCACATACAGCACAGACAAAAGGTTCTGCAGAGTCCTCCTCTCTGTGGCGCTCAGGCCCCTCGGCTGAGCGCGGCGCCCCATCCGGCCACACCGAGTGACCTTCTGGCTAGTAACGCCCCTTTCCCGCGGGGCCCAAGCGCCCGGCCAGGGATGGTCCTTTCATAGGTGCCCACATCTTTTCTCCCGGCACCCCGACAAGAAACGCCCCTCCCACCCCTCACCACAAACACCCGCGACGCCTTCCCCCAGCCCCTTTCTATTGTCTTCAAAGAGATTAGTGGCTCCCACCAAACACACCCAAATGCACCTCCCTTTCTCGCGCTCCCATTTCTCTGAGCCTTAGGGGCCGAGAAGCGAGCGCAGGGTGAAAGGGAGAGAGGGAGTAACCCGCGAGAACTTGGCACCTCAGACCCACCGTGTCCGCCTCGCAAGGATGCCGGTGACCTGTAGATTGCAATAGGCACTGAATGATGCTTGCTGCTGCCATGGAAATGGTGGATGTGGTGCGCTCCCAAACTGGACGCCCCCCATGCCACTCCTAGGAGGCCGCTGAGGGTGAGCGGGACTATCCAGAGCAGGGCCAGGCGCCCCCCTGCGCCGCCGCCGCCGCCGCCACCACCGCCGCCGCCCCCGGGCGAGCCCAGCTCGGCGCCGCACCGGAGCATCCTCTGGTACATGGCGGGGCGCCCGCCGAGGGGCAGCCGCCGCGGGAGGCAAAGTTTGGGGCGCGGGGAGGGGAGAGGGCGCCGAGGAGCGGGCGGCTCCGGGTGGGCTGAGGGGCCGGCCGCCTCACCGCGCCAGAGCACCCATCCTCTCCCTCCTTCGGACAGTCTTCTCGGGGTCCTGGAGTCCGCCGTGCCTTGCACCCCAAAGAATCCGAAACATAGCCGATGCAAATGCAGCTGATGGGGGGCTTGTCCGGGAAGGCAGCCCCGGGAACAGCGAGCGCGGAGCGAGCGGCTGCTCCCAGATTTCCAGGGCTCCAGGTTCTCGAGAGATACTCCCAAAGAGTTTCGGGCGAGAGTGCGTGCCGGGGGGTGGGGAGCGGGGAAATTGTTTAAAGCTCCTCCCGGAGGGTCCTCACTTCTACATGACAGCCATCCACCGCGAATCCACTAGGTAAATCCATTTAGCATTGTGTGTGGGGACTGGGGAGGCCACTTCGCCGGCCCAACCTCCTTTCAAGGGAGAAGCAGACCCCATGAAATCGAGGCACCCCTTCCCTCCATTCAGCCCCGGCCGGCTCCCCGGATCGCGCCAGCCTCCCCCGGGCAGCGCGCGGAGCAGCGGCGCGCATCGCCTGCTCCCGAGGCAATCTCCGCGTCCGCCGCCTCCTGACACTTACGCCCGGCGAGGGGTTCAGAGGGAAGAGTGCACCCTTATGAAGGAAGCGGGGATCGAACCGGGGAAAGAGAGCTGAGGAAAAGAAGCAGCAGACGAAAGAGGATGCAGGGGGAGAAAAAAGAAAAAGAAAAAAGAGAAAAGAAAAGAAAAGAAAAACCACACACGCTGGCGAAGCGAGGGGCTCTATGCAAATCTGCAGTCTCCAAACAGCAAATCACTGAAGCTCGGATGCAATGCAGAGGACGAGCCTATGTAACGAGGGAGGCTGGTCTAGCTTCCCACAGAAATCGCCCTGCTTTGCCTCTCTCGAGCATTCTCCACACATCAAAGGGACACGTGTACGGCGATGCGGGGAACACCTAAAAAGCAACTCTCCTCTGCCAGGTGATCCCTCCGTCTGAATTACAACGGCAAATGGCACCCTTCCCCTACCCCTATGGTTTAGATGTAACCAGTGTTTTGAGAGCTCTTAAAACGGAAAGAACCCGGCTCTTTTTATTGGACCAAACTTGTTCTGCCAGGTGTTCAAACCCAATCTGCTAAATATCGTTTGACACCATCTACTCAAGTATCAGTTTTGGTGATCTGTTAATTACACATATTACTCATAACAAAGAGTCCTCATTCCCACTACAATACCATATCTCACATAAGGCAGTGGAAGTGCAGGGAACCAAAACACACGAGAAGGAGGGAAAAAAAGAGTGAATTTGGCAGCCAAGGAAGAGACAGAAAAAGAATGAAAGAGAGGAAGGAGACAGGTGGTAAAGAGGAGGAAAGTAGATAGAAACAGTGTGAATGAGATTGCTTGTACTTCAAACGTTTGGGGGATATTTAAGAACCCCCAAGATCCCTAGAGAAGCCCAGATGTGATGGTGCTTCATAAGGGTGGAGTTCTGCCTTTCTCTCACCCTTTCTCATAAGGAAAATGGCAATGGGAAACAAAAATTCTTAAATCTAGTGCCTCCAAGGAAGAGAGCATATTTATATCCCGTGGATGAAATGCAACATCTTTAACTGGAAGCTGCATGTCCTGGATGAGAGACCAGCAAAGACAACACAACCTAAGAGTAAAAATCTAGGATAGCAAGTGGAGTTGGCAAAGAGGACCACAGTCACCAAGCAGATACGATTTAGGACTATGACAGAAATACCTCCCCAGTTTCCAAAACATGATAAAAACTGTGACATGTCTAGTGGCTGGACATTTTTCGTCTTTATTCCTATTTAAAAACAGAGGAAACAACTCTGATAAAGCACTGCTTCTCAAAGGCTCCTCACTGACTATATCATCCCTTAGATCAACAAATACAAAGTCCTGTATGGGGGCAAAAAAAAGTAATACCAGGAGGATTTGATTCACATCAGCCACTCATGGAAGTGGTGACTGAGACTTGTATATTGCCTCCTAGTTCATTCAGAGTCACCCTGGGACTTTGGTGGTAACTATGTAACCCCTGTCCAGGGGCCAACAAATCAAATCCGCAGCAATCCAGTATCTCACATTCCTGTCAAGCTTATATGATTCTACTAAAAAATAATAATTCTTCAGTAGTTCACTGAATTGAAATGGCTTAGCCATGTTAGAGAATATGTTTTTATCTACTTAAATACACCATGTCTCCCAACTTCCAACAGCTGTTCAAAGAGCAACAGAACCTAAATTCAGCACCTTCCACTGTGTACTGTTCCTAGCTCATATCCCCAGGCCATTTTCCTTTTCATTTTGTTATTTTTTAGCATGAGTATTTTAATTCATTAGCCAAGGGTTGTGTATATTCATTTTTAATACATCAAGTAAGCTTTAAAAGGAAAAGAAGAGCAAAATCATCCCAGAGGTATGGTTTTAAGACTCTATGTAATATTCTCATTGTAACATCTCATAGTATTAGTCTGGACAGAGTCCTGGATTGGGAGGTAGGAAACCTGGGTGGCATTCTTGGCCCTACCATTTACTGGTTATGTCACATTAGACACTTAGCCTCTCCCTGAGGCTCCGTGGCTTCCTTTATAAAATAGTCATGTTCCTATTTTTCCTAACAATCCCATAGGGCAGGAAGGCTATAATGCTATATTTAATGTGAGAGTACTTTAAAACATATCAAATCCTCCCCATAATTGAGGCACTATGTCTCTCCTCTCAAGTGGGTCTAATGTATTTGAACTGGTTAGCCTGCACGATTCTTCAGTTCCTTTCCATTGGTAGGAAATGTAGAGCATTGCATTGTTCCCCAATACCCTTGTATATGGTGTTGATCTGTCCTTGCCTCTCCAACCAGATGGTAGATTCCTGAAAGGGAGAGGAGTCAAGTCTTCATTTGAACTCCCTCACGTGCCAGGCATATAGGAAATGTAAGTTAGCCTCTTGGTGCATACCGTCAATTCTCACTATTCATCGTAGTTATGGTCTATAAAGTCACTACTGGACAATGAATTACAGAACACTGAACCATTGCTCCTAGGTGGTGGGTTCTTAAGGCTCTGGTCACACCACTTTCATCAGCTGGTTAATATATAACTTTCTTTTATGTGTTTTTTCTTTTTTTTTTTTTTCTGTTTAAAGACACTTTATTTAATGTATTTGGGTTCTCTTTAACACTGAACCCACTGTCAACCTCACTATAATTCAAGCTTAAGTAAGGCTTAGGTAACATAATAACCTCTTTTCTCTGAAAGGCATACCACAGGCTTCTTATACTTAGGAATGTTAGAACTCTGGCACTACAGTTCAGGGCCATTTTAAACAGCGAAATCACAAAAACCGAAACCAAAACCCACAAAAAAAAACACAGAAATGTGAAAACATGCCACTAAACAGAACACAAAAAAGAGCACCTGTTCATAGTATGAGGCAGAGTGTTGCCTTGTTTGGCCTCTGCTGGGAACTGGGTATTAGGGACTGAAATTCCTTCCCTTTCTGCGTGTGTCTGTTAATGACCACCCTCATGTCACTATTATTGATTTGGGAGTTACAAGTTTAAGTGAAGGCATGAATTCATATCTGGGTATAATGAGCACTTACTGTATTTGTTATTCTCTTTAAAGAAAAATAGAGAAGGATGGGGCTGGAGCTTTGGAGAATGATTTATATAAATTAAAACCACAGGAGTAGAGTAAGTGGAGAAGATTCTGGTGAACCTTCCCAAGAACATTCAATGAAGAAAAGGCTCTCCTGCCTGTCTTATATTGTCTCAGGACTAGGGAGATAAAGGAGGGGTTAGGGAAAGGATGGGCCAGAAATCTCGGTTTTACTGGAGTCTCCAGAGCTAAAGAGTAAAGATTTACGGCTGCCTTCAAAGAAGACACCGTAGCTACAATATCCAGGCAGATGTTTGGGCACATCTGTGATACCTTCGGGGCTCTGGGGTGAGTGCTGTGATACTGAGGCTGCAATATTTGTTACAAATGGTTGTAATTTGGCGGACTAAGGAACAACTCTCTGTTGAAAGAGGGTACAAAAGTCTCAAAAACAAACTTTTGCCTAATCTGGATGAAGGGAGTAGAGCTTGCGCTTACTCTTTATGTCTCTTGAGTTGGTCAGTCCTTGTGGTTATTGCATTGTGGTTACTGCATTATTTAAAGGAAACTAAGGCAGCAGCATCTGACAAATTATTGTCAGTTGAGTTAGGAACTGGTTGGAGGAGACATGGTGCTTGGCTGCCTGTAATTTACTCTTAAATATCTCGGCATAAACAGTGTAATATAAATGTGTGTTAGTGTTCTGTGTCCCAGGAGTGTCAGCTGCCTTCCTCAGGAATGTATGCTCCAGTGTCTCAGCCAGAATTACAGAAGCCAGAGGTAGCTTCTAGAAGCCTTGCCTATCATCATCTCCAATCATGATGTGGCTTTGCTCATTAATTACAAAATATGTCAAGAAAAGGTTATTACTTGTGAAATAAATGGCTTGTCAATTGGTATAATGGAGGTTAGGAATGGGTTCTCTTTCATGAAATTATTAACATTCAAGATCAGTGGGTTAGCCAAAATATTTTACAAACACATGCTTTGCTTCTACTTGAATAGAGTCTGTGAATCTAAGAGATCTTTCACCTTTTACCATAAGGAATGGTGCCACAATAATAGTAATATTAAGAAATAACATATTCGTAACTGGCACAAGTCTGAGAGATATAAATGTGTTAGTTCGTTTAATCATCACAAAACCATAGGAAGTAGGTGCTTTTTTAAAAAATCTCATTTATTTATTTGACAGACAGAGATCACAAGTAGGCAGAGAGGCAGGCCGAGAGAGAGGAGGAAGCAGGCTCCCTGCTGAGCAGAGAGCCCTATCTGGGGCTCCATCCCAGGATCCTGGGATCATGACCTGAGCTGAAGGCAGAGGCTTTAACCCACTGAGCCACCCAGGTGCCCCAGTGGGTCCTGATTCTGATTCTGACAGATGATGAGCTGTTCACTGCCATATTTGCCAAATCCTTTTTGTAAGACATTTTTCATGTACCTAACAGAACCAAGAGCTGGAACTTCATTCACTTCCAGAATAGGCTATAAGATTTTGCTCCTACTTATTAATAAATGTCTGTTTCTGTAGCAGCAGTTGGTTTGCACTTTACATTCACTATGACCTGCACTCTTGGAAGTGATTAATGCTCCCCTGCCTCTAACCACTGTGGCTACTGAACTCTACCAAAAGAACACAATAGCTGTGCATGGAAAATTGTCGTAGGCCCACTCACGGCTGATAATCTGTAATGAACAAGAAGTTAGGTAGCCTAAGCTGGACAACAGCATTAAGAAATGGGAGATGGGTCTGACAGCTGAGAGGAGAAAAACAAAGGAAATGGAAGGAGAGAGAGGACCATGAATGGAGAGAGAAGATGCAGAGAAATGGAAAAGGACAGGTCATTTCAAATTATTTTTTTATATTTTAAAAATCAACCCTTCTGTCTCAAGAAACAGGATGGTTGTCAGGCAGACACTTTCAACCTTTTCGTGTTATCCTTAAACTTAATTGGAAATTCTTACAGCTCAGTATTAAGCTTTTTAAATAGAAAAGTAGACACTAAAAGCAGCAGAGGGGAAGTATATTAAAACCCATAGGCAGCACCAATCTTTTAAAAATTAAAAATGAGGAAAGTGTCAGTCTTGCATTTCACATTTCTACTAATGTCAGCACAATGGAAAGGCAAGAAGACCCCACATAATTGTCTCCCTGCATTTCTGAGTCAAGACTGAGAGAGAATAAAGAGGTAAAGACTCAGGAGAGGGTGTCATCTGTGAAGCGGTGGAGACAAACCTCTGACCCTGTTTCCTTTCTGGGTTAGTACAGGTCCCTGTGGGCTTTCTGAGAAAGGATCTGAATAGGAGAGCAACAGCAGTGAGAGTAAAACCAAACCAACCAGCCAACCAAGCAACCAAATGACAAAAACAAGAAAAAAATATGTCGGGGCTCAAAGCATCCCTGGAGCCCTACAGGCATAATAATGTCACTGAAAAGTCAGGTTTATTTATGAAGTGTTTCCTAACTGGAAGTTAAGGAAACTGGAAGTATACTTTCATCTCCCACCAAACATAATCCAATCACAGATATAGACTGGTGAATACCGTCAGTGTAGCTATTACCTAGAACCTCCACACCGACATATCAAATGAGAGGGAGTAGTGAGAACCCAACACGATACCCAATTCACTCAAATTAAACTAAAGCCTGGATGTGCAGTTTGACTTGTAAAGCATGATTAGATTTATTCAAGCAAGGTTAGTTGCATAATTTAGGGCTGTTTTATGATCTCTCTTTTCTCTTGACCTATTTAATAAAAATTTCATGTATGACATCCTACCTAAAATTTATTGGCTAGGCACCAAGGCGGGGTTATAGAAATTTCACTGCAACAGCATCTTTAAGTATTGGGGGCTTTTCTTGGGCATCAGCCAATCATATGTCATCTCTCAGTCACGGTCATCATAATTGTTTGTACAGTTATTTCAGCCAACTGATGTTGTTGACGCACTCTTCTGTAGGTTCCTGCTATGTGATGTGAATATATTTATAACATCGTGGAAGAACATGTGGCTTGACTGCCAGACTGTGAGTTTGAGTTCATCATTATTATTCATTTGACATTGGGTTTAATGGGCCCTTGCCCTGGTTTCCTCACCTGTAAAATGATTATAATGCTGTGTGTAATGGAATTGGAACAGTTTCCAAAATATATTAAGCACTAAATAAAACTTACTGTCATTTATTCATACGTACATGCTCTAGATCAGTGTTACAAACATAATGATGTGTATTGTGATTTTTTTCTTTAAAGGACTTATTTATTTGTGAGAGAGAGAGAGCAAGTGCACAGGGGGAGGAACAGAGGGAGAGAGAATGCCCAAGCAGAAACCCTCTGGGGGGGAGCAAAGACTGATGTGGGGCTCGATCCCAGGACTCTAAGATCATGACCTGAGCTGAAATCAAGAGTCAGATGCTTAAGTGACTGTGGCACCCAGGCAGGCGCCCCTGTAATGGGATTTTTAACGTAGGCCATTTCAAACTCTTCCCTACTTGCTCTATGGTCCAGTTTGGCCATCTCCCCGATAATCTTTTAGTTTAGTGTCTGTGTCTCTGTGGTGCTCAAACTTTAGTATCCTGGAGGATCATTAAAAGGATCTGTTACATCATAGATTGCTTTGCTTTTTTGATTCCCTTGCTATGTAGAGATACTAACGATTTGCATTCTTAACAAGTTCCCAGATAATGCTTATATTGCACGCCCAGGGGAACCAGATTTTCAGAACCACCACTCCATCTAAATGTCAAAGTCTTTGCCAAAGGTTTTATTAACCAACACTGGGCAAGTTTTTTAATCAGCCTTCTTACAAATAAAGTCACCTTCTTAGCAGTGTACTCAACGCAGACAACAGTGCTGCTCCCAGATCTCCTACTTAAAACATTATTTAAAGACTTCAAGATGTCTACCATATAATCCTACATGTCCTCATCTCGCATCTTTCTTCTATTCTGTTCAGAATAAACAAATAAATAATTAAATAATTAAATAATTAAATAAGTTTATTTTAAAATGAATAATTAATTAATTTTCTAAAGTGCTCTTCCACCCTATCTTTTGCATTTAAGCCCTTCTTCGTTTAGCCTGGCTAGAGGCAGGTAGACACTACACGAGGGCTCAGTTCCGATGCTATTAACTTATTAGCCACATGGCCTTATGCAGGTTATTTAAATTCAGTTTTCTTACTTGTAAAGGGGCTTGATAATGGTACAGTTGTTGCAAAGATTAAATGAATTGACAGATGTAAAGTACTTAGAATAGTGTCTGGTACCTAATATATACATGTATTAGCATGTGCTTGTTTTTAAATTTTATTTACTTACCTACTTAATTTATTGAATAGGTTATTCTTTCCTCTTCTTTTATGATACGGGGAAGTAAATCAGAAATGATGAGAATGTCTGTTTCCATATTAAACCTGACACTGGCCACCCAAATAGTCCATCACCATAAAACAAACACACATACAACATAAATAAAAGTCCCTTTCAGGTTCTTTCTTATCAGGCCTCCTGTCTGACCAGCAATGGCTACAGGACAGTCAGCAACCCAACCCAACAACCTGGGATCTGTCTGCCTGCCTTCACCAGCAGTCTGCCAAGCAGATCCATCACTGCAGAAGAAAGAAGCATGGGATTATAGCGAACAGAGCTAGACTTGGCAACATAACTATAAGGCAAGTTAGGGAGATATAAAAACTGACACACAATTTGCAAATTCCCTAGTAAATATAGATATCCAAATCCAGAACCAGACATCACACATGTATGACGAGCTCAACTCCCTGAAGGCCCAAGCACTTAGAACATAAACCAATTTGATCTATCCTTATGAATATATGTTCTGGGACGTATATGGCCATTTTACGGCACAGAGAGGAATTTAATCATGCAATTTGAATTGAATCTCTAAATAGGTTTGTCTGGGATCTATAATCTAATCCCCTTTCAATTCAGGATAAATATATTGGATTACACATTTTGTCAAGAGTGATTTTTTTTGACGTTAGTACTATAGTTAAGTTAGTACGACTATCATACTACAAATACCTGTTTTCCGGGTAAAGTCAAAGTTCTTTAACATGGCATATTAAGCTCTTCAAAATTTGCCCCCACCCTACCTCTTGCTGTCTTTTCTTCATCTCAACTTCTTTCACCTCCCCTAAAAACATCCTTGGCTCCAGCCACAGAATATTTCTCTTCCTGGAAACACACTTTAGTCATTTTCCACTGCCCCTGCTGTTCCTTTAGTAAAAATCATCTTTTCTCTCTTAATACCTCATTCATTCTTCTGCCAAATTTTAACACATAAGTCTCCATTGGAACTTTTTCTGAAATTTGTCAGTTATTTGCTACTTTCTCAGGTGCAGACTATCACAAATACCACCCCCCCCAAAATACCTGGGATATGTAAAAAAGTATATCCACATTATTATTGTGCTGGATGAATACAGTATCAAACTTACTGGTTAAGTCTATCTTCATGTTTATGAGTTTAAAATAACCAAAACCAACAGACAAAGGAAACAAATCATCTTCAATTTATCCTTACAGGCTTTTGGTTAGCTCTTTTATTGCCTAAAATATATAAGAAATTTAGGCTGAACTGTGATTTGAATGCTAAATAAATTGGTTTTGAAGAATAAGGGAATTTGTTGTCATATTTTCCTACTCATGCTATAAACAGATGTCTTTCTTTCTTATACTATGTAAAAAGAAAAAAAAAATACCACCCAGCAAAGATGTTTGCTGCCAAGCTGAATTGCAGAGCAAACATTTATAGGTAACTTATAAATCCCTGAAAATAGGATTTTATAATGGAAATGCTGGCACCATTTTAACTATAGCCATTCAAGTAATATCACCATAGCAGAATTTATAATCTAATATACTCATTCTGGGATGGACGAGAGATTAAGCTTATATGTGTCAGAAACTTTCAGTGGCTCTGTTCAAATTGCATGATCATTCCACAGAGTTCAAATCTCTTGAAATATTTATTTCAAAATGAGTAGTATGTGCTTCCAAACATTTAATCTTAAAAGACAGATTATATTTTTTATACTTGTATGAGAAATATATGACCTCTGAGGCATTTCAAAAAATCATTAATCACTGAGGAGGTTTTTTTGGTTCTTGTTTTGTTTTGTTTTGTTTTGTGCGGGGGGGGGGTTGGTTTTAGGGTTTTTTTGGTCTTCTTTTTCCTTCATGAAAGAATTAGTTTCCTCAGATTTTCTCTGTTCTATTGCTGAGATGATTCCCCCAGAGAACTGTGTGTTTATCTTGACAGGTGTTAGTAGATCTGTAGACCTCTGTGGAATTGTTCCTAGCTGCACTAAGGTACAGTAGAAAACATTACATCTACAAACTAATGAACTTACCTTACTGCATTCTAAATAAAATAAACCACACAGCAAGTGAAATTAATCTGCTAATGTCTTTCTAATGAAGCTTTCATTAGGCATATGGTGTGGTCTTCAATATTTAACACACGATAGTATTAAAGAATACCTCATGATTTTTAAAAAGCTTACCTGATGACTGCCACATATATTATTTTCCAATGAACCAGTTTACCCTCACTGTCTTTAGGTCCTTAATCAAAGTGATACAAGAAACATTTCAAATATTTTATATCCAAACGGAGAGAAGAAATAAATGTCCTATCTACATTTACCCTTAAATAATTAAAACTAGATTTGCTGTTCTAATTTTTAAGGGTGGAGAAAGCTTTCAATTTTCTGTGCAATGTAAAGACTCACATACTAATAAAAATTAGGAGGCAGATATTGAGAATGAAACTACTTAGGTCCAATTTACAATGTTTTGCCTTAAAATAATGCTACCTCCTATAACAGCAAACACCAGTTTCCGTTGTGGTGAAAACTGGACACTTTGATGGGCAATGGAAGATCAATGGCCAACACCATTAGTATCCCTTCATTTTGGCAACATTTTGATTTGTCATTTGTTAAGAAAATAATCTAAAGCATCTGGCAGGAAAAACTACCTATGTCCAAATATCCCCAGTTTTGGAGCATGTGCTATTCCATTCCATCTAATATTTCTAGTATCACACAGAAGAGCCACACAAAAGTCACCTCCTCACCGTGACACTATGCCAAAGTCTTAAATCCTCATTTGAGGCTCCCATGTAAATTATCTCCTGCTTTGGTATAATCATAGTTGTCCAACTGAGACTTGAGGATCTTACTGTCATTATTTAAATTTACTTATTTCAACTACTATTCACTGCCAACCAATAAGAGGTAAGAAGACAGACATGGTAAAGGTGGGTCTTTTCTCCTTTCGCAGTAGCAGCCAGAAACAGTATAAAAGCAATGGATCATGAAGAAAAGCAATTTCCTACTTGAGGGATTAGAGAGTACCCTCTCTTGTACTGTTAAATCAAAGTTTTAGTTATTTTTTCAAGTAATACTGATTTTTTTTCAATTTACATGTATAGTCTCTGGAGAAGCTGCAAGGGACCCCCGAACACAGACCCTCTCAACCAATCAATAAAAGAGAGAAAGAAAAGGCGGGGGGGAGGCAAAAAAAAAATGCCCTCCTTTATGTTCTACTGCTCTGAGCAAGCCTTTTACACAGCATGGGGGAGGGGGGAAGAAGAAAGAAAAACAAACAAAATTGGAAATCGCTACACAAGCTAAAAATATTCAAGGAAGAATTTGAACTGATATGTGAGGCTTTTTTCTTTTCTTTCCTTAGGAAAAATAAAGGTGATTTCTATTTTCAAGCAGCTCCCATTAGCCAGCATTAGAAAATTGAAAACTATGCAAATTTCAGCAAATGTTTGCTTCATCTTTTAGGTTCACAAGAATATTAACCACTGCTATTAGTATTACATTCCAATTTGAAGAAGTTTGTAGCACAAAACTGTGCCCTGGAATATCATGTGAAAATCTTAATATAAAATGCATTTACATGCCAGGAGCAGTAACACACGCTTTTAAATAATAATGGCAAATAATAGTTCCATGTATAAAATGTGGAGGAGGAAACTCACGAGCCTGTTTTCACAGATCCCCCTCCCCCTCCCCCTGCTTATTTGAGGCTTATTGCTTCTATGAGTCATGTTTATGGAAACTGCATATTTTCTACGCTGAAAACTGTCATGTCACATAATTAAAAACAAAGAGTCCCACAACTAAATAATAAAGTTGTGATAAAACCTTATAATTTATTTCAACTTATTCCTCAGTCGTCCAATTTTATCTGCCTCCATTCTAGCCTTCACGCTGTTAACAGATAGTTGAGGTACAGTGGTTGATTAGTGGACAAAACTCTAGCTTTTCTTTTAATTGCCTGTCTTTCTCTATTTTTTCTTTTTTTTTCCAGTTTGTCAAAATAGGATGCTATTAAGACTTTTTTTTAAAAAACTTTACAGCCTATAGAGACATTAAGAGCAGGAGAACAAGTATATTAACGTAGTAGATATTTTCCATTTTATATATCACTGGAGTAATATTTTCTAAATTTGGTGGGATAGTCTACTGTATAAAGTAGGAAATTATTTATGAAAATTAAAGTGATTAAAAACCATACACAGAGACCAAATTAGAAGAGAACAGATCTATTACAACCCAGCAGAATAAGATTTGTCTGTTGCAATCACATAACCTTAGATTAAGGTTGATGTAGTTCAGCATGGCTGAGATAAGTAGGATTTGGAGGGATAAATGATATTTTCACCCAGTGCAAATTACTCAATCCAATAATAAACTGATAAAAACGGGTTAGTTTGGCCAATGAAATTTTAATCTACTGGGCTTCCAGGAATGGGAATTAAACAACAACAACAACAACAACAACAAACAAGAAAAACAAAACAAAATAATAGCAAGACTTAGACTGCTGACAGGTTACAGAATGGAAAATACGTTGTGATTTCCCAGACAGTATAAAAATATGATTTGTAATAAGATTCAACTCTAGCACTAAAGAGTCCTATGGTTTCCCATGACTCACTAGGCACTATCTATATATGAATACCAAGATTCATTTTAAAAATTGGTGACTGCTCCGTTATAGTTTTTTGGGGGACAGCCCAGTCCTTGGCTTGCATATCAAGCTATCAATCTAGAAAAGCAGTTGTAGCAGATACTTTTAGTTTTGTATGCAATATCTATTTTGCCTTTTCCCTGGCAAATTGAACCAATTATTTTGGAGGGAGAGGGAGGAATAAAGTACATAGGATGACAAATATGCTTCACTAAAAATACTTGCTTTCCCAAACCCCTTTACAGTCAGAGTGCCTTTGTGACCCAGTTAATCTTCAGGAAATGTAAACAAGAAGGCACTGGGATTGTTTTTTAAAAAGTCATATTTGGATAGCATGTCCCTTGAGGCTTTTTGCCATAAAACCTTATTCTTCCTGTCCCAGATGCAGATTCAATACCCATGGGAAATACCCATTCTGAGACCATGACAAAATGACACTGTGAAGATAAAGAAACAAGAAGACAGAAGGAGTCAAAATACTTGATGTTTTCCTGCAGGAGTTACACTAGCCCTGCGTCACCTAACAATGGACTTCTTAGATTTGCAAAAATAAACCATCTGATGTAAGTCATGCTATTGGTGTCTGGAAGTTTGATGCATAACTAATATAACTAATTTCTTGGAAGGATGATTAGTTATATGAGTAAGTCAGCCATCCACCCTGGGCTCTAGGAGAGTCATTTATCCTTAAGGAAAGTAGGTGACATACTGCCCCAGAACTAATATTAAAAAGAGTGAGAATATGCTTTGGGTTTCTCCAGAACCACATGCATTGTGGAAAGTCAAGGCAGCTGTTTTAATATAGGGACCCATTAAAAGTGAAAATTGGGAAATAAAGCTACCCAAGGTCCTTAAACAAGAAGAAAATGGCATTTAGTAAAGAACATTATGGAACTGAAGGGAATTTTTTTTCTCCCCTCCCCCAGCATGCCAGAAGAAAAAAAAAAAAAAGGAACATTCCATTTCTTAGAGTTAGGTAATTAGAGTCTGCAGAAAACACACACAACCAGGGGGTCTGTAAAGTGAGTGGGTCTTATCTGTAATAAAATCATCTTCCCAGGCAATGCATCCAAGCATGAGCAGGCTGGTATATATTTATTTGTGTGTTTGTTTATCAATGTATCTAATAATTTACTTATCAAACGGGTATTTATCAAGCATCTATTCTAAAGCAGATCCTGAGCTTGTCCAGGAAGAAGCCACTAAGGGCTTGGTTCTAGTTGAGGAAATGAACCTTTGGACTAACAGCCTCCTTATCTTGAGCTGGGCTGATGATCCCAAAACACTGAAGTCTGTGAAAGGATAATTTGTACATTGTAGCTTACAGGACTTTCCCTGTAGATGGAATCAAATTGGAACTGAAGGAGTGTTCTTACTTCTGCTAATACAGTTTCATACTGAGAGAGTTTCAAAGCAGCAATGCACACAACTCAGACATGCTTATTGACCAGGTGTTTACCACCTATTTGGCAAATGCTGTTTATGAAGTTTTTAAGAAACAAATATTGATCCAAACAATTCCCTTGAATTTAATATTCTGTCATTCTTCAAGGCCACTATTAACTTTGATGTACACATGCAATTACCTGTCTGTTTAAGGAGTTGAAATTGCCCTAACTCTTGGGCACCGCACCATGATTAAATGCATATAAGCAACAAGTGTTGACTAGGGCAGCCAGAAAACCACTGTGGCGGAAGATCGATAGTTACATTATATACCAAAGAATGTCTTTGTTACTGTTTCCTACAGTCCTCCAAAATATGGATAAAAATTCAAAGCTGGACTTGATTTTTTCTTCTGCACACATGTTCATGCAAATGCAAATAAAAATTATCTAGGAAGATTCCAGAGAGCCCACAGAGGAGTGAAGATTGTTAAAATTATTATAGAGTTCTTAAAACACATCTTCAACTGGCAGGACATCCTTTCCATCAGACTCCCATATGTTTCAGAGCAGGAAAAATTAACAAGCATGAATGTAAAATCCTGCATGTAGGTTTGAGAAAATAAACAGCATAAACAAAGGATGAGGGAAATCTGATGATGTTGTTAGTGTAAAAAAGAACTAGGGGATTGTTAATGAACAAAAATGTAGTAATAAGCAACAATTTGATACAATTGTTAAAAAGACACTTGCATGAACTAAAATCAAGCATGCAGTTCATTTATCTGAACTTTACTTAAGATACATATGGGGTACAGTTTGATATACTGGGTACCCATTTTAAAAAATACATTGAGGGGCTCCTGGCTGGCTCAATTGGTGGATTATGTGACTCTTAACCTCAGGGTGTGAGCTTCAGGGCCACATTGGACATAGAGTTTACTTAAAGAAAAAAAAAAAAATATATATATATATATATATATATTACATTTTATGTATATAAAAATACATTGGTAAATACATTGGTAAAAATACATTGGTAAACAGAAGAGTGACCAGAGGCTCAGAGGAGCCAGGTTCAGTCAGGTGTAGCAGAGATTAGGGGGAATAATTACAATCATCCTCAAACACTTGTTGGGCTTTCATACAGAAGAAATGCTTTATGAATCTATTCTTTACTTTTTTTAAGATTTTATTTATTTATTTGACAGAGATCACAAGTGGGCAGAGAGGCAGGCAGAGAGAGGAAGGGAAGCAGGCTCCCTGCTGAGCAGAGAGCCCTATGTGGGGCTCAATGCCAGGACCCTGGGATCATGACCTGAGCCTCAGGCAGAGGCTTTAACCCACTGAGCCACCCAGGTGCCCCTATGAATCTATTCTTTACTGGCTTTGTAATTAGAGGAAGGCCCAATAGGTGGAAACCCATTCCTTTGTAAGAAGATATTAGTGTTCAAATAAGTGAAGTGAAGGTTCCAGAAAGAACTGTTTAGAAACTGAGAATTTGGAACTGATTGGCATTCCCACAAGGGACTTTCTGATTTATTCCCCTGTCCTGGAATCTTGCCTGTGAGCCTTTCCTTGGATAAGCAAATGATGAAGCTTGTGAGAAAAGATAAAAAGAACTTTAATCTAATTGTCAGCCAAGGAAACTCAGAGTAGATTCCTATTTGAGAGTTGCAGAGAAAGAACACGAAGGCTACCCTCTGAAGTATTTGTGTATAGCCTGGTCAGGCAAGTAACTCATTCCCAAGTACCTTCTTGGGGAGCTAGGTAACTATCCACATGAAAGTAGACCTAAGTTTATTATCTAATATATTTTCAATCATATGTCTATAGCTCCAGGGAAATGTGTCCCATGTTCCATGAGGACCATAATACATCTAAGAAAAATAATTCTAACATAAAGAAACTGAGACTGCATGTCTCCCAGTTAGGAAGCCAAAAAAAAAAAAAAAAAAAAAAAAAAAAAATTAAAAAAAAAACAGTCTAAGGGGAAGAGAGAAGATGAGATCTCATTGGAGAACATAGAAGGGCAAGGTCATGGCGATGTGAGAAAAAGGTGGGTAGTGAAGAATCTTAGCAACCGCAGACACGAGGGAATGAGGACATGTGTAAAATAAACCAAACAAGCAAAGTAGCTCATTATATATTATGTATTTTCTATGTGCTTTCCATCAAACTCCTCTGCAATTAGACTGTACCATCCAAATTATGAATTTCTGACTAAGTTTATTATAGGCACTGCATTTGATCATAAATATAAAGAATTTTATCAGTACTCTCATTAAACCTGAAATCTTATCCTTTTGTGCCAAATCACCTGGACAGATCTTGCAAAATGTTAAACACATCCTACAGTTCCAAGTAAACAGGCACAAATAAATTAAAATAGCAAGATCTTACCTGTCTTTGGTATTCTAGTGGAACTGATGTGCATCTACCTTATATACTTTTTATTTGAAAAAGTATCCAGTTTTTTAATGTTCTTTATGATTTTGGACTCTAAGTGCCCTCCACAACATCTCCTCTGGTCTCAAACACCCACATATCCGAAGCTAATTGGCATTTCTGTAGCAGGGGATACTGAAATACCCACTGACCCACAGCTCCCAGAGGATTTGTTACTTGAAATGGTGGCCAGCATCTCCTCCCACCCATTTTTGTGAGCTGATGCTTCCTAAAAGTACACAGACCCAATCACGGTCATAATCTCCCAGTGCCGTAGTGGAGGAAAAGCGGGGAAGGCTCACTGAACCACTGAGGAGAAGGTTGTGGTATAAACTAAGCAAATTCAAGAAGGCAGATAAAATACCAAAAGGATGACATAAAATGAGTAAGGACCATGGTTAATGGGCAGAGATAAACATAGCTCTTGAGAAAAGATATTACTTCTATTTACTGAAGACTCCTCATTTTCTAACACTCCCAGAAAGTCTCCCTGTCCATTCTCCTACTCTGTTCACTTATTTTTAGTGCCATTTATGTGACATGACTTCAGCCCCCACGTACGGACACTGTGTGGACGGATACTGACTCTCCAGCTCTATCACAGCCACGTTGGAAGGTCTACGTCATAAGCTGCTTTGATTCTCCATTTCATAAGCAGGTTTTTCTTTTAAAAATGCAGTCTGCTGCCCACTTACAGTACTAATGCATGAAAGTACAGTTTAAAATTGCACTTCACCCTGGACTTACTGAATTTCCGGGGATGTGCTCTAGAATCTGCATTTTTTAAAAAAGATTTTATGTATCTATTTGACAGAGACAAGTGAGAGAGGGAACACAAGCAGAAGGAGAGGGAGAAGCAGGCTCCCCGCTGAGCAGGGAGCCTGTTGCAGGGCTTGATCCCAGGATGCTGGGATCATAACCTGAGCCGAAGGCAGTTGCTTAATGACTGAGCCACCCAGGTGCCCCAGGAATCTGCATTCTTAACAAGAGACTGAAGAAAACTAGCATGCACCCTTATTTTCCAGCCAAAGGCCTTGCACAGAGCAGGAGCTTGTAAATGACTAGTACTGCTTTTAATATAATGCTTTCTGGCATGTCCACATGTATTTATGAGAAATTAAAAAATGCTGATTTGCTCAGGGGGTCCTCTGTCTGCCACAAGATAGTAAATGCCTTGAGGGCTGATGTCCTACCCAGATAGTTCTTCGTAACTCCTTTTAATTTTTTTTCCTATAGCACTAGGTACTTCCTAGAATGCCCCATAAATGTTTATGATAAGGAGAAGAAAGAGAAAGGTGAAGGAGAAGAATTGGGGGGGGGGTAAATTTATGGCTGGGAAGCACCAATGGGGGGTTATTCAGAAACTCCTTTACTTTGATGAACTGGAATTCAAAAGTGCTAATGAAGTCTCTACTTAATCCTTCGACTTAATTCCTTTGCTCTACTCTTGCTAACATTGAGACTTACCCATATAATATTTTTGAGACTGATAAAGACTATATTGATCTCTATATCCCTCCTTAAAATTGATTTAAAGAAGATCATTTCATTTCTATAAGCACATGTATGTTTGCATGTTTGTATATGTAATTATTCACATGGATAAACTCAGCAATGATCCCTGCCAATTAAGGGCAGTGTTAATGAGCTGTAAAATGGACTCACCCAGTCATCCATGCATTCCAATGGTCTCTGATTACAAAAGGCATTCCTCCTCTTTAACTCAGGTCTAACTCCCACACAAACCTTCTGTGCTCTCACTTTATTACAAATAGCCAAAAGTCAAAATTGGAAATTGACTTGAGAACATATTGTTTATGCCCAAGCCAATAGGGAAATGAGGCTTTATTGCCTCTATTCTTCAGGATTCAGTTTTTTGAATTGTAAAAAGACCCCCGCTCTCCACTTCCATTCCCTCCCAAGAATGGGTCCTATACTCAAGAGTTGCTTTTTAATAGAATCAAATATTTTATTTTATTTATTTATATATATATTTTTGAGAATGGAAGCTCTATCTACATTAAACATCATCAAATCACAGCACCTTAATTATGATGATGCTGTGACCTAGCAGGGTTACATGATTTACTCAGAGGTGCAAAGTTAATTAAATTACAGATCAGATTCTTATCCTAAGATCTATGAACAAGCTTCAAGGAGACCAAAAACCTTCAATGTATGCAAATTCTGTGTGCACTTATGTGCATTTTTATGGAGAGAGGATCCATCATTTTATCAGACTCTCGAAATGTAACTGAGATAGTCACTGTTGGTAGTGAAACTAATACAATACTTTTTAGAACTAAAGAAGGGGCACCTGGGTGGCTCAGTCCTTAAGCTGCTGCCTTCAGCTCATGTCATGACCCCAGGGTCCTGGGATCCAACCCTGCATTTGACTCCCTGCTCAGTAGGAAGCCTGCTTCTCCCTCTCCCACTCCCCCTGCTTGTGTTCCCTTCATCACTGTGTCTCTCTCTGTCAAATAAATAAATAAAATCTTAAAAAAGAAAAAAAAAAAAGGAACTAATGAAGAAAAGAGTTGAAGGTCATGTAACCTAAACTTATACTCAATATCAGCCTTGGATACTATTTCTGATGCATAGCATGCGAACTCTACCTGGGATGTTCAGATACTAGTGACTCACCATCTCTCATATTAGCATGGTTCAAAGCTCTAGTCATTAGGAAGATATTATTTCTCCATATACTTTCTTTCTTATATTTTCTCTCAAAGGTCCAAGCACCGTCTTTTGAAGCCACAAAAATTAAAGCCATTTTTGCTTACTCAGAATGCCTTTCGAATACTAGAAGATGACTGGTATACTCCTTTGAACTTGTGCTTCTCTGGTCAGAAGAGCCAAGATCCCAGGGCACCTGGGTGGCTCAGTGGGTTAAAGCCTCTGCCTTCAGCTCAGGTCATGATCCCAGGGTCCTAGGATCAAGCCCCCCCATTGGGCTCTCTGCTTCCTCCCCTCTCTCACTTTGCCTACCTCTCTGCCTACTTGTGATTTCTCTCTGTCAAATAAATAAAAAATCTTAAAAAAAAAAAAAGAAGAAGAAGAAGAAGAAGAGCCAAGATCCGTTACAATTCTAGCTGCCTCTTTAGACTCATAGACATACAGAGCTGGAAGGAGCCCACTTCAGCTTGTCAATTTTCTGTAATAAGCATATAACCCCAAACTGGAAACGTTCTATTTGTGATCTGACTATCCAGGAATATCTCTTTTTGGTAGGTATTTTTGCCTTTTTACTTTATCTTATTTTTTTTTCTCCACAGGAAGATCACAGTATTTTACTGTTTAACTGGGAAGATTAGGGACTAATGTCTTTTCTGGAAGTTTCCCATTTGAAACAAAACACAGCAAGACACATGCACTCGGTCATTCAGACCAACACTTCCTATTTTAATATAATGATGTGAACTTAAATAAAACATATGAAATATCCAAAAGAGAAACATTACGCACTTTTATTTTACCTGAAAAATCTAGCAGTTTTTCCACAAGCTGAGTCAGAAAAAAGAACAGAACACCTCAGATATATAAAAGAAGAATAGTAAAGATGGCTTGGAGTATAAAGCTTTTCCATTTCAAGTGTTACAAAAATTTTCCTCAGGTACTTGTTTTAAAAGTTCCAAAGAACGGTTTCTCTCAGTGTCTACTGACAAACTTCAGTAATGTAGTGACAGTCATGCAAATAACCTAAACTTAATATATGGACAAGACAAAAAAAATCAGTCCTTTTTTCCACTCCCATATTGATTTTTCACACCAACATTCCTCAAAGACTTATGAGGAGCACTTATCCTACCAAATGCTCTATGAAGATGAAATACCTATAGTGAAGTACATTTCAAAAATATCCCCTGCCATAACTGCTTCTCTGTGATTCCTATTACAATAAATTGCAGGCTCCAAGACCCTCCCTTTCTGAAAACAACACCGATGTTGCTCAAAACACACTTTGGGTAGTAATGCACCACAAAGATCCAAGGAATCAGATTTCTATCAAATCTCACTTTATTCTAATACCTCAACCAATGTGAGTGTGCACTTTGGGTGAGTGAGACTTGTAAGTCTCTATGATGATCGATCCTTCTCTGCCTGGCTCCTGGTAAGATCCAACAAGCCCTAAAGAAGAGTTAGGTACAAAGCCTTTTTTTTTTTTTTTTTTTTTTTAAACCTCCCATGGAGGTAGATGAAGGCTCTGGGATCAGGCTGGAAATTGTCGATATTCCTCTTCCACTCCTGGCAGCTAAATGGCTACGTGAACTCACAACTCCCCCAGCCCTCATACTCTTACTCACAGAAAGATGTAAAATGTGTAGCGATAAAGATTCAGGTTTGTGAGGGAAATTTTACTTTGGCTTCCAGTCAATGCTGGGTGCTCTAATTCCATTTTTTAGAGAGGTCTAAATTGAAAGAGTTTAGGTACACTTTTTTTTTTTTAAAGATTTTACTTATTTATCTGTCAGACAGAAATCACAAATAGATGGAGAGGCAGGCAAAGAGAGAGAGGAGGAAGCAGGCTCCTTGCTGAGCAGAGAGCCCAATGTGGGGCTCGATCCCAGGACCCTGAGATCATGACCTGAGCCAGAAGGCAGAGGCTTAACCTATTTAGCCACCCATGTGCCCCTAGGTACACATTTTGTATCATTCTCTGAGAGTCCTGGAAGAGAAGAGGGTCCCAGATGAACGGCATTCAAGAGGAATCTAGTCTTGGCTATCATACCATCAAAACAGTACCAAAGATACTATGATCATTTATTTGTTTGTATTGTTTTAAGTCCATACATTTTTAGACATTCAAATGGAAGTATCTGCAGGTCATTGAAGTGACGCCCTGGATTTGCTTCAAAATCATCTGTTAAGAGGGTAGAAATGCAAAGGGATGAAGTTATAGATAAAATAGTACTGACCTGGGACGCCTGGGTGGCTCAGTTGGTTAAGCAGCTGCCTTCGGCTCAGGTCATGATCCTAGCGTCCTGGCATCGAGTCCCACATCGGGCTCCTTGCTTGTCAGGGAGCCTGCTTTTCCCTCTGCCTCTGCTTGCCATTCTGTCTGCCTGTGCTCGCTCTCCGCCGCCCCCCTCTGATAAATAAATAAAATCTTAAAAAAAAAAAAAAAATAGTACTGGCCTGTAAGATTATTGTTAGAATTGGATGATGAATTCCTTTGGATTCCTTGGATTCCTTTACTTTTCTCTTCTCTTTATCTTTGATTGTTATGTTCTATGATTAAAGTTAAATAATACTAATAGTAAAGCTGAAAATCCCATACAGAACTGCCAACCCCTATAAATAAACTCAGAAATGAGTGGAAGCATTGGGGAGTTTTTGCCAAGTGGTCAAGGCATTCACTACTGTAACAAGTAATTTCTGCTGAGGCTACTATTATCAATTGCAACACCCTTAAGCACATGATGTTCCTGGGCAAATTCTCTTTATTTATTTGAGTGACTGACCCCATATGACAAAAGAGAAAATATTACAATCACCAGAAAACCATGTGATTACGAATTGCATGGTCACCTCATAGCGTGAGAGTTTTCACAGTCAATAACTGATGTAGAGTTAAGAATCACTCTCAATATTTTGAAACTATATTATTAAAATCCACATTTTGTGAATTGCAAATAACTGCACTGTGGATACCAGCAAATGCAACAAGTTTCTGTGAAAGCTTTTTGAGTTTCAGAGGCTTCCTTTTGACAGATATCTTAAGTTATAGAATGCAGCCATCAGCAGTCTGTAGAAAAATGAAATACTGCAAGTCTGTTTTTATGCAGCTGGGATCAAGTTACTAAATGGATCAAAAGAAATAATTTCTTTGAAGAGGTAGCTGTTGACACCAGTGGCCTAAAAATAAGTGCAATTTTGTGGGTACAAAAACTTGTTTATATCTCAGTGGAAGTAACTAGATATAGTTTCTATAAATATACTTGCACTCAAGATATACTGGATGCCACTCTAAACATATTTTAATAAACCTCAGTTTAACAATACTATTATTAAGGGGAAATTGCATGCTAGCCTTTGAATAACTGACATTGCTAATGACATATATTCTTACCAGGCTTAGTTTATGGGGTTAATGATTTTAAAAACAACCAAAATCATTACCCAACTCTTACTCTGTGCTACACACACCAGCCAGACACTTTCCAAAACCATTTCATGTGATTTTAGAATTAAATTTAATTTTTAATAACTGGCTATTAATACCAATATTTCATAGGTGAAGATGCTGATTTTCTGAGAGAGTTTTAAGTGCAACTTGCCAAAGTTGACACAGGTGATATGTGTCTGACTTGGAATTTAGGTGCAATTCGATTTAATTCCAAAGCTCTTAATCCTGAAATTATATGCTACTTATTAACATATCAACTGATTTTAAAATATAGAAAATAAGTAACAGCAATATCTTTTTAAATCTCTTTGCATGTGAAAGGAAGCTTAAGCTGGAAATTAGGCAAACAGAAAGATTTATACCAATAGACAAAGCATATTGAAAATTATAGAGAACAAGTGTAGGAAAGCTACAAGATAGCTAAATTTAACATAATATAATTTTTTGTCACAATAAAAAATTGGAAAAAGAAATCAGGACCATCAGAGGATACAAGAGGGATGCTTGATCTAAGAGTGCAAATGAAAAAAAAATTAAATACATTTTTTAAGGGGCACCTTAAAAAGGGGCTCAGGTTAAGCACCGGACTCTTGGTTTTGGCTCAGGGCTCAGGGCATCATCTCAGGGTTGTGAGATCAAGCCCCTCTTTGGCTCCTCACTAGGTGTGAAAACTGCTTAAGATTCTCTCTTGAGATTCTCTTAAGAATCCTCTTAAGATTCTCTCTCCCTCTCCCTCCGCCCTTCCAAAAAAATTAGTAAAAAAAAAATAAATAAGTATACTTTTAAAGATTTAGTAAAAAATATATATCTTTAAAGATTTTATTCATTTATTTATTCAAATAAATGGAGAGAGAGAGAGAGAGAGCATGAATTGGGAGGAGTAGAGGGAGAGGGAGAAGAGACTCCCCATTCAGCAGGGAGTCCAACCTGGAGCTCAATCTCAGGACTCCAGGATCAGGACTTGAGCTAAAGGCAGCCACTTAACCATCTGAGCCACCAAGTCATCTCCCAAAAAATATTTTTTAAAGAAAAACATTTAGGCTCTGAAGTAAAAAGATTAACGTAACGCCTTTACAGAGAATAATAAACTAATCAACAAATAGAGTTATATAGTCCTGGTTCTAAGACACAAAATATCCTCCAGTTAGTTGCTGACTCACTTGGAACACCTATTGTGTACCGCTCAGAGGATGCTGGCTAGAGCAAGGTCTTAGGTTCAAAGTCCTGTGGGAGGAAACAAACAACTGAAAAAAAAAATGTATTTCAAAAGATAACATAACAATCCTAGACATCATCTAAGATTAATAAGACACAAAAAGCCAAGAAAGATTAAATTTTGTAGAAAGCAAATTAAAATTTTGTAGATAGTAATATATTAGAAAAAAATTATACTCTACAACTCAATATTAATTAATTATTTGGGTATGTATAATTCTATATTGCTGAGGGGAGAATGTAAAATAAATGGTGAAAAACAGAATCATTTTTATTATTTCATTAATACCTGCAGAAAATGAATTTAGAAATTGCATTTGAAGCTTCTAAAAGGCTTATATAAATAGCACAAGAATATTTCCTATCATACATGTCTGAATGAGGGAATCGATTTTGATGAAAACTTTAAAATTTAGTGGTTTAGGTTGTGAGAAAATTATTTGTCTCCATTCATATTCTATTGGGGGCAGTTCTAAGACTTGCTATTCCATCAAAATTTGAAGCGGGATGGGAAATAAATAAGGGGAAAAAAAAACAGGATGGAAGTTACAGCAAACCTCCAAAGAATATTCCGTTAATCCTACAATGTGTGTAAGCTACCTAGATAGTGCTGGTGAATTTGTTCAAAATATTGGTGAAGTGTGGGTTTATTGAGTTTTGAGCTATGGTTTTTGTAACAACCTGATACTAGAGACAAAAAAAAAAAAAAAAAAAAAAAGAATTCTATGTTGTTCATGAAGAAATGATTTGAGAGATTTAGCTCACAAAATTTTCAGTTAATTTGACAAACCATAAGTGACTCTTAATCTCACAAAACAAACTGAGGGTTGCTGGGGGGAGGGGGTTTGGGAGAAGAGGGTGGGATTATGGACATTGGGGAGGGTATGTGCTTTGGTGAGTGCTGTGAAGTGTGTAAACCTGGTGATTCACAGACCTGTACCCCTGGGGATAAAAATATATGGTTATAAAAAATAAAAATTAAAAAAAAAAAAAAAAAGAAAAAAAAAATAATGTAGACCCCTGCAAGGGAAACACTCATGAAAAGACCAGTAGTAGGTGTAAAGATAATTTCTGCCTGGCTGACAGCAGAGCATGCATTACAAAGTATGCATGTTGTAGCCTTGGGATCTGGACAGTATGATGTAGAGTTTAGAATCACAGATTTTTAGAGCTGAAGGAAGGAGTCCTTAAAGATGATCTAAGAACAATTCCAATCTCCCCAACTGATAGATAAGAAGAATAAATCCTAAAAAAGATGAACAGATTTTTATGTGGCCCTTAAGAAGCCATACAACTTCTCCGGGTTTCAGTTTTCACATTATCAAAATGAAAAGTTGGAACTAGTGGATCTCCAAAGTACCATTATAATAAATATTAGATGGATTCCTAATTTATCAAAAGATAGAACAAGTTAATGGCAGACATTAAACTGAGATCTCAGTTCCCACCTCCAAAATCTCCTGGTCTTATTAGTCCAGTTTATGTTCTGTCTTTTGCTCACAAATACCATTGTCATTATACATTTATGAAAAACAAAAGTGAATAAATGGGTGAAAAAAAAAACCTAAAAGAAGTCATGCACATTTTAGAAAGACCAATTTATAAGGAAAGAGCCAGATGTTTGAATCAGAATAATTGTGTTAATTCCAAATAAAGGCCATGGGAAGCTGGAAAGAAGGGGCTCGCAGCTCTGTAAAATTATAAAGAGAAAAGGAGGAACCAGCCATAATCAGGATTTTTTCTTTTTTAACTGTTCAAGTTCAGTGACAGAATCATTCAGCTCTGATTCTGGGTATCTGCCAAGAGTCATGAAAACTTGGTCTCAAGAGTCCATTAAAACCAGGCTAGATGAAACAGGTATAAAGGAGAAGACAATTATGCAATATAGGTATTCAGTAACTGATGAGCTAGATTAGCCATGTAAATATTTATTTGTCAATAAGCCTGCCTCCTGAAAGAATGACATTCCAGGCTAATAACTGGCCTTTTTTCTTTTGGGTATTTTCCCTGGCATATATGTTCACATATTAATTCTAAGAGAAATTCCTATAGGTAGATGGTGATTGAATACAATGATTTAGGGGTATTAATAGTATATGAACAGTAAGAAGGAAAAAATAAAAATAGACAGTCATTTTCTAATTTTATAAATAAAACAAAGCCATTTATTCTGAAAGAATTATTGTGAATTTGAAATTTGTAAAAGGAATTCAAGATGAGACCCTATAACTTTCGGAGAGAAACCTTCCCTGACCCATAGCTCAAGTCAGTTATGTTCTGATGAGAATCCCTTAGTTCACACACCTACTGCTTCCAGGACTTTTCTCTCACTTAGGTAATTTTACACTAATTTTGTGGGATCATCTGTTTAATGCACATTTTCTCATATTCTCCAGAGAGATGACTGACGCTGCCTTGCTCACTGCTGTCGTCCAGCAGAGTACCTGTCACCTAGAGTACCTGTCATGAGGCAGACATTCAGTAAGTATTTGTTAAAAGAAGAAATGTCCATACTGTAATATGTTCGAAGGGAGGAGAAAGACAGAAATAAGAAAAAGGACTATGGAAAAGACAGACAGAAAAAGGCATAGTTCAGAGGAAGGGAGAAGGGAGATGGACAGAGACCAGATTATCAGGGCTACTTTCAAAGCTGACCCTTGGGGGCGCCTGGGTGGCTCAGTGGGTGAAAGCCTCTGCCTTTAGCTCAGGTCATGATTCCAGGGTCCTGGCATTGAGCCCCGCATCAGGCTCTCTGCTCTGCAGGAGACCTGCTTCCCCCCACCCCGCACACCGCCCCCCCCCAGCTCTGCCTGCCTCTCTGCCTACTTGTGATCTGTCTGTCAAATAAATAAATAAAATCTTTAAAAAAAAAAAAACAAAAACTGACCCTTGGTTTTGCACACTGGGTAACCCAAGTCAAACCCCCAAGGATTCAATGTACTCATTTTCTTTCCTGACACACACAATTTTCTATCCCTGACACATATATACGTACTTAAGAATGCTTGCCAAGAAGGGCTAGACAAAAGGGGATGGAAAATTAATATTAGGGAGACTGACAGGGAAAAATAACGGTGAAACACACAAACTCTATTGTGTACAACTCCACAGTCAAAGATTTTCTACCTCCCTGAGAATCAGTCTAGCTTGCAGGTAGAATATTGACTGCTAGGCAGAGCACCATGGCTATAAAACAGACCACTGAGCTAGGCAATAAAAAAGAGAGAGAGCGAGAATAAGAGGTCTAATGTCTTGTTTATGTCCCCTTTATAGCATCTTTGAGATGCTCTGCAGTCCCACAGCTGGCTTTAGTTCATATGCTTTTCTGATTAAGGCAATACATACCAAAGCAATCTAATATTAATGTGCAATTTGGAAAAAAAAAATAGGGGGAGTGGAAGAGGAGGAAATTTTCACAAACAGTGTAACTAAACAATAACAGGATAAAAGACTTGCTTAATTCTTTATTAAATGCATGCTTTATTGTAAGTCTCTAAAACATTTGTAACTCATTTTAAACACCCAATTCTACCATATTGTGTTTAGTGACACTAATCCTTGTTTATAGCCTAACCCTTTGAGAATAAGATTATGTTCCCAGTGAACAGTTATAAGTAGTGACAAGTTTTATTATAACAGTCTTGATCACAGATTTACAAAAACAATAAATGAAGAAATAGAAATGTAACTGACTAGGATAATATCCAATATGAAGAAAATCTTTATTTAAAATGAAGTGTAAATCTTAACTGATGAAATGCCTCTGAAAATACTTCCAAGAAACGTTTCTTAAAGTTTTCATTAAGAACTCAAGTACTGATTTCAATTTTAAACACTGATTTTATGCTTTGCCACTTTACTATTATAAAATTTGTTAATGGCTAAAGAATTTGGGGTACTGCATACAAGTTTACTCAAGTATTCAGCATTCCACATTGCTGGGAAATGATGCTAAAATCTTGAGGGTATGTGTGTGTGTGTGTCTGTTTCCCCCTCTAAAAGCTTCGACATTAAGTTTTCTAATTATAACTGAATAACATATCATGACTATCCCAACTATCAAAATGGGCCTAATGTTTTGTTACAATTGTTTCAAATAATACATTGTTTTGGAAACACGGACATATTTGCCCCAATTTTATATTGGTAATAATAGTAGAGTGGGAGGAGAGGTGTGTGTAGGGGGGATGAGGTAACTGGGCAATGGGCATTAAGGAAGGCATGTGATGTAATGGGCACTGGTTGTTATATACAACTGATGAATCACTGAATTCAACCTGTGAAACTAATAACATACTATATGTTAATTAATTGAATTTAAATTAAATTTAAAAATAGTAAAGCGGGTTAGTGGAGAAATTTGAAAGACAAACAGGGTTATAATTCTAGTTCAGCCATTTACTATCTCTGGCTTTGTGGGGAAAATGTCCAATGAGTAGGGAATGTGTAAAGACTGACTAATGTGGGCGCCTGGGTGGCTCAGTGGGTTAAGCTGCTGCCTTCGGCTCAGGTCATGATCTCAGGGTCCTGGGATCGAGTCCTGCTTCCCCCTCTCTCTCTCTCTCTCTGCCTGCCTCTCCATCTACTTGTGATTTCTCTCTGTCAAATAAAATCTTAAAAAAAAAAAAAAAAAAGAGTGACTAATGTGCCATGGGCAAAGTACATAACATAGCCCCCAATATATAATGTGCACTCAATAAATGGTAGCAGTTTCTAACTGTAAGTGATTGCTAGTATTAATAATAAAAGCTACCCATTATTGAGTAGCATTTTTACCATCACAAAGCTTAATGGGTATCTCAATTCTAAGAAAAGCTATTTTTTACCTCCTCTCGTCTCTGAATTTCTACTTATGCCATATTATCATCACCAATAAACACATCTTGTAAGCCTAATAAACATAAGGTATTACTTTAGGACCTCTAAAGTCTACAGCCAGAATCAATCATTCTGTCATGCTGGTCACTACCAGATCTTGTAATTTCTCCATCATGGCAATAGTATTCTGTGTTCTGATTATTGATTTGTATCTTATTTAACCCACTGGATAGAGAGCTCTTCATGGATAGGTCTTACTCCATATACCCAGCATGCAGGATGATGTCTGGAACATAACAGATACCTATCCAATATTGAATGAATGAAATATTCCTAACCTCAAGAAGTTCAAGTTGAGGAGAGACCATACGAACATTTAAAAAATCTACAGAACATGACAATGTTCCATATATGTACAAGGATAGAAATTCATCATTTTGGTATCAGTGGACTACTATTGTCAACTTATGAGGGAAGCGATAGAACATTATAATGACAGCGCACTGGGTGGTTAGAGCCTATATTGTGTATGGAGGAGTGGCTGAAAGAGAAGGGGAGAAGGGAACTCTTGAAGAACAAATTACTAAAAAGTTTCCGAACAAGATTGTGATAATTCACTGAGGCTCAGGGAAAGCTAGTCTTATTAGTTCTGTGGAGAAACTGACAAGGAGAAATTAGAATTTAGTCAGAGGTCTAAAGGGATCTTGAGAGCTTTTAATCAGGAGGAAAATCTGTTTTTTGGCTGTGTGAAAAAGCTAGAGTAATACAGAATGTTGTCCAAGAGAGTAATGCCCATCAAGAGAAACCAGCTCCAGATAATAGTTGTAAATGCAAGGTGAAGGACCAAGCTTCATCTAATGGTAGAACCAGCTGCCTTGGCTTTTAGCAGTCAATAGTAAATATGCTCCGATGTAGGTCAACTGACCAGAGGGACATTTGCCAAGAGAGGTTCAGAGATTCTAAGGTCTGGAGCCATAGCTATGTCTTGTAGGAACAACTTGAGATGAATCTTTAGGCTAACACCAGATCCTGTGTATCCCAGAGAGGAGGCTAGGCAGGAAAGTTATTTAGTCTCTTGACCAATCAGGTCTGGTTCTGAAGTAATTCTGAAGAGTAAGTAGGTTCTTCAGGGTCCAAAGTAACCCTCTATTTCCATATAGTAAAATTTAGAGTTTGGGAAGGCAACCTAGTTGATTCTCGGTGCCTGTATGGAGATTTATCCTATCTCCAATAAATTGGGATTTATCTTAAGCGAAGTCTGAAAAAACTGGTTTGCCTTTCAGTATAGGCGGAGCAGAATGGCTTTATCTCTGACCAGAACTAAGAAGGAAGTAAGAAGAAAGCCCTACAAATCTTAGATCTCTGTGAAGGTTAGAAACTCTTACAGCTAGAATACAAAGCCTGATACATCGTAGGCACTCAGTATCTTCTTGTTAAACTAATTTTTGTAACTATATTACTTCCTGATGGTATTGATTTGTCTTTAAAAGCTTATCACATTTTAATTTTGAAATGGGATTAATTTTCTTATGATATTGGGTCACTGAATGAGAAGTAGCAAATAGCAAATAAGTATCAGCAGTCTTTGAAAATCTATCAAGAATTTTATAGATTCCATTTAGTTGTGAATTACCTTGGGACAAGAGAGGGGAAATCTATACCAGTAGATATGAGAAAAAATAAAAAGGCCAAAACTAGAATGCCCTGCTTCTAAAGGGAAAACTGGGAAACAAGGAGGAAACTTCTCTCCTGGGCATCATCACTTATTTTTCCTTGACGTTTATTAAGTGCATTCAACATGCCAGATCTCAAGCAGTTTATGGTCAGGAAGGTTTTCCTCCTGGATTGGCATCGTTTCTCCCTAGGCAGTGATTTGTCATGTAAGTCCAACCTGGAAGGAAAAGCTCAGCTATATCGGCTTCCCATGAGCAGGCCAGTTCTGATTCAACTCTAGATGGGAAGGGGTGAGAGCAGTGGGTTGTTGACTTACTGTGAAAGTCAGCTAGCTGTCTCTGGATCTTTATTCTAATGGAAAGCCATGGCTTTTATTGGTAATGCCCCAAAGACCTAGCTAATTTATCTATTTTTAAAGATTTTATTTATTTATTAAAGGGAGGAGGAAGAAGGAGAGGGGGGAGCATGAGAAGGGGGAAGGGTGTTGGGAGAAGCAGGCTCCCAGATGCCCAGGACTCTGGGATCAGGACCCCAGCCAAAGGCAAAGGCTTAACCAACTGAGCCACCCAGGTGCCCCAGGCCTGGCTAATTTAGAGAATTAGGAAGACTTCTTCAGTTGCTTCAGGTTCATTATACCTATTCTCCTACTCAAGATCTTTCCAGTACTTATCCCCACAGCATTCAGCTTACTCCTTTGCATTTACTTGCTTTGCCTTAGAACTGTTCTCATTGTCATGCACATTCTTGGTCATAAGCGACCTGGAGATAGATCCTATTCATTTTCTTTCTTATGGTTTCTTCCAGGGTCAATCAGGTTATAAATGAGTAATGTTAAATTAATTAAGCAAGACCATTACACTGAAGTGGCTGTGATGACATGGGGCTTACTTTAGCAAACCAAACCTACACCTGTAAATGCCTCAACATTGGGAAATTAAAACTTTAGGCTTGGGATAACCAAACAAACAGCAAGCTAGGTTTTAAGCTAGAGCCAATCAAATAATTCCCTTCCTGCTGGTGGAGTACTCCTAACCACTTCTGGTTTGGTGTTGCTAGATTCCAATTGATTTTTGCTCAAGTACACACTTAAATTTTTTTAATATGCCTCAGTTTATCTTCTAACAGTATGAATCTGGATTTACCTTAAAAGGGAGCAGATTTTGCTACCCCAAAATATGTCTCTTTGGCATAAGGATTAATTTGAGCTAAAGGCAGTCAAAACATAGCAGATTCATGAAAAACTCTTTACCTACCCCTCAACTGCCCAAATTTATACTGGAAAGGGGGGCTGTATCAGAAAGACAGCTATGAATAGAGATACGTTTTTACCTAAGAAACTGTTGTGGAGGATGAATTTCTTTCAAGGTCCTTCTAGACATTCTTAGAATAAAAATGACATGAGACAGATTAATAAGAGAAAATCAAATTTAATAGTCTAAAAATGGGGGACTCCACACAGATATGGAGATTCCATAGACAGTAAGGCATTCCAATAAGATGCTTATCTGAGCAAAGGAGAGTGGTGGTGGGGGGGGGGGTGTCTGAGGATATAAAGAAGTAAAAGAAGATATTTGAAAAGCAAAGATGTCCTATTATGTAGATAAGTTTCCTAGGTAAAACAAAAACTCTAATAATATCTCCCTTCCTGGTACAGAGTTGAGGGGTAGATAAAGGGATTTTCCTGAATCTGCTGGGTTTTGATTGCTTTTAACTGAAGATAATGTTCATGTCAAGTGGTTCTTCTCGGAGTAGCTTGCCCTAAACCCTACAAAACTCATTTGTGTAACAACAATGAGACTGCTTTGCTTTCCAAACATTTCCTCTTGTTTTCCTGTGAAAGAGGTTCCTCCCCTTTCCTTGGCTCAGGATGTTATATAAGTTCTAAATACTTTCTGAGTCTTGTATTTTTATGGGGCCCCCTTATGTCTGAAATCAATCTTTTTTATTCTGTTAATCCATTTTATGACAATCTGATGTTAGACCAGTCAAAGAATCTAGACGAGTAGAAGGAAATTTTTTTCCACTCCTTCAGCAAAAACTTTGAAGCTCAAGTTGTCTTCTCAGTATACTATTTCAAGGATTTTAGTAGAGAAAATGTAACTATATTTTATATAGTTATATATAGAAAGTCATCTAGTCTGATCATTCAGTGTCAAACTATACTGGGAAAATTCAGGGAGGTATTTGGAACCCATCACCTGCCTGTTTCCCATTCAGATTCAGCACCAGCAGCTAGCACAAGGTGAATGGTAATAATAAAAAACAGCAGAGGGAACAAAAAAGATAATATCTGCTAACAGTGAAAGGAAAAGGGATCCACTGTTCGCAAATAGTCTAACATTTCCTAGGTCCCAAACAAATGAGGTTTTAAGCATCATTTCCAATTGTATATTGGCCATACCTACAATGATGTTCTTTTCCTCTCTCAGAGGGAATAATCCTGACAAAAGTAAACTGGGTCAAGAGTGGGAAGAAAATAGGTTCTGGTACTTCCTGAAAATAACCCATCTTATACATTGCACAAATCTCTTACAGCGCTTCTTTCCTTAACCATAAAATTGAAAATCTTGGGCAGGAAGATATTTTATGGGTTCTTTCAGCTCTGGTAGTTCATGTGGCTGGAATTCTAACTGATCAAATCTTTTCCTGATAGTTTCTCACCACAAGCAAATGTGCTACAAAAAGGGCAGTTGGGAAATGGCAGTTGGTCATCCACTCTTCTGTGAACTTTCTTGGAAAGCCAATTCCACCTAAGCCCACTTTTGCATGTTTTATCTGTCTAGACAACTGACTTTTGTCAGACTTTTGATTTTCTCAGAATACAGACTTCCCTCAGTGAGATACATCTTTAAAAAAAAAAAAAAAAGGTAGATGTTTTTGCTTCCTACTAAAACACACTAAGATTATGATGACTTAAAAAAACTGTGTCATCTCCAAAATGCATTGGTCAGAACCCCCTTAAAGTTGATGATTGTTTCCTTTTCTACTAAATTCTTTAGGTCTACAGGCCTGTTTTTCATAGAAAAGCCCCACTCTGCCATAAACCTGGAAACTATGCATATTAGCTAACATTCTTAATTCTATGACCTGCATACTATCTTCCCTTTTTGTCCAATACCTTTCAAAAGTTATTTTTACTTTTAGAGTCAACACATGACCCCATCCTATGTCATTTTCTCCACTCACACATATGGGCCTGTTTCTTTTGACTCCCCCAGGTCTGTTCCACCTGTTCCTTAGAATTATTCACTCATTCAGCTCTTGGCAATTTCTAACATCTGTCCCTTAATCCTGAAACAGCATCCCAATCAATGTCTTTTGAACCATCTCCTCTACTTCGAAAACAAATAAAATTCCGTAAAGTACACCTGTTTAGAGAAACCATCTAGTTTGAATGATCAGTCTCCCTCCCATTGCAAGAACTCTCCTAACACTTTAAAATATAAATACTGAACTATACTTATATTTCACATACATAACAGGAAACACTTCAGTTTAATCCAAGCACCTCCAAGGAACACTAAGGATGAAAATCTTCAATTCTTCCTCAATTTTCCCATTTAAAAAACAGACTTGTTTTTATGCAAAATCTTGAGAAATGCTTCTCCACTGCAATCTGTGCATCAAGGCATGAGTAAAGCAATGTTTGGATTGTTTTGGGCAGTTTAGAGACTGCACACTGTTCTTATACACACAGGTAACAACTGAGTTCCCATCTCACTTGTTAAATCTTCTCATTTCAGAACCCAAGAAATCAAATATTATGTTAACCACAATATAGTTAACTTACTCAAATGACTTCCTTAATTTAGTACTAGCAGCAAGCATCTGAAAGCCCCAAATCTCAGAAGTCTTAGTGACATCTACAGTAAGCCAAGGAAAGTCATGCATTCATCCTACCCAGGAATGTTTGGTGGCATGTGGTTTATACCTCAAACCAGCATTGTCAGTGAGTAAAACAGCTGTGGCAAGATGCCATTTTCCTATTTCTTTTTCTGAGCCGTATGTTACCACCACTTTGATTTCTACCATGGCTTATTCCCTCTCTAGGAAACTTACCAAGCTTTCTTACACTGCGAAAGAGTTGACTCCTGCCACCCCCTCCCCACTCATTTCTGTTCCCAACTCCCCTCACCTAGAATACCAATAACCAATATTATCATACAGTTCCCATAGTAGTCAATAATTTTATCAATAGTTTTGATAAAAATACCAGAAGTCATACCTCTTAAGTTTAAAAAATGACCCCAATATTGAAAATTAATCTTAAGGGAATTAAATTTCAGAGAATTCTCAAGAAAAAGTTAAATTATTATTATTAAAATTACATTAAAAAAACTTCCTCAAAATATGCATTTAAAAAGGTGGTATAATATATATCAAAATTCAAGTAGTGGTTATAGTTCATCACTAAAATAATGACTACATATACATACATATCTCTTTATAGAAATACAAACATATATATATATAATTATATTAATGTCTATATATAGACAGATTTCTACATAAAATCTTTCAATAATTTTAAAAAATTAATTAATTTATTTATTAATTTGACACACAGAGAGAGTGAGAGAACACAAGCAGGCAGAGTGGCAGAGGGTAAGAGAGAAGGCTCTTCTCTCTTCTCCCTACGAGGACTGAATCCGAGGACCCCTGGGATCATGACCTAAGCCAAAGACAGCAGCTTAACCAACTAAACCAACCAGGTGCCCCAATCTTTCAGTATTTTTTGTCTGGGAGGAAAAATTTTCTCTGCCCTCCAGTTTCCTTCTAGTTGGACTGACAATCAAATTGACATGAGACAGATTAACAGGAGAAAATTAAAGTTAGTTTCATACATATGGAAAATCCACAAAGACCTGTAAACTCCACAGACCAGCTAAGGAGAAGGAAAGTAGGGGTCTCAGGACACAAAGAGGAAAAGGGTATCTTATCTGTTTAGAAAACAAAGGTTGCACTGTTATGCAGATGAGTTTCTTAGTATAGAGGAATCTCAGTTAATAGCTCTTTCCCAGACTTAGGCAGGTAGCTGAGGGGGAGGAAATCAACTTTTCCTGAATTTACTGGGTTTATATTGCTTTTTATTCAAAATAAAGTGGCCCATCTTGGGGCAGCTTATCCATGGCCCCTACACTTCCTGATTTCTACTTGATGATGACTACTTGATAAAAATATTATTTTTTAAAAATCCCTCATAATTCAAATTCACTTAAAAAAATTAAAGATACCAACCAACCAGAACTGGTCATTATAAGCAAAATATGATTTGACACACAACAAATGTAAAAATTTTGCACTTAAGATTTAAAACATAATTTGTAAATGCGCAATACTAGAGATTTGGTTTAATGGTAATATAGCTGAAAAAGACCTTAGAAATGTTAATTAATGATAATCTTAATGAAAGCCAGTCATGAGACTTGGCTGCCAAGAAAGCTGATGGTTCACAGTAGGTGTATATGTATATATACACATATATGTATATACATATATGTGTATATATATTCCCCCACCTAATGAGTCATGGAATAGCTATTCTCTGTTTTCAGCAAACCCAGGATGAGAGGGTACAAGCCAGAGTAAAAATACAGTTGAATGAGATTAAGAAAATCAAGTCTATCAAATAGTTAAAAAGCCACCAAAGTGAGGCATTCAAGCAGACGGTAGAAACAGATCGTCAGGGGGAAATACCCTTGCACTGGATGGCTGTGAGAGAGAGTTTTTATCATTCGCTTACAACTTCAAGTATTTATGATTTCAAGCACAATGAAAATGTGACAATTGCTCTTACCTGCTGAGTCAGGCATATATCCCCCAAGGCTGGCTGGTGCTGGTCCAGTGGGAAGAATGCTGGGCGAAGATACTACAGGATTCTAGAGGTAGCTTTGAGCAAGATGTATAAGCCCCTGACCTCTAGTTTCTTCTGATTGCATTTAGTGGTATGCTCCCAGGAGCTGGGCAGGAACTGAATGCTTTACATACACAATTACACTGAAGCAGGGGTGGGGGGGAGGTGGGGTGGCTGGGGGTAGAATTTACCACCCTAAAATATGTCTTTTTGACAGAAGGATTAGTTTGGGCTGGTTATTTTTAACAAATAGCACACAGGGCACCTGGTGGCTCAGTGGGTTAAGAGTCTGCCTTCTGCTCAGGTCATGATCCCGGAGTCCTGGGATAGAGTCCTGCATTGGACTCCCTGCTCAGCAGGGAGCCTGCTTCTCCCTCTGCCTGCTCTGCCTGGCTTGTGCTCTCTCTCATTCACTCTCTCTCGCTCACTCTCTCTCAAATAATAAAATCTTAAAAAAGGAAGAAAAAGAAACAGCAGATAGGAAAAGTTCTGAAAACAGAGAAGTTAGGCTTTTAGTAAGAGATGCTAATGTTAATAAGGGGAATTTCCATTTGTAAAGGGGTCTCCCTCCCTGTACTGGGCAAAGAAGGAAGACTGGAAATCTCCAGAAACTCTTAGCAATAAAGAAGGGGATGACTGAAATTTGTCTAACAACCTTACCCCTGTTGACTGTTTTTCCTTGCAACTTCCCATAACTGGTGTCCCCCAACCCCAACAATTTTTTTTTTTGTCTTTAGCTGGAGATGTTACTGTAAGGACCTATTTAGGCCGATTGCTTCCATCC
Organism: Mustela nivalis; assembly: GCF_964662115.1. Lineage (NCBI taxonomy): Eukaryota > Metazoa > Chordata > Mammalia > Carnivora > Mustelidae > Mustela > Mustela nivalis. Next base: position 70,287,184 of record NC_139027.1, on the reverse strand, counting down.
AGTTAAACAATAACTTTGTTGTTTATACAGTAAAACTTAAACTGTCCCTGCTCTCCCTACCCCCAGGGGACTTATTTAAAAACAAGTCTGGGAAACCAGTCCCAGGTAACAAAGCCCAAATACAAGGGTGGGTCATGCCAGGTGGAGATATCCAATCAGTGGGAGGCGCATACTGTCTCCCTAGCTACCAAGGAGTGTGGGTCCCGCCTTTGGGACACCAATTCTGACCAAGGTGATAGGCTAGTTCAAATATCTACTATAGGGTAAATTGTAATTCAATTGGCCACCCGTGTGTGACCTAGCATGACTGTGAAGCTTTCTCTGTGTTACAATCTTATTGGCTGCCTGTGCGTGGCCAGGCCCAACCACATGGCCTTTGCCCTTAAAAGCTAGTCTGTAAGGCAGAGAGGGGTCACCCTCTCTGGCGGCCCTGGCCGGTTGGTTTGATTCTTGATGCTTGGTGTGAAATAAAGCTTTGCTTGACCTCCGCTTTGTATTAGTCTCGCTCCTTTAATCACAGACCCATTGTTGGGGGATCTTTCATTACTTAAGGAGGTGTCTCAGGCCCTTTCAGAGGGTTCCTCAGTTTTCCTGGGTATTTCCCATGTGTACTTCAAATACACATTGTATTCAATAGCTATTTTTCTCCTATTAATCTTTTTATTACAGGTGTGTCCCAGCCAAGAATCTAGAAGGGTGGAGGGGAAAATTATTAAATTATTAAAATTCCTTTACTATCCCTACCCCATGTATTCCTCACCCAATACTGCATGAAGAGAGATCATTATCAAAACAAGGCCCCAACGGTTCAATAGAAAATGCCTGAAGTTCTTTCTAGACTTGATATTCCTTGACTCCTTGTAAAGGGAACAGTAAATGTGCCTTACGTTGCCAATCCAATCAGACAGGGTCTGATTCATCCAGTGATTCTTCACATTTTCCATGTAATACTCCTTTTATCCATGAGTATACAGCTTTCCTAGTATTGTTAATAAAACAAGAGACTTTATGTGAGGAATAAAAATAAGAAGGTGCAGGAATGGGGTAAGATTCCCTTATTTGAAGCTAAGACAATCTGCTCGACATTCCTTACATATTTTTAAAATATATCCCAATGGTAACAATTATAACGGATTTCAGGATGGGGAGGTAGCTTTATAAGAGATAATAAAACAATTATATCTGAAAAAGAAAATCCATTTCTAATTAATTGCTATCAATTTTTTTCTCTCACGGAGACACATTTAGGAGGGTGAACAGAGTGGTCAGTTTCATTATGTCTCCTTAACAACACAGGGACGGGCTGTCCTTTAATATATGTAATTTTTTAAACCTTTCCATTTTTTATTTACTCATACCTAAATAGAGAACTTCTGCTAAGGTAAGAGAAATGAATGCCAAGTTCAGCAGTTAGTTGTGCTAAAGGCTAAAATTATAGGAACAGCATGGGGAAATAATTGACAGCTGAAGTGCATGGTCTTATGAAGTCTCTCTTCAGGGAATCTGTGATTGCTCTTAACGGTCTTTTCAAAAAAAAACAACAACAACAAAAAAAAACAGATCCTGTTAATTTTTCAAGATATTTTTAAACACTCGATTACTTTTAAAACAATCAGCACCATTATGAACTCCCGGGAGGCTCTGAATTAAGAAATGAATACCTTTATTTCATAACATTTTACAAAACACTTGCTGTGGACAATAAATATCAAATCCACTAGGGGCTTTGGTAACACAACACAAACCCTGAAAGGGGAAACCTAAAGATGATTAGATAATTCATCACAATTAAAATTTTCAATTGATCTTAAAGGAGTTTAACGTAGGAACGTTCTAGTTTTGTCTCCTACTTGCGGCCTTTCGCTGCTTTCACCACCTACAGATGAAAGGTCCATGCTGAGTAAACCATTCTGGAGCAGAACCAACCATGACAGGTGGGAAGACTACTTTTTTTTTCCTTTTTCTTTTTTGGACATCAATTTCTATTAGACCATTCATAATATGGTGAAGTAAAATGGATTATGAATAAAAGATTTCCTAGAATTGTCACTGTAGTTGCACGAGACTGATATTAACCTACTCGTACATTAAATATAATGCATTTATATTTGTGATTGCTTGTAATTACCATTAAACATGGCCCCATCTTTAATCTCTTTGATGGCCTTCTAGAGGTCATCATTCTGTGAAGGACATGCCTCAGCTCTGTCGACATTTAGAACCTGGTATGTGTGTATGGGTATTGGCTCTATCACAGTCACTCAGAGCACATCTAAATGCCACACTTTATCTTACTGTCCTATATACAAACCAGGGTTTGGTTTTGCTATAGCTTGAATGTGAAAACATCTTCCAGAAATGCTCCCCATCAGGGAGTTGGCAGCAACTCTGAAATCTGGCTTCTGACAGAAGGGCATTCTCTGAGGAGTGCTGTTGTTTCAGAATTATAATTTTATGCTCCTTCAATTCCATTCAATTATATTGAAATACAGGGTATTTGTTGAAACAAATCCTGATAGGCTGTGAATAGCAGGACATTCTTTTCATAATTTTTCAAAGATACCTTTCAACCATTTATCTGACATCCTTTTATTGAATATCTCCCATTCACTAAAGGTTATGTACTAGACTTCACAGTCACAATAGAAAAAATAAAATAAAACAAAACAGAACAACAATAACAATAAAAACCTGGTTGCCACTCTTAAGAACTTCGTAGGTAATCTGATTGCTTATGTGGCCATCACATTAAACCAAGAAAACATTGTGGCTTTACAAGTGTGTCTACAGGCAGCCCGATATGTGACCAAGTTAATGAGGGGTATATGCTTCAAGTCAGTTACTCAGTGTCATAAGAGCAAAATATAAAGACTATGGATGTTTTAAATAGACTGACCAGATATCCTGGTGATACACAGACTTAGGCATTCACCTGAATATGCATAAGTCTAGTATCATTGCTCTTTATTAACTGTATCCCTAAAATACAGATTACAATATTGAACTCCAGTGATAATTCTTACATGGTTAGAGAGTAAGTTGGGAAATAAGTTTTGAGACAAGGTCCACCAGAGAATCAACTATTTGTCACCATAAATAATAAAGTTAGATTTTCTAGTGTTGATACTATCTGGACACATCTCTGATCTATTAAGTAAACCTCCTGATTGTATCCAAAGATATGTTTGTAATACTGTTTCTCTTCCCCTTCTTCTCCTAGCTGTTTCCAGTTGTTACTCAAATTTTAGCTTCACTGTCACCTTCTCAGAAATGTTTTAACTTTACTAACTAGACAGGTTACCCTATGATTCTCTTCACTTTCTTTGAAATGTCTCCCACAGCATCAAATGTGTAAATCACTAATTTGTTGTCAATGTCCATCTCCCTCTTTTAATTTCAACCAGCAGGTGACCCGCCTGCCTTCTTTGCCAATGTATTCCTGTGCTTTGGAGAGTAAACGGACACTTAGTAGTGGTTCATGTCCCTTTCCGAAAAAAAGTGTTGAAATAACCCAACCCCCAGGGCAGGACCTCATATTCAAAAGGAACGCTTTAAATACTGTTTTGCTGATTACAGTTGGTGATATTATAATATCTGATTTCCTTTCTCGAAAAGGTTAAATTAACAAATTAAAATTCGAGATTTTTATGTCAAACTCATTTTGAGGATCACTTATACCTTGTTAGTCAATTAAATGTCTACCTCATAACTTTTTGACACCTATAATCTCTTTTCAGTTGTTTTTAAATGGTAGTGTTACACTGTATAAAATATCAAGTTATGTTGTAAGTATGAATTCCTTCCTTAAAGATGGTAAAACCAATGCAGAAATAAGAAGCAATGGTTTTCCTATATTTATTACAGAAATCCCTTGTAACTTAATAAACCATGGGGTTGGCTCTTAAAAAAGGATTTTACCACCTAGTGGACAAGAGGTCTATAGGAAATATGACAAATCCTCATAAGGATAAGTCCTCCTACTCTTTCCTCCTACTCTAATTTCATTAAAAGTCAGGTTCCCGAGTACATTTCTTAAACTTCTTAAATCTATTCAATAACTTATATCTTGAGAGAAGACCTCTGTGAATTTAGGAACATTTATTTTCTTACTCTTGAAAGTGACTGGTTTATACAGGTTGGTTCAGCTCACGCACTGAATAAAAAGTGCTATCCTGTGCTTACTGTATTGGTACTACAAAGGCTGAAGACAAGAGTCCTTGATAGGCCATATTAGTATTTAACAACTGGAGGACCATGAGTTTTTGTGTTTTGTTTTTGTTTTTGTTTTGTTTTGTTTTGTTTTGTTTCTTTTCAGCATAACAGTATTCATTGTTTTTGCACCACACCCAGAGGACCATGAGTTTTAAGAATAAACCAATGAAGCATGGAGCTGATGTTGTTCATTCTAACACTTTCTGCTCTGGACTGGTTTTCCCATATTTTGGAAATGTGCCACCTTTCACTTCCAGAACAACTTTGGTGAATTTTGGCCCTCCTAGTAGAGCTCATGGAACTAGATAGGCAAAATTTAAAGACTCCAGGGGTAGGGCAGAGCAGGGTAATCCTGAGGAAACTGACTCACAGGCAGTAAGGAGGTTCACAAATTTGCAGACAGAGAAGAATAGAAAGTGTTAACAGAAAAATAAAAGTAATTTATAAGAGATAAGATGGATGCTGGAACTCAGAAGGACCCTGAGTTGACTAAGTCTTAATGTGTAGTAGGAATACAGAGTTAAACATAAAGCTTACAGAACAAAATATTACTGGGATAAGAATATCCTAACTTGGGTGCCTGGGTGGCTCAGTGGATTGGGCCACTGCCTTCGGTTTGGGTCATGATCTCAGGTCCTGGGACTGAATCCCGAATCGGGCTCTCTGCTCAGTGGGAAGCCTGCTTCCCTCTCTTTCTCTCTCTGCCTGCCTCTCTGCCTACTTGTGGTCTCTGTCAAATAAATAAATAAAAATTTTTAAAAAATCCTAACTTACTGAATTTAGTTATGGTTAAATCTAATTGTATTGTTTTAAAAATAATCCATTTACTTGAGAAGAGAATCTCTTGTATCTTAAATTTATATTTTATTTAAAATATAACAATAGCAACTTCCTATAGATATACTTATTAGCGATTCTATCATTTATTTTAGAAATCCAATACATTGGCATTAAAGATTTAGGAATACAGGGACAACATTGATCTTTTTTAGAATGGAACTTTTTGGCAAGGACTCTTATTCTAGTTTAAGTTCCAACATACTAATAAGGCAAACTGGCTTTTACCAAATGGATCAATGAGTCTTAATCCCAGATCTGAGACTCTCTGCTGGTTACTAAGCTTCTAATTTACACAGAAGAATGAGAATTAAAATGGTCAGGCAGCAACAAATGGCTTAGGGAGGAATGAGAAACAATTGAAAGTAATTTCCTCGATTATGCCTTTTCTTTTCTCTGTTTAACATGTGGTTCCTGTATAATTCAGAGGGGAATATACAAGGGGACTACTTCATTGAATAATATATTTTTCTGATAATTAAAAAAAATCTTATGAGCGATTGACTTCTTTTCACTTGTAAACATCTCTGAAGATTAATTTTTGTGTTACTTAATGAGGCAGATTATGAAACGTGCTTATCAATTCATCAAACAGTTGCCATCTATGATAATTGTTGAGGTGTCTCTTTGAGTTATTATCTGTTCATCACTGACAGAGGCAATCATGCACTTCTAAAATGATCTGATCACATATATCGTTTATAACTAGTGATAAATTAATAAACCAAACCTATTTAGTAACACCAGAACCAGCAAAAAATAACCTAAAGGAGGATTTAATGTGCAAATACCTTCTTAAGTAAGCTTTTTTATATGGTTGCTTTATTTTCTTCCCAATCCCCATAGCCACCCTCATTGTCATCGCCTGCTCAAGAGGGGTGACTGAGTTTAGATTATTTACAGAATACCAGCATAGGATGCATTTCGCTGTACTAGTGTTTGCCAGCACTGCCTCTAAAAAATTATCAGATGATAGGAGCATGGGAGAGGAGTGGAATGTCAATTCATCTAAGTCATCAGAAGGTCAGTTAGATTGCAATAGGCAAAATAATAGACAAATTTAAAAAATACATCCAAATATCAGATACTATAAATCAGTGCTAATTTTTTTTTTTAAAGGACTAATTTTCTGTTTTCAGACCAGAATAATGTGATCATTTGAGAACTAAGATTAAGTCATGGAGGATAAAGAGAACATTAATGGGGGCATCATACTCTTTATATCAGTTCTAGTTGGTGCTTGATAAATGGATGTTCTGTAAACGAATGAGTATGTAATTAAAACAGCCAATAATAGAGAAGAGATTGCATAAAGTTAGCCCATAGACCTAGATGAGGCCTGCAAACTTAATGGTTTGGCCAAGGCAATGTACTAAAAACATAATGACCAATGTTTACAAATTGGCATGTTATGTAAAATCACTGTTTCTTAAAAAGTTGGAAGACATGGCGGCATTCCTAGGAAAAAAGATATAAGGAGAGAACTGTGACTGGCAAATCATAGACCAAAAATCAACCCAGGATATTTTCATATCAACTATATTCATCTCAAGGAAGAAACCACTCTTTTGTCAGGATGTCATGGTTTTCTAGGTTTTGCCAGTTATGGGCTGTTTATATAACAAGATAGAGTATCTGGATATTGGATACTTCCTTCTTTAAAACAGTTTTACACCCTCAGTTTCCAAGACCTTACACATTACTTCTATTTTTCTCACCTTACTGCCATTCATTCTGAGAACTGAGAAACTTCTTTAGACAAAGTTGGATTCTAATGATACCTAGCCTGTTACTCACTTATCTGCTATTGGAATTTGAACTTTGTGGCACTTTGCCATGAAATATTCCAGGAAGATAGATTAGATGACAGTGTGCTGTTTTCAAAACAGGAAGAACAAGAACTTGCCTGTTAACTTAATGGACTAAAGATATCTTGGCTTCGACAAATGTGTAGAAGAGATTTATGGAAAATGAGAAAGATGGGCAAAATTAAGCTGTTCCAAAATAGATCTTCCTTCGTCTTAGATTTTGTGAAAATTTGGGATAAAAAGCACATTGCTCCTCTTTTTCTCATAGCAACTTCATTTTCCTTAGTAGTTTATTCCCTGATGTTTGTTACAGGAAGGGTTCTTTTAGTAGGAAGAGACTCATTTGAAAAATAGACTTAATCTACTATTTCTTCATGAATTTCTCTCTTTGTGGGAATCTGACAAAATTACTGCTTACTTGCTGCTGACACATAAAATTCCCAGGTAAAGAAGAAAATAAGGGAGAGAATTATGCTAGACAAGTCAAAGATAGCAAAGAAACCTAAGATGTTTTTAAATCAACAGGTGTCATGTCAAGTGGGGAGCCATTTTGTTGTCTGTGTTGCCATTTCCTGGGCTTTGCAATTTGAGGACAATTTCTCTACCAAGCTATTTGACACAGTGAATTGTTTTCTCCCTTGAAACACTTTATTTTCTTGGCATCCAGGATGCCACACACTAGTTCTGTTTTTCCTCCTTGCTGACCATTCATTCTGTCTCCTTTGCTAGATTTCTGCTCAAGTGTGACCTCCAAACATCAGAATAATGTTTTTATACTATTTCTCCATCAATCTCCCTTTCTGAGTAATTTTGTTGGGTCCTATGACTTTAATCCATCTCTATGTGACAATACAATACAAAGATAAGTTTGTATCATCTCCAGTTCTAACTCCTCCTAGGAATCCCCATTCATCTAACTACGTACGTACTTCACTTCTCTACTTGCATGGCTACAAGGCATGCCAAAACCAAATATTTACTTTTATGTCTTAAAACCAAAGTGTTAACACATACACACAAATAAAAACCTTCTCCATTCCACTCCACCCCCCCGAAAGGAAAAGCCCTTGATTTTCCAATTCTTTATTCTCAGCCTGGGCTTCCTCTAGTGAGACCCCATTCTCACAGTTTAGTAGGTCAACATTAAAGAATATATTTAATCCTACTTTCTTTTCGACCCCACATGTAACCTGTTAGCAGGTACTGTCTGTTCTGCCTTCACTTGGAAATTTTAACCACTTCCTTTCGTGTGGACTCCTAGTAGAGCATCCTAACAGGTTTTCTGTTTTCCATGCTTCTTTCAAATCTGTTGCCTACACCGAAGCCAGAGTTACATTTTTAAAAATAGAACTCATTCCCATGATTAAAAACTATCAGTGGGTCTCCTCTCACACTTATAACAAACTTTAAATCCTTTTCAATAACCTGAAAGATAGGGCAAGGCATTTGACCACCTCTGATGTGGGAATGGCTCCTAACATACAAAACTCTAGGAAAAGAAAAGGGGGGGGGGGAAGAAACCCATGAAAATAGGGCCTTTCTATGCTTGCTAGTGTTAAAATGCAGTCTGATTTCATTCACTTCAATTAAATATGCAAGTACTATTCTTGTGCTATGGTGCTGAAACCTGTAGAAGATAACAAAATGAGTCACAAGAGCTAATGTTTACAGTATAACTTTTATCAGGCAATGTGCTAAAAGCTTTAGAGGTATTGTATTACTTAACTCCCTGTCATCGCCCCATGAGATACAAGGATCCCTATTGTAGAGATGAGAAACAGAGTAATTAGGTAACTTTTCCTACTTTAGACAGCTGTTCAAGAGGAAACTGAACCCTTGCCTTTCTGATAGCTAAACCTACTCCATGTTTGTGATTTTCAGTGTAGAGCTTACTGACACTAGCAAACCTCAAGGACACCCTTATTGATCCTAAAAACTCAATTCATCTAAATATGTTAGGCCCTTGCGGATTAACAATGTAAGGCCATTTACCTACATCTATGGTGTCCTTACTAATAACCTATTAGTTACTGAATTACTAAAACTTGGTTACATACACTAAAATTAGTACTTGATCGAGTTAAGTGAGAACGCTAATTCAATATCCTAATGAAAAATCTGGCTGCTGTCCAGCACCTGGGAGTAATGCAAACGGCACCCTGTGCATGAGCAAACGCAGAAAGCCAGAAGGGCCAAAACTTAATAGGGAGGTTTTTTGTTTTTTTCTTTTGTTTGTTTGTTTTTTTAAATCAAAGCATCTTGGGCACTGGAAGCAATGGCAATGGTTTTCAAGGACTATTATTCTTGCTTTAAATGATAAATTCCTGTTTACTGAAGTTTTCTTATTGTCAGTTTAACTCTTTACAGATCCTTTGCCTAACTTTACTCTGTATAATGATGCACATTTGAATCAAAATTATTTGTGTGGGCACCTAGTTGGCTCATTGGGTTAAAGCCTCTGCTTTCAGCTCAGGTCATGGTCCCAGGGTCCTGGGATCGAGCCCCACATCAGGCTCTCTGCTCGTCAAGGAGCCTGTTTCCCTCTCTCTATGCCTGACTCTCTGCCTGCTTGTGATCTCTGTCTGTCAAATAAATAAAATCTTAAAAAAAAAAATTGTGACCCACAATTATATTAAGGCCAGACTTTAAACATTTACACATTGTAAACACATGAATCATCTACACTCCTGTTACAAAGCGAAAGCACGCATATATCCCATCGTGTTTGAATTTTCTTTAGAAAATTCAATTAGAAAATTACAATGATGTTTCCTTGTTATCAAGGGTTTTTTTTGTTTGTCTGTAATGGAATGAGTCATGAAGAACAGTGGTCAAAAAATGACCGAGAACCTCTTTTTGAGGTTAACAACTCTGTTAGCTTTGTTCTAGTGCTTCCTAATGTAGTGTGCAAGAGAGGCTTGATCACAAGACAGGGCAGAGAGATACATGCAACCAGAGAGAGACAGATGGATCCTCAGGTGAATTGTCCAAATATTGCCCATGAGGCTCAAGCAGTCTACATTGTTAAGTGTTAAAATTCGGTGACTGTAAGGTACTGTGTGGAGTAAAACAGAGAAGAGCCTATCTTTCATTATCCTTTGTATTTTCCAAGGCAGGTTTCTGAATAATTTTACATGGAAGAGTTGCATTTTGGTTTCCTAAAGTTTTGAACGTAATGCCAAAGTGGATGAGGGTTGCAGCCTCTCATGAATTTTGAGCATGTTATAAAAGAGGGAAAGGAAAGACACTGAATTGACTACCTTGATTCCCTATGACGAGCAGTAAGTCAGTCCTGGTGTTCTCCTGCACATGGCCACAGGTCTTTAATAGGTGCCGTGCAAGGGCCCTTCTGCACACCCTGATGACTCTTCTGGCTCTCGGGGCTCACAAAGGCCAACTCTAATTTTTGTCTCATTATGGTCCTGTGACAGCAACCATGGGGAAGCTTTGGTTGCTACATTTTATAGTTAAGTCCCCAAATGAGGTGAGAAAACAAACCAGAGGCGATCAACTATTTGAGTGGCGATCAGTGACACTGCTCCTCTGTGAGTCTCTCGTGTGCATTCAGACAGAAACATATAATGCTGATTGATCAGCCTTCCATGAAGCAAACAGACGATTCTTCTAAGGTCCTCTGTTGTGAAGAAGCGTAAGCAAAGAATGACAATAGGATAATGATAATAGGATAATGAATATTTATTGTTGTTACTATGGGCCATGGATTCAGCTAAGTGGCTTGCATACTGACTTGTTTAATATTTGCTGTGACCTTGAGCAGTCGATAGTGGATTGTGCCCATGATACAGATGAGGAGACTAAAGCTTGTGCAGAGGTTCATAGGCCATTTCTTGACTGGGACACCAGCTCCTAATATCCTTCTATTTTTTAAACCTGAGCTTTTTAATGTATTTTGACTTAAAAATTGATTTAGAGAGCCTTTCATTCACAGTTCCTTTTTGGCTATTTTTAGTAAAACGGATAGGCTCAAACACTAGCTGTGTTTGGAAGAGTGGAGATACAAGAAAATTTTCAAAAAATATATTTTTTAAGAAACTTATTTTCTATCTCTAGAAACTTCTTTACTCATTTTACTGGCATTATTGACCCAGTTCCATAATCTTATATGGTAACAGAAATGTTTATGTAAAAAAAGATATGTAAAAGAAATCCCATTCTGGGATAACTGGGTGGCCCAGTCATTTAAGCATCGAACTCTTGATTTTGCCTCAAGTCATGAACTCATGGTCATGAGATCAATCCCCATGTTGGGTTCCATGCTGGGAGTGGAGCTTGCATAATATTCCCTCTCTCTCTAGAGGTGCCTTGGTGGCTCAATCATTAAGCATTTGCCTTCAGCCCAGGTCATGGTCTTAGGGTCCTAGAACTGAGTCCCGCATCAGGCTCCTTGCTCAGCGGGAAGGCTGCTTCTCCCTCTCTCACTCACCCTAAACTCCCGCTTGTGTTCCCTCTCTCACTATGTCTCTCTCTGTAAAATAAATACATAAAATCTTTAAAAAAAGAAAAAAAAGGTTCTGTTTCTCCCTCTCCATCTACCCCTTTCATCACTTTCTCTCTCCCTCTCAGAAAAAAAAATCCCATTCTAATTTCAATTAATTGATCAACAAATATAGTAAAATTACAAAACAGAACCCTACAATGTTCTTAAAATATAGTTCTCTCACACTCAAAACAAGATTCATAAATCTGCAAATAATGTGATGATATTCTGAATTGTTTAGCAGAGAAAGAAGAATGTCAGAAAAATCACGATCATCATCTTAAACACTGCTTTACACACATAAGCAAGATTTAGTGACTATGTATTAAGAGGCTCTGACACTGCTCAGGTCCACAGACTCTTAGGCTGTTTTTCTCCTATTAAGTAGGATTGATTTATTGGCTAAGCTTCTCCAATAACTCCCAGTACACAGAAAACTGGCAAATCTGCATTATTTTGAGTCTCCACTAAGGTCACACATTTTCATAGATTCAGATACCACAGAATTTTAAAATTTCTGCCTATGTTAAAGCTTACTATTGTGCTCATTATCTTAGCATTCTTACTATTTTTTTGTTGAGAAAGTACATCTGGTAAATTCTGGTAACTAAAGAATATTATTATTCTTTATAGAATAGAAAATATAACTATTTTGATGCAATGTTATTCAAGTGCTAGAATTCTATTTAATTAAAAAAAAACAAAACAAAACAGAAAATACAACCAAAGGACTTATTGTGTTAGGCAGTAAGAAACAAACAAACAAAAAAAAAACAAATAAATTATGTGTGTGCATCTTATGTAGGATACATGAGACCTCAAACACATGTATGTTTGTGAAAATATAAATAATTTATTATCATGAATTAACAAGGAAGTTCCCGATAATTAACACACATACAGCCATCTCTCTGTAAAGAGAAGTTCAAGAAACATTTCCATGTGTGGGCATGTGCTCACTGGGAATAATGGGCATTGCCTTCAGACAGGATTTACTCATAATCCGACTGGTTCAGAAACGTATTTATTCCCTAAACAGGTGGCTTCTCCCATGTATTTTCTATCACTATTTCTAGAGTTCCACAACATCTGGCTTGAGAATATAAAAGTGATATGCTATTCAATTATCACCTAATGGTGGGGCTGAGAGGCACTCTGAGTTTCAGCCAGCCATTTCTCAGTTTGATGGTAGGGGCTGGGAGAGTAGGTATGCAAGCACCTACATGAAATAAACTTTCTTTTCTCCTCAGTTGGAATAAATTGTAACGTGTGGGCAAATAGGTATATAACTCCTTTCAGGACTGATTTGAGGTCATAATGGATTTTTTAAAAGCCCAACTCAGAGAATAAACTTCTCTGTTTTTATAGTTTTTGTTTTGTTTTGTTTTTACCTACATTTTAAAGAGCTGAGTTCTTAGAAGACCGTAGCCATTTTTAAAAAATGGCTAGTACATATCAGTTCAAGGAGAGACAGAACGGCTGCTCCAAAGTCTTGCATAAAATCAGATTTACTGAGGAGAAGTTATGGATGGAGATCTTTCCAATTATTAAGCATGACTGACTCTCATGGGAGAATGGGTTATTTGAATTCTTTTATTTTTTCCATGTCTTCTTGATATTTTCAAAAATTTCTAGTAATATTTTCCAGTAGTACTAGAGAGGAATATATTTTGTCTATTCCATATTCACACATTCATCTATTCCATGATAAAGGAATTTATTTTGGGGGGCACCTGGGTGGGTCAGTCAGTTAAGCATCTACTTCTTGATTTCAGCTCAGGTTAGGATCTTAGGATCATGAGTTTAAGACCTGTACTGGGCTCCATATTCTGTGCAGCATCTGCTTGAGATTCTTCCCCTCAGCCCCTCCCCCAGCTTGCACACATGTCTCTCTCTTTCTCCCTGTCTCAATCAATAAAATCTTCAAAAAAAAAAAAAAACAGCATTTATTCTTTCTTCTTGGTTTATCTCTCTGCCTCTGATTGGTAAATTTGATAAAAATAATTAGGCATACTTCCCTCAGTCCCAAGTTTCTTCCTCTTCAGAGAGATTCTAGCTGGAACCCAGGTCCCTCTGCTCCATGAATACATCTTGCTCAAGGTCCATCACTCATGTGTCTGGCAGCTATGCTCACCTAACCAGCATCCAGTTAGCAGGCTTATGTGGCTCTCACAACCAAGTCATGCTATTCAAAATAGTCTTTGTCTGCTTAGATGTTCTTGAAAAACCTTATATTCTGCAAAAACTTACACTATTCCAAATCTACAGAACTGTGTACCCAGAGCATTTTCAAAAGTATCAGTAATCCTAATAAAAATACTATCACTGAAAGACATTTAATTTTTAATAAATATAAAGAATAGGTCTTTAGTAAAATAAAAGGTAAAGTATTGTTTAATGGATAGTACTCTGGGAAAAAATTGAGGATACTTTGGAGACATGAGCAAAGTACATGAATGTCAGGGAGAACAATGCAATCAACATTAGTAGACCAGAGCTTCTGGCCTGTGTTCCATGAAACAATTTGCCCATTCCATTGAATGGGCAAATGTATTTGGCTCCTTCACTTCTTGTTGTGTTGACCTGTTTGTATACTTTGCATGCAGGTACTGTTACCCGCTAGTGTAAAATATTAACATGTGATGAAAAAAATCACAAATGAGACTCTCTATTACAATGTGACTCTCTATTACACTGACATATTTTCTATATTACAAGTATGTCTGAGTTTTCTCAGGTTACAGAAATGGGACACATAGCAGAAGAGACTAAACCAAAGAGAGTATTTGTTTTTACATCTGTCCTCTCCCTCTCTTTTAATTCTCAAGTTGTTTAGAACCCTAAAAAAACCAAAACATAGATTTGTTCTTAAAATGGATATAAGAGGGGCACCTGGGGGACTCAGTGAGTTCAGCGTCTGCCTTCAGCTCAGGTGATGATCCTTGAGTCCCAAGATCGAGCCCCACATTGGACTCCCTGCTCAGCAGGGAGTCTGCTTCTCCCTCTCCCTCTGCTGCTCCTGCTGCTTATATTCTCTCTCTCTCAAATAGATAAATAAAATCTTAAAAAAAAAACTGTGCAATGACATGAGTGCTTCTTTAAAAAAACTGATATATGCAAAACATGGATAAAGCTTTTAGCCTTAAGTAAGATAAAAAAAAAACATCAATGCCTGGACACCCAGATAACATCCTCATCAGCAAAATTACAAGAACACTCTTTTCCGGTAAAGTGGCATTAAGAAGCCTCCTTTGGATTAAATTGGAATAAACTAACAACCCTGTAAAAAATGGAATTCAGTACATGCTACCCCCAAAATATGGTACCTTGACATACTGAGTATTTTCAACAGAAAGAATCTGAGAAGTGATGTGTGCAGGAGGGACTTTCTGAGTTTCCCTTGAATCAGACCATAAAAACCTGTGAGAGGTGCCCTTCCTGTAGTTGGAGGAAAGAAGCGTCCTTATCTCTGAAGACAAAGAATACAGAGGAATTTGAATGAACAGGCCTTGCCAAGTTATCCTCAGACTAAGTTCATATTCTTTATTCTAGCTTATCTTTCCACAAATTTCCATTCTTATCATATCTACTATAAAAACACTCATGTTTAACCATTTCTCCCAATCTTCAAAGACTTCAGTATTATTTAAAACCTACCTTAAATAATTTTTATGCTTTTTACTGTATTAAACTGTGTTTAGGTATGGGGTCCCCATTGTGTACTTAAAAGGGTAGAGTAAAAAGATACTTTCCTCCCCGGTGTCAACATGAACAAATGAGGTTCTGATTGAAATCTATACATTTATCAAGAAGTTTATTAGAGTGCTAGAATTCTGAATATGGACACTTAAAAAAAAAAAAGTATGCTTCGGGCAAACAAAGAAGAGTGGTTTGGAAACTAAGAATTATATGTTTTATGAGATTTGGTAGAAACTGAAGATATGAATATATCTCAGAAGTGTGTAGATGAGAGGCCTACAAATGATTATTCATGTATAATGCCGAGTAATTGTTTCAAAATAAAATTCCAGGTCAGTGAGTGTGGTGAACTGCGCTGAGAGGTGTTCCCTCTAAGGCTGAAAGATTGCAGTCCTTCCCCAGTTTGGAAAAAAGTGAATTGACCAAGGTAATGTCTCAAATTTAAATTTTCTTCCATTATTTTTTTTTAAGTATCTCTGGTCCTGTGGCCACATTGTCTCCCTAAGCTACCAAGCATTTTGCTTAGCCTTTCAGGTTCCTCCTTCACCTTAAATTTGGTACGATGCTTATTTATACTTAGTATTAGGCTGCCAAAATGGGAATAATTTTTTAAATCCATTTGTTTTACAAAGAAAGGCCTGCTAGTAAAAGTATTATTAATGTATATGATTAAATCAAATATTAACACTGGTAGTGATTTGAAAAGTCACTGCCAAAGAGCAAAAACAACTGTAGGAGGGTCAGAAAATGAGGTTCTGGCTTCTGCTTAGAAGTACAAATGAATACTTTGAAAAATGATGTGACAACTGAGAACCTGGCTTCCTCACTGATGAGGGAGAAGACAGAAGGGGGCTTGAGTGAGTTATAAAACAAAATCTCAAAGATTCCTTCCAGTTCAAAAAGTTTGACTATTCCACCCCTTCCATAGCATGACTCATGGTACCTCAATGAGACTAGATAGGAGGCAGCTGGGCCCCAATATGACAAACTTTTAATTGGTTCTATCAAATGGCAGATGAAAGGCAAAGGCACAGGAGAGAATGGAGCAATTCTTCCATATGGATACCATCCTGGGGTGGGTGAGTTCTCTCAAGAGCCCATGGTTGGTACTGTAATTCCTTACAAACAAAAAATCTCATTTAAAGTGACTTAGATCACAACCATAGTGATTTTTCTGATATCTCTTCCTGATATTTCAACATCTTGTTGCCCTATTCAAAACTGGGAAAAACCATGCAAAGTCATGACAACCTTATCACTTCCTAGAGATCCTAGCTCAGATTATTTGCTTCTAGGAAGGTGACTTCTCTTCCCCTGTTAGCCTGGGATAAGGGAGGGGTCAGAGTCCCAGCAGGGTAAACTGAACATGTGACACAAGAAACTCTTTAACCTTGGACCTGCCTAGAACAGCAGCCTTTCATTCTAACCTGTGGAATGAAACAGATTTCCAGATTCAGAAAGCCCAGAATGTTTAAAACAAGATGAAGCCAAAGAGAGCCATACCAAGGCATAAATATTGTAATTAAAATATCAGGAGTTAGAGAATCTTAAAAGCAGCAAGAGAAAAACAAGTTGTTACATACAAGGGAAACTTCCTAAGATTCTCAGCAGATTTTTCAGCAAAAGCTTTGAAGGCCAGGAGGGAGCATGCTGAAAGAAAAACCAAATAAAACAAAACTTCCAACCAAGAATACTCTACCTAACAAGGTTGTCATCCAGAATTGAAGGAATGATAGTCTTGCAGACAAGTAAAAGCTAAAGGATTTCATTTGGATCTGTGGAAAATAATAACCCTGAGGAACTCAGACAAGCATTGTTTATCTTCTTTTATCTATTGCTCTGTTTGGAAAATAAAATTAATCTGCAGCAGAAGAAAAGTAAGCACGTCAGGCATTTGCTGTAGATACGAAGGGATCAAAGTTATAGAGCCTTCATACCTTTAATTTTTTTTTCACAATCTGACTTACTAAACCCATTAATTACAAAGAAGTATAGATATAAGAGAAACTATTTTTATGGGAAATTTTTAAAATTGTGGCATAATTAACACATAACATTTTGTTTGTTTCAAGTGATTCCATATTTGTATACACTGCAAAATGTTAATCATAGTAAGTCTGGTTATACACTGTCATCATAGAAAATCACAAATTTCGTGTGTGTGATTAGAATTTTTAGGATAAATTTCTTGGCAACTTTCAAGTATGCCCTAAAATCTTATTATTACAATCACTATGCTGTACATTATATCCCCATGACTTATCATTTTATAATTGGAAATCTAGACCCTCTTAATCCCTTTCACCCAATCCTTAACCCTTTCCCTCTAGCAACCACTGTTATGTTATCTATATCTATGAATTTTGTTTCATTTTGTTTTGTTTCAACATCTGTAATGAGGCTCTTGTAGGCAGTATATAGTTAGGTTATTTTTCCAGCCATATAGCCCCTCTTTGTCATGGTTTGGAAAATTTAGTCCATTTACATTTAAAGTAATGATTGATAGGTATGTGCTTATTGCCATTTTGTTGTTTTGTAGTTTCTCTCTGTTCCTCTCATCCTCTCTTGCTCTCTACCATTATGGTTTGATGACTTTTGTGTTAAGTTTAGATTCTTTTCTCATTATCTTTTGTACTATACATATACATATCTTTTTGTACTATACACATACATCTTTTTGTACTATACATACACATATATACATCTTTTTGTACTATACATATACATATCTTTTGTATGCACATATACTGTGTATATGTGTATATTTACACATATCATGTGTGTGTGTATATTTTAAATTAATAGGAACTTTAATGTAAATACATTCTAAAACTACATTTTCAATCCCCCCAGTACTTTTGTTTTGGTTCTCAAACTTTATATCTTTTGAATTTTATGTATCCCTTAACTAATCATAATAGTTATTTGTACTACTTCTGTTTTTTAACCTTCATACTAGGTTTGTAAGTAGTTAATACACTAACTTTACTATATATTTACCTTTACCAGGGAGGTTTACACTTCTCTATTATCTTATTAGTAATTAGTAACAAGTAATATTATTTATAAGTACTTATAAGTAAAAAGTAACTATAAGTAATAAGTAATATTGGTTATTACTAATTAGTACCCTTTCTTTTCAGCTTAAAGAAGTTACTTCAACATATCTTGTAAGGCTGGTTTAGTATGATGAAATCCTTTAGCTTTTACTTGTCTGCTTCATCTTTTTCTGGAGATTGTATCTTTCCCTCTTGTTTGAAACACATTCCTCTGTTTCCTCATTTTTTTTGACTTTCTGTGTTTGTTTCCATGTCTCAGGTGAAACAGCTACTAATTCCAGTCTTGAAGAAGTTGCCTAGTGTAGGAGATGAAACTTGCTGTTCAATCTTGCCCTAGCTCTTGAACCTTTGCAATTGTCCAAACAGCCTGATTTACATATCCACTTGTTGAGGATACACCAACATCTGCCAGAGTTCCAGAGAATGTGATCTTGGTCAGACCCTGATTTCAGGCTGATTAGGAGTCAGACTCTCAGATTACAGCTTTTAAAGTATAGAAATATATACAGTCCTCTGTGACCACAGTTGTAAACACAGCTTGCCTCCAGACCAGGTGATCTGGGGGAGTCTCCAGGCAACACTGCAAGAACTAGGGCACTAGATGAGTGTATAAGCTCCTTTCTGGGAGCAGTAGCTATGCTTAGGAGAACACAAGATGGGTCCCCTGGCCTATGTTCCATGAGAACACCTCTGTAGCCTCTAGGTATGTGGCAAACCTGAAGCCTGCCCCTTAGGCTGTAGCTCCAAGGTAAATAAAAAGGCCTTTTTCATGGAGAAACTGGAGTTGTGCTTCAGTCTGCTGTCTGTGCAGTGCCCTGGGGGTCGTAGCCTGCCAAAACTGCCTCTCTAATTGGTACAACTCCATAGGACTCAGGAACACAAGCCCATCATAGCCAGACAATCAGAGAGTCCCCTGTGCAGTCTGTGTGCACCCACAGGCTCTGGCAAGGCATTTGGGGAATGCAGAGGCTGAGCATGCCTCTGGGCTTCAGCACAGCACCTAGAAGTGTAGGGTCAGGTTACACCCATTGGCTCCAACAGGGATAGGGAAATTGCAGGAACTGTGTGAGCTTGTGTGCACTAGTAAAGTAGAAGGAGAGTGCAAAAATGGCACATGCCAGCACCTTCTTCTGATAGATTTCCAGCAGAACCCTGTACCTCTGGCCGACTCCTTAAGATTAGCAAGTGTATTTCCTTCACAGAGTCTAGAGATTTACCAAACATCTGCTTTTGCACTGGGCCCCAGGTCTGAGTGGGGGCCCTTTAAGAGTGGAGCTCTTCCATACCTAGCTGTTTAGTCAGTGTGTTGTGGGATGAGGTGAATTCAGGATCTTCCTCTGCTGCCATCTGGGACTGCTTCCTACTAGGAAACTTGTTCTTTGATATATCAGCCATAATTTCTTCCACAGGTGGTGGTGGTGGTTGTTAAACAAAACACAACTATGCTTAAATGATAAAGTATGATGAACTGTTTCTAGTGATAAACAGCAGTTTGTGATGCCAGTCTAGTAAATTTGAATAAGGACCTAGTAAAAACATAGAGTAGGGATGGAAAAACAAAAACAAAAACAAAAGAGAAAAGCCCAGAGAACCATAAATAGCAAGCAAGGCTGAATTTCCGATGCCATAGTGCCCCCTGCTGGGAGATCTTGGAAGTAGTGTCTTTAAGAGAGCAGATGCTTTCTATTCCTTTGACAGGCCACAAAAAGGGGGCTTTGTGGTTTGAGCAACAACAAAAGTCACCTAAGTGAAAGGAATATATGCGTATTGTTTTCAGGTATTTCTCTTTACATAATCATGAGTGGGAATGGGAGGCGGGGATAGGATAGGATTGGGTTATGCATAAAAAATCCCAGAACCCATAACAGGGAGGCCTGGCCCTACTATCACTATGTGATATTGCTCAAAGCTCTTTAAGCTTCAGCTCCTCACCTGTAAAATGAAAATAACAGTAGCAACTCATTCATTTACTGTAGAAGGTTGTGTAAAAATGAGATGATACTTGAGAAAGAGCACTTTGAATGCCATGGCACTAAGCAAGAAGAGTAAGCATGTAAGGATGAGGGTGGGTGGAATACTTCGATTAACAATGAAATTAACTTTCGTAAAGTCATCCAAAGGCACCCCAGACCAGGAACGCAGGACCTCACTGCTGTGGGAGCACATGTTCAGGGAGTCACTGGGGGCTACCTTTGACACCATATCTGCTGCTCAGATTCTTCACATTTCAAAGACTATAGAGTATATGCTTAAAGAGGTTGTACTGGTTGATGAACAGAGATGGACACAAGGGTCAAGGAAATTAAGACAACTTCTTGGCTACTTGGTAATCATTAATGGCAGGCTCTCAAATGTCCTATTAGTCTTCAGACCAGCACCATCTGCATTGCCTGGAAGATTGTTAGAAATATGGAACATTCTATTTCACCCCAGACCTACTAAATCAGAATCCCATTTTAACAATCTTCCCAGGTAATCCTTATATACATTCAACTTTAGAAACTCCACTCCAGCCTGTTTAGGCTATGTACTTTCTCTCTGGCTATGTATCAGTTGATACCTATGAAGCATATACAAAAATGTATTTTTGACTTGACCTTATTTTAATAAGACACTAAGAGGTACTTATGAAAATGAAATTGGAAAAAGAAATTGTGGTTGAGGATGATTAATTTTCTATGAGTCTCAAAAGGAACTATAACAAAACGGTATTTTTTAAAAAAAATTTAATTTACGTATTTGACACAGAGAGACAGAGCACACAGAAGCAGGGGGAGCCAGCAGGCAGAAGGGGAGGAAGAGGGAGAAGAAGCAGGCTCCCTGCTGAGCAAGGAGCTCAATGCAAGGAGTTCCATGCAGGGCTTGATCCTAGGATGTGGGATCATGAACTGAGCCAAAGGAGACGCTTAACCCACTGAGTCATACAGGCACCCCTAAAATGATGTTTTTTAAACAGAACACTATGAAAGATGTCTTCAAAAATTTTTACAACTTTTTAGCATTAATTTTAAGAAATTCTACATATTGGCAATAATATAGGCATATTATATATTTGCTCTTATTACCTGTGTTGATAGAATTTTACAATGCAAAATAATTATAAGAGATTTCAGAGAACAGACTCAAGTCTAATCAGATTTTTGAAAAATCTAATAAGCCTTAACAGCCTCTAATAAGGCTGTTTCATTTAAAACACAATTTACCTGCTCCCTAAGATGTTCTGAGTTGTTGGAACTGGAAGAACATTGTACTAACAACAATTAGGACCAGAGTTCTCCAGGAACAATCTTAAAATGACCCAAATATGAAAGATGAGTGGACAGTTGGGAGAAAGGAATCCATTATGCCCCGTGTCCCACCTACTACCTGCCAGCCACCCTCCAATGCTTGCTCTGCTTTCTTCCTTTAGGTATTTTTACTGTAGCTGTGCTCTGTGTCATAAGTTTAAAAACTCTAATGCAAGTGGTTCACCTAGGACAGTCTGTTATTCGGTATTCTCTGTTATTTGGTGAGGAAAGCCATCTGGCTCGTCTTTTATTTTTTAAGGCTTTTATTTATTTATCTGACACAGAGAGAGAGAGAGAGAGAGCACAAGCAGGGGAGTGCCAGGCAGAGGGAGAGGGAGAAACAGGCTCCCCACTGACTAAGGAATCCAACTCAAGGCAGGAAGCCATCTGATTAAACCAATTCACAGTAAGGTGTGTGGATTCTAATAGTTTTCTTTAACCTCCCTGGGGGACCCATTCAGTTTTCATGTGAAGAATCCATACATCTAAGTGAAAAGCTCATGCGTGGAACTTCATGCAATTTAAGAAGTAATGAGTTTTCGGGGTGCCTGGGTGGCTCAGTTGGTTAAGCATCCAACTCTTGAGATTTTGGCTTAAGTTATTATCTCTGGGTTATGAAACCAAGCCCCACTTTGGACTCTGTACTGGGCATGAAACCTGTTTCAGAGTCTCTCTCTTCCTCTCTCCCTCCTTGGCTCTCTTTCTCTCTCTCTCTCAAAAAAAGGAAATAATGAATTTCAAGTTTGATGTGGGAGAGATTTCAGAATCCAGGCATATCCTCAGTCCCACTGAACCTGTTCAGTCTCCTATAGCTCATTTTCTACTAAAATGTGGGTTCCAGTTGTACAAGTGATACCCATCGGTTAATCTCTCAAAGAGTAGTAGAAATCCCTAAAAGTATGGATTTCAGAATTTGTATAATTACTTTTTTGAACTATCCACTGGAAATTAAAAAAAAATAATAATAATAATATTTCCAGGTGCTGAAGTTAGACACTGTGGATCAAGCAATGGCCTGAGGAGGGATCTTAGAAGTACAGGAATTTTGACTGCTTTACTGGTGGGAAGCTTTTATACAGGGGAAGAGGAGCTTGATCTGAGAGTCCAATGGTTCCAATCTATTCATTTCATTGAACAGAGTTCAACATAGGCCCAGGAGAGCATCTCTCTTAGGCTCTCCATATTGACACACTCTTTTCTTGTCAAAAGCTTCATTTCTAGATAGGCTTGACAAATGTTCTGGTCCAGAATAAAAACTCTTCCCCAATTTACTATGCCAAGAAAGGGAGCTTAAAAAGAAGACAGGATGTGGGGTGCCTGGGTGGCTCAGTGGGTTAAAGCCTCTGCCTTCAGCTCAGGTCATGATCCCAGGGTCCTGGGATCGAGCCCCGCATCAGGCTCTCTGCTCAGTGGGGGGCCTGCTTCCCTCTCTCTCTCTGCCTGCCTCTCTGCCTACTTGTGATCTCTGTCTGTCAAATAAATAAATAAAATCTTTAAAAAAAAAAAAAAGACAGGCTGTGTGTAATCTTTTCTAACTTTGCATCCTTCACAAATCTTTCAGGTGGGCGCTATGCCTGGACTGGACTGTAGGCTATACAAAGTCTCTTGTAGCTTCCACTTAATGTAAGATCTTAGAGCTCTTTCCACTTAAACATTTACACCCAAATATTTCTTGACATAGAATAGTTTCATTGTTGATGTTCAATGGAAATATAGGCCTATAAAACATGTGCCTGCCAAACAAAGGAAGCAAAGAATCTTTTGAGATAGGAATTAAGGAAAATACAGACAAGATAATGTTAAAAATTAAAGGTGTGTCTTCCACTCAAATGCTGTATTTGGCTTAGATACTGACAAACTCCAAGAAATGTGAAAAACAAAAACAAAACGAAAAAACAACTAAAATACCTTCAGGGTAACACAAACTTCTAGAGACACTGGGATGTGCTGAGATATAGAAAACAGTGAAAAAACAGTAAATAAAAACTCCTAGCATTCTCTTGTTGGTCAGTACCACAAGAACAAATTTTCCACTTCCTATGTACTTTCCTTCTTGAGAACCTTTTTTATTTTCTTTCCTACCCCATGCTACCATGGAAAACAAATGGAATTGGGATCCAGAAGAACTAGTTTTGGCTTATCTTGACTCTTAACTCACATGACTCAAACTGAGTGCTTAACTTTCCTGAGGAATTAATCATATTTGCATGATATAAATACTATACTTTGAATAAATAGTAATTACAGGAGTAATAGCAGTAGCTACCTCTTAAATACTTCTATGTGTCATTTTTCTTTTCTTTTTTTTTTTAAGATTTTATTTATTTATTTATTTAAAGAGCATGTGTGAGTGGGAGAAGGGGCAGAAGGAGAGAGGGAATCTCAAGCTGACTCTGGGCTGAGCATGAAGCCCAGTGCAGAGCTTGATCTCTTGATTCCGAGATCATGATCCGAGCTGAAATTGCAGAGTCTGACTTTCAACTGACTGAGCCATCCAGGTACCCCAGAAAGTTGTTTTTCAAGGTGCTTTGTGAGTGTTAGTTCAGTTAAGCCTCACGAAAATTTTGCATGTTGTGTCATGTAGCTATCACTGTTTCACAGGTAAGGAATAGATTGGTAAGGCACAGTTTAGTAAATCATTTGCCCAAGATCATACAGCTGGGGTGTGGTAGAATTAGAATGAGAGTTCAAGCAGTCACATTCTATAACCTCTAATTTTTCATGTTAATTCTTCTCCCGTAATAATTTTGCAGTCCCTAGTTTTGATTTCACACCATGTTTTCCCAATGTTTTCTGCTTTCTATAAAATCTTGATATCTGTGGCAATAAGTCTTTAAATAATGGTTCTACATCTACCGGGAGGAGAGATATGGGAAAACTACCATAAAACACAACAGAACTTTCAAGAGAGTACACAGTCATAAATTTGATCTACTAAATAAAGGAAGAAACAGTGAAAAAAAAATTAACTCCTTGGGTGAAAAAGTACAAACTTTTAAAATCTATATGGATCTTATCTGGAAAAATTAAAAAAAATATATTAAGTAAAAATGGTTTTAATGGTCTTTTCCAAAATGCTGTTCCTCAACTCTTAGGCATTTTGATGATATCACCCAAATCCCACACTTCTTTAATGACCTCTATTTTTCAATAAGAAACTCCATCAGCATGAATTTCATTATTTGACTCTGTAGCCAAGAGGTTTCTCTCACAGCCGCCGCTAGCGAGATACAGGTAGGATAGGAAATTTATTTTAAACTATTTTTAGTTTATTTTAAATATTTTAAAATTATTATTTTAAACTAATGCCATATCAGGTATTATATATGTCCACACACATAATTAATAACTTACGGTCCAGTCCTTCCCTTGAATACATAGAGAAAACAATCATACAATATACTTCCGTTGGTTCTTATCTGATGACTAATTCTGTTCCATGCACCTTTGAAACCATCAGCTAAAAGAAATGATCTATTTGGGGAGGCTGGCACACCAACCAGGCTGTAAACCCAAGCCTCAAGCACAATTTTAACTCATGCAGCATTCTTTTTTCATAGTGAATTTGTAAAGTTCGACTTGTGCACTGATTGATCATCCTGGGAGATGGGAAGGCCCCACCTCACAATCCTGAGAACTTCTAGTGCCTCTGCCCATCACCTCTGGATATGATGAAAAGGGAGCTCATTTCCTGCACACACTATGATAAACATATGGATATTATCCATCACATATCTTTTTAAAACTTACTCAATTCCTTATTTTTTAAATGATTAAACTACCATGACCTCAATATTCTAATCTGTCCAAAAAGATGGGGAAAGCTAGATTGTTTCTGTAATCTCCCTATGTCTATAAAGTTAAAAGATTTCCTTATAAAAACATGTGTAACATTTTCTTTCTTTGCCCCAAGATATCTTTAAAGGTTTTATAAACTAGTCTCCTTTGAACATTTCTGTCATCAACCTGCCACTTTTCTGTTCAGAAATGTATAATGACTTCTCAGAGGAAATTATACCATTATCCCCTCTGCATATCTAAACGACCCATCCTTCAAGACACAAATAAAATTCTGTCTCAGCTCACTGTCTTCAGCCTCACTGATGTTACTCCTCTCCTGAAGACCACAGTCTTTATTCTCTGTATACAGCACGTGCTTCATCATATTTTTACTTGCATTATTTTCTCATTATTTCTATGTTTGTTCTTCCCATGCAATGAAATTGTATGCTGAATAAAGACAGCAGACTCCATAAATACTTGTTGCCCTTTACATATTTATTCAGTAAGTGTTTTCACTACCTGTGTGTCAATCTGGGAAATGTAAGAGTAAATAAGGTACAATCCCAGCCCTCCAAGATTCCACGGTCGAGAATGGCAAAGTCTCGCCAGAACTGGGTGAAGCAGTCCCAAAGGTCACACAGCAAAGAATACAAATGAGAGTCTACAACAGATGAATGCAAGACTTTCTAAGCAGTACCGAGAATCTGTTTGAGGATGTGCCTGGCACAAGATCACACTAATAAGGAATATTTATTGAGCACTCACCATGTGCACAAAATGCGTTCTCTTTAATTTAGTCCCCACAAGCAACTTCCATTTTCATTTCGCCAGTGAGAGAAATGGAGCCGAGAAGGCAAGCGCTTGCCCAAGGTGGCCCAGCCTCTGTGAGAGAGCCAGGCCCGGAGGGGCAGTCTCGCTTTGAGCTGACTTTAACCATTCTGCACCACCTCCTCCGGCATGACCGGTACTCTCCAAGTGTTCAATGAATGGATAAGATCAGAGAGCATGCATTAACAGTGAAAAATACACTCTCCAGTAGGCTTCAAAATCCAAGGTCTGAAATTCTGGACCAACATAAATTGTGCATGTGTGGGCGTGTGTGTGGTGTGTAAATAATTACAGTCCGTGCTGTGCTTCTTTTCACTCCCTCTCCCCCCAGTAGCTAGAGCTAATCGGCAGAAATGCTTTATGCCACTTCAGGTCAATAGTTTCACCTGTACCTCCCCTCCTCCCTTGCTCTCCCTCCATCATCTTGATCTTTGTATTAGTCTAATCTTAATCTGACCGTACCTTTTCAGAACCATATGCATAGAATGTGGAGACCAAATTGAAGCTACTGACAGAAAAAAAAGAGAGCAGAAAAAAAGGCTGACACGTGACAGTGTCTGGAGGAGCAGCCCGGCTTATCTTTGTTTAGGGTTGAGCTGGGGATGTTGTTTATGGATGTGCTTGAGTCTGGTACATGCCAAAGCCAAAAAGGCAGCTTTCCCCTTGATTTTTCTCCTTTATAATCTCCATGTGGTCCCCAAATGCTTAATCCTCCCCACCAAATGCTATAAAAATCTGTCTTTTGATATCACAGATGGAAAAGACTTATTAGCTCATGAAGCTCACCCTGCCTCAGGAGAGGAGGAATGCATCAAATACCATCCTCCCCACCCTTAGAGTTTCAAAGCCTTATACATGTTCTGACCAAACCTGTTCTTCTTTCATTACTCATATGACTTCCAATGATAACAGCAATAACAACAACAACAACAACAACAACAACAACAACAACAAAATCTCCTCTTGTCTCTTTCTTGCTCCTCACAGTCTTGAGAGTAAGTCTTCCCCGCAAAGGAAGCATGTTTCTCCGGCTGTGTTCTTAGGCAGTGTCACAGGGAAGGAAGAAGTGGTCATTTGCTTTTCTTGGTTATCACAAAGCATTCCATTCCATTCCATTCCTATCCCAAAATAGGAATCGAGAGACATATTTAACCATCCTATTATTTCTTTGGGGCAGCATCATCCAAACCAGTTCAAACCTTCAAACTGGTAGATAACTACCCTTGAGTTGAGGGTTTTAAAGGACACTGAACTTGGAATAAGAAACTTTCTTTCTGGGGCTGTCTGGGTGGCTCAGTTGGTTAAGCATCTGGCTTCAGCTCAGGCCATGATCCCAGGGTTCTGGGATCGAGCCTCACATCAGGCTCCCTGCTTAAAGGGGAGCCTGTTTCTCCCTCTCCTCCCTGCTCATGCTCTCTCACTATCTCTGTCTCTCAAATAAATTTAAAGAAAAAAAAGAAAGAAATATTTTTTCTGATTGTACCTCTGCTACTACCAATTTATTTGGTTTTCCAGATTCCAGATTACTAGATGATGATATTTTAAGTTCATCACAGTAGCTCCCCATAGGAGTGTGTAGAGTGCTATGTCAACATTTGAAAATGATGACTTTGCTTTAAGATGGAATTGTATGTAACTTGACATATATGATTAGGCAATTCCATACAAGTGGATAAATTTTCTTCACAGATTTTTTTTTATCATGTTAATCTTCAAAAATATTGATTGCTCCTTCATTAGTTATGGGACAGAGTCCAGGGTCCCCAACTCTCCCTCTTCAAATACCTGTCCGACCTCCTAGGCTTCATATGCCTGTCCAACCTCACCTTGACATTCCCTACAGGAACCCTTGGCCAGGGCCATGCTGATCTCTGTACGCTATGCCTTCCCCTCAGTGCCTCACCTAACATCTCCTCTCTCTCTACTCCTTCTCCATCCCTGGCACCCAAAGACACGGATGCTCCACAATCCTATTCTCTGATTTAACAATTTTTAAGGCCTCTGCCAGGCATGGAGGATAGAACAAAGGAAAAGCTATAATATCTCTCCAAATTACTCCATTTTCTGCCAATGCATAATAGAACTTTAACGTCTGGCTGGAATTCACTTCCTCCCAAAGCTTCCCTTGCTCTCCAGCCTGTGCCACTCTCCTCCCCTTCAGAATTCCTATTGTTTTGTTTTCTAAAATACACAAGTGACACTTGTCATACCCTACCATATATTATGAACTGATTTTGTGTATATTTGCTTTCCAGAAGTATACAGGATATGAAATGCCAATGTGTCATGCAGGTATTCCATACCCCATGATCATATAACTATCAATATAGTCATGTGTTGTTAATTTCCAAGCAAATATCTGAAGGCAGGGACTATCCACACCCTCATTCTTCTCTCACAAAGGCCAGTACCATGCATGTATATATACACAAGAATGAAGAAAAGAATAGTAGGGTGGGGGCGCCTGGGTGGCTCCGTGGGTTAAGCCTCTGCCTTCAGCCCAGGTCATGATCTCAGGGTCCTGGGGTTGAGCCCCGCACCCGGCTCTCTGCTCAGCAGGGAGCCTGCTTCCCCTCTGTCTCTGCCTGCGTCTCTGCCTGCCTCTCTGCCTGCTTGTGGTCTCTCTGTCAAATAAATAAATAAATAAAATCTTAAAAAAAAAAAAAAGAATAGTAGGGTGAAAATTTTACTCAGTCTTTTGGTTAAACTCCCATGTCAACCTCAAAACATTTCAGAAGAGAACTATAACAAACAGAGGAAACTAGATAGGCTTACTGATCTTGCCAAGAGAGGCTGGAGAACACAAGCACCACAGCCTCCAAGCGTGCTGAACCAGGCCACATCTCTTCGGGGCCTCACCCGTTTTAAAGAGAGCCCACAAAGCACCTTCCTTGAATTATCACTCTGCTCTTGGTCCATGAAGCAGAAGAGAAGGAGGTGAGTTTCTGGCTTAAGTAAGTGATTTGGAATATTGATTGAGCTGCGGGAACTGTGTTAAGTTATATCTGAACGAAAAGACAACCATTTGCACGGTTCCCTTCATAGAAACTGTGAATTCAAACATATATTTTACATTTGGGATTTTTAATAAGATGCTTAGAAAGATACTTGCTCTCCATCCCAAAGTACATATTCATAGGCATATGTGACTATAAAGGATTACATGCCAGGGTAATTACTGATGAATCCACAAAAATGTTAGTTTATGGATATCAGGTTTTGAATTTTTAAATGGGGAAAATAAGTTTTTTTTATTGCAACTTAATGTAATAGACTAGAATTTTTTTTACTATTTATGAAATTCAGTTTACCTATTTCAGAATACATGTAGTTGAAATATTTGTATTTGCTTAAGACATTTTCGTGTTAAGCTAAAAATCTGATCTTACTATAATAATCTATATATATATATACTATATATAATTTAATATATTAATATTAAAACATTAATACAATGTCAAAAAATACCATTTAATTTTTCTAAAACTAAAAAAAATGTGACAAACATGTCTTTTTTTTTTTAAAGATTTTATTTATTTATCAGAGGGAGAGAGGAGGAGAGAGCGAGCACAGGCAGACAGAATGGCAGGCAGAGGCAGAGGGAGAAGCAGGCTCCCTGCTGAGCAAGGAGTCCCATGTGGGACTCAATCCCAGGACACTGGGATCACGACCTGAGCTGAAGGCAGCTGCTTAACCAACTGAGCCACCCAGGCGTCCCCATGTCTTTCTTTATGTAAGTATTTCTTTGAAAGAAATGCTTAAAAGACTTTGAAAGAAATGCTTAAAAGACAGTATAAAGTATATAAAAATCTTTCAGTCTTGTCCATCTTTTGTTGGACAAAAACCTTAAGGCTTTGGAGAGTGCTCTACTTTTTAATTTATATTTTAAATTTTAATTGCTTTAAAAGTATACCAAGGCCTTCAAAATGTAGTACATGGCATGCTTGAGAGAAAAATTCAATGTATACTATTGCCATTTAAAAGTTTATATAATCTTCAAATTCCATTTTTAATTTCCATAAGTACTATTTTTATTTTTTAAAATGTATTTATTTGACAGAGAGAGCGAGGGAGAGCACAAGTAGGCAGAATGGCAGCAGAGGGAGAGGGAGAAGCAGACTCTCCACTGAGCAGAGAGCCCAGTGTGGGGTTCCATTCCAGGACCCTGGGATCATGACCTGAGCTAAAGGCAGATGCTTAACAGACTGAGCCACATTGGCGCCCCCATAAACTTTATTTTTAAAATGCACTGATTAAATAATGTAATGTTAATAATACCAGGTATGTAAAATGAAAACAATTGTGAAGACAGCTATGTTTGACTTACACTTCATACAGAAAGCATTAAATTCAGAAACATAACTTATATATACCAGAGATGACCTATAATAAAAAATGTTACAAAAGCTCATAGATACTATTAATCTTTCCCACCACTCCCCCGCCACATCATTACTAGTAGTGGAATAGACCCATTAAACATGGCTTTCTATAAAGTAGTGAAAGAGTAACACAAAAAAACAAAGTGACAGCAGCAACTTTCTAGAAGCAGGGAGTCTGCAATGAATTTTAGTGCCTCTTAAAATGGAAAAAAAAGCAGACAATTATTATTAATCGAAGCCCTTTGAATAAAATCAGAGTAACAAGAAAGTTCACATTATAAAAATTAAATTATAATTAAAGTTATTTTTAACGCCGCAGACTAATCTTTTTTCCCATTCACAGAGCTCATTTCTATGAACTTTAGCAAACAGAAACAGAGGCTACGGTGTAAAGCATATTTTTTCATAGCTTGCATGGAATTTAATCATTGTATTTTCACCTCCCTTGATTGACAAAGTGCATTATGGATTGGTTGAAACAAGCTGTTTCCTGATGTGATGATCAGAAGCTGTGATGAAGATACCATTTGCTCCAACATGCCTAGTGAGCACTGCGCAGGTTCTGTGCGAGTTCTGGCGAAGCATGGATAATAGCGTGCATTGATTCTTCATACCCGTAGCACATTAGGCCACAGTCTCACTAGAGGCACGTGGAATATGAGACATAGGAATGTCTCTTTTACGGTTTACATTGGTTTTAATGACTGAATTTTATAAATTCCAACACAAAATCAGCTACTGTATAAAAACATGTCAGGCTTTCTAACTGTAATTAGCTATATAACATCATAAATAATCATAAATATTGACTCTGGCCTGATTTTTGTCACTTAGTTGGACTGCATATTTTACACTGATTCAAAAGGGTCTCATGACATAATCTCTCACAATGGATATGCCTAATTAGCAAAAAAAAAAAAAAAAGGCAAAAAGTGTAGGAGTCTATTAGTTTCATCACTGAGAATTCAAATTCTCTATTCCTATTTTTTGAAAAGTATATTTATTTAATCCATCTCTACACCCAGTGTGGGGCTTGAACTCATGACCCCAAGATCAAGAGCCACATGCTTTAGCAATTGATCCAGCCAGGTCCCCTCTATTTCTATTTTTACAAGTGTTTGTTAGTAGTCATCCAACAATATGAAAAACAAAACTGAAAAGGAATAACATGCTTTCTATTTTCCCTTAAGTCAGATTTTTGGGGAAAGTGGTGCCTACTAATATGTGTGTGTGTGTGCATGTGTGTGCATGCATTAAAATTAGTATAGGAACACTTCATTATCCAAAATGGCATGTAAACAACACATTCAAAGGTGTAATTAAAGGGCGCCTGGGTGGTTCAGTGGGTTGAGCCTTTGCCTTCAGCTCGGATCATGATCTCGGCCGGGGTCCTGGGATCGAGCCCCGCATCAGGCTCTCTGCTCAGTGGGGAGCTGCTTCCTCCTCTCTCTCTGCCTACTTGTGATCTTTGTCTGTCAAATAAATAAATAAAATCTTTAAAAAAAAGTGTAATTAATATGGATTTCTTGTATTTGAAGACTAAACGTATCTATTTATCTTTATATCTAAATCTGTGTATGAATTTACCTTCTTTTATTTCTTTTACAGACCAAGGATACTGGCAAAACAAAGAAACTGAAAAGTAAAGAGAAGTATAGTATAGAAATATTGTCTGAAATACTAGTTTCTCAGATGAAAATAAAGGAAAAATAGAATGGATAGAGAACGAAGATCTTTACATAGGACAAATTTGGGCCAGAAAACTATAGGCCAACCACAAGTAAACTTCCTTTTTATTCATTCAACAAGAATCTGTTTAGTACCTACTGCAGGACAGCCCTACCCTAGGCACCAGGAATAACATAGTGTACAATAAAGTCAATAATGCCTGCCCTCAAAGAGCTTGCATTCTAGTGGAGATAATCAAAGAAGAGGAGAAATAAGCTATGTACTAAGGTGGTTGGTACTTTGTTCTATGGGGGGAAAATAAGCCAGTAAGGAGATAGTGAGATTTGGAAATTGTAGAAGTGACTATAAATTTTGAGTCATCAGGGAAGGTCTCATTGAGAAAAGAAAATCTAACACGGGATGGGGACAGAAGGTAGGCGGGAAAGGGAAGACTGGGATTAACAGGTTGCAAGAAGGCTGGAAGGACCTAAAGTGAAGGCCGGCCTCTACCCTTGTTCAGATAGGTTTTGAGTTCTCTCTCTTTGTCCCAGGTGGTCTCCCCAGATATTCCATTTCAGATCTCATGTCCTCTTTCATTCATTATATAGTTAAGGATTTTTATTTTCTTTCTCTTTTAGGAGAAATATGGAAATGAACATTACAACTTTTCATTACCGATCAAGGTATGTATCTTTCTTGGAAAGTCACACTTGACATTATTGAAATGAACTGCATCTATGTTGTTTACAAAGATTCATTTTGCAAACTTAATCCAGAAAAAAAAAAAAAAAAAAAGCAATAGCTTACTTTTTGACTGTTCTACCTAAAAGGTGAAGTGTGACTTACCCACTGAATCTGACTTAAACGAGGAAAGAGATTATGACTAAATCTCATTTCTGCCACCGGCTATGTTTCAAACAGGGGCTGGACCATTCCTTCTTACAAGCAGATGCCTAGTTGAGGGCAGTTGCCTCTGCATTGCCTCCCCATCCTACCTCCACAAAGAATAATTAAAAAAAAAAGAAAAAAGAAAGAAAGAAAAAAAGCTCTGTGTTCTTGATCTGCTTGAATATTTCAAACAAAAAAGATTTCATAAACAGAAAGTTGAACTGCATGTGGAAATATCTGTATGCTGTGTGATCTATTGGGTAGAGAATAAAAGGGGCAGCTGAAAACCTTTGTAACATGTCACTGTGTTTCTTTTTATCCTAACACTTCTCATTCTCAGTTAATGTTAATGTTAAAAGACTGCAAAATTGTCCTGGTCTAGAGGAAGAACCACCCGTGATTTCTGACAAAGGGTAAAACCCTGGTATTGTGCTTGGTCCTAAGGACTGACATTCTGCATTTTCCCAGGACCTGGCATTCTGCTTGGTCATAGAGATTAGCATCACTCTTGGTTCAGAAGACAACTCTCATGCTCACACAGAGGCTGATGGCTTGACAAGTAACTTAGCAATCCAAACAATTCTAAATAAACGTAAAAATGCTTCGGGAGCACAGAGGAAGGGCACATCACTTGCAGGGCGGGGAGCAGGAAGGCAAGCCTTTCTTGAGGCAGCAGCATCTGAACTGAAGCCTGCAAAATGAGTAGACATGAAATAAATGAAGAAACATCCTGGGGAAATAACTTGTGCCAAGTCCTACGGAATGAACATTCCAGCAGCGACAAGGAGTTCATGTGTGAAGAGGACTGCAGAAGACAAGGATGGGGTGAGGCGGAGATGGAGCTGGTGAGGTAAAAAGGCTAAGTGATCACCTTGTGGGTCTAAAAGGAAGGACCATCCTGAAGGTAAGTTGGGGGCCAGGTATCATGCGGTGGCAAGCAGGAAAATAAAATGTCATTTTAGAAACATTACTGGCAGTTCTAGGAGTCTGCTTGA
The DNA here is from genome assembly GCF_964662115.1 of Mustela nivalis. Taxonomy (NCBI): domain Eukaryota; kingdom Metazoa; phylum Chordata; class Mammalia; order Carnivora; family Mustelidae; genus Mustela; species Mustela nivalis. Next base: position 70,253,240 of record NC_139027.1, on the reverse strand, counting down.
GATGATACTGTGATGATGACCTAAATCCACAAAGCTCTGCATGAACCAGGGGAGAAACTGAAGAAGAGAAAGAAAAAAAAAGAAAAAAAAAGTATTTTTCCTCTTGCATTCTAGAGTTATTTAGAAGATAAAATCAGTAAAAGATGGGATGGAAGGAGGGGAGAGGGTCTCTGTCTTGGGTCACTGAATGCATGCTTCATCTTGTACCTTCCAAGCAAGCAGGAATCTCCAGTGAGCTCTGGATGGGCAATTTTGAACTATCACCCAGAATAATTTGGTCCAGAATCATTTCTCAACACATAGTCTCTCCTCCTGGCTGCCTTCTCCAAAATACAGATGTTTTACAGCAGAGGCTGCTGATCATAAATGTACATTACACATTCATCAATCATCAAAGACTTTCACTGAGTGACTGACATAAATAAGACACCTGAGAAAGGCAGCGGTGCTCTGCATTTGGCAGGTGGTTGGTAAATAGTCAATGCTTTGATTAGTGACTTTCCAGATACATTTTGATTAGGTCGATCATCATTTAATAGGTTTGTTCTCTTTGACTTTACAATTGTTGCTACAGAAGCAAATGTGAGGAAGGAATATCTTTGTGCCCTTTGTAATTCACTCAATAGAACAAACTCGTCCAGAAGGTCAAAGAAGATCAATAATATTTTTACTCCATTATCAACTTTTATACTATAACATAAAAATTATCCTCAAATCCAGGTCAAGATTCATATATATTTTTAAATATTGGGGATGCTAAAAACACAGAGGAGTTAAAATATATGTAGCAAATCCATTAATTTGCTGTTTAATGCATCTCCAAACATGTATAATGGCATGAATAGTTTATCATATTTAAGTGACAAGAACTTTGTCATATTTTAGTAATATTTTTATAATTGTAATCATATTTTCATTATGTTTGTTGCAAAAGTCTTCTGATTCTCCTTTGAAAATTTTCAAGTCAAGTCTGTAAGTATGGCTAAAATATACAGTTAATGAGGAGGCCATGATTTGCTCCAATCCTGTCATCAAATGAAGGAAAACAAGTCAGGCATAGACATCAGATATCCACATTTGATCAATTAATTCCTCCCAGTTTTGTATAATCATCCTGCTGTCAAGGCAGTGAACCCTAGGCTTGAACAAAGAGTGTATCTGAGAGGGACTCAAGCAATCAGATACATCTTTCAGAAGACATACTCAGTAATGGGTTTTGGGTCCAGAGTATCTATTCACAGACAGAAGCTGTGATAGTCTGGCTGCTTAGCTAAACTTTCTCACCCAGCAATTCATCCCTGCATCAACTGGTCCCCAACCTGGAATCTCATTAGATTCGCCTTGACCCACAATTACAAGTGTTTTATGTTAATAGTACCAGTGGCATTATTATCCAAGTAACTGCTACTGACTTGCAGCACACGGTTGTTATTCTGAGTATTCCATTACATTTCTGTTCAATTTGCCTTATTTCATAATGAATTTTCAGAGGAAAGATGAAGAAAGGAAGAAGGGAGAAGGGAAATAATTTAAAAAGAACACAAAATTTTGCATGGATAGAATAGTTTGAATAAGTTGAATAACACATTTTATTCTTTATAAAATACAAAGTTTAAGAAAATAAGTTTAATAAAATACTCAGGGGCACCTGGGTGGCTCAGTGGGTTGAAGCCTCCGCTTTCAGCTCAGGTCATGATCCCAGGGTCCTGGGATCGAGCCCCACATCGGGCTCTCTGCTCAGCGGGGAGCCTGCTTCCCTCCTCTCTCTCTCTCTGTCTACTTGTGAGCTCTCTCTGTCAATTAAATGAATAAAATCTTTAAAAAAATAATACTCAGACACAAAAACTATAGAAAACATCTCTTTGGATCTTTTATTATCTACTCTAATAAGAATGTTCTGAAAATTTCATGGTTAAGGTAATGCACTTTTTTTTGAAGACTCAAATTTATCTGGTACAAGTACACTGCAACAGCCCCCTCCTGTATCCTAGTTAACACTCTTGCACAGCACCAAATAAACCCGAATGCACTGATGACACAGAACAAGTGATCAGGGGAGCCTTACATTTGTAATGGGGAGCTGTGTTAAAGAGAGTGAAAGAGCAGAGATAAAAGGTTTGGGGTGGGGGGGGTAAACCAGACATAGCACAGAGCATTCTCATCCTTCTGTAAAAATAACAGAGCTAGATGAGGGAACAGAAACGATGAAGAAAATTAACACTGAAAAGAGAAGTAGAGAAGATACCCATGCAAAGTAAAACAAAGACAAAAACAAACTGGGGTGGTTTCTGTTGCAAGCAGAAGTTATTATTGGTGTTTGCTGTTATTGTTGGAGTTTTCATATTTCCCTGACTGGTGAATGGGAAAACAAGAGTAAATGAGTCACCTTTTCGCATGACACACAGGTACACTTATTTTTAGTATTAAGCTGACCATTGGGATTATTTCATTTAATAGTATCCCATGGAGGAGCTTCTGGTATTGTGTGATTAAAGATCTATGCAGACCCGTAATACCTTCCTGGTTACCCATGATATACATGTGCACAATGAATCAAGGTATAAGACTAGTAAGAATGCTCCACCACCTAAGCTTTGTCTTCATTTTGCTCTGGCAAATAATTATTAAGGCAATCATAATTTTATCAAATTTTATCATTCCCAAAAGGGACACTTAATAAAAGGAAAGGTAGTAGCATTAATAATTAGCACCAGTGCCACAGGAATAAATTTGGATCGTTCCAAGCAAAAAGATGCTTTTGGTCACCCTAGTCAAAACAGATGAGGGTTTGGGGGGACATCATTCTATCCTCTGGCCTACTACATTTTTCTCCAGATATCTGCAACTGATTCTTTGTTGTTGATGGAGAAAAAGACATTAATCTGATTTATTCCAAATTCGGGGAAGTCTATTCCCCCTCCCCCCTAAGGGGTGTTCATAATGTCAAAGTGCTTTTACAGTGAAGTTGTACTACATTTCTACAAAGTTCATCATGATGTCTGTTTAAAAAAAAAAAGAAAGAAAGAAAGCGATTAATTGTGGCTTTCCACTTTGCATGCTAAAACATCAATTTTCAATTTCATACCTGTTGTACATTTTGGTAAGATGTAATTTACATCCATTCTCCCCTCCCCCTTCACTTTCTAAATGGAGCTACATTATAATATAAATTCATGCAATATTAGATCAGTGGGAAAGTAAAGCCTTTCTTTTGCCTATTAAGCAAAGAATACATCTTAGAAACACCATAAATCATGCTTGTCAAAAGATTCAAAAGAATCATTCTGTATAGTTACCTTATCTATTATTTAGAAAGCACAGACATGAAACAATATAATTCAGTTGGGCTGCATGTATCTAATTTGCATACGGCTGTCTCTTTTTAATCTGAGTTTTCACAAGATGAATATAATTAGCAAGTTTCAATTTATCTTCAAAACCACTGAAGTATGTTGATTATCTCCAGGATGACATCACCCATGCGCCCTAGAATGTTTGGACTCCTAAAGAGAGTGATTCAGGGGATTTTGTAGCTAAACAAGTGAATATTGCAAGTTAAAAAGTGTCAAACTAGTCATGTATGCAAGATGCATAATTCATCATGAAGGGATCAGCACCATAGCATTATCTTATTTTCCTAAATTTTCCCCTTATGAAACAAGCAGTTCTAGCAAGCTATAAATTGTTTAAATGTGGCCAGTTTATTAGTCTGTGATGATTTAAAAAACTCAGACTCTTTGGAGGCACTGTATGGATGGATATATTCTCTGTACTTCTCCAATTCAAGCTCCTCATCCAACTTTCCTTTATATATGCTTTCAAGCTAAGAATTCTTTATAAAATGAATTATCACTGACCCACAGTCTCAAAGGAGCTTATTTGGGCTAGTACGTTTGACTTTAAATGAACGATAATGAGAAACATCACATTTAACTTGTCAGCTATAAAATAAAATGTATAATTTATAAGGCAATACATTATTTAGTGATACACAACTTTAAAAAATTGTACGGTTCAAATATATGGTTCTATAATGTCAGAGACTCTAATGGTACAAAGTGTAACATGATAATAGACTTAATTTCTTCCAAAAATACCAGTTTGCATACCCACGAATTCTAACTACAGCCTAGAGCTAAAATAAAGATAAAACATTTAAATAAAGAAAACGTATTACCACTGAGCTGATTATTTTTCTAGAGAAAGACAAACCATGAAAAAGTAAAATAAAATTGGTCTGCTTTAGAAGCAATATTATTAGAAATATTTTAGTGTACATGGAAGCAGGCACCTGGACTCTGAATTGGCAAACTCAAGAAAGAAATCACACGATGATCTTCTTCTTAGTTGAAGCTACCATTTTAGTCTATAAACAATTTAGTTTATAGTATTGGCTATATGTTGCTCTAGTCTAGACTTTGTACTGAAAACACACAAGCACAGCAGAATATTTCACAATGGCTTATCAATTCAAATCATTCATTTATCTAAGTGCAGGTGAAGGTTTGATTCACGATATGCTATTTCTCAGAGAAGTGCTGGTTTGACCACAGCAAGCCAGAACCACAGATACAAGTAACATTGCAAAAGCTGACAGACAGATGAGCTAACATAAGAAGTATACCAGGCAGTTACATAGGACACTCTTTAGACATAAAATACACACAAAACATTTCCCCAAACTTGCTCACCATTTTCAGTTCTATACGAAAGTGCACTTAGCCTATGCACGGAGGATATACTGCCCTTCCTTAAATGCCATTACTATATTCCTACTGAAAATGCATGTTTCCCTAGTCCAACTATGAAGACCAAAGCCTCACAGTCCCATCTCAACAAAGTCTGGCATAAACGAACATTTCCAGTCCCTGAGCCCACAGTTTTGTACCCTGAACGCTCGACAAGTCAGAACCGTTCATTGGTGAATCACTTTCCTCTCCTGCCTTTCTGTATTTGCTCAAGTCCTCTTTCTCTCCTGGATTCCCATCTTTGCTTTATATCATTAAATGTGTGGTTCTTTTACATGACTCTCTCAGTTCTGTAACCAGAAGTAAGCTCTTCAAAGCAGGAATATAGCTGTATTCCCCAGCATAAAGAAGGTATTTGTGAATGTCCTGGGAATTCTCAAATAATTGGCTCAGATGCCCTCCTATTAACTCTTACTTCATTTTGCTGTGCATGCCCCCTCCTTGCCTGACCTTTACTCAGCAGTATGTGCTAGGGTTATTCTGCCAGACTTTCCCATGATGCTGTCTCCTTCTGTGCCCTCAGTGGACTGTCTTCCTCTACCTTTAACAACTGCAAGAGAAATCACCCTAAGAAGATAGACTACTAGAAATGAAAAGAAGAAGAAATGGACCTGTTTTATGGCTCTGGAAAGGAAACCAGAAATGAAATATGGAAATTTGTCTCTTCATCAATTAATTAATCAAAAATACTTATTAGGTATTTCCCATGTCTCTGAGGAGCTGAAGCCACAGCAGTGAACAAGTCAGAGTCCCTGCTCTTGGAGAGCTTACATCCCTGTATTGCAGGTGGTAGAGGTGATAGCCATGCAACAAAGTATAAAATAGTGACATTATTCAATGTTATAAAGGAAAAGAGTGACTTGAAAGAGATGTCTAGGAATCAGAAAAGAGCTCTTTGAAGAGAAGATATCTATGCAGAGATCTGAAGATAAGAGCAAGCCAGCCATTTAGGCAGCTGGGTTATCACTGTGGTGTCTGGCATAGGGAGTAGCAGATGCAAAGGCCCTGAGGTGAGATCTAGTTTGTTTCATTCCAAAACAAACAAAAAAAAATCCTAGTAGGGGCAAAATAGTGTGCAGATAGACTAGCATCAAATCCTGTTGGGTCTATGGACCATGATAAAAGGTTTGGTTTCTATTTAAGCACAATGAGACACCAGTGGAAGTTTTAAAAACAAAAGAGAGGCATAATTCTTTACCTTCTACTGGGGATAATGTAGTAGAGAGAGTCCTCGCAAGTCGTTAAGAAGGTACTTGTGTCTGGACCTAAAACCTCTGATACTGGCAAGATCTGAAAGCCATTCTCTTGTTTCCAGTGAGGCTGGCTGAGGGCAGGAGTTCGAGAGACAGTACATGACAAGTGAGGGTACATGACAAGTTGTCTATCCAACAATAGCTCCCACCGCGATCAGTGACAAAGCGTTGTCTGCGCCAGCTCCGAGCATTTGTGATACTAAAGAATGTTTTCTTCATATTGAGTGGCATCAAGCACTACCTGGTTTAATTAGTCTGATGACTCCTATTAACATTTTATATAAAGCCAAGTTCCAGGCGAAGTTTTGTGGAGAATTCAAGAATATTACACTCATCTCTGTTGAGTCTAAGACCTAGATTCATATTGTTTCTAAAAGCCTGCCTCTTTGGCTTGTATCAGAGGCTCCTTCTCTTTTCTGATTCTAATTTTCTGTCCTCGTATACACTGGTCGTTGGCAGATTCATACCACTAACTACCAGTTACTTCTCACCACATGATGCATTTATAATTTAGAAAGAAGAGCATCCTTCTTATCAATTCACTGATGCTCTTCATTCTACTTTTTAGTAAGATGTGAGACCTGCTCATGAATTTAAAGCTTCCTAACTATTTGGAAACAGGGGACTGGATCTCAGTAATAAGGAAAGCCCTGCTGAGAAACAGGCTGTAATTTATATCACCACTTCAGGCCATACAACGCATTTTGCTAGAAAACTTAAAAACGCCAGACTTCAATGATAAACATGCCACTACCTCCTGAGCACTTTTGTGATAGAAATAATTAGTTTTAAAATATTCTGTCAAGATCCTAAGATGCGACACTAAAACACGATTGCTTCTATTATATGCCGGTAGTTGCTCCTAACAACTGGGAAGCTAAGACTTTATACTGGAACAGACTGCTTTTTGTTACATTCCAATCAACAGCTTACCTGGGAGTATATGCCTTCATTTAACCTACATATCTGGATATCTGAGAAGTCTCACCTTATGTCTTGTTTTAATTATTAACATCCATTCCACTCAGCAAACTTCCTGTCTTGTCACTACTGTCTACTGTGAGATTTATAATCTGTAAGTTAGTATTTGTCTTCCTGACTAACCCAGTTTCAGGTAGAGGCTGGAGATGGGGGAGGCAGAGAATGCATCAGGAATTAAAGGCCAGAATGAGGCCATAATTACAGACAGCTTGATTTTTGTAAATTAAGTGCAAGATGTTTAATCCTGAACACTTCTGATCTAGGCTTTGTTTCTCTTTGTTGAAATGCGTCGACTGGCTCCCTATGATACACTGAATGCCTCTTTCTTTTTCTGAGTTTGATCTAAGGATTTCCAAAAAAGCATGATGCCCCTGAGATGAAGAGCTGTGCTGTCACAGGTTACCCCTGACAGGGGCACCAGGGCCAGACCTGCACACCTTTCCAAGAAGCTCCGTTCTTTCCTAGAGGCCCTTGAACATCACTTTTCTCCTATTCTTCAAAACCGGAAAATGCAGGCTACAGAGAAGGAGGCATACTGGGCATGCCAGACTGTGGACACCCTTATCACTTCCCACCCTCTGTTTGCATCAATCAATGATACCGGTTGCAGAGACATTTTAAAATCTTTTCAATAGGTAACTATTTGTACTTGCAGCTTTTGTGGTGCCTGAAATAAAATGATATTATTGGAAGGATATGAGTCATGCACTTCCTGGTAAACCCATCCTGCCTTTTTTGATTTTCTAAACTACTTTGTGGAAATTCCAAATCTCACTTTTCTTAGCAGAGAAGCTTAACTAGATCAACTTTTTTGAGACAGAATTCCAAGTGCTAAACCTTAAAGGGCTGTGAATGTCACTAATTGTGTTTTTTAGTAACTGCAACTACAAGAGACTTACTAGGTAAACGATCTAATTCTACCAATAAAGCCATAGAGTATAGATGGCTTTTATCAATTACAAATGTTCTTATCATAGTATTCATCTTCAGAGGAAGACAAAATGTGTGTGTGTGTGTGTGTGTGTGTGTTTGCGCGCGTGTGTGCACACGCGCACGTGTGCTTAATTCACTTAATATAACAAAAAGTGGGCTGGACCTCAGTTAATCCAGCTTTTGATGTATTACATAAACAAACTTTAAAAAGCGCGCATATTTCACCCAATTCTACAGCAACACAGTGTGTCCTATCTTGTCTCCCACGATCACACTTTCAGGTCCACGATGACGTCTATTTGAGAGTGGAGCGAGATTTCAGAAGCATAACCGGGTTCCACTGGGACGATTTCCACATCTAATATACGAATTCTTTAGAGGTCAGTCTTATAAAATCTTCTCTCTGTTTTTCCCTGAGGGAAGCAGTTATTTTTGTTGCATTCAGCCCTGAAAACTCCGTCTGCAAATTCAGCCCGTGACCCATGCCCAAAGGACAGAATATATTCACCAGAATCTCAAGATGGCTGTGGGATGCTGCATTTCACAGGCTGTCTCCTTCCCGTGCCACCACCACGACCGACAAAATACATATTCTCCTCGCTTCACGCAGTCCTTCTTGAAATTCACAGCCCTTCTTTCAAGATTCGAAAGTTCAGAATTGTGTTGCACAGTGACAGCATTTAACATCCATGGTGAAGGGAGTGAAAGAAACACTTGAATGTTTCAGTCTTAAAATACGAAGACAATATGTTTACTGTTAAATGTGCTGTGTCTTGGTTCCCCCATCCTTTATCAGAAGCGGGACATTAACTTTATAGTGAGATCTCACAAAAGAAGATGGTGGACTTCAAATCACGAGCTGTCCTGCCTAATAAACTAAATCACTTATATCATCCAAGTGCATTTTTATAATAACAATAAAATACTTTGGTAATAATCTACTGATTTCAGGAAATTCTAGCACAATGTCCAAACTGGAAAGCATCGATTTATAAATATATAAACCTGTGCAATAATAACTAAATAGAAGTTATTGGAAGTTTCTTTAGGATAAATTATTGATATGTAATTATGCAATAGTCTAATTTGGGAAGGCCATGCAATAGATATTCTGAAAGCAAAACAAAACTAAACAACATTTTGACAACTAATCAATATTTCTTACCTTTCCTGTCATGTCTGGAAACAGCAGAGATAACCCAGTTTTTTATTCTGCTCATATACAGAGTATGTATATGACCCATTGGGTTAGTTTCCATGGTAGATTTCTTCTTCTTTTCAATTTTTAGAAGATTTAATTTATTTACTTGTCAGAGAGAGAGATCACAGGCAAGGGGAGAAGCAGGGAGCCCAATGCAGGACTTGATCCCAGGATTCTAGGATCATGACCTGAGCAGAAGGCAGCCGCTTAACTAACTGAGCGACCCAGGCATCCCTATAACTGCCGGTTATGTTTTTGGGAGATATCAACAAAGTGTGTGACACTGGTGGTTTAATTGCTGCCTTCCCTTTTCCTAATGCGATAAAAGCCAAATGGAAGATCATGAAGTTCTCCAGCAAATGAAGAATGATTAACATCTAGTCCAAATCACTCTGGCAAAAGTCTGGCTGCTCCTTGCCTTTGTCTCAGTCAGGAACTATACTGTCCTTTGGTTCTGTTGACATAATCCCAAGGGCTAAGAGTAACATCTATTAAAAAAAAAAAAAAAAAGTCCTATTCACTCCCATTTTTTTGATATTCTTTCTTCTGCCATGCCTTGACAAAAACGCCTGTCTTCAGAGAGAGGCTTTGGATTTAGAATGCGAAATTTAGAATACAAAATTTGGAAAATGGATATGAGGACAAGTAGTGTCTCTGTAGGAGGACCGAAGGATTTGAACTCGGCGCTCGAAGACCTGACTCACTGACTTTCCTCTTTATGGGCAAAGTTCTGCTGCTCCCTTTTCCTCAAAGAAGCCAGCCAGTCCCCAGTTTGCTAGGGCTTTGTCATTCAAGAGGCGCTCTGGTAAGATGAACAAGGAAGGCAGAAACAAACTGTAACTAAAAACAAAATAAGGAATATATTTTTACTGAGGAGAACTTGTGAAATTGTGGTTTTAAGAATTTTTGTGAACACATTTAAATGGCTCCATTTTGGAAACTGCATCCAGCCATGAGAGAGTTAGACCATCATTTAATTTTGTTTTTCCTAGAAGATGCTCCTGCATAATTGTTCCTTACAAACGGCGCAGATCCCTGAGGTGAGTGGTGTCTTGGCATACACTTGGAAGGGTGGCATTTCCCACTGTGGAGCAGGGAAGAGGATCGGCTCTTGGGACAGTCTGATCTGGATTTGAGCCTCTAAACATTTATTAGCCCTTGGGCTTTAGAAAAACAACAAAATTACTATAAAGCTTGTTTTAGCACGTCTATCTCTATCCTAGACATTGCTATTCATTGTCTATTTTTTTATCAGCTCATGTAATGTGAACAAGAATCTAGTGAGAAAGGTGTTGTTACTGAAACCATTTGAACAGAAGTGGAAGAAGAGGTTCAGCGAAATTTAGTAACTTGCCCAACATCATAGAGCTTTCAGTACATTATTTCTAGATTCATGTTTGTGAGTATTTTGCTTGTCAGAACAATACGCAACTGTGTATGAGTAAGTATGTATATACTGAATACAGTTTATGTCTATATTCTTAGACCTTTGTCTTACTTTATGAAATTTTTCAATGGAAGAAAAACATTTGTGCCATGTATCTTCCAGAAATAAAGTTCCCCATGTAATATGACATTGAGAATTTTTTAGCAATAATAGTAATATTCAAAAATTTACTTCTAGAGAAAATAAAAACAGAACCATGAGAAACAGATCAAGAGCTAATTCACACAGTATCTTTCTAGAATTAATTACGATTTGTTCAAAAGTCTGACAGAAGACCCATAAATACAGAGAACACACACACACACACAAAAATACAGAGAACACACTGATTGATGGCTGCCAGAGGGAAGTGGTTGGGGGGAGGGGCAAAATGGGTGAAGCAGACTGGGAGGAACAGGCTTCCAGTTATGGAACGATTAAGTCACAGATAAAAGGTATAGCACAGAGAGTACAGTCGATGATACTGTACCAGTGTTGTGTGGTGACAGAAGGGAGCTACACTTATGTGTGTAGCTTAAGATATGGACTTGTCCAGTCACTAGATTGCACACCTGAAACTAACGTAACATTGTGCACCAGCTGCACTTCTTTAAAACAAACAACTCATCCTGAAGAGTGGTTAGGGAAATATCCAAACATTACCTAATGAATATCTATCTAATAATTGTGGCAACTGAGTACCTCCTCCCAAAAGAACCAACCACCCCAGTCCCTGAGATCGTGAGCTGTGCCCCATCCATGTAGCTTCTGCTATAATAATGGAATGAGACAAAAGGGGCATAGTGATCAGGTGAAGGGCTAGAAAATCAAAAACTGATCAAAATACCTGCACATTTGCTGTCTCTTAAGCACTTCCATTATATACCTATTATGAAAAATTGCATTGATTTACATATTAATGTTCTGCATTTCAGCATGTGCCCTTTATGTTCGCACACAACAGAATACACTCTGTCACATGCATTTAACCTGTGTGACTCAGCCATTAAGGGAAAATTTGAGAGTGGGAGAAAAGAGAAACAGAATGAATACAGTTGCTGCCATTGTTCTCTTCAATGCCTTGGATTTTAAATCCGTAACTGTCACACAATTGAACTCTATTTCTGTCAGTTTGCCTATCAGTCACAGCAGAGCTTAACCTAGGGTGAGCCATGGGCTTGTCTTTGAAACTTTTTTTTTCTCCTTTTTTCAATGTTTCCAGATTCCTGGGCTGAGGACCTATGTGCAAATTTTGAGTCTCTTTGTAGTTTCATCTTAATCTTGGTGACTTCCGCACAGCTAAAAACAAAACCAGAAAGCCATTCTCTACACCAGCCCTGCCCAATGGAATTCTCTGCAGTGATGGAAATGTTCTGTGAGCAGTCCAGCTTCTGTCTACTTTCTTGGTTCTCCCGGTGACTCTTTAATGGCTCATTCTTATTCGATATCCTCTGTTATTTCATTCCTTGAAATTGAGGATTACTTAAGATCAGGCATCATCTGTCTCCAATCCAAAGGCCAAGTCTAGCCCGCTGACTGTTTTCATATGGCACGGGAACTAAGGATGTTTATTACATTTTAAAGTATTTTACATTAAACATCAAAAGAAGATTAATATTTCATGAAAATATTATGAAATTCAAATTTCATTGTCCATAATAAAGTGTTATTGGAACACGGCTATGCTCATTCATTTGCATATTATCTGCGGCTGCTTTCATGCTACGATGACAAAGTTGAATAGATGCAACAGGGACCATACGACCTGCAGATCTGAAAATAATTACTATCTAGCCCTTTACACAAAAAGGTTGTTGACTTCTGCATAAGATGACTCTCAACTTTCTTATCTTCAAACCTTTTCCTTCGATCACTGTATCTGCTTCCCATCACTTTTATGAAGCGAGGGACGAATCAACAGTTGTTGAATTCCTATTATATGGCAGGTGATACTTCCGCACTCCATGGCCTCCCTGACATCTTCACCACTAAATGGGGGCAAATCATGCCACTGTAAAATGTGAAATGTGACACCCGGCTTCAAGAACTTGCTGAGCATACTGCCTGATGTTACCTAGTGATTTGTGGAGCAGACTTTCCAGTGATTGCAGGGAGTCAATAAATGCAGACCACCTCCTTCCTCCTCAACCCTGACACTGCTCTGCTCCCTGCATCCCAGATCTGACACTTCCATACGTTTTTCTTCCTTTCCGTTCCCTTAGCCATCAGTCTAGTTTAGAAAATAACTACGTTCCTGAATGAGTGCGTGTTTTCTCTCGTACTAACTGTTCTCTCTTCTGTCTTCCATTTTTCCCGTGTGCTACATCAGTAATCTCTCCAGAGGAGCCCTTGTGAATCCAGGCCACTCTCATGACTGTATCCCTGTAAGGATCTAGAAAGGTGCTATCTTGTCATTCTTTGGGAAAAACCACATTGTTCTTATTCTTTCTTCCACCTGAAATGCCCTTCCCTTCATTTAAATCTGGTTACTCAAAACAAGAGAGTTTTTATTCATCCCCTCCTTGAACTACTATTTCTTTCCTGTTCTTCTTTATTGTCGGCACCCCGCGAGATAATGATCAGCACACACATCTAAGCCCCAATCCTCTACTGGAATCTCCTGGAAGGCATGGCCTCATATTATCCTCTTTGCACAGAATTTCTCATAGTATCCAGGACATCATGTTTGGGGTAGATTTTGTTTAATCATGACTGGTCTAAGCCAGTCAAGGTAAGTGGCTGTCTTAGACTGCATTGGTTGCTATAACAAAATACCATAGACTAGGTAGTTTAAATAACACAACTCAATTTCTTACAGTTCTGGAAGCTTTGTGGTCCAAGATCAGGGTGACAGCATGGTTGGGTTCTTGGTGAGGGCCTTCTTCCTGGCTTACAGGTGGCTACATTCTTGCTGTATTCTCACATGACAAAGAAAGTTCTGGTCTGTTCCTTTTCTTATAAGGACACCAATCCAATTATGGCATCTGAGCCTAAGCACTGCCCAAAGGCCCTCCTTCTAAATACCAACACAGAGGGAAATAGGATTTCAACATATGAATTTGGGGGAGGGGGCATAAACATTCATCCTATAACACTGGCCTACTGAAAGGTAAAGGGACCCTCAGAGAAAGTTTTTTAATAAAAACTGATGCATGGGAGGGAACTCCTCTTCCCGGAGCAGCTTCAACCATCTTGCGACAAAGAAAGCAGACACAGTTATCACACTCAAGCTATCAGTTGGAAGGATGGAAAGCCTCTTGTTCTGATGACTTATTCTGACCACTGAATTACCCAATCCTACTGCACTCCTTATTTCTAGCCTTTTCATTAAGGGCTAAAGGAAAGCTATTACTGTTTAGGCTACTTTTAGCTGAGTTGTCTGTTATTTACAGTGTCTTCTGAGTCAGTCTTCAGCAAGTATTTATTGAAATTCAAATGTATGAGTGTGCATTTAAAAATACATATACTTTTATATAGCACATGTATTCCGTATTCAGCTGTTTGATGTGTTTTTATCACTTTGCCTTATTATTTAGCATTTTACTTGCATTATCACTTAAGAAGGATACAGCACGTCTTTTGAAACTCTGGTGGAAGAAATCTTTATTCTATATATTTTATCAGCATTAAACACATTATAGATACCAAATATCTGTTCACTGATGGAATACAGTATGTTGGATTAGGGGTACAGAAAAGTGGCTACCAGGAACAGAAGAATTCTTTTCTGATTTCTTCAAAGTATGTCATGTGTGGCAAAAATGTAGTAAAATATATCATCATCCAGATTACCCAACAATCAGTCTGGGAAAGAAAGCAAAACAGAAAGGATGGGAGGGGGAAGGGAGGAAAAGGATGATGGGGAGAAAGGAAAGGGAAACGTAAAGAATATTTTGTATGCAAATGCTGAAGAGGATGAAGAGGTCAATTGCCCTATACTGAGGAAGCTTCAGAAATGAAAGCAGATGGGAGAGCTTTTGCTTTTTCCTCTTGGCCACAAAACCCCTGCTAATTGAAGTAGCAACTGAACAAGCTGCTCTTTCATTTCCCGGTGATATTTATGTTTTGAGTAGGTTCTGAATTTCATATTAAACACCACCACACCTCCTGCTTATTCCTTGCTTCTGGCATCTAAATCAGCCCCTGCTTTCCTACAGTCTTGCTTCCTTCTTCACCAACTTCTTCATGAAAATGAACAAATAAATAAACCTCCACCACCTCTCAGAGCATCTCCCAAGACTGAGTAAGGTTCCCAGAGGCAATGACAGTGAGGTAGTTTGAATAAGAGTGACACACGTCACATCAGAAATGGCACTCTCCTACAAGCTGGATGGATGCCAAGCTTCATAAAAACAAAATGAAATGGGAAGGCCACCTTTAAGAGACTCTTCCTAACTGTGAAGTGGGATATCGTTACAGTCAATTCAGAGAAGCTTTTAGTTTCTTTGTTCAGTTCGTGAATCTTGAAACCCTGAAAGAGATTTAATGATAGCAACAGCAGTAATACCATCTGTCTGTCTGTCTGTCTGTCATGGACTGCACTGTTCAGAGCCTTATTTTCTTTTCAGATTTCTTTATTTATTTTAAAGAGAGAGAACACTAGTTCTCTCAGGAAGAGGCTGAGGCAGAGGCTGGGAGAGTCTCGAGCAGGCTCTGCGCTGAGCATGGAACCAGATGCGGGGCTCGATCCCATGGCCTGGAGATCATGACTTGAGCCAAAACCAAGAGTCTGACACTTAACCAACTGTGCCATCCAGGCACCCCTGTTCAGAGCCATCTTCTAGCCATTTTCATAAACTGTAATTTTTCCCCCTTCCTGCAGTTCAGACTCGATTTTTTTTCTAGAAATGGAAACAGCATTGAAAGTGCTAAGAAATTTGCTAACCCAGCTTGCCCACATATTTATATCTCTGTCAGGATACAGTATTGTATTTACCGAGACTAAATTATCTGCTGTCAAAACTCAATGAAAATCATGGTGTACCAAGCCACACTTTAGAGATGTAAGCAGCTATTTCAAAATGCAGATCACATAGTAAGATACTTGTATTTACGGGGTTACACTGTATAAAACTGAAACAATCTGAAATAATGAACATTTCAGAGACAGAAAAGACTGAAGCTGCTAAGTCTGGGAGAGAGTGCTGGCTACCTGATACTGACATTAGATCCAGCAGAAACGAGTTCAAATTCCACACCCGCCATTCACCAGTTGTGTGCTCTTAATATATGTAATAAGTCATGTGTAAGATGACTTGAGTAACTGCAGATGATTTCTGCTCTGCCTGCCTCATTTATGATGAACGAATGAAACCATTTATATAAAACATTATCCAAACTGTAAGAAGCTATATCGATAAATGGAAGAAACTTTGAAAGCTGACGTTTTCCAATTCATCAAGGACTTTACGTTCTGCTCTAAGAATCAATTTTTTCTTGCTAGAATCACAGAGTTTGAGAAGTATAAGGAAATTTAAAACTCACATAGTCAAGCTCCCTCACTCTACAGGTAAAGAACACAGACCTAGAAATGTTAATGACTTATCCGAAATTTAAAAAAAAAAAAAGAAAGTAAAAGAAAACATATTTGAGAAAGAAGTCTAGATTAGAACTCATTTTTTTTACCATTTTATTCTTACTGAACAACCCTACTGTCTGTTAAATGTAGAAGAGTTTTCCAGAATTTACTGCTTTAAAAAAAATCTTATATCAGCATGGACTTTTAGCTTTAAGGCATACTTTCATAGTAAAATCTGATTTTATTCTTATTGTATCCTAGATAGGTTTCAGAGCAGATACTACTTTCACCTTTAAGTGACAATTTTCAGGACAGAGAAATGGATAGTAGACCAGGCATGGGATCAACATTTTGTACTTTCAGCAATCTCCATCATATTTTGATTACAAGGGATTCTGATTCTTTTAATAGTGCTGTGTACTATATTTTTTAAAAAGTAGGACAGAGTAAAATTAATTTTGCTGGGGGAGTCTTGTGATACCTCTTGCGATGTCTGGAGATACCCAAGGGCATCTCAAAACTAGGATGAAGAATGCCTATACTAGATTATTCCGTCTCCCAAAGTAATTTGTCTCTTAATAGCAATCATAATTACCTTCTACAGTATCCAGATTCTACCCTCTCTACTAGGCAAAATATTCACTGCAATTAGGAACTCCATGGTAAAAAAAAAAATAATAACAATATGATAAAAAAAAAAATAAAACAAAACCTTGTCAATGCGGCAGAGCTAGAAGCAACCTTTCACTCTCCAAACCCATGCTGGGAAAACCACACATGGGTGCCACCTTCCAAGCTCTTAGATGAATACTGAAGGACTGTTTCAGTTTCACAAAGCTAATAATTACAGAAAAGCCTACTTAAGTGAAACGTTCTTTGCTAAAGACATGGTGGGGGGGAGTAAAAATGCCTAGCATCCCTGCTTAAATGAGTATTTTGAAATACTTGATATATTTATACAGTCCCAGACAACCCTTCTGTTTTCACTTGTCCTCTTTACACAAAATTTTCTCCCCTCTACCTGCCCTACCACCAGCAACCTAGAACAATTGACCCCCCCCAAGGATGCTCATTTAGGGAAGAATCTGGTGTTATTTATAACTCACAAATAATTCTTCTAATTCAAGGGCCTGGCTTATTTTCATTTGAAGTTTCATCTCTTATTATTCAATAAAATGGCTTTGCTCTCTGTGTCTGTAAGTAACTTTTGTGTCAGTACACACTGCGGCAAGAGGAGCATGTGGTTCTGTGTTCAGTGTGTCTGTGCACCTGTTGGGGGCAGGGAGAGCAGAGGGAAGGAGGGAAGGAAGTGAAAAGGGAAGGCAAAACCCTGTCCTTGATCTTGAAAATATGCTAGTAGGGTCCTAATTACTTTGCTTAAGGCTAAAGACAGCCCTAGATGCATGCTTCCCTCTGAAAAGAAGAAAAAGGAAATTTCTCCAATTTATGGATATCTTGGTCACCAATAAAACTTTGGTCACTGAGAAGCCATGGGTCAAGTGTGGATGAAATGCATTGCATCTTCTGGGATGGAAGCTGCCAAAACCCAGTCAAATTCTTTTTGGGGATGTTCACCACATAGCAATTATCAAAGTAAAACCTAGTACAATTAAAGAGAAGAAAAGTCTTTCTGGGTAACAACAATCAATCAAATAAGAGAATCCCAGAACGTTAGTTATCTTATTACAGCAAACATAGTGTGGCATCTTCTAACAGCGCCAGTAAGAACCATCAAAATGGAACCTTCCTGTCCTTCTACCTGTGGCTCTGATTTCCAATTAATGAAAAAACAAATCTTATTGTCTTTCTTTCTTCTCTGGGCATGGCTGAAAGTTAACTGAGTACACAGGAGCCCTGGGATTGTGCATTTCGCTCTGATTTGTTGTGGATACACAGACTGGATGGAGAAAACTAGCCATGGGATTTATTTTACATAATTCACTAGAGGCAGCCACAGCAAAATGTCAAGCAATGAATCTTCACGTTCAGCCTGTCCAGAAATAGGTCTGGGAAGACCTTCTGACTCTACTGGAATTGGGGAGAATGGACTTTTTCTGAGTGGACTCGCAAATGCTGACAGTAAATGGCAGGTTACTGCTTAAGCACAGATGTCACTTCATTGTGTCAACTTGGAAATGATCAGCACAATCTGGCCAGTGCAATTTTTCTCACATTATGAGTGTATTTGGGCAGGTGCTATACTTCACTGAGGTCATATATTGTTTTTCTGGTTTTTGCTTGTTTGTTTTTTACTCAAACTAAAGGAGGGAAAAGATCCTCAAGAATGTATTCAGAAAAGACTGGTTCTAAGGTTTAGTGGAGAATAGAAAAGGTTAATAAATATTTTATCAATAACCAGAACATGGATAATTCCTATATACGGGGGCTTTTCCTATATACAGGGGTTTTGTGGCTACATATCTTCTGACCACCACTAAATCCAGAAGAAGAAAAGCAGCATTAAGGATAAATCTAGAAAATATTTTATAAATTAAGTATCTCAGTGGCCTCATTAGTGGCCACAAGGCATTCTGTTGCCGTTTGCATATTGGCCCGTTTGGCTAGAGACCTTGTCATTTGCACAGTCATCATCAAAAGGAGCCAGAGCTACTCGAAGTAGGTTGTCCCTGGAGGGCTATGTCTTACATAAAGTAACACGTCACAGTCTGCGGTGGGCCACTGTGGGTTCGGATAGCTAGCTTAAACAAACAAACAAACAAACAAAAAACGACCAAAAAAACCCCAAACAAACAATATCGTTATGTCAGTAAGATTAGTGGCTCTCTTGCCCCAGCAAAGATAAAGATCAGACATGGTGAAGAGAAGTCCAGCATCAGGAGTTGCAATTTGGAAATCAAGCAACAGACTGCAGTTTTAGGTTATGCTACTGAGCTCTGTGACTAATAGCTACATGTCTCCGAACCTGCTGACTATGTCTGTATTAGATGACAAAACCTAAATCGGCAAGGAAAGTCTGAGCCACATCTTTAGAGGATGTCACAAATTGTAAGCACTGGGTGGCTAGCAAGCTAATTTCTGGAACATACAATAGTATAAGATAGTCTTGAAGTATAGTCTTGAAGTATAAGATAAGCTTGAAGGAGCTTCAAGACCTACTTGGGGTAAACCATATTCAACAAAATAGAAGAATATCAACACAAGAGTACAAGTATAGTATTGTCAGTACTATAGGATCACTAACAAAGGGTGAGATCCTGATATGTACACAAGATGGAAAATCTGACTCCTAATAAATTCCATGTTAAGTGTAGCTAAGTTGGGACGCCTGGGTGGCTCAGTTGGTTGGACGACTGCCTTCGGCTCAGGTCATGATCCTAGAGTCCCGGGATCGAGTCGCGCATCGGACTCCCAGCTCCATGGGGAGTCTGCTTCTGTCTCTGACCTTCTCCTCGTTCATGCTCTCTCTCACTATCTCTCTCTCAAGTAAATAAATAAAATCTTTTTAAAAAAAAGTGTAGCTAAGTTAATTGTACATCTTTATATTATTGTTTATTATATATTTATATATTACATAATATTATAAACATAACAATACTGGGGCACCTGGATGGCTCAGTGGGAAATCCCTCCCTGGATTTCAGGGTCCTGGGATGGAGCCCCACATCGGGCTTCCTGCTCAGTGGGAAACCTGTTCTCCCTCTCCCGCTCCCCCCCGCTTGTATTCCCTCTCTTGTTATCTCTCTTTCTGTCAAATAAATAAATAAATAAATAAATAAAATCTTTAAGGAAAAAATAAATATAACAATATTACTAGTCAAAGACCTATTATTTGCTAGGTCTTTTCCATAATAGACTCACCATATTACAGATTAAAATAAATACCATTACATGTACAATTTAAAAATCTAACATTAGGTACCTCATGAAAGGTCTCCTAGTTAGTAAATTAGCTTGGGTTTGAATCTGTGTCCAAAGATTTGAACGCTCACACCAGACCACATGACTGCAGAAATCAAGGGAGGATTTATTCTTACTCATCTTCCAAGAATTATCAGGATTTGCTTGTTTGGAAGGAAAATAACAGGGCATTTCAAATAAAGGCATTGACACAAGCAATGGCAATGTGGCAGGGGTTAGGGTGGCATGTGATGAGCATGAGGACATGGGAACCAGAAGAGGGGGTGGTGAAGGGACAAAGGGAAAGTCAAGGTTCTAGAGAACATAGAGCCAGAATCTCTAAGGAGATTCTTTCAGCCGGACTTCAGATTAGAGATGGGATGTTGAAGGTATGTGTAATTGCTGGAGGTTTTAAACCTGATGAATCTAATTTTCAAAAACTAAATCTGACTTGACTACAGTTTCCTTTTCCTTTTTTTATTTTTTTATGAAAATACAAGAGCAAACAAAATGGATTATATCCCTGCTATCATGGAGTAGAGACAATAAATAAGATAAATACTAAAAGAGTTTAATAGAGAGGCGCCTGGGTGGCTCAGTAGGTTAAACCTCTGCCTTCAGCTCAGATGACCACCCAGGATCCTGAGATTGAGTCCTGCATCGGGTTCCCTGCTCATTGGAGAGCCTGCTTCTCCCTCTCTCTCTCTGCCCCTCCCTGCACTCAAGCTCTTGCCCTATCTCCATCTCAAATAATTAAATAAAATCTTAAAAAGAGCTCAATTGATGTCGATGAAGTTTAAAGGTGAAAGTAAGTTAGGGAAGGGGTAAGGAGTAGCTGGTGGGTGGCATGCAATTTATACAAGACAGCTAAGAATGGCTTCATTGGGAAGGTGGCATTTAAACAGAAAGCAAAACAAAACAAACTCTTCCTTCATTTTCCTTATTGCATTAATGACTCCTCCCTCCAATGTGGTTTGGGATAATCACAAACAAATATTTCATATTCCTTTTTGAGTTATTTTTCCCTTTGGACTTTTTTTTTTTTTTTAAGAAAGCACAAGTATATAACCTTCAACTTACCATGATCTTTATAAATAAGCTTATACAATGCTTTTATAACTGTTCAAACAAAGCTTGCCTTTGTTTTGATGTAAGAAGTTTAAAATCCATCCATTATGGTGTAGGGAGAAAAAATGAATCTACAACAGATTTAATGTGATTCCATTTCATCTCTGTTCTTTATCGAGAATAATCCCTCCCTGGATTTCCCCCTTGTCATGTTCACCTAGTTTTTATGCAATTCAAACACAGAGATCACTGAATTTCCAGACCTCTTGATTCTTCTAGGCTTATACCTTTTCTTCCACAGAATTCTTGAATTTGGTTTTTCATCAGAACATCATGGAAGATTATATACTATCACTTAAGAAACCTAAGAAATGTCATGAATGACAACATTTACAATTCAGACAATGTAGAAAGTTTTCCTTAAATGTTGCCCCTTGTCTCAATGGTTCTTGACTTATATAGATTAGTTACCTAATTATCTACTGGTAAATGAATATTAGTTCTCTTTTTACTTCTGTTTCCATTTATTCTTCTTTTTTCTAATTAGCTAATTAAAAAAAAAAAGATTTAGGCTTGAATGGGTACAATTGTATTTCTTAAATCTTTTAAAAATGAAAACTTTATCAACTCTCCAAATATATGAAACATTTAACAAAGTTTATTTTAACATAACTTGAAATTCACCAAAGTTATTTTAATTGGGAAGACTGGCATTTGTTCTTTCCAGTAGTTGGAGAAGACAAGAAAAGCAGTACATGTTTCCCAAGCATCAGATAGGAAAATAATGGGGTTGTGTATTTTGTCCAAGACTCCCACTCTGGGCAAACAACTGCCTCTCTGTAGGACCTATTCTAGATTATTGTATTATAAACATTAATTATCATAAATGTAGATATAGGCAGAAAAACCAGGAAAGGTTTCATATAGAAACAAAATAGTGACATACTATTTTGGTCTTAGAATGTCAAAATCATGAAAAATGCATTGTGGATTTCTGAAAGCTCATGTAAAAAATGATCATCCATTACCATCTGATTTGGTGATTTCCTGCCCATAAGGCAGATAAACATACTCCTTAAGTCTGTGTTGTTAAAAAAAACTTGGAAAGAATCAGACGATATAATAAAACATCAGCTCTTTCTAGGCATTGTTAAATGTTTACAAAGTTGAATCAGAATTCACTGCTAATTTCTTTGAGTTGAGTCTCTGTTCTCAGCCTTCAATGTACTGACTTAAAGTTACATGTATCCATGACTGCTACTAGACTAAGGTCATATGTACCCACTGCCACCTTGTTAAGAAAGCAGAACATAGTTTTTATGAGTAAGGACCCTAAAACCAGACTGCATGACTTCAAGTTTCAGCTCTGACACTTAATAGCTCTATTATCCTGATTTTATCCTTTGTAAAATGTGAGATAATACTGTTACCTATCAAATATTACTACAGTGCCTAGCACATAGTAGGACCTACCTGTTGCTTATCATTGCTATTATTTCTAAGGTTTATAAACCAAAAATATTATGAAACCCACGGTCTAAACACTTGTAATAAAAGACATGCAATGCCACACAAATACTTTCCAAAACAAACAAACAAACAAACAAAAAAACAAAACCAAACACTTTTTCTCAAATATTTACCTATGGTTGAAGTTTGAAATTTTATAGATTATCCCACTAGATAAATCAAGGCACCATTTACTAAAATAGGAGAAAATAAAGAAAAGAGAGATATGGGGGAGAGGGAAGAAGTGGGAAGAGTTAAATTTAAAACATGTGGCATGAAGGTAGTATTTGAGGACATGGGGATGGATGAGATTAATTTAGAGGATATTAAACAAGGAGAACTCTAAAATCAAGAACTGAGTAACTTCCACATTTAAGAGGGAAGTAGAACAGCAGAACCGGCAGAAACCTGGATAGAAATCACAAAGGGATAGGACAACCGGTGTGTGTAGTGTTATGGGTAGATGATGCTTCTAAGACAAGGGAGTGATCAAAGAGCAAAGCCAGTAAAGATGAAGATAGTACCTGAAAAATGTTTAATGGATTTGACATCCTGAAGGTTATTGGTTCTCTTAGAGCAGTTTTGGCTGAGTTGTGCCAAGAAAGCCAGAATGCTGTGGGTGGAATACTGAATTTTGGGTTGCATTTATCATTAAAAACTTTCTCAGAGCTCGGCTGTGAAGGAGAGCCAAGGAAAAGTGCGTAAGATGGATGTTAGGTCAAGAGTAAGGGTTTTTGGTTTATTTGATTTTAAGATTAATGTAATCTAATATATAAGGCTGAAGATTCCAGGGGTGGGAGGGGGATCACTGAAAGACTGAGTCCTTGAGTAGGTAAGCCAGATAGGATAGTAAAAACAAACCCAAAGTACAATATGAAAAGAAATGGAGATGCACCAATAAAACAGAGTTTTCTTTTACGGGCTTCTGTCTTCGGAGTATGGCTTTCAGTCACATAGAAAGTGTGGGGCATGGACTGCCTCACTTGTGGATTTGTGTGAGGACGATTCACAGCTCTGTTTGATCGCTGTTTGTTAGCTGAAGGGGCAGAGCACTGTTTAGTAACTAAACTGTGTCATGCTGCAGAATGGAAAGGTGACGGTCTGAGGATGAGGATTCCAGAGGCCCTAGCCGGAGATGTATCTCTAAATTAAGGTCTGAGCTTGGGCTAAGCATTTGAAATCTCTGAACCTCAGCTTTGGGTCCTGTAGAAACAGGCTGAAATGGATCATAGAGAACGGCCAAAAAATGCTGACGTCACTCTTGGTTTTATTACAGAACTTAAAGACAGTCTTCAAAATTGCAAGTACACTACCATCAAAATAGTTACATGTATACTTCTTTTGTGTTTACAGATGGAACTTTTAAATTCTTTAGGTTTTCAATAGGCCCTTTATAAAATCTGTCCTCAGTTATCTACAGGATGTTGTCAATTTCTTAATGGTTTGTCACTTAGAAATTTAAAACCACTTTTATTACCTTAGTGTTTAATTACAAACATGTGCCTGGGGCATAAAAAATAGAATCAAACACAAAAATCTATTTGAATTTTTGGTACTGGCTGGGTTGCTTCTGAGGAGCAAACAAGGCTGCTATCCACAAATGTTCTTCAAGGATTTTCTGCCTCCTCCTGCCCTGCTTTTGTGATTTTAAGTGTGCTTTATAAATATCTATCCAATGACAATGCAATCAAAGATGTGTGATGAATCTTTTCATTGTTCTCTGGCAAAAATCTCTGGTCTTCGCTAACTTAGGGCGTAGTAAAAGACATTTAATTTTAGCCGTGGGGTAGCCATTTTCTGTCACACAAAGAATAAATATACATAAAACTAATAAGATCTCATAGAAAACAGTGTGGAGAAGAGCTGCCCAATTTTAATTTTCTGAAATGCAAGGGAATGCAATTAACTCCCTGGTTCTGATTATCCTGTTGGAAGCTGGGTCCCTTTTGAAATTATGTCCCCACAGCACCCATAATGATGTCATATACTCAGTATTATTTATTAGACTTCTGATTTATGACCCTGCAAGTGAAATCATGGGACCTGTGGATTAATAATGAACAGAGCCAAATTTAAGTTGCAGCTCTGTCTCTGCTCTAATTACACATCTGTCCATTGGGCTTCTTTTAAGTGGACATTTGCCAGCACTGGAGTGAAAGCACTTACCTCAGGAGCAATATTTGAGGGGTCACCAAAACTCTGTGATCAAGGCATATAATACTTGAAAGCAATACTCAAAAATCGAAACTCAAATTTTAAACACCAAAATTGGTTCATCATGAATAAAATGTCAACATTTCAAATAAAGACAGGACTAACAACAGTGGTGTGCTAAGCTATAGTATAGTCTGAAAAAAAAAGAAAAATTCAGTAATACTGATTCTGCCTTGATTTAAATGTTTGGTATTTTGTTCCTCTGAGGGTTTTTTTGTTTGTTTGCTTTTTTCTTTCTTTTTTTTTTTTCCAAAATATTGCACTGGTTACCGTGTTTTTAGTGCCCTTAAATTTTGCATACAGGCAAGTGTCTCACTCGTTTCCCCCTTACTCTCAGCCTTTTAAATTCACCACCAAATAGCTCAAACATAGGAAGCATTATGCCCCTCATTTGTCTCTGCTTTCACTGTGGAAGCACAATTCCTTTTGGACCTCAAGCACTATTTCCTCCACTAAGTTCTCTTGCTTCTAGTCACTGTGAAAGGGTTATTTGTGCATTGCTCTTGACAAACTCTTCTGGGTGGCATTCAATACTTCAAACAACCAAAACAACCTACTATGTGAGGGAAGATACAGAATATTCTTCAGGAAAATAAATTCCAGGGGTGCTTGGGTGGCTCAGTTGCCTGCGGCTTGGGTCATGATCCTGAGGTCCCAGGATTGAGCCCTGCACCGGGCTCCCTGCTCAATGTGGAGCCCACGTCTCCCTCTGCCTCTACTCCCCTCTGCTTATACTCTCTCTCTGTCAAATAAATAAATAAAATCTCCAAAAGGAAAATAAATTCCAAACTTTTTGTTCGAAATCAAGCAAACAGCTGCAAGGAAGATAGTTGCAAAGGGTAGTTTTCCAACAGGCCTAAGTCAGTGAATCTCTGTGCATAAACCTAACGAACATACGATAGTTCTATTTAACTCTTGGAGCACAAAACAAATGAATGACTGCAATGAGAGAAAAACAAAAAGGCCGTGTCCAACCTCAAATGGTAAGTAAATGATTTCTGAATGCTGAAATATCAAAGACCCATCTCTGTTATACGTCCAAGCTGTGACCCCACTCTCCATTTCGGCACTTCTTCAAGATAAGCAAATTACAATAGGTGGGGATTTATGATCAGTGTATCAGTGCCTGTTGTTCCAACTAAACAGACTTTAAGCTTCACAAGGTGAAGAACCACGACTTTGGTTTGCTTATCTCTGTAGGCATGGCATCCTAACTGTCCCTGTGCTCTTCACAGAGAGGGACTCACTTCAATGTAGGTTGGGTGGGTATAAGTGTCAACTCCAAGTAAAGACATATGGAAGGATTTTCTAGCGAACAAGCGGAGGGTGAAGGAGGAAAGAAGGCTTATGTCAGGGTGAGGACTCCTGTGTCAATCTTATCTCAAGTCTGCCAATAGCAAATCTCCTCAAGAGAAACCCAACCAGAAGTAGAAAAAGTCCTTACCTTTACCTATCACTCCTCCTCATTGCATCCAAGAAGACATATCTGGGAACCTGGTACTGACATCCTAGACTTCCTAAGCCTTTTAAATTCATAAAAGGAAATCCTAGATGGACTTCAAGGCCTAGTTTAAATTATTCCTTACTCATAAATCCTATGGGATTTATACTGTATTATATCATGTTGGTCCTGATTACGTGCCATCTTGAATTGCTCACTGTAGCACACATGGTAACTTTCTATGAACAGCAACAAAAAAAGGGGGGGGCACAGTTCCTGCCATCAAGATATATAATTGCCAGGAATCCATCAAAATTCTCGAGGAGAACACAGGCAGCAACCTCTTTGACCTCAGCAGCAGCAACTTCTTCCTAGAAACATCACCAAAAGCAAGAGAAGCAAGGGCAAAAATGAACTATTGGGACTTCATCAGGATCAAAATCTTAAAAAAAAAAAAAAAAAAGATTTTATTTATTTATTTGACAGACAGAGATTACAAGTAGGCAGAGAGGCAGGCAGAGAGAGAGAGGAGGAAACAGGCTCCCAGCTGAGCAGAAAGCCCGATGTGGAGCTCAATCCCAGGACCCTGGGATCATGACCTGAGCGGAAGGCAGAGGCTTTAACCCACTAAGCCAACCAGGTACCCCAGGATCAAAAACTTTTGCACGGCAAAGGAAAAGTCAACAAAATCAAAAACAACTGAGAAAATGGGAGAAGATATTTGCAAATGACCTATCAGATAAAGAGCTAGTACCCAAAATCTATAAAGAACTTATCAAACTCAACACCCAAAGAACAAATAATCCAATCAAGAAATGGGCAGAAGACATGAACAGACATTTCTGCAAAGAAGACATCCAGATGGCCAACAGACACATGACAAAGTGTTCAACCTCACCCGGCACCAGGGAAATACAAATCAAAATCACAGTGAGATACCACTTCACACCAGTCAGAATGGCTAAAATTAACATCAGGAAATGACAGGTGTTGGTGAGGATATGGAGAAAGGGGAACCCTCCTACCCGGTTGGTGGGAATACAAGCTGGTGCAGCCATTCTGGAAAACAGCCTGGAGGTTCCTCAGAAAGTTGAAAATAGAGCTACCTTATGACCCAGCAATTGCACTACTGGGTATTTACCCTAAAGATACAGATGTAGTGATCCAAAGAGACACATACACCTGAATGTTTATAGCAGCAATGTCCATAATAGCCAAACTATGGAAATAACCTAGATGCCCATCAACGGATGAATGGATAAAGAAGATGTGATATATATACACACACACACACACACGAATACTATGCAGCCATAAAATATGAACTTCTGCCATTTGCTACGACGTGGATGGAACAAGAAGGTTGAAATAAGTCAATCAGAGATGGACAATTATCATATGGCTTCTCTGATATGAGGAATTTGAGAGGCAGAGCATGGTCATGGGGGGTTAAGGAAGGAAAAAAAAATAAACAAAGAGGGACTAGGGAGGGAGACAAAGCATAAGAGAATCTTAATCTCAGGCAACAAACTGAGGATTGCTGGAGGGGAGGGGGGATTGGGAGGGATGGAGTAGTTGGGTGATGGACACTGGGAAGGGTATGTGCTATGGTGAGTGCTGTGAATTGTCTAATACTGGTGATTCACAGGCCTGTACCCCTGAAGCAAATAATACATTATATGTTAATAAATTTTTTAAAAAGATACATAGTTGCCAAGATATCTGTAAAAACAATGGTTCAATGATTTGATGACTATGAGGTGGATGGTGCCGCCTAGATTCCTGCAATCTACAGTGTACAATATTACCTAGTGGTTACTGTTCCAGTACTTTGTTGCTCATTGTTATGTCACATTTTTGTAAATTTACTTTTATTCTTTGCTTTCCTGTTTTTTTTTAAATAGTTAAAATAATTCTGAGGACTAGCAAGTATTGAGTGAATATTTCTTAGCTGTTGATTTGAAAACTACCTTTAATAGAAAAGAAGCCTGATTGTAGAAATACAGGTGGTCTTCTTTGGCCTTTTATTTGTCCTGTATTTTTGATTGTCCTACAAGTATGTATTGTCTTTATAATCAGACAAAAAATGTTGTAAATTTGCCAAAAATTTAGAACCCATGTATTTGTATTAGTGCCAAGCCTAAGTAACTGTGCCTTGTCTGATTCAAAGGAAAATGCCCTGCATATTTACAAAAACTTAATATAACACCACATAATTTGGGGCATGCAATATCTTTATCCTGTCATCAAATAAAATAATCCCCTTACTGTTAAGCTACATTTTGATCTCTATCATGAGGTCTACAACTTTTATACAGCAAGTACAATGGACAATCTTCCAAATGTTCATGCTAATGGGGTTGCATTCTTATATTTTGACTCCAAATTGATTAAACTAAATGGAGTTTTTTTCTAATCCTACCAGAAATTTAGAAAACAACTGTGTCCTTGGTAAGGTCAACCCAAAGTCAAATATAAATATCTATCTCAAAAGAGAGCTTTGTTTCCATTCAGGATGCTCTTCTTGTTTTTAAAAATAATCAGAAACATCAGTTGGTCTCCATTAAAAATGCATTTAGCTAAAATTCATCTTTGTCGATAGTGAGAGATTACTAGTGGGATTCAGAAAAGTCACACAGTGAGCAGGGGAATATTACCTAGCTACAGATATTTTTAAATTCCTTAAATCTACTATTCATCCTGCTTGTGGCTTTTTACAATTGAAATAAAAATCTTGCCCAAATGAAACAGAGAACTTCACTAATTTCCATTCACCAATGATGGTAGAAGCCCCCCATGGGTTATTAAGTCTGAGAGATGTGTGAACAAACATGATAATAAGCAAGTAAAGTGTATCGTAAAATATACTGTGTTCATTTATTGTGACAACTGGGGTGTAATTATACTAGGAAATGTACTGCACTTTAGTCAGTGAAAGTAATAAAATCTGAACACCAGGGGACCTTTCCCTAGTCTATGCTATTAAACTACTTTTGAGGAGAAGGTGAACTATCTAAAAATATGGGAGGGATGTTCACTTTTATAGATTAGTGAAGTGGGTGTTATTCAGATTCTCCTATAGTTTAATAAATATAATTTCTGGGTTTTTTTCTTCCTTATTACTTGCAGATATAGCACCGAAGAACATTTTACTCCATTCCTGGGTAATTATAATCCCCGAATTTGTG
Organism: Mustela nivalis; assembly: GCF_964662115.1. Lineage (NCBI taxonomy): Eukaryota > Metazoa > Chordata > Mammalia > Carnivora > Mustelidae > Mustela > Mustela nivalis. The sequence goes on along the minus strand of NC_139027.1, from coordinate 70,223,902 downwards.
GGGATTATTTATGCTGTTCATCTCCCAATCCCCCTCCAATTAAGGAAACAGGAAAGAAATAAACAAACAAACAGACAAACAAAAACCTCCATTGTATTGGAAGCACCTTTATGAAGCTCTAAGTAGAAAAGCCAAGAAAAAAAAAAAATTATACCAAGATAAGGAGACAAAAAGACCCTGGAGATGATAACAGTGCAAGATGACAAGAAGGTGTAATGATTAAAGCATTAACGGAGGTCACAAGGAAAGTGCAAGGACTGTGTAATTCTAGATTAGGAAACCCTGGGCTTCCCAGAGTGAACTGCTATTTGGGAAAGCGTAGTTAATTGAATTTTATGACACTTTCTATGAAAATTAAAATGCATATCTTTTACTACCCTAATAGTTTTATTGGTACTGTGAGATTTATGTGCAGCGATATACCAGAAAGCATATGCAACAATTCACTAAAGAGCACTGGAGTGGATTACTATGGTTTCCTTTTGTACTTTGGCAGCCGACAATCAAGATCATAATTACAGGCTTGGAGCCACCTACCAACTCAATGAACAGAACCACGTGGCTCCACATAAAATAGAAGCAGTTCTAACATTAAAAAGAAAATGAGTGTTAAACCAGAGGGGCCTGAGAGGACAGCCTAGGGAAAGCTGGGATTTTTTTTTCTGAACACCAAATGACTGATTTTTATAGTACCCCATTTACTGGCCCAAAAAGAGCCAGGGTCTGCCAAGACCTTTCTGCCTAAATTAAATTATCCAATGAAATGTCTGCCTTCTGAGTTGCTTGGGAGAGGACTGTTGAATTCAGACCTCCTTATGGATAGGTTCATTGTAAATGCTAGATTTTAGAGCTTATTTCCATATGCTGAAGCAGGAAACAAGAACTGGCCTCACTTTGATACAATTTTTGCCTGGTCCTGCATTTGGCCTGCTAAACCACAGGAGATTACTAAAAGTCCGTGTGATATGTAAATAGTGTTGTCAAGGGAAACTTTACTGCATTTTTCAAATTAGGAATTCTGACTTACTAAACAAATTGAGCCACACATTTGTAATATTTTGCTCTGAATGCCTCCAAACTTCATTTTCTAAGAGAAGTCATCCCACAAGTCCCTAAGTCAGTTTAGCCACTCCCTGTTCTGCCTAGTTACATGCTTCTATTAGAGCAGTGCTTCTCACACTTTAATGTGCATATGAATCAACTGGCATCTTGTTAAATGCAGATTCTGAAGCAGTAGGTGTGTAGCAGGTGGAGAGGTCTGTGAGTCTGCATCCCTAATGAGTTTGCAGGTGCTGCTGGTCCTCAGACCACATTTGCAAAGTGAAGTATTAAAGCATCTCTTAAACTGTAATGATCTGTACATGTGCCAGCCATTTCCTCTTATCTACGAGCTCCTTGAAAGCAGACTCAAAGACAACATTGCATCAGATACCAATTACAGAATGCTGACCAGTTTGGGGGTACAGCAGGCATCTTACCATCCATTACCTTTAATAGTCAAAACAACCCAATGAGATCTGTAATTCTGCCTCACTTTACAGATGAAGAAGTTGAGTCTCAGAAACACTAATCCACTCGACTATGGCCTTACAGATGCCGTGTGAAAGAATGCAAATCTGTTTCCCTCCCGAGTCTGTTATCTTTGCACTGTACCCACAGACTCCTCTTGTTTACTTCTGTATACACAGACCCTAGCAGAGTGTTTATTTTTCTAAAAAGATTTTATTTATTTGTTCATTTGAGAGAGAGAGAGAGAGAAAGAGAGAAAGAGAGAGTGAGCATGAGGGAGGGAGGGTCAGGGAGAGAAGCAGACTCCCCACTGAGTGGGGAGCCAGACGTGGGGCTCAATCCCAGAACTTGAGGACCATGGCCCGAGCCAAAGGCAGATGCCCAACTGACTGAGCCACCCAGGCACCCACTCCCCAAGCAGAGTATTTAATGTTATAGAAGGTACTCATAGATGTATTTGGGTCTGGGAATATTTTATCTACAGACTCACCTTTGCTCATATTATTTCCCTTGTGGGAAGTGCTTTCCCTGCATCTCTCTGTCTAGTTAATGTCCAGCTCACTCCCATTTTTCCACTTAGCTTAACCACTACTGTGCTTATCCTCTCTACCAAATTCACATACAACAAATGTTTTCATCACATAACATGCAGTTAAATTACTAGTTATCTTATTAACAAAGAATGCATTTTATTCATTTTAGAAATACTGAGTACCTACCAAGTGTCGAGTACTGTTGTAAGCAGTTGTGATAGGTCATACAGCAAAGTAGCTCAAACTCTGCTGCCTTGGGTCTTGGGAATCATTCTCCCAACCAAAATGAAAATTCCTTTGGGGACAGGGAGCCAATCATTTGACTTTCCCTATTTCTTACAGTGTTATATACATAGTAAATATACAATTAATAACAGTCTCAGATTTGGGTAATTTACTATGTAAATATGTTCCCAATCCACAGGAGAGTCTTGAGCACAAAGCCTTCCTGTTTTTGCACAAGAGACTCCTGAAAAGTGGAATGATTCTTTCTCTCTTTCTTGCCCCCTTTAGAAAAATAAACAAACAAAAACAAGGATTGATTTATTTATTAGAGAGTGTGAAGAGGTAGGGGGCAGGAGAGGGAACGGGAGAGAGAGACCCAAGCTGATGCCTGCTAAGCATGAAGCCTTATGTGGGGCTCAGTCTCATCACCCTGATATCACAACCTGAGCCAAAACCAAAAGTCAGACACTTCACTGACTGCACCACCCCTGGAACAATGTTTTCATACCCTTCTCGCTTCCCACCAGCAGTATTCCAGGCCAGAAGCAGAGGTATTAAAGTCTCCTACACACTGTTAAGTATCAGCCAGAGAGACAGGATTCACTAAGATTAAATCATAATAGTTTTTATCAAAAGGGAATTATTTGTTAGGAAGTGTAAAAATCATAAGTGGAAGAGCCAGCATCATGAAAGTTTAGCCCTACTGTCAAAGATCCTTATTTCCTCCTGACACATCAGAACTTTAGACTACAAGCCTGCTATTCAGAAGAATCACTTGCTTATCATTTCCTAAGTTCTTTGTCAACAACATCCCAAATTTGCTTTCTTTAAATAGAGAAAACATGAATTTTCCTGGGTTATTCAGAATGTCCTATATGCTACATCATAAGGAATGTTACACTTGAGCCTGATCATTCACTGGAGGTACACAAAGGTTTTCTCTCTGAAGCTGCAGCCTTTATCAAGTTTTATAGGATATAGGCCTGCTGGAGAGTAATGTAAAAGGAAAATAGGACTAAACTTGTTCTGTATCAGGTCTTCCTCAACTTTAGTTTGTTATATTGAGGACATCTGCATATATTAATTCATCTTGTGTGTGCTCTAAAACATTTGAAATGGAAGTAAAGAATACCCAGAAATCCTCTTAATTTGACTATTTTCTTCAGTATCAAGAGATTGCATGATGCAGTCTCTGGAAGGCAGACTACAGTTTTACATGAGACAAGCCTGAATTCTTATTCTAATTAACATGTGAACATGGGCATACTTCTTTGCGTTAGATACAGCTTTTGTAAAATAGATGCCAGTATACTTATTATGTAAGGGTGGTGTAAGAGAAGAAAAAGTAATGTAAAAAAAACCCAGCACACAGTAGATGCTCAATTAGTAGTTGATTCCAGATCATATTAACAATTATGCATCCCTGCTTAGATAATTGAGTTTTTTAAATCGCCAAAAAGCACTTATTTAAGTACCAATAAAAATTATACTTAGCATGTCCTTAGCTAAGGACACAGGCATGATTTTTAGACAAGTAAAGTTTTCAGCTTAAAACAAATTTGATATAAATAGATATTTGAAAGGAGCTATTAATAAATAGCAATACAAACATGAAAGAAACAAACAGCTAAAGTCTTTGCCTTGTGTTTCAGGATTAATTCAAAGTTTCCATTAATCAGATTTCTTTTTCCAAGTTCTTCCCTTTTATAGGACTTGGCAGGAAAGGTCTTTGGCTAAAATACAGTTTAAGATTAGTGTGGTGAGACTGAGCTGTAGGCTGTGTTCTAGAAGAGCCTTAAATATGAGTAAAAATAGGTCTAGGGTTGAGGGAAAAGAAGGTAAAGAATATACTGACAATGGATCACAGACCCTGGAGCTCCAGGGACCTTGAAGATGAGGCAACCTAGACTTTTTATTTTATAATGAGGAAACCTGGGCTTACAAACCTCATGACTTGCTCAAGGTCACACAGTGGGATCCCAGCTGAAGAGTTTTCACATACTGATCATTCTATGTGAGTAAAGATAAATACACAAATATGAAGATAATACTAGATATGACATATGTGTCAATGAGAAGGGAAACTGTTTCTGGGGAATTCCTAGTGAACTGAGACCACATTCATTTTTAGAGGTGTTAAGGGATAGGCAACAGCACGGTATGTTTAAGGCAATGAAAAAAGGAAGAATATATTATCTTCTGTAAGTGGCATTTTTTTTGAAGGGCATTTATTTTTTTCAGTGTTCCAAAATTCATTGTTTATGTACCACACCCAGAGCTCCATGCAATACGTGTCCTCTATAATACCCACCACCAAGGTCATCCAACCCCCACCCTCCTCCCCTCCAAAACCCTCAGTTTGTTTCTCAGAGTCCACAGTCTCCCGTGGTTCGTCTCCCCCTCCAATTTCCCCCAGCTCACTTCTCCTCTCCTTCTCCCCATGTACTCCATGTTATTCCTTATCCTCCACAAGTAAGTGAAACCATATGATAATTGACTCTCTCTGCTTGACTTATTTCACTCAGCATAATCTCTTCCAGTCCCATCCATGTTGATACAAAAGTTGGGTATTCATCCATTCTGATGGAGGCATAATATTCCATTGTATACATGGACCATATCTTCTTCACCCTATTCGTTCATTGAAGGGCATCTTGGCTCTTTCCACAGTTTGGCGATTGTGACCATCACTGCTATGAACATTGGGGTACAGATGACTCTTCTTTTCACTACATCTGTATCTTTGGGGTAAATACCCAGTAGTGCAATTGCTAAGTCATAGGGAAGCTCTATTTTTAATTTCTTAAGGAATCTCCACACTGTTTTCCATAGTGGCTGCACCAACTTGCATTCCCACGAAGAGTGTAAGAGGGTCCTCCTTTCTACACATCCTCCCCAACACTTGTTGTTTCCTGTCTTAATTTTGGCCATTCTAACTGGTGTAAGGTGGTATCTCAATGTGGTTTTTATTTGAACCTCCCTGATGGCTAATGATGATGAACATTTCTTCATGTGTCTTTTAGCCATTTGAATGTCTTCTTTGGAGAAGTGTCTGTTCATGTCTTCTGTTGAAGGGCATTTTTGACAGTGGTTCAGTTGACTCAAGTTTCTTCCAGGTTATAGTCTTTTTCAGGTAAGAAAAATAATTTGCTTCCAAATCAATATCAATTATCAGAATATTATTCCAAAGAATCTCTCAGGATAAGCACAGAGAGATGTACACTTGGGTTTAGTCGTTTTCCTCATACCGCAGAAGAAATTTTGCCTTGAACTAGATTTTTCACAGCAGGAATAGTGTGAATGGGAACTGTTCAAACATTCTTAAGATTGCCAGCCAACTGAGGAGGCTGATAATCAAAATGAAAATTTGTGTTATTTCTTCTAAACTGCTATGTAAGAAACATTCAAGATTGTGTTGAAACTGTTTCATAAATCTAGTTATGATGTTTTACTTATAAAAATTCCTAGGCAGAAATTCCTTCATTTCATTACATAAAGTTTTACATTATCTGGAAAGCACAGAACTAAGAAGATGACCTTACAGATCATCTAGGCTAATAGTTCTCAAACCTGGGTGTGTGCCACATTCATCCCAAAGGTCCTAAAATACATATTTTTGAGATCCACCCCATACCTTCTAATTCAGGAGGTCTTGAATTTGACAATGGGCATTTCTAACAAGTTCATGGGTTATGTGGACACTGCTGGTCCAGGAATGACAATTTGGGATCCACTGACAGTCCAGCCCTTTCATTTTACTACTGCTTTCTTGATTAAGGTAGACAAAGTATAATATTCTTGTTAATTACTTTTTAAACTTTTTTCTCAACCCTCTAACAATCTAGCAAGTTCTATTTCCAATGCTGTCAGTCTCAGCAGATCGGCTATGGTTTAGGTAGATCTGGAAACAGAGAATACTCACCATCCTATTAAACTGGTTTTAGGAAAATTCACTTAAAATACTGAACCAGAACAATTAGGCCAAGTAAGCCTCTTGTAATTGGTACAATTGTATGTATAAATGCTATCGTCATCATATTTAATATAGAAAAGAAAAAAAACAATAAGAAGATTCTGAGCTCCATCATGCTTCCATCTATGTAACACCAAATGGGCACTTGACTCTTCCAGAGATAGTGCAAAGGCAACACTGAAAGAATTCTTCCAGGACACTGGTGGACTAAATCAGGGCACACAAGTGATATGCTATTATAAGACAAATAGTATTATTTTCCCCAAGATAATTTACATTATTGCTAGAAAAATACCCCCAAATTGTAAAATTTTGTTTAAGTTTATAAAAAAGATCAAATAAGCAGTGTAGCATTTCATCATGATGTGATTATTCCTGTAGGTATTGGTTCATTAATGAGAAAAAAGTAAACTGAATAAAAATAGTTACCTCGAAAACACTGAAGACCCAGAATTGGTTAAGTTTAATTTGTTACAAAGCAAACTTAAGCAGAGTTTGAAGAAAATAGAATGTCATGTTTCTAAATCCCTCTCCTGTGGTATGTGGGCATGCACATGCACACACACTCACCCACATTCCCCCTTGACACATACACAGATTTTTACTTAAAGCACTTTCTTTCTGGCTACATAAGACTCTAATTCCACATGGGTCTTTACTATCAGGAATAGATAATGAAAAATGCATTTACAGTAATGTGATAAAACATAATCCCTTATCCTGCCAGATATTATGGAATATGTATATATATATTTTTTTGAAAGAACCATAGGATTGGATGTACACATCAGTTAATTTGTAAATTATGGACTCTGGGTGATCACAATGTGTCAGAGTTGGTTCATCAATTGTAACAAATTTACCACCCTGCTGAGGGATGCTGATGGTGGAGGTGATGTATGAGTGGGGACAGGAGGCATGTGGGAAATCTCTGTTCCGTCCTCTTTATATTTTGCGAACCCAAACCTGCTCTAAAAAAAAACTAATGGAGATTTTGAAATACTCATCTTCAAATATTACTCAGCATTACAATAGGCTAGGCCTGTGAGAAATAATATCAAAAGTAGAAAAATAAGATATAAGGGAGAACTAGGAAATAAAGGTAAGTGCACATTAAAAAAATAACAAAACCCCGGGGCCTGGGTGGCTCAGTTGGTTAAGCGACTGCCTTCAGCTCAGGTCAAGATCCTGGAGACCTGGGACTGAGTCCCACGTCGGGTTCCCTGCTCAGCAGGGAGTCTGCTTCTCCCACTGACCTCTCATGCTCTCTCACTCTCATTCTTTCTCTATCTCAAATAAATAAATAAAATTTAAAAAAATAAATTAAAAAACCCATTCCTATTACACAGTAAACATCTGAAGACTCAGAAGCAAAAGAAATCACCTACTAACTACAGACTGTCTTATTCTGGATGAACTTGATTTGACCTGGGTCTGAATTTTCCTGGGCAGGGTGGAAGTTGAAGAGAACTATCTAGATGGGGGAGTCAGTCATTCATCACAGATGAAGGCAAAGAGAGCATGCACTGACTACACTGGTTTGTCTCTGTACGTATCCATATCACAGAGCGAATGGCTGGGCATAAGAGAGAGAAAGCACACTGTACAGCTGTGTTTGTTGAGCGAGATGTGGAGAACCCTAAATGATGAATGAAGGGATGCAGGAATGCCAAGACAATGGATGTCAGCAAAACCTAAATCAGAAGAGGAAATATTGGGGTTAGGGAGACTGGGATTTCCAGGTGACTTTAAAACCACAGATGATAGCGTGTAGTAAAGACCTTTTCCATTTGGTTTTATAGCAACACAGTTTGCAGGAACTAAGCTAAAAACAAAATTATCCTCCTCATATAGCTTGTAGGCACCGAGCTCTAAAATACAGGTTGCATTCAAGACTCACACAGCAGACTCTCATACTGCACTCCATAGACTGATTTGATTTTTAGAACTTAAGTTTTTATCTTTTGCACTTCAACGACACTGAAAGTGTTTCCAGGTTTTGATTTAGAAAATTATTGTCACTGTCAATAAAAGAAATGTTCCCAACACATCAAAATCCAGTTTAATTACTTTTGTGATGCTTCCTGTGGCTGAGAGGAAATGGTATTTCTCTGACACTTTTCTGTTTTTAATTTAGTAAAATGGAGCACTTGCCCTAAATAGGACCCAGGAGAGTGAATTCATGATAGATGTCATGAGAGATGAACCGCACAGTGTTAGTAATGCTGTCTTACTATGAGGGTGTGATGATTGCAGGAATCTAGATTCTCAATTCTCGATTCCTCCTAGTAGGCATGCGAGGTGACCATCAAGTTATTGACATGGAAACTTGGCTGGGGTGTTTAACGCATTATGTCATGACCTGAAGAAGCTTCGCACACATATCCAAAGGTCTGCTTTTATCCAACACCATTCCTGATGTCAGTACTGCCCTGAGCTGCTGTAATCCACCTGAGGCCTCGAAAGCTTTCCAACAGGAGAAGTCGAACATCAAAATATACTCTGTGCCATTCCAGTGAAGAAACCAAGCAAAATGTATTCTTTATTTTCCACTACATATTCCATCTGTTTCTCTCCCTAAAGGGTCATATGTTATATATTTATAAGTAGTGTTCACACCTACATGAACACAGTTTCCTCTGTCCCCGTCAAACACAGCCTCCTCCTTGCTCGCGACCCATTTTTTTTTTAACATCCTTCTGTATCAGCTCATCCTTTTATGAAACTTGTTTCATTCTGAAATCATTTCAAGTTAAGAAACGCCTTTGTACCTTCCTATCTCACCAAATCCTGGGGAGATTAAGCCTCAGGCTCTACAGGCCACTTTCTGACAGATGTGAATTTAGATCATTAGGGTCATTAAAATCATACACTCCATAATACCCAGAGCTAACAGATCATCCTTGTACTTTATGCTGCTGTAGAACGCTACCAGAGAAGTAACAATGTATAACAGCACTGAGCTGCAGAGGAGACCATAATTCCTCCCCATAAAAGAATCCTACACTTTTTAATTGCTATAATAAATCTCATTAAAGACACAGAATGCTTTGTTCGGGGAAGGAAAAGGGATCACTGGTAAAGGTGCATTTTCTTCACAGTAATATTTTTTTTCTTTATAAGTAGAATTACTCCTAAATGCAAGCACAACGTTATTTTTATCATGACCTTTTTTGGACCCTGCACATTTCCCCTGGGCTTTCTTTCCCTTCTTTACAAATACAAGGGACCCTTGGTCTTTACTATTAATCTCATAGTGACTTTTCGTGATGCGGGGTTCATGCATCCTCTTGTGTTTCCCCCATGTGTCTTCTAAAAACCTTCTAAGACTGGCCTGCTAATCTCTGACTTCATTTTTTTGTTGTTGTTCTTTCATCCTCAACAACTATATAAAGAGGAACCTGGGATATAATCAACACAATGAAACACTCAATGTGCATTAACTGGTCAGCACAATTCTGAATCTTACCTGCTCGTTCTCCATAACATATCTTGTGAATCCAATTCAAGCAGAAGAATCTTGGGAAATATTTCACCTGATTTTATCAAAGATTTTATCATTTTATTGAAGATTAAATTATCATTTTTGAGAAATTTAGACTGTCATAGAGAAATCACAGAAAATCCCCATCTCTCTTTCATAATCAGTACCTTTTTATAACAAATCTGGAAGTTAATGACAGTACGTGCCTGAGACAGCTACAAATTTTTAACTTATCTTTAGAAGTGGCAACAGAGCAGTTGAGGGGAGGATCATATTTCCTGCAACATAATGTTTAAAGTTAAATATAAGAATGAAGAGTGAGATAAAGACAGAAAAAAAAAATCTGCAATGTTAACTGTCAGTCATTACTAACTTCTATAGGAACTTTGTATCTGGGAAATTTCAACAGCATCTACACTGAATCTTTCCCTCTTTGAAAGGAATTGTGGGTGTAAGTAAGAATATGATCTTCAAGTTAGACAGACCTAGATTCATATCTGTCTGTGAAAATTATTAGCCATTTTATCCCAAAGTAATGATTTACTGACTGTGCCTCAATATCCTCTTTTCTTTTTATTAAATTAAATTTTATTTTTTCAGTGTTCCAAGATTCATTGTTTATGCACATTTCTAAACTGAAAATAAGATTCTTTTGAAGTCTGAAAATGTATGGTTTATAAACTGTAAACTGTATGCATATAATACCCATTAATTATGTCATTAGCATTAAAATATTTTGGTGTGATCTACATTAAAATATTTTGGAGTCCTTATACACTAGCCAGGTATATCCACAGTGACAAAGTATATAAAAAACTTGCCCAATCTAGCCACTTCTTTCTAAATCAATCACAATCACAATCAATCACAATTCTTACATCTATTTCACAAAGTCTAAACTACTTTTGTTCTTATACACCTTCCTTAAAAACATACACACGACTGTCTCTTCAACAATAGTGTTGGCAAAACTGCACAGCAATAGGCAAAAGAGCTGGACCACTTTCTTACAACACACAGAAAAATAAATTCAAGATGGATGAAAGGCCTAAATGTGAGACAGGAAAGCATCAAAATCCTGGAGGAGAACACAGACAGTAACCTCTTTGACATCAGCCATAGCAACTTCTTACTAGATATGTCTCCTGAGGCAAAGGAAACTAAACCAAAAACAAACTATTGGGACTTCATCCAGATAAAAAGCTTCTGCACTGTGAAGAAAACAATCAAAATTACAAGGCAACCTACAAAGTAGGAGAAGATATTTGCAAATGACCTATCTTATAAGGGTTACTATCCAAAATATATAAAGAACTTGTCAAACTTATCCCCCCCCCACAAAAAAAAAACAGTCCAGTTAAAAAATGGACAGAAGACATAAGTAGATACTTTCCAAAGAAGACACACAGATGACCCACACACACATGAAAAGATGCTAGACATCACTCATCACCAGGGAAATACAAATCAAAACTGCAATAAGATGTCACCTCATACCTGTCAGGATGGCTAAAATTAACAACTCTGGAAAAAACAGGTATTGACAAAGATGTGGAAAAAGTGTAAATCTCTTATAGCTGGCAGGAATGCAAACCATTACAGCCACTGTTGAAAAGAGTATGGAGGTTTCTTGAAAAGTTAAAAACAGAACTACCCTATGATCCAGCAATTACACTACTAGGTATTTATGCAAAGGATACAAAAATACTAATTCAAAAGGATATATCACCTGAAGTTTATAGCAGCATTATCAACAATGGCCAAATTACAGAAAGAGCCCAAATGTCCATCCTATATTCATACATTCATTCATATATATTATTATATAAGATGGAATATTAGTGAGCCATAAAAAAGAACAAAATCTTGCATTTGCAACAATGTGGACAGTGCTAGAGAGTATTACGCTAACTGAAAGAAGTCAATCAGAGAAAGACAAATACCATATGATTTCAGTCATATGTGGAATTTAAGAAACAAAACAAAGAACATGGGGATGAAAAAGAGCAAACCAAGAAACAGACTCTTAACCACAGAGAACAAACTAAAGATCACTGGAAGGGAGGTGGGGGGGATGAGTTAAATGGGTGATGGGGCTTAAGGAGGACAATGTTGTTGTGATGAGCACTGAGTATTTATATAAGTGATGAATTACTGAATTCTTCTCCTGAAACCAATATTACACTATATGTTAACTAACTAAAATTTACATAAAAACTTGGAGAAAGAAAAATAAATAAAAACATGCCTATGATAATCTGATTCTATAAAGTTGGAGAATTATTTAACATTCACTCTCTCACACATCTTGATTAATAAATAAATGCTAAATTATTTATCACTGATACTTATTTAGTATTAAACAGGATTCTGAGAATTCACCATGATTAATCTTCATTTTGTTCGCAAGGGCTTTCAGTGCCTCAGTTTTGGTGAGGTAAAAGCCATTTTAAAAAGTAAAAGTAAATCTAAAGGCCTCAAGTTTCAAAAACTCACATCTTAGATTCAGAGAGTCTCCCTACCCTAGCAGCCCCTGCACTGCCTGCGTTACCATAGCTGGGAAGCAAGGTGAGAAACCTGAGCACAATATACTCACAGAGAAAAAAAAAAATCATTCAGACACAGACTAGGGTCATAGAACTCTTTGAAATATCATGCAGTGAGAACTGAAAGCACTGTAACCCCTTAAGGATAATTAACCAAGGTGACTGGCAGAACCTTCTCTTAATGCACGAGTCTAGTTGGGTTCTGGTGGGATACAACAATATTATCCCACTAACGCAAGCATCCAAGCCCAGCTCTAGAGTTAGCTAAGCCCCCAAAATGGTGAGCATAACATAAAAGCCAAATGAAGGTCTCCACAGAACATTAAGTGAGCCAGAAAAATCAGAGAGTACTTGCAGGGAGAAAAATTCAACTGGGTCTTCTTTCTTGACTTCTGGGGTCAAACTGGCACCATTTAGCACAGAGGCAAAAGCTATTCAGAGTCATGGACTTGATGAATAGTACAGGGAGCGAATCCAGATAATTCAAATATAGCAATGCTCTGTACCACTCTTTGGGGTTTTTCTCCCACTTGAGTTTTCTTATATAGACAAAGCTTAAAACTGTCCTTTGACTGCTTAATTGCAAAATGAAAAGACCAATGCTTTCTTGTATTTACTTTTATGATGTCTATTACCAATAAGAACAAGATGAATTTATATTAAATAGAAGATAATATTTCTATGATAAAGAACATTCCTCTATCATATCTGATGCATTGCTTTCTGTCTTTTATGGCACTTCCTGATCACTATGAACAATATTTTAATTCTTTATGGTCTAACCTAAGACAGGTCTGACCTTGTTTCCCCATAGATAATTTTTCTATGGCATTATCTGTAAATACTGCTTATGTATTGCTTTAAACAACTTAAAGACCGCCATTTAGAAATGCTTGAATGATTCAAGGTTAATAAGATTCATCATACTCACAGCGAGGATCTGGTTGTGGACATAGCTAATTGCTAAATTTTATTCATCCCTAAATGGTACTGGCAACAAATCAGCTCACAGCTTAATTCTAGTGGCAGCTCTAAATGGGACAGAAATAATGTGACTTTGATCCAGTTATTTTTTATACATGTTATGATTCATTTCCAGTAGTCCTGATACTGATGCTCAAACACTGGATATTGGATTCTCTTGTCAAACAACAAAAAAGGTGAGAAACAAAGCTGAAGATATTTTTAAATGTCATGGTAACAAGTCACAGTCAAATCTTGTTTCAGTGAACATTTCTAATTCTCACACAAAATATACAATAAATCCCTATCAGAGTTTCTTCTGGAAAATTTAGAATTCTACAAATAGTCCTTTAATGGCAGGGACCATACCCTTCTAGCACCAAAATGACAGCACTATGATGTATTATTCCGTTGTGGTGACAGACACCATTGAAGATGAACCATAATTTGGCACACAACAATTCTGTACTAAACATTATGTGACAATGTTACCATGTTCACTATTTTCCATGTGATCATAGCCATATTCATCTTCTCCCACCTGACATTAAATTAGCTAATATAGTTACATTCTATTTTGTACCATAGGGTGAAAGCAGGAAAAGGATTATTGCATAGCACAATGGCTTGATAACAGAGTGTGTGTGTGTGTGTGTGTGCGCGCGCGTGCACGCACGCATGCATGCACAAACATCAGTGGGTGATACGCTGATTTTTATATAGTGAATGTAAACTCTTAGCACAGGTCTGGCACATAGAAAGCACCAAGTAAGTGGTTACACCTACAAAAAGTTCACAAGAACTTCAATATACGGTATGTTAAAAAGACCTTTACTCAGTATTTCAGAAGAGGGGAAAGGTAAGGCCAGGACTAGAGAAGTTTCCATGGGATGAAACAGTTAAGTGGAGACTGAAAGTGAAATTATATTTCTTCAAACAGATATAGTGAAAGGAATTCATTCCAGGTGGAATGAGAGCAATCCCAGGAGGATAAATTAGCATAAGCAATGGTGAGGAAATTGGGAAAGTAAAATGTTGTTCAGAAAGCCATAAGTAAGTTAATTGGCACTAACGTGCCATATGGACAAGGTTCTGCAACAGATAAGAATGAAAATGAAAGCTAGGGTCAGGGGGCGCCTGGGTAGCTCAGTGGGTTAAGCCTCTGCCTTCAGCTCAGGTCATGACCTCAGGGTCCTGGGATCGAGCCATTGGGCTCTCTGCTCAGTGGGGAGCATGTTTCCTCCTCTCTCTCTCTCTGCCTGTCTCTCTGCCTACTTGTGCTCTCTCTCTGTCAAATAAATAAATAAAATCTTTAAAAGCTAGGGCCAGATCACAGAGGTTGATGAACTCCAAATCAATGAATTTGAAGAGTACTGTTAACTGCTGGGGTTTACTAGAAACCCTTATGCAAGATCCATGCATCTAGTCAGCATGGATAAAACTAGTCAGTTTTATCAGACAAAAAAAGAAAAGAAAAGAATACTACCTGGGAGAAGCATGTAGTCTTTGTCTTACATGGGGATAAGACCAAACCTAAATAATGATGGCTGATAAAATAGCATCAACAAAGTTCTATAGCAGTCAGTGGAGGAAAAATACTGCCTCTGGTTAGGAGAATCAGGAAAAGCTGGTGATATTTAAAGTAAGGAGAATAGGAAAAAAGAACAAAAGAGGTCAGAATGCATAGAGCAGATTGGAGGAGGAAGGGATAAGAAATGGGAAACTGAACCAGGAAATGCGACTACAATAAGCCCTTCCCCAAATAATATTAAGGACCTAAAATATATTAATGGTATGGAAGAATCGAGCTAAGTCCATTACACTACACTACACTACAAATATACACAGCACTTGCTTTTCTCAATGAGTAGGTCATTTACATGGCAATTTTCTAGGGGAAAAAGGGTTTCACAAACACTTTTCAAAGTAGCCTTTGGCATCATTTTGGATAAGTACCTCTTTTTGAAAGATGCCTTTAAGTGCATTAATTAGTATGATTTACCCACAATTATACTTACAAGCTAAAAAGTATTCCCATCTTCCCATTGTTAATTATATCTCCAGGCTAACATAAATAAACTTTTCTAGTTACTTTAACCCACTCTATGAAATTTATCAGAAAGATGATAATCCAAAGGTCTATTTCAGAGAAAACATCTCTTATTTGTAATGTGGCCCATTCTTTCCCCTTTTAAAATACTTTCTTTTATTTTCCTTTGTTCATTTGTTTTGGTTTGGTTGTTTTGTTTTCTATGGAGTTGAAGACTGCTATCACAGAATTTATGGATAAATACCTAAGCTACAAACGGAAATTTCATTAAGAAATGAACTGTCCTAAATGGCTTCATTAAATTAAAAAAAAAAAAAAGTCAACCTCTATATAAAAAAGTGTTTGTGAAAATCCCAGGAATCACATTAATTCTGTTTGTGCAACTCAGAAAAATCAGGAGATACAGAAAAGTAATGCTTATTTTGATGAATTTAACAACTGAAGAAAATATGGCATGCTACTCTCTTATTGCCATATCAATTGCCTATCTTCAAGGTATGAAAAGAAGAAAGAAAAGAGAAAAGAACAGAACAGAAAAGAAAAAGACACCAGGCCCTGTATGGAGTCATTTATGCTAAGCCCTATGTCTCCAAACCAAGACTTAATTTAATTACAGTTTTGGCATTCCCATAAACCAGTCAATCAGGAACTTCCCAATCAGCAATAGTTAGGTTAGCTGCCCCACAGACCCCCGTCATTCCCTAAAGGAAAGTAACTTTTCAATCAACAGCCTGCCTTTTTTTTTTTTTTTTCCCAATATAGTATAGCTCTCTTCTGCCTATAACTCTTTCATTTCATAACAGCTCCTTGGAGCACCTTTCTAACTGCTAGACCGGATGCTACCTGATTTGAATTGATTTTTGTTCAAATAAACCCTTAAAATTTTTAATGCTTCAGTTTACCTTTTAACAAAGGTAACAGTCACTATTGTACTTTCTACAAATTAAAGTTGATATGAAAATAAGATTTGCTTTTAAATATTGATTTATGCCTACATCGCCTCACCACCAAAACTCCATGCACAAACCAAGAAACCATTTCCCATTTCCAGAAAACCCATTAAGAGGTAATGATTTAATCAAAATGTATGTATTCTGAGAGCCCTCCAAAGTAATTTTAATGCTGATTTGTGCAAGAGGCATATCAGGAGACACATTCATTGAATGACATTTACCTTATTTACAAGAAAATAACAAATAGCCTTATCATTATCATCACCACCACTATCATCCAAGAGCAGCATTCAAATAATTTTCTGTAAAAATGATGTGAAGACAGCATGATACTTAGGGTAGGATCTTGATGTTCTGTTAGGAAATGTCTAGCAAATACACACAGAAAATTATATTCTTCAAACTTAACTGGTATAAGAGAATATACTATCTGACACAACCAAATGGCAACTATTTTATAAAACATGGAAACTAGATTAAGCAAAGTTTGGCAGAGAAAAGTTCTTCAGCAAAATGAAAAACATTTTCATGCAATAAGAAGCTCTCTTAGCTACCACATGTAGTCCTACATCTTTCAGGATTATATTCAGGATTAAAAATTTACCATAATAAAATCATAACAAATTATCAGTCTTCTGGTTGTCCTTGAAAATAATTTATGTTATTTTCTATGGGGCAGGAGCAAATGCAGGAAGTTACTATTCTGTATACATATCTGCATATATTAAAAGCATATATAAGGTTTTTATTTTTTTTTTGCTTTAGGTACATGGAAATACAAAAAGTATCTGCTGAGCCTTCATTTAAGATTATTTATAGAATCCCAACTGGGGTTACTGTTTGTGCAAATGTATGATGGTTTGAATACATGTTCATGTTTCAAGGTTACGATAATTCTACGGAAGATGTTGCTGGTAGGATGGAGACAAAATATTACACCATCTATGGTGATGCGATTTTTATAGGTCTCCTCCAATATTTTACTTTGTAATAATTTCTTGTTACACCTATATTCAATGTTTTGAAGAGAAATTCTGAAGATAACTGGTGAGTTATACCATATTCCTAAACTCAATTCGATGGAATATTTTAGTTTGACCTCATCTTCAACAATGCCATACACATATGTGCAGGCGAAAAGAGAGTCTCCAACAGACAAAGGTCAAAGTGAACAAACTCTCATCCTCCTTAAAATCCATACTCAAGTCCACCCTCTGTCCCCAAATCCAGAACTTCAATCACGGCATCTTGCATCCTAGAGCATTTCCTTAAACATTATCTCATTTATAATATAAATTATGCACTCTGTTTCATAAGCAGGAGGCCTTGCCTGAAATATATTCTCAATATAGTGGAATTTGTTGTTTTGTAGAAAATGCTTTTACCATGTTGACATAGTGCTATAAAGCATGGTCTATTTGAAAGTTAAGAAACAGGACGTTATCCTATATACCAGTTAATTCAGTCTTAAAATTCTTACTGCAACCATACAGATTAGGTACGAGCAGATATTCCATGATAGAATGTGAATGCTGTGTTTCTGAGTCATGCTTATATTGTGAGATAAAAGAAGGAAAAATCCACAAGTGGCTAGAATATAAGAGAGTACTTGAAGGACAAAGTTTAAACATTGTTTTTTAAAGCAAAAGGCAGATATGAGTTTAAAAAGATACAGAAAGGGAAGCATAATGAGACATGTCACCCTTCACAAAAATTATAGCCCTCAACATATAATCTTCTGGAATTAAATATTATTTAATATAAAGCAATAAAAAATCTCTTTTGAAGGAACCAGGGGAGGACTGTCATACGTAGGAAATGAAAAAAAGTATTTTCAACAAGGTGACCATTATTAGCAATTCAAAAAATTAGAGTAAACAGGTGCAAACCAAACGCTCACTACATCACAGCGTTTAGCTAATGGCATCCTTGATTAAGACTTTAGTATTGCAAAAGTGCCCTTTCTGTAGAAACAACTGCTTCTCCTCACTATGACAGTTTAGCTCACAGATACTATAAAGACTCTGGGCATCACATAGTGACTGGAAGCAATGATGACCATCTGAGTCCATACTCAGAGAGGTACTTACGGTCATTGCAGAGTGGACCGCTGAAGGAAGTCATGCTACAGTCACAGCTGAAGCCATCCCATTGCTGCAAGCACACGCCTTGATTAGAACAGGAGTCCTCTTGGCAGGTTGTGCTGGGTCCTGCAAAAACAATCCAAAAGAAACTTGGGTTCTTTAAAACAAAATCCGCAAGTGTTTCATACATGAGCTAGGTCACATATAGTAGTTGCCAACACCTCAAATTACAAGAGCAAACCAGTGTTGAAAGTTCTAGTTCACACACCTGAATTAGCAACAGAGAAGCTGTAATAGGAAGGTTTCTGAAGTTTCAGATATAGAACAAAATACAGTAGAATAGTAAACAACAACTAGTAAAAGCAAGCACATAGCTTCTAGTGTGATTATGGTTGCAAGGAATCTCTTTCCATCATTAGTAATTCTCTATCACCATTTGGATTTTAGAAAAATGCATGGATCTCCTTAACTTCTAACCAATGAATAGAGACACCATGAGAAATGGAGACTAGAGCTTCATGAAATTGAGATAAAGATTGGCAAAGTAACTGAAAAGAGTTATGCAAAATGCCGTAGAAGTTTCCCTGAGCAAACTATGGATAAAGTTATGGTTGTTGGGTGTTTTAGGTAGGTATGTTGGCAAGTATCAATTCACATGCTTTAACAATCCATGCAGTTAAACAGAAAATGAAAAAGTCTGTATAAATGACATGCCCCCATTTAACATACAAGTAAAAAGAATTCTAGTCTATTTCTAAAGAATCATAACTAGAACACTGAGAAACAAAGAACTAAAAAAAAAAAAAAAGATGATCAAAGCACTAGAGGCAATCACTATACAAACATATTCAAGACTGAAAGCCTTTATGCAAACTAGGCTATAAAATGAGGTTTCTTGCACAATGTTCAACAAGGGGAAAAATTAAATTTGAATCCAAACAACAGTTACTGTAAAAATGTTAAAAAAATGTTATTTTGGGGTTTCTACTGTGTATTAGTGGGTTTCAGTCTTGTTCTTTACACACGGGGCTATCTACCTTGCAAGTCAGCTTTCATCAATGCAACTTTGTCAGCAAAATTAAAAAAAAAAAAAAAAGCAAAATATATTAAATGTTAGTAAGCAATACCAAAATGGGGCAAACACAGAAGAACGTTCAGATTCAAAAAGCATGCTGTTGTAAAGGAGGAGGGAAAAAATGCTATGTAGAGCAAACAAATTAATACTAACAGCCATAAATCTTAAGAGAAGCCAAAAATGAGAAAGCGGTAATATATTAGAATTTTTCTATGTATGTATATATACATAATGGTTAATTGAGCTGATGACATGTAATGAAAGAAATTAAAAGAGCTTTTGTATTTTTTCCTCTCTTAGACAGATATGAATGCATCACCCAAGTGATCACGTTGCTTATTTGGAACACGTGGCCGTTTGTCACATGCAGATATAGTGCAGACCACGGTCATTAGCAGACCCGTTATCCCTCTCCATTTCTCTTTCCCTCTACATCCTTCTGTCTTTAATTGCAATTAGAGCTTGAAACTGTGATGCCAGCCATTCACTGCCAACGGCTGGACTTGAGAGTGACACAAACCATCAGAATGTACTATATAGATCATTGGGGCAGATGAGAGAAGTACGGGATGGAAGAAGCAGACTGCAATGCCATTCCACTTACCAGAACAATCCCTCTACCAGGTTTCAGTGTGGAGTGTTTATCTTTGTTCTTAGCAGGCTGGGCCTATACCACTCAAGGATTTCAGAGTTATGTCAGCATTTTCCCCACCTTCCTAATTCCCTACAACTCTTCTGAACTGCCCCATGAATATTTATTACAATAGAACCTCACTCATAAGGACTACCTTAGAGAAGGTTAAAAAAAGAATACATTCCATCTAAATAGCTTTAGAGTGGAAAACTGAAGATATTTCCTAGTCAACACAATAGCTTTTATGAAAATATAAAAACGATACCGGCCCAATTAGATTCTATTAACACTGAGAGCCTGTGAGGTAACTACTTTAGCGAATAAATGGGAACGACCTGTAATTAGCCATTGTGTAAATCAACATTTTTATAAAATGTCTTTTTAAACATACTCATTACAATGGTATTTCCATTACAATTTTCTTAGTAAAGGGAGTCCTCATAGAAAACTATTGAATTTAACCTATGTGAGTTTTCACAAATTAAGAAACCCTAACATTTTAAGAATGAATTATAGAATAATGGCAACGAAAGGTATACTAATGGCAATGGTAATGATAGTTTTTATTATTAATAATAATTTCCCAGGCCTGGAAGCCCTGAACGGATGTAACAGGTTTTCCCATCCATCTCATGCAAGAACGAAGAACCACTAAACGGCTTAGTTTTTGTGGTTCCTCCAGTCTGTGCAAGCTTAAGTGGTCTAATGATCTTTATCTAATTGCTTTAGAGACTGAGAATAATTATTGTTTATTTGGAAAACAAAACAAAACAACAAACAACTCTTAAAGCAATACTCCTTTGCACAATCCCTTGTGGGACGAGTGCAGGAGTCACAAGTAGTGTGCGCCCAGCATGGGCTGGGGGCTGGTTGTCAGTGCGTGGCTGCTCCCTTTCTTGCCCAGCAGAGGGTATGAGCAGAAACAGGAATGGATGAAGAGCCAGATTATTGTCCTTTTATTTTTGTAAAAATTATCAGAAATACAACTGCAACATAATACTAATTCTAAAAGTGGCAAAACTGCAATCCTGAAGACAAATGTGTCCATGGGGTAGAACAGCAACTAGAGTATCTGCCAAACCTTTATGTGAGCATAAAGACATGCGTTACTATTATTATTTTTTCTTGATCACAACAGTCTTTTTATATTCAGGTATTATAGGAGAATGCATGCCTATGCCTGACAAGACACATTTTTCAAAATACTCACCTTCTAGAACAATATTTAAATATTGACAGGCATTTGTGCAAGACAAAGCCCTGAATTTGTTTTCCCTTTAGTTATGCAATGTTTCTTTTATTTTATCACTGAATAAAATTGGGAACAAGCCACAAGGACATTTGTATTAAGTGGTTAAGTATAAGGATATGTCTGAAAAAGAATAGAAGTGAAGGTAAAACTAAAATCTCTGGAAACCAAAGAAGCAAGAGAGGGAAGTGTTTTGATGCCTGGACTTTCAAGTACGGCAAAGTTGGGTTCAAAGCTTCCATCATTCACGTACGAGCTGTGTGACCTTAGGAAGGTCACCTTACATCTCTGAGGCTCAATTTACTCATCTAAAAAAAAGTCAGCACTACCTAATTTACAGAGTTTTGAGGATTCAATGAAAAAACCTATGTAAACTTATTGTCACTGGTGCTAAATCAATGGTAACTTTGATAATTAAGTATTTCTGTACCTTATTATAATAGTTCTGGGGCTGAATGGTATGAGACTATGCAAAGAGTGTCTGAATTAATTTTTCCACCTTGACTTTATGTACGAAAGTTATCATGACTTGGTATTGAGTTTAACTAAGCCTGATTATTGGTTGATTGCCAGTCTCTATTGCCTCCTACACAAGCAGGAAAATGTTACCCTAACAGTGATTTGCAAAGTGTGGTCCCTGGAACAACAGCATCAGCGTCACTGTAGGAATGTGTTAGAACATAAACTTTAGGGTCCTGCTGAAGCAGCCACCCTGGAGGGTAGTGTTCCGCAATTTGGGTTTTAACAATTCTCCAGGGGATTCGGATACTGGTTCGAGTTTGAGAAACATTCATCTGAAGGGACTTGGCCAAGGCAAGCTTCTTCCTTAGCTAGTATGTTATATAAATAAAAGCAGCAATTACCAAATGCAATTAGTTAAAAATGGAAGACAGCAAGTGGTTGTGAAACAAAAGGGGCTTAGAGATTTGTGGGTCTTGTGGGATAGGAATGGCGGAAAATCTTGAAAGATATTATTTGGTTATTGTCACATTTACATAATTTCTATTAACATGAAAGTTAAGTGATTCCAATGTGATTTGGATTTAAAATTCCATGAGACAACCGTCTTTAGAGAGAGAATTGATCAAATGTCTAGAATTTGATCACTAATCCTAAAAGCATGTGTATGTCATCCATTGCACCTATGAGTTGTTTATCTGAGACCATTTTTAAGAACTGCAGAGGACAGAAATAGTCATAAATTAAAAGTTGTTAATCTTGATGTTGGAATGAAAAAATTCAGAGAAGTGTCAAAGCAGAAAGGCAGGGGCATGGTAACATTCTAAGAAAAAAAATGGGGGGGGGGGTTAAAAAGAGGCTAAGAATTATTAAAGCTCAGATATTAAAGCATCCTAGATAAGGTAGGGAAGGAGCCAATGTCATTATCTACCGAATGATTTCAAGTGTTCGAATAGTTGTTTGTTACCTGGGAGGATGTATAATAATCTTAACCAAGTTGCTTAATAGATTATGTTAGAAAATAAAACTGAATATCATTTCTGCAAATATTCTTTGTCAGTACAGCTTCCCCTCATTAGTTTTCCCTTCTACCCATCCACACACCTCACCTATGTGCTTGTGCTGGGGGGTCATATGTGTTCATTTGCTTTTCCGTCTTGTGGGTGTTTAGCTGTGAACATGTCTGTCTGCTCCTAATATCTCTTTGCAGGTGAGAAGTCATTTACCAAGCAACTTGTAAAAAAGGTCTATTTTTTTGTAGGGGGGAGTACTGTAAACAATTTGTAGTACTTTTCCCCCCTTTTTCTAATGTACATATTCTTACTGATTAGATCACCTCTAAGAATCCAAGTTATGAGCCACATCGTTATATCCATCCAGTAGACGTAATTATTTATTTAATGATCTTGTTTCCTTTGGTAAATGGAAAAAATAGTTTCTCTTTGTTTTACAAGTGTTATACCAAAATTTGAAATAAAGAAAATAAATATAGCATAACATTAAAAAAAATTCAGCAAAGGCTTCTATTAAATAGCATTATCTTCTGGCAGGATTTAGTCACAGTTTAAGTTTTACCTGACTTTTCATGGAAAAAAAAAATGTATGTTAAAAAAAAAAAAAACACAACAAAACATATACCTCCACGTACTTAGGTAATTGCTAAATCTAATGGCATTATTTTGGCCAAGAAGAGATGACTCATAGTCTCCTGGGGGATAGGAATTCACATGTCTTTCTTTGCCTCTCCCAAATGAAATTTCCTTATGAATCTAAATTTTTCAAAATAGCCCAAACTGTTTTCAACATTAAAGGAGAAGCCGCAACACATTCAGAGCCCCCAAATTTAGGATAATATGATTAAATTACATTTATGGAGGGAGAATTGGCTCAAATAATCTGAGGTGTTGAAATGAAAATTATCTAAAATGAATATAGCAATCAAAAAGTACTCCTACAGATCTTAGTCTGATAGCACAAAAGAACAGAAAGGTACTTGAGCACATTTCTCAAGCAAGGAATATTAGTCTTTGGTAAAAGAAGAAACCAATTTTTGCTAAAACAAACTGATGATATACAGAAGAAACGTGCTGGGTAGATACAAACCAAATAGTGATGTGACAACGGGTACCTGAACTTTATTCTCCTGTTATATCTTGCTGAATGTAGATTTGAAACAAACAGTCTCAAATGATTGACACTTGCTGGAGCAAATCTACTTTTTTTAGTCCAAACAGGATATCTGTTTAATGTTACAAAGCAGGCATTGCAGAACTGATTAACACACTAATTAGGCAAACTATCAAATGCAAAGGAGAAAAATAACAAGATCCATACACAGAGCCCCCATCTTTCATAAGGCCTTAGTGTAGGTTTGCAAACAGTCCAGAAAATTTAAGATTTATATGATGAAAAATGAAAAGCACAAACAAGGATTTCTAAGCCCTACGGTGGGGTTTGAACAGTTGGCAGAAATAAATTTTGCTGACTAGGGAGATTTGTTCTTATTTATGGGTGGAATTAGAATTACTTAGAGTTTGATAACAAAGATCTAGTACCTTCACATCCTCTCTCAATCTGTCCATTGCAGAAAAGAGCATCTGAGATGAGGTCTGGAAGTCGTCCGTTTAAATCAACTGATGCCAGGCAGCCTTGAAAGCCCTCCTTGGCATGGACGAGTTTCGGCAAAGATTTGTATGTTTCTTTAGCCACTCCTCCTATATACAAGTCACCTGTGGGAAGATCAAAGTTTTGGTCACAAAAGTAACTTGTCATTCCTTTAAACATACAGTAGGACAGAAAATAGCTTGGTTTATATTTCATTAAATTAATTAAATTCATTTAAAAAGTCAATTTATAATTAGATATTTTCTTAAAAGTGTAAAACAGGAGAGTTTGAACAACAGATCCACACTTGAAGACATTTCCATAGAGAACTGAAGAAGCGCAACACGGTGTAGCAAAGCGGAAGGAATATGGGCCCCGGAGTTGCATAACCTTGCACTGAAATCTGAGCCTGGTTATTTACCAACTCTATGGCTTTTAACTTCCCCCCCTGCCCCAGTTTTTATGATCATTAAAAACCTCATTTCTAAAACATGAATGATAAAATGTGTTCTACCCGTTTTCATGAGAATTAAATGAGATAAAATACAGGACCTATCCACTACAGTAAAAATAGAAGTAGATACTCGGTCAACCTTCTGCTTAGAGAACTCTGGGTCTTTCAGTTCATCAGAAGCTCAACAAATTCTCTCTACGGTCCAGAATTACCTTTTTCACTAGCTGAGTATTATATCCTTTTTCAGGCATATATATATATATATATATATATATGTTTGTATTTAAAAGCTTTGCTAAACACTCTATTGAGCAAACTGCTTTTCTGACATGTCATTGTCAGTTGAATTTTCTTTCTCACATTAACCATCCTAACTTTCATGCCACCTGATGCCTTTTCCCCAATGTAACACAAAACTCCTGCATTTCTAATGTTTCTCTGGGTCCCTCTGTGTGGTCTTCATGTGACTGGGGATAAAGGAGAACTGGTATCCAAATGAACGCTCATCCTCTTTGCTGAGTCATGAGTGATAAAGTTCTTGGTCTCTGACCCAGAAAGCTTGTATCTTCTGCCAGCATCCGCAAAACGATGACAAGCTAACCAACTAGATTGTAAGTAGGCTGAAACCACAGATAGAACAATCCTGAATTGCACTGAGATATAAAGTGAGCTTGCTTAAAGTCATGTAGCCCTAAAAACTGAGGACTTAGGTCCCTGACCTATTAACTAAAGCTCTAGGTAGTACACTAGGGTGCTACTGATCTTGCATAATTTGTATGAAATGTACTGAATGCATTTACTTCCCCTACCTCTTAAATAAAACATCTATTGACTGCTAACCAAATTCTTTTTTTTTTGCCTTCATTAACATATAATGTATTATTTATTTCAGGGGTAGAGGTCTGTGATTTATCAGTCTTACACAATTCACAGCATTCACCATAGTATATACCCTCCCCAATGCCCATCACCCAGCCACCCCATCTCTCCCACCCTCCTCCACTCCAGCAACCCTCAGTTTGTTTCCTGAGATTAGAAGTCTCTTATGATTTAGCTCTCTCTCTCTGGTTTTGTTTTGTTTCACTTTGCCCTCCTTTTCCCTATGATCCTTTGTCTTGTTTCTCAAATTCTTCATATCAGTGAGATCATATAACAATTGTCCTTCTCTAATTGACTTATTTCACTTAGCATAATACTCTCTGGTTTCATCCACGTCGCTGCAAATGGCCAGATTTCATTTTTTTAATGGCTGCATAATATACCATTGTGTGTATGTGTGTGTGTGTGTGTGTGTGTGTGTGTGTGCACATATCACATCTTCTTTATCCATTCATCTGTTGATGGACATCTAGGTTCTTTTCAGAGTTTGGCTATTGTGGACATTGCTATAAACATTCGGGTGCACGTGCCCCTTTGGATCACTACATTTCTATCTTTAGGGTAAATACCCAGTAGTGCAATTGCGGAGTTGTGAGGTAGCTCTATTTTCAACTTTCTGAGGAACCTCCATGCTGTTTTCCACAGCGGCTATTCCAGCAGCTTGCATTCCCACCAACAATGTAGGAAGGTTCCCCTTGGTTTTTTATCCATTCTGATACCCTGTGTCTTTTGATTGGAGCATTTAGCACATTTACATTCATGGTAACTATTGAAAGATATGAATTTAGTGCCATTTTATTGGTGATTGGTAAGGTGACTCCATATTGTCTCTGTTCTTTTCTGGTCTATGTTACTTAGGCTCTCTCTTTGCTTAGAGGAACCCTTTCAATATTTCCTGTAGGCCTGGTTTGGTTTTTGCAAATCCTTTTAGTTTTTGTTCCTCCTGGAAGCTTTTTTGTTTTTTTTTAAAGATTTTATTTATTTATTTGACAGAGAGAAATCACAAGTAGATGGAGAGGCAGGCGGAAAAAGAGAGAGAGAAGGAAGCAGGCTCCCTGCCCAGCAGAGAGCCCGATGCGGGACTCGATCCCAGAAGCCTGAGATCATGACCTGAGCTGAAGGCAGCGGCTTAACCCACTGAGCCACCCAGGCACCCTGTTCCTCCTGGAAGCTTTTTATTTCTCCTTCCATTTTCAATGACAGCCTAGCTGGATATAGTATTTTTGGCTGCATGTTTTTCTCATTTAGTACTCTGAATATATCATGCCAGTCCTTTCTGGCCTGTCAGGTCTCTGTGGATTGGTTTTCTGCCAATCTAATATTTCTACCATTGTAGGTTACAGACCTCTTGTTCTGAGCTGCTTTCAGGACCTTTTTTTTTTTTTTTTTTTAAATCTCTAAGACTTGTAAGTTTTACTCTTAGATGATGGGGGTGTGGATCTTTTTTTTTTTTTTTAAATTCTGAGGGGGGGGTGGTCTCTGGGCCTCCTGGATTCTGATACCTGTCTCCTTTCCCAAGTTAGGGAAGTTCTCCACTACAATTTGCTTCAATATACTGTCTGCCCCTCTCTCTCTTTCTTCTTCTGGGATCCCAGTTATTCTAATACTGTATTATCTTATGGTATTACTTATGTCTAAAATTCTCCCCTTCTGATCCAGCTGTTGTTTATCTCTCTTTTTTCTCAGATTCTTTATTCTTCATCATTTGGTCTTCTATATCACTAACTCTCTCTTCTACCTCATTTATTCTAGCAGTAAGAGTCTCCATTTTTTATTGTACCTCATTAATAGCTTTTTGATTTCAACTTGATTTACTTTTGTTCTTTTATTTCTCCAGAAAGGGATTCTCTAGTATCTTCTATGCTTTTTTTCAAGCCTAGGTAGTATCTTTATAATCATCATTCTGGAATCTAGTTCTGACATCTTACTAATGCCCCTATTGATTAGGTCCTAGCAGTTGGTACTGTCTCTGACATCTTACTAATGTCCATACTGATTAGGTCCTAGTAGTTGGTACTGTCTCTTGTCCTCTTTTCTGAGGTGAGTTTTTCCATTTTGTCATTTTGTCCAGAGAAGACTACACAAATGAGAGAAGAAAATGCTAAAAGGGTAACAACAACTATAGAAAAATATACATTAAACAAATCAGAAGAGACCTGAAACTGGGGCAGTTGGGGGCGGGGGGAGAAAGGAAAAAGAAAACATATGTGTGTGTGTGTGTGTATGTATATATATATGATCAGGCTGGTGAATAGAGCAGAGCCACATACTTGATTTTGGGTCTATTTTGGTCTTTTAGAAGAAACTGTCTCCCAAAATTTTAAAGAAATAAAAACATATATTCAAAAATAAGGGTAAATATGATTAAGGGATGTAATATGACTGTAAAGATGAAAATTTTAAAAGATTTTTAAAAAGGAATTGATAAGGTAGGAGTTGGATGAAAAAAGAAAGAAAAATAATTTTAAAAAAATGTGGAGAGAGAGTGTGATTAGGTGGCAGACTAGAACAAAGCCATACATTCTGGGTACATTCTGGTCTGTTAGAAAAAATGTATCCAAAAATTTTAAAGAAATAAAACTTCTATATATTAAAAAATAAGGTTAAATATAATGAAGAGATAGAATATGATCATAAAAATGAAATTTAAAAATTTTTAAAAAGGTATTGGTATGATAACATGTTGGTTAAAATAGGAAAGAGGAAATTTTTTAAAAATAGAAAAAGAAAAAAATAAAGAAAATTAAAAAAAAATTAACTTTGAAAGACTAAAGAATCATGGGGGAAAAGCCATGAATTCTACCTGTTGTGTTCCCCTAGGGCTGACGATTTGCAGTTCTCATTGATCAGTGAACATGGTCTTGGCTGGATGTTCTTGCTGATCTTCTGGGAGAGGGACCTGTTGCAGTGATCCTCAAATGTCTTTGCCCAAGGTGGAATTGCACTACCCTTACCAGGGGCCAGGCTAAGTAATCTGGTCTGGTTTATGCTCAGTAGTTTTTATTCCTTGAAAGCTTTCTGAACAGCTTTGGAGGATTAGGATGAATATGGTAGCCTCTCAATCTCCAGGTCTGGAGGAGCTGAGAACTCAGGACCCAACTCTTCAGCGAGCCCTCAGAAAAAAGCAGTCAATCACTCCTGTCTCCCTGGTCTCCAGCCACGGTCTGTGCTCACCCGGACTGTGACCAAGTGTTTCTATCTCTGGTGCATGGCCCCGTCTGGAGTCTCCAAGCCCAGCAGATTTCTGCTGCATGCTCCCATGCCACTCCTGATGGAGCAAGGGGAGAGGGTGTCTTTCCAGCTCTGCGACTTGTGGGGTCCCTTCTCAAAGAGCAGTGGTCTGACACTGCCACAGATCACAGTTTATAGCAACACTGAGCTGAAAGCCCACTCCTTAGCTCCATCTTTGCAGGCAGCCTCCCTGCTCCAATACCTGGGAGCTCTGCTGCACTCAGCCATCTCTGGTCTTTCTGTGACCCCTAGGGTCCTAAGACCACACTGTCCCAGTGGAGGTTCTACCCTCAGCTTAGCCACTGGAGTGACGTCCCTCCAAGGAGCAGACTTCTAAAAGTTCTGATTTGTGCACCACTGCTCTATCACTCGCTGGTAACCAGCGGATGGAGGCTCCCTCTCCCTGCCATCTATCTTCCCAAAGAATGCCTCAGATTCACTTTTCTGCATGTCGCTTCTCTGTTCATAGTTGCTGCTATTCTTTTCTTCCATCTTCTGTTGAGTTTGTAGGTGTTCAGAATGGTTTGATACTATCTAGCTGAATTCCTGGGACCTGACAAAATTTAGGTCTCCTATTCCTCTACCATCTTGCTCCTCTAACCATATTCTTAATATTAAAGAGTAGCATGATTGTCATGTGAGAAGAGATACTATTTCTGAAATATCTTGTGTTTTTTTTTTTTTTTCCACCCTATTTCCTTTTTCTCCCTGGTCTTTCCTCTCACTTTAATTTAAAGGCTTTGTGTTTTCATTATCTCAGAGAAAGGATAAGAATCAAAAACTGAAGTTATTGAATCATCTTTCTGCATTTAAGTCTTAAAAGCCAAGACTCTTAAAGGAATGAAAGAGACAGAATATACAAGCAATTACATGAGAAGAATAAATCTTTCCTGCCCCTCATAAGGCAAGCAGGAGTGAAAACTGGAGGAAAAGAAATGTGAGCATAGTCATCGATGAGTACTAAAGAGGGGACCTAGCTGTAATTTAAGGGCTGAGCCCTGGTGTAGGTCAAAACTTCAGGTAAGTTTAGAGAATGCTATTGATCTGTGTGCACTTCCTCCAGAGAACCCAGAGGCAACAGTAAAATCCTTGGGAAAAGATGAATGCATAGTAGATTTAGATATGCTAGGAACTTAGGCAGCCTTGCAGAACTCTCCATATTCCAATGGTGGTATAGGAGCAACACAGCAATTCCCAGAGTTATACAGAAATAAACAGAAAAAGAATGACCTCAATGGGTCATGCACACAAGAATGAAGATGCTGGCAATTCAGTGGGCACCTCAGCTATGCAGAGAAAAAACTCGAGACCAGCTCCTGTGTGGTCTTTATCTCCCCAAAGATTGGAACAGTGAAGTGTCCCCCCCACCCCCAAATAATTTAGACACCATCTCAGGAAAATAAGGGAACTAAAATTGCCTGAGAGTACATTTTCACTAACTCAAAGAATCAGAACTCAAAGCGGAAACCAAAGTGAGTTATAGAAAAATAGAGTTACCCTCCTTGCACTTCCAAGATTCTGGGCAGAGATTTTACACTGTTATATGTCACACATCAATGCAAGGAGATGCTCCCGCCATTCATTTGTCGAACTAAATTTGTTAGAAAATTTCAGCTGTCTTCCAGGCCTAATGGATGTCTCTAACATAGAGAACAGAGGGGAGTTAAATGAAGAATTATTGGCACTGCTTTGGTGTTTTTGGAGGTAGAACTTATACTTTATGTATGGGGCACTACATGTTTCCTAACCATCCTTCCTCTTTCTGACTGCAACCTCTTGGAAGAGACAGACTGTGTTTCTCTTTGTTTTACATTCTGCCCCAGTGCCTTGTGCTGGGTTCCAAGCACAGGGGGCATTC
This sequence comes from Mustela nivalis, assembly GCF_964662115.1. NCBI lineage: Eukaryota > Metazoa > Chordata > Mammalia > Carnivora > Mustelidae > Mustela > Mustela nivalis. The sequence goes on along the minus strand of NC_139027.1, from coordinate 70,193,139 downwards.
AATACACATTGTTAGCCACCTGATGGACTGAGGTTACTGTGGAAAAGAACCAAGAAAGAATGCTAAAGCAAAACACAGCGAGAGAGCTAATTCTAAAATGCACTTACTTCCTCTCCCCGCTTCCTGCCACAATCCTATTTTTTCCCTCCTGCCAAACATATGTGCCTGAAGAACTTTTCAGAGATTACTGAAAAGAAGTAGTAATCTTTCCCTTGTGTTCTTAAAGAGCACAAAATATTGATTCAAGTAGTGCAGGATACAAGCCTCAATCATATACTAAGGTGGGTGAGATTTTGATTTATAAGTAGAGAATGCATTCTTAGTTTCATTACCGAAGCTGCACTTAGCACCACTACTTAATACTGTCTTTATAAACTCTTCATATAGTAGAGAGTGGTCTAAAGATCCCTGGTGGGTTGCCCTATGAAGAGAACAAAGGAAACCCTTAAGTGGCCCGAGCCCCATGTAGCATTAGCACTTCATCAAAGATGCAGCTTCTCCTTTTGATCCTGGAGGTGATGGAAGTTAAAATGACCCATTAGCACTAATGGGATCTTGCCAGCAAAATTCTGTGCATGTGAAGGAGGATATGCTTTTTAATGACCCTGTGTGTGAACAAAAGCCAGGATAGACATCTAATAAGGGACAGGTTCCTACAGACCTGAAGCCAGCCTGTTACCCCTTCTCCAAGCTGATGAAGGGTTGATTTTTATTCCTATCCTTTAAGTAGGCCATGTATGCAATGACAAGGCAATGATGGAATTGGGGCATTTTTTTTTTTTTTTTTTATCAGGAGATGCTGAGAACATGCATAAACCCAGATAACCTCAAGCATTTGGAACATATTTTTTTTTTTAAGAAATCTCAAAATACCCATATCTTTAGACTAGTGCAACACACACACGCACACTCTCAAGACTGTTATCTGTGGAAGGATCGGAGGTGGTGACACAGGTAGCCACACCCCAACAGTTGTGCAGTAATGAGGAGGGAATTGTGCACAGGATTTTTACTTGTGGCTATAATCCTTGTCTCTGCCACTTACTGGTTATCTTAGTGCAGGCACATTAAGTTACGTAACTTCTTTCAGAGTCGAGTCTTCACATGTGAAATGCCTACCTCCCAAGTCTGTGAGGATCAAAGAGAAGGCATGTGAGCGGCAGGTAGAAGACACACGTTCCGCACACAAGGGTTACTGGCGTGACTATGTACGTAGGTCTGGTGAGAACTGTACTCCTACAGTGTACCTCATTCTAGGTTGATGGTAGTTAAGAGATACAGAAGAATGAGATGTGTAGGCCATCTCCTTGTTTCTAGTATAAATGGAATGATAAGACATCAACTTTACGTCTTATTTGACTTCATTTAGTCTGTGGTAACATATGTACTTGATGTACCCCTTGCCCTTTGCTATAAGAAGCTCAAGAGGCAGGGCACCTCGGTGGCTCAGAGGGTTAAGCCTCTGCCTTCAGCTCAGGTCATGATCTCAGGGTCCTAGGATCTAGCCCGGCATTGGGCTCTCTGCTCAGCAGGGAGCCTGCTTCCTCCTCTCTCTCTGCCTGCCTCTCTGCCTACTTGTGATCTCTCTGTCAAATAAATAAATAAAATCATAAAAAAAAAAAAAAAGAAGAAGAAGCTCAAGAGGCTCCTTGAAAATTTTCTGTTACAAACTCAGCTGCACTGAACCCAGTAACAAGAGAGGACAATGGCTTGATAAATATTTTCTAATCTGATGTAAATAGACTAGGAAACACAAGAATTCTATGAAACCCAAGGGCCAGGTCCAAAGATTCAAGCTAAATGCACCTTATAAAATCAGAAAAAATAAAAGGTTTGTGTGGACTTCGATTGTAATGTGACGCATCACAGAAGACTTTAGACCAGAAGAAAGTGTAGGATACATTACTCTGTAAGAGCATAAATGTAGTGCAGGACTGGAGAAGAGCACAGATAAAATAAATACAGCATTCAAGAAAGTCTAAAAGGCTAGACGTGGCTGGAAGGCAGGAGTTTCCAAAGGAGCCACGATAAATAATGTTGGATCAGGAAAGTCAAAGTCTATTGAGTAATGCTATAGAATTTATGACTATTGGTTTTTTTAAAAAGACAATGAGAAATCCAAAACTATAGGTCATGCAGGCTAGGAGACAACAGAATTTGAAGCAATGATAATTTGGACAGAAGCGAGAGAACTGCATTTAACACTACACATGTGGAATTTGAGTAGGAGTGATCCACAGGGATCAGATGATAGGAACCAGGGTCTTTGGGAAGAGAGCTGAGGCAGGAAGGCACGGCTTGGGAGCCATCAACCAAAAGCAGGTAAATGAAGTGGTGTAAGACGCTTTCTCTTCTGTTAAAACAGGGAGCATACGGTAATTAGAGTGAGGACTCCAAGCTCTGCCTTACAGCAACAGAATGCAAGTGTCAAGGTATAATTAGTTCTTTGACTCAGCTTTCCTGTTTATTCATATGAAATCTTTTTTTTTTTTTTTTTTTGGTTCTTCTCAAACATCTCACTTTTCTTTTAATTAAAAAGAGCATACATTAAAAAGAACAAGTGCTTTGTAGATTTGGATGGCTAAAACTCTAGGGAAACTTAAGAAGGTTCTTGCAATCTCTTATGAGTGGTATTTTGGGGTGGGGGAGATGAAGTAATACCAACTGCCTTTCTTTCCTGCTGGCTGGACTGGAGAAAGTACAATTCTGGAAGCTTGCTTTGACAGAACTGGACTTTGGACAGCAAATTGGAGCACAAGTCTAACTTTCCTTTCAATTCTTATTGTGACTGGCTGGTTGAACAAGTGCAATCAGACCAGGCTAATATCTGAGACTTATTCTGCAGGAAAAGTGTCTTCCCTTACCCCAGGAAACAAGGGAATTCTGCCCCCAAATTTGTACCATTACCTTCAATTTTAATCTTTTGTTGCACATTGCAAACGAACATCCACAGGTCAGATCTTGACCACATACCTTAATACAGGCTTTTCTTTGACAGATAATTAAATCTAGAACTGTTTTTATAATAGGTGTGCCCTGTTAGAAGAAAAATCATCTTTAATCCCCAGGGAACAAACACTCATTTATTTACTTTATGGTTTGTTTTGTTTTTTGTTTTTTGTTTTGTTTTGTTTTGTTTCGTTTTGTTTTCTGGGAAGAAAGCTAAAGTCACTATTTCCTCTGACTACTTGTCACTATTTCCTCTGCATACTTAAAGGAATTATGTAAATTACTGAAGGTAAAAGCATGGGAGCCATTAATATTTCTGTAACACATTAAGGCTTAAGAGTAGACAAATGCAAACTTTTAACAAACCACACATGGGACTGAACAACAAGGACCAACCAAGACCCCATCTAAGATCGGAGGGCACCAAATGTCAACACTCAAGTCAAAGTTAGCAATTCAGTAGGTATTTTGCTGTGACACAAGATCTGTGTTCTTTATAGGTCTCTTTAAAAAGCTGGGTTAATTTTAGAAACTTTTTGCTGAGGGGGATGCTTAACAGTCACCAGTTTGGTTTATTAGTTGTTCCCTAACTTCTCTATACCCTAGTCTTTCTTGATTTATAAGGTTTAGTCCTAAAACAACCTGGCTTTACCTCTGTAGTAAACACCTGTAAACCCATTATCTTCAGGCTTACCCTGGCTTTCTAAATTCAGCCTAACATCAAGCCACCGTCTCTCCCTTGCACTAGGAAACTGCTTCTAGATGCTCCTGTTTACAGCATTCACATTTCTCATCTCCTTGCTATCCAAACTGAATCAGAATCATTTTCACACTGTATTCTGGATCTCACGCCTTTCGTTTAAATTCTTGCCAAGAGCTGATGACTTAGCTTTGCTAATACTTCAGACGTTTGTCCCTCTGAAAGTTTTTTTTTTTCCAGTTCTTGTCTACCTTTCCCCTCGTACACCTTTCTGTGCTAAGCATCTTTATGTTCTCATTTTCCCTTATTAATCACTGAGTAACTGGATGAATGGATAGATTGGTCTCACTAAATAATCACTTGAACTATAAAGACAAAGTGAAGGTTATATGAATATAGCAGTTATGTTCACCCCTCATTCCCTCCACCTAAGAAATAATGAAGTTAATTTTGGGGAACTTTTCTTGTACTGACTCCTTTCTTGAACACAGAAGTGAAGCCATCCAAGTCAAGAAGAGATTCAATGCAGTGACTTTTTTTCTCCATTCTAATAGAGCAATCCATGATCAATTTTTTAAAAAGATTTAGTTATGTATTTGAGAGAGAAAGAGTGAGAGAGAGGGTATGCATAAGCAAGGAGAGGGGCAGGGAGAGAGGGAGAGAGAGAATCTCAAGCAGACTCCCCACTGAGCACAGAGCCAGAGGCAAACTTGATCTCATGACCCATGGGATCATAATCCCAGCCAAAACCGAGAGTCAGACACGCAACTGACTCAACCATCCAGGTGTCCCAATCCATGATCCATTTTAAGTAGAATATATTGAATTTATTTGCAGATAGAGGCAGACAAAAGACAGAAGAAAGAAACAGCTTAGGCTATCAATGTGTGCTGATGAGAAGCCCCTCAGGAGTGTTTTGCCATTAAAATAATTGAAAAAATCTTTGTGGGAAATGAAACTCCAGCCCACCCTGGCCCTCTCCCTCATTCTGTCTCTGGCTATTCTGTCATTCTCTGTGTTCCTCCATAAAAACATATGATCTAATTTATGTGGCCTCCATAGGTACACTTCACACTGTAGACCTTTTAAACTATTTCTCCAGACTCTTCAATTCTGTTCCCCTGTTGGCATCACAGAGAGGCATGCATTTACTATTTGTGACCATAGATCAGCACCAAGCTAACTTTGTGGACTCCTGATGCTCTGCCCTGGGAAGTCTCTTCATCCCAATGTGCACTAACTATGAGTTTGTGGTCTCACGCCATGCAGCCCTTGGGCCACCACTCAAGGACTTCTGGTCTGCTGCTACTATGTCTTAGCTCCTTGCCAGCCACAAGGATTCCTGATCCTACAGCAGGCTCCATATCCAACAGTACATTGCTTTTGCTAAAAAGACTCTCCATTTCACAAAAGTCACAGAGACAACGGAATTTAAAGGTAGAGCACTGTCTGGGTGAGAGAGAGAGCCTCCCCACCACTTTGAGACCCAAGCACTGCCATTGTCAAAAGCAGAAAAGAGCCATGATTTTAGAGTAAAACAATGACTGATGTTGGTGCAGTATTCTAAACTTTAGTGAGTACTTGGCCATGTATCATTTCATTGGATTTTTGCCTGTTGAGTGACAAAAGGGAGTAACAGTTATCTTGGGGACATGTCAGAGATAAAGACGCTATGGTTCAAGGCCACAATGCCAGAAAATGGCAGGGCCTGATTCCAAGCACATGTCCACTAAAACTATGACAACATTCACTGACTCTGAACTAGTTTGTACACTTGTATATTAAAAGTGGTAAGTAGCCAATTTGGGTAGTTCCACTATTCCAAAATACAGGAATGTTTTAGAGTATCTTGGCCAGTGGAGGAAAGTAACAGTAATAAATGTTAGCAGGAGTCCGTGCACACTAACACAGAAGCCCAGGGCAATGGGTGGCTCAACTGCATGCTAACGGAGTAATCTCCTCAAGACAAAATCAATTTGCTTCCACACAAATATTTGGTATCACAATCCTGACAAGTGGGTAGAATTCTTAGGACTCCTCAATCTGATTTTTAGATATGGCAGCTATTTTTCAACTGCCTCCTACCAACAGTTAAGGAGGACACCTGCATTCTTCAATGGCCAAACTTAATACTGGTGTATGACAGGTGTATGTGTCTCTGTGTGAGTGTGTGTGTGGGGGGGTGTTCTGATCAAATTTACATCCAGACTTTAATGTTTTCCTTGTAGTGAGCATCAAGAGTTAATATTGTCATTATGCTTATAAACAGGACACATAATGCTTTCGCCGTTCTGAAATTTTTGTTTCTATCTGATATTTTCAAAACAAACTTGACCAAAAAAAGAATTTTTGTTTTAAATGGAGAATTACAAAACTTACAACGCGAAGACAGATTCTGTTTGTGTGTTTGGCCAACAGACTGTGAGGGAAAGCTGGTGGGCATGCTAAATGGGAAATAATAAAATGGAATTGCTACGGAGGTGTGTGTAGCAATCCATCTTCTTCTAAACCCACTCCACGCCAGTGACACCATGGCAGATGGGGTACGAGTTCAGGCATGTAAATTCATGCCAAGCTCACTTTGTCTCGTGGTTTCGTAAACTTGCCTGTAGGTGAAAGCGCAGTTCAGATAGTATCATTATTCTTCCTGTTCCTCATCCGACTGACAGCCGGTGTAGCTACCTCAGACATCCTTTTAGCATCAGACAGTCCTGTCACCACTTCCGGTTTCCTTTCTCACTCAGTGTGTGATGCTGTCTAGGACTGCACGTGGCTTGCCGAGGTTCTCCATCTCCGAGCTAATGTCACACCTTAAACGTGCACAGAGCCTCGGCTTGGGTGCTCTGCCACCTCCTGTTCTGTTCTATCTGATCCTCACACCAACTCTTCCCGATAGGCAGGAAGTTATTATTAACCCCAAGTGTGCAGGTAAGGAAACCACCCTTCTGAAAAGGTAAGCTAATTGTCCAAGACAATGCAGCCAGTACCAGGAGAACAACACCAAAAACTCCAACCCCCGGGCTACCTCTTCTCCCACTACACTACGTGGCCTCCTATTTTTGCTAAAAACCATCCCAGTGACAGGAATAGCGCAGGTGGAGGAGTTTAGAAACGACTGTTCCTGAAATTAACGCAGACTTATAACTAAGGGACCACTAAGAGGACCTATGCAAATCTTCCCTTTCCTAAGATTTTGAGTGGTTCTGTATAGCAGTTTGGCTTTCTTTCTTTTTCAAAATAACTTTCCTTAACTCAAAGAAATTTTCTTTTCCTATTTCAAAATAAAGGAACATTTATTTTGGGTGGGGAAGAGCTGGTGCTATATGGGGTAAGTTTAGAAGAACACCTCTTTCCCATAATAATGGCCTGTTTAATGCAGGTCAAAAAAATGACATCTCTTCTCAAGTAAGATATACAGAATAAAAGAGGGTAAAGCCACCTGTGGGTTTTGGACAGCACGGAAGGACAAAACTGATATAAAGTACACAAAATAAAATTCATGGACATTGCCAAAAAATCTTCTAAAATACATGAGCTTTATAGAGTCAAATAAAACTCTTAGTTTTTTTTTCTTAAGTATCTGAACTTCTCTATCATTTTTTTTTTTTTTCAAAGAAGGGATTCTTTCTGTGCCTGGAAGATGGAATATTTTCTATCAGTTTATAAAATCTCACTGGAATACTATAATTCCCTACTGCATATATTTAAATTACTCTTAAGGAGAAATGCAAATACTTAACAACAGTGACAAAAAGGGGAACAGGAAGGTGTGGTTAACCTTCCCTAAAGGCTAGCACAAGGAAGGGCTTAACAATAGAACAGACTGAAAATAGCCTACCAGGGTACCGGCTGAAGATTGATCGACCAATGTTCAATCATCCAACCAAGTACTTAATTTGCTTGGACCTGGTTTTAAGTACCTATAAACATAAATTTCTATAGAATACATGTTAAGAACATTCGACAGTTAAAATTGTTAGCTATGGGGCTATGTTAGCTACTGGCTGGCTCAGTAGGTTAAGCCTCTGCCTTTGGCTCAGGTCATTATCTCAGGGTCCTGGGATCAAGCCCTGCATTGGGCTCTTTGCTCAGCAGGGAGCCTGCTTCCCCCTTTCTCTCTCCCTGCCTCTCTGCCTACTTGTGTTCTTTCTCTCTCTGTCAAATAAATAAAAATAAAATATTTTTTAAAATTGTTAGCTATTCTGCTTGAGAAAGATTTCAGAGGCTAAGGAGATAGAACCAATACAAAGGTTCTATGCAAGCATTATGGGTGGGAAGAACATGTGGAAATTCAAAGTAGAAATATCTAGTTCTCCTATAATTACCACAAGTGAAATCTTCAGCACTGTAAAATGTAGTCATGTGTAAGTTTGAAGTTTTATATGGAAGAGGGAATTTTTTCTTTACTATATAACGTTTCACCCTAAGTGTTAAAAAAGCAGTATCTTTCACTAGAAACATTCAGAAGAAATTCCATTTTATGTGTTGGCAAATACACATAGTAGTATTTAAATACTTTCACAAACCTGGGTTCAAATTCTATTTCTAGGGAACTCACTCAGCCTTTTTTAGTCTCTGTTTTCTCATCTGTACTGTGGAAACACTAACATCTCACTCATCTAACTCTTGTAAAGATTAAGAAGCCACAGGGTGCCTGGGTGACTCAGTCACTAAGCATCTGCCTTCAGCTCCGGTCATGATCCCGGGATCCTGGGATCCAGTCCCGCATCAGGTTCCTGCTCTGCGGAAAGCCTGCTTCTTCCTCTCTCACTCTTTCTGATTATGTTCCCTCTCTTGCTGTCTCTCTCTTTGTTAAATAAATAAAATGTCTACAACAAACAAACAAAAAGATTAAGAAGCCACACCTATGAAAAAGAATATTGGGAGGGAGACAAACCATAAGTGACTCTTAATCCACAAAACAAACTGAGGGTTGCTGGGGGGAGGGAGGTTGGGAGAAGGGGGGTGGGGTTATGGACATTGGGGAGGGTATGTGCTATGGTGAGTGCTGTGAAGTGTGTAAACCTGGTGATTCACATACCTGTACCCCGGGGGATAAAAATATATTATATGCTTATAAAAAATAAAAATTTTTTTAAAAAAGGAAAAGAATATCAAAATTTAAATCCTGGCTGAAGGACCAACACAATAGAGATAAAATAATCTGAGTCTGAGACAGACAACCCAACACTTCCTGACTGCAAAAAAATTTTTTAAAGACTTCTATGATGTAAAATGATCATAGAATTGTCTTAAGAGTGAGCCCAAACATTTCCTCTTAGCCAGTATATGGTACAAATACATTTTGAAGTGATAGTTTGAGGTAAAAAATAATGCTGTAGCTTAATTATATTTGAACATCATGCTTATTTAATTTAATGATTTCACATTTAAGCCCTTAATACAGTGTGTGACACCAGGTACTCAATAAATGACATTATTTAATAAGTCACTAATTATGATGCTGATGGCACTAATGAAGGCGGTTTATACATCCCTGAACAGAGAACAAAGACAAATGCCAGGCCAGGAGACAGTTTCTTTCATGAAAATATTCAGTTTTTCATATGACCCTGTTGCTGTGCATGGTTCAAACTTGTGTCCCAGCAAAAGAACAAATAATTCTTTCTCAGAACATCAAGCTTATCAAAAATAGATTGAACCAGGCGTGTACAATTTATAAATGCCAAAGGTCTGCTGTGTTGTAGATAGAGTACATTAGCACACGACATTAAAGGGCTTGAAGAAGTCTTTTTCCAGTCTCAGGGCTTCAAGGGGAACCGACTGTGGGCAATGTAAGTAGTGGGTGTAATGAAGCCAGACTGGGTGCGGGGCAAGAGAGGAGGGGGAGCCTTGTGCTGCCTGCCTAAGAATGTTAATAAGCAACCTCTAAGAAACCTGGAAAAAGTGGCCTAAATATTGTCAATGCCTTCATATCCAGGTGAACCTTACAAAATCCCCTCTTCTTATAAATGCTCAAGTTTCAAAGAACACTTTGGCTGATCTTGGGAACCGTTCTGAGAAATGAGATCTCATGTGTGAAATATTTTTAACAGTGCACGGGATATGATAAGTTCTCAGAAAGGGTTAAAATAATTATTATAACTATTTAATATTTAATATCATTATCATTACTGTTTTGGTGAGATGTTTAACCTCCCGAAACCTCACCTTAGTTTCATCATCTGTAACATGGAGCTTAGTATGGCAACCTGGCCACTTTGTCATGAAAATTGAAGAGATCGTCTCTGTAAACCTCTCAGCTGATGCTTTGCAAAGGGTACGTGATGATGGAGAGAACAGTGATGTGCCTTGCCTAAGGACACACATAAAATAAATCGAAGGGATGCTATTTCACCTATGCCTTTCGGACCCCAGAGCAAGAGTCCTTAATTACAATGTTATATTGCTTCTTATCCTAAAGAAAAAACACAATAATTAACTGCAGAAGTCAAGAAAGGGCCCTTTTTAAGGGCAGAAAGAGAAAACCACATTAATGAGGCATTAATAAGAAAGCCTCATTGACCTAATGCAATTCCAAAGTAGTACTGGAGGTAACTTCCAGCGTGTCAAAAACATGAGGGCCTCAGCAGCACAGTAGCATGAAAAATGTGCTTTGCTACGAGGGTCAGGATGGTGGAAATGGCTCTGAAGCATTGGCTCTTTGTCCTAAGCCCAACTCACTTTCCAGTCTGTTCTGATTTTGAACCATGGCTCAAGAGGAATTGTTCAGGATTAAAGGGAGAAACTGAAGACTACTGTGATCTCTGGGTCACAGTAGAAGAGGGCTGGATCCACATTATTACTAAACCCTAACTAAATGGAATCACGGCTGAAAGTAACAGTGATATTTACTTTTGAGATCTATAAGGAACAAATGTAATATTACCCACAAGTCAGCCATGGCTGCTCTGTCCTTTATAGATCTAGAAGAGCCTGGTTTAAATCTTTCCAATTTCACAGAGGATAAAAATCTAGCATTTTCTCTCCCTTGTGCTTCCCCAAAATCCAAAAAGCCTCTGACTTCTGTTTCTGCCTTTTGTATCTCATGTGTTCTGATTCCAGATCAACAGTCTCACTCCACCCACAGGAGAATTTTATCCATGCAAGCATTTATGAATTTAATCATATGAACATTTTGGTGGTGTGCAAAATTGAGTTTTTCTACCATCTGATGGCTGTACCTCTGACCCCCAACCCCTGCCCAGAACAACGCAGACACACCACCTTGATTTTTACATATGAGCTTACAGACCACCTTTCAGAGCCCTCAATGGCTCCACTTAGTCTCTCAAGTAGTCTGTTAAAATATTTCTTCCAACAAATCCAGAGAATTCATTATTTTTTTACAGGGACCCTGCCTCCTACCATCCCTCATTCTAGTCACAGAGACGATGTTATGTTCCAATCAACCTTACTCTCCAAGAATTTGGCACTAGGACTCTGAAACTCAAGTGAGCCTCTCGTGGGTATCTGAATTGCTCAGGGGTGAAAAGCCAGGTCCCTTTCCCAATGCCTGTGATAGCAGGGAAGCCAGTGTGCGGAGAGGGAGAATAATGAGGGCTTTTGGGGAACCAAGAGAAAGCAAGTCACAGCCCCTCATAACATCGTCTCTGTGACTAGAATGAGGGATGGTAGGAGGCAGGGTCCCTGTAAAAAAATAATGAATTCTCTGGATTTGTTGGAAGAAATATTTTAACAGACTACTTGAGAGACTAAGTGGAGCCATTGAGGGCTCTGAAAGGTGGTCTGTAAGCTCATATGTAAAAATCAAGGTGGTGTGTCTGCGTTGTTCTGGGAGACCAAGAGAGTGAAGATGCTGACTTGTCGCTGACAGGTTTCCCAAATACAGCTTTCATGAGGTCCAGCCTTAAACTTTTTCTCTCTGACCCTTGGGTTCCTTAAAGGATATATGTTGAGTCACTTCTTTTTTCACTGAAGTTAGTCTGAATGGTTTTATGCTTTTTGTACCCACAAAGATCTTTGTCTAAATCTCCTTTTAGAAAAAGAAAGAAAGAAAGAAAGAAAAAAGGAAAAAAGAAAAAAGAAAAAAGAAAAAAAAAAAGAGGTTGCCCATGAAAACTCTGAAAACCCAAGTACTTCTTCAGTAAGAGAAATGTTACCAAACTTGGCTTCTCGGATGGCTCTGACACCAGGAGCTCTTGACCAAGAAGCTCATCTTCTAAAAAGACATTGCTATGAGCAATGAAACTTGTCTTCCCTGGCCTATGGTAAAAAGTCTTCAACTGGGAATTAGAAGATCAGATCTAGAAACACTAATTGTCTGTATGGTGGTGCTGGCACATTTCCCTTGAGCACACTGGTCTCATCTGTAAAAGAAACAACTCAGACCAGTCTGTCTCTCAGATTACTTTGAGCTCTAAGCTCCTATGATCCTAATGGTGGGAAGGTAAACTTCAAACAATAGGTTTAGAAGGCGTAGAAAAATTTAAACATAGAAAACCTATGCCCAATGTGGAAGAGACTCCAAAACAAATACAATGAGTGGAGGAATTCAAAAGAAAGCAGAATTGTTGACTGGGAATAAAGAACTTACAGTCTGTTCATTTGTCTAAGTTGGTCCAAGGAAGCAGAAGGAGGAACTTTCATACCCTAGGTCAAAGAGGAGGTCCAAGACAACTGGGCATGGGGAGGAAATGTCTCATGGGGAGTGGGGGTGACAGTGAGATTTGAACACACTCACAAAGGCTTTGCAGTAAAAAAGACCAGACTTAGACTGATATCTGGAAAGCCTGGGAATCCATTGGAGACACCAGGAGAGAAATAATTGTTTCCTATCTCTAATTGTCTTTCAATTCTTGTGTGGGAAACAGAGTAACAGATGTCAAGTCTTGCTTTTACATACTCAGAGCCTGATGGTCTCTATTCTGTACTGTGCCTGCAAAGTGGTCTCTTTTCTCCAGTTTGCCCCCATCTTCTGCAGTGAAGCCAAAGGAATGACTGTAGATTGATCTCTACCCTCTTGCTTGAAACCCCTTCTTTCCCTCCTCCTCACCTCTGGCATGATACTCAGGGCCCTTCTAAATAAACTAACCACCCCACTCCCTTTTAAGAAGCTCACAGAGCCTTCCAGCTCATGACCTCCTTCAAGTTCGGGTTTTATGCCAATGCAAATTTAGTTCTGTGTGTACAGCTACTTGGCCTGAAGAAGTAAGCCTAACCCAGAACAGTGGGGCAAAAGCCCATGGACTTGTGTTCTAGGAAGGTCCACTCACTGTATGAGACCACATCTTTGGGGGAACTTGAAAGTGAGATGAGAGAGAACAAGAGACAAAGTGGGAATGCACAGGAACAAAAGCAATAGTTTGAAGCCACAAGGCAGAAGCCAAGCATAGGAGAAGGCAGGGAACAGAGAGAAATTATCTCTAAGTGGGAGAAGACACCATTGAGAAGGGATTGGCAGTAGAGCTTGAAATTAGGGAGCAGTGGATATTCACATCCAAGGGAAGACCTGGGAGGGCTGCTCTTGAGATCCTAGTATGACAATCAGAACAAAGTTCTTATTCTCTGAGTAGCCTCATTGTTCATCAGCTGAAAGGATTTCTTGTCTCTCTTCCTAATGGATCCTTAAAATAATCTCCCATTAACTAAAGTAATGTGAGTAAATCTCAGCTCTTCACAAATTTAAAAAAAAAAAAAAAAACCCTCACAAAGACAGCTTAAGCAACAGGACAACAGATGCCTGCTTCCAGTTTCAATGTTATCTTTTGCTTTAAAAGGCTCTACTCAGAGTTGGACTCTTCTCTGAAAGTTTCGTTTTCAGCAAATTGTCTGGGCAAGGCACACAGTCTGAAAATACACAGCTCAGGCATACTGAAACATGATCGGGACATGGGAATAAAATCTGAATCACGCAAGAACAGCAGCAATGATTTGTCAAAAGGCAACATTAAAGAGCAGAGAGAGTGGGGCATAGGTGTCATATTCAGGATTGCAGAGGGTAGGTAGCTGAGCGGGAGAGACATGGGCGTACCATCAAGATGAAAAGAACGTGAATACTATTCATCTTCAGTCTTTGCTGAGAGGCTGCAAGTATTTGAAAGGGCAGTCCTGGTTGGTTGTCTGTGATTATGGAAACTTTCAGGCGCTTAGTCACAGGATAAACAAGAGCAGGTGGCTGCTTTCAAAGTAAGATTTAAGGAGGAATATCAAGAAGATTAAAAAGCAGATAACGGTCAAAAGGAGAGAAGAGACAGGGTGGGAAGACAGAGCGAGAGCTTGCTCAAAGCCCTTGAGGGCAAGGGATTAGGAGGGAGTGGGACAACAAAGGCTCACACTCTGCCTGGGCTGACCTAGTTGGGGATTATTCACTGGGAAGTAGTTTGCTAAGTGGCCACCTGAGGGCACTGTATTCTCCACACTCAGAAATCTATTTTTTTTCCCCCAATCAAGTAAATTATCCTCAATTTGCTAAAGGATAAACTTAAGTAATGCCCTAAAGAAGGGTGCCCATGGAAAACAGGGGCTAAAGACCATCCTTTCTGCCTATCTTTGTTCTTTCAATAGATTAATGTATGAGCAAGACTGACCTTAATTCAAATCCCTGGATGAAATAAAATAACCTCATTTAAATCTATTTAGTGTTTAGTAGAAAGTCAATAAGTATTCGCTTCTTCTCATATACATACATATATAAACATATAAATGTGCCAAATACAGGAACAAGAGAAGGAACATAAGGAGGAATTACACGAGCCCTTTGTCTCTCTAAAGGGGGCAGGACTCAGAAGTCCCACAATGAATGCGCAGCTGTGCTAGGAAATCATTGTGGAGAGCAAATTTATGCTGCTCTTTTCATTGCGTGATCCAGCTTGTACATAATAGCCAGAGGGAATAGAACACAAACAGCTGGGAAATAAAGATGAAAGCAAAACTGTATCAGCAGGGAGAGTCACAGAACCCCCTGAGAACTCGGCAGTGTCACGAATGATAATTTGAACAAGGTCACCTGCATGGGATTCCTCCTCCCTGAGAAAGATCATTAGACTCCTGCCCATTTCTGACCATCTCCAGTGGAGTCAAGGTGGAGAATGGAATAAATGGTTCCTAGCTTGCAAATCTCTACACTAAATTCCTCTCTATATAATGACACAGAGATGCAGATAAAAGCATACGTTATTATAAAGGCCCCAAACATTATTAAATGGCTGAAAACAAAGAAACTCTGCTTCAACACAAGGAGAGCCTGTGGAGGTTCCCCTCCACCTCAGGCTTGTAAGGCAAGTTTTCATGGCCTGATGCTGCCCTCTAGTGTTTTTTTGCGGTATGGTAACATGAGGAAAAAAAATACTTAAAATAACCCTGAAGTAACCTATCCATGTCTCTTTGAACCAGGCCTGATAAAACAAAACAAAAATAAAATTCTAAAATAAAAGCATAACCAGGATTTGTACCGCATTCCAGAGTGACTTAAATTTTGCTTCAACAGGGACACCGCATTTTTTCAGGGTTCTGAAACGCATGGCATCTACATTAGTGAGTGGTCTTCAAAAATCCAGACACCGGCCATTTCCTGCACCTTACTCTCAAGTGTCTACGGCTTCAGTCTGTCTGAGGCAGGATCCAGAAACTTGCATCTCATGAACTCCACCACATGACTGTGAAGGGGTCATGTTGGCTGACCTCACCTTGAGAAGAACTAAAGATTGTGGTGGAGACTTTGACTGTAGAGTAAATAGGATAACTTTCTTTTAATTCTTTAAAGGCAAATATACACGAAATAAAACAATGGACCAAAATAGGTCATCTTTTATTTTTCCCATATTTAGAGTGTCTGAACTCTACCTGACTAGCACGCTAAGAAAACAATGCTGTTCAGTTCAGAGTGAAGAGTTCCTGGATGCTCTCCTATATCAGTCAGCCCTCCCTAATTCCAGTGGGTGTCCAGGTGGAAAGGAAAAAATGCCTGGTTGTTTTACTCATCCTTCTGAAATCCCTTAAACATAACCTCCCCTAAAACTCTCCCTGGTGCCACCAGATTCGTTTTAATGCACTGAAGTGTCTCTAGGGTGTCCTGTTCTTCTCTATCCTGCAAATGCCCCAAGTCAATCTGCTCCATGGGACAGAAAGCTTCTCAGGACAGGAACTCTTTCCGCCTCTTCAAAGATGCACTCTCTGGGACGCCTCAGAGACTCAGTTGGTTGCCTGTCCTGGACTGAGTCTGGCATCAGTGCTCCCTGCTCAGCAGGGAGTCTGCTTCTCCCTCTTACCCTCCTCGCTCTTGTGTGTGTGCTCTCTCTCAAATAAATAAATAAAATCTTTAAAAAAAAAATGTTCTCTTCATTCTTTGCACAGAGAAAGTGCTCAGTAAACACTCCTCATCTGGCCAATGCCTCTCACCACATACAACAAAAGTTCGTGGTGATGGAAGATAGGCGAAGTGTTGCCACATGACCATGCTCCCTTCTTAAGCCCCATGTGGGTGGCACAGGTGGCAAGCCGCCTTCTTCGGGGTGATAATCACCACTGGACCACACATTTAATTTATAAGCCCACAGCTTTGGCTTTTAATTTTTAAATTTCAATTTTAGAAACTTACTTTCACTTTTTGGCATAGCCTGATAAATTTGGAAACACACAGGAACTTCATGAGGTAAAGGGGGTTGTCATTAGTGCAGAATCTCTATTCAGCTGGGAAATTTACTTCAAGTTTAAATAGTGATTTTTTTTTTTTAATACAGATGCACTCAGTCAGAATTCACTGCTTAGTATCTAAATATTATATAAAATGCAATTTTCAACTCATTGTTTTAGTTTCTGCTTTGTAGATAAATAAAGCTTTTCTTACACTTGGAATCATGAAACACTCAATGTTTTGATAAAAATCAGCTCGAGGGTCACTTAGATTTGTAAAAGTCCCCCACCAACACACCGGAAAGAAAGCTATACCATGATCTCCTATTTCCCTCACTTCAATTTTTTAAATGAACAATAAGCAAATATTTACCTCAGGAGACAGTGTCCTGGTTGTCCAGTGAGCTAGAACCCAGTCCCTTGCATGACTTCGCTATACCCTCAAAGTGTATGTAGGTCTGTGCAGGTCACAGACATCCACCAACCAGGAACGGCTTCTTTTCCAGCCCCGTTAGTGTCCCACACAGTGTCCGCAGTTTCCAGTAAAATTCATTTATGCTAACTGAGGTCTCCCTCTCCACAAACGAGATACCATCCAGCTTTAGCTTTGGTGGCTGACATGACCAGGACACCAAATGTTACAAACTCTCCTTTTCCCTTGATAATTACCACCTGAACCCCCTGTGCAAAACAGAGGGACTTACAAAATAGGAAAATACGGAAAATGCACTTCATTCTCTTCAGTCAGAGAGAAGAAAGAGAAAGAGCTTTAGCCTGTTAAAGAACATTTCCTTTGAATTTCATTTTCCTCCCTGAGCTAAGCTATTAGCCATGTGGACACAAACAGGATCGCTTTGAAGTTAACAAGAGGCCCACTCGGAAAAAAGGAAGACAGCCATTATCACACATTTTTATGTGTTGGACAAATATAGTCCCAGGATTGTAAATATATTCTACAATTACAGGATGTGAAATACTTTTCACCTTATTTAGAAAGAGCATTTTTCTCTAGAAAGAGTTCTGTTGGATTTTCTTTTTCCCTTTCTCTAACTTCTACATGTATTTATCTTTTGAATCAAAGGAAAAGATCCCGTCAATATAAATCAACAGCTCTTGTCAAGCAAAACTGTGCCTACAATGATTCCTACAGGGCTGTGGAGTACATCAGGATAGGGGAGCAATGAGGGGGTGCCTCAGAACGGGGGCTGAGTTTACCGGCAGTTGTTTTTATCCCTAGACAAGCCATTCAAAGCTCAGATTTCCTATATTCATTAAAAAACAAAAAAACAAAAAAACAAAAAAAACATGCTGATAAAACCTGGTCTGGGGCACCTAGGTTGCTCAATGGGTTAAGCCTCTGCCTTCGGCTCAGGTCATGATCTCAGGGTCCTGGGATCGAGCCCCGTGTCAGGCTCTCTGCTCAGCAGAGGCCTGCTTCCCCCCCTCTCTCTCTGCCTGCCTCTCTGCCTACTTGTGATCTCTCACTCTCTGTCAAAAAAATAAATAAAATCTTAAAAAAAACAAAGAACAAAACAAAACAAAAAAAACCTGGTCCAGTGTTTGTTGCCATGTTAAATGAGATGAGAATATTTGAATATGTTCTTAGTGAATCACAAAGGCCCATTCAAATAGAAACTTCTGTTACTTTCTCCCATTATTGACATGTTTTCTAAGCATTAGTCTTGCTCACTTGAGAAATCAATAGGGAAGGAAAAAGTCTGTTAAACTTTCTTAGCAGCTGGTGATGGAAGCATTCCGACGTGTGTGTGTGTGTGTGTGTGCGTGCGTGTGTGTGTGTGTGTGTGTTGGGGGTAGAATGTTCTAGCAAATTCACTTCTGGAAACTTAAGGGTAAAGGCCAGGCTCAGACCCCTATTGGTCAGAGGCTTTGTAAGTATTCAGGAAACCTCACCTTCAGTAAGCTCTAAAAGAAACTCCTTGGGTATCTAGTTATCTTGACCCCAAATTGATTAAAAACTGTAGGGACTGAAGAAACTTGCAAGCAACCTACTCGTCTTTGTAATATCAAGACTGAGAACATGTTTTCTCTTTAAATTTTAATCATGCATGCATTCTTAGAGGTTGCATTTTTTGAGCTATTAAAAATACATATGTTTCTGCCACATTAAAGGGGAAGAGAAGCTTGTGTGTTGTATTATTAAGCATGTGTTGGAAATAAAATTCTGGTCAGTCTTTGCAAACAGTACCAATACACACACTCCAAAAAAAAGACCTGCCATGTGAGTGGAGCCCATGTGGGCTCATGCCTGTTACTCTGACTCGGTGTGCACTTACTTTTGAGGTCCAAGTTCCTGGCTCCCGCGGTGATTTGTGTTGTGATTTTCGTGTCAATCTTGACAGTGTGGAGATTGCTGGTGTCCCTTGATATCATCACATTGTGCCACTGATTGTCATTGAGAGGTTTATTTGAGCTCCCTTTGATGAGATTAGCACCATTTCCCAAATCAAACACATAATGTAAGTACCTGGGAAGAAAGGAAAGGTTGAGAAGGTGCCATCGTTTCTTGAATTTTTGATGGAGTCCAACTAGATATTACAAATGGAGGTTTATTTATTTTTTTTTCCATGTGGTTCAGTGCTTGTTAGAAGTCAGACAGTGAGTTGTACAAGAAAGTAAGAAACAATACGATTTCATCCAGGAGGATTACTCATTGTCTGCATTAGTGAAAATTATTTTTAGCATCTTGGTCTACAACACACCTTATGACACTGGAAGGTCACCTTTCATGACTCATTGCCTATTTCCACCACTATCTCCATCTTTTGCCAATTTCTTACACCTGCCCTCCTTTTGTCTTGAATGCCTGTTTCTTATATGGGAAACATGCACTCATCCTTCAAGACTCAGCTCTGATATCCACTCCCAGCCCAATACATTTTCCAAATTTCCCCAAAGACTCTGCTGAATCTTTGTACATAATCATCTGAGGCAACAGTTCATGCTGTTTTTCCATTATATCTAATCATTCCCCATTTTAGTGCTTGGTATGTTCTCTAGTCCATTTGTAGCTATGTTATAATGTTCACTGATTGAAGGAATGAGTACCCCAATCAATTAAAAGACCTCAAATTTTCCTCACCGTTTCAAGGAAATTTAACAACAACAAAAAAAATTCCTTCTAAATTCTTCAAGGAATTCTGATACAGAACTAAATTTGAATTAATGAGATTTTGTGGAATTAAAGTAATCTGATTACTTCACATTAGGTAATTAGCACACATTTCTATACATTTGTAGAAACTCTTTGGTAGAATTACAGTGTGCATAGTAAGGAAAACCACATTTGAAGTGTACAATTCATGGAAGGCTTATCATTATCATAACTCGGTATTATTTGTACCTTGTAAATGAAAATGTAGGTATAAAAGACTCTACTGATTTTCTATTAACTTTATAAGATATCTTCATAAGATAAGAAGTCATCTGAGCAAATATATTATTTAAGCCATTCCCCCACACCCCTGCCCACTTCCTTAGAAGCCAACATATGTGTTAAATGTATATGTTTGGATATTGAGGTCCATTTTGCAAATTTTTATTCATTGGTCAAAGAACTTACATATACTCACCCTTTAACTAATTCAACCACAATAAAGTCATTTCCATCCCCACTATTATATAGAATTAGTCCATCTAGGGATGTTGTCTTGAACTGGAAAAAAAGATGCATAGAAGTGTAGGCTTGCAATGTAGCTAAGGCAACATAGCTTGATTTGGTCTTGAAGGTGACAGGGTCTGCTATGATGTTCCTGAAGCCAAATCTGGCGTTGAGCTCGCAGTAATCTATGTCACCATTTTTACACAAGTCAATGTACGCCATTCCATTAAATGTCAGGCTCTGGAGGTGTCCAATGAAGTTGGAGGGGACAGAAGACAAATACCGGCGTTCTGTGATGATGCCAGTCTCTATGTTGTGAAATTCCAGCCTTGTGTGATCACCTGCCATTTGACCTAAAAGGGAAGATAATGTATTACTATGGGTTTTTTTTGTACCTGAAAGAAACACCCAACTTGAGACTTCCATGACAATGATCACCTTTTAAAATACAAGGATTCAAAAGCCCATTGACTTCAGTTACATACAGTACAAACATGGCAATGATATTAAAAGGTGAGGCTGGATACTTAACGATACTTAACTTTCTTAGGTCAGGTTTTTTTTTTTTTTTTTTTTAAAGATTTTATTTATTTATTTGACAGAGAGAGATCACAGTAGGAGAGAGGAAGGGAAGAGATCACAGAGAGAGAGGAAGGGAAGCAGGCCCCCTGCTAAGCAGAGAGCCCGATGCGGGACTCGATCCCAGGACCCTGAGATCATGACCCGAGCCGAAGGCAGCGGCTTAACCCACTGAGCCACCCAGGCGCCCCTCTTAGGTCAGGTTTTAATCTCTGTCCAAATTATAACCTTAACTAAAATAACCTTCAGTAGGCAAAGTTACAGAATTATTAAAGTGGAAGAAATAAAGGAGGCAAGAAATAGAGAAAAAAGAAGGAAGGGGAAGAGGGAGGAAGAGGGAGGAAAAGAAAAAAGAGGGAAGGAATGAAGAAAGAAAGGAAAGAAGGGAGGGAAGAAGGAAGAAAAAGGGAGGAATTAAGGGGAATGATCATTGTCCTAAGTCAACCCATTAGAAAGTGAAACATTCCAGTTTGGTGAGGATGTGCATTTCTTTATAAAGAAAAAACTCTTCAAGGGGCACCTGGGTGGCTCAGTGGGTTAAAGCTTCTGCTTTCCGCTCAGGTCATGATCTCAGGGTCCTGGGATCGAGCCCCACATCAGGCTCTCTGCTCCTTGGGGAGCCTGCTTCCTCTTCTTTCTCTGCCTGCCTCTCTGCCTACTTGTGACCCCTGTCAAATAAATAAAATCCTTAAGAAAAAAGAAAGAAAGAAAGAAAGAAAGAAAGAAAGAAAGAAAGAAATGCTCTCCAAGAAAAAGAAAGTGGGGGGCACCTGGGTGGCTCAGAGGGTTAAGCCTTTGCCCCAGGTCATTATCTCAGGGTCCTGGGATTGAGCCCCGCATCAGGCTTTCTGCTTGGCAGGGAGCCTGCTTCCCCCTCACTCTCTGCCTGCCTGTTTGTGATCTCTCTCTCTCTGTCAAATAAATACATAAAATCTTTAAAGAAAAAAAAAATAAGATTGTGTATTTTCTGATACTCAATCGCTAAAATGAAGGGCTGCTGACTATTCTTCCAACAATGAACCATGAAAATGTGTCTACAGTTAAATATGCACGTTTCACCTTCCCTTTACTGTGCTGAACAATTCCCAGTCTTTCCGAACACTGGCCTCCCATCCACTGCCAAGTTTCCGTTGATTTCTTCTGGACGCATGCCATTTTCTTTGCATTTATGTTTTGGATACTTCAAGTGGGTATACTATACAATATCAAGGCATGCCCAATTTTGAAAATATGAGTAAAATTAACTCCCCTTACCCTAAAGCACAATTATTTTTTAAACACTCTAGAATGAAGTTCGGTTGCAGATTTATTTATTGATTAACTTTTCAATTCAGCCCCCATGCCTCTGCAGCCCACCAAATTACTCTGTCAACCCCATGAAAGCCCACCCTAATCCCAGCTTTACTTCTAAGGTGATTACTGTAACCTATCTTACTGTTGACGGTAAAATAAACAAAGATGTGAACCTGTTTCTCAGTGTACAACATAAAGTACTCTTATCATTGCTAGTGATTCGCTCCCAGCATCTTGCTCTTGTCTAATTAAACTGCCATTTGCTTTCTTCTGAAACTCAAAAAGGTCATTTAAATTGCAATCAAGTTCTTCCAGGTGCTAGTTTCACTACTCAATTTGGCATAATTGGAAAATTTATCGAGCTTGCCCTATCCCGTCATCCATGATATTAATGAAAATACTAATTAGAGCAATCCCAGGATCAGGCCCTGCGAAAAAGCACTGAACCTTCTTCCCAGGTGTAATGAAGATTGAACAACCATCTCCATGGGCCTCCCTCGACCAGTCTGACAGATTTCCATTTCCTTAGTCAAGACAGTTAAATATTAGATGGCATTTTGAGGAAATGCTAGTGAAACATAAAAGGCATGCTTATTCTTGTGCAAGAAAAACTGTCTACATACATAATTGATTTCGATGCTTATAAACTCATTGGTGTAAAAAACTCTCCCCTGAGCTGTACTTAATTCCGCTTAATTTCCACACTTCTTTACTAATCCTTGATCCTGGTAACAGCATTCCCACCATCCCTTGATTTGTTCTCTTTTCAGCTATCAGTTGGTTTTTTTTTTTTTTTTGGTTTTTTTTTTCTTCTTTTTTTGCCCCTGATTTTGTCTATGCAAACTTCTTTTTAATACAAAAAATATGACCATAAATAATTGTCTCTCCCCCTCTTCTTCCCCATGATGCCTCCTTGTTGTCTGTCAGTTGTAAAAATAGTATTAAATCCTAAGCATTTATGGTTTCTTGTATGACATCATTTCTCTCTCTTTCAGTTCTTTTGTTCAATGACCTCAATACTATTCTGTGGGGACCTACTTCGTTGTTAGCAAGTAAAAGGAGGCTTCAATAATTTTCAAATATCATACCAGAAACACTGACTTAATAAGCTATATAAAAGGAAGAATATAAAAAGCTGGAGAAAAAAAATCACTTGAGCTTTTATACTACTTTGTTTTTTATCTATTTCATTGTGTTAAAATCTGAGTCTTAACTCAGTGAATCTACCTCAAGCCTGAAACTGTCAACAGTTTTTTCTTAAAATCTCCATTAGTGAGACAACAGATAGTAAAGAAACGCCACACCCAGCACCCCCTCCCCCAAATTTCAAGTGCTTAAAATTAAATATTATCTCAAACTGTCAAGTTCTTGGTAGCTCTGAAACATGGGAGCGCATTTTGCTTAGCAGGACCGAGAAGTTCAGTGATAAAAATAACAAGTGATGTCTGTTTTCTTTTCTCAAAGGAATAGAATATGTATGCAGATCATAAATAATAAAAAGGTAGTAAAACAGTTTGGGAGCAACCATGGCCCAGTTACAAGAAAAATCATTATGGCCCATGTTCAAGAGTCTTTTCTTTCTTTAATAAGCGTATATAAATCGCATTGACAGTAATGGCAGATACGCTTGCTCGCGAGGGAAAATTAGCACCAAAAAGCCATTATCCACTGACTAAGAAGACATTAACTGCTGCCTTCTAAACATTTCTTTTTTTTCTCTCAGAGTTTACTCCAGAGTTTAATCCTCTGGTAGTAATGTAACCACCTCTACTATTAGACACATATATTGATTATGAAAAAATAAAGGACATTAAAGGAGAAAGATTTTTTAAGTTTCCAAGCATTTAGAGATGGAGTGAAGAGAATCTGAAGTTAGCAAAATGCCTCTGACCAAAGGGTATGGGTGTACCCGACTGACAATGATCTCTAATGAAAATCGACCACTGGACCATGTGGCTGCACAGAAGTCCTACCATGCAAACCAAATCTTTATACCCAAGGAGATAATAGTATCAGCCATTGTATGTTTAATCTTGTTCAGAGTGGGGCTATATTGCCACTGCAGAACAAAATAACCCTCAGCCCTATATCAACTTGTTAATTCACTTAAAGTTATTGTGCATGTGGTGTAGATATATGTATACGTCAGGTGTTTTGTGTTAGGAAATGAGGAAATAGTATCGTGAGGAGCAGACTTGGCTCCTGTTTTTGTAAAACTTATGGTATATTGGAGGAAAGGCAGACAAGAGGAGGTAAGGAAATGATAAAATATATATGACAAAACCAAAAAAAAGATAAAAACTTGTTACGAATTTGATAATCGGGGAGTTGTGTCGGTACATATGGAATGGGGGCCTGAGATGATATTTAAGTGAAATCTGAAGATTTAAAAAAAGAAACACATGCTGAGAGCTGGAGAAGCAGAATGGGGAGGTAGACTCCAGGAAGGGGAACCAGAGGAACACAAGCTTTCACGTGAAAAAGAGCTAGAGGGTGTGGCTGGAGACTCAGGGTAGGTGAAATCAGTGGCTCACGGGAAATGGGGAGGAGAGTCAGGAGCCAGATAATCAGGCCCAGTGCCTCCTGATTACATTTGCCAGCACGAGGTGGAGGGGGGGGCAGGCAGAAGCCATGAGTTGGAGTTTGTGTGTATGCGCTCAATCTCTCTAATATAGTCTCTCTCTCAAACTCTCTAATAGTAAAAATTGGAGACAATTTGAAGTAAAATAGAGCAGGAATGGAAATAAAAAGACGTATGAAGTGAGATAATTTTGCAGATATAATCTGTAGGATTTACCAATAATGAACAGGTAGCGGAGAGGAGGGAAATTTTAAGTTAGGCGGTCCCCAGCAAAAGAAAAATGAGAGACAGCTTCCATGACATAAGAGAGAAGTCCTTTTAGCTCTGCTTACCCAAACATACTCCCCACAGAACTTCCTAGGAGGTGTCAGTATTACAAAGAAATGCAGAAGCGTCCATAGTTAAGGATTTCAAGGGGAAAAAAGTGAATGCAAAAGCTAATATCTCTACCAGCCTGGAAATAGCCTAACCATATCAGAGACATTAAATCAGTGGTAAAAACTCACAGTGCTATTTTAGAAGTAAACAAGACCCTGTATTCCTTACCTGAGATGAGGGCCCAAGACCCTACCCAGTTTAGAGCAATTTTGAACCCTGTCCGGAGCAGTGATCTTTGCTTCATTATAATGCTACAGTCTCCGCCCAAGGGGGGGAGCCTGAGTGTCATTAACATAATTGATGATGCAGGTCTAGGTATGCCGTCTAAGTACACTTGAGCAAGCTTCTACCTGGGATAACAACGTTCGCCTGTTTGAACATCATTCCTACCCCTAAATAAAAGGAACCTCTCTCCTCCTGTGTAGGGAGTCACGGGCTTGGAAATTATTCCTCGTCCTCTCTTTTTGTCACAAATATTGTTTGCTTTGTGTGACAACTCCACCTGGTGTCGTCACCATCTGTAAGGCATCAAGGAGTGAACTCGGGTTAACTCCATTACCAGATGATGATGCCCAGCCTGCTGGCTTGAGTAACTGCACACACGGTAAATGTCAGTCAAAGAAAGACACACTATCATACACACACACATACAAATCACAGAGTTCCAGATTTTTTAGACAGACTAAGTGAGGAGTTGAAACCTAAGGAATCCCATATAGCCTGTAGAATCCTTTCCTCTCTAAGGCCTAGGGAATCCCTCCCTTGTTAAGTTTCTTTGCTGGCAAAGGCTGCCAGGCCTCACGGCCCTAGGTGAGGTATAGACATTCCCAAGAATGAATGGCCTGAGAATGAACAGTGCTATGTTCAAGGCTTAACAGTATATTTAACTCTAATTTAAAAATGAGGTCAAATGTAGGAAGAAATGCATGAAGAGTGTCTAGTGCTTTCCTTTAAATTTTTTCCTGTTTAGTGTAAAATTTAGTAAAAAAAAAAAAAAAAACCCAAACCAAAACACACACACACACACACACACACACCATGAGGGAACAGAAGGCTGGCTGAGGACAAAGCAAAAGTTGACACCCTGCAGCCTTCCCCCACCCCCACTCCTGGGTGGGACATATGTGACATTCTTTAGGAATCTATGACATTAACTATCTTAATGTCAATACCTTGCTAGAGGAAAAAAACCTGGACAATGACAACACCTCAAGGCATCTGGTATCTTATAGGTCATGTAGCACATGAAAGTTCTATTGAAATCTCCCTTTTTCCTTACCTTCCCCAACCCCATCCTACAAAACGTGCCACCCCTCACAACCTCGGGGCAGCAGCTCTCTCTGCCCATGGGTCTTTCCTGTGCTTTAATAAACCACTATTTTGCACCAAAGGCGTCTCAAGAATTCCTTCTTGATCATCGACTCTGGACCTCACCCCACTGAACCTCACCTGTATTCTAAAACTTCATCACACACCCACACTCAACCAACCAACCAAACAAACAAAAAGCCATTGCTTTCCTGACTCCTGGTTGGCTTCGAGTCGTCACTGGAGTGTTTGAAAAAAAATTCCATTTCTAAATTTAAGCCTTAGTGGCGAGTTTCCATTGCCCACTTTGGAAACTTTTTCCATGCTACATAAATCAAACCTTTTTTATTCTTATGAATTGTTGGCTTTAGTGAGATCTCCACAAAACCTAATCTCCCAAATATGAATCCCCTTGATGAAAATCCACCAGTTAAAGGTAAATTAATGTGAAAATAAAACTGTCTTTAGCTCTGTGCAGCAAGATGCTGGGAGCTGGGAGAAAGAAAAAGGTGAGGTAGGCTTTTTCCTTTGGAGGGGATTGGGGGGAAATACATAATTTGTATGAATCATCAATATTTACTTGGCTTATATTCCCATTCATTTTAAAACTCTGAGAAAGACTATATTGGTTTTTACTACTGAAAAAAAAAATCAACTCCTACAGAGGATAAAATCAAGTTTCTGCTCTAAAGCCTTGGGCAATTTTGAGAAAGAGTAGATGGCAAGCTAATTTACTGAAATAACTAGTTTATATTTTGTTCTTTCTTCAATTCTAAAAAGCTGGCCAAGTATTTTGCCTCAAAGGGTATTTCTTGGCAGGAAGTGGAAGCTGCTAGAAAATAATGCCTTCTCCAGTCTTTTGCAAGGGCTGGATTTGCAAGGTTACTCTAGAAAAGAGAAAAAAAAAAAAAAAGGGAAAAGAAAAGGAGAGAACAGAATGCATTTGAGGACTGACAGAGACAAGGGGATTACCACCAAATACGAGAGAGGAGGGAGAGAATTTTGGTGGGATTTAGAAGTGCTGAGTTCCGGCACCCAGCTCTCTGCTCAAGGTAAAGGGTTCAGAGAGAGTCTGTGAGGTACACATAGGGAAACTGGACCTGGACCACAGCCCACAGATCCTGGCAGGAGTTAGCAAAGGCCCAGTCTCTCACTTAGGACAGGAGCAACAGGGTTCTTGCAATTCAAAGGACAAACTGGGAAAAGTGTCTTTGGTGAGAACAAGTACAGAAAAAAGACAAAGGGAATCTTTGCCTGATCCAAGGTAGGGAGTAGGGAGTGGAGGCAAAGATGACTATGATTAGCTATCGTGTAAATCCAGAAGCAATACCCAAGGCCTTTCTGATTTAAATTGTGCTGATTTAAATGGACATAAGACAATTAAGAAATATTCCATTTCATGCACACCTGAGTAGGTGGACCAAGATTCATATTATAATTTTAATAATACATGCTAAACAAAAACCTGGTAAACAATTGCCTTAGGATATATTTGTCTTCCAAAGTTGGGAATTCTAAAAAGGATTCCTTTTCTTTCAGATCATAAGCCAAACCTCATCAATGGCCTATGGATTCCCAACGAAGTCTTACATGCCAGAGTCCCAGTAAGAAGCAGCCAAGGAGATATGAGTAACTTTGCCACAAAGAGTTAGTTCATGCCCAGGAACAGCACCATTGGAAACCCGTGATGGCAGCTTAGGAAGGATTCCTCAACAGAGTTCTTTTGGGAGTTCCCCATTTAATAGGCCATTCGTTTGTTCCTACATCTATAAGCAAACTATATCCATGTCAGTATCTATTAATTCTGTTTCCTAACATGATCGCTGGTGGTAGATAAATGCATGGCCATTTAAATAAACAAAGGGAGGTGTATTCCCTGAAAGGTGAAGAAGGCAATTCACTGAATTAGAACATAGCTATTCATTTAGAAGCTTAATAGGAATCTATGCAATTGAAAATATGTATCTTGCATTTTCCATGAAAATTAGATGGCAATTCATTTAGGGGCTGTTTCTGGAATTTTCTATGTTACATTGATCATATTCATGTTCCGTTCATCACTTCTTAATTCAAAATGTGTTGCACTGATTTTTTAAAAGCATGCTAGTGTTGTACATACCTACAAGGCTAAATACATAATACTGGGAAGGACAAATTAAATTAAAATAAAACTAATTATATTTCAAGTGAACAGTATAACTACACTAAAGGAAAGGAAGATAGGAAGAAAAGAAAGAAAAAAGGAGGGAGGGAGAGAAGGAAGGAAATGAGGCAAGTTATCATCCAAGTTACTTATAAACTCAGCATTTGATGGTATCTGTTAAGGCTTAGGCAGTGGGGAATGAGAGAAACAAACTAATCCTAAATTTTTTTTTTAGTTGATTTATTAATTGTAGTGGTATGGGCAATGTCAAGAAATCCTGAAACTATTTTAGATTCATTCTTGGATGTAGCACATGAGTTACTGACATCACTGGGAGCAAGAGTCCAACCACAGAAGAAGGAACATGGAAACACCAAATGCGGGAAGTCAGGAAACAATGATGTCAATATGGCGATACCACTGTGAACTCATATTTTCTAAAATATGCATATATGCATGTCTATGTGCACATGTATTTTTGCAGATTTGCATCCACTGTGTGGATGACTTGGGTTTTATCAAAAGGAGCAGATATGAGGAGTCCGTACCTAAGGTCATGTCCAAGAGGTTGTGAATACCAAGCTCCCAGGGACAAGGATGGGTGAAAAACACAGAGGAACTTTCTTCAGTTCAGTGTGGGTGTATTTATAGATACATATGCAGGTGTATGTGTAGATACTTGAATATATTTCCTATCTTTGTCTGCTGAAAGGATCAGGAAACAAATATACTTGAGGCGCATCAAGCACACCAACCACCCAGATTTGGGGCGATAATATCATTTGTGACTAAATGAAGACCGAAGGGCTGATTCTGGGGCTGGGGAATGGTAGGTATCAACTGTGCCTGGAATGTCCTGTTATGGCAGAAAGTAAGGAAGAGCCAACAAAACAAAACAAAACACCCCAAACCCACAAAAACAAAAACACCTGAAAATGTCACAGTATGACAAAGACCAGCTTCGTGGGACTCACACAGGCTCCCAAAGTGGGACAGTCTGAGCACTAAAATAATTAAGTAAAGTAATTATAAACTTTTGGAAAAACAGAAACTCGTGGGTCCTTACCAATAAGGAAGAAAGGAAGGGAGGGAGGAAAGAAGGAAGGATGAGTCGAAGGAAAGGAAAGAGAAAAGGAAGGGAGAAAGGAAAATGAAAGGGAAAAAAAGGGAGAACAATGAAAAGAACAAAAAGAATTCTGACTCGAAATGTAGAGCAAGTGCTGGAGGTGGAAAATAATCATTCTGTAACTCCTGCAGGGAAGACTGGATGAGGAGACAATCTTCAATGGATGCTAAATCTAGAGAGAACTTCTTGTGAGATATGGCTTATTTTCATGGTCTTAATGTCTCTCCACAGATAGCTTAGTAGTGACAAGGGAGAAAATATACTCTTCATGCAGAGGGGGAACTGGACTGAGTATTGACCAAGTGGTTACATTAAATCACCACCGGTCAAGGGCAGGGACGTCCTGAGCCTTCACCTGGGTTACTGGAAGGAGGCCACAATGACACCTATGCAATATTCTACCCCCAAATGCAAAATCTGACTTTAATCACAAGAAAGCATCAAACACAAATGAGTGACTCTATAGTGACAAAAGGTGGGAGGTTTATAGATTTCAAAAATGTCAATGTCATGAAGACCCCAAAAAAAAAAAAAAAAAAAAAGTCGATAGAAATGTTTCAGATGAAAGAAAGCTAAAGAGACCTGAGAACTATATGTGGTGTCTGACCCCAGGCTGCACACTGTGCTGGAGGGGAAATGCTATAAAAGACACCACTGGGTCAACCTTCTAAACTGAAGTATGGAGGACAGAACAGATGAAATATATTGCATCCAAGCAACATTTATTGAAGTTGGTAGCTCTTTGTTATGTAAGGGGATATCGTTATTTTTAGAAAATGCATACTTGAGTAATTAGGAGTAAACAGCCAGTTTGCATTTAAGTTTTGCTTAACTGGTTATGGAGAAAAAAATAGTCATGAAAATGTCAAAGGAAATGAGATACAATGTTCATAAGAGTAAAGATATATCAGTGTTCTTAGTACTGTTTTTTTTTTTTATTAATTTATTTAAGAGAGAGAGAGAGAGAGAGAGAGCATGAGGGGTGGGGTCAGAGGGAGAGGGACAAGCAGACTCCACACTGAGCGTGGAGCCAATATGGGGCTCAATGCCACAACTCTGAGATCATGACCTGAACCCAAACCAAGAGTTGGTTGTTTAATTGAGTGAGAAACCCAGGAGCCCCAGTACTGTATTTATTTTTTATTTTTTTATTTGAAATTATTTCTAAATAAAATTTAACAAAATGTGTTACACCATACTTTTGTTTCTATCCTTTCTTCATCCACTGAAGTTTAGGACTTGCAACTTTACATCCTGAAGCATCTAATATAATCCCACAGGATTTATTTTGCTCAAAAAATATGCTCTCAGATAACTCTCAAGCTTTGCAATAGCCTGAAGGTCCAGGAAAAATAAACGCCTTAGTTGACAGCATTGGCCCATTTTCCCCAAAAGGCTTTTCTAGCTCTATCAACTACCATATGGATTCAAGAAGCAAAACAAAACTTCTCTGTCCCTGAACACTGGTCTGTGTAGCCCCATCAGAGCCCTTCTGCCTTGTATGAATGCTCCCCCACATATTTTATCATTTTCATCACCCTCTCTTTACAGCCTAGTTCAAATATAATCTAATGCTTTAAGCGATCCTTGAAACCAGGGTCCTCAACTTCTCTTCTGAACCTCAAGAACATGAGTTGCTTAAATCAACCATCCAGTCCATCATCTACTGCCCTAGACTCTCAGTTCTTGTTAAAGTTTTAGATGTGTGTCTGTCTTCATGACACAATATTGTATCTGGGAAAGTATTTGTCCTTGAATCATACCCTTATTAGGATATTAATGAATATAAAATAATGGACCATGAGTCGAAAAACAAATCAAAAACAACAATATAAACAAGCTTAGGTCCTCTTCTAACTTCTGGCAACAGTGGCATTTCAAAGACACAGAAGTCACCAAACCCCTCTGAACCTCAGTTTCCTTATCTATAAAATGAGGGTGCATAGGTCTTGTCTATTTCATTGCACTGTGTGAGATTTAAGACACACTGAGGGACTGATGAACGTTCCTCTGTGGTTTTCACCTGTCCCTGTCCCCGGGAGCTAGGTATTCACAACCTCTTGCACATGATCTTTGACACTAACTCTTCATTTCTCCTCCTTTTGATAAAACCCAAATTATCCCAACGACGGATGCTAATCTACAAAAATGATTCATCCTTCTTCTAAGAGTCGTCCTTGACCTAAACCAGCTGAACTTCAGTTGACACTCCTGCCAAAGCCCGACAAAAATTCTGCTTTCCTTCCTTAAGTTCACACAGTTCCTTAAAGCCTTCTCATGTTTGGCAATTTTGAATAAGGGCTTATGTTAACAACTTTCTGATTGAATTTCTTCCTCAGGTAACAAAATGATACAACATAGTAGTGGTTTCTAAGTGCTAATCCACGAACCAGCTGCATGAGAGTCCCCTCTAAAGAGATTTTCAACAAACAAATAAAAAGCCCCCAAAACCTAAAACAAAACAACAACAACAAAAGGAAAAGAAAACCAATTACTGGGCTCCTCCTAGACTTTCTCTGATGTCAGGCCAGGAACTGGTCCTTTTAAAGCCCTTCAGGTGCTTCTGAAATTAAACTGCACCTACATGTAGAAAAAAGTTCTGGAAAGCCATAAAGGGCTATTGAAATGTAAGATAGTCAAGATAGCTAAAATTTGGTAGTTTGGTTCATTTGAATTCAGAAACGATTCTCTCAAAAGTTAAAATCCCACACATGTTATTTCCACATTGATATAATCAACCGATCTCTGATCATGGGAACCCCTCAGGGCTGAATGTAGGACACACTTCCCTGCTGCACAAGGACTATCTTGTGTCTTGTTCTAAAATAATTAATAATTTTAGAGATGTTCTCTTAAAAAAAAAAAAAAAAGAGTTAATATCCCAGCGGGTCATGTGCTTGGAGTTATTTTCAGCAGAGAGAACAAAGGTGCACCAATTCCTCTTTCTTTTGGTTTCCCTAAGTCTCTGGGGTGGATTTTACACAGTTCACCTCAGTGAGGAATCTGCATACCAAGGATTGAACATGGCATCTTTAATATTAAAGTTTAACCGACTGAGGTAAATAGATCAGAAATGATCTATTACAGCTTATAATGAAAAAGTGGTTCACCCGACAGAATGCCAGCATATTTATCAATTTCCCCAGACACTAAAAAGTGTAACTTGCTGCTGTTTATCACCCAAATATATAAAAAACAAAGAAATTGAACAGAAATTGGCATGTAAACAATGACTTCAATATTTTATAAGGCCCTAAGATATTTATCAAGCCGCAGCACTGAAATATATGACATCTTCTTGAATTATTAAACAGGAATGAACATGACATGAAAGTATTGCTCATTTGAGAGAAAAAAAAAAACATTTAACATGGTGCTTACTGAATGGCACTGTTGCTGGAAAAATTGGAACAAAAAAATGAACTGTGTGTATCAGCATCAAGTTGTGTGGTTGGTTTTCACAGTTCCCTGTAAGAAACGGGAAGGACTAAAGCTTCAGCAAAAGAAAAAGCAATGGAAACAGGGAAATTTACCTGTCATGGCCTGTTGGTCATCCACGGTTAACTTTAAGCTTTTTCCCCGACGGACCACACGCACCGTGTGCCATTCGTTATCATTGAGGTTATAGCCGGCAAAAAGGGTCTCGGGACCTTTGCCTGTAGAATATGCCAAACAGTCGTTATGGACACTCAGAATCAGTCAAGCAAATGAACCTCACAGAGAGTGAGAGAAAGAGACAAAGTAAGGGGTGGGGGGGAGCACGGGAGAGGGAGGAGAGACAAGAGAGAAAGAAATGAGAGAGAGGTGAGAGAGGTGAGAGAGAGAGAGAGAGAGAGAGAGAGAGAAAGAGAGAGAGAGGAGAGACTGGCTGGATCAATTTTCAAGCCCATTAGAGTCAGAGCAAGCAAGGAAAATGACAAGTTAACAGACATTCAGGTGTGACACTTTAAGAAGATCTTTAACATTATGCATTGATCAGACAAGGGAATGAACCTTGTTGTCATAAATAGGCACAGTCAATACAGCATCGGGAAGCGTCCCAAATTTGCACACACTTGCTTGTTGTTACTGTGGCGGTTATTGTTTTTCCCAAGGAATTCTCTGATCTTTGCAGTTATGGCTTTCTTACTAATGAAGCTGACAGCAGTGTTGTAGCCTCTGACTTCGGGGAGAGAGCAGATCCTAAGCTTCAGGTGCAGCAACTAGCTGATTAGATCCCGGTGAGGAGACTGCCTCGGGCACCGAGTTGTGTGATGACTGCTCTTCAGTCCTGTATCATGTACTTCCGATGTCCCCCCAATTCTTAGGTTTATAGAATGTTGTGTCTAAAACCTAAGTCCAGTGGAGTGGATTTAGATAAAGGTATTGACTTGTGGGAAATGAGGAAAAATGTCACCGCCGATAAAGGTCCAAGTGTTGGGTGGGAAGGAACAAAGAAAAGTGAGTTTGAGTAGCGCTAGTGGGTAGGGATTCCCGCTGAGGACCAAGAGAGAAAAGGCAGAAATGGAACCACCTGGGAAAGAAGCTGCCGGTGAATCTATGTAAATCCATACAAATCAATTACAAATGGATTTACATGGGCTTAGAATAGACAAATCATTTCACTGAAAGGACAAAGTTAGACAAACATCCCTCTTCTATTTAAAAACAAAGCAATGAAAAAAATTAATATGCCTGGAAATTTTTTAATTAAAAAAGTATTTCCACTAATCTGACACTATGACTCACTGGAAAAAGTAAAGTCTTTAAAGATTCGTTATTTGGGAATGGATTTGCCTCTCCGCGCCCTCGTTTTCCAAGTACTGAAAAGTGTTGGTATGCCAAAATAATGGAAGACATGACATCATTGAGTTTCATGACTTTCAGCTGACTCAGGATCAGTCTTGGGTTCATAATTTCTTCAACCAAATTCTACCGGCAAAACCAATCAATGTCCAAGACTCATAAGAGGACATAGAAAAGGTCAATAAGAAGGAGAAAGAGAAAAAAAAAAAAAAGGAAAAGGAAAGAAAAGAAAAGGGAAGGAAAGGAAAGGAAAGGAAAGAAAAAAGAAAAGAGGAAAGAAAAAAGAAAAGAAAAAAAGAGAAAAGAAAAGAAAAAAAGAAAGTAATAGAATCAAGTAGAAGAACCTCCATAGTCTCTCCAACAACATCATTGTTTGCTTTGGGTACTGCTGGCTATCCTGAGTTCTCTCTTAGGATGTAACAGGTACAAGTTCTGCCTTCTGTGGTTGGGGTTTCTCTGGGGCTTAAAACAAACAGGTAAGGCAAGCTAACTTTTGCAGGACGAACTATTTCATCTCTTTAAAAGAAACCATCATTAAGATTAGAAATAATCTCTTTTTGTTTCTTTAGAAAAGTTAAATTATACATCCGGATACATGAATAAAAACGAGTCTAGACAGAACAGTTTTTAGAGATTGATCAGTAAAAACCTAGAGGAAGCCTCTTAGTTCAGCAACTGCAAAAAAAAAAAAAAAAAAAAAAAAGCTTTGAGACTAAATGTTGAAAGCAAGTTCCATGATCAAAGGGACTCTTTCTAGTTTCAACAGCGAAGAAAGCAGCGCTTTAATAACTCTGCAGAATCTTAGCATCCTACTGGCAGTGAGGGTCATTCTTAGTTTTGATCTTTGAAAAAAGAATATATCATGTTAAAGCTATTTTTATAGGGAAGACTTTTTCTCTTAGAAATATGTGCTTTTGAAGCATCTCCACTCCCATTCTCTTAATTTTAAAAGTGTTTTGTCAAGAAAAAGAAGCTTAGGGGTGATCTCATCATTATACCCCATTCTGGGCTTCATCTTGCTCTCAAGTCATAATGCTTAATCTATAAAACAACTATTTCCATAACAACAGGCACAAAATCCAATTAAAAATAACCCTTTGGTTCATAAAAATCTCTGTGGGCCAACTTGAAGCTCCTTTCTTGCATTATTGAAAATGTGAAGAGATTGATTTTGGAAGATAAGGTTTTTAAAAATGCACTTAATATTCTCAGTTCAAAACAGGGCTATCTATGCAACATGGAGTGTAATGAATAGTACCCTGAACAAGGAGTTAAGAATTGTGGTCGGTAGCCCTTGATTTGCTAGGAAGAAAGAAGTTGGGGGCCAGTAAATGCTTATTATGTGCCAGGCATTTTATCTGTTAATTTATGTCATCTTTACACTGCTATCATTTTGCAGCTATGGAACTGAAGGCCTAGGAAGCTAAAACTTCTTGCCTCAAGGTCACACAGCTAACACGAGATAGAAAAGTGTTCCATCCTTCGTTTAAGGGACTCAAAGCCTGCATGCTCCCCCCTCCCCCGCACTAGCCTGCCTCCCAGCTATACGACCTTTGGCTAGAAACAAACTTTTCAGTTGCCCTACATCTAAACAAAGGAAAGCTGCTCTGTTATGTCTTCCAGCTTGCTCTACAGAATGATGACAATGCTAGGAAATCTTACACAAGTTTTCTGTAAGTCATGGTAGATGGAAAACTCTAAATAGCACACTATACCTCTAAAGGTGCTAAAGGTATGATAGAGAAGAAGGGCCATCATTTTGGGACTGAATCCACATAATTAGCAATTTAAAAAAAATTTATTTAGGGGCGCCTGGGTGGCTCAGAGGGTTAAAGCCTCTGTCTTCAGCTCAGATCATGATCCCAGAGTCCTGGGATCGAGCCCCACATCAGGCTCTCTGCTCAGCGGGGAGCCTGCTTCCCTCTCTCTCTCTGCCTGCCTCTCTGCCTAGAATAGAAAAGTGTTCCATCCTTCGTTTAAGGGACTCAAAGCCTGCCTACTTGTAATCTCTGTCTGTCAAATAAGTCAATAAAATCTTTAAAAAAAAAAAAAAAGATTTTATTGATTTATTTGAGAGAGGAGGAGCACGAGCACAGCCGAGAGAGAAGCAGACTCCCAGCCGAGCAGGGAACCCAATACGGGACTCGATCCCAGGACTCTGGGATTTTGACCTGAGTTGAAGGCAGACACATAACCAACTGAGCCACTCAGGCCCCCCTCATAATCAGCAATTTGCTAACACATTCAGCTTCTGGTGGTCTCAACAGCACAACGGAAGGTGGGAGATAGTGTAGACATCTCTGCAATGCCTTAGAGGTCTCACATTCCCACATCTAAAACCTATGAGATTTCCTCTTCTTTTGAGGATATCAAGATATTGGCAGTAGCATCTTTCTCCCAGCATTAATATGAGTGTTATGGGCTGAATGTTCATGTGTTGAAGCCCTAATCTCTCATGAGATGATGTTAGGAAGGAGGTGGGGCCTTTGATAGGTAATTAGGCTTAGATGAGGTCATGAGGGTAAAGCCTCAGGACAGGACTGATGACCTTATAAGAAGAGATATCAGAGCTCTTTCTCTCTTTCATGGAAGGACACAGAAAGAAGGTGGCCCCATCTGCAAGCCAGGAAGAGAGCTCTCACTGAGAGCCAAGCCTGCCAATAGCGACCTTGGATTTAGAGTCCAGAACTATGAGAAATAAATGTTTGTCATTCAAGTTACACAGTCCATGGCATTTTGTTATAGGAGTCAAAGCAGACTTAGTAAGCAATATTTCAAAGATTTTTAAGACAGCCAACAACATTGTTACTATTTTAAAGATAACCATTCCTTATATTTTGAAGGGAGTTAAAATTTGTAATTTTATACTTGATTTTTACTGTAACCTATTATTTAAGTCATAGAGATTTTTTTCCCCATATTTTAGTTAAGAAAGAAGATTTAGAAATGTTGAGTCTATTATTGTAAGACTCAGAGTCAGTAAGGAATGGAATTAAGACTGAGATCTTGAAGTCTTCCACGCCCCTTCTAGTGTCCTTTCCGCAGGCCCCAAAATGATCTGCAGAGAGTAAAAGAAATGTACTATGTGGCTGAATGACAGTCGCTAATATTTAACCGGGTTACCAGTCACCTCTATGGATAACGCTGTGTTAGAGAATTTTAGGACTAGAAGGGATGTGGGAGGAAGAGCAGCCCACGGAGTCATCTACAAACAAACACCCCGAGGTCCGAAGCAGTTAGATGCTGTTCTTCTATTTAAATGAAGAGTCTAGTTCCGCAGACTGGCAGTAGAGTGAACTTTCCTTAGATTATTCTGCCGTTATATTATGCTGAACTAGACTAAAGTTCTTGAAGAACACCAAGGTCTGACTCTACGATTTGGTCCGTGATGGTGATTTGTTCTGCATCTAGGATGAAAAGTAAGCAAGAATACATACCGCTTCTTAACAGTATTTAACAAGGCTTAAGCTACAGTTTAAGTGTTTTCTAGTTGGTGGTATTCACTAGGTTTTCTGGTGACTCTGTAGCTAAAATTCATTAATTTTCATTCATTTAAATAATTTAAAGTCATTCATTACAGGTGGAAGTAGAAACAATAAACATTTCAGTTTTCCTCAATCTAGTTCAACTTGATTGTCCTTTTATAACTTACCCATGTAAGAAGTTCAAGTGTCTTTACAATTTTACTCCTAAGAAAGATTAAAGATAACCCCAACTTGAGGCATAGGACAGAGACGAAAGGGTGTGTGTGGGAGCGAGAGCTGGAGTCAGTAGTTAGTCCAACAAATCCTTCTTTGAAATCTACTACTATAGAGCCTTGATTTAACCACGAGGACATATGCTTGATAAAAGATGATAGCTGTTTTTGACCAGATTAGTAACCACATTTGCTAGTTACTTTTCACCTTCATTTTCACTATAGGAGGGGATGGTGGAGAAAATTGGATTTTTTTCCCTAGGTCTGCCATCAACCAATTATGTCACCTTAAGTAAGTCATTTACCTTTTCTGTTCCTCATATTTCATCTGTAAAATGAGGATGCTTGGTAAGAACATAACAAAAATACACTCCTATAAGCCAAGTTAAAAATTTTGTCATTCTTGGAAGAAAGAGAGCTAGCCTTGCACCATTTCCAACCTTATGGCACCAAGAAAGAGTATAATATTATACTGAAGCTCTCTAAATTCATGGGATTTAATTATTATCACTGGCAATTTCATCATTTTTATTTTGACAGGAGTAGGCAGAAGACAGAACTTTGCTGAGTTATTTTAGATCCAGAATTACTAAACTCAAATGAAACCAGTAAGAAAGACAATATTGATATATGCTAGCAAATGTGTTTATTAATATGTGTAGTCAAATTTTAAGGAGGAGAACTGTTTTTTGTCATCTTGGTATCACTCGGGAATTTAGCACTAAATATTCAGAAAATGGTCAGATGGGAGCAGGAAATACGTCATTATAGACCAGGATATACGTCATTATATACTAGGATATGCCCTTGCTTAATGGACAAGTTCACTTAGGAAATGAAATCACAGATCAGAAGGTTAAATGGTGAAATAGTGATCTTTAAGAAACCCTTTCTTTTAACTACGGCAAATTATTCTCTCCTCTGTTTGAAGAATCAGATCAGGGCTGGGGAGTGTTGGAGACTCTGACCCAGTATCTCACTAAGCTTGCCTTACTCAGAGCAAATATAGTGTGCAATGTGAAAATCCAGAAGCTAAAGTGGGACAGTGATTTTATTATCATTTTTAAGTCAGTGGAATATTTTTTCTACCTATAATCTTGCATAAAAAACATAAAAATGACATAAGGTGGGACTTGCCCCTGCTACTTAAAAAGCAAGTTAACCGGTCCCTGACACATCACCCAGAACACCTAGACTCTCCAGAATCTTCTAGATGGTTCATTTCTCCCTTCAGAAAAGGATGATTTTCTTTATCAGAAAACACCAGAAAGGTTTTCTAAAATCCTGTAGAAGTAACTATTTGCTTTTAAAATCAGATTTGATTTAAAAAAAAAAAAAAGATGTCACTTATGAATTAAAAAAAAACCTTATTCTTCCAAAAAAATATTGATTATGTATATGAAGGTTCAGAGCTCTTCACAGCTACTCTTGTTAGTCTATGTGCATTATCCCCTTGCATGAGTTCTCAACACACCCGTAATTTCAAAGTCCAAATTTATAGGCTCTCTTCTGAAGATTTTGTAGACCCTTTCCTCCTAGGTCATCTGAGTTAAGGAACAGATGGCCTTTCCTTTTTTCCAGCCATTAAGAAACCAAGATTTAGGATTTGTGCTTGATTTGATCAACTAGATTATTTTCCTTCCTTTAACTTTTTCTTCTTTCTTTCCTTACTTCTTCCTTCTTTTTCTTTTCATATTGGCTTTTCTCCACAATGATCTTTTTTTAAATATTGGGTCATGAATCAATAATTTATTTAATGAAGAAAAGAATAGCTTCTAAGAGATGAAAACATAATTAATCCAATTCTCCCTTTTTACAGATAGTTCCACGGGAGGTTAGTCTATATCTTCAACAAGATTAAATAAGCCTTTATTGACCAGTATCAGGTTTGTCTGCAAGCGTATTTTAAATTAATTTTCATATTTGTGATGTATTTTTTAACTAAAATGCACATAGTAAAATGCACATAATACCAACTTTAGATCCTTTTTGGAAGATAGTCTTGTGTGAAAACGTTTTGTGAAACCACTTATACTAGTTTTTGAATGTGGGGAAAAAATAATAAAGAACAATAGAGGAAAAATGAGCCAAAGCTAAGGACTCTATGAAGCAATGTGGTCAAAGATGTTTCGTGGTCGAAAATGATAGCTGTCTTTGGAGCTAAAAGATGGATGTGGGTGGAGAAAAGCAAACCCATACCAATTATACTTTGATTTTTAAAGCACTGAGATGTGTGGGCCACAAAGCTGAGATTCCTATATACCCTGCATGTCCTTATTTAACTCCAGTGGCATATTTTAAAGAAGCTAGCTACCTAAATGGACCATCTGTATCAGCCGCCCTATTTCTTAGTATAGTTCAAGCCAGTTGGTTCTGGACTTCCTTCATGTTGTCTTGAACATCAGATGTAAATAATTTCTATTTTTAACTTTATCTTGTTATTTGAATGGTTGATCTGCTCACTTAGTAAGTAAAGCCATTTATTGAGCATGGGGATTTTTTTGGATGCTTCTACGAAGCCATAACCTAGTAATGTGCATAGATGATAGGCAGGAAGGAATCCACTTAGTTTGCCTTCTGGAAATGATCCATCATACTTCCAGTTTATTAAGAACAATTGTGTTTTTTCAACCACAGCTGAAGATGGGCATTATGTGAATGTGTATCCTAAAGCTTTCATAGTTTTTTTATTTAAAGAAAAAAATCTAGCATTGCTTTACACATACAAATTGCTTATATTTATACATGAGTGTTCAGTTGTTCTTTAGATCCTTAAACTGTCTTTAGCGCCCAGTAATTGAATTAAAAGTTACAGCACCATAGCATCTTAGAATTATGAATTTTAAAAACTGAATGGTCTATATTGTATCTGTTGTTTATCCTATTAAACTACTCCTATTCGTTCTGGATCATGTGGCACCCAGATCCTATTATTTTAGTTTAAAAATTATTTTATGCCAAACACTGATCTCAGCATGTGTATGTTCCAACTTACATTCGCAAGATGTTTACCTTCAAATAGATCAGGGGTCAAGACAATTTTTTTCTGTAACAGTTCAGATAGCAAATATATTTGGCTTTGAAGGATGTGGTTTGCCATTACAATTACTCAACACTGCCAGTA
The DNA here is from genome assembly GCF_964662115.1 of Mustela nivalis. Taxonomy (NCBI): domain Eukaryota; kingdom Metazoa; phylum Chordata; class Mammalia; order Carnivora; family Mustelidae; genus Mustela; species Mustela nivalis. The sequence goes on along the minus strand of NC_139027.1, from coordinate 70,152,263 downwards.
TACTATGAAGGCAGCCACAGATTATATGTAAACAAATGGGCGTGACTTTGTTTCAATAAAATTATGTGTTAAAAGAGGCAGTCCCCTGGATGCTGTAGTTTTCAAGCCTCTCTAAAATACACATAAATAAATAGACAATTTTAAATCCCCTTACGTCATAGACTTTTACATGGAATATTAAAGAAATAACTAATGAAAATATATTCAAGAACTTAAGTGTCAGGGGACATGAGTTTAAATACAATGTTACCATTAAATCTAGCATAATACAAATTATGTTCATTGAGTCTCCCTCTCACTGCTCCTGGTCTGAATTTTCTTGTCAGTAAAACAACATAAGAAAAATGAAAGAAATTTAAAAAGCCTTTAAATGGCAGAAGTCAATTGCAAAGCCCCTCTTCTGCTTTGCTTTTTAAAAAGTAAACTCTATGCCCAACGTGAGGTTTAAACTCACAAACCCCAAGATCTAGAGACATATGCTCTCCCAAATGAGCCAGCCAGGTACCCGAAGACCCCTACACTTCTAAAATTTAGTTACCTTCCTTGGTTCTAAAGATTTAGAATAGCAGCCTTTATTAAAATGCATGATATCTGTATGTGTGTATAAAATTAGGTGTCTACATATATCCACATTTCTGGATACTAACAAGTTTTATTTGGCAGTTGACTTTGAGGATGGTAACTGCTGGCGGGAGGCAGGACCCTGTGGGAAGCTGGAAATAAGGCTTGTCATTATGACAATAATGGGAAGAGAGAAAAGCAAGAGAAACAGAAGCTAGAGCCATGGTGCTTGATGCCTGAGTCAGGGCTCTCAGCAGCAGCCCTCTTACCTGTAAATGACGGGAGGATGTTTCTCAGGTCGTAATGATGACACCTCCAGCCTGCTATTTGATTTTACCTTTTTTTGGTTTTAAAATAATTATGTTAAAAAAATAACCTAACTTCCGCTTTAAAAAGGAGAGGAGGAGGAGGTGGTGGAAAGGGAGGGGGAGAAGGAGTAACTTCTCATTAAATGTTTCTGTGTGATCTTTCTTCATGCCTAGATATTGGGCTGGGAGCAAAATTCTTTTGTTTTTATTTCTCATATGAATCAGTTAAGGAATTTAATTATAAATTAAAATCAGATGCATGAAAATTGTACTTCCAAATTCTTCTTCCGCTATTCCCTAACATTCCTAGGGGAAAGTCTAACAAAATAACTTGCAAGCCCAGGACAAATTGAAAATATGGGGCTGCTGTTCAGAATGAAGAATTTTCGGACAGTTATGCAGACCTTGAATTCAAGCATGATCCTTCTAAGCAAGGTGCCATGGGTAGCTACGCAAATTGCATGCTGTTGAAGCCAACCCTGTTTAGAAGAATTAAGTCATGTGCTTATTTATTTTTAAAAGTTTCATTTCACTCTATTTTTAGAAATGTGCCAACAAGGCTGGAAGCAAAACACTTCATTTGTTCACTTAAGAGGCACAGCTGGATCACCTCCATATGGTCTGCACTTAATGGCAAGGCCTCTGGGGTATCAGAGAAGCTGGCTCAGAACCGTCTTACTGGCCAAGTCTGGTGCCCATCAGTCTGGTGCCCTGGGCTTGGTGACAGACAAATAATTATCCTAACAGTCATGAAGAGGAACTCCTTGCCAAGCCACTGAACTCCTCCCTCTTAGCTATCTCTCCTCAACGTCTTCTCAGTTTAGTTGAGGATATGCCCTTGACAGCTATTCGGAATATCTTTATGAAGAGAGCAACTTGCCTTTTCTGTACAAGCAAGATGATATGTATAGACACATTTCTTTATACTAAAAATATTAAAAAATACCCTGCCTTAATTAAAAAATAACTGAGTAAATCATAGAATGTCAGACATTAAGCTTTCAGATGTTAGTTTTTCAAAAACGAATATGAACAACAGGAGAAAGGCATTTTATAAACTGATTTCTCTGGAAAAATAAAATAGTAACATGCTAATTAATTACATGGTATTTGTTTTGGCTAGATTGTTACTTAAATCTGCCCTGTGTTTTTTAAAAGTGCTTGAACTCTATATCCAGGTCTGGTGAGTGTGTTCTGGACTTAGGGGTTTGGTTTTTTTTTTTTTTTTTTAAAGATTTTATTTATTTATTTGACAGACAGAGATCACAAGTAGGCAGAGAGGCAGGCAGAGAAAGAGAGAGAGAGAGAAGCAGGCTTCCTGCGGAGCAGAGAGCCCAATGCGGAGCTCGATCCCAGGACCCTGAGATCATGACCTGAGCCGAAGGCAGCAGCCCAAACCACTGAGCCACCCAGGCGCCCCTTAGGGGTTTGGTTTTTATCCCAGCTCCGTATGTTACCAGCTGTGTGAACTTGCGTAACCTATTTAAGTTCTCTGGGCCTCAGTATTTATATCTGTAAAATAAGTTAGTAATGGAGATACATCATAACACAAATAGATTTAATTAATTAGAATAATTTAAAGTAATGCCTAGCACACAGTAAGCACTCTGTTATAATAATATTATTATTTTCACTATTAGATTATCACTATTTTTATATCTCCCCTTTGGTGATTTCAAATTTCAAGGAAAATATCAGACATCTATAGCTCGAAGTCTTGAACATAATTGCCATTCACTATTTACCAAATGAGTGTATTTGTTTAGAGTTTGTTGGATTGTGTGTGTGTGTGTGTGTGTGTCTGTCTGTCTGTCTGTGTGTGTGTGGTAGAGGAAATATCTTTTGATATTGAATTAAGCCAAATAGTTAAAGAAAAAATAACTCCATTAACCTTTAATGCTTACATTCACTAAGAAATATCAGGAAATAGAAAGCTTCATTGCTTTGTTTTCATATTTCGCAGCACAGAATCTGGTAAGTCGTACAGTTGGAGAGCTTGGGTGAGTCTGGTTAATTACTTGGACAGCTTTTTTGCTCAGTTCTCTTGAAAATAAATTTAATATGGTTTAGAGCCTAGGAGAGCAAAATGCCCTAAGGCCAGCAGTCAATAATTCCCACATGCAAAGCAAACAGTTGAGTTAGGAATTGGGGGATTCAAGAATTAATGAGTGATTCATAAGAGAACACTGGCATTGTCTGCAAAAATATCTGACCTTGGAGAGCTGCTGGAAACCCCCTGCAGAGAGTTCTTTGCCATTTTCCTAACTCATAGCAACCCTATTCTATTATCTACAAAATAAACTTTATGTAGCTGCCTCACCTCCTGTTCCACATCTGGCTTAATATCATAGCTCTAAGCAAATGAATCAACAAGGTTTAAATCATCTACTAAGAAACATTTAGTTTCTATAGCATTGGCATTGATTGTACCCATTTATGACAGACCAGGATAAGTATCTCTGATGTAAATAATTTTCAATGTGAAAAACATACATTTTAAGAAATACAAATTACCTTTTAAGAATATAATTATATTTACAACATGGTAAAAATGAACACAAATTATATAAATATATTGTTCAAAGAATGTTTTAAAATAACTCTTTAAATCTAATCTAGCTCAACTAGCAAGTTTAGGAAGAAGCATAATAAAATAAACTAATATACAGAAAGAAAAAATTTGGACTGTGACTTTATTTTAAGGAAAAAAGGTCATTTCCAAGAAATGCTTATCACATAATAGGATAGCTTGCAGGCATAATTAAGTACTAAATAGTTAATGTGCTTTTAAATAAGCATTATAAATGGAAAATGTATTCAGCATTGGCATAGCATGAAAAGAAAAGGATCACATTGATTTACAGTGATACTTATTTAATACAGCTTATGCAATACTTACAAAATGTCAAGTTATCTGAATGAAAGAATGAAAAAAGCATAAAGATATTGAACATTTGGAAATTTACAAATATTTGATAATCCACTAAAAAGACATGGAATCAGAGTATAAAACACAGAGATTATTTAATTAAATATATCATTCTTTATCTGAATACTCTATTATAATAGTTACAGAATTTCAATTTATGAGAAGGCCAAGAAAAATGCATATTTTTGCATAATACAAGCAAAGATGGCTTTTCCTATATTTTACTTTGCGTATCTTGTTAATATAACTGCACTAGAATATATTTAAAGATAGAATTTATAAATTTTAGCTCTCCCTAGCTATTTTTGAAGTATTCTTAAACAAACTTTCTCTAAAAATAAAAAGCATAGTAGAAGAAGTAAATAAATCTTAGTTCCCGGCTTTGTCAATTTATTTGTCCCCTTCCTTTCTTTTCCCTGGGAAGCCGTTATGATGCTTGAAAGCCTATTTTTCAATATTTGCCTTAATATTATGAAAGTATTTTTTTAATAAAACACATTCTAAGGAATATGATAAGAAATATTTTGTCTTCAGAAATGTTGAACTATGGCCATCTCATTTGTCTTGGTCTTTTTTTCTTTCCTCAGTTACTGCATCAAAGAAGGCTGTGGGTAAGCAACACATAATAATTCATCCATCCATCATATAAAAATCAGAATAATAATGTGTTTTTTCCGAAGCAGTGATATGATGACTTAAAAAATTCTTCTTTACTGTGAATTTTAATAATGCAATAACAAGATATTGTTAATTGTTTTCTTTTATTGTCTTTAGCTTATTTATCAGGCTAACTTGTAGTACTAAGTGCTGTGATTTAATTATTGAGTGCTATGACTTCATTCAACCATTTACTTTAATGATGAGAAGAATATTGAGATTGCTTCTTTATTTGAAAATGTCTTTGTGTCAAAGTCTTTTTTTTTTTAAGATTTCATTTATTTATTTGAGAGAGAGTCTGGGGGTGGGGGAGGGCCAAAGGGAGAGTTTTTTTGTTGTTATTTTGTTAAGATTTTATTTATTCATTTGTGTCAAAGTCTTTTGAAATGAATGGGCTGCCTTCCTATCCTGGAAGTGTTCTAAAAAGTTGCTTGTCCAACTATAGCAACAGTTACTAGCTATTAAATCTTATGTCAAGTTAACTTGCTCAACCTGAGGAAATAGTGTTTGCAGGTTCCTTGGAGCTGGTCTCCCAACTGCTAGAAGTAATGTTACATCTGCATGATTGTTCCTGGTCAAGCTCCCTATGATGAGATTATGTCAGTTAGGCTTTCACATAGTGGATTCCTGTCAATGATAATTTACAGCAATACATCTGTAAAGTATCTTTTCATTCATGGTTATTCCAATCTGGTTTGTTTTGCAAGATCTTGGTCACAGATGCTTCCAATCAGTTTTACTTTGACTGCTCTGAGATCACCGATGATGAATGGGAATAGAACTTACTTTTGTATATATATGTTTTCTATTTTATCTTTCTTCAACTGGTTTACTGACCTGGATCTGCTTTAGATTACTTTGGCAGAAAGTCATTATCAGGTCCTACCTCCATTATGGTCTACCTATTTCAACAATATTAGGTGAATACGTTTGTATTCTAAGGAAATTTGCATAACTTATTAAATAATTTATTTTTTATTTTCTTTTCCTGGACACCTTCATAATGCATGAAAAATCAGTAATGGCAATTTTAAGTCATGCTATTATAGTATACTTGTTCTATAATATTTGAGTTTTAATTTTCACATGCATTAGCTAGTCCCTTTGTACCTACTGAAATGTAAGATATTTCAGAATTCTTTAGATTTTTTTTAGTTGTACACATTTATTTATACCGAAAATTTCTTGATTTCTCAAATGGGTTGATTTTTTTCCCCATGTATCTGACAATTTATTGAGTGCCTATATTCACAGGCTAGCTATATTATTTGTATGCAAACTTTAAGAGAATTGATCATTCTTACTCTAAATCCTACATTTCCAAAGCAATTTTAAGTATACTAATTATCTATAGAAAAAGTCAATTGACTTTTTGAAATTTAACTTATCTCAATAGTACTTTGCATTAAGTATTTCAAGTTTGTATTTATACTGATGCCCTGGGAAGGGTGATGGGAGGATAAAGAAGTCTCACAACTTTATGAGTGATATATTCAAAGAACAAATAACAATGAGCAAATAATCCAGTATGAACTACAAATAAAATAAAGGTAATTTAAATACCCCTAGAATTTCTTACTTTATCTTTGGGGAAGCTGTTTTCATAATGCACTTCTTATCCATCTTGCCCTTTGTTCCCATTGGTAACAAGTGAAAGAAAAGGATAAGAGCTCTGAGCACACTGAACTTTTCAATCTTTAAATTCTTTGAGGGCCCCATTCATTCTCCCCACCCCAATTTCAAGAGGCTTTCCCACTCGATTTATGCCCTATTTGTTAGCTAGTTATATGTTGAAGAAATTTAACCCTTATGAGTATCTTATAAGTAAAGAGGAAACATTTTTAATCAGATACCTTAGAGAAAAGATGTTTGTGTGGAAGACATGCTATTCCTGATAGTAAAATATATATAAATAATTAAATTTTAAAACACCCGTTTTTCAAGACTAAAACTTTTAAAATCATCAAAGTTCTCCAAGATCTTAAAAAAAAATCACATTCTATGATTTAAACCATAGTGTTTAATAATGTGTATTCTCCTATAAATGGAAACTATACTCTCCTTTAAGGAGAGTATAATATCATCCTGCTCTGATAACAGCTTTTATGTCTTGATGAGTGTTTATATAGTATAACATAATCTTTAGGGAAACTAACTTACTAAATGTTAGTCCTAGCATTTCTTTGAAACTTAGGCTATGAGATCTTTTACATTTTTTTTTGCAATTCGTCTCAATTTTTGAAAAAAACAGTAAGAATTTTCAAATTATGCAAACATCTTCAAGTAGCTATTTTCTCAGAGAACACTGCAGATTCAGTAAGATAGTAAAATATATATAAATAATTAAAATTTTAAAACACCCGTTTTTCAAGACTAAAACTTTTAAAAATCATCAAAGTTCTCCAAGATCTTAAAAAAACTTCACATTCTATGATTTAAACCATGGTGTTTAATAATGTGTATACTCCCATAAATGGAAACTAAGCTGGAATGCTTATATTAATCATATCTGACCCATAGTTAAGTCCACACCAGCATCATCTTTTAAATTATGTATCTATTTCAGCAGGCAACAGATGCATTAATTCCTTTCAAGTGACCATTTGAGGAACTGAAATCCATTATCATGATATTTGTTTTCATAGTCTTTGATCGATAAGCAATTGATAGGGTATAAATTGTTAGTGGCTTTATATAAAATATAAAACTTGTAGAAATTTTGTTTTCTTTTAACTTAAATTCAATTTAATTAATATTTACTGTATTATTAGTTTCAGAGGTAGAATTAAGTGATTCATCAGTTGCATACAACACCTAGTGCTCATCACATCAAATGCCATCCTTAAGGTCCATCACCCAGTTACCCCATCCTTCCACTCCCCTCCCTTCCAGCAACCCTCAGTTTGTTTCCTAGAGTTAAGAGTCTCTTACAGTTTGTCTTTCTGTTTCCATCTTATTTTATATTTCCTTTTATTTCCCTAAAGCTTGTAGAGAATTTTCTAAACTGTATTTCTCTATACTAATAAAATGGGTACCATGGCATGGTGCACTTGATCATCACTGAACATTAAGGCTGTCCTAAAAATTGTAGACTGTTTTAAACAGAATTCACTAAGTTCTTTTTAATCTTTTTTATTTTTCAGGAGTTAAGTTTCTACAAACCTGAATCAGGGTGTATAAGTAAAAGACCCAATGCTCCAAATACAGAAAATTATTATCTTATTATTGTTTTCTTTAAAACAATGAAATTTGAATCATGCATCTCATAATGAAATAAACTAAAAGCAAAAAAAAATCTTATTAATGGAAAGAAATATGTAATTCAAATTTCTATCCTTGATTTTCTGGATCAATGATAAATAGTGAGATGCTCCATCCCTACCAAAGGAAATAAATAAACACATGGAAATGAAAAAATAAATTTAAAAAACTATGGAAAAAGTGGTGGATATTTAAAAACCAGCTCTTTCTAATAACACAACAAAGAAAAACATCTCACCAACAGGCTGTGGTCTCGTATGTTTGGTAGTATTTGGTTGTATTAAAAAAAAAAATTCCTTTTCACAGAAACCAAGCAAATATCAAGTCAGACTCATTCTTCTGAAACTTTCTTGGACTTCCTGACAAGGTCTACCTAGGTTGTTATTATAACGCCAAGTTTCAACAATGAAAGAGAATTTGATGGCTTCAGTCCACCCTAATCTGGAATTTCACATCACTTTGAGCAGAGCCTTTTACAACAGCAATAAGAAAATGCTTCAATCCTTCAATCAATCAATTATTAATTGAGCCTGATTCCAAGAGGAATTCTTAACCTGCACAAAAGAGCAGTCTATTACAAACCATAAGAGACTCTCAATCTCACCAAACAAACGGAGGGTTGCTGGGGTAGGGGAGAGCGTGGCTGGGTTATGGACATTGGGCAGGGTATGTGCTATGGTGAGTGCTGTGAAATGTGTAAGCCTGCTGATGCACACACCTGTACCCCTGGGGCAAATAATACATTATATGTTAATAAAAATTTTAAAAAGAGCAGTCTTTTAAAACACTGCACCATTTAGTATTTGTATATAAGCAATGAACAGATTAGTTGTTCATGAAAATGGACCCATGTCTTCAACTTCTCAGGCCCTCCCACTAAGTTTACCCAATCTATGTAGCCATTTACATGTATAGGGGAAAACTGTACTCTTCTGTATAATTCTCATAAATTTAACATGTGGATAATCCAAAGGAGCATTCCTTAAATTTCATTCTAATTTTTATGTTTAAGTCTAAATTTAGATTCACTGTCATGTGCTAATTCCCTTTATTTTAGCTATTTGTTTTTTTTTTTAATCAGAAATCTATGGTCTCAATATTATATTTCCCTTAGATTTTTGCTAAAAGTAATCATATGTAAATAGTCTTTTATTCTCCTTCCCTGAAATTTACTTTAAGCTTAAAAAAAAATGACATTAACTAAAAGAACAAACAAAACTTCTATGTTCTGCATTTATATAGTCATCTTCCTTTATTGCTTGAGCAGCTCCCGTCCTTTATTGATGAAGAGCAGCAGTCATGAGAAGCTGACACAACTCTACAAATCAGGCCAGTGCTAGAAGATTCCCTTTTGCAGCTGTCTGCTCTGTAGGTACCGGGCAGCTGCTCTGAACTGAATGTTTGCTTCATGTTAACAAGAGCCAGCCCCCAGAAATTTCCTCCTGTCTTTTTAAGGATCATGCCAAACAGCAGCCTGATCAAAGCAATCTAATATGGCTTAAGTGCCACTGTTTGACATTTTGCATTCTTTTATTGCTTTCCATTTTTACTACATAAAAAAAATGGGTGATAACTAATATCCAGTTGATCTTTTCATGCTGGTAATAAAATGATAACACAAAGATCTTATTATCCACTCCAGACATCCATCACAGTACATTTTCCAATAACATACTATGCAGAGTGTTTCTTCACTCTGCCCAAGTGCAAAGTGAGGTTAAGTACTTGGCCTCACATTCTCTTTCTCTTTCTCTCTGATACTTTAGACACTGAACTGCAAATGAAAAGAGCTGAACTTCAACCCCTGACATCTTGTCGACTTGAGCGTGATCTGCAATTTTGTTGTCATTGTACTAATCAAACCGCTTTCTGTGAGAAGCCAAAGGTCGTTGTAGGGTCTGCCTCTTAAAATATTTTGTCAACCCAGAGAATTTTTATTCTTTTAAGAAAACAAGAGGAAACCGAACAGGAGGAAACAATATTGAAAGTGGAGAGGAAGAGTACATCTTGGTAGGAAGAAAGATCAGGTGGGCAGGAGAAGAGACATATATACAAGGCATAAAGAAACCAAAACAATGCCAAGACGCAAAACAAACAACAGAGATTGTGAGTTTATATTAAAATCAATTTTTATGTGGATACAGAGGTCGCCCCAAGCCTTCCTGTGAGCAAGAAGGATATTCCGTAATTATGTCATTGATTTGAAAAGACAAAAACAAGCAAACCAATAAAACAATAAATAAAAGAAAGCAAGGAAAGAAATACTAACAAAAACATAAGCACAAATGTCTCCCTGCGTCCATTACATATTTAGTTACTTACAGGACAATCAGGACTCATCTATAGTTGATCGGAACACATTTTGTTTTCAAATGTTCATTGTATTTAAACCATTAAGGATTATAGCACTAACATTTTTTAAGAGAGAGAATAAAATTTGGGATCATTTAAAGATGCAATATATCACTACAAATATAAGTTTTCTAAAAAAAAAAAAATTGCAGAGAAATACATAAACTAATGAATTTGGAAGTCCTGTAGGGAACTACTGGACACCAAATTAAAGATTGAGACTGTCTTGGTAAGTCTACCTCAGAGTTAACCAAGATACTAGACTATGTACTTTGGCAGACAAAGGGAATACACAGTAAGAATGACGGCCAGTACAGATCCAACTAATAATGAATTTGGGATAATTTCATGAGGATTAGAAAATTTCCTTTGCAATCTTTACAGTTTTTAATAAAAGATATATTAAGTCCATTAATATGAACCTAGGGAAGAGACTGTCAAACACGACTTTTCATGCAAATAATTCATGTGTCAGTCAGAAAAGTACTATTCAATCTGATTAGGATTTTCTCAATAACTCATTAATGATTGGTTAGTAATTTCTACAATAATTATTTTTTGCAAAGTAGTCTATAAATTGTCTTTTTTTATTAATTTGAATATTTTTTCTCTTTGTGGTAGAAGAATATGACTTTAGAGTCCTTTCTCATCTACTTTTTTGAAATACTATTCAGAGAAGAAATGATATGCATTAAAAGATGGTGGCTCTTTAAGCAACTTCCATACACAATTATTTCATGATGGCATGTTCTCAATATTGCAGTTGATTGAGAAGGTGCAAGAAATCTGACTATTCCTTTATTTCTATCGTGGATAGAAGAGAATGGAGTGTGGAAGATAACAAACTTCCATGCTCACCTTCCAGGTCATGAATCTGCACAAACTGACCTTAATTTAATTCCAAGGTGCAGATGAACAAACATATTTTAGCAATGATATAAGCTAAAGGATGTCAGAGAGCTGGGATTGGTCTGGGACTGTGTGCCGAGACATTCCATTTGTAATCTGAAAGATCAAAGCATACATTTTGGCATTGAGATGACCACTATTCATAGAGATGGTTCTTTTTAAAAAAGTACCCTTTCCACACATGAAAATAAGCTTTTGATTTTTAAATGAAAGCAAGCTCTCTTTCCACTTAAAGATTCTTGACAGCTTTTCCTACAAAGAGGGAAAATGGTAGCCACAAGAATCTGCCAGAGATGCTCTCTGGAATTCAAATCTGCCCTTTCTCCAAGAAAGCCAAACAAAAGATTCTACCCCAGCCTGTCGACCAAAGACTAGTGGTGCATATAAACTACTCAAACAGAAATGGCTGAAAAAGGAACACACCTGCCATCTCTGATGGTCCCACACGTCTGAATACATGCAGCTAGATCGTCTTTCCTCTTCACCTACTACTTAATCTTCAAGGGCAATGATTGGAAAGTCTGGTACCATATATATTAACTTTTCCTTATCAAGTAACATCTGCTCTACCCTGGGGGTAAGGTATGAAGCGGGGATGAAGGATGGAGCAGGATGAAGGATGGAGCACCAAAGGAAACAGCAGAGCAATTCTGAGTAAGTATAGAGAAGGTTAAAAATGTTTCCATCCAACCTTAATAATTTAGAGTTAATATTAATTCCCAACCTAAGATAATCTTTTACATTACAGTTTGTATATTTGCTGTGGAAATTTCCTTAAGGATGTCATATTAATTTCATAATACAGTTGTATCTTAGGTATGATATAATTTTTAGAGACGATGATAGATGGTAGATGGCTGTGATTTAATAAATGTACATTCATTTTGGTTTCAGACAAACTTAAAGTTCACAGGGGATAAATGTAATAAACCAGCCACTCAAACTACAAGTTATACTGAGATACAGATATTTCAATTCATATTTTTACGGGGTAGGAAATGCACTCCAGGTGGAAATCTTTGCTTATTTAATCACTGTGAATTAGATTTGCATTATTTGATATGTAAATTCCTCCCTCTCCAACCTTTGAGGAAAAACATGATTTCTTGATGGAATTTGGGGTTCTCGCCACATCTGCCCACTATTCCCCAAATAAAACAAAGGGAAAAGAAAATGAAAGTGTTACCTGCTCATCGAATGTTCTTTTCCAGTGACTGCTGTCAAGTTAAGGCATTTGCAGTCCTGTCCGAGGTGTGCACTGAGAGCTCACAGTCACTCATTTAATTCAAGTACTTTACATGTAACACATACTCCTTAAAAAGGGGAAACATTTCACTAACCAGCAAAAAACCTTTGTCCTCAAAGGTATTATTCTGTGGAATATCCAGAGGAAAAAAGACTGTGCTTAATATTAGAATCTCATAATATAAGCCAACTGAAGAGAAGTGTCTAACAAGGGTAATAAGACTACAAGTATCTATTTCTAAAAGAGTCACTTATATAGCTAGAAAACACAGCATCACACTTGATTTGGTTAACTCCCATACTAGAATTCCAAATACTAGAGTTTATATAGTTACACTTAGTAAATTTAAACATTCATACTTTATTATATGCTTAATAGAAATAAATAAGAGTACATAAAATGGGAGTCTAGAAAGGAGTATTTTCCTCCCATTATTTTCTCAGACTCAGGATGTATCAAGAATATCTATAACTGCATTAAGGCACAAATCTAGCTTTGAGAAACTATTTCTTGATTGCCATTTTGCCTGCATGAGTGCCCCAGAGCTGAAAGCAAACTGGACCATGGTGTGAGACTCAAAAACTGTGCTCCTTCTCAGGAAGTGTGGGATGGCGTCTGAAAGGAGATGATGTAAATTTGAAAAGTCCTACCTGTGTGAGAGTTTCGAGAGATTACTTCAGGAACTGTTCCATTCGAGATAATGTTTTATGCCCTGTATGATAGTGTATCAATTTAATTTTTCATAAATCATGATTCAGTTACTTTTTTATTGCTATGATTGGAAAGATTCATATTTATGTTACTTTAAAATGAATACTAAAATATCTGAAGACAAATCTGAGTTATAAGACGCATGTGTTCAAAGTAGTATGCATTTCATTAGTAAAGCTTCTTGTTTTGTATGTTGAGGACCACCATTTTGTTCCTCAGAGGATGACATTGCTATTTGCCAACACAGCCAATGGTTTCGGGAGTAGACTTGATCAACCCACATTCAGCATTTTCCAAGGATATAGAAAATGTTTGTTCTCATTGACTAGAACAATGAGAGATTAGAATCTTGTTAGAACCATTTTTATTTACATAGCTAACAACTTTGGTATCATTGGAGGAAATTCCTTGATGTGGTCAGCAAAACTGGAAAGGAAAAAAACCTAAACATTTACGTAAAGAAATAAAATGAATTTATTCTTAAGGTAATGCTACGACTCAAAATAAAATCACAGTCCTTATATCCTTTCAGGTTCTCTAGTCCATAGTCAAATAAAACTCAGTCCATGCATCTTTTCTGATTCATCATTTGGCATGCATATCACAGATTTGAAGGGTTTTGATTATTTTTGCAGATATGTGATGAGGATGTAAAAATTCATCATGTAAATACTCTTAATGAATAAGAAAAAAACTCTTAGATAAGTAATTTTCTTTATATATATACATATAACATTGAAAAATACATTTTTCTAAGTAGAATTTTGGCTGAATTTAGAAGAATTTAATAGTAGCTCTCAAAAGGAATTCAAAAATTTTTTCTATATTTTGAGTCAAGAGATTAAAAAAAGAAAGTGAAGGAAATACTACCCATGGTATTTTTTCCTAATCTGGTGAAGAAGAGAGCTATCAGAGTCCGAGATCAGGCAAAACACAAATGCTACTTGCCTTATTCAAAGGTCTAGAGAGGTGTGTGCATCTTCTGCTCTAAAATATTTGTCACCTCTTTTAGATATAGGAACTACAGGAGGAACGTCTCCAGCTGGACAGAATTCAAAATGAATTTTTACAACCCAGATGATGGACTGGCACACTTCCAAAGTGAATTCATGAGTTTGATAAACGTCTTTGTCTTGCTTTCATTTTTTTCTGGACTAGCTTACATCATAATGGAGGAATAACATTTTAAAAATTTTGAATAGGCACTTACTGGAATTACAGTTAATCCTGATACAATCTAGATGGGGAAGAATAGATGAAAAATGAAAATTTATCCTTCAAGGTAATAGCTGCAGACATCCAATAAAATCACAGTCCACCCTTCCGGGGACAGACACATGCAAATATGGCCACTCCATATCATGTATTCTTTACATACTTCTAGAACCCAGATTCATTGTTATAAAACTTCACATTGGAAACAACAATAGGTTTTTTTTTAAAAAATGGCCAATTCAAACAAAGCTACATGGTGACAAATCTAAGTGAAAGAAAGCGTTGTTAACTGTCAAAGATGCTTGGCTTAGACTGGCTGCGACTTTCTCCCCATCTGTGAAAGAACATATCATTGTTTTCAGCATAATTAATTCAGCTCCGTCACAATGGGGTACAGTGCAAGCCCAGCTAGGCTCAGACATCTTGGACCTTCAGAGTCTAATATCCCACAAAGGCCAGTAGAACTCTTGAGAATTGTGATCAAATGGAGAGCAAGTTGAAGATCTTCTAACTTTACCCTAATGTATTTTATTTTTGTTATTATCATTGGCTTAGGAAAAGAAGTTAGCATCCAGATACTGGCCAGATTCCACGCCTTGTATTAATTGGAGGAAGAAAGAAACAACTGTGTTTTCTTCTAGTAGCCAGCAGTAGCTAAGGGGTAATGTCATTCTTCAGAGTACACGAGCCTATGCCTCTTTTAGGAGCTAACAATGTTATCTCTATGTGCTACATGTCATGGTTAGCATGGGTATTGAACTTCCTTTTCTTACACTTGCTTTTTCTATAAACACGGATGATCTAAGAACAGAATGTCTGATCTGAATAACACAGACTGTGATTATAAGGGCTGTCTTTAAAGGACTGTGTGGGATGTTTTATGTTTATTTTATGTATAGATACATATTTGTTGGTTTTTGTTGTAGTATTTAATGCCTTTGGGGAACATGAAAAATATAAACCTAGATTCTGTTTCCATATAGCTGAGTTTGTCATGTGTCGTCAACCGCATCAGAAAAGTGGTTGCAAACAGCCAAGGACCAGCACCTACACAACTCTTTCCACAGAATGCTTTGCTGTTGGAAAATTCCCATGAGTGTTTCCACTTTGGCTAGCAGCCCCTTTACTGCGATTAGGCAATTTCCTTTGACTTGTTGTAGTAACCTATCATTGTCACTAGAGGGAACTCTAACAGAACAGTAAATGACTGCCCTGCATTCTTCAGCGATGTTTAAAAAAACACCCTTATTATTTAACTTTATTTAGCTAATATTAATTGAATGTAATTGTATGCAATAAGCTACCACTGAAATAATTTTATTCTTTATGAGCTACCATTCTGCCCAGCACAATTTGAAACTGTAGGTAGAGTTTCCACAAATGCCTCACCTCATCACATTTCACTACTCTTTGTGTCAAACTATGTTTCAAATTTTATTTTTCTTTCTCCATTAATTTATTTTTGTGTGTGTTGAGCACTTCCAGGAAATACAGTAAAACCTCATTAATTTGTTCTCCTCTTGGAGCTACTGATAGTAACGAAACTTATTGGGCAGAATATTTATAATTCTTGACAAACAAAAATTGCCTGAGAAAAATTAAACAAGTTGTAAAAGATGAACTTCAGGAAGAAAACTGAATCCCAGTACTTCACTGTACATTGATGGCACAACTTCCATGAAATGACATCCTAATTACTGATAATTCTTATCCACCCATTAAAATCAGCCTAGTAAGACCTTTCCTTAAGAAGCCTTCCTAGCTATCAATTTGTGTTTTGGAACGTAATCGAAAACAAAACTGCATATTTTTTTAAGTCTACAATTCCAACTCTTTCTTAATTCGGCCTAACTTCTCCCATATTTCATATAGCTTTTTGAGGTTTTACTGTAGTGACTCTCTCCTAATGCTACAATGAAGCAGGAAAGCATTATTTCTCTGTAGAAGAGCCTGTGTTTTAGTGTTCTCATGGCTGTTTGCTACGGGCCGCAGTCTTTGGGCATTGAAGGGTTGTGGATTGCTGTTTGATAGCAAAATATCACCACACAGTATTTCCAAACAGAAAAGATGGAGTACCACAAAGGCAACTAGTCAAAGGAGAAGCCCAGAGAATACAGTAAAAGTAACTGTTGTCTACATCACAGAGCAGAAATTTGACATTTTGTGCAGATCTTATCTAAATAAAAGCAGATGGGTTTTTATTCATCTGAAAGGGTGTCCTCTATAGCAAATCAGAATACTAGTAAATACAACAATGGAAATTATTTGAGGCCTCTTCAAGCCTAACAATTTATACTTTCAATTGACCTCATTGGTACATACGGCTTCCCTTTTAAGAATCCTCAGTGGTAGAAATAACAAAATGGTAAATTATGTTCAACAAAATGAAACAATCAAAAAGATGCCCCCAAAACCTAAATTAATTTAAATGATGAAAATGAGACCATTAAGTGTTTTAACTTTCCATGGCAAAACAGGCTACTCGATAAATGTTTGCAGGCAAAACTAAACAAAAAGTGAAAAGTATTAGTTTTATGGGGGAAGGGGAGTTGTTACCTAGGTTGACCGTCAGTTTCACACGCCCTGCATCCAGCTCCAGGCGGAGGGTGTCTGCCGAGTCTCTGGAGGTGGTTGCCATGAGAATACCATAGGCGCGCTGGGATCGGAACCGTAAGGACACGTCCTCGGCCTCTGTGTGCATCACCACTGGGAGCTGGATTTTCATGAACATACTCCCATCGTAGCTCAGAACCGTTGCCTCTACAGATGGGAAGTGAATATCAAAGTTCTTGGTCAGTTTGGTACTAATTTATTCTGTGAAAAAGGACAGTGAGACCTATTAATGGCTTCTAGATAGAACACAACACTGCAAACGCAGCTCATCTTCTTCAGAAATGAGCATTTTTTTTTTTTTTTTAAAGCTGGGATGAGAAGTCACCATAATGAGGACTTCTGTGAAGTCTGCTAAACCACAGGCACAGAGATGGCACTACTTCCCTTTTTGATCGCATAGCCCTTTCTAGCTATGGCATTCATCATGCTGGTTTATCGGTGTTCATGTGTGTGTGTCTCCCTTCTCAAAGGCAGAGATCACATTCTTCTGTCTTAGTCACAGTATGAGCCTGGGCTGAGGCACAGACTAAGTAAGCAATTACTTAATGCATGTTTATACATGGCTAGGCCACTAGCTCCCCCAAATCTGCCTTTCCTCAACAAAATGAGGAGGTGCTAGCAGAGGATCTCTAAGGGTGTAGCCACCCTAAAAGTCCATGATTCTAGAAGTTTCCATCATTATCTTCTTTCATAGTATCTGCCTTCATAGGATCAAAAAAAAGTAAAAGAAATGACTTAAATGTTAGAATAAGGTCCACATTTTACCAAAGGTGATGTTCAAAGAGAGAAAAGAAGTAGCTCCAAACAACACATGGCGCTTCTTCTGAGTCACGTTGTTTAATGAGGTAACTAAGTTTTACAAAGACACAAACTGACCTCATTTTAAGCTTTATTTACAGGGAAGGGGTAGCTGAAATCATCTTCTGTCAGCACTACTCTGGTGTTCTGAAAATGTGATGCTATCACCAAAAAGCCAATAACTATGTATTTTGGTAATACTGAATAAACATGACTGGGTCTGCAGAGTTTGCATGTTTTAGTTTGTGCTACTAAATCAAAGTGGTCTGCTTTAAAAAGAGAGAAGTCGCTTAATACTGTATTAAACACATAAAGAAGAGGACACCAGAAACTGTTGATCACAAACTGCATGCTTTAAGAAATAGAACACTTTAATGTTAAACACCATATGGTGGTGGAACGTTGCAAAACAAGTATGAGTAATTCTGCTTTCTCATTGGTTCTGACAACGCAGAATACCGCTTAACAAAAGAAAAACCAGCTGGAATTAAAGGAAACTTGGAAATTCTCATTATCTTGCCCATTTACATGGCATGATTAGCTTTAATGATACAGTTGCTTATTATTGGGACTTATTCTGGAGTTGCGGTTTTGCAAGTTTGTCTGTCAAAAAGTCAGGAGAGTCAAATATTTAATCATTAGTTGTTGTCATCATGGGACTGAATGCATATCCAGAACAGATAAAGAAAGGAAGGTTCCTTCTAGGTATACCTTCTTGGTGCTCTTCTCTTCCACCTGCCTCTTGACTTAAGGGATCTTGGTCAACTCCCCCTAATATTTATTAATAGCCTGACTTCTCTCCCGAGTTCTTTCATCCATCACTCACTTAAGATTTCCAATTTAAATACTATAGTCAACCCCCCCGCCATGAACCAACTCCACATGCTCCTTCACCAATGTTCTCTAGCTTAGTAAATGGCATAATCCCATTGTTCAGAACTTAGCTTTTCTGATTTTTCTCTTAAATTCTCTGCAATGCCCAATCTATGTGCAAGTCTATAAGTCCTGTAGGCTCTAATTCCAAGCCATTTCCTGAATTTATTGTTTCTTATCCTTATCACCCAAGTATCTCTTCCTCTGCTCCAATCTCGCACCTAGACCACTATCAGAGCTCCCTCAGCGGTTTTCCCATTTCTACTCTTTCTTCCTGTCTACAGCAGCCATGCTAAACTTTTAAAGAAATAAAGCAGATTATATCCCTACACTGCTTAAATTATGTCTCCCCACCTCCCACCAATAGTTTTCCACTGCAGTTAGAATAAAAGCCGTACCGCTTTTCTACCCACAAGGTTCTCCGTGATCTGGCCCCAGCCTTTCTCCATGGCCTCAACCTTGAGCATCTCCACCACTTGTTCAGTAAACTCCAGCCACACTGATTTCATCCCTCATTCAAGTACCTGCACTTGTGGACCTGTCTGTTTTAAAAGGCTTAACCCTAAACCTCTACATGGCTGGTTCCGTTGGCATTCAGGTCTCTGGTCAAATGTGACTTCAAGAGTTCTGCTTAAAGCACCCCACTGATCCTTCCTCTAATTATTCCATATCTACTTACTCATTTCTTCTTCACAGTTACCCTTTCTTATATGTTTCTATATAGTTATCTGTTTCACCCTTTAGAATGTAAATGTTGTGAGGGCAGGGTTAGGCTCTCCTATACATTGTTCTAGCAGTAGCTGAGTACCTGTCAAATAGCATAACCTTCAGGCACATAGAAGAGGGCCAGGCACATAGAAGAGCTTCAGTACGTACTTAACTGAATTAAGGATTGCATTTGATACTGAAGATATATGAAAGAGCTTATTTTCATTTGGATATCAAGCTTACATAAATGCTCACTAAAGGAGTTAAGTATTGGGGCGTCTGGGTGGCTCAGTGGGTTAAGCCTCTGCCTTTGGCTCAGGTCATGATCCCAGGATCCTGGGATGGAGTCCCGCATCAGGGTCTCTGCTTAGTGGGGAGCCTGCTTCCTCCTCCTCTCTCTCTCTCTGACTGCCTCTTCCCCTACTTGAGATCTCTGTCTGTCAAATAAATAAAATCTTAAAAAAAAAAAAAAAAGAAGTTAAGTATTTACTCTGCCTATTGTTAAGTGGACTCTAATTTTGGTAAAGTATGTGGACATAATATTTGCTGAAGTCTACTTTGAATGACACACTGTGCCACTAAATGACAGGCTAGCATCTATTTATCAAAATACCAATCCTGTGGCTAGGCACTGACCTGACTTTGAGAAAATAAAATATAATCCTTTTAAAATAGTATGGTTCTACATTATACCACATATTTTTATTATTAGATAAGTTTCCTAACAGAAAAACTGCAGTAGTTTACTCAAAACATAATTAAGGGGCACGTGGGTAGCTCAGTCAGTTAAATGTCTGACTCTTGATTTCGGTCCTGGTCATGATCTCAGGGGTTAGATCGAGCTCCACATCAGGCTTCACCATCAGCAGGGAGTCTGCCTGAGATTCTCTTTCTCTGCCTCTCCTTCTCTGCTCCTCCCACACCCTGCGTCCATGCGCTTCCTCTCTCTCTCACAAATTAATTAATTAATTAAAAAATTAAAACATGATTGTAAAGCTATGGTGATCTCTAGGAAAAAAAGTGTTTCTTGTATAATATCAAGGGAGATTTGTTCTTTACTATTTCTTTGCCTAAACTAGAGCCAATCATTGTCCATATCTATAGAGCAACAAACACCTGAATAAACATTTAAAAGTCATTATCTATTACACAGTTCCTCAGCATCATATTGATAAAAGAACTGAAATGTTGTTAATTTTCCTTTATTTGTTTAATCTATAAACCTAGTGTCTATTATTCAATAATCACATTTTAAAATGATTTTATAATCTTCTATAAAATGCAGCTTAATTTTATTAAAAACTAAGGAGGGGGAACATCCTTCCAGAAATAGAGAGGACTGACAATGGATCCTAAACATAGTATGAAATACAATCCAAAGTTGGAAAACAATCAGAATCATTAGCCTATAACATTCTCCAAAAAAACTGCAGGAATGAAATAATATAGTAAAGTAATAAAACTTGAGTACATTTTAAATAATTCTCAATGTAAAAATAACTTGTTGATAAACGACAAATGAGCACCTGAATGATTCCTCATAATTAGAGTTAGTGTTTAATTAGACAAGAAATGGAAAATGCACAAGTTGGAGTCTAGAGTTGCCAAATAAATGGTAAACACTCTGACATTTGAAGGTTATGCTATTTGACAGCATCCTTTCACATTAGTAAAATTATCTTACCCCTTAGAACACAAAAGAGTACTTTAGAAGGCTAATTCCAATACAATACTTCCCAGAGGGGGAGAAAAAAGTTTCAGCTTTGTCTCCTGTATCTCCTTCCCCTTTGTCGTTAAGTTTGATAAATTTGCTTTTCTGTATTATTCCTTCTTGCCGTCTAAAGTGTACACCTGTGCTCAGTTTTGCCGAAAGGCAGTCACATATTGTGCACAACGATGAAAATCAGACAGGGAGCCAAATTATATTGCTCTGACATCTGTCTCTCCATCTGTTAGAGTTTTAACAAACAAGTATAAAGCAGACCTCTGATTACAACATATACACATAACCAAGAATAATTTCTACACAGCCAAGTCTCCACAAATTCTCAGCTTTATTAAAAATAAAGTAGGAGGGAAAATGCTGAATTTAATTTATATTCAATTGCACATTATTTCTATATTACTCATCCTTATGAGATCGATGCACATAAAAAATACTATTTTCCTTAATTGCCTAGGTCAGCATATACTCTTTCTTATAAATTCCTTTGCTTACTTAATGCAGAATAAAAATTTTCTATAGTAATGTGACTGCAATATTATTCCTCAGGCTGCATTATCTAAGGACTTGAACACACTTTTTATTTACTATGAACAATAATCTTTATAAATTATCAATTATTGCTCAGTAATAGTAAGATGGAGACCACTAGTACCTTTATTTTATTTATTTATTTTTTCAATTTCAGGAGTTGTCCATCAACTCTTAGGTGATTAACACCCTATTGTGATCAGAGTATATCTGGAGAAGAACCACAGTCAAAGCTCTTTCTTTTGAATTGGAAACCCCAAGGGCTGGGCACGATCCTATGTTGACTGAACTACGGCATAGCTGGGAACTGGACAGAAGCCAAATTCTGTGGTATTGAGCATGACAAGCATCCCACATCACCACTGTTCTCAGGAAATACCATAATGTGAGCGAGAAAATTAATTCTGAAAAACAAAGACTTCTAACAATACGCTGGGTGGTCTGGAAACAAAAATCGCACAAAAATGACCATTTTTTCCTCAACACACAACCAACATGGAGACAAAGAAATCTGCAGAAATTTCTAGCCACCTGTCAGATAAAAATGTATGCCGGATCCCAGTGATGAAGGTTGCTATTAAATTCTCATTTGCAAATCTACATATGCTTGCCACCCCTCCTTCTAATTATTGCGAAATAAAAATATTCCCTTTCCCTCATTCTGGCTCAGGAAGCTTGACAATTTCTATTTTTAATTTCTGCCATATGTAGTAGCAGGATCTTGCCACAGGGTGGTACACCACACATATTTAACTGAAGGCTTTTGGAATCTGCGTGACAGTTACGGTGATAGCCTTTTCTAGCTTCACTTAAGCAGGAAGCATCGTGTAACTGGCAGCTCTCTGGGTGATTAAGAAGAAAACAACAGCTTAAATCATGCAGGCCTGCGAATCTCCCATTATGTCTAAGTTGTAATATGTCTTACAAACTTTGTTGCCTTTTTGGTGGTTACTGTTGGCCCCTTTTGCCAGTTTCTGAAGACCATACAATGAAACAAATAAACTGAAATTAGAGAAGGAAATGAGAAGAGGGAATTCACAGAGAATATACACCTTACACTTGAAACTACAAAGAAATAGCTAACCTCTAATGACCATGGGTAGGAATTGCAATTCAGTACTAGGAGAATGAACGAATCTAGGTGATTAATATACTTACCCATCTATTGACCTATCTAACTGTAGAGTGCAGAACAGTAACAGTATTTTGGTTGGTAATTTAAATTGAATTCATTAAATTAGTTTATTAGATTATTTATTACTATTTTCAGATTCACTAATGTTAATAATAGAACTGATAAACTGATTCTCTTCATTAAGACAGAGAACCAAAGTCACATCTCAACTTTGGATTCTAGAAAATCACTGTTTCTGTTCTCTAGGAAGTGTGAGCTTAAACAAATTAAATGATTTCAGGATGGAAAGGGGGAAAGGAAACTAAATGTACATAGTTTATACAATACACAACAGGAGCTTTCAGGCTAACTGTCTAATGCAGAGTTATTTGAAGCATGAGAGGACAATGGAACAACTCATCAATAGTTTTCCATATTGATTTTTTTGTTCCATTGTTGGAAATGAGTGGCAATGGGTATAGTGACTAAAGCATTTATCTGATACTCTTAGGTCGATGAGAGGACTTTGTCCCTCTGCTGTTCCCCCTTTAGTCTACAGACAAACAGTGGTTTGTCTTTGCTCTTCATTCTTCCTTTTATCCTTATTCTTCTCCTTCGAATGGGAGAGGAAAAGAAAAAAAAAATGTAGCTATGCTTCCTACTAGAGAAGAAAGGAAGGGAGCTGCTCCGAAGCCCCGCAGACACACTGAGCCTTAATACCACAGAGGTAAATACAGCAGAGGTAAATCTTCTGTGATCACTCAGGTCCTAAGCAAAGGTAAGTGTCTTTGAAATAAGGGTGCATTTCTGAAATTGCCAGTGTTAATTAGATGATTGAAAGTCACCTTACTTTCTAAATTTCAAACCCGGAGAAGTAGACCAAGGGGAAGTGAGCAGACTAACTTTAGTCTCACTGCACAGTGTTAGGGAAGTGGCCTCACATGCTCTTTTTCTGGCCACGGATATTAGTGCTGGATTCCATAAATATCTCTAATTCATAGCTTCTTTACTTTCTAGGGTCCTGAAATTAAAACTGGGCAAAAGAGACTGTCATTGCTCTCAGTTACTCCTCTTTAGCCCATGCTCCGGAGGATCTGAAAGACTAACATATTTCTTCCTGCAATACCACTTCAAACTCCGTGTCCTCCCAGAATCAGGCCCTCTGAAAATCCTGTACGACTCATTAGTAGGCAGCTTGGCCTGTAGGTGTTTACCTCTCAGAGCATGCATTATGCTCCAACAGTCAGTTTAAGGTCTGAGGTCAACATTTAATACACTTTTTCGTCTCAGGGGAGTCAGCTGCTTGGTTTTTGGAATCCTACCTCTCTCGCAGGACCTGCCAAGGTAGCCTGTTCCGGAACAATCACAGACATATCTGTTCCACCCATCCCTGCACATGCCGTTGTTTTTACAAGGGTTGCTAAGGCACGGTTTTGCTGTTTCCCTTGAACAGGAGGGCTTCACTCCAGCAGTACTTTGAATTTCAGCCATTTGCCGGATATCTTTGCTCTGGCCGTCAATGAACAAATCTCTAATGCAGCCCACGTAGCCGTAGTTGAGCAGAGCAGTCCACACCTCGGTGGGGAAGACGAGGCCAGCCTTGTTCTCCGGCAAGCCCCCCAGGTACAGCTCATCATCCAGGTCCAGAATCTCACTCTCGCCAGGCGCCGTGTAGGGCGTGCGCAGTGTGTTGACAGAAATGGTACCTGTTGCAGAGACAAGAGAACACACAGGTCTTTACGGAGGACAACATGCTCACAGAATCACCATTTCTCCCTTTTGTCTGCCTGAGGGGATGCTCCTTGAGGGCAGACAGCTCTGATTCTTCTTTCTGTTCCACAGGTGCCTTATCCTTCCCAGGGGAGTCAAAACCAAAGTGGATGGCCAACTGAGAGTCTGTCAGTCTTCAACAGGTAAATAAAGAAAAGAAAAAGGAAGACTTAAAGAAAAAAAAAAAAAAGGATGGAAGGAAAGAGAAATCACCATTCTATATCACTCTCCAACAGGTCAGTCAGAAAAGAAAGAAAAAGAAAGGAGAAGCTGACATGATACACTACCCTTTGGACTAAAGTCAGATTCACAGTTGGTGAGTGCTCATTTTCAAAGCTGGTGTACATCTGCAAACTAAAAAAAAAAAAAAAAAAAAAAAGATTGCAGGCACCCACCTTTAACTGACTCGATTGCTTTTAATGAAAACAATAGTTTGACAGATTATCTATGTCAAAACTTGACTTCACCACTCTTACGTGTATCAATCTATTGAGAAGCTCTATGGTCTTGGTCTATTCATCCATAACATGGGTTTAGTAATATGACATACCTCTCAGGGTTGCTCTAAGTGTTTAAAAAAATGGTATTAATAAAGCATCTGGTTTGTAATAAGCACTGCATAAGTGTTGTGTATCATGATTCATCATAAGAACCAAGTCAAACTGGCTGTTTACTTTTTTTTAAAAATTTTTAATCCAAACTAGTTAGTCATCTAAATTGCAAGTCTTTCCCAACTCACTCCAAATGTAAGAGGAGAATAATTCTATTAGTTTACAAATATGCAGGAACCCTGGTTTTAAGCAGAGGATGAAAAGGTAGACATTCAAATGGGATTAATTGAGAATAACAGAAAAAATATTTGTGGGATCCATTAAATGAAAAAAAAAATGAAAGACTGAAGGCAGTTTTTGATTAAAACTTCTATCATGTACCACCAGATTATTCAAAATTCCACCAATGTTGTCTCCAGAAGGATATTATAAAAATGAAAATAATATACCTAAGAATGACATCTCACTATATGTTATCAGATTGTCTCAGATTTATTTTTCAGGTCTAGACCATAAAGCAAAATAGGTAGAATATTAAGAAAGAAAGTAGATTTAGAAATGTCTGCTGAGAGAGGGCCTCAGGGATTTAGGGGGCAGATATACAGATAGACAGGCCAGGAGACAGAAGTTGGGGTACAAAGGTAGCGACAAGAAGGGGAGAGTCTAGTGTGAATAGAGGATAGGTAGAAGATGCATTTTAGCAGTTTCACAGAATACCTAAAGTCCATCCCCAAATGAAAATACAGCCTGTAATGAATGTCAAACATGCAACTAATTAAGGATGCAGGGCCACTGGCCTCTGCACTGTCCCCAGGAGCATTCTGAAGCCCAGCAGAAGGGGTACTTTTCAAGATGCGCAGTGTAATGGGATCTGTTCTTGCGTGAGAGCAAGCCACGAACACCACTGACAGAGACTGCACAGGCAGCCAAGTCACTAAGGGGAGATTTGTCTCTCTAGACTTCCACAGAAAGAAATAGAAAAAGCTCTCAGGAGAGAAACACTGAAAGGCATTGCTATTTTGGCCTTCCGAAGAGGGGAACATAACAGGGATTTTGTAGGGACGTAGCAAGAAGGCAAAAGGACAATGTATTCACTTTTACAGGTCACATTCGTGCAAATGTCTGGAAGAAAACTCATTTAGGAACATACAGGCACTGTAAAATCCTACTTAGAGAAAAAATATAATTTGGGGGAAATGAAATATATGATTTTGAGATAGAATGATGTCATTTTCTCTTCCTAATAGAATTTCATTACAAGCATTTTTAACTGTCCAAAATGCTTTAAGAAGTGAGTTAAAAGATGATCCCTGTCCTCTGCAGCAGCTAATGGAAGTTAGAAAATGGTGAGAAAGAGGATTAATGGCAAAGGAAAGGTGGAGATATATATACATGTATGTGTGTGTATATAATATATATTATATACATTGTAAGCAAAAGTATGGAATGAATGCAGTGATTTCTGTTTTTAAGACAAAAGTGTGAGAAGTGCCACACCCTGTTTTCTAATTAGTTAAAAATGGCTTCTTAGAAATGAATATATGATACTGAGAGGCAACTGTTAGGAGACACAGAGGAAGTGAACAATGACAAAGTTTTACAAGAGCAGGCATTTGTTTTTAAAAAATGTGTAATTTTCCCATGTGCCTTCTTACTTATGGAAAAAGCCTGATTCAGCTCAGGAAGAAACAGAACAAAATAAAACAAAACACTTGGTGAACATGTGGTACTGGAAGTCCACGCTGAGAGGTGCTTGGAGGGTTCCTGAGATGAGGAATTCAGTGGGGGATCACACTGGTGCTCTCCTCTCCCCCACAGAGTTTGCTCAGCTCAGTACATTAAGTAGTTTCCAAAGTCACGGTGTCCTCCCTGGGGCCAGGACTTTCACAGTCAGCCATCAACAGTCTGACAGTGAGGACAGAGTGACTGGGTATCCTAATTTTTATTTATGGTGTGTTGGAGCCTACTTTAAACAGAGCCTTGTAAGAAAATTCCAATATGCTTTTATGAATGTGTTTGTTGTGGCCAGAGCGAGATAGTCACGATAACTTTGTGGTTAGACTAGAGTTTTCTGATCACAACACCTAAGTTAATCCACAGGTTTTATACCGTCTAGTGCACACACACGTACACCCACACACACTTAGGTTAAGCAAAAATTTAACAGAAAAATATTTGGCTCTATTACTGCTGAGGCACTCTGATATTATTTTCTTATGTAATTTTATTAATACAGATGCTGGACATGACCCACCAAATTGATTTCAGGACTGATTAACAGGCTGTAACCCATAGTTCAAAAACCACAGACAGAGAGGTTATTGTCATAATAACCTCATTAAAGGGTAAGATATTTTTCCCCATTGCTCCTCTTTGTCCCTTTGAGAGATAAGTTTAGAGTTCTCATGGGAAGAAGCAGTGCAAGATTAGAGAGATATCAAAGAAAAAAAAAAAAAAAAAGCAATACAATCCTAACCTCAACTCTAATACAATCTAAGAAGAATTAGAACTTTAATTTAGCCCTGGATTCAAGGTAAAGAGGTACGTTGAGCATATGCATATGTCAGATATTTTTGCAGGGCACCTGGGTGGCTCAGTTGGTTGAGCGACTGCCTTTGGCTTAGGTCCTTATCCTGCAGTTCCAGGATCAAGTCCCCCATGGAGCTCCCTGGTCAGTGGAGAGACAGCCTCTCCCTCTGACCTTCTCCCTTCTCATGCTCTCCCTCCCTCACTCTCACTCTCTTTCTCAAATAAATAAATAAAAATCTTTTAAAAATATTTTGCCAACAAATAGAATGAGACAATCGTAACTGAAAGGCAACTGCCATCTTCTCTACAAGCTTTACCAATCCACGTGGTCTTATATTTTAGAATATCTTTGTAAAAGAGATGGCAAACAAAGGGAAATTTAATTTAAACGGGAATGGAAACAATCAGTTTTATATTCTGAAGATTCACAAAATAAAAACTATACTTAAATAGTAACTAAATATTATTGAGTCAGACTTATATTTATATTTAGATATACTTCTATTGATACTGTATTTAGCCTAGACATGTGCAAATGTCCTGAGATGTACACATTTATGATCAGGGATTTGAATCCCAAATTCCTTAATGATTTTATTATTGATATGAATCAAAGGACATATTCACATAAGCAAAAGACTCATCACAGAATCACTGAATTCATTTACACCAATTTAACACATATACATGAGTATAGTGAAATTTCAATATTAAGGTCTAAGTGCCTATTCATTATAATTAAGTTACAAAAGCAGTGATTACCAAGAAAATATGAGATGAATCCTTAAGCCTTGTTTTTGATAATTAGAGACAATTGAGTAGTTGCTACATCTGTATATATCAATAAAAAAAATAAGAATTTTCCAAAGTTTGAGCTAGGATGAGATGTAAATAAATTTTTAAGAGAAAACAAAAATCTAGGTATATTATTGTTTTATCCATCTATCTAATTCAAAGAGCTACAACTATTTATGTATTCTCTGTGGAATAGCTTGATTATTTCATGCATTTTACCTTCTTTCACTAAAATTACCTTTAAAATCTTTGGTAAATTAATATTTTACTTAAACATTGCTATATTTGAGCTCTTAAAAACCTGTAGATGGTAGTCCTATTTGGGGATTTATTTGGATCAGTATTTCATGCCTCAATATTTAAGACTCCAAAGCACCTTCCTATGTAATTTTGCTTTTAAAGAAATAAAATTTCACCAACAGTGTAGGAGGGTTCCCCTTTCTCCGCATCCTCGCCAGCATCTGTCATTTCCTGACTTGTTGATTTTAGCCATTCTGACAAATAAAAAATATATCTCTGTACATATGACTTTTGTAATTGTAACACTGAAATCACACTAACATATATTAATGTTTAACTCCAGTCATTTTCACTGCATAAGCAAAACGTAAAACAAAGCTGACAAATACACAATGTAATATTTATTTAAGGATATTCATGAAGCATAAGTAATGAATTCATGCTTTATGTAAAATTATACGTTAAAGGGGAAAAACTATTGAAAACAGTTCTTAGTTTATAAAAATGGAAATCATCTTTCCTATTTTGCTGGTATTTATAACTTGTTAGTTTCCATTCTTGTGTTGTTGGTTTTTTTTGTTTAAATCTAATTTTTCTTGACCCTTCCACTTCCAGATTAGTTTTCAGGACGAGAGAAAGCATAGAGCGAAGGGAGATTTAAAATAAGGTAATTTGATTATAATTACTGCAAAAATTTAAGTGACCAGGAAATGGGAGGTAGAAAACTGTGTTATAATGAGAATGCTTTTGCCAGGTCAGAGGAAACCCGCTTCCATATTCTAGCTTTTGCAACTAACTAGCTGGCAAGCTGAGCCAAATATTGGATTCGCTAGGTCTCAATGTGTCTCTTAGGAAAAATAAAGGAATTGACTGGGTGTCAGTAAGGTTCCTTTTTGAATAAAATTTTCTGAAATTACTACTTAAAATAATTTTTAGTTATGTATTTTATTTTTCTATAATTCTGTTTCATCTCTTCGTTGCAGAAGAGAATTAGATTTCAAAAACTTAAAAATTTACAGGTCAAATTCATATTCTTTTTTTTTAAAGATTTTATTTATTTGAAGTGGGGAGGGGAGAGAGGCACAGAGAGAGAGAGAGAGAGAGAGAGAATCTCAAACAGATTCTATGCTGACTGTGGAACCAGACGTAGACCCAGACATGGAGCTCAATCTCATGACGCAGAGATCAGGACCTGAGCTCCAAAAGTTGGACACTTAACCAATCCTTTCACCCAGGTGTCCCAGAATGCATATTCTATTAATAATTTAAACTCAGTAACAAGATATAATGTAAATGCTGAAAGTAGAATGAAACATTGGTTATATAATATGATGCAAAATGCAAAATATAGAATTCCAACAAAATAGTAAAACAAACCAAAAAATGAACCATAATATTAACAGTGTTCATTTTGGATTATGAGTGGATAGTTTCTTCTTTTCAATTTTCTGTGTCTTTTTTGTTTTTAATATTTTATTTCTGTAGTGAGAGGGAGAACAGCTGGGGAAGAGGAAGAGGAAGAAGCAGATTCCCTGTTGAGCAGGGATCCTGACTAGGGTCTTAATCCTAAGATCCCAGGATCCCAGGATCATGACATGAGCCAAAGGCATATGCTTAACTCACTGAGCCACCCAGGTGCCCCCTGTGCCTTCTAAAAACACAATGTCATATGTTAGGTTTATAATA
This sequence comes from Mustela nivalis, assembly GCF_964662115.1. NCBI lineage: Eukaryota > Metazoa > Chordata > Mammalia > Carnivora > Mustelidae > Mustela > Mustela nivalis. The sequence goes on along the minus strand of NC_139027.1, from coordinate 70,122,183 downwards.
GGGACTGAAATAACATTTATTTTAAAAAAGAATAAAAAGAAAAAGAAAATTTTAATATTCCTTTTTCTGCTTATTTCTATGTGTTTTCTCCTTCCTTGGATCTACCCATGAGCCAGGAATGTCAAGAATAAACAAGCATATGAAGAAATAAATCTTTGAAAAAATTAAAAGTTTGATGATATCTTGTAAGGGGGAAGAGTGAGGAGGGAAAGGACATATCATGTTTTATGGACAAGTGTAAATTGAAATGGCCTATGAGCAAAATGATCTGTCATTAATTTTCAAAATTAAAAATGCTTTGTCCAGTGATTCCAGTTCTCAAAATTTATCCTATAAAAATTCTGATGTACATGCATAAAGACCTAACATGAAAATTTTCTTTATAAATTAGTTTAAAATAGTGAAATTTTTTAAAAGCAAAAAGTTGAATGTCCATCAACAGAAAAGTGACGTTTATTTTATAAGTGTAAATATATGTATAGCTATATTAATGCAAAAGCAAATGTGGTTACCTGTGAAGGAGGAAATGAACTGGTGAGGGAGGTATGTAGCACGGAGAAACTCTTTTATGTACTTTTTGAAATGCCAGAACATTTTCACCAATAGCACAAATTTATATGTTACATACATGCTGTGTGTTAAGCATATGCACATATACAAACACAGATACACACTCATAGCAATAGGTATGTGTACAAGTTTTTAAGATTATCATATGCAATGTTGGGTAGTTGTAGACATCAACCAAGTGGTATATTTTATAATTAAAATATTAAAATTAAAATACTATTTTTTGGAATTTACACAGATACCTACTCAGCACTCCACAATGTGAGTCATGCTGCTGAATGTGGTCACCTCAGGGTGCAACTGACACCCTTGTCCAAGGTCTCCCCATTAAACTGATAGGCCCAGGGGCACCTGGGTGGCTCAGTTGTTAAGCATATGCCTTTGGCTCATGTCATGATCCCAGGGTTCTGCTCAGCGGGAAGCCCTCTTCTCCCTCTCCCACCCACCCCCTGCTTGTGTTCCCTCTCTCGCTGTGTCTCTTTCTGTCAAATATATATTAAAATCTTTAAAAAATAAATAAATAAACTGATAGGCCCAGAAAGTAGATTTGGTAGACTGAGAGCAGGTTCCATCTCTCAGGGTCTGACTGATTTACCAAGCCCCTAAGACTGCTGTATAAAATAAGAATGCCAAGTTATTAATTCTGTATGAGCTATTAACTGTCACAGGATATGGAATGATTCCTGGGTAGCTTTGCCAGGATGAGATGCCAGCTTACAGTCCAAATGTTTATTCACTTATGATGGGAAATTTAATTGGTAACAGGAACCTGAATACTCATATATCTATGACTGGTCAATTATACCCGTCTACTATAATTAGACTTGTAATAAAGAATTACATTTATTATATAGTAATGGTAAGTACGTATATTTTATATAAATTATATATATACATACATACATGTTAACAGAACCTGGAAGAAAGTGTACAAAACTGAAAATATTTCTTGGAGGGGAAAAAAAAACAGGTGATGTTTTTCTTGTTAAAAATATTCAAAATAAATAAATAAATATAAACATAAGTTTAATAAAATTTAATGTAACAAATTTATGCAAAATTGACTCCATCTAGTCATTGGGATAGCTAAATAATTAATAAATTAATGATAAAGTGCTTCAGTTTTCCCACTGATGTGTAGAGGTTTAGAGACATGCATGTAAAACAATATTATAAATTTACTTAAAACTATTTCAGTGTTTGCAGTGAGCAAGTAGGTAGAGGCATGGGAGGAATGTTTATAGTCAAAGGGCAAGTTTAAATCAAGACCTAAACCGAGAAATTGTCTAATGGTTGTTCAAGTAGAAATGTTTAAGTGTGGTGATTCATGAATGGTATACACAGAAATCAGTTCTGGTAATAGATAGCTAGAAAGTGCTGTTCACATCAAACCGTGATTACTATAAACCTCTAATTATGTGCTCTGGGGAGAGCCTTGTGCCTTTCCCACTGTAATTTCTAGTTCTTAAACTGGAACTCTATGACTTCAATTCAATCTCAATGGTTTCTTAGCTGTTAAATGTAGGCTTACCCATGAATAACCACCGATACAATCTGCTGTACCCTGCTGTACATAAGCAGAATTTGACAATAATAATGAGTTTTCTCTTTTATTTCAATGTGCAATGATGGTTTGCAAAAAAAAAAAAAAAAAAAAAAAATTACTGGCAGTTTGCTGTAAAAATACTTGAGAGGATACCTTTGACTGAGCCAAAGAGTTTAATGCAAATTTAAACAATATCCATGCACCAAGAAAACAGTCATTAACCTCATCCTAATTTTACTACAATTCACACTTTAGCTAAATACCCAGACACGGTTATTTTGTGTTAAGTTTGGGAGCAAAGGACACAGAAAGGAGAACTCTGGAAAGGGAAGAGTGGCTGGTAAGGAGCCATCAGCTCTAAGTCCTGCAAAGTTTGCAGAGTAATGAACCTCCTCAATCATATTTATTAACTCAGTAACTTAGGGATTTTGCTCTGTTAAGTAGCTAAGCTATCCAGGGAAGATACTCACTTTTTGCAGCACTCAGGTCATACACTCTGACCAGGAAATCATGCCTGCACTTTGTATGGTTCCTCCTTTGCCAGTCTAACCCAGATCTGAAAAGGCCATTCATGGCTCAGCCTATCAAGCCCCATGTCACTGGTCACAGACTGAGCAGGCAAAGGAAGAAGCTATACTGTACCAAGAGAGCAGTTGTGGCCAACAGTAGCAAAGTGGAAATACAATGTTTCTTTTCCAGGTTACAGAACAGAAGGGAGGTACAGCACAATACAATTAATTGTGCTGACAATGGGGTTCTAGAAATTCATCTGAAGACAGTATTTCTCACCAAACAAGGGGCTCATATATCCATCTTTTCGTGAACAAAGTACTGAAGGGCAAAGTGACAGAAAGATAGGCAGTGCAGGTGACAATCTTCCTCGTCATTAGCATGCTTACTGTGACTGCATATCTCAGCCCTCAGAAAGAAGTGAACACCTTCCCTTAATTTTCCTTATACCTACATGTTTGTTAAATGATATAGCGACCTCATGAACAAGCAAAGATAGCAGTTCTGTTCTCCTAAGAGCTTGTCATTTTTGTCAGGCTTACCATAGTTCCATAGTTTCTCTAACAATTATGTAACTTCCTCACTGTGATTTTTTTTTTTTTTTTTTTTTGGACACCTGGGCCTGGAGGATGGCTTTGTATTCATAAAAAAGGGCAGCACCTGTAATCTTATATTGTGTATTATATTGTGTAAATGGTTTTCAGGAAGTAAGGTAAATTCCTAAAAAACTTGCATTAAAACTAAAAGAGTGCGATTACTCTTCAAATGTAAAGATGATACTACTGCTAGTTTTAGAATATTAGGGGTGGGTTGGCACTAAGCCATTCACCTATTTTTATTCTTTATTTTTCCTTGTACCAAATATTTATTAAACAACTTCTATTGCACAAGAAAGTACCAGGACCTGTAGGTGAAAACATAATTAAGATATTCCCTTCCATAATAAGTTTCTTTTGTAGATTGCTTAGAGAATATTAAAAATTTAGTCTGTCCACCAAATATGGTTTTAACCCTACAGAGGGAGGTAACCATTAGTTACTGGCATCAAATTAATGGCCATGGCTTCACTCCTACTAACTTTAGTATGGTCAATATCAGGAAGAAGAATTCCCAGCCCTAAGCTCCCTTTACTTTAATAACAGAGAAAATGGCTCATCAAATATTTTTAAATATTCAGCTGAAGAGTATCCCGGGCAACCTTCATCATCCATGAGTCAGAAAGCAGCCCACACTGACCTCTTGTCTTAGAGGTATCATTGTCCCATGTTATAATAAGACTAATTTTCATATAGCCTCTGAATATAACTGGTGTGAAAAATGGATAAAACGAATTATTTCTTCAAATTCTATGTTTCTTAGTTTTAACTGAGCTATAAATCTAAGTATTTCACCGACCTAACTCAGAAATATCCTTTAAGTAAAAAAGAAGCTAGTAGAGCTATTCATTCAATTTTTAAAAGGCTGCTTTATACCAAACCAATGTAGTGTGCAAATATAGAACTTAATTAAAATACTATATATAAAATATTAACAGCTGTAGTTATTAACATTACATTAAATTCCCTTGAGCTAGGCCAACATAAAATGAGCTCTCTTTTCTTTCAATTTAGTAAAGGGCAGAACTTGGTGTAGTGAATAAGCTTTGGTTTTTACACTGTTTGTCTCAATTCACTAATCTGAAATTGTAATTGCATAAAAGTACCTTACTAGCTTCATATCACTGAGCATACTAACAATCTTTCCTTTGGATTCCAACAAAAATATCATGTCTTATTTTCTTAAGGTAAATTATACTGTCTAAAGGCATCCCTCTCTCATCTTCCCATCCAGCATTGAGCTTTAACACAAATATTCTCTGCTTTTGACCTTTTCCAATGAGGGTGCAAAAAGGGTACTTAAGAAACTATTGGCAATTTTGGAGAACTAAAGAACTTAAAGAGAAAAAAAAGTGGATTTTATTTGGCCTGAGGATTAAGGCATTTATCCAATTCTTATTGTAATAGGTCATCCAAGGAACTTGGGAATCTAACTAGACCACATCAACACTTAAGACTAGAATAAATTACCACTATCAAATGAGTAATGGCTGGTTTTGTTTTCTGTTAGACATTGTTTGTATTTATTAAAGTTTTGACACTAACCATTTATTTCTTCATACAGTTAATAAAATACCTCATTTCTAGGTGAATAAAATATAACTGATCTGAAGTATGGTAACTTTGCTCCTCTGAACTTCCAAAAGATGTCCACTTTATGGGGCATCTGGGTGGCTCAGCTGGTTAAGTGTCTGCCTTTAGCTCAGGTCATGATCTCAGGGTCCTGGGATAAGTCCTGCATTGAGCCCCACTTTGAGATCTGAATCGGACTCCCTGCTCAGTGCGGAGTCTGCTTCTCCCTCTCCCTCTGTTTTCTGCCCCCACTCCTACTCCCTCTTTATCAAATAAATAAATAAAATCTTTTTTTAAAGTCCACTTAATCTAATCAGTTATGTTTTAAATTATTATGAAAACTGGGTGGTTCAGTTAAGCATCCAACACTTGACTCAACTCGGGTCATGACCTAAGGGTCGTGAGATCAATTTGTACATTGGTTTGAGTGTGGAGTCTGCTTGAGATTCTCTCCCTTGCCCTTTCCCTGGCTTGTGCTTGTTATTTCTATGTCTCTCAATAAATAAATAAACAAATAAAAATAAATTTTTAGGAAATCTAACATCTACGTACACATATGTGAGAGTGATTTAAAAATTTAATTCTAGGGGCATTTTAAACCAAACTATATCATCCAGAAGTTAGTATTCAAAGCATAAGTCCATGCTCCATTCTTCTTCTTCTTCTTTTTTTTTTTAAGATTTTATTTATCTATTTGACAGATAGCGATCATAAGTAGGCAGAGATGCAGGCAGAGAGAGATGGGAGGAAGCAGGCTCCCTGCTGAGCAGAGAGCCTGGATGCCAGGCTTAATCCTTGGACCCTGGGATCATGACCTGAGCCAGGCAGAGGCTTTAACCCACTGAGCCACCCAGGCGCCCCTCCATTCCTCTTTTTTAGACTTCTGTTTGGAAGTTCCTAAGTAGCCAATTAACTGCTAACTCTGGTACAAACAGGCTGGAGGAAGTGAAAGGGAAGTACTCCATCGCTATATTTTTGTATTCCCCTTAATGTACACTTCTCAGCTTAAATCAGGAAAAAAAAAAAAAGAGGAATCTAATTTCTAATGGAATCAGTATAATGCAGCAGGCAAAAAAAAAGTTGTCTATACTCAGTCATCTAAGATAACAGAACTGATAAAAGTATAGATAGCACAGAGTGGCAACTAATCTTCCCTGTGGAAGATTTCAGGGAAATCTGGGGGAGGAAGGGAAAGGGAGGGAGGGAGACCACAGTTTCCAGGAAGGGATGAATTTGAAATCGTCTCTGAGAGTCTGAGGACCAGAGCAATGGGTTCTGACCTTCCTTCAATTTTCTACCCTCAGCCCTGGGTCCCTCTAAATTCCCATTTGTTCCATTTTTCTATTTTTTTGGGAAAAAAAAGTAGGATGTCAATCACAATATTTTTGATTGATAAGCAGGAAAACAAGGCATGACTAAAAGTTAAACAGGACACAGTTCTGCAGAGGGATGCTGGGAGGACACGAGTGACAAGGGGGTCTATGAAAGGAGCACTCACTTCAGGACTGCAGCATGGCCTTCCTAAAATAGGATGGTGATCACAGATGACTGAATCTGAAAGAGGCACTAAGTGTTCTCTGGTCTACATTGATCATCAGCTGGAAGTCAAAGCTTTGCAAAAATATAGAATCCTAGATCCCATTACTGTTGATACCTCTTTTTTTTTAAATTTTTTTAAAGATTTTATTTATTTATTTGACAGAGAGAGATCACAAGTAGGCAGAGAGAGAGAGGAGGAAGCAGGCTCCCTGCTGAGCAGAGAGCCCCATGTGGGACTCGATCCCAGGACCCTGAGATCATGACCTGAGCCGAAGGCAGCGGCCTAACCCACTGAGCCACCCAGGCACCCCTGTTGATACCTCTTAATCAGGTCTGAGAGCCAGGTTCTTTCCAATATGTTTTATGAAGGAAGAAATTCAGACCCACAAAAGATGCCTTGGCCAAGCTTACACTGATATTTAATGGAAAATCCAGAGTGCATAGTATGGTATGTAAGTAAATAAGGAAGTTTGGGGAGGGAAGGAAGGAGAGTAGTTAGGTCTAAATTCAGCTGTCTTCTATTATAAGAAGTTAATTTTTATTTGTAAGTGAGAGGAACAATTAGAGTGTGGGAGCACAACATGAAGAAAGTAAAAAGGACATAGTATATAGTTATATACCTAAAATAAGTTGCTTCTCTCTTCTGCTCTCTTTCTCCCTCTTTGTCTTCTTCTCTCTCTTTCTCTCTCTCATGTCCTTCGTTTCTACAAATGCTATTTCCTCTGCCTGGGTAATCTTTGCCCCTACAAACCTAACGCTAGTCAATTCCTTAAGCCTCCTAATCCATTCTCAAATTTCAAAGTAAGTAAATACTATTTCTTCAGGCCTTGCCTACAATGCCCCCTCCTTTCCCCAATCACATGCATGTACACACATACACAACACAGGCATACACACACACACACACCCGTAGGATGAAAAGCATAGCAAAAGGAAGAGGAAAGATTCCTATTGGTTCAGTTCTAAACATCTTTCATTAGAAAAGGAATTTATTTGGAAGTCAACAGAGTTATGCCCATGTTATGGCATTAAGGTGTTTTTTGATAACACAGACCCAACTTCTATAAAAATTAAACTAAGGATTAAAAATAAAACTAAGGATTTTCTACATGGATTGTTGAATTTTCCTTTTTTCATATTTTGTATTTGTCACTGCAGGCACCTCCAAACATTCAATGATAGAAGCAATAATTGAGAACACAAGAACCCTGAATTTTGTCACTTGCAAATTCAAGATAAAAAGTCTTGCAAGATTTGGCACTTGATTATCCAATAAATGTTCATTTAAGAAGTGATTCCAGAAGCCATTTGAGCATTTGGAGTTTTTTATGCCCAACTATAATGATTAATTAGCTCCTTCTGATTTGTATATGATGTGAAACAGAAATAATAACAGAATTTCTTTTACCCTAAAGACAGAAATGCAGCAAATCTTCAGTATTTCTTAGTTTTATGTCCCTTGGTGAGGGATGAAAGGAGTGTTCCAGCAAGTAAAGAGTACAGAAAACATGATAAATTACCTGACCGTCCATCTCTTTGGAAGTCCACATGATACCATTCTCCATCATTCACCTTCTTCTGTAGGGCTTTGATTTTTATCGTACCTGACCCCATGTCCAGGAGGAGGTAGAGGTGGCCATCTAGCATCTCAATAGCAAAGAAGTCAACCTTTATCATCTGAGGGTGCTTGGCGTCTTTTTGGTGTCTTGGTTTGCCATGGCTAAATAAAATGAGGCCATTTGGCTCTGTTGTGCGGAAATCAAATGATATGGAGCCCGTTTTCTTTGCATTCCATTTAGGCAAAGAGATGAAAGACTCTGGGGTTTCAAAGGTGATTGGATCCAAAGTTGCAACATTCTCACATTTAAATGCCACCACTCCGTGGATCTTCATCTTAGGGTCTCCTTGCTTGGCAAGTCGAGATAATTCCAGCCTTACATCGTTATTTTTATATACAACCTGTGGGCAGAGGATAGCAGTGAGAAATCAGGCCCATATATTAATATTTAGAACTTGTCTTCAGTTCATGTGACTTGCAACACATGTTTGCAACACAAGTAACACAATGTTTAGCACATTTGATATATAAGATAGCTTATATAAATTCGAGTATCAACTCATTAAACAGTAACCACTCCAACCTAATTTCACTCAAATAATGTCTGTACACATATCCACACTGGTTGTAGATGTCCCAAATAATTTGAAGGTAGCTGATTACAGTTCTCGTTATTTCAAGCATGTATAAACTCAAACTTATATATTTGCTTTTGTTGTTGGTTATTATACTTTGTTAAATGTAAAGGTATTTCCGTTTTCCCACTACTAAAGTATATGAAATAAGATATTTTGTATAACTGTTCCCTAAAATATAGGATCTGGTCTATGGTCTATATAGCTACAATGGGTATAAACTTTGCAAGATAATCACAAGTTGAGATAGAAAGCATCCAGACTTTTCTCAGAAAAATCATAAAATATAACTAAAATGCAGAAGCTCTCTTTTCCCCATGGCCTACATTAACAACTGTTTGAGTAATGATGGGTAGCTTTGGAACAATGTTGGCTCTAAATCCATTCAACCTGTATTACTTGTGTTCCATTTTATTTTAAAGTATACAAATGAGGAACAAAGTTTGTCCCGTACTCTCATTTCCCAAGGCACTTCATCCAAAGTGGCTAGGTGGTTCTGACTGCTTGTTCATAATCCTATGGCTTTTTGGACTCCAAATGGCGCACTGGACAAATCCACTGGCAGCGCTCCCAATATTGTGTATCTGCTATCACATCACCTTAATAAACTTGAAGCCATTCTGAGATAAAGATAAAGAGAGACCATACCCTGTCTCTATAAAATGCCTACCATGCATAGTTACATTTCCAAAATACATATTTCATACTGACTTAAGAATAAATTAGCTCTCTTTGTCCAGAGAACTATCTAAAATATTTTAAGACGCCATTCAAAAGTTCATAGCAGCCAACCCTGACAGGTTCGAAATTTATTTATATTTATATAATAGGGGAAAAAAAAGGACAGCTTGTGTCTGATTAGTGCTTAAAAGTGCTATAAAGTTAACTGGTCAATACAGCAAACCTATAGCAAAACCTAACTAAGACGACAGTGTGGCTAATAAATTTCATGATATGACTTGTTAATGAATACTGTTATTTTTCAGTGGTTAAGAGTGTAGGCTCTAGTATCAGACTCTCTGAGTTCAAATTCCAGTGCTAGCATTGCCTAAATGCATGATCTCTACAAGCCTTATTTTTTTTTTTTCTCTTTTAGGGAGATAACACCTTACAGGATGGTTGTAATTATTAAAGAAAATGAATGTAAGTGAGAGAATCTACATAAAGGCAATCAATCCAATGCCAGGCACATTGTGAGATTTTCAATAAATACCAACTACATCAAACTACTTGATAATAAATATCATCTCTTCATCATCTGGTAGAGACAGAAATAATGTAAACTAATTCATTTTAAGGAAATGCTTAGAAATTAAGCACACACATACAATAGGTTTTTTATAGCTGATTTGTGCCAAGCAAAGAAGTCACATCTTTTCATTATTAGTCCTGGTGTTTCAGTTTATCTTTATCTCGAAGGGAGGATTATTATAAAGAATACCATATCCATTATTCTTTGAGCAAATATGTATAATGGTTTAATAAGCAAATACTGACAACAAAAGAAAAAAAATGAACTTAGGCAAAAACAAAAGGGAATTAGATTAATTCTTAAGAATACTTTCTTGAAGAGTGAAAGAGCTACTAAGTCTTGGGAAAATTGACTTAGGAGTATCTTTCTTTGGGGATCTTTAGAAGTGGAGAAAATGGTTTCCGTGGATGAGTTTCCAAGTTTTATAACCTCTCACCATGACTTTCAAGCTAACCAAGCCTCTGTTTTTTGTTTTTTTACTTTCCCTGATGATTTATACTTCCTTATTTGGAGATTCCCTTGACAAAAATATTGATCAGGAATAAGGATAGTATTCTCTGACCCAATTGATGCAGATGATAATGTTGACCTATGCTAACACATTGCCCATGAAATAGAAGCATCGCAATAGTCAGGTGTTTCTGACATGAGTAAGTATGTAGAAGGTTGGGTATATTGCCTCATGAGTCCAATACCAGCTACAAAGAAGTTGAGGGATATAGGGTTAGAATAATTCTAGGTAAGGATTTTAGCGAGTGATTTATAATCTCATGAGTAAGTTGGAGCCCTGGCGAAAAGGAGGTTCAAGAAAATGGAGAACAAAAGTAGGGATTCCTTTGATCAGATAACTTAGGTTTAGCCAGGCACACACACACTGCCTCCATGCCTGTCCCCACCCCTGGAATTAAAAAAAAAAAAAGTCTCCACCAGAATTTATGCTTTGTACAGACAGGGTTCTTGCTCACTATAGTCAACCATCAAGATCAGTGTCTGGCACAAAGCAGACACTCAGTAAATATTTGCTGAGAATTGAATAAAATTCTTTATTCCCCTTTTTTAACCTAGTTTCAGATTATAGACATTAAGAATATTTACAAATGTAGTTATGTAAAGCAGAATGTCGTATTGCGACTAATCTCACAAACAGGCTACTATTTTTAGTTTTTTTTTCTTTAGAAAAATGTGGGAGCTGCTGTGCGTATTCAGTTATAAACGGCAAGATGGCTGGTGTATTGGAAAACTTTACCTGCAAACTCATATTGGGGGCTTTAAATTACTTTTAGAATGAAAAACACCTGAGTTAAAATTCTCCAGAGGTAGAGTCATTTTCCTAGAAGAACTATCCTGAGGAGAAGTGTGATGTACTTTTTTTCCTTCTCATTTTGTATTCTTTGAAAGGCAACTCCAGAAGACAGAAAAGCAATTTTGGATAGGCAGGCTGATAGCTCTTACAACTACACTACTACTTCATCTGACCCAGATTTCATAATCACCCTACTTTTCCAAAGTTAGACGTACTCTTCAAATGACCTGAATATAGTTCAATTATAATAATAAGTAGACAGCAAGCACTCCCAATCTTTTAAAAATTCACATGTAAGCTATTTTTTGTTTCTTTCTGAGATAATGTGATTCTGAATGACTTATGATTATTCACATATCTTTTTTTTAAAAAAGATTTTATTTATTTATTTATTTTACAGAGTGAGAGAGATCAGAAATAGGCAGAGAGAGAGGGGAAGCAGGCTCCCTGCTGAGCAGAGAGCCAGATGTGGGACTTGATCCCAGGACCCTGGGATCATGACCTGAGCCGAAGGCAAAGGCTTAACCCACTGAGCCACTCAGGTGCCCTCATGTATCTTTTTTATTTATGTCAAAAGTTGTAATTTATTCAATAGTTTCAACTTTCAAAAATATCTATATACTTTACAATTAGTGATAGTATCATTGCATACTCATTTGGGTTTGTTCATAAAATTAAGATTTTGAGGGGATATTGATTTTTCCTTTTTTTTTTTTTTTTGAAGAGTAATTCACAATGTTGAATTTCATTTCTCTGCTTCATGGGCTTAAATCATAAATCCCAAAGGGATAAAAACATGAAAGAGACGAGGTGTTTTCATTTTTTGTCATCTATATATTTTTTTAAATATCCCTGACACTGAAATGTGCAAGAACAGGAGCAATATGTCTGTATTTTTATATATTACTAGGCTTGAAATTTGAGGTAGATAGTCACTGAGTATTTTATTGGATCTTCATATTAGTCCTAAAAGGCAAGGGAAATAAACAGGTGGAAAAAAAATAAGTTTGAGAGTATAGACATAGCCTAATCACAAAGCTCTTATCTAAGTCAACTCGCTTAAACTTTCTACTTCTCAGTTGCTTAATTTCTAAAAAAAAAAAAATATATATATATATACATATATATGGAAAACCAGGTCCTATATATCACTCCTTGAGCTTTCTCCCCCTTATTCTATGTGATTTGGGACAAAGGTAAAATACGTCCTTTGAACGTCTTTTATAAAAAATGTCCTTCTCTATCGTCTGGCTTTTTCTGGTTGTGGTTTTGATGTCAGGATATTGCTCTCTATTCTGAAACACTAATCCATTCGGTAAAGAGAATATTCACTACATCTTTAGGTACACAGACATACATCAAGGATTCTATCTATCTAAGGTTTGTACAGATGGTACTGAAGAACTGGTGGCTGAGAGATAAAGCCCTTTCCACAGGAAGTGGGAGTGTGTGAAACACACGCATCAGTAGAAAGCATTTGCTTCTCAAATAATGACTTTTTTGTTGTTATAAATAAATGTTTCAGCTTAGAAATCTTCATGAGGCTCTTGAATTCATTAACATGCATTGATCAAGGCTTTTCATATCTTAACCGGGAGAGTACACATGTAAAGTCAAATCGTGATTCAGAGATCCAGGCTCAGTCGTGACCTCCCTGTGATCACGAATGGCTTATTCTAATCTGAGTCTTGGTTCTCTTCCATTCTTGGGAATAATAATAAGTAAGGGCTAAGAATCTGGCTCTAGAGATTTCAAAGAGAATTGCAGCTCCCCCACTCGCAGTCCTGTGACCTCGTGCAAGTCTTTCAACCTCACAGAGGCTCATTTATCTGTACAATGAAGTAATCCTATCTACCACATTAGGGGTATTGTCAATAATAAATTATATTTCAGTGGAAGTGCTAACAATAGGGCCTGGCATAGAAGAAGGGCCCAGGAGAATATCAGCTATTCTCCTTAGTGTTATCATAAGTAACTAAGTTACTTAACATAACATAAGTTATTATTCTGGGAGCGAATGAATGGACTTGTTACAAAGGTAACAGTTAACATGGTACAAAGTAAAAGTAGATGGCTGCTTAGTGTTTTACAGTAATTAACAGGGCTGCGACCAGCAGGATCAGAGAGATCAAAGCTGACAGGGGCTTCTTTTTGTATCCTGGCATGTATTTTGCAGTTTGCAGCCTTTCTCTACAGCTGAGGGTTCCTAACCAGAACACATACATAGGAGGCTAGCCAGCCTGGGGCTTTTACTTTCATTCATGAGAGAACTTCCATGGCATCAGACATCAACCAAACCACCACTACCAGTGCAACAAGAATCAGCTAAGAGTTCTTGAGTGTTTATTTTCTGTCAGACCCCATTAAAAGAAATTTATATGTTTTATGTGTTTGCTCCTCGTAAGCATCCTAGCAGATAGAAAACATTATCCTCCTTTATCAGCAAATATGTGGAGGCACAGAGCTCGCTGAATGCTTTCTATTCTGAAAATGTCAAATACTGTGAAGAGCTAATGATGATAACTTCAAACTTCATTTGTCTCAGGAAATTTCACTTATAGTTTTCGTTTAGAGTATCATTTATACTTTTTGATAACAGTGGCTAAGCAAAAGATTCACAAACAGCTATCTGTCATTGTGCAAAAGGATGATCTTGCTCTGGGTTACATATCTTTCCTTCTAATTGTCCTACTAAAATCCTTCTAAATGAATCAAATATCGTAACAGAGCAGGAGAGTGTTTTCCTGTGCTTTATTGATTAAAGTGCCTCGTCAGGGGCTCCTGGGTGGCTCGTCTCAGTTATGTGTTTGCCTTCCACTCAGGGTCTTAGGATGGAGCCCCACGTCAGGCTCCCTGCTCAGTGGGGAGCCTTTTTCTCCCTCTCCTTCTGCCACTCTCCCTGCTTATACTCTCTCCTTCTTTAATAAATAAATAAAATAAAAATCTTTAAAAGAAAGTCTCTTCAAATCCAGTTTAAGTAATGGGGCTATTTCTGTTTCCAGAACTATAGTGTAGTTTTCCAACAGGCATGTCTTCTGAAAATATATAATATTAGGATATATATAAAATAAAATATTAGAATTAAAATGTTAGGATAAACAAGTATTTAAACCAGTTAGGATAAACCAGAAATTCATAATTTCTCATGAATATTTGTTATTAGTGTATTTATCTGTAATGTGTAAACTATATACATTATACATTACCTAATATAAATGTGTTTATTTACAATAGGTCAAACCTGCTAAAATTGATGTCCAGAAAAATTTTACACATATATTAGAATATATAATACATCTCTAGATGGAGAAGCAGATAATACATATGTATATATACCATATATACACCAAAATACAAATATGCATACAATAATAACATTTAATAATTTCAGAAATTAGATGCTCTTGGTTAAAAAACACAGATGGTCTTACTCATTTGGAATGAAAAATGTCTTGGCCTAAAAACAAATATCAGCACTTATAAGCTTGGCTCAGAAGGGCTACAACCAAAAAAATAAAAAAAGAAAAAGAAAAAGATAAAAGGATTCTTTTATTATTAGAAAAGGTAGAAAATTAAACAGATTTTCTCCAGTGTTCCTGCCACCATGAAAAGACAATTATAAGAGCAGAGTAGAGGCAAAGTGGTCACTTAAAAATAAAAAAAATCATTGCACTCATTATTGTCCTATCTTCCACCCAAGGTCAAGTTTTCAATGCTGTTCACTTTCTTATACTGAGAGCTTAGCACAGAATGTGCTTATAATAAAAAGGTGAAAAAAAAGTTCATTGAACTTAACTGAGGGACTGACGGGATTTTAGCTTTCCTGAGAACGTCACACCACAGAAGGTTTCATCTATGCCTTGAATATGCCCACCGGAGGCAAATATGTGTCCAGCTGCAGAGATTCATGGGCTGGGCGTGAGTCAGAGAAGGGGAGGCCAATAGGAAACGCACAAGCCCTGTTCAAAGTAGCCCAGTGCCACCGTAAAAACAATACCTAGCATTCAGAAAATCTGGTTTGAAAGAGAGTTACATAAGGAATTTTGAAAGGTAAGAAGGTTGGTTTTTTTTGGGGGGGGGGAGTGGGAAACAGCAGAGTTTGTGTTTCTTTTTTTTCCCCATAATCTGATACTATCCAGAGATTATGTGCAGATAAAATTTTCAACTAAATTGCAACTTTCCCCATTAATTAATAAATAAATAAACTAATTAGGAAATGTAAAAACAGACTACAAAAACATCGTTTCTCAGTAAAGGCATATGACTTATTAATTTCAAATCCCAAAATTAAGTTGAAATTTGGAAAGGACACAAAATGACAATTTTTTAAAAGCAATGTGGAGAAAAAAATCTTTTTGCTTCCTTCCAATTAAACATGATCAACTACATCTTATCCATGAAAAGAAGGAAAAACAAAAGAAAACACCCTCTCGCTTTGCCCTTCCTTCATTCCATCATCAGTGAAGGGCCTAAAGTTATCTAGACAACCTTGGCACCATCTGTACAAGTCAGCCGTGGGAGCAAATAGGCTGTGTTGTCCTGAGGCTAACAGCTCAATTTAATGAAGCTTTCAGTGGAATCTGGGTGTGTGAAGACTTGAGTTCCACCCCATAAGAATGTCTATTTCTCTCAAATTGAAGATTCAGTAATTCAGTAATGCCCTTGTGTGAGGGGGGTGGGGGCGGGATTGGAAAAATGAACCTATTTCAGTAACATGAGATTTGAGATGCCCATTTTTGAAAAGTAAAAAGCTGAAAGCTAGATCAATTCTTCCGTTTTCAGATGAGGAAACGGAGGCTCAGATAAGCAAAGGGGCAGTCTCAGTTGGTATCAAGCTCTGCTCATGAGCAAGTATTGAGGAATTCGGGGTTCTGTTCTTTTTTGACTCTGTCCAAAAACAAACAAATGGAATGATGAACCATTGAGCCATCTCTAGCACAGGCGCAGCACAGGAGAGGCCCTAGAGCAATTACAAATGAAGAGCAGCCGCCTTTTCAGCAACATGGCAGAAAAGGAACCATAACTGATTTAAAAGCAGTTCTTTCTTAAAAATTGTGATAGCTTCACAATAAGCTGACATTCAAATATAAAAATAAAATTCCTAAGGGGGAAAAATCTCGCAGTTATTTCCCCCACTAACGGCACTGACAAAGACACTGGAAAAGTTAACTAGAAACAATAAACTTGCAATGTTTACTGCTATTTTGCACCTAAGTGATGAAGATATTTTCAGCTTCAGTCCTTCATGATCTTGCAGAATGTGACACACCGTAAATTAGGGTTTAAACTTTTATTCCAAGCTGGCAGATGCTGCTAATAAGGATGATGCATGTCTGCTTTATCCCAAAACTTTTAAAATCCTCTACCAGTCCCAATGAGGAACAAGAGGTCGCTTATTCTTCTTTTTTTTTTTTTTAAGGGAACCTACATTACCATGAAACAAGAATGGTTATCTTTGAACTGATTATAACAAAATAGTGGCATCAAATGCTATGTCTGATTTAACCAGTTCATGTTCGTTTGTACTCCCAGGCTCATGAGCTCAGTAAAGTTTCCCCATCATCTAATTTTACATTTTTCTAAAGCCCTTCACTATAGTATATACGATACCATCTAGTATGTGGACGTCCACAGTATGCATGGATGTATGACTATATACAAAACACCATATACTAACTATATAGTCGGTCTTTCTTCATTGATTTACCATGACTTGCTGTATGTCATTTGGATATGCCAAAGTTTTACCATTTCATTCTACTATCACTTTTTTATTGTGCTCATCACTCTTTAGCTTAGAAAGTCCTCCCCCAAAAGAGATTTGACAAACATATCGTTATGTACAATATTTATTACTTAACTTTTTAGATGTTTCTGTGTGTGTATGTAACTTTATAATCTTTTTGAAAATATTTTATTTTCTTTGAGGATGAAAATCCAAATTGAGTCCTCTGCCCAGCTAGTTACTTATTTGAGCTAGCACATTTTTTGAATAATTTCTTTTTTCTACTGATTTGTAAAGCCTACCACATTTTTAAATTCTTCCATATACTGTATAAGTTTCTGTTCCTGAGTATCCTATTGTTTTCTCCCTTTCTTTCATCCAGTTCCGCTTCATTTAATTATCATATCTCTATAATGTGTTCCAAGATATGTTAAGTCTCTCCTACTAAGCTATTTACATTAATTATTCTAATAATGTTTATACTTTGCATCATATGATTTTGTTTTCTGCATAAATAAGATAAATATATATAATGGAATTATTCTGGTTGCTCTGATTTAACTTTCTAAAATGTAGATAACTAAAGTTGGTGGCAAATTATTCATTCAAACTCACTTAAAGAGATTTTTTTTTTCTTTTAGAGAGAGGGGGAACGGGCAGAGGGAGAGATGAGAACCTCAAGTATGCTCCACAGCCAGCACAGAGCCAAACATGGGACTTAATTTTAGACCCTGAGACCATTACCTGAGCTGAAATCAAGAGTCAGACGCTTAAAAGACTGAGCCACCCAGGCACCCTAAAGAGACTTTTGAATAGCAAAAGGAAATTATACCTTGCTTAGAATTACATTCTCGTTATAATTATTTGTAAAACTATCATCCATAAGTGATTATAATGATTTTGACCTTAACACATCTGGCCTCATGCCAGAAAATTGTATTATTTTTTACTTAGAGAATAGCAACACTATTCTCTAAGAGAAAAAGAGACTCCAGAGAAAAATAAATTTAGGGGAAAAATGAATTTATAAACACACCAATTCTGTTTCAATAATCACAAGGCCGGTAGAGTTCCTTGCAGTAAAATGGTAGGAGGGGAGGCCAGCCTGTTGGAGAGATCCGGAGGACAGGCTGAATGACTCTCAGGGCAGGGGAGAGTCCAGCACACTCCCCTTTACTGTGGCTGTCCTCAAGAGGCTAGGCTGCTTGCCTGAGGACACACAGCTCATGTCTGGCTACTCAGCGGTGGACAACACAGAATCTAAATGTCTTTTTTCCAGACCTGGGAATAGACTGTAAAATTTTTTGTTTGTTTTCTTTGCATGGGATGATAATTAAGTTTCCTTCAGCAGTAAAAGCCTGACAACTCTATTAAGCCCTGTTGACTTGAGATTTCAAGATCAGATTATCAAATTTGTGATTACTCACACTATCAATCCCCTCTCTTGCCTTTCTTCTTGACCACCCCCTACCTGAGCACACACAAAGGAAACAGGGAAGCTGATCTTTAAGACTAATGGGGCCAATGCTGCTGTTTTTCCCATCCACAATGAAGTTATTTTACAAACTAGAAGTTGTATGTAAATGTGGCCCATAATTTTAATATTATCTGAAGGCAATGCATTATATGATACATAAGTATAGATACAGATATGAATATAGATTCAAACAGCCTGAGGTTTGAGTTCCTGCTCTGCTACTTAACTACAGTGTCTTGGGAAAATTCCCGAGTTTCTCTGAAGTAGTTTCCCCCTTTTCAAATCAAGTTAACACTTATTTTGTAGTATTATTTAAGCACATACCGTGCTAAGTGCTTGCTCTTGGGCACTGAGTAAAGAGTAGCCATTACAGTTACTGTTATGATCTTAAATGTATAAGAGAGGAATGCTGGTCATTTAAATAAATAAGTGGCTTCTCTAAAAAGTAAAGAAGCATGCTTTGTAGTAAATACTCACCTTCCAATCTCCATGTTTACATGATTACTTCCTTAATTTCAGAACTAGATTCCTTATCTCCCATGAATTTGGATCGTGAAAGATTTTGTCTACTAAACAAAAGGTATTCATTAAGGAATACTTTGTAATCTTAAATTTATCAGAGGCATAATGAGATTACCTCTATAATCACACTGAGTTGGTAGAACTCCAGCCTGATGCCAATAGCTGTTTTATTTAGATTATGCTAAGAGTGGGTAAGTATATAGCCCTGCCTAGATTTGATGAAATACTGAGCATACATAACTGTTCTTCATTTCTAATTTCAAGGACCCTAAAAAGTATAGAGACTAGGTTGTGAACTGTTATTTTTCAATTATGGCTGCTCAGCCCTGAGATATTTCTTCTTAATGCATTCTTTAATTATTTCCTTTGGAAGGTCCCTAGTGCTTCAAATGTCAGATGGGTTGAGCCTTTTGCCAAGGGTTGCTTAGTTAACTGTTTATTTAATGAATGGGGTTTTATGTGCTGCTGAATTTCTCATGGCACCGTTAGGAAATTCTTGGCAGAATTTAAATTGGAGAACTGAGAAACATATTGGCTCTACGGAAGCTCAATCAGCTCCCAGGCAGGAGCAGGGCCTCTGCCAAGGAAAATACGCTAAAATAAAAAATGCCAACACCAAACTCGCACACAATGCAAGGAAAACTGACTTTGGTGTCTAGGATAAAATGAATGCCGGATTCAAGTATCTCAGGTGGCCTATGAACAGAAGTGAGGAAACTGCTTCCCAGTTTCGGGAGAGAAACAGAAACGAAATCCCTTTGCTTTGGAGGATGACAATGGGCTTAAATGTCTTGCTTGGGATACTCAATTAGCTGCTAAGATAAATAAAACGGAGTCTTATGTAATTTCTCACACGGCTCTTCCTTAAGGAGATGAATCTAAACCTATCTTTATGTTATCATCGAAAGATATAATCATTCATTTTACCTAAGAAATAATAATTGCCAAAAAAAGAATAAATGCATTTTTCTAAAAAAAAAAAAAAAGCTGCAGCAGCAATGACTGAACATCCAAGTACAAACATCCAGATGGCTATATTTTAAAATGATTTGGCCAAGAACCTAGATATTGTATAAGCAACAATTATCAGGTATGTTTTCTTTAAGGATGGGGTGAAGAGGGAAAAAAAAGGCCCTGAAATGTTATACAGGCTCTGAAAAGTCCCTAATCCACCAAAAGACTATTTATTTATTTATTATTATAATTATTATTTTTATTTAGCGTACTAGAAAATGAGGAGGGAATCAGAGTTTTTTTAAAAACTAAACACAACTTGGAGAAAATAAGGATGAGAATGTATTTTTCAGTAATGTAAGATGGAAAGCACTAACTAGTCTGTTTGCCGTTGCTATATGAATCCAGTCTTGTGCAGAAGGAAGGCCTGTTGCAGTCATCTTCTCCTGGGTATCACTGTCATCAGCTCCTTCTTTCAATTCTAGCACCCTGCCAGCCCATGTCCCAACCCCATTCCTTCTCTGGAAGAGCAGTTTCCTGAGTGAGCCTAGCTCTCTCTCTCTCTCTATTGATTTACTGGAGGCTCCCTACATCTTGGGTGATCAGAGGCCTGGCTAGCTCCCTGGGTTCCTGTCTGTTTGGTGCCATTTTCTCACATAATTCAAAAATTAAGAGGGCTGGGCTCATCAGCATGTAAATGCTAATCTGATGCTAGGTTGGCCACCTCTCAGGTAGCTAAATGGACACATGTGTTCTCTTCTTCAGGCCTAATTGCTTGGCTGTCATCTATCCTGGCTCAGGACTGTATCACTCCCCCAGCAGACAGTTCACTGGGTTTGATCATCTATACCCACTTGTTACTAATTAACTTGATTAGCTATCATGTTCCTTGATATATATTAATAGGAATTGTAATAGCACCAATAGCCAATCATTAAGCACCTTCTATGGGTCCCATGCATGTTTAGCTCCATTACATAGACTCTTATTTCTAATAATTTTTATCTCCATACCAGGGTTCAGAAAATTTAAGTATCTGTCCAAATCACATAACTACTAGATGACAGAACAGTAATTCAACTCAACATTTATCTGATTAGATTACAAACTCATAGATGTGGTTTTTAGTTCATGTTCCTAATCATGTCATGGGATATTGGCTGAATTCCTGTTTATTTAGCCAGCACGGATCCTGGCATATTTTCTCAACCTCGTCATCAATAAGTAAGAGGATATATATTCTTTCTATTCTTCTATGATCTGGCTCCTTTGCCTGGGTGGGATTCTATTAACACCACTGGTTTAAAAAAAAACTCCTCTCTGGTTTCATACTATTCTTTTCATCTCTTGATTTCAGGATAACAGTATTCCCATGGCTCTCCTAGGATACCCTGATTTGGTGTCACACTCTGTGCTCATTTCACTCTGAAGACCAAATTACCTGGCCATGTTATCAAGTGAATGCAAAACTTGTTTTGACTTCGAAGAATTCCTTAAACTAAGGGTTTCTAAGTTCGCTTCTAAGTGGAAAACAAAAATGAGATTTAGCATGAACAGGAATGACATTTTAAGGGTCAATTTCCAGGGTCTAGTTTTAGTTTTGGCTGCCACAGACCCCCTGAGTCAGCATAAATTTGAGACTTTTTTTTTTTTCCATGATAACAGGTGAAGTCCAGTAAAGCAGGACCAGGACTAGGATTAAAGTAGGTGAAGTGAGTGAGGTACTCCCTTGGGGGGAGGGGAAAGTACTAAAAATTCAGTAATCAAGAAAATAATATTTCAATGCAATTTTTTAAAGCAATGCCAAAAAATCCTATGGTGAATTAAATATGAAATACCAAAACTTTAAATAAAATAGAATCAGTATTACTGGTTATTCCTTTTGCCTCAGACTCCAATATGGTTTGGTACAGCACTGCAATATAGTATTTTTGTAGGATTAAGGAGCCCGAATTTGTTGAAAATCTTTTTGTTAGAACAAGTACTAGTAACTAGAAGTATTTGGGGCTAGGGATGCTGAAGGATAGCCATCACCAGAGATCATTAAAATTAGAACTAGAATACACTATTAATTTTTAAGGTATACTAATCATTAGTAAAACCACTTTTACCTAAACGATAATGATTGCAAACAGTTATAGAGTGCTTAGTCAGACTTAGTCAGACTCTGTCCCCAGGATAACCTGTCAAGGTAGAACAAGAAGCCCAGGGGCACATTCCTTAGACTACAATGTCTATGGAGCTGTGCACAGTGACTCTGGCAAAGCTGCAGTACCCATTCTACAGATAAGCAAACTGACGCATACAGTAAGTGGCAGGACCAACTTTTAAACCTGGGCAGTCTGAATCCAGGGTCCTTGCTCTTAACAGCACTATAAAAACAAGCCAAGCCCCTCAAATACCAAATAATCTTGCTTATGTCAACCTCAACCCTTTTTCCTCCACAATCTTACATGGCAGTTAACTTTCACAATAATCATGAACCCAAGAATACAGATGGTGGGGGGATGAACTTTTAAAGACACTAGTAAAAATTTCAAGACCTGAATATACACACACACACACACACACACACACACACACACACACACAGAGACCTATATCAAATTCAATGACTTGTCATTGAAATCACCTTGAGAGTCAATCCTATTGACTTGAGAACTACAATAGATCTCCATCATCCCCCATCAATCTACAGGTTAACTGTACACACTCAACTACCCACTCAAGATATTTTTACAAAATTGTGATGAATAACTAAAAATTAATTCAGTAGCTCACAGGCACTAAAAGTCCAATAAAATCCATTCCCTTAGCCTCTGCCACTGCTGATAAACTAACTCCTACAGGTGCACAGTTAGTGTTCTTACATTAAAGAATTATCAAAATGAAATATAATAATTATATATATATATATATAAATTTCATCCCCATGTTCAACAGCACTATAATTATATGATGTTACTAGAGCACTGTAAAGGATTACAAACAAAAAGATAAATAATCCAGAATAAAGCCTTTATATCATGACTAATACATGGGTCCTTTTCAGTAATCACTGTCACCAATTTATGCTGTTCATATATGTGGATTTCTGATTATCTGGTTTACTAGTGAATGAGGCAAAAAACAAAAGCTTCAACAGCCTTACTGTAAAATATCTACTATTTTTTTAAAGATTTTTTTTTAAATGTATTTATGACAGAGGGAGAGATCACAAATAGGCAGAGAGGCAGGTAAAGAGGCAGGGGAGCGGGGGTGGGGGGAAGCAGGCTCCCCACTGAGCAGAGAATCTGACTCAGGGCTCCATCCCAGGACCCTGGATCATGACCTGAGCCGAAGGCAGAGGCTTAACCCACTAAGCCACCCAGGTGCCCCTAGAATATCTACTATTGATGTATTTTTAGGACTATAATAAACCAGTATCAGAGTAGAAGAATCTTTGAGGAGCAAAAAAAATGTAAGCTTGGCTCTTGGGAAAATGTTATTCCAGAGAGGAAAAAGGGTTAGGACATGGGCTGGTAGCAGAGTATTAAGAGGAAGACTCAAAAGCAGAAAAACCCAGAAGTAGAAGATAAAATGCCTTTCTTCTACACAAAAATCTGGGTGTTTCTAGAGTACTGGTAAGAAGGTTAGTGCTATTCATCATACATTGTTAACTGAGATTTAGAATTCCATTTACAATTAATTTCTTAAATGTGGTGAATCCAATTGTCTTTGGTTCCTTCTTCCTCATGTTACGGTGTCACTGAAGAAAAACCTTACTTTTACTGGATTCAGGGGTGTTTTCATTCATAGATCCCTTATTCGTGTACCCTCTCTATGAGACGTTATTTGAGTTTTTTGCTCTTCTCCGTGGTTGACTTGCAGAAAGCAACAAGCAGCCCTGGCAGCTGGGCTATACATGTGATCCACAGGTCATGAAAAGAAACAGATACAAATGTGGGTAGATTTAAGTAAACTCATCCAAACCAGAAGAAAAACCACTAATGGGAATGCAGGACCAGAGATGGGAGGCTGAGAAGTATTCTTTTTATATATCATTATTATTGTATACCTATTTTATGACAGATTTATGATGCAACACTTTTCATGATGTCCATACAATGCTGACTCTTACTAAATAAAGACTCAAAGTGCTCCTAATGACCCTGGAAATGGTTTTATTTTGAAATCAAAGTGTTTTCTATAGCCCGGTCACCTTCCTTTTTTAATCAGAAAGAAGTGTGTATTCTAAGACCACACTTCATCGTAGGAAGATGTAAATATCTCCATATTTGTTGAATAAATACTGATGGGAAAACATTGGTAATGATAATGATAATAATGTAATTGTTTTTTCCTGGCATTTCTTCCTAAATGAGGGCACTAGTGGTAATACTTTTTATCTTGTGATACATACCAGCAAGCAAACAAAAAGTAAGGGAAGTGGGGATAAAAGAAGGGGTCTGGACAGTCACTCATCAATTATAATGTGCACCCATTTTTTACCAGGTCGCAAGAAATCACTTATCAAATAAAGACTCTCTCCTTTGAGAAGCAGGTCTACGTTTAAATCCAAAATTACAATGTCTACACTGGAGCAATATATAAATATCTGCTGGTCATAGCTTTAGCTATAAACCTTAGGATCCATTTCGTAAAGAATCTAGTTGACACCAGGAAGCCTCTAAAGGAGATACAAGTTTAAATCACCACAATATAAAATGTTTCCCAGAGTGATACTTAAGAGAAGCACAACTCTAATAGCTGATTATTTCGAAAAGGTAAATTATAAATACCATTGAGAAGATTAGGTTTGCACAGGGAAGGAAACCCAATCAATAAATTAGAAATTTGGAGAAAATTGTATTAAGTCTTCCAGGTCATGAGAGGGCTAAGAAAGAAGTGTCCCATAGATTCTTAGATTCAGTGGAGATAAAATTTGTTAGAGATTAAGCCTGTATAGTTTTATCCTTTGTAATCTTAAGTCTTAACTGTCCCAGTGTATTTTTGTCTAAAGTAATATCTTTTCTTGTTTTCTCTTGATTCCTTGACCCACTAAGTTTATGGCTGCACACATTTGAGAAATGTGCAGTCCTGTTCAGTTTTGAGTCTGATAACTTTTTTTAAAGTCTGCAATGAGGTCATAAAATGAGCATTTATATTTTTGTGAGTTTGTTTGTAAAAGCTACAATTTTCGAGAGGAAAATCAAAATCTAAAAGGATTTGATCTTTCAGATCTTAGAGCACTTTAACATTTCACTGCAGAGTAGGAGGTGAACCACTGAGCAAACCACAAAGCACAAATAACTTCCTGCCACACAGGAAGGAACAAAGACCATTCAGATGCTTGGAGGGAGGAGCTTAGAAAGAGGGGAAAATAAGGGTGGGGAAAATAAGCCTGGGTGATTCAGTGGGTTAAGCCTCTGCCTTCAGCTCAGGTCATGATCTCAGGGTCCTGGGATCAAGCTGCACATCAGGCATTCTGCTCAGTGGGGAGCCTGCTTCCACCCCCTGCCCCTTCCTCTCTGCTTACTTGTGATCTCTGTCAAATAAATAAATAAAATCTAAAAAGAAAAAAAAAAAAAAGAGGGGAAAATAAATGAAAAAGGAGGCAGACAGATAGTCTCATCTCATTACCGGACTTGAACCTTAAAAAGATCAAACAGCCAAATATAACTGGAGCAATCAGAAGACACTGGTGCTGCAGCCTTACTCCTCTGGGGAAACCGAAAGTCTCTCAGAGAAGCCCCGATTTCAAGCTTGGTGCTCTACTTCACCAACACCAGGAAAAGAGAGGGCAAGGGCAGAGAGAGATATACTAGAGAAGTCCCAAAGACCGCAGGAGATTGTAGAGAAGTTCCTGAGATCTCCAGGTGACCTAAAGACAGTAAGAGAACCAAGAGTCCAGAAAAGCCCTGGACACCAGACAAGAAAACTCCTGGAATCTTGGACCCAAAGGCAAACACAAAATCCTCCATTCTGAAGGATCTACATCAACAGAGTGCCCAAAAGATGAGCCAAGGCCACCTATGTCTCAGTCCACAAAAGAATGCCTAGAGCCTAGACTCAGGGAGGCCAGAGATAATCCCCAGGAAAGCCTTCATACCAGAAACCTCTCCCCCAGGTGTTAGGGATGGTGGAAAATGAAATTCCCCCTT
Source organism: Mustela nivalis (assembly GCF_964662115.1). NCBI lineage: Eukaryota > Metazoa > Chordata > Mammalia > Carnivora > Mustelidae > Mustela > Mustela nivalis. The sequence goes on along the minus strand of NC_139027.1, from coordinate 70,096,281 downwards.
CAGAGGCAGGAAAAAAAAATAAAACTCTGATAGAGAATATGAAATCTTAATTGAACATTTACTTAAAAGAAATATTTTTAAACAAGACAAATATGAGTAACCAAGAATTGGAAATTTTTTGCATCACTTAGCCTCAGAGTATGAAGAACAGAAATGGGAAGTTAAAACAAGATTAGTACTACAAAAAAAAAAAAAATAACAATTTTTCCCTGCCTAACTTCCCTAAATTTTATAATCTTTTTATATCTTTCCACTCCCATCCTATTACAGTAGTAATAAGGCTGTCTGTAGAGTGAAAGCTTTGTGATGCTTAAAATATGTGGTCAACTCCAGACAGGTAATAAAGATGATGCTTTGCTAAATTCTGTGGCCAGAAATCTTTTCCAAAGTACTCTGGACAAAAAGAATATAATTATACTAATACACACACACACACACACACACACACACACATTTTTAATAGATTTTATTTATTTATTTGACAGAGATCACAAGTAGGCAGAGAAGGAAGCAGAGAGAGAGAGGAAGGGAAGCAGGCTCCCCACTGAGCAGAGAGCCTGATGCGGGGCTCAATCCCAGGACCCTGAGATCATGACCTGAGCTAAAAGCAGAGGCTTTAATCCACCCAGGTGCCCCTATATATATATATGTATATATACATATATATATATATATATTTTTTTTTTTAATATAAGGATCTTTCTTGTCTGATCTGGCTTTTTCTACTTCCACAAGCATATTTCTTCTATAAAAATAGACTTATTTAGCCCATCTCTTATAAGGGTGATATTATTCATTCCATAGTTAATGAGAACAGTAAAAGCTACCACTGATGAATGCCTAGTGTCAGTAGGCACTGAAGCCATTTTCACTAATTATATATCAATTCTCCATGTTTTTGTATCCTCATTTACAGTAATCAAAGCTCAGAGAGTTTAAGTAACTTTCCCAAAGTCACACAGTTAGTAAAAGCTCATTCCATTATATCGCACTAAATTCCAACAAATGAGTTCTAAGGAATGAATGGATCCTGACAACCTCTGAGAAATGGAGAGATCTGTGGAAACAAAAGGCTAATTTTCTTTTTCTCTATCCAACATTTGTCTTCAAAATGATCCATTTTCTCAGTAGACAGAACCTACTGGGCACTGGAATGAGTTTCAACATCTTCCAAGACTTGGTTCTAGTTTCAACACTGCCATTAATTGTGTAAATTTGGGTAAGGACATTTTCATTTTTCTCATTTGGTCAACAGGAAGTAACAACAATCTTATTTCCTTCTCAGCCTTACAAGTATTTCTAGCCTTGTCTTAATTGTAATGGAAGTAGATAATAGGCAAAAGAACTTAAGTTCTTTTAGGTGAGAAGTGTGTATCACGCAGAGTTGTGTGGTAGTGGTAATTTTTGACTTGGTTTGTGGGAAATAGAAGCATCCTAAAAGTTATAAGTTTAGTTATTAGATAATAAGAGAAAATTCAGGACATTTAGAGGCTCATGATTACATATAATTATATTTTTGTCCATGTCACAATCAGATAAAGGTTAGTAATGAGCTGCTCATTGGAGATGGATCCTCCCAAAGGATATAAAACTGAGTAATTTCAAAAAACGTGATGGAGAAGTCAGGTTTCCTTGACAATATGTGTTTCTCACCTGCATAATAATAATAGCTACCATTTATTGTTTATTTTCTTTGTACCAAGCATTATACAAAGACCTTTGTAGGGGTATTCTCATTTCATATTTTTCTCTGATAGCTCCATATAGTAAGTACTAGTATCATCCCCATTTCACAGATAAAAGGAACCAAGAGTTAGAAAACTAAAGTGGCTTGTCCCAAACAAGCCACAAAGCATTTAGGAACTGGAAGGGAGACTGGAACTGAGATAATGTGGCTCCACAACACTTACTCCTAGTTCCTAACTCCTGTCTATTACACTGCCCCTTGGCTATGAAAATGTGTAAACTACAAAGGAAAAAGACTGGGTACACAATGATGCAAAAGCTACTTTTGGAAATTATGGGAAAGAAATAATTTTGAAATTATGGGGAAGAAATAATCTTCTCAACTCCATCACTCAAACTGCACACACAAAACATGGCTGGTCTTGAGGCCATGGGCCAAGTGCAAGGATTAACTTTCCCAGTAAACTCTTCCAGTTCATCCTGGAGGTACAAAGACAACACCCACTGCTCTTGTAAGTCTAGCAGCAAGTGGCATCTATCTATCTATCTCCTTATAGTATCATATAAAAAATATATGTACTATTAAAATTTCTTTTGCTATTTGTATTGTTGAATATGCAAAACAGTCTCCAAAAATTATCCTAGTGTGTGTACAAAGCATTGGGATTTAAAAGGCCTTAGACTGCTGATAGAAGATCTATAAGAAGAGCTCGCCTCTACTTCTCTTCTAGTGTGTCAATAAACAAATACCAAGAAAGAGATTAGAAACCCTCTGTGTGTTAAATGTCAGTAAAAGGGAGCTGTAATGTAAAATGGCATCTAACCAACAGAAATACAATAAATTGATGGACAACTTATAAGCTCACTTAAACTGTCAAATGACCATAAGGGCATGTCCCTCAGAATTGCTTGAGGTTTGGGTTTTTTTCAAGAAAGGCAGTCTGAAATGAAGTTCAGTCATGCACCAAAACGTTCAGTCTTCAAGGACCTTGCAGTTTCCTCCAGTTTGCAAGTTTGGAAAATGAACGGTTCAGCATATCTCTAATAAAAAATCATTTCCCGAGGCTCCTTTCCTATGCAGGCAAAATCAAATTAACTTCAAACAGAAGAGGTTAGATGCATACAGAAAGGAAGTAACAAACTGTAACATCATCTCGGTCTAACTCTCTAAGGTCTCCTAATATCTACCCAGGAGAGAAATCCAAATATTAACTTCACCCCAGATCACTGCAAAATCTAACGAGTGTGGTTTCCAAAAGGGAATGGCACACAATGAATTATCCCATTGCGTGGTCAGGGTTCCTATTGATGACAGTATAGTTCTCTGGGTTTTTTACTGAACATTTGCTGAGAGTCAACAGGAACCCAGGTTCTTTCCACAGCCCACAGGCTGGGTGGCATCCTTACCTTGATCCCTGGGCAGCCACCGCATCAGGGTTTCCCCGTGCTTTGGCTGGAGGGGCTGAAGTGATGCTCTGTCCCCTCTGGGCCACAGCCTCCCCCAGAGATGATGCATTGCACTAATATGCTCTTAGAGCACACACTCTGGGGTGTATTAGAGCCATACATCACTGAAATGCTTTAGCTTATGTGATGTATTGCCATGGGAGGTAGAAATGGTGGCCAGAGGCATGTTTTCAAGACTTAATTTCTAATGTTTAATATTGAATGATGTCTGTATCACCTTTTCGGTGGTTTGGAAGACTCATTTTGAGATTCTGTTACCGTTGATCTTTGGAATTCAGTGCCTTTACCGAAAAACATTCTGACCGCATATCATTTTTAATAGGAACACTCAGTAATTGAGCTTCACCTGAGTGTGACAGAGAGTGAGTAAAGAGGTCTGTGTGCGGGACTGTACAATCAGCCTTGAAATCCAGTCCTCAGCATGGGCTCTGGTGCTGGGCTGCATCCACTCCAGGGCCACCATATGGACTAGTGGTGGGCCTTGGGCAGGAAACATGGGAGCCAACTGGACCTGCTTCCTAGAGGCAAAAAGCTCTGTGCATCTCCTTTTTTTGCATTAAAATTTTTTATTGTCTTTAATGACAGGGTCTTCATGACTAGAGTTGTGTGCACCGCAGAATCCTGATGTCTCTGTTCACTCATTTTATTGAATGAAAGGGTGAGATAACTTTAAGAAAGTTAGCAATTTACAAATTCTAAAAGTAGGTATTAGGCTTCCTTCTATTATCATTTTTATTATCTATAATTTGTTGCTAGATGCATATTCTGTGAAGACAGAGACCACATCTATTTTGCTGACCGTTTTTTCCCTGGGCACTGTGTTTGGTCTGAAGAAAGTGTTCAGTAAATATTTATTCAATGCATTAATAGTCAGGCTTCTCTTTAACAGTAGAACTATTTCATCAGCAAATTTTTCTCCAGAAGCAGAGCATGACTTCCTTCAAAAATGTGATTGCCCTCCCTCATAGGCAAAAATTAAATTGCATCTGATAATGATAAGTAGTGGCAGCTCTTTTTATTTTTTTTAAAGATTTTATTTATTTACTTGACAGAGAGTGATCACAAGTAGACAGAGAGGCAGGCAGAGAGAGAGAGGAAGGGAAGCAGGCTCCCCGCCGAGCAGAGAGCCCGATGTGGGACTCGATCCCAGGACCCTGAGATCATGACCCGAGCCGAAGGCAGCGGCTTAACCCACTGAGCCACCCAGGCGCCCAGTGGCAGCTCTTTTTTAAAGAAATATTTTTAACCTATAGACTTGTTAAAATGAACCTAGGAAGAGGATCTTTATTTATAAAACATGAAAATCAGAGAAGATGAGAATCCGAGAAAGACAGGAAGAAAGGAAGGAAGAAAAAAAGGAAGGAAGGAAGGAAGGAAGGAAGGAAGGAAGGAAGGAAGGAAGGGAGAGTAAGAAAAAAGTGATTTGATTATTAATAGGACTTACCAGACATTTTTCATACACATATTTTCAGAAAACTCTTTATTTTCTAAAAAGATATCCACCTACGCAAAGTTTATGTTGTGGGGATAACTATAAAAAAAGAAAATTTATATATGAATTATAGAATTCATATTACCTTATAATAATATTTTTATATATTGTAGCTTTTTAATGTCAAAATTCCAGGTACAAGTTACTGTCAGCTACAGACTCCATTGGCTATTTTTGACAGTGTCATATACACTGAGGTCCAAAACAGACAGAAAGACAGACACACATACACACAAACCTTAAAAGTACTTTTTATGTTTCTACTTCAAACTAAAACTAGTGTATTCCTGATTGCCTTCCTGTTGAATCACATTTTTACTGTTTTTTTTCCACTATATCATACAACATTGGTGTCCAAAATAGCTTGATTTTAAGCTACCTGAACTTTTTTTGACTTGCAAACTTAAATTCAATAGTTTTACTTTCCCTAATTACCAAACACACGATCTCACAGACACACACACACACACACACACACACACACACACAGCCCTTCAAAATGCCTCCAACTCCAAATTTCCTTTATGCATTTTATGTAAATAGATGCAGCTCCTGCAACACAAAAAGGGAATCTGTTCACATCCAGTTTGGTCAGGGCACAGAATTACAGTGGCTCTCTTTTGAAAGCATTACAATTCCTACTTCTAAACCAAGGCTTTGCTGATTCCCTTTTTTATCCCCTCATCCTCTTCTCTCTGGACTCCTCGCTCTTGTCCCCGGCCCCTCTGTGGTTAAGTAACCCTTCTGCAGAGCTATAACTCGCAAATACTACACCTCTGTGCTAGAATTTATTACACCCTTGCTAAACTTTTCTGCCACCTTAATAATAAGTTCCTTGTGGTTAGCGGCTACAGTCTCCCTCAGAACTTGTATCTGTATTTCCATCATAGCAAGAGATAAACTACTACCTATTGGTAGTGAATATTCTCAACTTTTATTCCAATTCCTAATCTCAGCATTTTTTTTCACTTCCAAATCATTCTCGGTGTGATGCTTCACATACAAAAAATCAATGAATAAATAAATCCAGCTGATGGACAATTCCGAGAATGGTGTGGAAAAATAAGAGATGAAATTCTAATGTGTTCGTTTTTCTCCCTGTTACTAGCACAAGTAAAAATTTGGAATCCAAAATAAAATGTTTGTAATATCTGTTAAGTATACAGTAAGTCTTACCAGTAAATGGGTAATTATGGGCTGCATATACACTAGCTGAAGATTTATCTGACAAGGAAATAACTGGTAAAAATACCTAATTCTAAGTAGACTTCTAAGACTGATTTTGCCTTAACATTAGTTCCCCCAAACATCTCATATTCTAGTGCCTAAGGTCACACGATACATGGAATTCCAGTTTTACTTTATTTTAACTAAATGTTTAGTTGAAGAATATTAATAAGTAGTTTTATAATGTATAGCTAAATTAAATGTTACGTAAGAATACCAACTGAGAATATGTAGGGTATTACATCTATCATTATGACTGAAGACTTGGAACTAATATAAAGAAAACTCTGCCATAGTACATACAGTCACGGTAATAGTACCTGGCAGATAAATATATTTATAGATGCCCAGTGGTATGTCTTTCTGAAGGAAAAAAAGTAAATTGAAGTACTCTATTGGAAAACCCAAGTTTTTAAAAGTGGAAGAAATGGAAGATTGTTACAATAGGTATGAACCCAAAAACTTACATGAAGCATTCAATAATGTGATCTAGTTACCTTTTTATTTGGGCATTTGTACATATGTAAGCATTATGAAGCCTGGTTTGCCATCCTGAAATCATATTTAAATGCAAATGAAAAGGGGCGCCTGGGTGGCTCAGTGGGTAAAGCCTCTGCCCTCCTCTCAGGTCATGATCTCAGGGCCCTGGGATCGAGCCTCACATCAGGCTCTCTGTTCAGTGGGGAGCCTGCTTTCCCCCTCCCTCTCTGCCTACTTGTGATATCTGTCAAATAAATAAATTTAAAAAAAAAGTCTTTAAAACAAATTAAAAAATGCAAATGAAAAGCTATAAAACTGAAATCTAAATTGAACAAAGAATTATTTTTCTTATTAATTTCATAAGATCATGAAAGGCTAAAAATTTGGTGCTACCCACCCCATGACAAGTTCATGAAAAATATTATGAGGCACACAATGGCCCTGAATATCTCCAATTTCAAAACTGAATTCAATGCCCTAGATTTTCTTGGACTTTTCATTCTTAGAGCTCTTGGGAAAAACTAAACAAATTTTCTATTCTCATAAGTCACTCTTTTTATATTTGTTCACAGCTGGCGAACACTATCCAGGGATCAGGACAGGGTCTGTTCTAGAATGACGACACAGAAGAGGTTAGGGTGCACAGTGTTTGAAAGAAGTGCTCAGGAGACTCGTTATGAAGCTGCATTTTCACAGCGAGCCTGTGAGTTTTTTAAAGATTTTGTAGTGAAATAAATGTAACTTCATATGTAATTGTAAGAAAGCACAGAGAAATCCCATTGACTTCATACTCATTCTCCCCTAAAATGAAAAATTATGGAACAATATCATAACCCAGATACGGACATTGATACAACCCACCTGTCTTATTCAGATTCCTCCATTTTATACTCATTTGTAGGGTTGTATCTGTAAGTATGCGTGTACTTAGTCCCCTGTAATTTTACCTCATATATGTAGCTTTATGTATCTACCACCATAGTCCCATGGTTTTTTATTGTATTATATGATACAGTATGTAAAAACAGCAAAAAATGCTAATTTTTTTAAAAAAATCTGTTTTTTAAAAAAAGATTTTATTTATTTATTTATTTATCTATTTGACAGAAAGAGAGAGAGAAAGAGCGCACAAGTAGGCAGAAAGGCAAGCAGGGAGAGAGGAGGAAGCAAGCTCCCTGCTGAGCAGAGAGCCCGATGCAGGGCTTGATCCCAGGACCCTAAGATCATCACCTGAGCTGAAGGCAGAGGCTTAACCCACTGAGCCACCCAGGCGCCCCAAAATCTATGCCTTAAATACATTTGAGAAGGTGTAAATTGTTCACATCAAGGAACTGTACTATGACTATTCTGATTTGGGATCACTGGAGAGGCACTGATGACAATTTTTATAGCATTAAATCCACCCTCTTACTACTAACCTTTCCCAACTCACTTTCAACACTGAAGGCATCTGAACGTTGCTTTGCATTAAGTATCATGAAACTATCACTTCTTTACCTCAAGCACATGTTCTACTTTTAGATTTCTTTTCTCCTTTGACATGTTCCTCAGCAGAGATCATTCCAAAAATTTATTATCTTATATTGAAATCAAATGATGTTCATTTTAACAACATGAGCCCTCCTCACCAAACTGTGAGTAAAATAAAATACCTGGTTTGGTATTAGCTTCTAATGCAGGGCAACTGTGTCTCAGTTCACAGAGCTGGGAGGGAGGAGGAAAACTGATTTTTGAGCAACTAAGAAGTCTCGGTTATGACTGATTTCATTTCATACTTTATGCCGCGAGCTGTGAGGGGGGCATAATGGCTAAACAGGGAGAGTCTGTATCAGACACCTAGAGAGACTACAGAGTCACAAAGAACCCCAACCTAATTTGGAGTGAGAGGGCGGGGAGAGTGAGCTGTGAACTCCCCGTACCTGAAGACAACCAGATTCTCCTGGCTTGCCCTACAAATGAGCATGCACTCTGAAGAGAAACTAATGGGAAAATACAACCGGGTGCACTCAGACAGCCCCACCATTGGAGACAGTTCAAATGTCAAATGCATCCTTCTCTAAGATCCATGTAGAAAAGATGGCGGTGTCACCAAAGTTATCATGAAAGGGTTGCATTTTCTGACAGTGTCTTTTTAAGACAAATGTTTCAATGCAGAAAGGGTGTTTTTTGCTCCAAGTTATTTGCTTTATTTCCCTTCTTGCAAAGCTCTTTTCCCATGAGGTTTGAAAATAGATCTTATTCTTGTTTATATCTCCTGCAGATTTTACACTAGCTAATTGCATGTAATAAATATTCAATAAATACTTACATAAATAAATTGTGCCCAAGTTTAATATTTCCAGAAGAAATCCCATGCACATATTTTGAAAGAAGAAAAAGGTAATTCCAAAACAGACCTGCAAATTATCAGTTAAGAGATGAAAATTCCCTAAAGTATGGTGCTGGGTCTAATTTTCAATTTTAGCTCTATTGTTTATGATAGCATTCATTCTTCCTATAAATGCATGGACCCCATATGCATGTACAAAGGTAGTCACAAGAATTCTCCTTGTGATATGTTTAGAAAATAAAAGTATTTCAAAATGATCTTACATTAATTCAACATATTGGTGTTAATTAATTGTGGTCTGATTGACATAAGGAACTATGTTTTTTTTTTTTTTCCTAGAAATAAAATTTAGAGGAACAGTTTACAAGAAAATTCTGACTCACCAGTTTCTCCAGTAGATGCTGGAAGAGAGAGCTACAGAGGACTGAGACATATGACATATGTCCCCTTTCCTACACCATCTAGAACACTACTGGGCCCACATATTTATTAATTAAAATAATGACAAAGAATTAAATGTAATTTAATGGAGTCTCAAGAAAAGTCTCAGAATGTGGCCATGCACCTAACTAAATTGCTTTAGTTTAAGGTAATATAACCCTAAAAATGTGATAATTCTTTCATTTAAAAATATTTTGGAGGAGAATATTCTATGTAAAAACAAATAAACAGAATTAGGGATTTGGGACTTGAGGTTTAGCCTTCCCATACATATTTGACATCTATAAAACAGAAACACAGAAATTTAAGACTAGGTGCTCTATAACAGCAGTAATTTTTGTCTGTTTTGAGAAATGCCATACTTCTTGAATCTCAAACACTGGATAGCATATAGTAAGCATTAAAAAAAGATGAAAGGATTAATCACTTTAAAAAATGTTTGTTTCTCTTTAGAGTGTAGGGATAAAGGGAACATAAGTCAGTGTCATAAAAGCCATGTAGAAAAATCCCACAGCAAATATAATTCTCAGTGGGGAAAACCTGAGAGCTTTTCCTCTAAGAGCAGGAACACAACAGGGATGTCCACTGTCACAACCTTTGTTCAACACAGTACTAGAAGTCCTAGTCTCGGGAATCAGACAACAACGAGAAATAAAAGGTGTAAAAATCAGCAAAGGAGGTCAAAATCTCATTATTCCCAGGTGACATGATACTTTATGTGGGAAACCCAAAAGACTCCACCCCAAATTTGCTAGAACTCATACAGGAATTCAGCAAAGTGGCAGGACTAAAGTCAATGCACAGAAATCAGTTGCATTTCTATACAGCAATGAGACAGTAAAAATAGAAATTAAGGAGTTGGTCCCATTTACAATTGCACCAAAATCATAAGATACTGAGGAATAAAGCTAACCAAAGACGAAATAATCTGTACTCTGAAAACTATAGAACACTAATGAAAGAAACTGAGGAAGGCACAAAGGAATGGAAGAACATTCCATGCTCATGGATTGGAAGAACAAATATTGTTAAAATACCTATGCTACCTAGAGTGATATACCTAGAACAGTATACATTCAATGCGATCCTTATCAAAATACCATCAATTTTTTTCATAGAGATGGAACAAATAATCCTAAAATTTGGAGGGAACTGGAAAGACCCTGAAAAGCCAAATGAATGTTGGAAAAAAAAAAAAAAAAAAACCAAAGCCAGTGGCATCACAATTCCAGACTTGAAGCTATATTATGAAGCTGTAATCACCAAGATAGTATGGCACTGGCACAAACACAGACACAGATGAAATGGAATAGAATAGAGAACTCAGAAATGGACCCTTAACTCTATGGTCAACTAATCTTCAACAAAGCAGGAAAGAATATCCAATGGAAGAAAGATAGTCTTTTTAAAAAAACGGTGTTGGAAAAACAGGACAACCACATGCAGAAGAATGAAACTGGACCATTTTCTTCCACCATACACAAAAATAGACTCAAAATGGATGAAAGACCTAAATGTAAGACAGGAACCCACCAAAATCCTATAGGAGAGCAAATAGCAGCAATCTCTGTGACCTTGGCTGCAGCAACTTCTTGCTAGACATGTCACATGTCTCCAATGGCAAGGGAAGCAAAGGCAAAAATGAAGTATTGGGACTTCATCAAGATAAACAGCTTTTGCACAGCAAGGAAAACAGTTGACAAAACCAAAAGACAACCAACCAAATGGGAGAAGATATTTCCAAATGACATATCAGATAAAGGGCTAGTATCCAAAATCTATAAGGAATTTTTCAAACTCAACACCCAAAGAACAAATAATCCAATCAAGAAATGGGCAGAAGACATGAACAGACATTTCTGCAAAGAAGACATCCAGATGGACAACAGATACATAAAAAAAAAAATGCTCAGCATCACTTGGTATCAGGGAAATACAAATCAAAACCACAGTGATATATGACTTAACACCGGTCAGAATGGCTAAAATTAACAACTCAGGAAAGGACAGATGTGGGCTAGGATGAGGAGAAAGGGAACCCTCTTACACTGCTAGTAGGAGTGCAAGCTGGTGCAGCCACTAAGGAAAACAGTATGGAAGTTCCCCAAGAAGTCAAAAACAGAGCTACCCTATGATCCAGCAATCACACCACTGGGTATTTATCCCAAGGATACAGATGTAGTGATTCAAAGGGACACATGCCCCCCAATGTTTATAGCAGCAATGTTCACAACAGCCAAACTATGGAAAGACCCCAGATGTCCATCAACAGATGAATGGATAAAGAAATTGCAGTGTGTGTACATATACACACACACACACAATGGAATATTACTCAGCCATCAAAAAAATCTTGCCATTTGCAATGACATGAATAGAACAAGAAGGTATTACGTTAAGTGAAATAAGTCAAACAGAGAAAGATAAATACTATATGATCTCACTCATAAGTGGAATTTAAGAATCAGAGGAGCATAAGGGAAGGGAGGGAAAAATAAAAAAAGATGGAATCAGAGAAGGAAAGTTTAAGATTAAGAGACTCAATCATAGTTATGATGGGCATATATATGTAAATTAGTTGAATTTAAAAACGATTGATGGAAATGTTTACTTGTCCTACCCCTTTCAGTTTAATGTGGCGGCATATTTTACCTGTGCAGGCCAAAGTCCTGAAAATAACTAGTTCAATTAATGATCAGTACTCCTATTACTTCTCCCACTTTTATAAATAGCTTTTTCATCTCTCTTTAGACAATAAAAATCAAGGAAATTAAAATTGGCTTTATTTCAGATATGTAAGTGATATGAAGGACAGATATGTAGCCCAAAAAAAGAAAACTAAAGGGTTGAATTTAATTATTATTTTCAACAAATATGTGCTAAGTTCTTAAGAATTTTCTGTAATAATCTTTCCCGGTGCAAAGGGAACCAACAAAGAGAAATGGGTTTAACATTAAATAGCATTTGAGGGGATCATAAGTGAGAATGTCGGGATTGTGGGGCTGTCTGTCTGGGTAATGAGGCAAACAGCTAGGAATGGTGCAGCCAAACTGGGTTGTAGTTAAGAGCTGGAACATAATACTGATTTATCCAAGAACATATAGTTATTTAGAGGCAGACCCAAGCCTATGAGACAAGTATTATAGGTATTATAAACTAGGTGCTTTTTGAAACATGGCTGAGGTCATGGTGGGCAATGACATTTTAAAGAAAAACAATACTGTGTACACAGTGAAATTTTACCCTAGTATACCATGATGGAGAGGTTATGGCTTTTCTGATAAAAACAGCCATAAATTAACAAGATTCTATTTGGGAGTATATGATAGTTCACAATAATTCAATATATTAATATCCAGGACATTTTTCTGGATCTTCAAAAAGTCTTCTTAGCTGCAAAACTAATGGATTTCTTGATATAAATTGCAGATTTCATTTAAATATTGGTTTTATATATAGCTAACAAAATTCTGATCCTAAAAGTAGGCTACAAAAATAATTACTTAGCAGATGGAAGAAAAGATAAAATAAGATGAAATAAAGATAGCAAAAAGAAAAGGGGAATACCACTAGTATAGTTAACATACAAACAGTCTAAATAGTTCTCAGCTCTTAATCACACCTTGGGATCTGATAAGAAAAAACAAATCCTATATTTTTAGAATTGTGTTTATGTCTAAAATACTTACATAAGTACTTCCTTGGGAACACCTCCAATAGCTTTGGATATCCAAACTTGAATCCTAAGAGTTCAAGTTGTCTCAATCCTCACAGTGGCCCATCATAATTGAACACATGTACCCTCCTAACCTCATCATCTGTCACTCATTTTCAGAAACTCTAAGGTCCATCCACTACAAACTTTGGTTCTTTCCCTAAGAAATGAATGCTTTTGTATATATTGACTCACGCCGTTCATTTATTTCATCTCTCCTTTTTCCTCTGAGCCCATTGTTTATTCATTTGATACATTTCACCCTCATCCCCACCCCCAAACTTTTCACTTAATTAACTTAGCTTTTATATCTCACTGCTATATCAAAGGCTGAGAAGCCTTCTCTGCCACAGGCCTCTGCATCTCTCTTAGTATTAAGGATTTTCTCGGAACACAGACTTACAATGGAGTATTGCAATTGCTTCTTTACCTGCCTGTTTCTATGATGAATGGATATTTACTGAAATCAGAGACTACATGTTAGCTTTTGTATCTGAGCACCTAGCACAACACCTGGCATGGAGTGATCCTCATCAAATGTGGCAAAGGCTGAGTAAATAGCCAAAATTTAGTGAGCATCTTCTACATACCAAGAATTGTACTGGGTATATTATGTTTAAGGTTTACAGAATCTAGAAATTCTTCTGTCACAAGGTAAAGTTTGAAAGTTTTAGATCCAGAACAGATGTCCTGGTCCTCATGAATGCCCAACTGTCAAGTCTTATATAAAAACTAAGATAATGATACACAAAATAATACATTAAAGTTATTATCAGTATCTCTTTCATTGTGCTCTATATGCTTTAGATCTCTGATCCCTGCTCCTCATCTTGACCAGAAGTAACCAATGATGGCTGGAGCCCAGGAATGTTTGTTGAATGGACACTACAGAATTGACCCAATTCTCCTTTCCTCCTTTTAAGTATATGGAAAGGAAAAGTCTGTCCAATGCACTGTACTAGTATGTTCTCAAAAATATCTGATTTCAAGTTTTGGCCACAGAATATTTTGAAGGAAAGTAAGAAGTTATGTGTTGGAGTCTGCATAGAGATAACTTCCCCATCCATTCCCAAAGTTAATGGCTTCAAAGACCTGCTGTGTTCAGAAAGTTCTACTTTTGTTCAAGGCAAGCCAACAATTATCTTTTAAACTCAATATGCTAAAAAGGGAAAATACCAAGTTGTTTGGATGACCATATGTTCCTACATTTCTAGGTCAGTCTTGATCACATAGTCTCTTCCACGTACCCCATAAATACACTTGTATTCGTCAGCCCGTCTGTCCTGGTTTTGTTGGTTTAGAAAATGTGGTCACTGTAAATGTTCTATTTATTTCCTACGAACCATCCAAAGTTTCTCTTTTATGTTTAACAATTTAAAATTATCTTAGCTCTCTTTCAGAAAAAAAAAAAAAGTAAGGAACAAATGGGCAGCTATTGGCAGAGAAGATGAGTATAATGAACTATTCTTATTTCAACATCAAATGACTTGGAAATGTGCAGGTGGTGGAGCAAGAAAGACAAAATTTCCCTGTATTAGATAAAGGGTTTTCTTTGACATAAGGTTGAAAAACTGAAATAAATGGGCCATCTTGGTAAGTACACAGTGAGTACCAATACTGTCACTATAGTTTGGCACGTGGCATAAAATGCTTCAGTCATAGTATATCTATGTGACTGCGATGGAAATATGAAAGAAAGTTCTGAATATCAGCCCCATATACAAAGGAAAACATCAATGTGTCAAACAGAAGTAAAAGGTGAGGGAGTCTAGAACGTTCTTGGGTCTGGCATAAAGTCACAGACTCAGTACGGCACCTTGTTTCTCAAACTTGACTAGTGTATGCAAACTTTAAAAGGAAAAAAAAACACAAACGACCCTGAAGAACCACAAGAATAAATATATATACGTCACCCTCCCTGCATGCATTCTGTCCATTCTGATTTGAGAAATAGTGGATAGTATTTAGGTGCATGGACGCCATACCAGATAGAGAATCAAGTCCTCAGTGCTGCCTAGTAAATGGATGACTTTAAGCAAGTTAAATGATCTAGAGATTAGTTTTTTCAAGTGTAAGACTGGAATTAAGAACAAAAACAACCGAACGGTCCCTAATGGAAATAAGTGAGTCACAAAGAGCAAATCATGTATGATTGCATTTACATGAGCTATCTAAAATAGTCAAACTCCCAGAAAAAGAAAGTAGAATGGTGGTTACCAGGGGCTGGGAAGGGAGAAATTTGGAGTTGTTTGTGAATAGAGACTTTCAGTTTTGCAGGACAAAAAAGTTCTAGAGATCTGTTGCATAACAATGTAAATATACTTTACTGAGACACAAACTTAAAAATGGTTAAGATGGTAAATTTTTTGTTATGTGTTTTTATTTTTAGTCACAATTTTTAAAAAAAGCTACCCAAGGGAATTACAGTGAAGTTGAAATTTTTAAGTCAGTGTGGAGTACTTTACCCAGGACCTGGCATTGTCAGTGTTCTTTAGAAACAGAAGCTATTGTTCCTACTTCAATGAAACAATGCAAATTATCAAAAGCATAAAGAAATTTCTACTGATTCAGTGAATGATGTTCTTACACAATCACTGTGTCACCTTGCTGGAAGGGGATGTCAGCCCAGGGAATCACTGTGCTCACTCACATGGTTCATTCGTGTCAGTGATTCATGTGACCTGTCTTTTAGGGAAGTGGGAAGTGCTAACCCAGGGAAGTGCTAGTCTCCTGAAAGCAGTCATTCAATCCTACGTGGTAGCAGTCATTCAGGAATTCTGGTAGGCAACAACAATTTCTAAGCACCTACTACTGAGAGTAGAGCCACACAGATTTTTGCTGGAGAAAATGGTCTGGTGACATGTGTGCCATTTGCGGGCAAGCAGCCAAAGTCTTTCTCCAACTGTCCCCCACCCTAACCGCCCTGATCCACTTCCTCTCACAGTGCTCCAGCCACGTTGGCCTTTTTGCTGTTTCTGGGACACCCCAGATCTCACATACTCAGATCTTACGTGCACAGCACTTATGCACTCTTCTTTCCCAGAATATTCTTCCTCAGTGGAGCCACAGGGATAGCTCTTTTACCTTCTTCAGGTTTCACTCCCTCATGAACTTCTCAGTTTAAAAATTCTGTGACCATCTTATGTGGAAATGCTACTCTCCTCTGCTGGCCCAGTGACATCCTACTTGATTTTTCTCAAAAACACATAGCAGTGACAGATTATCTGTTTTTAAACTCTGTTTAGGGGTGTCTTTGTGGCTCAGTCACTTAAGGGGCTGCCTCCAGCTCAGGTCATGATCCCAGGGTCCTGAGATTGAGTCCTCTATTGAGCTCCCTGCTCAGCAGGGATCCTGCTTCTCCCTCTCCCTCTGCCTGCTGCTCTGCCTACCTGTGCTCTCTCTCTGTAAATAAATAAATAAAATCTTAAAAATTAAAAAAAAAATCTGTTTAGTGCCTGTGTCTTTCCAGTATGGTATAAGATCCATAAAGGCAAACTTTTTTTCCCTTTGTCCACTACTATGTTCCCACCTAAAACTCTCTGAAACATACTATGCACATATTAAAAATTTTTGAATAAATGAATGTATTGGTCAAAGCCTTATTCAACACAAAGACTCAATTATGGCCTAACAAAAAGTGCTCCTCACAAAGGAATAAGAAATATTACTTAAGGACCCCAGAGCACCTGCCTACTGCAAGTTCTTTTGCTTTAATCTCAAACTCCTTTCCACTCCAGTGAAAATGAAAGTCCTAATAATGGTTTTGCTACCATTTTCCTAGTTGGAAGGAGTTGGCACTTGTAGAAGCTAGTGTCAACAACTGTTGCCAATAATTTGCGAAGTTAGGTAGATAGGTAGATAACTTAACAAAATGTTAATAATGCTTTAGTTTATTTTACTACAAATCACTTGTTACGGTAATCAGCTTTATAAAAATATACCTTGGATTCATGCCTTATGCTTGAAAACCAAATATTTATAAATATCGTTATTATCCTTCCAGGTAGTACCAATAAATTGGTTCTGCTCTGCATTAGGAGAGAGAAATTCCAAAAAGAGAGCAAGTGCTAGAATGAATTTACAACAGTGAGACAGGCCATTTGAGTTCCAGTGCCAACTCTGTCTCCATCCAGCTCCCTGATCTTGAGTGAGATACAACTTCTCCATCTCTGGCTATAAAGATGAGATCACACTACAAACATACCTGAACTTCTTTGAGTCACAGCTGCCTCACCATTGACATGAACTTAACAGTCCCTGTTTTGTCTATTTCAAATAGTTGCCTTGTAACTTGGAAGATGGAGGCTCATACCCGGGGCGGGGGTAAGGGGCAGGGGGGATGTGCTGGATGATGGTAGGTGATTCGAAACTGTATTTAATTTCCAAGCTATGTTTATTTTAATTGGTACTTGGGAGGAAAAAAAAGTGTAACTATCATATTGAAGTTGTCATTTTACGGATAATCAGGATGAGATTAACTTCAAAAGCAAATTAAGTTTACGTGTTAAGTTTAAGTGTTAAGTAAAATGTTAGACAAATCATAATAGAGGTAGCCTATAAGTAGGGAATAATTATGATAGGTAGTATCTAAACAACTGGGGCTTGGGGGGTCTTATGAAGATCAGCTGTGATAACATATGGTTGCTCTTTTCAAAGTGAACCATGCCAACCCCCATAGGACGGTATTAGTATTAAATAAATGGAAATAAAATGAAGTATTGTAATGATTAGTATTGTAATGATTCCCCGCACCGCCCCCTACCCCAGTGCTTGTTATGTTCTTTCCTGGCACTCAATAAATGCTAAGCATTTCACCTGTAAGCAAAAATCCCTATAAGCAAAACCACTCGAAGCTGGGCATATCACAGTGACCGTTCCCTCACATTATGTACCTACCCATGCCAGAAATCCGGTCTGTTCATCCTAGACCATGCTCTAGGGGAATGAAAATTTAAGAAATGGCAACCAGAAATCAATAAACTTTTTTTTTTCTTTTTTAAAACCCACAGGCCAATTTTGCATATGAGAAGGATGGTCTTTAACACATTCCTCATGTCTCACTATGCAGTGCTGTGGAAAAACAGAATTGGAGCCATACCAATCAGTATCAAATAATAACAATAGCATTGCAAAACTCAAACGATAACTAGGATATGGGGTCTTTCACAGTAAAGGACTCAATGAATGTGAACCTCATGAAACCATGTATTTTAATGGGAAGTATGCAGAATAGACACAGTGCTCATGTCCCCAGGACCATGTGGGAGACACGCAGCAGCAGGATCCCTGGAGGGCTTGTGGTGGACTCGCTCCCTCACACATCCTGGACTGGTGTGGGAGGGTGAAGACGCATCGTGGTTCACACAGAATGTCTCCTTTTTAGACTGTCCTCCTTTACTTACCAGCTTTTCTAAGTTTACTTATCGACCTATTATTTTTCTTAATTTTCTCACATTAATTAAAAACTAATTCTATCTGTTCCAAAAAATAGGCAGAGATCTAACTTGTTGACTTTCAAGGCATGCATCTCAACTATTAGATTGTGAACACTGTGAAGAGTCTGAAACCATTCACCTTTGATCACTGTCACATCCACAGCATCCTCACGTAGTTGATTCTTCACAAATACTTGGATGAAATGAATGGACACACAAATAAATAAATGTATGTTTAGGGTCCCTGTTATGTGCCAATTACTGAGTAAATTTCCTTGTTGCCCGAGTATTAAGCATAGTGAAATTCATGAAAACACACTGCGAACTTTGTAGCCCCTTGTAAATACGAGATGTTGCAAATATATTTTTAGATATTCTTTTGGGTCTTCTTTTTAAAAATCAGTAACATACAGTTTTAAATCAAAACTATTAGATAAGTTCTCAACTGGAGATTTTGTCAAGATTGTATTGCCTTTTTCAAAAACTGGAATTTTATGCTGTTACAGTCATAGAATGTGCTTGCACAATACACACTCTGTTTCATAGTTTCACGAACTGCCTGTTCTTTATAATATTGCCTATTTTCTGTGATGCCATCGTATCTATGGAGCAATCCAGACTATTCTTCTAGTATAGACAACTTTCCCCATGATCTGAATACTTTTACATTACTAACCAGTGAGAGCATGGGGCACTCTATGACATTCCCCTGGACAACTAGCCTTAACTCACCAGACACAGCAATTGCCTCACTACACTCTAAATACTCCAGTTCCCTGTCCGGAACAGAGAATGTTCTGTACCAAACATGGCTTTCTCCCTGTTTGTGAAGCGTTCTGATGTAACAGATGATGAAATATGCCAAACGCTGGGGACCAGTGTGCTGGCAAGAGGCAGAGAGGAAGTGTCCACGGCATTCCAGTAGTTCAGCTAACAGTCTGGTGAGGGGAGGACATAAAGTAGAGCCAGCTCTTTGAGATCGGAGGCTGAAGTTTGTTGAACATTTTATCCCCAGTTCTAAGCTTGATTTCTTGTATTAAGTGAGCACATAATAATGTCTAATGGGAGGATAAAGGGAAAAGAACAGGCACATAAGGTTAAGAAGGGCTGTTTGGTATAGAGTCTGGAGCCAACTCTCTTTTCATAAATAGGGCAGTGAAGGAAGGTTCTATTATATATATATATATATATATATATATATATATATATATATATATATATACTTTTGAGTCAAGCCTTTAATTAAAGATGGATGATGACCTGCAGAAAGGAAAAAAACTAGGATCAAAGATGACAGTGATGCAAGAAATGTAGGCCCAGGGACCTTTTGGGTTATCTCATTTAATCATCACAATGCCTATGATTCTTTGCTCCTTGATGTTTCACTAAATCTTATTTCAGTTCCCTTTCTGCTCTTATGATACTCTCTTGCACTCAAAGGTTCTTCCTAAGGGAACTGACAACAGCAAGATCTCTGTGCTGGGCTGGGGAGGAGGGTGTCCGTCAGTTGGGGGGGGGGGTGCATCTTTCTTATCCCTCAGCAGATGCACCAGGGCTGAGTGGGGAAAGTGCGCCCCAGTCTGTATGTGTTAAATAGGAGTCAGGCACCCTTCAGTGAAGATTCAGACTTGGCTTCCTTCCCTTGGCTATTAAGCTCCATTTCCAAAAAATTACTACATGTCTGAGGCCTCTAAAACCCTTTGTGTGGATCTCAAACAGTTATTGTGCTGGATCCAAATTTCTACCTTGGTTAAGCAAGCCTGAATCCTTTCCAGCCAAGCCCCTGGCAGCAAACTCCAAGAACATATAATAAAGGAAGGGATAAAAATAAAATCTACTTTTTAGTGATCACTTCCTCTGTGCCCATCACTGTGCTCAACTCTGAAGGCAGCATGGCATTTAGTCCTTACCAGAAGCTCTGTCTGCTTGTTGCTACAATTACTCTTATTACTGTATTTGCAGATGAAATAAAGAAACTTGTCAAGTTATACAAGCTAACTTTTAAAACCAGATTTGAAAGTCCATCAGTCAACTTCCAGAGTTTGCAAGGGCAAATGATACTAGAAACATCTAGAAAGGCTTCATAATGACGCAAGCCATCAATCCAGTGCAGAAACGGAGTTCTGCTACAGTCTGTGCACCCCAGAAGGAAGGGAATAGTTGGTCATGCATTTTCCTGCTCTTAGGTAGCAAGAATATAAGCTAAAAGAGCATCTGTGAGGAGGGACAGAAGTTTCAATGTAGTAACACAGGAGAGTTCTTTGGGCTTATGATGGCAATAGTCAGAAGAGGTAACTCTGGAAAAGGAGCTTGTTCTGCTTCATGGAGCAAAGCGCAAGACTTCTTATAGGTTTTTTTTTTTTAACCAGGGCAGAGAGGGTTATAGGCTTCAGAGCAAAGACACTGTCCACCTATAAAGACTGTACAATCTGTTGTGAGCTTGACCCTTTTTATGCCCCCCTCCCCCCTTTTCTTGCTTTAAGACACCTAGTTCAGTGGAAAGGATGCTCATAGTGAGAAACACCTGCGTGGGGGGTGGTGTGCATGGTCACACAAGGATTTAGAGGAAAAAAATTCCAGGGGGGAGAAACATTTCATCTGAGTGCAGAGGACAAAACTGACATTGAAACACAATGGCAGGAAGCTTGTCATGAAGATGGGGAAAGAGAGCATTTTCTTGGAGCACTTTATTTAGGAAGGTATCCTAGCCAAATATGCCCAAATCAAAGTAGTGATGAGTACTTCTAGCCCTCAACAGCCCGTGGCCTGGGCCCAGTGAACACATTCTTTTCCTCCCCCTTCACCGGGATGCCCTACCCTCAGGCACTTCAAAATGAAATTCTCTAAGATCAGAATGTTCGTGCAGTTTATCTAAATGGAATCGCAGTTTAAGAGACCAAGTGTCATTTCTTGTGAATCTTACCAATTTGAGCACGATCAGGTGAACAACCCCTATAATAGACAACAAAGGTGATCCCTTTCATGGGAATGCACAAGCGTGTTATGGGTACATTTTCTTCATTCCAGTCGGTCCAGTTCTGCCTCGGTACTTCTGCACTGACAAGGGGATTGGACAAGAGCCCATGGAGCCCGTGTCATCTAGCCCCGGTGGGGACTCGGGCACTGGATTTGTATGTTTCTCCCATATTTCCCCTATTTTGAAAATGATACAAACTGTGCCACATAAAAAGTACAGCAAGACACTCAATGTTTGTCTTAAATACTATCAATTTTAAAAGCCAAGACTCATAAAAAAAAAAAAGATTTAAATGGGGGAAAGGAATATATTTTATGATCAAGTAGATCCTAATACAATGCTTTATTCTGGGGAGAGATTTGATCTCTCTGGTCAGTGGTTCTAACAGAATACATTTTGCGTATTAATAGCAAAAAGGAATTTTGTTTGTTCTTGCAAAGAGGAAAGCAACCAAAATTCTCTTGACTTATATAGTAACGTCTATGCATTTTGCCATGCTTTACAGATTAAAAAAAAAGTTTTAAATGGCATGTGATAGTTATTCTTATATCCAGCCCATCTAGGCTGTTTAAAACATGTTATTGGAGGAAAAAAAAAACCAAAAAAACATGTTATTGGAGGAAACACAACATATATTAAAAACATTAAAGAAAACTAGATATTATCATACACTTTAAGTTGTCTGACAATGATACCCTTGGCCTCTCAGCCCACATATTTTAAAAAGGTAAACATTATTAAAAGGAAACATTAATAGTGATCTATTCCTTTAAATTTAGCAATCTGAAACAATAATATAATTGACTATGTATCAGAGTGAAAGATACTTCCAACCTGAAGAAAGTATACTTGTATTTATAAAGATATATTTAAACTTACTTGGTTTTGTATTTCATATTTAACATTAAAGTAGATCAGGACATAGGGTCATATCTACGCAAACTAAAACTTCATTCATGTATGAATCTATCAGTTTCTTTGTCCTCAAAAATCAAAATACACATTAGAACTGCCTGGCAACCTTCAACACCTGTAGGCATCTGTGTGGGAGCATCATAGAACAAGCCATTTGCTCCAGATCATTAAACATGGAGAAAGGCCTCCTGATAACTTTATTGGACCTGGTAATGTGTGCTTTGCTAAAAGAGTTCCATTAAGCCAAAAAGGAAAGCCTTTTAATACAGAGCCAAGGCTGGAGGAAAGGGGCTGATGCATATCTCTTCCAAAAGACTCACAGGGATGGGATAAATGGGTTGTGCGCTACTTAATATTGAAGAAATGATTTAAGTTTGTGTTTTGATTCTTTATTTCATTCAATCTAGTCCCACCTGAACCTAAAAAAAAAGAAAAGTGCTAAACCTGGCATTTTCTCATTCTCCCTTCCCTCCACCCTTCACCCTAGGATTTTCCTCTGCCTTCTTCTATCCTGTCTCGAATTTAGGAAAGACTTTCATACTACTTAGGGCCCAAGCCTTCTGTAATGCTCCAGATCCAATTCCCTTGTTTATTTATACAGCAATCCAGTATTTTATGCCTATGCCCAGGTGAGGCTCCAAGCTTTAGGATGAATTCTAGAGGATATAAAAGAAGACCTTTGCTTTGAAGGAACCAGCAGAACACTAATGGGACACCAGAATGGGGACTCGATTTGCATGACCAGGTTAGAAATTCTGCTGTGCCAGGGAAATCAAGCATCAGGTGTATATTTTATGAGGTCCTGGTAGACATCTGGAATAAAATATAAAGAGGACTTTGGAAATATTGGTGAGACCTTAGTGTACTCAGTGTAATACCTAACCAAGAAAAACGAACCCCTTCTTGGGCTGTGATCTGATTTGACAGAAAACATGTTCTGAATTTCGAAAGCAGGAAGAAATTTGGTCTCTGATTAAATTTTTTGAGAAATAAGAGATACTCTCTGGGTTACACAATTTGTCTCTGGGCTATTTGTTGTTGTTGTTGTCATTGTTGTTGTCGTTGTTGCAGGGGGTGGGGTGTGGTCCAAAGTCCTCTATTGTGACTTATGGGCCAGAGTAAGAAAAGAGACCCACCCCACCTTAACTCCATCCCAACCCCCCCCCCCCCCCCCAGCCCTTACTCCAAGTGAGGGAAGCAGATTAGCTAGACTGCCAGGTCAGCATTTGAGACTGTGAGTATGAATAATTCTCCCTGGCAGACACATAAAAGATTCATGGAAACAGATCAAAGAACAGCATTCGTGGTAGTCCCAGTAAGATTGGAAAGGCTGCCTTGGACAAGACACATCTCTTAGTATTCTGCCAATAGGGAGGAAAGACTTAGGGGGCTCGGCATCCTCCCTATTTTCTTGAGTCAGGGCTTAGAGTTAAACATAGTTTTAACTTCCATTGCTATTATTATCTGCACTTCCTCAGAGCTCTCCTTTAGCCTACAATGGCGTGGGGAAATGAGGGCCAAAGTGCTAAAACCATGCAAAAGTAAACATAGTTTATAAAATAAGAATAAATTACATACCACAGAAGCTATTATCTTTCCAGCATTTTCCATTTCTCTCACCGAATGGCTCCCTAAAACTCTTGCAGTGATTTCCTATAAGAAAACTAACTTTTTGGAAAGCATATTTATTCTTAGTGAGAGCAGAACTGAGTTTTGTGTTTTGACTTCACAATTACGATAAGGAGGTAGGAACTTCTCCCTTCAGCATGAGGCTTCCTCCCGCAACAGCCCTTCTCTTTCCTTCTGCTCATGGGCAACTTTCTTAAAAACACAAAAATATGAACCACCAGGCACCCTGTTTAGTGTCCTTATGAGAACATTCATGGGAAAATTAGACCAATGCTGCTACAAGCTAAGGGACTTCCAGAATCTAGGAGGAAGATTAGGACAAATCCTTCTTCAGTGACTTCACAGGGAGGATCTACCGCCCTCTGACACCTAGATTTCAGTCTTCTGACCTCCAGAACTGTGACACCATAAATTTCTGTTGTACTAAAACAAAACAAAACAAAACAAAACAAAACAAAACAAAACAAAACAAAACAAAAAACCCACAAAAATAATTCATGGCTTCCATCTCTTCACCAGCCACTTCTTCCTTAGCCTCTTGCTATCTGAGTTCTTGGGACAACTGCACTTTCAGAGCTGCCCCATTACTTTTTCTCAGATCTTCCCTGACTGTTTAAATAGCTGTTACTATTATTCATGACATAGGCCATGCTATTAAATATACATATCTGTTTTTTGGAACATACCTTATGTGCTTCTATGTTGCTCTATGTCATTTCATTTTAATTTTGCTATCCTCTCTCATTACACAAAAAAGTCACATTCAAAGAGGTTGTGCAATTTACCAATAGTGCTCGACTCAGGATTGGAATGCAGATTTGTCTAACTTCAGAACCATAACTCTCCTCCTCTTCCACTGTGCCTAGACAGGGATGCTGGGTAGTTTGCAATGATTTCATCACAGCTATTAGAAGAGAGGGCTGGTCAGGTCAGAACTGCAAAGAAAAAGCTTTGTCTCTAGCAGAACAGATGGTGAGCTCTGCCAGTCCTCCATGGGAGGAGTGCCCCACTGCCCATCTGGCTTGGCAGCCTTCAGGGGCCCTGCCATACATAGGACATTGCAGTAGGGATTTCCCTGGTCTGTCTGGAAGAAGAATCCTGGTGGACTACTCCTCAGGTCTTTGTGAGGCTTATGAAAATGTCCTAGGACATGCTTCTTAATGAGCAGAGCCACATGGAAGGGTCTGCTGTGGGGAGGGACATGGCCTGATCTGGGTCTTTGTTCTGGCTGTCTCAGATGACATCAACTCTCTAGGCATGTCACAGTCCCCTAAACATTTGACTGACGTGTCAGCAGGGTCACAGTTTCTCTGATCTGTTGTAACAGCTATTTTCAAAGATCTTTTCTTCTCTCCACAGTCAAAAGGCCCCTTTCAAGCTGTTCCTTCCTGTGGTCTTATCCGTGATTAGGCTAATGCCCTAGACTCTGGGATACAACCCTTCCCTTCTGACCCCCTCCTTTTCCCCTGTTTTCTCTCCCTAACCTTATTTCCTAACATGGGTGCTGCTCAGGGTTCTGGTAATTCCATTCTCCTCCCATCTCTCTTCATTCCCTTTCCAGAGGAGCATGCCCATTCTGAAATCTTCAATACCGCCTCTGTGTGAATGGCTCCTAATCTCTCTCTTGAGCTTTCCATAGCAGCAGAGGAACCTCTCTGCAGATTTTTAAGGCACTACAACATAGATTGTATAATTTGCATACAATTGCAGACTGTATACATTGCATAATTTCTTGTTTGCTACTCAGCAGTCAGTGCACACTTGGAATGCAGCTCAGTGTTGAAGAAACATTTGTTGAACAAATAAATGAATGAGTCTCTTCCTGTCTCTCCTCATTACCTTTCCTGATGAGCCTGCCCTTTCCCAAAGCTTCAATCCCTCCTCCATGTGAATTTGTCGAACAAATAAATGAACGAGTCTAAAACAAAACTCATTTTTCCCGCCTTTATCCAATATTCTGCCTGCCACTGCCCTGAAACAGGTTTGAACACATACTGAATTAGTTTGAATCTTTGTTCAGTCTATTAATAGGATGAAGCCTCAGGCAAATTACTTAGCTTTCCCGAGCCATCTCCTTAAAAAAAAAAAAAAATCAGAGAGACAAATCTTCACTCTGCTTGTTTATTGTGGAGATGAAGTAGTATTGCTACATAACCTCAGTACCAGTGAGACTCATCCTTATCAGTCCTCATTCCTACTTCTCTTAGTTCTTTGAAAAGTACACTGACGATCTCATTTAACTTTCACAAATACCTCATATTTTATATTTTACATATATACTCTTTAAATATTTTTATATGTACTTTTATATTTCTTTTTTTTTCCTTTTTTTAAATTAATATATTATGTAGTATTAGCCCCAGGCGTACAGGTCTGTGAATCGCCAAGTTTACACACGTACAGCACTCACGATAGCACATACCCTCCCCAATGTCCATAACCCCATCACCCTCTCCTAACTCCCCTCCTGCTGACAACCCTCAGTTTGTTTTGTGAGATTAAGAGTCTCCTATTATATTTCTACTTTATAGATGACGTGGAGAGGAAACAAGAGGGACAGAGAATGCAACCTAATGGCCCATGCTCACACCAAAATCAAGTCCTAGGCAGATTACTCCAGAGTCCATACAATAAACCACCTCACTCTTAGACTGCAAGTTCACTAAGAGGTAGGGTTTAGATCTTTTAAAAATGGAAAAACTACAGGGCTTCAAGTAAACTGAGCCTTTAGAATTTGGTCACTAAACACTGAAGGGATAAACAAATACGATTATTGCATGAAATCTGACCTCCCCATTTGATAAGGCATTTCAGGGTAAACTTTATCCCCCATAACGCTAAGTGCAATATGTCCAACAAATATTCTTTTTTAAAGAGTTTATTAATTTTGTTTATTTTAGAGAGAGAGTGAGCAGGCGGGGGGGAGGGATAGAGGGAGAGAAAGACAATTTCAACCAGACTCCACACCAAGCATAGAGCCTGACACCGGGGTCAATCTTCCAACCCTGAGATCATGACCTGAGCAGAAACCAGAAGTCTAAGGCTTAACTGGCTGAGTCACCCAGGTGCCCCCCAGCCCAGAAATATTCTTGACTTAAAGCTTATGATGTAATAAGGAAAACATACTTGGCAATGTTCTTCTAAAGATAAGAGGGTAGGAGTGTTGCATGACAGAGGAATTTTAAGAAAAGGATAAATGGGGAACAATTCAGAGCAAACATGTTTCCGTACAAGTGGTATAAATCAACATCCCAGCAACCAAGCAGTAATTTTTTCATCAGAATAGGGAATAAATACATCGTTAGAAAATTTGTCCTGCTAATTGGGGTCGAAGCAGTTGCACTTGATGAAAAGGAAATCCTCAAAAATGTTTTGATGTTTTCTATGAGAAGCTAAAAAACACATTATAATTCAAGTTGTGGAGAGAAATTTAATGCATTTTAAGCAGGGTAGAAAGGGTGAATAATTGTTATGTCAGTTGGTGGGGTGGGCTTCAAACTTCATAGTGACTATAAGCCTAACTGAAGGAATGCAGAAAGGCATATCAGAAAATGGGGAGTGCAAAACCAAACGGAGGAAAGCAGACTGACTGCTAACATAAGAAATTAATATTGCGTATTATCTAGACAGAATTTGAGATAAAATGAGAAAAAAAAAAAAAAACCCCAGTAATTTAGGAAAGATGTATCTGACTCCAAAAGAAGAAAGAACTGTTCAAGTACAGCAGGCTGTTGAAAAGCTTAAACACACACACACACACACACAAACACACACACCCCAAACTGAAATGAACTTGTTTTTTTTTTTCTGAAAATGATAAGAACATACACAATATAATTGCTTAATTAGAGTTCTATTACTTAATTATAGTTACACGGCTGCAGGCATGCAGTATAACCTGCAGAGTTCAGCTATAACTAGAGACTGAAAATTTGAGGGAGCTGGGGGGATATCTAAGTAACACACTAAGATTTCATTTCTGTGCCAAGGAATAGTAATAAATATGAAAGGCATGTTTTATGCACCCTGCAAAGCTCACAACTTTACTTACAAGTAAAGTTTCTAGAGAAAGAAATAACCAAAATGTTTACCTTTCTCTAACACCATTTGAGAAGCTTTTTAGTCATATGATGACAGACAAGAAAAGTAAGGTTAATTTGAGAGATGTGTGTAGAATCATGCGATCATTAAAGTTCAGGTAAGAATATTAAAAGAGTAAAATGACACAAAAGATTCTGACATTTAAAAACTGGCAAGGAGAAAATGCCTCCTGACATTCTAAATTTATTAGTAAGTGAAATATTAAGGGAAAAAGAAGTATTCGGTAACGTTGTGGACACTTCTATCAACATGGTTATTATTTTGGGGGCGCCTGGGTGGCTCAGTGGGTTGAGCCGCTGCCTTCAGCTCCGGTCATGATCTCAGGGTCCTGGGATTGAGTCCCACATCGGGCTCTCTGCTCGGTGGGGAGCCTGCTTCCTCCTCTCTCTGTCTGCCTCTCTGCCTGCTTGTGATCTCTCTCTGTCAAATAAATAAATAAATAAAATCTTAAAAAAATGGTTATTATTTTGTAAAACCGAAGTTTTTATTGGATGGGTCAAGGATAAGCAAATCATTGGGCACATCTTTGCAAAATATAATGATCATACATGGGAAAGTCACTTAATCTGGCTGTGCCTTAGTTTCCTCACTTATATAATTAGCATTTTCCCCCTAATCACTATGATATATACATTGCCATATTTTCTTCTGATGTTAACATTTTCTATTTATGGAGTGAGATGACTATCTAAGAAAAGAGTTATAGGTAAATTAAATCAGAATGCTGTAAAGATCTGGTATGCTTAGGCATTTCAGAATTTAACACTTGGATCTGCCCTTCAAACAATATATTGGGTTTGACATGTATGCTAGACACATGATTTTTGGGATGCTATTGGAACAAGAGAAATTCTGATGAATGGGGTCAGATGTAGTATGTCAAAGGCTTGAGTGAACTCAAATGATTGTGAGATTAACTCTCAGAAACTACGACCTTGACATCTGCCATGGAATTCTAAGAAAGACAGGTGCTCAAGAAGGTCCAAAATGATCATCATAGAAAGTGCTTAAGTAATGGGAAGAGAGGTGAGAAGAGTATGAAATTTGAAATTAACCCCACATATTTTTAAAAAATTTTCATGATAATTTTACTGTTTATTAAAATATGTTTTAAGTGGACTTTCTTAAGTTTGTATAGTGTTGACCTGGCAGATTTCAAAACGACTTCAATTTTGTCAGTGTTTGTCAGGTCTGCCATGCAAATTACAGATTAGAGTGTATTTAATACTGTGAAAATGTACTGTTGCATAAGATAGGTTTAGCTCCTTTGCTCTAAGGCAATTTTATCTCCTTGGTTAGTCAGACACAAACCCTGTGTTATCAAACAGAACTACGACATCTTTGATATCTGCATTGCCTCTGCTTCCATGAATCTAGCTAGAGAAGGAACATAATGGAGAGAGTCATACTGTGAGAGAGTCTGGAGCAGGGGCTGTGGGACTCACTTCTCTGGCTAATCCTACTAATGTTTACCACTGAGGCCAAAACATGTCTCTTTAGTTCTTCTTCATTTTGAATAGACTAAATGATCCCAACTGTTTTTTTTTTTTCTCTTTAAAATTACATGGATTTGTGGAAAAGGCTGGCAATCTGAAGGACTAACACTTAATAAATTCCACTGTATTTCATCTAGATTTGAGAAATTCAGATTGACACAGAAAACCACACATGTACTATACTGAGTATGAGATCTTAAGACCAAAACAAAAAAATACAGCATCGCAGATTTATGAACAGGAAAGAGATAGTGGATGCGTTGCCCTATCTCTCCCTAGTTTGGGCATCCTGGAAAACTCCACTGAAAGCTAGGTTAGAACATGTCTTCTAATTCTTCCTTTCAAGCCCCATAGAGATCCCCCACTATTTAAGGTTTTAATTATGTGTATCTTTAAAGATCACTTCTCATTCAGATTTTTTCCCCCAAAAATGTCATTTTTCACCTTCTTATAGTTGCTCTTATTTTTGGGTTTTGTACACTTATTTTTCTACTAAAAAAGAAGACGATCAAAAAGGAGCTCTTTCTCTTCCTCTCTTTGTGTGCGTGTCTCTCTGCTCCCTCCCTCCCCACTTCCTTCCTTCCTAATAAAATCATCAAAGGTTCAGATGCACATTCAGTTCTTAATAGAATAAAACAGACTATGAATTAAAGACTATAAGGGAAAGCACTTTTTGAATCTCATCTTTCTTTCCACTGGCTCTTTTACCTCCTCCCCCATGTGTACACTGCTTAATATGCACTATCACAGGACCAGCTGTAGACACGGCTCCTTTCATTTCCATTCTTTTTTTTTTTTTTTAACATTTTTAAAAAAGATTTTATTTATTTATTTGACAGACAGAGATCACAAGTAGGCAGAGAGGCAGGCAGAGAGAGAGGAGGAAGCAAGGCTCCCCGCTGAGCAGAGCCTGATGTGGGGCTTGATACTAGGACCCTGGGATCATGACCTGAGCTGAAGGCAGAGGCTTTAACCCACTGAACTACCCAGGAGCTCCTCATTTCCATTCTTTACCGGAGTCCAGTTTTAGAGTCAGGAGGGATAGATTGGTCTGAGAACTCTCTCTTCAAAGAACAGAAGACAGAGTTGGCCTCTGATATCTCCCTGGTCCATGCTAAGAATTTCCACTGGAAAGCATCCCTAGAATCCCACTGTTAATGGCATCATTCTTCATATCTACTCACCCATTCATAAGCACCATTCACCTCCTGGGATCAAATTATTACTTAAAAACAGTCTACAAGGCAATTACATGCAGAGGTCATCCAGCCACCTATGCTAGAATGCAGGGAGGTTCAGAGCAGTGGTAGCATACCCAATATTTTGAATTTTTGACAACACCAAGTGTTTTGATTATATGCCCTATGACTGGACTGTGGGCCCAACTATAGGCTTAAAGCCATGAATTTTGTTTGATGGGAACCTGTAAAACTTAATGAGAATGTGGGTCTCTGTGCATCAAAGCAGGTCGGTGCCTCAGAAAGGCTTCAAGAGCCTGTGCAGAAAAAGACTCTTCTTACATTTGCCCTGTTCCTTAATAGTCTGATTCTAAATCTACCTTTACTTAAAGGGGAATAAATAAATAGGCAAGCAAGCAGACAGGAATCTCTTTCAACCCACATATGTTTTTCTTAGATTTCAGAAGTATTTTGTTTGTTGCTTTGTTTGTTTTTGATCAGGGAGGTGGTGGTGGTGGGAAATTCTTATCTTTCCTATATTTTAAGGATAATTAAGTCACTCAGAGTGATATGTCAGAACCTCTTTGGCTAGAGCACTTTGAGAGTAGGATTTTAAAGAGCTTTATATCCAAAATATTTACCTTTGTACAGATAATCACTACCACAGCAAGGGTTTTAGCTTTTATATAAGTCTTATTGTAGGAAGGGACCTCAAAGTATACGAAGCTTAATCCCCACACTCCACAGTTGAAACCCTGGGTGCTCACAGAGCTTGAGACAGATACTGAGTTAGCCTCCATAAGTGCTTGTCAACTGTAAGAGATGTACAGTCCAAAAAACTGCAGCCAGTTTTCTCTCTTTCTTACTGCTTCCCATCACTCTTGTCCCTCACTCCTTTTAATTCTAATCAGAAGAATAACACATTTGATTGCTTTGTTTTGGTAAAAACAGGAAGATTTTCTCTTGTTGTTCGCATCTTTTATTGTTTTCTTCTCCAGAACTCAAGTCATCTTGATTCTACCTCTGGCACCCCTGGACTCTTTGGTATTCCCAGGACTTCTTATGCCTCTAGATCAACTCTTCACATCTTTCCTTTGATTTGCTGTACTTTCCGCCCCCCGCCCCCTCCTGGAGGCTTGGGGCCTTTTGATCATTCCTACTGAGTTCTGGTCCTATCACAGACCTTTCTAAAAGTCTCCCCAGCAACTGGTAACAAATAGTAACCATTGCTAAAGTCCTTCCATCATTTGCCTCCATAACACCCTAAATTGTTAATAAAAGTGCAGGCTCACTCCTAAACCAGAGGCTGTGGAGACAGGGATCTGCGGTCTAATAAACTCTCAGGTGATTCTCACACATGCAACTTTTCAACCACTGCAGCATTCCCACTTGCCATCATTTTATCCATGTCTCATCTCCACCAGTTTTTAACCAGCATCATTGTTCACCTGTCTTCCACGCACTCTTGCCTAGACACCCTGACTGACCTGGTTCCCTCAAACATGATATGAATTCTTTTACAAACATGCCCTCTCTCCAATTTTGACTCTGTCTCAACTTTCCATCTCATACCCCATTCTCTTGGAGAGACACTACTTTTCTTTCAAGGTCAAACTCACATATTAGCTCCATGAGAACTCCCCCTGCCTTTTTTTTTTTTTTTTTTTTTTTTTGACATTGCTCATCCACTCTCCAAATACTGTGTTAACTTAGAATGCAGCACATACCTTTGTTACAGGACTTATCTCACTTTAGTGTAATTACAATGAATCTACTCAAGAGTTATGGGGCACCAACTGTGCCCTGGGTGTCAGCACTAAAGAAATAGAAGCCATAGTTCAGGCTACCAAGAAAATCACCCCCCCCCCCAGCTTTTTCCAGGCAGAGTCTTCATCTGAACCACAGAATGCAATAACCATTTTCTCAATTCTCTCAGGGATGATAGGAACTAGCACTTTTATATACAATGACTGTCTTAGGGCATTAGGGCTTAATCTTCTTGAGAAACCCTAGGTGATCAAACATTGGTCAATTATAGCGGCAATAAGTGCTATGACAGAGATAAGCCCAAGGTGAGAATGGAGAAGGAGAATAACAACACCTAATTGCTTATGTGTTTGTTTTCCCAGTATTATGTCATATTCCTTTTCTGTCCTCATTTAGCATCTAGCACGGGCTCATTTTAGGGTGGTCCTTTAATACATACTTTTAATGAAAAGCGTTGGAATTCATCATTATGGGTATGTGTTTTCGGAATCTAGCCAAGGCAATGCAAATCATATTTGTGAACCCAGCATCTACTCCAAGGAAATTTAATTTGAATATATTTTCAAGAACAAATAGCCTCCAGTAACCAACTGGGCTTAGGAAAAAATAGTAGGGAAATAATACAAAATGCCATAAAATTCTGGTGTCTTAAAGAAATTTTCAGGGAGGGTCTGTGAAATCTCCTTCTCTAGTAAAAGGTCTGCAGTCACCATGCTTCAGATAGACCCATCTATTTATATACATCACATGGCATACTCTTCCTGGGATTAATGGTTTTCTCATTTTTGTCCGTTAAAGACATCTCTATAATCAGTTTAGAAAGGTGCCATACTTCTTAGCTGCCTCTAGGGGGCTCTTATTAAAATTCATGCTGCAGAAGCTGTGTTTCTCCAAATGGTTCTTTAATGCCTCAAATCTCCAACTGTCTAATTTATATCCAAGGAAGAGTTTACTTCCTTTAGGGCATAATCCATTATATTACAAAGTTGTTAAAATGTAAATAAATACATAGAAATCTGTTTAAGTTAGCAAATTGTGGTAAGGCAAAATAATCCTACAGAAACCATGGCCTAAAAAATACATAAAGAATATATATATATATATTCTTTATGTATTTATGTATATAAATATTCCCTTTATGTATATATATGGAATTCAGCATAAGAATATTACCATGCAAAAATGACAATTAACCCAAGTAAACCTGCACACAGTAATTCTTAGCATTTGGCAAGGGAAAAAATTCTGCTTATGAAAGCAGTACTCCTAAAGTGAAATAAAGGTTAAGAGACCTAGTTTAAAATTGTTATTAAAACACGAAGGAATTTCACTTTAATGGTCATGGGCTTAGTTCCAACGATTTCAGAGCGAAAGCTTATTGCTTGGATAGTAAATATGACTCATCCCAAGACTGTATTCATCCCTAAATTTAAACTGTTGGGGACTGGCCCTATGTGTGTCCTGGTGGCTTCTCTGCTCTGAGTGTAATCAGATCCTGATGTCCATCTCTGAAAAGAAGGTTGACCCCATACAAGGCCTTGGAGGGAACTAGCCTGGGGGAGTTTCCATAGGATCAGGGCACTTTCAGATGGTGAGACTCTGGCTGTAAGATTCAGAGCCACAACCAAGCTACTAGGTTGTACATTGTTCTATATTTTAAGATCCTTAAAATTCAGATCTGAGTGTCAGCTGAGATGCATACTAACCTAGGTTAATTGACAGTGCTTAGTGACTTTAACATAATTGTGCATCTTATAGTCAATGATGTCAATAAAATATGGTAGTGGAGGTGTTCTAGCTCAGTGATTGTCAAACTTTAATTTGCATAGGAAATCACCTGGGGATCTTATTAAATTGTGGATTCTGATTTAGTAGATCATGGGAGGAGCATGAGGTTTTCCATCTAACAAGCTCCCAGGTGATGTTGATGCTGCTGGTTCCAGGCCACGCCTCCAGGAGGAGTAAGTCCCTAAAGGGGCTAACAGAGGTTGGTAGGCTTTATTTCTTTTTAAACTACTCCAAAACTACAGCTTTTAGTTGCATGCTATTGTTTAGAAGTTGTACTATATAAATTCTATGTAATTTTATATAAATATATTGATCAATACATAATCATATAATTATTAAATAATAACTAAAGGTAATGATAGTGAAGGATTGATGTCAATCTTCGGTGACCATATTTATTTTGCCTGGGGACACTGGGGAAGAAAATGTTAATTTGCTATTTCAAACATTTAAGTCTCCCATCTGAGGCTCTGCTTTGTCTACAGGTGGTAGACACCAGTAAGGGTACAGCAATTGTTTTGAAAAGTAATGGTACCTGAAATCTGATGATGATAGTATCTTTAAAAGGTTAAAAAAAAAAGTATGTGAACTATAAAGATTAACAGACTCTCCCCACTTCTTCATAAGATACCCACATTTTTCAAAAAAAAAAATTGAGTTTCTCAATTAGCTTTACTAATTTCTGATGCAGCAGAAGGTGGGTATTTTATAATTTAGGGAAACAAACCAGGAAAGCACACTGGGCTGAGAATCATTGAACAGAGGTTTTCTGAATTATTTTATGTGTTCTTGATGTGGCCTTAATGACATTAGAAATAATTTGTGATTCCCAAGCTAATTCGATTTCCTCACAAAGCTAACTTTTAAAGTGAGATACTGTGTGTCAAATCTCATAAACTCATCTGTAATCAGGAAAATCCTCATGCTTTGTAGGGTCCAGGGAAAAGTGAAAATAAGGAGCTCCTTGTTCAGAAGTTATTAGGAATCTCAGCATGGCAACAGGAAGATATTAAACCAAGAATACGTGTGGGGCCCGTTGTGCCTACATAGGTCATGTCTCCATGAAGCATATATAGGTTGCATGTCCTTTCTGCAATATAATTATAGCTACTACTCACTAATGAATGAAATATTGTGTACCAGGCACCATGCTAAGTGCTTCATTTACATAGTTTCCCTTAATCCTTTAGAGAGAAGAAAACTGCAGCACAAAAAAGTAACTTTTCTGAGGTTATACAAGACCAAGTTTAGGGAGAGTCGGAATTTGAACCCAGATCTGTCTGTTTTCAAAGCCTTTCATCTCACCTAGTTAAGGGTAATACCAATCTCCAACTGGTTATTGTCATCCCCATTTGATTTTATTTGCAAACTTGGGCTCAGAAAAACTACTCATATTCGAAAGGCAATTCAATTATTCAGACCCTGATTAGGGGCACCTGGGTGGCTCAGTGGGTTAAAGCTTCTGCCTTCCGTTCAGGTCATGATCCCAGGGTCCTGGAATCAAGCCCCGCATTGGGGTCTCTGCTCAGCCGGGAGCCTGCCTCCCCACTCTGCCTACTTGTGATTTCTGTCTGTTTAAAGATAAAAACAAAAACAACAAAAAACCTTTAAAAAAAAAAAAGGCCCTGATTAGACAACATGCATTAAAACAATTATATCCTGGTACATTGTATGGAACTTGGTATATAGGACATAGACATATAATACTCAGGGAAATAAACTGAACCCTGAGAGTCACCAATTTCTCTGTACAGAGAATATTTCCTATTATTTAAAATCATATGTTTCTGAATGATACCAGAATTATTTTTATTTTAAAGTAATTAATTTGTTTTAAATGTGTCTCAATAGTGACAATTCTCTTGAAAAAGACTAATTATTGTGCACAGGAATAATTTTCTTCCAAACATAGCACTTGAACTAAAGTATATAGGGTATATCATTTCATAATAGAAATTCAGATGAAATCCAAAATATTCAATTTGTTTTAAATGGGTTTCAGATTTTTAAAATATGGCTCAAACTTGGTAAAGTGCAAACTTGCACTTCTATGGAATTTTTACTTTTCTTTGTAATGTGTTTTCTAATCTTTTATAGTCACTTTGTCTTTCCTATTCTTTTCTAATTCTGAGAGTGGAGCAAATTAATTGTGTTTCAATCCCATATAATAGCACACCCATTAGAGAGTTGAGCAAAGAGAGACAGACAGGACAACTTGGATTACTTTGTCACCTTCTCTTTGAAGTGGTATGATTTCCCCTGACAGAATGAACTACAGCTTCCGCTGTATTT
Organism: Mustela nivalis; assembly: GCF_964662115.1. Classification (NCBI taxonomy): domain Eukaryota; kingdom Metazoa; phylum Chordata; class Mammalia; order Carnivora; family Mustelidae; genus Mustela; species Mustela nivalis. Next base: position 70,059,866 of record NC_139027.1, on the reverse strand, counting down.
CTAGAACACTTTTTTATACCTTACTTAAAGAACCTGTAATTACCTGTTTCTTTGTCGGGACTCTAGTGGGTGTCCCCAGTGTCTGGTACTGAGCTTGGCACATAGTGGGTATTAAGTAATGTTGACTCATTGAATGCACCCATGCAAGTGTTAATGTGTAAGCAAATGGAACAATTTAAACAAGATACTCTAGTGGGTGTTGAAATTAAGAGGAGATGTTCAGTCTTAGACATTATTCATTACTGCTTTCTGCTGGGCTAGGAAATGTCATCTTCTATAAAATGTATCGCGTCCTCAGAATTAAAATGTCATTGAACCCCCTACCAAACAATGTTATGCTAGCCTGATATTTGAAAGCACTACAATCCATTATGCCAACTGCTGATATAGTTCCAGGCTATGGGGGCTTCTGCCAAAACTGATGGGAAATAAAAATCTGTGGGTCCCCTGGAAGGGAGGCTTCTACGTCCAAAAAACTGAATTCCAGGCAAGGACTCACCAGATGCTTTGTAAACTGAAGAGCTGAATTCCACTTCCTTGGGGACCTGAGCAGATGGGACTCCCTGAACCCAGTCTTGAAGAGTATCTATGGCAAAATGCCTGGTTTCTGCCCCAATTGCTTTTCTGCTTTGTCCTCAAGGCTACAATGTGCAGCGGGAAACAGTCTTAGCAATGTATGAAGCCAATACTTCATAGAAGCCTACAAAGTACTTATAAATGTGGTTTCTGTGTATCCTTGTTTATATGGTTGGCTACAGAGTACAGAAATTTAGGACAAGCATTCTTATCTTATTTACCCCCTTAGAGAAGGAAAGCTATGTAGGCTCTTAAAGGAAAGAAGAGGCTCATGGGGATAATATCTCAGTACCAGCTAAGACCATGGGAGAAATAATCCCATGGGAAGCTCATGCATAACTAACTGGGCATCCACAAAATTTTTTCCTGCTCCTTTCCCTCCCTCTTTGACATAATCTTCAATGTCCTAACAATCTAGGCTGTGTTGTTGTGTTTTTTGTTTGTTTGTTTTCCTTTCCCCTGAAGCTTCTTATAAAGGTCATTTCATCTGGGGCATCTGGCTCAGTTAGTTGGGTGGCTGACTCTTGATTTTGGCTCAGGTCATGATCTCACGGTCCTGGGATCAAGCTCCTTGCTAGGCTCTGTGCTCAGTGGGGTATCAGCTTGATGATTCTCTCTCTACCCCTCCCCTGCTTGCTCTCTCTCTCTCTAAAGCAAAGAAATAAACCTTTAAGAAAAGATCATTTCATCTAATTTTACTTTAATAAAAATATTGAGAAAAAGAAATGAGAAGAGAGTAGAGGAAGCAACATAGAAGCAGTTAAAGGCAAGGATTCTGTGGTCGGATTATTCAGGTTCAGATCTTACTTAGCTCTGCTACTAAGTCATTGTTTTCTCCTAAGTCAGTTACCTAACTTCTCCTGTCTTCATGTCCTTTGTCAGGTAGGAATAATACTAATGTGCAACTATTGTCATGCTCAGAGTATTACCTTTGAATATACAGAGCACTGAAAAGAATAGCAGTGCACCCCATTATGGGATTAATTTAAAAGCAGTACTAAAGATAAAATGCTCCAAGTTCTCTCTTTCTCTCTCTCTCTCTCTCACACACACACACACACACACAATTCTTTTTTTCCAAGATTCTCTTGCTGCTAAGCTTGAAATAGTAAATATCAAATTATTTCACCGTTCCATTTTTTTTTTTTAAGTACATTATTTTTGCTGTGCTGCTGATGCCCCTAGCATAAACCTGTTAGGAAATTCAGAATGTTGTAGATATTATATGAGAAATAGAAAATGATTAATACATTATTATTACTACTCTGGGATATACCAACTATGTTATCCTTTCACTCATAGCTCTGACTTTTAATATCCCTTTATATAGTGTCTAGTATAATCCTAGACAGAAATACCATAGAGCTCTGTCACTAGAGTTTATTTGGATAGTCTCATTGAGGCAAAGCAATCTAATCGTCATGAGCACTGAACTCATAATGCCCCAAGGTCATTTTCAACCTCACTACTCAGAGACGTGGGTTCTGCTGAGCTCTCAAGAGTCATCATTTGCAGGACTCTGGGGGATATTATCAGTAGTAGTACTAGTATTTTTACCTCACATGGGTTCTTGGAAAAACACCCTTAAAAGGAAAAAGACTTCTGACGTAAAAAAAAAAAAAAAAAAAGCTGTGATCTGCTGTCCTGCAAATGAAATGAGGCAAAGGTAATTGACCTGTTTGCATTTTAGTGCTGACACTTTATTACAGCAGAAGAGATAAAACACATTTCAGTATTCAGTATTCAGTACTTCCAAGATCTGAAGAAATTAGACAGGGCCTAATGGCACATAAAGATTTGTCAATTTCTTTGACATTCCCACAAATTCGATCTCATTTTCTTGTTACAGTTTTAAAGGCAAACTGCCATCTTCTGTGTTTTAAATTAGATGGGGAAAACTCATTTTCTTTCTAGACAAGAACCTGTGCCCAGAACACTGCAGGCCAGCCTGCCTCCTTTCCAGTTGGACAAAACCAAGCACTCTTAGGCATCACTAAGCCAAGACTCTTCCTCTAGAAAGTCAGCCCCAAGCCAAACGGTGAGTCCTTGAGTTGCAGGAATCCCTATTTTTTGCAGTCTTTTATTTCGAGGATTGTTACAGAACCTATCTTCAAATGCTTAGCTCAAGTGAGGACATTTTACCAAATAGTTATGGTGCTATTATCCCTAATATTGGAATAATAGTAGTTATATTGGTTATCTAATATTAGTTATCCAAATTACTTATTAGTTATCTAATAATATGACGAATAAAAAAAAATATTCCGATCTGAATGGGACATGTCTAGGAAGAGATGACAAGGAAATGCAAAATGCAGTTCCCTTCCTGAGAGAGTGAAGGAGGCCTGGGGAAATTATAGCATAACCTGTCAAATGCTACCTAGTGAGGCACAGGCTGTGATGGCACAGGAAGAGAGCAAAGGCAGAAGGTACATATAGGTATCAGGGCCTCCAACCCAGAAGACTCTGGAGGAAATGAAAACCTCAGGAGAAATGTGTTGCATTAGGACTGTGGAGCTCCTATGAGAAGGTCCTCTCACCTAAACAAGTCCTTGCTCTTCCCAAGCTGCATGATTTACAGACATGAGTGAAGACCTCCTTACCCTCCAAAGCTCCCCCTAGGTCAAATTTCTACAAGAGGTCACAAAGCCTCCTCTGGCAAACTCAGGAAGGTAACTTAAAATGCAAATTTTGCCATGGATCTTAGTTCTTACATGTAAATGACAGACACTCCAGTCTTCCCTGAGCAATGAAGGAAATAAGAACAGAAGGACATCTAAGGACACACACTTACTGATCTGGTTCTACAACAGAAGAGTTTAAATTGGGAAGCCTTCACAATTGTCTAAAAGAAAAAAGCTAGGAATTAAGGGGTATTTGCACAAAGGATATTGTGTACCTCTTTTTCAGTGTTGATGCTGGTACCCCATGGGAATTACAGAACTGCCACTGGAAATGGCAGAGGGGACCACACTGATTCTATGGAAGAATCAACTATTTTTTTTTTTTTTTTTAACGGGGTGGAGGGAGGGATGCTTACATAAGAGGATATTTTCTGAATCTCATCCATGTTGTAGCATCTTCCAAATTTGTAGTGCTGAAAGATTCTCAGTGTAATTAAAGGCTGAGCTGATCTAATTAGGTTGATGAAATTTTCAGTAGGGATTTAATTCCCCCTAGCATTTCACTATTTTCTTTTTTTCTACAATCCCTCCTTAGGCTTATCCCAAAAGACTTAGTGGCGACATTCTAAATTGTCTCACACAGGCAGTGTCTCCACTCAAATAACTGATTATAAAACCTCCAGCAGGTACATATGGTTAAAAACAAACTTCAAATAAAAGATTCTAGGTTGTTTTATTGAAGACAATCCTTTCCTCCCTCTTCACTTTCATTTCCCTACCAATAAACTGTATTAAATAATCTGCACTCAGGAGGGAAATAGGTGTTTCAAAGCATTCTAGAGGTACAAAGAGACTAAGAAATGCATAATAGGGGGAGTAGATTCTAATGCAAAATTAATGGGGGAGTGGCATGACCCTTCCTTGTAAGTCATTTACTACAGAAGCCTTCATGGTCAAAATATTGGGACAGAAACACATATTAGTGGGATTTTCATCTATTTTTGAAGATTAAAAAAAAATCCCTAATGAGCACCCAGGAAGCAACTGTGATACTTTTATACATTAAAATGCTTTCCCAAGTAGCTTAAAGTAAATGGGCAGGGCAGTAAGTGTCCTCAGACAGACTCCAAGCTCCTCACCGATGTGATTTATCTTTCTGCACGCTCCTCCAATTCCCTTTCTTGGTGCAGTGGTCACTCAAAAACTGCTTGCCAGAAAAATTATATTTAACTAAAATGATCAATAATTCTTAAGCAACATATATTTCAGCTTTTACTCAATGTTATAAAAAATGCAAATATAAACAAATGTTTCTGCCAAAACACGATTAGTATTCCTTTTGTAAAAACTGGATTTATAAAGCATGTCTTTAAAGACCTATCATCCTCTAGGAATTTCATAGATGTGGCCTATATAATGGTAATCTATTATTTACAATTTTTTTCCTTTAACTTTTCTCAAATATATATTCTTGAATGTGATTTTCAGTGAACTCAAACGTTTCTCTAAAGATTTTTTGATTTATTTCTGATGAAAATTTAAATAATTTTAAAAAACCTACTTCGATTGTCTTATCATAAATTCCTGGCCATTCATGTTTTCCTCTTTTTTTTTTTTTTTAAACAAACTGAGGTTAGGTTTTCTCAAATTGTGTTAAACCAATTTTACTTTATTTTGAAATTAAATAAAAATAAAATAAAAGATAACATAAAATTTTATTTACTTTATTTTAAAATATAATAACACTTTTCTTAATGAGGGTTCACTGCTCTGCATACAAGCCAAGTTTCATCTCAAATAGGCATTATCAAATACCATATGGGGAAAGCCTTAACTGTTTTTAATGAACATTAGATTAGGGGTTTCATCATGTTGAGTAATGTCTTCTTTTTTCCACTTTAATCTTGATTATTAATTAATTAATTAATTTTTGAGAAAGAGCATGAGTGGGGAGGGGCAGAGGGAGAGGGAGAGGGAGAGAGAAAATCCTAAGCAGGGATGGGGCTCCATCTCACGACCCTGAGATCATGACCTGAGCTGAAATCAAGAGTTAGACACTCAACTGACTGAGCCACCCAGGCGTCCCTATACTTTAATCCTTAAAGAATGAAGGTGAGAATTAGTGAGAATGGTAAGCCATCTTTACTTTTGTCTTGAGGCCATGGTTTACAATAGAACATAGACAGTCATTCAAAAATTCTATTTTCTCTGACAGTATTGTGTGCACTACTTCTGTTACCCTTTCATTGCTCTTGGATAGGTCAGCTAACTTCTCTAGGTCTGTTTCTCCATTTCCAAAATAAGGATACTGGATTTAGAGAATGATTTCCAGGATCCTTCTTAATCTAACACCCTAAAATTTCTTCTATAATTTCAGACATGGTGTTACTAGCATCTCCCCCCAGGACTGGTCATCCTAAAAAGGATTACATAAAAGATTGAAAAACAAATTGTTATGAGCCGTAAATGAAATCATAATTAAGGTTTTAGACACGCAATGTGCTCCAGGGCAGAAAGCTTATATAAGCTTAAGGAAGGCTTACATGGACTTAGTGTTAAGAGATTCGATGAGAAGGAAGATGGGCATGTTCCCCTCTTTTCAGTAACTCTACAGAACTCATCTACCTAAAACAAAGTGATTTAACTCCAAATCTATGATACCGTGTCACAATGTTGTTTCAGAAGTAAGAAGAGCAGGACGTTCTAAATAAACAGTAATTCAGACATGGACAAAAACTATGACCCATCCCAAAACCCTCCAAGTAAGGTATGTTCTGATTTATAGGCTGATTATCCCTGTACCTTTCTACCCTCTACTGTGTCAGGAAGGAATAAAGTGAGGGAGATAACACCTCAAACAAAACAAAACAAAACAAAACAAAAAACCACCAAAAAACCAAAAAACAAGAACCCAAAAAACAAAACAAACAAACAACAATTAAAAAATAAAAACAAAAAACAAAACCCCCCAAACCTGGCAGCACTTGCCCCACACATCCCCCAGGCTGTGCAAGAGACACAAGGGAGGTGCCCAATCAATAAAGAGGAACAGAGAGGAGCGGTATCAATCCAAAACCTGTAAAGATAATGACTAGAGTGAACCTGCATTGTATGGGCTCAGTAGGGGTAAATTGAATGTCACATGGAAGACCACTTGGCTTGTCTGTGCTATAGTGATTTTTGCGATTCAAAAACCAAATAAAAATAGATGAGTTCTAAAATCTATCTACCACTCATTAACATTTAAACGTTACAACATTAATTTGACACACAGTTTAATCTGACACTCTCATTTCAGATCACGGCAATCCACTGAGGCTTCCTACACTCAAAAAGTCATCCTGCCACACTGAACTATTGGAAGACGACAAGGTTCAGCTGAGGGTGTTCACAGCAGAAAATCTCATGTTTTTACTGGATAGCCAAAAGAGCTCTTTAGCTACCATCATGTTTCTGCTAAAGATTCTTAGATCCCCTTTTCTTTCCCTAGGCCACAGCTGGACTGACTTTCCACAGATGAAGCTGGGCCTAGGAGCTAACTGTAGGCTGTCCTGTTCACAGTGAAAGTGAGGAAATGGGGTGGGTGGGTGGGTGAGTGGCAGTGTGGTTTCTGTGCCCCCACCCCCCCTTCACAATTCCCTTTCCCAGAAGGGGATTGTAGGCATCTTATCATAAGGTCTGGTTTCTCGGTTTTTGGTTTTTGTTTATTTTTACCATGTTTCTCCCTAATCGGAAACATGTTCTCTATCCCCTGCCTATCCAAACCACAGCCATCCATCAAGATTCTCACATTTTTACTCTTCTGTGTATCTTCCATGTCTACTAAATTTCTCACTCATTTCATTCCCTCTGACTCCAACGGATATAACTCTGCCACACAACTTAATACCTCATCCCTCACAGTCCATTACACATTTCTAAGAGCCATTTCAGTTTGTAAGCAGCTTGAGAGTTTGCACAATATTCCATGGCAGGGACCAAAACAAAAGTGTCTGCTGGGACACTGTATATTATGGTAGTTAAGAGCACAATAGACTGTGACATTGGACTCATTTGATTAAGCTCTATGCCTTGATAGTTGTTAGCTATGAGACTGGATCAAGAAACTTACCTGCTCCAAAACCTGATACATCCCTTGAAAAATGCAGATGATAAAATGACTACCTATATTGAGGAGATCCCTGTAAGCTCTTAGGACAACATCCAGCACAAAATAAGAGTTCAAAAAATGCCAGTGCTATTATCATGATAATGAAAATAATAATTATTTTATTATACCCACAGAACTTAGCATAGTCTTGGGTCATACTACATATTTATAAAGGGTGAAAGTGGGAGGCTGTTGACCCCTCCCCCAACAAAGTATGGTTAAATTCAACTTTTCAGAACTGCATCTCCTTGACTTTGTTAAAATGAGCATTTTCAAATTCTTCTTAGGATTTTTCTATATCAAGCCACTACTAGCCCATACAGTATGTTCCCATACATGGAGGGGAGGTAAGAGTATGGTAAGCAGTGGCTGTTTTTCACTGATGCTTACCTGAATCAAGTTTATATGACTGGAGGATTTTCTTCAGAATAAACCAAAGTATGTAACTGCTTACCAATAGCACCCATGAATAATCACTCATAAATTGACTGATTACACTTTACATTTTGGAGGTTTACACCATTAAACGGCAGCCATACAATACAAGAGAAATCTCTGGTTCTAGCAGCCAAAAGAAACTGAGTTCTACCTGACTGAAAACAGGCAGGATTCATGGCCAAAAAAAAAAAAAAAAAAAAAATTAATTAATATAAGTTGAAATTCAAGGACTTCCCAATCTTTTTTTCCCCATACCCTGACAAGTTCTAAGTTTATCAAGAGTTATAACAGATAAGGACAGCTGAGTACGAGGGATGAAATTACTGATATCTGTTAGCCTGATAGCTTTGTTCAGATAAATATCAAGTGTGCTCATCAGATCTTAAATGAAACAGCTTCACTTCCTTTGGGACATTTTTCAAACATAAGAACAAAATTATTTCATCACACAGACTCATTTTGTTTTTGTTTGATGTAACCTCTCTCTTGTTTCCTAATTTTTTTCTTCTTTTTTCTTGTAATGATCAAACAAGACACCACTGTATT